>NC_083869.1:32847500-34128500 GCF_032452875.1 Bos javanicus
ATCCCTGGCATTTGAAAAGAATGAGCTGATTGGTGTACATAAATGAATATGGAAAAGGGGACCTGGAATGTTCTAATGATATTAGTGAGGTTTTTCTCAAGCTTACAGAATGATAAGCCTGTGCATGTCTTCAAAAGCCGTGTGATCTGCTAGGTAAGGCCCTAGATTAAAAGTCATAACACCTACACTTTGTTCTGTATTTTACCACCAGCTAGCTGTGTGACCTTGGGTAAGTAATTTACAGTTGATGAAAACTAAAACATAAGATGATTCAAATATAGAATATCAGGATTCTTAGGCTACATCAATAAATAACCTGAATCAATTTTAAATATCTCAGGTACTAATATGTTGGTAATAAATTCAGGAGAGAAAAGATTATTTAGGATACAGTCACTCATTTTATGTTGGTAGTTGCATTAGGGATTTTCAGTTGGAATTTATTTCATTCATTTTTAGAGTTCTTGTGTATCCAGAGGAATGGGACTATTATTTCTACATTTCTGCTATATAGTTCTCATATGAATAAGAAATGGCAAATGATAACTTCCTTGGGTGCTATTTAGAACACTGCACCTGTAGTTTAAGCCTCCCAATCTTCATATAAAGTGAGTAATATTAACCCTGTCTTAAAGATGAAGAAACTGAAGCTTGGAGTTTAAGTAACTTGCACTAAGAAACATATGTATGAGAAGCTCTAGTGGGATTTGAACCCAACTCTGATCTGAAAGCCTCTGTGTTTAACCATGTTTTGAAACTGAGTTCCATTTGTACAGAGCACGGTGACACAAACTAAATCTGGTTCTTTTCCATCCTTTTCCTGATTGCCTGACTTGAAGTCCTAGTCATCAATCGCGCTTTTTTTTTTTTTTTTTTGCCTACTTACCATGTTTACGAAACTCCAGGAGTTTTTGATGGATAGGGAGGCCTGGCGTGCTGCAGTCCATGGGGTCGCAAAGAGCAGGACACGACCGAGTGACTGAAGGAAGGAGGAGCAAGGCTAAACTTCTGTCACATTAGAAACAGCTCAGTCTACTGATCATATCAGGCCAATTCTGAGGAGATGTCCTTAAAAACAAATAGAGTTTCTATTTAATTTGTTGAGTTGAGGCATAACATTTGAAGTCTCTGTGCTCACCTGCCCATCTGGATATGTCAATGGAGATATTCTTGTCACCTCTCAATGAAATATATTGTGAGCAAAGTTCCTGTCAGACTTATGTGTACCCGCATATTATCCCAAGCACACAACTAACATAAAGTGTGCTGGCCTGAGGCAAAATTGGTTTGATACCCACAACCATATCTTTAAAAGATTGTTCCTTCTATGGCAATCCTTCCTAACTCAGGGATGAAAGCAAGTCAGTATAAAGAGAGGGAATAAAAGGGCCAAAAATTTCAGCACCAGTTCTTCATTGCTAGGTCAGGCTGAAGAAGGAACAGAAGAAGTACAGATTTAGAGAAGAGAGCCCCAGAAAGCAAGAGTATGCAAGAAGAAGCAACTGGGTTGGAAGGGAGAAATATATGAGTATCACGCATATTGGAAGAAAAGGAAAAGCAAAGGAATTATTTTTCTTCTTTCTCTCGTAACACCTTTCTTTCTAATACATTGGTGATCTACATTTTGATACAACTATCTGGCTAGCTTTTCTGTAGAAACTTAAAATTGTTTTTTTAATTCCTTTTAATATAAATGACTGAATCATTAATGCCTAAAAAAGCATATAGGAACAAGCCTGGTATTGCATCATTGTCTGTTAGGCATTTCTGAGATGTTACATTCCTAATGCCTGTCCTGTAAGCACAGGTAAGCACAAGACCCCAACCCAGCTGCTTTCTACCCCAATGATGCCAGATTTCAGGATCTGTCAATAGTAGTCATGTCATCAAGTTATTTTCTTTTCCCTTGAATCATTGCTGCAATAAACTCACTACTCCAATTCTTCTCTCTTAACTGAAAATTGTGCTGCCAGACTGTGGGTTAACCATTTATAGATTCTTTTCTTCATGGAGATTTTGCATGGCCATGTAATTAATAAAATTATAATTTCTTCCTTAATTTCTGTCTCTACTTTCAGACTATAAACTCCTTTAAATCAATCTGTTGTCTATACCATGGGATTCCCTGTGTCTAGCACAAACCTTGAGTCTGTCAGGATACAAAAGATATAAAAAATCCTTTTAAGAAGGTGGTGGCGAGGAAAGAGCAGGGAAATAATGCTAAAGGGTCGCTAGTAAATTCCAGCAGTGAAAAGAATGAGAAAGAGAAAACTTTATGAAGATGCACTGGAAACCTGTGCTCTGATGTTTTTAGGACAGGAGATCAGTGATAGAGAAAACTCTGGTTCTGCATGACTCAGATCTGGCCTCTTGTCTTTTAAACATAGTGAACCTTAAAGTAAATATGCAAATACTGAGCTCTACCATAAAAGCGGCTGAGCATTGAAGAATTGATGCTTTTGAATTGTGGTGCCAGAGAAGACTCTTGAAAGTCCCTTGGACTGCAAGGAGATCAAACCAGTCAATCCTAAAGGAAATCATCCCTGAATATTCATTGGAAGGACTGATGCAGAAGCTCCAATACTTTGGCCACAGAATATGAAAAGCCGACTCAGAAAGACTGAGGGCAGGAGAAGGTGGCAACAGAGGATAAGATGGTTGAATGGTATCACCGCCTCAATTGGCATGAGTTTGAGCAAACTCCAGGAGAGAGTGAAGGACAGAGAAGCCTGGCGTGAGGCAGTCCATGGGATCACAAAGAGTTAGACATGACTTAGCAACTGAACAACAACATAGGAAGGAAAAATGTTAAAATTAGTATTTAACCATGAAAGAACTAATGAAGATGATTAACACCATAAGAATATATGATGAAATGAAAGTTGTTTATTTACCATTTTTAATACAAATGACTAAACCATTAATGCCTATAAAAAAACATCCAGGAAGAAGCTTGGTATTGTGTCATTGTATGTTAATTCATTTTGAGGTATTACTTAATTTTTTAATACAACATACAATTTTATGTAGTCTGTTGTCCATGTTGCATAATCATCATACTTTCAAACTAGAGAGAAAACTAAGGAAAAATCTGATGTCATGATTCCCAACTGAAAACTATTTGAATTTAATTCAATATTATATTATCAATCTATACTAAGGGAGCAATTTCTAGAAATACATGCTATGGTGTAACAGTCTTCCATGAGTTAATCTGTAAGCCTGTAAGCCTGTTTTAGTTCTGTTCTCCAGTATACCAGCATAATAAAAGTTCCAGTGTACTTAGAATCAAAGGCGCTGTACAAGTAGAAAATAGGGTGCGTATTATTAACCTTTCTGTGCTTGTTTCCTCATCTGTAATATGGGGTTAATGATATTTCTGCACCTCACGAGACTGTTGTGTGAATTAATGTTTGTAAAGCCCTTTAAGGTCCACGGATGAAAGATGCCATAAAAGTCCAAAGGTGATAATATTATAGTTATTGAAATTAGAAACACCAATAATGCTGGGAACTGAATATATATTTGGTTGAAGGCACCTCACACATTATGAATTTGAAGGCTCTTAAAGAAGCTTGCCATTTCAAAATTAATGTTTTGATATATACAGAATAAATTCCACAGAGATATTACATATATGTGATAAGCCAAATGGATATAGTTTGCTCATAACTGACAAAAGCAGGGTATGAGTCGCCATTTGGTCCATGTTTTTTTCAGAGGAAGTACTACAGTAAAATACACAGGATCTGTAGTCAAAATTATATAATGTCAAAATGGTCTATTTAGAAAAAGGCAGTCAATTTAGAAAAATGGCATGTTAAAATGACAGCATGATTTAATGAAATCTTTATTTATACCTCTGTTTATACTGCTGTTATTTTTTAATTTACAGTTTGAATCTACTTGAATAATTTACAAATATTAAGCACAAAACACAACAGCATTCTTTTTGAGGACAAAAAATATAAATTATCAGTTGTCAACTGTTTGAATTATTCTAATGTGTGTATTAAATTTTTTTTTCTAAAAGTTTAGAATGGTATTATACTAAATCAACATAATACAGAAAAGAATATAAATTTTCTAATATCATAGCTCTTTTTAAAAAAAATACTCAAGTGTCTCATGAGATTATTTACTTATTTATCCACTCATTCATTCACTCACTCAGTGTTTATTTGTACCATATACAATAATAATTTAAAAATACAAATCTTAGAATATATGTATGAATGTGTGAATGTTTATGTTTAGAGAAAACAGTCTAGAGACATGCACAACATTCCATTATCAAACTTCATAATAATTACCTCTAGGAAGTGGTTTGGGATAAGGAAAATACAGTAGAACTTTTTTTTAAATTTTATACCAGTCTATACTGGTTGATTTTGTTACAAAAAATATGTGTAACTTTTTAATTTTTAAAAGGCACATTCACAGAAAGCAAAAGGTTAGAAAGACTCCAAAATAAAAGTAAAGATTGATGAGACAAAACTAAAGAAGTTAGAGTTTAAGAAACATTCTTAATTTATTGTCAGGCTGAAAAGGAAAGACAAGTAGTTAAAGGGAGGATTCATCATCCTTGATCATAATTTAGGAAAATTAACATGCACATGTATTTTTGCTTTTTTTAATTAGAAGGAATGCAATTTTGTCTTTTAATCCATTGAAGAATGCTTTTCGACTAAGTAGAGAAAAGGTTAACTTCAAATAATAGTGGCAAACCAGTCAAGGAAAAACAACAAGACTTCACAATTAAAGTCAAAGAGTCAAACAAACATTATATTTAGAAAGTCAAGAGCTTTGTTTTGGTTGCTTTAGAGATTTTCCCCAATTTATGGGAGGTTCAAGGTTACCACGGTCAGTATCTACAGCTCAAAGTCATTCCAGAGTTTATTCAATATTAGTGTTAAAAGATTTAAGCCTGTATTGCAATGGAAAAAATTGAAATCTGGGACTACTGACATTATGAGTGTAAGTAAATTATAGTAAAAGGTCACATGGGCCAGCTTACCTCTAGACAGCTAATAAGCAGAGAAAGCTATATTTAGAAGTTTAAAATCAAGAAATATTGTTCAGTCTAAGTCGTCTCCAAATCTTTGCAATCCAGTGAATTGCAGCATGCCAGGTGTCCATGTTCTTCACTGTCTTCTGGAGTTTGCTCAAACTCCTGTCCACTGAGCCGGTGATGCCATCCAAACCTCTCATCCTCTGTAGCCCCCTTCTCCTGCCCTCAATCTTCCCCAGCATCAGAATCTTTTCCAATGAGTCAGCTCTTCGCATCGGATGACCAAAGTATTGGAGCTTCAGCTTCAGCATCAGTTCTTCCAATGAAATTCAAGGTTTATTTCCTTTAGGATTGACTGGTTTGATCTTTTTGCTATCCAAAGGATGCTCAAGCATCTTTTCCAGCAACACAGTTTGAAAGCATCAGTTTGTCAGCGCTCAGCCTTCTTTATGGTCCAAATCTCACATCCATACATAACTACTGGAAAAACCATAGCTTTGACTAATTGGACCTTTGTTGGCAATTGATCTCTCTGCTTTTTAATATACTGCTTATGTTTGTCATAGCTTTTCTTCCAAGGAGCAAGCGTCTTTTAATTTTGTGACTGTAGTCACCATCCAGAATGATTTTGGAGGCCAAAATTATAAAATCTGCAACTGTTTTCACTTTTTCCCCACCTATTAATCATGAAGTGACAGGACAGGATGCCATGATCTTAATTTTTTGAATGGTGAGTTTTAAGCCAGCTTTTTCACTCTCCTCTTTAACTTTCATCAAGAGGCTCTTTAGTTCCTCTTTGCATTCTGCCATTAGAGTCATATCATCTATGTATCTGAGATTGTTGTTATTTCTCCCAGCAGTCTTGATTCCAATCTGAGCTTCATCCAGGCCAGAATTTTGCATGATGTACTCTGCATATAAGTTAAATAAGCAGGATGACAATATACAACATTGCCATACTCCTTTCTCACTTTTGAACCAGTCCATTGTTACATGTGGAGAACGCAATGGCATCCCACTCCAGTACTCTTGCCTGGAAAATCCCATGGATGGAGGAGCCTGGTGGGCTGCTGAGGGTTGTTACATGTAAGGTTCTAACTGTTGATTCTTGACCTGCATACAGGTTTACAGGAGGCAGGTGAGGTGGTTTGGTATTACCATCTCGTTAAGAATTGTCCACAGTTTGTTGTGATCCACACACTCAAAAGCTTTAGCACAGTCAAGAAAACAGAAGTAGATGTTTCTCTGGAATTCCTTTGCTTTTTCTACCATCCAAATGATGTTGGCAATTTGATCTCTGGTTCCTCTGCCTTTTCTAAATTCAGCTTGTACATCTGGAAGTTCTTAGTTCACGTATTGTTAAAGCCTAATTGGAGAATTTTGAGCATTACTTTGCTAGCATGTGAGATGAGAACAACTATAGTTTGGGCTTCCCTGGTGGCTCAGATGGTAAAGAATCCACTTGCAATGCACAAGAGATCCCTGGGTCAGGAAGGCATCCTGGAGAAGAATGCCATCCCACTGCAGTATTCTTGCCTAGGAAGTCCCATGGACAGAGGAGTCTAGCAGGCTACAGTCCATGGGGTTGTAAAGAGTCAGACATGACTGAGCAATTAACACTTTCACTTTGAACATTCTTTGTCCAAAGTGGTTTGGAACGGCAAACCACTTCAGTTTTCTTGCCTTGAGAACCCCATGAACAGTATGAAAAAGCAAAAAGTTAGGACACTGAAAGATGAACTCCTTAGGTCAGTAAGTGCCCAATATACTACTAGAGATTAGTGGAGAACTAACACCAGAAAGAATGAAGAGATGGAGCCAAAGCAAAAACAACACCCAGTTATGGATGTGACTGGTGATGGAAGTAAAGTCTGATGCTGTAAACAGCACTATTGCATAGGAACATGGAATGTTAGGTCCATGAATCAAGGCAAATTGGAAGTGGTCAAACAGGAGATGGCAAGAGTGAACATCGATATTTTAGGAATCAGTGAACTAAAATGGACGGGAATGAGTGAATTTAACTCAGATGACTGAGTTATATCTACTACTGTGGGCAAGAATCCCTTAGAAAAAATGGAGTAGCCATCATAGTCAACAAAAGAGTCTGAAATGCAGTACTTGGAGGCAATTTCAAAAACAATAGAATGATTTCTATTTGTTTCCAAGGCAAACCACTCAATATCACAGTAATCCAATCTATGCCCCAACCAATAATGCTGAAGAAGTTGAAGTTGAACAGTTCTATAAAGACCTACAAGACCTTCTAGAACTAACACTAAAATAGATATCCTTTTCATTATAGGGGACTGGAATGCAAAAGTAGGAAGTCAAGAAATACCTGGAGTAACAGGGAAATTTGGCCTTGGAGTACAGAAAGAAGCAGGGCAAAGGCTTGGCAAAGAGTTTTGCCAAGAGAACCCACTGGTCATTGCAAACACCCTCTTGCAACAGCACAAGAGAAGACTCTACACATGGACATCACCAGATGGTCAATACCGAAATCAGATTGACTATATTCTTTGCAGCCAAAGATGGAGAAGCTTTAAACAGTCAGCAAAAACAAGACCAGGAGCTGACTGTGGCTCAGATTCATGAATTCCTTATTGCCAAATTCTGACTTAAATTTAAGAAAGTGGGAAAGCTACTAGACCATTCAGGCATGACCTAAATCAAATCCCTTATGATTATACAGTGGAAGTGAGAAATAGATTCAAGTGAATAGATCTGAAGGGGTGCCTGAAGAACTATGGACGGAGGTTCATGACATTGTACAGGAGGCAGGGATCAAGAACATCCCCAAGAAAAAGAAATGCAAAAAGGCAAAATGGTTGTCTGAGGAGGCCTTACAAACAGCTATGAAAAGAAGAGAAGTGAAAGGCAAAGGAGAGAAGGAAAGATATACCTATTTGAATGTAGAGTTCCAAAGAATAGCAAGGAGAGATGAGAAAGCCTTCATCTGTGATCATGCAAAGAAATAGAGGAAAACAATATAATGGGAAAGACTAGTGATCTCTTTGAGAAAATTAGAGATACCAAGGGAACATTTCATGCAAAGATGGGCTCAATAAAGGAAAGAAATGGTATGGACCTAACAGAAGCAGAAGATATTAAGAAGAGATGGCAAGAATACACAGAAGAACTATACAAAAAGATCTTCATGAACCAGATAATCAGGATGGTGTGATCACTCACCTAGAGAAAGACGTCCTGGAATATGAAGTCAAGTGGGCCTTAGGAAGCATCACTTGAACAAAACTAGTGGAGGTGATGGAATTCCAGTTGAGCTATTTGAAATCCTGAAAGATAATGCTGTGAAAGTGCTGCACTCAATATGCCAGCAAATTTGGAAAACTCAGCAGTGGCCACAGGACTGGAAAAGGTCAGTTTTCATTCCAATCCCAAAGAAAGGCAATGCCAAAGAATGCTCAAACTACTGCACAATTGCACTCATCTCACATACAATCAGAGTAACGCTCAAAATTCTCCAAGCCAGGCTTCAGTGGTACATGAACCGTGAACTTCAAGATGTTCAAGCTGGATTTAGAAAAGGCATAGGAACCGGAAATCAAATTGCCAACATCCAGTGAATCATTGAAAAAGCAATAGAGTTCCAGAAAAACATTTACTTTGCTTTATTGATTATGCCAAAGCCTTTGACTGTGTGGATCACAACAAACTGTGGAAAATTCTAAAAGAGATGGGAATTCCAGACCACCTGATCTGCCTCCTGAGAAATCTGTATGCAGGTCAAGAAGTAACACGTAGAACTGGACATGGAACAGCAGACTGGTTCCAAATCGGGGAAGGAGTACGTCAAGGCTGTATATTGTCACCCTGTTTATGTAACTTAAGTGCAAAGTATATCATGAGAAATGCTGGACTAGATGAAGCACAAGCTGGAATCAAGATTGCTGGTAGAAATATCAATAACCTCAGATATGCAGATGACACCACCCTTATGGCAGAAAGTAAAGAGGAACTAAAAAGCCTCTTGATGAAAGTGAAAGAGGAGAGTGAAAAAATTGGTTTAAAACTCAACATTCAGAAAACTAAGATCATAGCATCTGGTCCCATTACTTTATGGCAAAGAGATGGGAAACAGTGGAAACATTGGCAGACTTTATTTTTGGGGCCTCCAAAATCACTGCAGATAGTGACTACAGTGACTTTTAATTTAATGAAATTAAAAGACGTTTATTCCTTGGAAGAAAAGTTATGACCAACCTAGACAGCATATTCAAAAGCAGAGACGTTACTTTGCCAACAAAGGTCCGTCTAGTCAAGGCTATGGTGTTTCCAGTAGTCATGTATGGATTGAGAGTTGGTCTATAAAGAAAGCTGAGCGCCAAAGAATTGATGCTTTTGAACTGTAATGTTAGAGAAGACTCTTGAGAGTCCCTTGGACTGCAAGGAGATCAAACCAGTCAATCCTAAAGGAAATTAGTACTGAATATTCATTGGAAGGACGGATGTTGAAGCTGAAGCTCCAATACTTTGGCCACCTGATGCGAAGAGCTGACTCATGTGAAAAGACCCTGATGCTGGGAAAGATTAAGGACAGGAGGAGAAGGAGACGACAGAAGGTGAGATTGTTGGATGGCATCACCGACTCAGTGGGCATAAGTTTGAGTAAACTCTAGGTGTTGGTGATAGACAGGGAAGCCTGGCATGCTGCAGTCCATGGGGTCACAAAGAGTCGGACACAACTGAGCGACTGAACTGAACTGAACTAACTGGAATTTCTTTTCCTTGGGGTTGGAATGAAAACTGATCTTTTCCAGTCCTATGTCCATTGTTGAATTTTCCAAATTTGCTGGCATAATGAGTCCAAGACTTTAACAGCATCATCTTTTAGGACTTTAAATAGCTTTATAAACATGAAAACATTTAATTTCTTACCAAAAATTACAAGTTTTTATATGCATATTTAAAAATAACATACTTCCTAGAATATATAAATAAGTAAATGGAACTGATACATTATGTCACCTGAATTCTATTTCTTCCACTCTAATAAATGATTTTTTTAAAATATTTATTAATTTTTAGTTTTAGCTGTGCGAGTCTTCACTGCTGCGCACAGGCTTTCTCTAGTTGCAGGAAGAGGGGTGATATTCTTTTTTTTTTTCTTTTGATATTCTTTTTATTTTATTTTTTTTAATTATATTTTATTTTTAAACTTTACAATATTGTATTGGTTTTGCCAAATACCGAAATGAATCCGCCACAGGTATACCTGTGTTCCCCATCCTGAACTCTCCTCCCTCCTCCCTCCCCTACCCTCCCTCTGGGTCATCCCAGTGCACCAGCCCCAAGCATCCAGTGTCGTGCATCGAACCTGGACTGGCAACTCGTTTCACAGATGGTATTATACATGTTTCAATGCCATTCTCCCAAATCTTCCCACCCTCTCCCTCTCCCACAGAGTCCATAAGACTGATCTATACATCAGTGTCTCTTTTGCTGTCTCGTACACAGGGTTATTGTTACCATCTTTCTAAATTCCATATATATGCGTTAGTATACTGTATTGGTGTTTTTCTTTCTGGCTTACTTCACTCTGTATAATAGGCTCCAGTTTCATCCACCTCATTAGAACTGATTCAAATGTATTCTTTTTAATGGCTGAGTAATACTCCATTGTGTATATGTACCACAGCTTTCTTATCCATTCATCTGCTGATGGGCATCTAGGTTGCTTCCATGTCCTGGCTATTATTAACAGTGCTGCGATGAACAATGGGGTACACGTGTCTCTTTCCCTTCTAGTTTCCTCAGTGTGTATGCCCAGCAGTGGGATTGCTGGTGATATTCTTTAATGCAGTGCACAGGCTTCTCATTCAAGTGGCTTCTCCTTATTTCAGAGCAGGGACTCTAGGGTGCTTGGGTTTCAGTAGTTGTGGTGCAATGGATCAGCTACCCCACAGAATGTGGGATCTTCCTGGACCAAGGATTGAACTTGCATTGCAAGGCAGATTCTTAACCACTGGGCCACCAGTGTGTTGTTCGCTCAGTTGTGTCTGACTCTGTGACCCCATGGATGATACCCTCCAGGCTCCTCTGTCCATGAGATTCTCTAGGCAAGAATACTGGAGTGGAGAAGGGCCACCAGGGAAGCCCTCTAATAAACATTCTTACATGACTTTTTGTTTCACCTCTGCTCTTGACTTTCTGGCTTAGTTATACATAACTTTACCTACAAACTCCTTTCTTAATATTTGGAAAGACTGTGGTACCCAAGGAGATAAAGGGCAATAGAAATGCAAGAAGCTAGTGATAGTGTACTTAACCTTTTTATTTTGATCAGTTACATATTGACTCAACTTCCTTAGAATTTACCAGAATTTCTTGTAGATTGGTGAGTAACATTGTGTGTCAGAGTGATAACTGATTTCCAGCAAAATGTGTTCAATGAAGAGATCAGTCTCTAATACAGTGATCAGCAAATATTAGTGGCCAATAAACATTAATGAACAAATGAATTGCCTGAATGGACTTTATGTTCATTATGAAATTAATTGGTTGGGTTACCCTTACTTTCCTGGTAGCTCAGCCAGTAAAGCATCTGCCTGTAATGCAGGAGACCTGGGTTCGATCCCTGGGTCGGGAAGATCCCCAAGGAAATGGCAACCCACTTCATTATTCTTGCCTGGAAAATTCCATGGACAGAGGAGCCTGGTAGGCTACTGTCCTACCAGTAGAAAAATGCTAACTCTTCTGAGGACTATAGTTTTCTACTATTTTTTATTTTTTATCTAAGTTACCCTCCTATCTTTTTCCTTCTATTCATTAACAAATTTACTTAAGTTTTCTCAAGTAGAAAAACTTTGTAGTTAGGCCATCATCTATTGAATATCCCCCTCAAGGACATGAAAAACATAGTAAATACCAAACATAGATCTTCCTAATTACTTGCTTTCTATCACCTTCACTAATTCTTCTTTTTTTTTTTTTTTTGTCATTCCCTGATCTGTTTCTCTGAAGTTTTAGTCACAATTTTTCCTTCATTCTGTATCTACCTACTTCTAGTTTCCATGATCTCCTCCCCTGACTTCACCAGTTGATATTTCCAATCTCAAATATTCAGTTGAATGATTCTCATTATTATTCACACTTGTTTATTCATTCATTCATTTATTCATTTGAAATTATTTGTGACTCTAGCCCTGCCTGCTTCTGTCTCAATAAAGTAATTATATAATCCTGTAAGTCAAATCATGCCAGGTCCCTGATGAAAGCCTCTACTGACACTCCATTTCATTCAGAGTCCTTACAGTAGTCTACAAGACCCTAAATTATCCTCCTGCCTCTTAAATCCTAATCTCACCCAATATCAGTATTTCTCTTCACTCATTCTGCTCAGTCACCTTGATTCTGTACAAACACAAAATACACTCTTGTTGAAGAATTTTACACTGGCATTCTCTTCTTGGAACACTCACCTACAAGGCTTAGTCCTTCACCCCCTCCTAGCCTTGGCTTAAATGTTTCCTTCTTAGCATGATTTTACTGGTTCATTACATTTAAAACTGAAACCCTTCACTCAAGTACTCACTGGGAATACTTGAGTGCTTTGTTCCTGTTCTGTGCTTTGTTCTTCATTTCACCGATCATCCTCCTAACATAAATCTTGGCAAACAGTGGCCCATGGGCCAAATCTAGCCTGCCACCTGTTTTTGTAAAGTATTATTAAAACAGAGCCCAGCCCAGCCCAGCCCATTCTTTTCTAAATTATCTAAAAATTATCTGTTTTTTGCTACAATGATAGAGTTGAGTAGTTATAATAAGAACCACCTGGCTCACAAAGCTTAAAATTCTAGTATCTGCTTCTTGTCACAAAAGTTTGCCAATCTGTGCTCGAACACATCAAAAACCAGGCAGGATTTTTTTTTTTCCATTTTGTTCATTGCTGTATCTGTGTTGCCTACAACAAGTAGGCACAAGGTAAATATTTGTGAATAAACAAATGAATCTTCTAATGTATGCCAAATACTGAGCAGGGACCTGAGCATGCAGAGGTTTGATTCTTCCCACACTGTCCTGGCAATCCTACAGTTTTGTGTTCAATTTGTGCTTTCTCAGTAAAATAACATAAAATCAAAAACAATAACAATTATTTCATGTCTCTGATCCCATAAACCTCAATACCCCATTCTTTTTCACTCTCGAGCAATGACATTACCTAATATTTACCTGAGAAACAGTAGTCAGAACAGAATCATATCATAACCCACCAGTTATATATACCAACATATTTGTATTCATCCCCATGTATTTCTATCTCCATATTAGAGTGGATGATCAGTTCCATATTCCCCACCAGCTGAAATCACCTTGTCTCTACTCCCCTTAGTAGCAAAACTCACCATAAAAGTATCCTATTATTCTTGTCACTACTTAATCACGTCTCATTCTTAACTTGCCATCATAAGATTTTCATCTTTACCACTCCAGTGAAAGCACACATATCAAGGTTGCAACAACCTATCCTGCCAAAGCCAATGTTCAGTTATCAGTCCTCCTGTTACCTGACTTCTAAACATTTGCCTTTTCTCCTTTGCTTTTCGCTTCTCTTCTTTTTATTTTTCTGGGCTCCAAAATCACTGCAGATGGTGACTGCAGCCATGAAATTAAAAGACGCTTGCTCCTTGGAAGGAAAGTTATGATCCAACCTAGACAGCATATTCAAAAGCAGAGACATTACTTTGCCAACAAATGTCCGTCTAGTTAAGGCTATGGTTTTTCCAGTGGTCATGTATGGATGTGAGAATTGGACTGTAAAGAAAGCTGAGTGCCAAAGAATTGATGCTTTTGAACTGTGGTGTTGGAGAACTCTTGGGAGTCCCTTGGAGTGCAAGGAGATCAAACCAATCCATCCTAAAGGAGATCAGTCCTGGGTGTTTATTGGAAGAACTGATGCTGAAGCTGAAGCTCCAGTACTTTGGCCACCTGATATGAAGAGCTGACTCATTTGAAAAGACCCTGATGCTGGGAAAGATTAATGGCAGGAGGAGAAGGGGACCAGAGAGGATGAGATGGTTGGATGGTATCACTGACTCAATGGACATGAGTTTGGGTAAACTCTGGGAGTTGGTGATGGACAGGGAGGCCTGGCATACTGCAGTCCATGGGGTCGCAAAGAGTTGGACACGACTGAGCAACTGAACTGAACTAAACTGAAACATTTGCCAAAGTTCATCATTGCTTCCTTCTTAAATGACTTTCTTCTCATTCTATTCAGGACACATTCTGTTTTTCTTTCCATTTCATAGGCTATTACTTCTCAGTCTCCTTTATAGCTTTTTCATTCTTTTTCTTCATCTCCAACTTTGGAGTGCTCTAGGCCTCATACCTCCTTTTTTCTTTTCACTCCTTGAAATTATCATTCTTTTTATAGAGTTAAATAACATACATATGCGTTTATCCACCAAGACTTTATCAGAAAGTGCATTCTATCTGAGAAATTTAAGAAGACTTTAATTAACAAACTATTTATTTGCAAGGTGCAGACAAGATATAGAATACCATAAGGGATAATACAGTATCCTGGGATAAATAACAGCAGGGCTGTTTTACAATTTTATTTTTATAATGGTGTGGCAGAGCAAGCATGGACTGGTTGGTGAAAACAGGCTAGTATAGTTTTTGAGGTTTGCAAGTCCTTGTCAAACAGCTGTTATTAAAAATTAAGCTATACAAACTTACAACTAAATAAATTATACTTAAAGGAAAAGTAGTAAATATTCAAAATTCATCAGTTCTCAATTATTTTATTATATTTTACTATTATATATGTTCTTGAGATTTAAGTCTATTGCAACTGTTTGACAGAAATAACACATAATAGGCTACTTTCCATCTCTTTGTAACTTTACATTCAGTGATACCACAATGTTAGCTTAAAACTAGCCATAGATAGAGAATTTACACCACAGAAATTAGCAGATTTGACAAAGTGACAGAGAAAGTATTAGTTATATGGTTATATTTAAAGGTTTTCATGTCTGTAGCCACTACATTGTGAATAATAATTTTTAAATCTGGTAATATATTCTTCCAGTAGTCAAAAACTATCTGATTTATTTAAGAAGTCACCCGCATCAGTTACAAACAAGTTACAAATTTTTTTTTCACTTTCATTATAAGATACTACCCTGGGAATATCAGATGTGATTAGCACCATCACTTGATTAAGTTTTGATAATATATCTTTATTCTTGAAGACCCATCTAACTTTTACATAGCAAGAGAGGAAAAGGAGGCTATCATAGCATTCACCATCTCTGTAATTGTTTTAAGTATTGGAAGTGGCACATTCTCTTGGGATGAGGTATTGCTTTTGATTAATCTTGGCAAAGGAGGACAAATCGAGGAGCTTCATTTGGTCCTTATTATGCAGTAGAACTCTCTCCATATCAGGGAATTCTTTGTTAAGAAATTTTCATATTCTTACCATATATTCTTGGCCTGTTAGAAAGAAAAAAAACTGGTTCTGAAGTCTTTCCAGATACCCGTCTGAAAACGGACCTGGGCCATCCAATAATACAGAATTATCAGATCTTCAAATATTCCAACTCTGACCAGTGGACTTCAGTGGTATTTCAGGTCTGCAGGCATTAGCATCATGTAAAAGACAATATCTAATAAACCCGTGAGGTCTATCTGCTTTCCTTCCAAGTGGAGTGATTCTCAGAGTAGCCTCTAAACCAGTAACACCAACATCAGTTGAGAACTTGTTAGAAACATAGATTCTGGTTTTTTTTCACACCAAAGATACCAAATCAATAGGACCCAGGGATCTGTTTTTAAAGTCCTCCATCAGTATGATTCTGAAGCTTAGGTAAGTTTAAGAACTACTGCTCTAGACCCAATCATTGTTAACTAGCTGCAGGTACCTTTAAGGCAGACGTGGAGGGAGGTCATACTATATCTCTGACCCTATCACCGGGTCATTCCATATAGGCCCTGGCCTCCTCAAATAAAGAGCTCCAGGTCTGCAAAGTAGCTCAAATCTAGGAACAAGATAAGAATAAATCCTCATTACTGTACCTCAAGTTAATTTTGTGCCCACTAGGCCTAAGATTTTTCTCCCCACACATGCCAAGAAGCTCCCTAGTTGACTGCCCTTTTGTTTTGTTTCTGAAGGCTCCATGGTCAGTGCCACCAAACATCCCCAAAGGTCAAAATGTTTGGATTTTTATCACTGCTCTGTGGCTTATTATATAATTGTGTCCACCTTGGTCTATGGTGAATAAGGACCCCTAATTGGCCTCTAACTCTTTGGCATCCAATTATTTGCACTATCATCAAGGAATGCAGTTCCATTGTTCCCATTATTCTCTGACATAGAATAACCAACATAGAGCATTACTTCAGTGTTCAATGATACTAGTACTCTTCTTTATTAAAGGATTCTTTAGTTCAGTTCAGTTCAGTCACTCAGTCGCGTCTAACTCTTTGCAACCCCATGAATCGCAGCACGCCAGGTCTCCCTGTCCATCACCAACTCCCGGAGTTCACTCACACTCACGTCCATCGAGTCAGTGATGCCATCCAGCCATCTCATCCTCTGTCGTCCCCTTCTCCTCCTGCCCCCAATCTCTCCCAGCATCAGAGTCTTTTCCAATGAGTCAACTCTTCACGTGAGGTGGACAAAGTGCTGGAGTTTCAGCTTTAGCATCATTCCTTCCAAAGAAATCCCAGGGCTGATCTTCAGAATGGACTGGTTGGATCTCCTTGCAATCCAAGGGACTCTCAAGAGTCTTCTCCAACACCACACTTCAAAAGCATCAATTCTTCAGCGCTCAGCCTTCTTCACAGTCCAACTCTCATATCCATACATGACCACAGGAAAAACCATAGCCTTGACTAGACGGACCTTTGTTGGCAAAGTAATGTCTCTGATTTTGGATATGCTTTCCTTCCAAGGAGCAAGCGTCTTTTAATTTCATGGCTGCAGTCACCATCTGCAGTGATTTTGGAGCCCCAAAAAATAAAGTTGGACACTGTTTCCACTGTTTCCCCATCTATTTCCCCATCTATTTCCCATGAAGTGATGGGACCGGATGCCATGATCTTCGTTTTCTGAATGTTGAGCTTTAAGCCAACTTTTTCACTCTCCACTTTCACTTTCATCAAGAGGCTTTTTAGTTCCTCTTCACTTTCTGCCATAAGGGTGGTGTCATCTGCATATCTGAGGTTATTGATATTTCTCCCCGCAATCTTGATTCCAGTTTGTGCTTCTTTCAGCCCAGCGTTTCTCATGATGTACTCTGCATAGAAGTTAAATAAGCAGGGTGACAATATACAGCCTTGATGTACTCCTTTTCCTATTTGGAACCAGTCTGTTGTTCCATGTCCAGTTCTAACCGTTGCTTCCTGACCTGCATACAGATTTCTCAAGTGGCAGATCAGGTGGTCTGGTATTCCCACCTCTTTCAGAATTTTTAGTAGTTTATTGTGATCCACGCAGTCAAAGGCTTTGGCATAGTCAACAAAGCAGAAATAGATGTTTTTCTGGAACTCTCTTGCTTTTTCCATGATCCAGCGGATGTTGGCAATTTGATCTCTGGTTCCTCTGCCTTTTCTAAAACCAGCTTGAACATCTGGAAGTTCACGGTTCACATATTGCTGAAGCCTGGCTTGCAGAATTTTGAGCATTACTTTACTAGCGTGTGAGATGAGTGCAATTGTGTGGTAGTTTGAGCATTGTTTGGCATTGCCTTTCTTTGGGATTGGAATGAAAACTGACCTTTTCCAGTCCTGTGGCCACTGCTGAGTTTTCCAAATTTGCTGGCATATTGAGTGCAGCACTTTCACAGCATCATCTTTCAGGATTTGAAATAGCTCAACTGAATTTCCATCACCTCAGAGCTTTGTTCGTAGTGATGCTTTCTAAGGCCCACTTGACTTCACATTCCAGGATGTCTGGCTCTAGGTCAGTGATCCCACCATTGCGATTATCTGGGTCATGAAGATCTTCCCTGGTCTACACTCATATAATTCACTCCCACATATACTCTGTAGGCTCCTGCCAATCATAATTAATGAGATTCTACAAGTCTTTCATTCAGTCAAGTGAATTCAATGGCAATAATATGGCTTAAACCTGTTTATTCCTTTTCATTTTCTAGGATATTTTGCTGGCTAGGACCTTTTATATGGTTTATTCAGTCAGTTCAGTTCAGTTCAGTCACTCAGTCATGTCCGACTCTTTGCGACCCCACGAGTCGCAGCACGCCAGGCCTCCCTGTCCATCACCAACTCCCAGAGTTCACTCACACTCACGTCCATTGAGTTGGTGATGCCATCCAGCCATCTCATCCTCTGTCGTCCCCTTCTCCTCCTGCCCCCAATCCCTCCCAGCATCAGAGTCTTTTCCAATGAGTCAACTCTTTGCATGAGGTGGCCAAAGTACTGGAGTTTCAGCTTTAGCATCACTCCTTCCAAAGAAATCCCTAGGTTAGTACTCATTAATCTTATATATTGATTTTCCAGTTCATTTGAAAAAGTGCTGTTGCATTATTTTCCTGAAGCCTGACTCAGTCAACTTAATTTGTCTCCATCTTTAATTATTCAGGTCTTTACCGCTTGCATCTTCATATCTCAAATTCATCAAGCACACTCTTATCTCCACATTACACTGCTTCTTCTTCTATCTTAGAATTTTCCTTCTTTTCAATTTAAGTTTTCATTCATCTTTCAAAGGTAAACTTAGGTAGTATTTCCTTTATAAAGTATTCCTTAATTGTCTTAGATTTAATTGCTCCTCCTCTTTGACCATAATGAACTTTGACTATTCTTTATTCTCCCTTGAATTATAGTTAGCAATATGCTGAAGAGTTGATGCTTTTGAACTGTGGTGCTGGAGAAGACTCTGCAGAGTCCCTTGGAGAGCAAGGAGATCAAACCAGTCAATCCTAAAGGAAATCAACTCTGAGTATTCACTGGAAAGACTGATGCTAAAATGAAAGCTCCAATACTTTGGCCACCTGATGCAAAGAGCTGACTCACTGGAAAAGACCCTGATGCTCGGAAAGATTGAAAGCAGGAGAAGGGAATGACAGAGGATAAGATGGTTGAATGGCATCACTGATTCTATGGATGTGAGTTTGAGCAAACTCTGGGAGATAGTGAAAGACAAGGAAGCCTGGTGTGCTGCAGTCCATGGGGTGACAAAGAGTCAGACATGACTGAGTGACTGAACAACAACAAATGCCTGTCTGTATTACTATCTTGAAATTATCTTGAAAGCCAGGACCGTTTCTCATTCACTTCTTTGATTTCCTCAGATTGTTAGCATAACACTAAGTAATATATGTAATAGATGTGCGGTATACATTTGTTTAGGATTTCCCTCGTAGCTCAGTTGGTAAAGAATCTGCCTGCAATGCAGGAGACTTGGGTTCAATTCCTGGGTTGGGACGATCCCCTGAAGAAGGAAATGGCAACCCACTCCAGTATTCTTGCCTGGAGAAACCTATGTACAGAGGAGCCTGGCAGGCTACAGTCCATGAGGTGGCAAGAATCAGACATAGTGGTTTAGCGATTAAACCACCACCATATATTTGTTTAAATGGAATTACAACTAAATATTGGCTATTTTGGTTAATGCTATTAAGGATGATTTTTACTTGTTTTATATTAACAAATTCAGAGTATTTTTGAAACCTTTCCAGTGACCTCCAAAGATGAAACAATGACTTCAAATCCCCCAAAGTAGCTTCTTACTTTTTAAAATACTTTCATAACTCCTCACTGAATATCTACAATCATCTCAGCTGAATATCTACAAACATCTCAAAAGCCATTGATCTCAATTTTCCACACAAAGTTACTAGATTTTTTCCCCCAGCTTTACTGAGATGTAATTGATGTATAACATTTTGTAAGTGTAAGGTATGTGCTATCTCTCAGTCATGTCCGACTGTTTGCAATGCTATGGACTGTAGCCCACCAGGCTCCTCTGTCCATGGGATTCTCCAGGTAAGAATACTGGAGTGGGTTGCCATGCCCTCCTCCAGGGGATCTTCCCAACCCAGGGATCAAATCCAGATTTCCCTCATTGCAGGTGGTTTCTTTACCATCTGAGCCACCAAGGAAGCCCAAGAATGCTGGAGTGGGTTGCCTATCCCTTCTTCAGAGGACCTTCCCAACCCAAGAGTCAAACCAGGGTCTCCCACCTAGCAGGCAGATTCTTTATCATTTTGAGCCACCAGGGAAGCCCCATGTTTAAGGTATGCAATATGTTTATTTGATACTTACATATTATGAAATGATTATCACAGCAGGGTTAGTTAATAACCTCATCGCCTCACATAATTACCTTTTTGGTATGTGTGAGAAGATCTCTCAACCTTCACTATTGTTAATTATAATCACAATATTGTACATCAGATGCCTAGAACATACTCACTGTAAAACTAAGCTGTGCCCTTTGATCAACATCTCTCCATTTTTCCCACTTAGTCCCTGGTAACCACCATTCTACTCTCTGTTTCTGTAAAAGCTTAGCTTTTATAGATTCCATATATAGATGATGTTATACAGTACATATATTTCTCTGTTTTACTAATTTCACATATCATAATGCACTTAAGGTCCATCCGTGTTGCTGCAAAAGGCAAGATTTCCTTCTTTCTCATGACTGAATAATATCTCATTGTCAAAGTTAATAGATTTTTTATTTATTTTAATTGGAGGCTAATTACTTGACAATATTGTAGTGGTTTTTGCCATATATTGACATGAATCAGCCATGGGTGGTACATGCGTTCCCCATCCTAAACCCTCCTCCCACCTCCCTTCCCATCCCATCCCTCAGGGTCATCCCAGTGCACCAGCCATGAGCACTCTGTCTCATGCATCGAACCTGGACTAGTGATCTATTTCACATATGGTAATATACATGTTTCAATGCTATTCTCTCAAATCATCCCACTCTCGCTTTCTCCCACAGAGTCCAACAGTACATTCTTTACATCTGTGTCTCTTTTGCTGTCTCGCATATAGGGTCATCGTTACCATCTTTCTAAATTCCATATATTTGTGTTAGTATACTGTATTGGTGTTTTTCTTTCTGGCTTACTTCACTCTGTATAATAGGCTCCAGTTTCATCCACCTCATTAGAACTGATTCAAATGTATTCTTTTTAATAGCTGAGTAATATTTCATTGTGTATATGTACCACAGCTTTCTTTTCCATTCATCTGCCAGTGGACATCTAGGTTGCTTCCATGTCCTGGCTATTATAAACAGTGCTGCGATGAACATTGGGGTACACGTGTCTCTTTCAATTCTGGTTTCCTCAGTGTTTATGCCCAGCAGTGGGATTGCTGGATTGTATGGCAGTTCTATTTCCAGTTTTTAAAGGAATCTCCACACTGTTCTCCATAGTAGCTGTACTAGTTTGCATTCCCACCAACAGTGTAAGAGGGTTCCCTTTTCACCACACCCTCTCCAGCATTTATTGTTTGTAGATTTTTTTGACAGCAGCCATTCTGACTGGCGTGAAATGGTACCTCATAGTGGTTTTGATTTGCATTTCTCTGATAATGAGTGACGTTGAGCATCTTTTCACGTGTTTGTTAGCCATCTGTATGTCTTCTTTGGAGAAATGTCTATTTAGGTCTTTGGCCCATTTTTTGACTGAGTCATTTATTTTTCTGGAATTGAGCTGCAGGAACTGCTTGTATATTTTTGAGATTAATTCTTTGTCAGTTGCTTCATTTGCTATTATTTTCTCCCATTCTGAAGGCTGTCTTTTCACCTTGCTTAGAGTTGCCTTTGTTGTGGAAAAGCTTTTAAGTTTAATTAGGTCCCATTTGTTTGTTTTTGCCTTTATTTCCATCACTCTGGGAGGTGGGTCATGGAGGATCCTGCTGTGATGTATGTCAGAGAGTGTTTTGCCTATGTTTTCCTCTAGGAGTTTTATAGTTTCTGTTGTTACATTTAGATCTTTAATCCATTTTGAGTTTATTTTTGTGTATGGTGTTAGAAAGTGTTCTAGTTTCATTTTTTTACGAGTGGTTGACCAGTTTTCCCAGCACCACTCGTCAAAGAGATTTGTCTTTTCTATATTGCATATTCTTGCCTCCCATTGTCAAAGTTAATAGATTGACAATACAGTTCTTCATGGAAACTGAGACTTATGCTAATGCTATAAGCATATAGACATGCCAGTTTTGGAAAAAGTTGTCAGAAATGGTAACAATCAATTCTTAAAAAATATGATTTAATTGCAGATCATTCCTCTTATGTTAGAATTCTTAATAAGTTACAGTATTTCTCAAAAACAAACATAAATGTATAAAGTGGATCCAAATATTAAATATTAATACAAGCAAATAATCTAAGTTTATTTGAGTTTTATGGAAGTTTTAAAGGGAGATAATTTAAGAGAATCGTTTATCAGCCTTATTGAATAGTCAAAGCTTAAGTTTTTGCATTAATATTAAGCTAGCTTTCCGCTAGATCCTTAAGGGGACAAATGTCAAATGAAAGAATAAATTTCTTATTAAATCTAACATTTATTAGAAAACATCTCTCTTAACAAGGATGGATTGCTATTTATAGAACAATTAGTGCCTATACATGCATCTATAGTGTTCAACTGTTTGTTGTAAATTGGCAAGAATCTCAGTCCAGTGTCTTCAGTTATATTCATCTTAATAGTTCTAACACAGCTTTTAGGTTTTCTTGGTTGAAAACAAAGATTGCTGTACAAGGTTTTAGATGCCTTCCCATTGAGTTTTTAAATATAACCATGTTGGAGAAGTAAATCTGGGCCACAAATGACCTTATTATTATTCTATATGTAGATAAACGTGGATTTCTGGAAAATTTATTCATATATTTTAAGCTCTGATATTACAATTTCTGAAGACTGGGTTTCACTTGTGAGGATACATTGAAAATACATTAAAAAAAATCCTCTCCTAAAGTAATCAGAGGAGTTGTTGTCAGTGTAATTGAAAGCACATGTCAATATTTTGGTTGGGAAATCTCTTCATTAAGAACAGGTACAACAATGGCAGAGTTAGTAATAGAGAAATAAAATATAATTATTTTATATTATAATTGGTCTGATGGGTCTTAAGTGGCAGAGTCAGATGATGGATACTATTGCGCTCCCTCAGTGAAGGATAGCAGTCATGTTTTCTGAATCCCATAAGACATCAGGGAACAAATGGGGATTCAATACTATAATTCACTCCAGCTAGATGATTAGAATCTTGCAGAGACTTTTTAAATAAGTAATGTTTCTATGTTTTCATTTCAATACTTTAAATGTCAAAACTTTAAAAGTTAATATTATGCTTGTGAGTAAATACTGAGCAGAAAGAACTAAAAATAATGTTTTATTGCTAAGGTTATCAGATGCCCAATATCATTAAATAACTCAGACTTGATCCCATAAAACTTCTCTGATTCACTGGTATTGTTGATATTTTGCAAAACTTATGATTTCCAACATAATTTTGGTTAAGTCAGCAAAGCTACTATAATGTTAAGTTAAAGACATGGAAATACCTTAGAAGGTAACTCTAAAAAGAGAGAGAGAAAGCAAGATTATTAAGAGTTCAAGAGTCCACTTACAGGTGAAATAGTTGGACTGGTAAAGAAGAAAAGAAAAGACTTAGAAATAAAACAGATGGAGAGAGATGGTATTTGTAGGAATGTGTTGAGAGATAGCTGCTGGTAATTTTAAAAATATTGACTGAAAAGGAGAAACTGCTCAAAGCAGATAAATTCCAAAAAAAATTAGAATATTAAAACAGCATGCCAACTCTCTTATTTCCAGGAAAGAGCTGGAGAGACAAGCCTAACAACTTCTGGAATGCCAGAAAAAAGGCAGAGAGTAAATGGACAAAATTTATTATCAGTTCTCTGAGAAGAGGGAAGACAGGGTTAATACAGAGTTTTTTTCCCAGGTAAGGGGCACCAGGCTAGTAACCCTGATTTTACTACCAAATAGATCTAGCGTAGGAGTGATAGAACAGGTTTCAACCCTAGAGACCTACTCTAGGAGTGGCATGATAGCTCTCTAGAGTTAAGGGAATAGTTGATGGGATGCAAATTATGATGGCTTTTTTTGCATGATATAAAAACTATACTGGGACCACTAAACGGGATTTAAATTGAGCTAATGCTGCTTAGAGTTGTTATTTTAATTTTTTTTATAAAGCACTATGAGGTATAAGTTAGAAATCTTCCCTTTGATGTAACAGGAAAAATATATAAAAACATATAACAGTGAAAATGTTAAAAAATACATAAAACATATAGAATTTTCTAGCCTATGTGTCACATTTACAAAATTGCTGTTAATCATTAAAGTGCTGTGGCCAAGTTATCTAGTATAAGCCTTTTCTCCCTCCCATTTAGGAGCTTTGTTACTAATCAGGAATATTCAGGTACGCTGAATTTGGCTTTTGCAACTTTTTTCTCATGTTAATAAATGCATTCCCTGTAGCTCTTTTTATTCCTTTCTAAATAAGATGCTTGTTTACATTAATACTGACTAAATTACAGCTTGCTTCTTTTGCTTAACTCTGTCACCATACAATAAGAAGCTTGTCAATTCCGTTAATGTGTAAAGCATTGTCTTATTATTTTTTATCTGTAAAGATTTCTAGAATTTGAGTTGGAAGCATTAGTAACAAAATGGTAGGAAGAACTGAGAAAGATGCTCTTACATAATATGACAGTCTTTTAAAAAGTTATGATGTGAAATTCAAGTTGATTATTTGGCAAAAAAGAATACAAAAACAATGATAATAATTTTTACTGCATTCTGGAGAAGACATGAAACTATTCAATATCTTGTATTCTTAGGTATCAAATGACTATTTTGTAAAAGGCTCATTTAAGAAGATAAGTCTGAATTAGAACCAAGCTCTTTTTTTTTTTTATCATATCTGAAAGAGTTCAATTCTATAGTCAAAATCTATTTGTATAAGATTAGTGTATTAGTGGTTGTAGAGTAAAGTGAATATTTGGCTAATAGCGAATAAATTTAACTTTGTAACTGAAACTGTAAAGTTATTTAGACACTATATAGTCAATGACAAGTATGTGCAATGAAATAGTAACTATAACATTATTAATGGCCTACTATATCACTTTCTATTTGTGCTCCACAAGGCTTCCATAGCACCATGAACTGAGTCACTGAGCAAACAATTTTTTGATGATGAAAATTAATATGTGCCTATTTGGCTTTTTGCTTATTTTGTTTATGACGAAATGGATCATTGCATTAGATGTTTCTTCTTCTAGGAACACATTAATACATCCTCAGATATTTATATGATTGATTCTTTTGCATCATTTCAGTCTCAGTTTAAAAGTTGATATATATAAAAAATAGACAAGTGGGACCTAATCAAACTTATAAGCTTTTGCATAGCAAGGCAAATTATTAAAAACAAAAAACCTCAAAAAGACAACATAAAGAATAAGAGAAAATACTTGGAAATGATGCAACTGATCAGTGCTTAATTTCTAAAATATACACACAGGGCATACAACCCAATATCAAAGAAACAAACAACAATCAAAAAATGGGCAGAAGACCTAAAGAGACATTTCTCCAAAGAGGGCATACAAATGGCCAACACACACATGTAAAGATGCTCAAAATCGCCAGTTATCAGAGAAATGCAAATCAAAACTACAATGAGGTATTACCTCACACTGGTCAGAATAGTCATCATCAAACAGTCTCAAATAGTAAATGCAAGAGGGGGTGTGGAGAAAAAGGAACTTCCTACACTGTTGGCAGAAATGTAAACTGGTGTTGTAGTATGGAAGAGTATGAAGGTTCCTTAAAAGACTAAAAATAGAGTTACCATATGATCCAACAATCCTACTCCTGGGTATATATACTGAAAAGATGAAATCTCTAATTTGAAAAGATACATGTACCCCAACATCCATAGCAGCCTTAATGACAGTAGCCAAGACACAGAAGCAACCTAAATGCCTGTCAACTGATGAATGGATAAAGAAGGTACACATACACACACACAAAATGGAATATTAGTCATAAAAAGATAATAAAATAATGACATTTTAGTAAAGTGGATGAACCTAGAGATGATCATACTAAGTGAAGCAAGTCAAAGACAAATATTATTTGATATCTGTAATATGTGAAATCTAAAAACTAATAAAAGAAAATAAAAAAATAATATGAATTTATGAAATAGAAACAGACATAGAAAATAAACCTATGGTTACCAAAGGGGAAAGGTGGAAGAGGTATAAATTAGGAGGAATTAACAGATATACACTCCTGCATGTGACACAGATGAACAAAAAGGACTTACTGTGCAGCACAAGAAACTATATTCCATATCTTATAAAAACTTATAATGGAAGAGAATCTGGAAAATAATGTATGAATACCTATCTATATATATGAATCATACTATACGGCTGAGCTTGACATAATACTGTGAATCAACTATAACTCAAAAAAAGTTTCTTTCTTTGACCACCAATGTAAATATTCTCCCAGTTACTATTTTATTTTCATTTTAGCACATGTATTAGTTTGCTGGGGTTGCCATAATAAACACAACAGATCAGGTGGCTTAAGTAACAGAAATTTATTCTCTTACAGTTCTGGAGGCTGCAAGTCCAAACATAGTTGGTTTTCTCCAGGGCCTCTGTCTTTGGCTTGCAGATGGTTGGTTTTCTCCAGGGCCTCTGTCTTTGACTTGCAGATGGTTGGTTTTCTCCAGAGCCTCTGTCTTTGACTTGCAGATGGCCACCCTCTCGCTGCCTCCTCACATAGTCACCCTCCACGCACACGCAGGAGCATGCTGTTGCTCTGCACGTCCTCATCTCCTCTTCTTATGAGGATACCAATCAGACTGGATTAGGGTCCACTCTAAGGGCCTCATTTTAATGTAACTACCTCTTTAAAGGCTCAGTCTCCAAATACAATCACATTCTGAAGTACTGCAGTTAGCGATTCAACACGTGAATTTTGGGGGGATAAAATTCAGCTCATAAGATCACTTAAAATATATGAAATTATAATGTTTATATATATTTACTTGTTTATTATCTTTTTTCTCTTATTAGAATGTATTCACCATAACATACCTCAACTGTATTGCTAATTTTTATGTTCTCAGCACTTAGAACACAGTCTGGTACTTTCGGTATGTATTTGTAGAATGAAAAAACAGATAAATGAATGACTAATGACTTAATTATCATCTTTCATATTTATACTACCATTACAATTTTAATAATTTGATTTAGGAGTCATGAAAAGGTAGCATTTAGTTTTTTTTAATCTTAAGAATTCTATGTAAATATTATTTTTCACACATACCCAAGACTCAATTTATAATTAAAAGATATCTTATGTTTACTGATTATATCTCAGAATCAGAAAGCAGTGAGATTCTATGCCCTACCTTCAAAACAGATAAGGTGGCAAAGATTTCAATCTGCTCAAAAGGAATGAGTATCTTGGGAAGGTTAAGGCAGAAAAAAAGCAAACATTCTTTTTCTCTATGTATAGTGATTGCCACCTCTATGAGCTAAGAAAGTAAAATCATGACTGTGACGGACACCATGTTTTAGGTGAGTACGTTGGTCAGTCATCTAAGTGACTACATTTATTAGCTTCATTTGCTGCTACATGTATAGTCCTTTGATTTAGTTCTGGTAGAGATATATGGGCTTCCCTGGTGGCTTAGTGGTAAAGAATCTGCCTGCCAATGCCGGAGATATAGGTTAGATCCCTGGGTTGGGAAGATACCCTGGAGGAGGAAATGGCAAACTACTTTAGTATTCTTGCCTGGGAAATCCCATGGACAAAGGAGCCTGGACATGTGAAAGTGAAAGTCACTCAGTCGTGTCCGACTCTTTGTGACCCCATGGACTATACAGTCCATAGAATCCTCCAGTGCCGGGGTCCAGCCCCGGTGGATCCAGGGAATTCGAAGCGGGGACGGCGTCGGCGAGGAAATGATTAAAAACAGGTAAAAAAAGTGAGTATATATTTCTCCATAAAGATATACAAACTCCCAAGAGGTACATTAAAAAATGCTTATCATCACTGTCATCAGGACAAGGTAAACCAAAACCGTAATGAGATATCTCACATCTATGAGGATGGCTATCATCAAAAATCAAAAGATAGATGCTGGTAACAATGTGAAGAAAGGAAACCCTGCAACCATACTGGAAAACATAATGGAATGTTGCCCAAAATTTAAAAATGGAACTATCATACGACCCAGCAATACTATTTCTGGGTGGTGGTGGTTTAGTTGCTAAGTCGTATCTGACTCTTTACAACACTATGGACTGTGTAGACCACCAAGCTTCTCTGTCCATAGGATTCTCCAGGCAAGAACACTGGAGTGGGTTGCCATTTCCTTCTCCAAATAAGGATATAAAGAGTAATAGAATAAGGATAGCTCAGTGAGGAAATTCAGTGGAGAAAAGAGGCTGAATAATTCAGCCAGAAGATCAGAGAAAGAACGACATGGTGAGACCAAGTTTCAGTGAACAAGGCCCACACTTTATTTTCCAAAGTAGTTTTTATACCTTAAGTTATGCATAGAGGATAATGGGGGAAGGGGTAGAGTCATGCAGTAAGCCAGGCTTTCTTCCTGCAAACTTATCATATGCAAAAATTTAGGTGATTTGCATCATCTTCTGGCCCAGAGGCCTGTTAACATTTTAAGAAACTTATTTTTCTCTAAAGGTGATTATTCTAAAGTCAGGCGCCAGCCTCCAAAAAGCATTAGATAAAGTTGCATTCCTACAGAGCAAAGGTGTGGTGGGCTATAACAAGAAAAAGAATTAACTCAAGGGTCCCAGGTTACAAACATTAAAGCTACTACTTACACCAATTATATTAATCAATACACTGCCAGGGACACAGCAGGTAAGGGATATGGAAATTTAGCAGCAAACATTGGCCCAACAACTGAAAATCCCTTCACCAACACAATTTCTAATTAATCTTTTAACTACTCAAAAGAATCTGTGTTTAGACAGTTTAGAACATCTCCTGCCTCTTACAGTTGGGAGGCTCTGAACAATCACATATGGCCAGAAAAACCTATTCAGGCAGGCTAGAGGATTTCCAAAGGAGTTTGTAGGTTGAAACACTGTCACATCCAGGAATTATTAACTGGAGCTGTAAGCTAACTCTTTTTCAGAGAGGTAGTGGGGGACAGCCCCCCGTAAAGTCAGAGGTGTAGGTGAAAGCACAAAGCAGAAAGTAGGCAGACTCTGGTTTTGGGGGTAGATGGGGGACTCCTGAGGCTCGATTCCGCCTTTGCGTATGCCGAGCCTCCTTCCTCATGACCTTTGTCATGAGTGGAGCTCCTCACGCTGGCTCCAGCAGTGATAGAATTCCAGTTGAGCTATTCCAGATCCTGAAAGATGATGCTGTGGAAAGTGCTGCACTCAACATGCAGTATGCAATATGCACTCAATATGCAATATGCCGGCTCCCGGCACTCCAGGCCAGACTACAGGAGTGGGTAGCCATTCCCTTCTCCAGGAGATCTTCCCAACCCAGGGATTGAACCCAGGTGTCCCCCATTGCAGGCAGATTCTTTACCAGCTGAGCCACAAGCCTGGACATGGGGCTCCTGGGAAATCCCATGGACTTGCCGGCTGCAGTCCACACAGTTGCAAAGCATCTGACACAATTTAGTGACTAAAAATAACAACAACAAACAAGTAATATGTATATATGTGAAAGTGTTCAGGGGTACATCAGGAGAGTCTCCTTAAAGACAAAAGCGGGTTGAGTCTTTTTTCCTTTCTTCCTTTTTTTTTCTTGCCTGGAAGATAGATATGAAAGCTAGATTTTAACAGCGATCTTAGACTATGAGATTAATGACCACATCCTAGGAGTGGTGAAGTATTTGTGCTGGAAGGAAGGAGCTTGCTTCTTTTATGATTTTATGGAACTGCTAAAGCAGCACTGGACTCCTTTCAGTCAGTCAGTTCAGTGGCTTAGTTGTGTCCAACTCTTTGAGACCCCATGGACTACAGCACACCAGGCTTCCCTGTCCATCACCAACTGCCACAGCTTACTCAAACTCATGTCCAATGAATCAGTGATGCCATCCAACCATCTCATCCTCTGTCAATCCCTTCTCCTCCTGCCTTCAATCTTTCCCAGCATTAGGGTCTTTTCAAGTGAGTCAGTTCTTCACATCAAAGTACTGGAGTTTCAGCTTCAGCGTCAGTCCTTCCAATGAATACTCAGGACTGATTTCCTTTAGGATGGACCGGCTGGATCTCCTTGCAGTCCAAGAGACTCTCAAGAGTCTTCTCCAACATCACAGTTCAAAAGCATCAATTCTTCGGTGCTCAGCTTTCGTTATAGTCCAACTCTCACATCCATACCTGACTACTGTAAAATCCATAGCTTTAACTAGATGGACCTTTGTTGGCAAAGTAATGTCTCTGCTTTTTAATATACTGTCTAGGCTGGTCATAGCTTTTCTTGCAAAGAGCAAGTGTTCTTTAATTTACTGGCCTCAGTCACCATCTGCAGTGATTTTGGAGCCCCCCAAAATAAAGTCCGTCACTGTTTCCACTGTTTCCCCATCTATTTGCCATGAAGTGATGGGACCAGATGCCATGATCTTAGTTTCCTGAATGTTGTTTTAACCCAACTTTTTCACTCTCCTCTTTAACGTTCATCAAGAGTCTCTTTAGGTGTTCTTTGCTCTCTGCCATAGGGTGGTGTCATTTGGGTATCTGAGGTTACTGATATTTCTCCCAGCAATCTTGATTCCAGCTTGTGCTTCATCCAGCTGGGCGTTTTGCGTGATGTACTCTGCATATAAATTAAATAAGTAGGATGACAGTGTACATCCTTGACATGCTGCTCTAATCTTAAATGAATGTGAGAGAAAAATTGTTTAAACTGCTTTTATTTAAGGGTTTTCTGTGACTTTAACATAATGATCATCATTTCTTTCTATAATATTCATTAAAGCCTATATAGTCTACAACTGGGAGGTGCCTATGATCCTTGCAATCTTTGCCTTGCCTGAAGGTTTCTTCTTAAAGTCACACCTTTAATGACTGACACTGAAGCATTGACTTCCCTAGAATTCCCACTTTACTATGCTGTACAAAACTGCTTATGTTTAGAGTTTAACTATTTTTTTCCATCACTGAGGGCTGTCTTAGGCACTCCCACAGCGACATGAATTAACCCTTCAGTTCAGTTCAGTCGCTCAGTCGTGTCCGACTCTTTGCGACCCCATGAATTGCAGCACTCCAGGCCTCCCTGTCCATCACCAACTCCCAGAGTTCACTCAGACTCAAGTCCATTGAGTCAGTGATGCCATCCAGCCATCTCATCCTCTGTCGTCCCCTTCTCCTCCTGCCATCAGAGTCTTTTCCAATGAGTCAACTCTTCGCATGAGGTGGCCAAAGTACTGGAGTTTCAGCTTTAGCATCATTCCTTCCAGAGAAATCCCAGGGCTGATCTCCTTCAGAATGGACTGGTTGGATCTCCTTGCAGTCCAAGGGACTCTCAAGAGTCTTCTCCAGCACCACAGTTCAAAAGCATCAATTCTTTGGCACTCAGCCTTCTTCACAGTCCAACTCTCACATCCATACATGACCACTGGAAAAACCATAGCCTTGGCTAGACGGACCTTTGTTGGCAAAGTAATGTCTCTGTTTTTGAACATGCTATCTAGGTTGGTCATAACTTTCCTTCCAAGGAGTAAGCGTCTTTTATCACTAAGTCTTATAATTGGCATTTTACTTTTGTGCCTTTCTCACTATACTGTATACTCCTGGGCATAGGAGCCTGGCTTACTGTTGTATTCCTAGCATTTAGTGCAGATCCTGGCTACGAAGTAAATGCTCATTTAATCACTAAATGGGTTTTCTAATATTTTATCTATCTATTCATCTATTTTCCTCATATTCCAGGAAAGGAATGAAATATATGAAAGGCAGGTTTTATTACAGTTCCAACAGACTGGGTTAAACTTTATTCATGATATTGTAGTCCTATTTAAACTTTTTATAGAATTTGTTGTGCATCAGCAGTGGTTCTCACAGTGAGCTCCTATACCAACAGCAGCAGCATTATAGCTCTAATGAGACTGTTTAAGAGGCTAGATATAAAGATAATGATAAACAATGTCACACAGTCAGGGAGAGGCAGTATGGCATAGCATTTAAAGAACACAAACTTTGCCTTGAGAACTAAGATCAAAATTCCAATTTTACTTATTTCAGAGAAGTAATAATTCTTTTCTATAGGGGTGTTATCAGAATTAAATGATTTAATAATGAAATCACAAATGTGTATTTTAAAGTGCCAAGTTCTTAATACAGCATATGGCACATAGAAAATGCCCAATAATTATTAGGCATATTGAACATAGTTTGCTATTAGGAGTTTAGCACAGAACTCAATGTCACCTTGCTTTCAACCTTCCATCTAGTACAGGATTCTTTCTTGATTTATTGTATCAATTCTTTATCAACAGTACATTTTGTGATGTACTGATTAAAGCAGTAAATTTGGCAACAACTTTGGCTTCCAATTTACTGATAAAAGTTAAAGACCAACTGTAGGGTTTCCCTTGTAAAATAGAACTATATTGACTTTGCCAAGCAGCCTGTTTCTTTTTATGCCTAACTTCTGCTTGCAGAAAACATAATTATACAGGAACTTTCTATTTCATTTCAGACCTTAAATTTTGAAGATGTGTTTATCTATTAACTGTAAATTTTATATTTTTTAAAAAAGATTTTTTTCTGGAAATTAGGAATTCATTTTCACCATGAAAATAGAAACTGTCCTCAATAAATTCAAGTCTGCAAGAGTTTTCCCTTTTAATCCCTCAAAGACCAAGAAAAATAGCTGTCAGTAAAATCTCATCTCAAACATTGTACTGAGAATATCAGTCATTTAGTAATCTCTTTAATATAATTCCCTTAGTGAGAGCAAAAATGGGAAATTAGAAGAAAACTTCTAAATTTGGCCTGACATGGGAATAAATATTTTTCATCCAATTTGTAATTGTTTTTTGCATTCACTGTTCTGTTCTGTAATCCTATATTTTAGGAATTCAGTCACTATGATGAAGCACCCAAAATTCATTTCTACAACTTTAAACTAAAATTAGTAAATAAATATAAAGTGGAATGACATAATTTTTCAGTTATGATCATAATTACAAGGGAATTAAATTTGTTAAAAAAATGTGGATTGAACTTTGTTCTAATTGGTTTACATTTAAAGATTCTTTGATCTGTGATAACAGTAATATATATTAACATGTTGCATTTTAAAGTGACACTGCCTTTCATTAATCAAGTGTCTGTATGGTTGATTAATTTGTACAAGATTTAAATTGCTATGAAAATTTATCATTCATAGCCATGATCTCCATTTACATATATGTTAATTATGGTAAATGTAATCTTTTTCTGAATCCTCTGGGCTGCATACTAAAAAGACAAAGTGATCAGAGTGACTACTTTTCCTATTACAAAGTGAACTCTTACTGTTCCTCAAAACTGTTGTACTTGTCAAAGCTAGGCTAAAAACATAATATTTTCTGCTGAAGCCAAGTTCAAATTCCATAGATGATGTTTCCTATTCAAGTGATTTCTTTATTAGGCAGCCACAGCATTACTATGTTTATTTACTATGGTATTTAGTACTGTCTCTTCATGCTGCCAAAATTTTCTTTTGCTTTGAAGCATTCTCTGGTATTAACTTTAATATTAATGAGCACAAAATAAGTTTATAATATATCTGTAAAGTAGAATAACTTGAAGTTAGTTGGAAAAGTCTTTGTAATAATTTAAAATTGTTAGAAATAGAAACCTAAAAAAAAAAAAAGGAAGAAAAAGAAAGAAAAAAAAGAAACACAGCATTTTAAGACTACTTGGAAAGATTTTGTTCCAAAAAGTTAACATAGGAAAGTACTTCTGAAGTTTCTCTAAGAAATTAGATTGATCTTTGTTTTTTGCAGAAAAATATTGTGTACTTAAGAAAAATGAGTTGTTGATAGTTTTTATCATTTTATAGGCAAGGATCTAAATAGGATAAATGTAAATGTTGTCATCTATGAGACTAAATTCCTACTATACATTTTTTTACAGGAGTATTGTGTGAAACTGGAAACACAGTTTGGAAGTGTGGGTCTGGCCTTACACAGCCCACTATTGGTTTTTTCCTTAGTAATGTTTTTTGTATGTTTTATCCAAATCCAAGGCATGCTAACCAACAATTACCTTATTATTTTTATTTTTAAAGATATGCGTTCCATTTGTTCCCCAACTGTGACCTTCTCACTTAACAAATATTGGTCTGGAGAGAATTCTAATATATGTGAAAAATGATATGGTAACTAATGTTTTAGAGTGACTATGATAGGCCTTGCTAGGCAAATGTTGGAAAATTTAATTATTCCTATTAAATGTCTATAATTTTATGCTTAACTTGTTAGTATTTACATAATATATTCACTTCAAGAGAAGCCTCATTTCTTAGTCACAACTTAATAGAATTAAAATATCTATCTTGGAAACCTTTGCAAGCATAGCACCTCTGACTACCTGACGAGGCTATTTTTAAAGACACTTATTTGGCAATTTTCTTATACTCAGCCTAATCACAAGAGAAACAAACTAATATGGCACCTGTTCTGATAGATGGATGTTGTACCTTCATTCTCTGATCTCAGACCTTGTAAGACATATTTCAAAGAAGCATCACTTCCCTCACCACAGAAATGCATCCACCTCTAAACTGGAAATAGCAAAAGCATAGGGCAGAAGATGGGGAATATATTATCCAACTAAAATTACAGAGAAATTTTAAGTAGGCAGAATATAATTGCCCAATTTGGAAATTAGCCAGGACACAGGGTTTAACATCATCTTTACTCTTTTGAAAAGTGCCAAGGGATTTTTAATAACTGCTGGTGGTCAAGACCTTGGTTTTACCCTCATCCATTAGACGACACCTCCAGCAGTGCAGTGCCCCCTCATACCATGCTGGGGCATCAGTTCAGTACTGACTCAGTGAAAATTGTGCCACCTACTGAATCATCCACAGCTCATCTTAGAGTGCCCCGGCTTTTAGGCTTTTCTCTGGAGAGCTGTTATGAAGGATGGGACCAGGCTCAATGATGCTTAATTTATGAGATTTCAAAGTTTTAAATGGTTAAGATCTCAGACCTGAGTTTTACTTTCAATCTAATGCGAAAGATTTTCCATGATTTTTCCATACTTATGGGCTATAATAATGGTCTGGATCATTAAAATATACATGATACATATCTCTCTTTGAAAATAAGGGAATAAAGATAATAACATATATAGCTACATAAATATGTATTTATGTACATTGACACATGCAATAGAAAACAGATTCCCTCATTTGCAATATATTTTATTTTTTTAAAATGGAAATAGTACCACCCTTTCACTAAAAAAAAAAAAAAGTAAACTATATTCCTCAACAAGTTTATTTTCCTTTCTAGATTTTTTAAGAATCTAGGAACAAATATTTTAAAAAGTAAAAGCAAACCTTGGAAGGAGTAGACTTCACTGGCCAAGTAAATAAAGTGAATTTTTGTTAAAGAAAACATTTATTCTAGCTTTCCAAATAAAACCTTGCCATCTACAAAAGAATCTCAATATATCTTAACTATTCCAAAAATAACTGAAAGAAAAATCAAGTTTTTCAGATAAAATTCAGATACATGCAAACATAAATGGTGAAGCATTGAATATTTCTAGCCTTTATGCTTGATTTTTACCATTTTTTTTCATCTGTGTTAATGTGTGTACAATGTATACAATTTGTTTTGGGGGGAAAAGGGTTCATGTTATTTTCATGGTCTTTGAAATGATTATCAAAAATTCTTTTCTGGCTGCTAAAAGTATCAGTATCCTGGAATTGAGAAACTGTTTCTGAAAGTGTTTTTTGAGGTGTTACTTTTGGAAATGACATTGAGTAAATCCTGGTGCTGTGTGAGAAAAAGAGAGAGCTGGAAATGGTTATAAGGAATAGACTGAAACAATATAGCGGAGACTGCAAAATAGATTCCAACATATCACTGTGTTTTCACTCACTCCTGTGTCAAAGATTCTCAAGTTAACACAGACAGACAGACACACACTCTACATACACATCATTATACATAATCTTCTATTTTCCTTTTTTGCTCTCATCAGTTTCTAACATTCTTTATCATCTGTTTCTCCTTTTAAAAGCAATCTGGAATGAGGAATCCTTGTTAAATGGAAAATCTTTCTCAACTCAATCCATTTCCCAGAATTCCCTTACACAGTTCAGCTGTGATTTGATCATTCCTTGCCAGTATATTAATAACTCAAATATTGGAGGGTTGGAGATCAGGGAAAGAAAAACTAGTTGAGACAGCTTAAGTCTGATTTGGTGAATTGCTACTGCTGTGATAGAGTTAATATGCCTCCCTAAGTGCCTGGTTTGCTACCAGATGGAAAAATTAACATTTTTTTTTCATTATAAACACAAAAATCATGGATGACAGATAGTCTTCCATTTTAAAAATGAAAATCCGAGACATAAAAACTCTCCGGCTAGGTCAAATAGCTCCCAGCCAATCCATGAAAAGGTTTGTGTAAACTATGGACAATGGCTTTGATACAATGTTTCATGTTGAGATGATCATAATTTCCTATAGTTTAGTTAAAAATACAAATTATCTTTTATTTCCTAATCAAAACAGTGCATTAGATTTTGAATTTTTTCCATTTAAGTAATATTTTCCAGTATTTTTACATATTTTTATACATTTTTCATGTATAATATAGCTGTTTTGAAGTCCATTACACTTTTGTTTCTAATGCTATTTTCCTTTTCTCAAAATGTCATTCTCTAAACCATAGTTTCCTTACCTAATATTCTTTCTTCACTCTAGTTCCTAACTTCCAAGTACACTTCCAAAAGAAGATAATATTCATTAAATATAATTTTTTTAAAAAGAATAAAGAAAAAATTTTAGAAATTTTTGTAATTTTAGAAACAATCAACTCAGCTGTAATCTGTGAATATTTCAGTTAAAAAACACAAGAGTCTATTTCTATATGACTCATAATGATTATATATATGTGCACAAGAAAAAACATATTTATTTGTCTTTCTAATCTTTTATAAGTAAGGCTACCTGTAAGTATAAGAAATTCAAAAAATAACCATACTGGATGCTCAATTTGCTAATTTCCCCAATTATTGTTAACTGTAATGTATATGTCTCTCTAAAGTATCTTTTCTCCTATCAAACCATTAATTATTTTTCAATACTTCAAATAAATGATTGTAACATATGGCTGATTTTGATAGTCATTACCTCAGCCTCTTCCTCTAAGATTATGAAAATGAGCCTATGATAATGAAAAAGGGTATATAATTTCCTACACACAATGTGAACCAAATATTTTCCTCAGTAAAATTCTTACAATCCTAGAACCAGGTCATCAAAATTTTATAAAAAGTCTTAATCATAAATCTGATAGATTAAATACTATTTTAAAGCTAAATGTTGAGTATATATACATATTAATCATTCAAGTTGTATTAAGCACCATGAATAATTTGTTTTTGAAAGGAAAACATATGAAAAATATAAAATAGCAAATGAATAAGTTCCCATATATATTGGATTAAATGAAGATACCCCAAAAGACATGTCCACATCGAATTCCTAGAAACTGTAAATGCTATTATACTTGGAAAAAAGATATTTTACAAATGTAATTAAATTAAGGTTCTCGAAGACAACATCTAGATTAGCTAGTCAGTTCAGTCTCTCAGTCGTGTCTGACTCTTTGCGACCCCATGGACTGCAGTATGCCAGTCTTCCCTGTCCATCACCAACTTTCAGAGCTTGCTCAAACTCATGTGCATCAAGTTGGTGATGCCATCCAACAATCGCATCCTCTGTCGTCCCTTTCTCCTGTCTTCAGTCTTTCCCAGCATCAGGATCTTTTCAAATGAGTCAACTCTTCACATGAGATCGCCAAAGTACTGGAGTTTCAGCTTCAGCATCAGTCCTTCCAATGAATATTCAGGACTTATTTCCTTTAGGTTGACTGGTTGGATCTCCTTGCAGTCCAAGACTCTCAAGAGTCTTCTCCAACACCACATTTCAAAAGCATCAATTCTTTGGTGCTCAGCTTTCTTTATAGTTCAACTCTCACATCTGTACATGACTACTGGAAAAACCATAGCTATGAATAGATGGACCTTTGTTGGCAATGTCTCTGCTTTTTAATATGCTGTCTAGGTTGGTCACAGCTCTTCTTCCAAGAAGCAAACATCTTTTAATTTCATGGCTACAATCACCATCTGCAGTGATTTTGGAGCCCAAGAAAATAAAGTCTGTCACTGTTTCCACTGTTTCCCCATCTATTTACCATGAAGTGCTGGGACTGTTTGCCATGATCTTAGTTTTCTGAATGTTGAGTTTAAACAAGCTTTTTCACTCTCCTCTTTCACCTCCTCAAGAAGCCCTTTAGTTCCTCTTTGCTTTCTACCATTAAAGTGGTATCATATGCATTATTTGAGATTATTGATATTTCTCCCTGCAATGTTGATTCCAGCTTATGCTTCATCGAGTCCAGCATTTCACATATTTAACTTCAGATGAGTTAAATATGCAAGGTGGCACTATACAGCCTTGATGTACTCCTTTCCCAATTTGGAATCAGTCTGTTGTTCCATGTCTGGTTCTGACTGCTGCTTCTTGACCTGCATACAACTTTCTCAGGAGGCAGGTCATGTGGTCTGGTATTCCCGTCTCTTTTAGAATTTTTCACAGTTTGTTGTGATCCACACAGTCAATTTTGCATAGTCAATGAAGCAGAAGTAGACGTTTTTTCTGGAATTCTCTTGCTTTTTCTATGATCCAGTGGATATTGGCAATTTGATTTCTGGTTCCTCTGTCTCTTCTAGATCCAGCTTGAACATCTGGAAGTTCTCGGTTCATGTACTGTTGAAGTCTAGATTGGAGAAGTTTGAGCATTACTTTGCTTGCATGCGAGATGAGTACAATTGTACAGTAGTTTGAGCATTCTTTGGCATTGCCTTTCTTTAGGATTGCCTTTCTTTGGGATTACCTAGGTTGGTCCTAAATCCATAATATGTCCTTAAAAGAAACACTTAGAGGAGAAGAAACAGGGCAGAAGAGGAGAAGGCAAAAATAAATAAGCAAAGGTTAGAGAGGTATGGCTACCAATCAAGGAATGCCAAGGGTTGCTGCTGCTGCTAAGTCACTTCAGTCGTGTCTGACTCTGTGCGACCCCATAGATGGCAGCCCACCAGGCTCCCCTGTCCCTGAGATTCTCCAGGCAAGAACACTGGAGTGGGTTGCCATTTCCTTCTCCAATGAAAGTAACCACAAAAAGTTAGGTGGGAAGTATGGAATGGATTATCTCCCAAAGCCTATAGAGAAGCATGGCTGACCTTGATTTCAGACTTCTGAACACTGAGAGGATAAATTTCTGTTGTTTTAAGCCACCTGGTTTGTGGCAATTTGTCAAAACAGTCTCAGGAAATGAATACTACATAATCTAGAGAGTACACAGAAATGATCTGAATTTATAGAGCATGACCATTCTCCTTTTTTCACTGAAAGGAAGTCAGTTCCTTATAATTACAAAGTTACAGAACTCACAGAAAGAACTGTTATATTGGGATTTCATTTATATTTAGATAAAACAATTTTTCACAATTGTATAACTACATTGAAATACACAATTGTGGTAACGATAGTGGCATAGAAAAAAAATTAGTAAATCTATCAAACAAATGAGTGACAGTATGAAGAGTTTATTTTATATATTTAGTACAGTTATTAGAGTCTAGTGGATTAAGAGATCAAAATTTCCTATCAGAGGTAACATTCAACCATAAAAGCTAATAACTTGCTTCTACTGTCCTCACAGTAAGTTCAGCGGTGAACCACATAATAAAATTTTACAAACTTGAACCACGAGCATCCCAAAGGCCCTGAGGAGAAAAAGAGCTGACATGTTTCAACAACTGAGAGCAAATAACAAAACCCCCAAAACTCATGTGTTGAGAATGTCATGTGAGCAAAATGGGCACATACAAAGAAGTCTAAGTGTTCAGCAAGATCCAAAGCATGCAGGCCCAGGTTTCTGAAGAGATAACAGTGGCCTATGCTAAGTTAGGCAAGTAGGAAGCTATCTTGGGACTCAGTCCCTACTTTACTCATTTTTTGTCCTTAAACCCTAACAGTGTTCTTGGGACACAGTGAACATTGTTATACAGTCTTAATGAAAAAAATTAACTTTTCAAATAAGACTTCAATGTCTACTTGAAGATAATCTATTTTGATCAAAACATGTTACTGTTAGTTCCTTCTACCACATGGTAAGTTACTTAAGATCCTTTCACTATTATATCCTAGCAAGTAGTAGTAATGCTCAGGAAATAATGTTGAATGAATAAATGAAACATACCATTATTTTTCAGTGAAATAGTTCATGCCCTTTTGGTAGTGACTAGGAGATTAGGGCCAGATGAGTGTCTGAATTAACTTGGGTTATTTCATGTGCAACTGGTAATGTTAGTACTGGTCTTAGTGACATTGTTTGCATTGTATGTGAAATATCTTGTTGTTTATAAAGTGTCTTTTGGTTCTAAGTGTGCTTTTCCTTGGCCTGCTCTTCTTTCCAGACCTAACACCTCTACCAAGCCCAGGCTATCTGATGCTTCTTTCCATAGCCACTACACTAAATTTCTTATATAGTGTTAGTCACTCAGTCGTGTCCAACTCTTTGCAACCCCGTGGACTGTAGTATTTAAGTATTCCTTTCAGCATCTGTTTGGTTGTGCATGTATGTTTGTACATCCCTTCCTATTGTATTACATACCTTTTTATTTTTGCAATTTTTTGAACTATAATGTAAAAGGCTCCTCTGTCCACAGAATTCTCCAGGCAAGTACACTAGAATGGGTAGCCATTCCCTTCTCCATGGGATCTGCCCAACCCAGAGACTGAACCCAAGTCTCCTGCATTGCAGGTGGATTCTTTACCTTTTGAGCCACTAGGGAAGCCTCACACTTCTTATAATTGACAAACTAATTACAAATGCTCCTTCAAGCCTTTTTTTTTTAATACTAGTCAATAGTTTATTAGTCTAATTCTGGCAACCATACACACATCAACGAAATAAACTTGCATTTTAATGTAGCATTTTATTTATATTTTTCACTAATTAAAACTGTCTTTCAATTTGTTAAATTAAATGTTTATAATAATTCCATTACACAGAGAAAATCAGAACTTCTAGAGCATGACCATAATTTCTCCTTTTCTTGGTGAAAGGAAATCCGTTCCTTATAATTACAAAGTTATAGAATTCACAGAAAGAACTGTTATATTTGAAATTCAGTAATATTTACACAATAATTTTTTTTATTTGTATAGGTTGTTGAGGATCATTTCAGTTACAAGCTGATTCAAGCTTTTACATTATAGTCCCTTTAGTGCAAAAAATTACAAAAATAAAAAGGTATGTATACAATAGGAAGGGATGAACAGACGTACATGCACAGCCAAACATGCTGAAAGAAATATTTAAAATATTCACAGAACTTTTTTTCAACATTATAACATTAAACAATCCTTTGTCAACCCCCAGAAAATCCTATGCTTTTGGAGACAAAAATACTTATTAGAATTAAAAATTTTCATTCAAGAGTATGGTATTTATTTCTGTATATCTGAAGAGTTATATTCAAGCTTAAGCTTAAGCTTTAAGATAACAATAGTGTAAGCTCTAGGGTGGAACAAAAGAAGGGGGAAAATCCCAGAAGTTCTCAGAGGTAGTTAGGGGGAAAAAAAAGGAAAGATAGGAGAAATGAGGGAATCAAAGAAAAAAGAATGAAGATTCAGGGATGGGTAAATCTCCTCTTTACTTAGCTTTTCAAAAGGTTTGTGATAACCAGCTTTTGTGTAAATGGATTTGATGGCTCTGGGCTGAAGGTGACTGACAGCTGAATCTAGGCCCCTGGAGAAGTGTCACTCTGGGGACTGCCATTGTTGCAGATTGTTTCTTCTGACTGACCCAGAAGAATCATTATCTCAAGGGGACTCTAAAAACAACCGTCCCCACCCCAAGCAGCCCAAGAGCTACAAGCAAGCAACTTAGCTTCTCTTGAGCAGTAATGACAAAAGCTAACAAGGGGTGTAACTGAGTTAAGTCTTTCTCCAATCCCCGATTAAAAAAAAGATTAAAGTAGTCAAGTAGACAAAGATTTTTCCCTAGCAAAAATGTCTGATGCGTTGTTGCTGGAAAAATAAATAGACTTCCAGGTCCTCCTCGGAAGCGCTTAACTGAAGAGGGTATTTGTAGGTAAACGTTTCAGTCTTTTTTATTAAAGTGAATGTGTTTACTTTGGGACTACTTCAGCTACTTTGTTGCTAGTGAGCTAAAATCTGGCCTTACTGCCTTAATATCATATAAAACAAATTTCTTCCAAACCTTGCTGTCACAATGGCAATAGGGTATCTCACTCATCCAGCTCCGACAGAATTCTGCCCCCAAACCCTGACTTTTCCGTGCCACCAGCAAGCTCCACAGGGCTGGACAATTTATGGTGGTGGCCTGCCAAGGCAGTAGTCATTTCTTCTTCCTTTAAACTACTAAAAAGGCTCCACATGCACGTTCCATCAGGATAATAAAGTCGTTAGCATAAACAGAGTAGTTAATTGAAAATCCAAAAACTGATAAACCTGGCATTAGGCTATGACCACAATTAGGCCATCCTTAACAAAGCACAAGCCTCAGGCAGAGAGCGGGACTTCCTGTCTGGGGAAGGAACCAATCAGAGAAAAGAATGGAAGCTACTAAGGGGCTTCTAAGGGCCTGGGCTTTTCTCGCGATGTTCCCGTTGGGCTGAAGACTTCTCTAAGGTAAAGAAACAGATATAACAGTCTTTTCCGAAACTAAACCTTATTCTTCCTTAGTGAAAATCAGCAAGTTTCAATTGTCTGTGACTTAAAATAATTTGGAAGTGTTTTGTTAAACAGCTTGATGGAGTTTGTTTTGCTGCCCCATTTGGTTCTTCATCCCTACTTTAACTGAAAGTGTTTGTAGTTAACTTTTCTTTACTCTTTTCTTTTTCTTGTTTGTATCCCCTTATTTCTGAATCCCCTTATTCTGTATCAAAATACTCTAGAAAGTAAGCTCCATGAGGCTAGAATTTAGCATAATGCTAACACAGTTAGAGGCAATGGCACCCCAGTCCAGTACTCTTGCCTGGAAAATCCCATGGACGGAGGAGCCTGGTAGGCTGCAGTCCTTGGGGTCACAAAGAGTCGGACACGACTGAGCGACTTCACTTTCACTTTTCACTTTCATGCATTGGAGAAGGAAATGGCAACCCACTCCCGTGTTCTTGCCTGGAGAATTCCAGGGACGGCGGAGCCTGGTGGGCTGCCCTCTATGGGGTCGCACAGAGTCGGACACGACTGAAACGACTTAGCAGAGATAAATATACATTTGCTAAATTTTGATTCCTGCTTTAAAATGAATTTTTCTTAATCATTTCTCATTTTTTCTAGTAACTTATTGCTTTAAAAATTAAGCTATTAGAGCCTTCAGATTTAAGAAATTAAAAGTCTACTGGAAAAAATTGTCATTTTATTTTTTCCCTTAAAAATAAATTGTTGTTAAGTTGTCTTGGGATATATTAGCTTTTGTGGGTTATTATATTTGATTGTTTGCAGAAATGTTTTTCTTTACAACTTGTAGTGGAACAAAGTGGAACAAGGTAGTGAAAGGTAGATTCTTAAACCTGGGACTAGGACCTTGATTCATTTGTATTCAAGTCTGGCAAATTACTTAACATCTCTGAACTTCAGTGGACTCACCAATAATCATTTTTTAGCAGGGTGGTGTGTGAGGGTTTAGTGAGATAACATGTAAAATTCCCTGGTTCACTGTAGATATTCAATAAACAATGCTTTGGGTAGGATAAAACATTTGTGATAGTAAAATAATCTCAAAGTAACCTAGAAGCTTAAGAACCTAACTGGAAAGCAAAAAAAAAAAAAAACCAAAACACAAAAAAACAACTTTCAGATTCAGTAGTACCAGCGGTTGGGATATGGCTCCAGGAATATTACTTAACCTCTGTGTCTATTATTGCTGCTGCTGCTAAGTCGCTTCAGTTGTGTCGGACTCTGTGCGACCCCATAGACGGCAGCAAACCAGGCTCCCCCGTCCCTGGGATTCTCCAGGCAAGAACACTGGAGTGGGTTGCCATTTCCTTCTCCAATGCATGAAAGTGAAAAGTGAAAGTGAAGTTGCTCAGTCGTGTCCGACTCTTTGTGACCCCATGGACTGCAGCCTACCAGGCTCCTCCGACCATGGGATTTTCCAGGCAAGAGTACTGCAGTGGGGTGCCATCGCCTTCTCTGGTGTCTATTAGTATTTGTAAAATGGTGTAATAAATTTCACCCACCTGGCAAAGGCCCTGTGTACTATTTAAAATAAGACAACAAGCCCCAGATGGAGTCACTTGTTCTAAGCCTTACCTCATCAAGCTGAGACTTACAGTTTTGACTCTCCCAGAAAGGAATCCTAAATCAGTCAATCAGGAATCACATGTGACCACTAGTTAGGTAATCTGCCTGATAGATCCTGTCATCCCTGAAGGAAAGTAACCTTGCAATAAACAACCTGGCTTTTTGGCCGAGTATAACTTCCTTGTTCTTGCTCCAATCTGCCTATAAAAGTTTTTCATTTTGTTCAGCTCCTCAGAGTTCTTTTCTGCATCCTAGACTGGATGCTGCCTGATGAGTATCAATTTTTGCTTCAAATAACTCTTAAAATTTTTAATGTGCCTGTTTATTTTTTAACAGTACATTAGATACACCATAGTGATTACAAATATTATGAAGTCAAATATTATTCTATTTTGTGTGATAAAATGCTGTTTTAAACAGTAGAATAAATTGATGTGCAAAAGATTGTGTTAATTAAACATAGGATTGTGTTAAATCATTAGATTCGTTTTCTCTGAACATTCTGTAGTCTTTATATTAGAGTTACTATTAACTAACGCAGCTTGACAAATACTTCTTTTACTTGATTTGTATGTGGTGCTATTTTTAGTGAAAAATTATTCGAAATACACTGGTTAATAGAAATGGTATTCAGGAGCTTTTAATGTGGCTTTAGACAGATCAGACCTGCTTTTGAATGTTCCTCTGAAGTCTGAAATAATGACCATGTTGAATTCTCGGTCTAGCACAAAATATCTGGGCCAGGCAACCCCAAGAAGGTTGAGAATTCCAACTCAGTAGGAGACTGACCTATTCCTCAGAAAGTTCATACTCCTGCTGAAGTCCTGTTCCCCACAAAACACATGACTGAGCTGCAGATAAAAGTTGGGGTACCATTGTTGGAGGTTGAGGAATGAAGAAGAATTGGTAGAACAGGGAAAGCTGGTCTAGTAACAATGGCCGAATGAGGGGTAAAAACAATATAGCAATTAAATCATATGTTCTATAGATTTGCCTTATTAATTGTTAACTTGGTTTAGCTGTTGCCTCTATGACCTTAGAAAGCTGTTTGTTCTGTCGTGTTTGTTTACTTACCTGAAATAAGGGTGTAAGGCGAGTACTCTTCAATTAAAATATACCTTTTAAACACCTCATGTGTGTATAATATATGAATTAAAATTCTTCACACTATAATATATGAAGAATTTAAATTCTTAATACCTCTCTCTCAGCTTTTATGCTCACTAAAGGATTGGGAGACTGGATTAGGCAAAAAAAAAAAAAAAGAGAGAGTGTAAGCAGAATCAGTGTCCTCTTGAAATATATCTGTTCCGAATGATTACTCCCTCCTCTTCCTCCTCTCATATTTATTTGCTGATTTACTATTTGGGGAGCAAGGTTAACAGAAATCTCCCTAGTGACTCTTATCTTCACTGAGGTGCTCGCCAAGGTAGAGTTTTAGAAGATAATTCTCGAGGAAAACTCAGAATGAGTACAGGGGTCTCTTCTCTCTCCATTTTTAGGGAAGAAGAGAGCTAAATATATAATACTTATAAAAATTGAGCTTAAGTTTATGAGCAGTTTAAAGTGCCAAGTAGAGCTAGAATGATATAGAAATAAGGTCTCTGGACATGGAATTGGAAGGCGTTGGTGTAAGGCTTGGCTGTATCTCTTAACTAGTGTGTGACCTTTCCCATCTTTGTATTTCCTATTTCTTTGTATTTATTGTGGGGTAACATCTATTTCTTGTACCTCACCAGATTGTTATTGAAATAAAATATTATGTGTAGAACAACGCACACACCATATATATGTGTGTGTGTCTAGGCTGTGTGTCTGGAAAATCTAACAGGTGGTTTTTGCAGTGTCTCAGTAGGAATTCAAGAAACTCTGGCCGAATTTTTGGAGGCAGCCCCATAGGCAGCTCTATGTTTCTTCTTCCCTTGGACACCGCTCTACTTTTTATCTATAAGTAGATAAGCTGATGACACAACTTTCTTTTGTTGATTGTTAAAGGCTCTGCTGCTAGGAACAGAGTTTGGAATGTACATGTAACAAGTATGTTCACTCTTTAATCATAATAATAGCAACTGCAGTGTTTAACACTATGTAGAAAGCATTGCAATATCAAAGATACAGGCAAGGGTGTTATTGTGAGGTAGGTCAGGTGACCATATTTAAAGCCTTTCAAACTTTTGGTCTCCAGACTACTTTATACAAAATTATTAATGACCCCAAGGAGTTTACCTAGAAAATCCCCTTAAATAGAAGAGTACCCATGCGTGCATATTCCATTAACCACCAGGGTGATGATGTCATCACATGTCATGTAGCCTCTGAAAAGTCCACTTGAACTCTCATGGGACAATGAAAGTGAAAAAAGCAATGTCTTAGTATTATTATGAAAACAAGTTTGACCTTGTAAGGCCCATGAAAGAGTCTTAGGGATCCCCAGGGGACCCAAGACCACACTTTGAGAACCACTGACACAGTATTATGAAGGAAACACCAAGGTGCTGAATTATACATTAAGTCGGGTGTGTATTTTTTCCATCTCTGCTTGAGGCTCCATTGAAATTGGAATGATGATTGAGAGTCACTTTGAGGAGATTTTATGTTTTCGGTAGTATCATCACTCTTTACACCTGTGTTTTTAAATCTTTATAAAGTTATGTTAGGCTCTTTCACTGAAGCATAGCAGCCACTTTTCTCTCCGAAGAAGCAAAAATCAACCACCAATTTCAGTTAAAATAGCATTTGGACCTCTCATTTAGCCATTGAAAAAACATCTTCATTTGATTGCTTATTTCTTTTATAGGTTTGTGTATTCCAAAAAGTCTTTTGTCACTCAATAAAGCGACCTTTCAGAAAGTTAGAGATACAGAGCAGCAGCAACACAGATACACACACTTTCTTTTAACAGAGTGGCTTTTATTTTAGGACATCCTTGAGAAAAGCAATGTAGTACTCATTTCTTTGAGCAATTCATTATAGTGCTTGCTTAATATTTCAATAATACATTTTAATTGGACACAATTTGCTCCTTTTGTCTAATTTTTTTACAAAGTTACCTGCCCATTTATAAGCAAAGACAAAGGCATGTTGGTTCCCCAAAGTACTTTTTCTGCTTCACTTTGAGGACATCTGTAGCCTGAATAGTTTTTAGTCCCTCCCAATAGGTCTTCTCTCAGCTGCTCTGTGTTTTTACATCTCTCAAGAGGGGTTAATTCTTTACAGCTGTATCCTGCCTTCCAAGAATCTAACATGTGCAAATTATTAATCTTTTTCTATTGCTACAGTAACTCCCCAGGCCATAAACACCCCCTACCTAAAACTGGCCCTTTTCCAAGAAAAACTTTGGTATTCTTTCCCTGGAAAGATAATTTGGTCTCCTTTGGCTTACATTGTTATTTAGAACAATTGATAAAATACAGAAATTTACTTCCAAACAATTACTTGCAAATAGAAATTTAATCTTCATTTTTCAATCTGTCCACTGTTGTATACTTTGTGTCTGAATTTTGCATTTCATTTATTAGAGAAATCAGCCTGCTTATATTTTCAAGAGTATACTTTTCAAGTTTTTTTTTTTTCTAAGTATTTTTCTAATTATATAAGGTAGGACTTTTTTATTAGGAGAAGGCAATGGCGACCCACTCCAGTATTCTTGCCTGGCAAATCCCATGGACGGAGGAGCCTGGTAGGCTGCAGTCCATGGGGTCACAAAGAGTCAGACACAACTGAGCGACTTCCCTTTCACTTTTCCCTTTCATGCATTGGAGAAGGCAATGGCAACTCACTCCAGTGTTCTTGCCTGGAGAATCCCAGGGACAGGGAGCCTGGTGGGCTGCCGTTTATGGGGTCCCACAGAGTCGGACACGACTGAAGCAACTTAGCAGCAGCAGCAGCAGCAGCAGTAGGAAAAAATAGTGTGTATCTTTTCCTTCAATGTAAGTAAATTACACTTTTTCAAGTATGACTTTCATGTACTTATACTTGCAATCTATATCATGCTTTTGTATATAAATATATTAATATTTATTTGTAAGGATGAAAACAAACTTAGAATATTATGGCAAGACAATTTATATTAATATACAAATGTTGACTATTCATAGTCCAGCTTCTCAATTTACATCTAAAATATACTTTATTCTAGATTTATATATCCTTTTGGACTTACTGAAAGATGGTCACTGCTTGGCCATTTCTCTCTGCCTCTATGACCTAAGTTTTGTTCATTTCTCAGCTAGTGGTTGAATACTCTTATGACACTTCTAACCTTCAAAATAGATCATTTATTTTAAAAGTTAAATATGTCTTTATAAAATATTAAGAAATTCTAGGAATTGCATTTCTCAGTGATTACATGCCTCTAGTGGTGTTCTGAGGCACAAGGCAGAGGGGCCAGTGATTTTTACCACCTGACAAGTGCAATAATCCCCTAGAACTGCAAGGCCTGAAGCATCTTATTGCTGTTATGAAACAGAATTTATAAATAAAAATAAGGAAAACAGCCAGAGCCATGCACTTGCTGGCTCCACTGACATTGATATGACAGCCAATCAGAAATTTCCATTTATGCCAAGATTGCCAAACCAATAATTTTAGCAATAAAGCCTGCTCCAAGAAGTATTAAAATGGTTTGCCTCTAATATATGTTTAAACACAAAGGAAGTTTAAAGGTAGGTTTGTTATAATTCAGACATACAATCATTTTAATATATACAGAAAACCTCCCTGTAGACCAATTAAAAGGAGCTTCCAAACAATGCTGACTCTTAATTCACATAATATTATAACTCAAGCAAGTTACATTTCAACATTTTTAGATAAGCTATGTAAGAGTGGGAAGAAAGGATTAGGACAATAGTGAGATTTGAATTTCATTTTGTATTATTTCAACTGCATTTTAACAGTCTTTATGACCAAAAGAGGGAATAAGAATGCAGAAGAGACAAACTTGTATAGATTATTTTTTCATTACATGCATTATTCCAGTTTAAAAATGTTAGTCGCTTGTCGTGTTAACTAATAATGCATTCACTAGTGTACATATCTAAAGCTGGAGTTAAACTGAGAATTTTGCAAGGGACAGATACAAAGAAGTGATTTTTTCCTTCTCTCTGTATATAAAAATAGAACTTTCAGAAATGTCATGGCTGACACATTTAGCTGCTGGACATTGAAAAACCTCTTTCTGACTCACAACCTGTGACTGGAACTCTGTCAGAGTAATCAAGAGATGTTATACTATACAGCACAAGCAGTAGAAGAGGCTTTGCTATTTGGCCTTGTTTTTAAAGCAAAAGTGATTTAAATTTGGATCATAAATAAATGTTTCTTATACTCCTCATCTTTAAAATGCAGAAAAAAATTCATTGTGTAAGATCTTTGTACAGCTGTCTAATTCAGTGAGTATTTTTTAGGAGTATATGGACTACTGAAACAGCATAACATGATAAGAAAGAAACATGACTGAATAAATATGAATTACTTTTCTGAAATCTTATTGCAATTAGTGATGACCATACCAAGGCTTCCCTGATAGCTCAGTTGGTAAAGAATCTGCCTGCAATGCAGGAGACCCCAGTTTGATTCCTGGATTGGGAAGGTCCACTGGAGAAAGGAAAAGCTACCCACTCCAGTATTCTTGGGCTTCCCTTGTGGCTCAGCTGGTAGAGAATCTGCCTGCAATGCGGGAAACCTGGGTTCAATGCTTGGGTTTGGGAAGATCCCCTGGAGGAGGGAAAGGCTACCCACTTCAGTATTCTGGCCTGGAGAATTCCATGGACTGTATAGTCCATGGGGTTGCAAAGAGTCGCACATGACTGAGCAACTTTCACTTTCACTATAAAGGAATACAATGAACCTTAAAGGAACACAACCATATTTCAAAAATTGAAAGGCAGTTTTTGTATAATATTTGTCTTTCTTTGATCTCATATGTAATTAGAGTTCCTCTTTTTTCAAGAGAGATCAAGGGGCGTATGGCACACAGTATAACATGTATTGCCCCCAGTACTCTATGAAATTCAGAAAAGCTGAGTATTCACATTTTATTATGTCTAATGAAAATTTTCACCAGTTCATACTTTAATAAAACCTTGTCATAATGTCAATTTTGTGAAAACAGAATATGACTAAATAGGCATTCACATGAACATCCATGAAATGATTGAAATAAGACTAGATGAGTTCTTAGTAAGTATTCACACAATTCTTCCTGATATTTTAAAATTGCCAAATATTTACTTTCAGAAATAGTAACATCTAAATTTTTCAAGGTGAATGAATGACCTTAAGATATTTTAGGCTCAATGATATAGTTGATTATGTGATACTATTATAACTTAGGGGAAGGTATTCCAATTTTCAGTTGTTAATCGACTTCAGTTCAGTCGCTCAGTCATGTCTGACTCTCTGCGATCCCATGGACTGCAGCACGGCAGGCTTCCCTGTCCATCACCAACTCCCGGAGATTGCTCAGACTCATGTCCACTGAGATGGTGATGCCATCCAACCATCTCATCTTTCTGTTGTCCCCTTCTCTTCCTGCCTTCAATCTTCCCCAACATTAGGGTCTTTTCCAATGAGTCTGTTCTTTGCATCAGGTGGTCAAAGAATTGGAGCTTCAGCTTCAGCATCAGTCCTTCCAAAGAATATTCAGGACTGATTTCTTTTAGGATTGACTGGTTTTATCTTTATGCAGTCTAAAGGACTCTCAAAGAGTCTTCTCCAACACCACAGTTCAAAAGAATCAATTTTTTGAAGTTCAGCATTCTTTATAGTCCAACTGTCACATCCATGCATGACTACTGTATAAACTATAGCTTTGACTATACGGACCTTTGTCAGCAGAGTAATGTTCTGGCAGCCTCTTAGCCTGGTCAGTTAGATATGCCTTTTGCTCTTCTGGATATGCTTTTGTTTTTGTGCTTTTGCATTTGTTTTATTTATTTTAAAAAATTTGTGGAAAACTTGGTGACACGGTAATTGATTTAGGGTCCAAGTTTTACATATTTATACTTCTTGGACAGGGCGTCTTTAATAAAACTGCAGAACTTGGTCATATTCTTGCAAATCGAACAAGGTATGTTCATTCTCCCCATGTCTGGTGATGTGTGGCTCTAGAGTTAGATTCAAATTCTGCCTCTGACAGTTACTAGTTGTGTGCCCTCGGGCAAGTTACTTAATCTTTATGAACCTACATTTTCTCATCCTTACAATAGGGAAGATACCTAGCAGCTCATGAGGTTTAACAAATCAAGTAATAATTTGAGACTAGCACCTTGTCTGGCTTCAAAAGGGCATTTGTTAAAACAAAGGATTATTTTCTTCCTTGATTCCATTTTTAAAATTATTTTTGCATTTTTTTGTCCAAGTTGTGACATTTTCCCTATGTCCACATTTCCCAGGGAAATCATGTTTTGCTCTGATGGTCTAAGTCTACTATCCAAATGAGTGATACTCCATCCTTCTGTTTTCCTTGAATGTATCTGTTCCCTAGAGTGCAACCATTCTCTTATCCACTCTCTCTGGTTTTATCTAAGTAGAAACTTAACCATTCTGGAAATTACAGGCTAAAGTATTTTTATTAATAAGAAGAGTCACAAAATCTTAGAGCTTGAAGGGACCTAATGAATTAGAGATCACAATCTCAAATGCCTACAAGGCTAAGCAGATATAGTAAATAAGTAAAATGTTCTGGGTGAGTGCAGATGACTGTTCAAGGCTAAAGAGTAGAGGTAGGTGGGTAGAATGGTGAAAGGGATCAATTATTATGGTGACATGTGGTATCTAGACTTATTGTGGCGTTCACTTTGTAGTATATACAAAGATTGAATTATAATGTTGAACAGAAGAAACTGATTAGTGTTCTGTAACAACTTTACCTTGATAAAAATAATAAATTAATAAATAATAATAAATTAAAAGAAAATATAAATAATTTTTATAAGATTTATAAGAAGATAAAAATAATAAAAGAAAAAAAAAAAGAACCTGAAGAGAAGAACTGAAACCAGCTAAAGGGAGCTTACATCTGTAGAGGGCAGTCACTTTACAGCTCAAGCAAAGTGTTGCCATATGGTGATTTCAACACTGTCTTGGGAAAGATTTTTGAGTTAAAAGAAGAAAAAAGTTTTATGTGAAAACTTTTAGTTGAAAATCCTGTTGTTGTATAAAAACACCAATATGAACCAAATATATCTACTGGCCAGATCCACATAACAGGTTGCCATTTTGGAACCTCTGTTAGATCATCTGATACTGATAATCTTGTGTTCAGATGAAGACATTGAAACACAGTCAAATTAACTTTCCCAAAGTTAGATGTGGCAAAACAAGTGTAACTCAGATCTCTAGCCCCATGGTGTAAGGGTACCTGCCACATTTGGCCATTTTGCTTCTTCATTCCTTTCAACATATATGTGATGTTTTGGAAATATATTCTTTTCTTTAGCTTACAGGTATGATATATGATGATATTCTTTCCTTACACTAAAGAATCATCTAGTTCATTCTTAAGTGAAGTGTGTCTATAGTGGATTTGATCAAGAAACTGTTACCTTAACATTCAAAAGCAGTTTGTGTATCTTCTCCAAATATATGAATTTATCTTCCCATGAACCTTTGTCATGCTCTAGAATTATCTGAAATTATTTGTCTTGCTGCTGCTGCTGCTAAGTTGCTTTAGTCTTGTCTGACTCTGTGTGACCCCATAGACGGCAGCCCACCAGGCTCCACCGTCCCTGGGATTCTCCAGGCAAGAACACTGGAGTGGGTTGCCATTTTCTTCTCCAATGCATGAAAGTGAAAAGTGAAAATGAAGTCGCTCAGTCATGTCTGACTCTTCATGACCCCATGGACTGCAGCCTACCAGGCTTCTCCGCCAATGGGAGTTTCCAGGCAAGAGTACTGGAGTGGGGTGCCATTGCCTTCTCCAATTTGCCTTGAGTTTATTGTTGTTATTATGACATTTTAATATACTAGGACAATTTAATATTTCACCGGACTCAAATACATAATTTAACTCTTTGGGATTAACTCAATGTTTCAGATTAGGTTATGTATCTGTATATTTCACTAGGTCAAGTTTAGACTTCTAGAAATCAGAGATTAGTAAGTGAGAGTATCTTGCTATGGAGAATATCAGCATGTTTTTCTGTAATATAAAAATGAAAGAAAAACCCTTTGTTGATTTGTGCATGGAGGTTTTTATATTGAGGGTGTCCTTAACCTTTAAAATCTAAAAGCTGATTGGCAGTTTGTAGACAAACTTGAGATAATTTTGGCACTTTACCTTAGAGTAAATCATAACTCAAGTTTAAAATTCTTTAGGCAAATTTCTTATATTATTATTCATAGCTTGGTGCCAGGTGTTAAGAAAAATTCTAAATTCCCTTGAGACTTCTTATTTGATTATTTGAATGTTAATGTGGCATGCCCAAATTTTCAATACTAAATTCAAAGCCATCCTGGCCATGTGCTAATTGAATAGAACTGTCCATTCTAATTGTGGATAATAGGGATTAGGATGCCAAAAATATAGTGCCTTGATTAGATCACATGGCATCATTTTAGGGCTGTGAAAAATTCTTCTCTCTGGTTTTGCCCTTCCTTTGAGTTGCCCAGTCTTCTACGTGACCCCAACTTGCTTCAGGATTTTTAACTGTGCTGCTAACTAAGGCGGATGCATTTTCTGACCTTACTGGTGAGAACAGAAGTTTCTCAAGTGCTGTAGGAACTAATTAATATGCATGTTATTCCAGTAAAGAATCATTATTTCATGTGTATCTTTGTGAGAGAGTATGGCTGTCATGATGGTTACTTACTCGGGCCAAACCCATTGCTAAAACAGAGATTCTTTAATGATGATATTTTAATTCTATAAAGCTCTTAACATAAATTTGTAAATGTGTATGTGGCTGGATGGCATCACCGACTCGATGGCCATGAGTTTGAGTGAACTCTGCGAGTTGGTGATGGACAGGGAGGCCTGGTATGCTGTGATTCATGGGGTCACAAAGAGTTGGACATGACTGAGTGACTGAACTGAACTGATGTGTGCATATATGAAGTTTTTAATACCACTCTTAAATTGCCTTTCTCTGATGATAAGTAGCATATAAAAAATAAGCTCAGAAATTACAAAACATCCTTAAGATTTGGGAAATTAAAAAATTTACATGGGGTTAAGGAGATAATTAGGGAAAACAATTGTAGTGATTTTGTTTAATGTAATGCCACACTTATTAGGTGATTGTAAAAAGCAAAACACCACACTGTAACAGGCATAAGAAAAACCATGATAAATAAATTATTATCTTTCTGAAATTTCCTTTCTTGGCCTTATTCACCTAGGGTGGAAGGTTAGTTGCTTATGACACAGGCTAAACCATAACGTGATATGCATAAGAGAGAAAACCCAGTATCAGAAGAGATTACTCATGGCTAGTAGGTGGTTATCTAGGTAAAGTATCCAGTGTCAGGGTGCAGTGGGGAATGAATACAAGGTTAGATAATAAGTTCAAGAATAGGACTAGCCCTTAGACTTTAATATGTAGCAGAATTTGAAACAGGAAAACTAGAATTGAGCAACAGAAAAAAGACTGAGTTTCTAGACTGAGGATATAGAATGTAAATGTGACCCAGAGATAAGTCAAACACCTGGTTCCTTTACCTGAAAACTAGCTCAACTTGACCCTTTACCAACACACAAGGGGGAAGCTGTATTGATCTGAGGAGTTTGAACACCTCTGTCTAGTCATTGGATGACTACTACACAGATATACATGGGGTGACCCACTGGACTTCAGGTTTAAAAATTAAGATTAGTATAAAATATACTGAACAAAGACATTGGTAGCCACACACTATGAGGGAAACAGCTCCCACAGATTAATTCCTGACTAGATACTAAAATAAACATACAAAAATGAAAAAAAAAATTCAGAACAATAGTTCTCAGGGGAAATATATCATCCAGGGTTGCTACAATATGTAATCTAACATATCTACCTTTTAATAAACGTAAATAAATAAAGAACCATGCAGAGAAAAGTGTGACCCACATTGAGGGACAATAACAACAAAAAGTCAATAGACTGTCTCTGAGGACCTAGATCTTTAACAAAGATTTCAAAGCAACAATTGTAAATATTTCAAATAATTAAAGGAAATCATGTTTAAGTAATTGAAGGATAATATGAGAAAGATTCATAATATAGGAAATCTTAATACAGAAATAGAAAAAAACATAAACAAGTTCTAAAGTTGAAAAATACAGTAATGGAAGGGGAAAATCGACTAGATAAAATCAATAGCAGATATAAGATGGCAGAAGAAAGAACCAGAGAACTTGAAGATAGATCAGTAGATGATGGATAGATCAGTATAAATAATCCAGTTAAAATATAGAAAAAGGTTAAAGAAAAATGATTAGCACCTTAGAGATCTGTAGGATAACATCAAATATGCCAACATATGCATAACTGAGTCCCACCTCCCATAAGAGAGGAAAAAGAAATATAGGAAACCTATCTGAAGAATAATGGTCAAATATCTTCTCAAATTTGTTGTTTAACCACATACAGGATCAAGAATCCCAGTGGATTCCAAATGAGATAAAGACAAAGAGAATCATGACCTGTCAAGTACTGAAACCCAATGCCAAAGAGAAAATCTTGAAAGCCTGTAAGAGAACATGGTCAGATAATGGCTGATTTCTCATCTAAACAACTGGAAGCAAAAAGGTGGTGTAGTGACAGGTCTAAGGTGTTGAAAGGAAAAATGAGTTTGTTGCCAGTAGGCCTGCCTTAGAGATTTACTGTTGTTACTCAGTCACCAGGTTGTGTCCAGCTGTTTGTAGTCCCATGGACTGTAGCCCGCCAGGCTCCTCTGTCCATGGGATTCTCTGGCAAGAATACTGGAGTGCGTTGCCATTTCCTCATCCAGGAGACCTTTCCAACCCAGGGATCAAACTCATGTCTCCTACATTGGCTGGTGAATTCTTTAAGGAATTTCTTCAGGTGAAGAGAATTATAAAACCAGAGAGTAACTTGTATCTACATGAAAAAATAAATAGTGCTGGAAAGTATACATGTAAATGTTTTTAAAAAAAGCAATATATTTTTTCTCTTCTTGTTTTATCTAAAAATACATGGTTTTTGAAACAATACTTATAACACTCTGTTGGTTTGTAACATATCTACATGTGATAAAAATAGCACATAAAAAGGTAGGCAGAAATGGAACCATACAGGAACATGTTGCTATATTTTACTAGAATTAAGCCAATGTTAAAATAGATTTTGATAAATTAAGATGCATGTTGCAATTCCTAGAGCAACACTGAGAAAATATCATTAAAAATTTAGTAGAGGAATTAAAATCATAATAGTATATTTAACACAAGGAAGCAGAAAAGAATGAAGTCATTGCATTATTAAAAAACTAATAGTGAAGTGACAAATATAAATCCTACTATATCAGTAATTAAATAGTAACAGGTTAAACATTCCAATCAGAGTACGAGATTGTCAGACTAAATAATAATGCAAGAATCAACTATATGCTGTATAAGAGACTCAAGTTACAGAGATATAAATATGTTGATAGTAAGATATGGGAAAAGATATATTATACAAACAGTAATCATAACAGATGGAGTAGCTATATTAACATCAAACAAAAATAGAATTTAAGTGAAGAAATATGAGAAGGACATTTCATGGTAATAAGAGGGCCAATATCAGAAACATACAAATAACCATTATAACTATAAACACACCTATCAACAGAAGCCCAAAATACATTAAGCCAAATCTGACAAAATTGAAGAAAAAATAAAACAATTAACAAATTATGGTTGGAAATTTCAACCTGGTGTTTAATTCCCCAGCTACTCTAAGAAACTGTAGAACAACTAGACAGGTTATCAGCAGGATATAGAAAACTTTGAACTCAGCAAGGATATGGAAGTCATGAACACTTCTATATACTTAACTGACCTGATAAATTTTGAACATATCTTTAAATATAGCAGAATACATATTTCCAAGTGCACACAGGACTTTTTTTCCAGGATAGACCATATACTCGACCACAAAAATCTTTTTCAGTATATTTTAAAAGATAGACTTCATTCAAAGTATGTTATATGACCATAATGGAATTAAATTTAAGAAGTCATCAAGAAAAATAATTGTTAGGAAAATTCCAAGTATTTGCAAAGTAAGTGACACAGTTCTAAATAACCTATAGGCCAAAGAAGAAATCAGAAGAAAATTTAGAAAACATGTTGAATAAAAATAGAAACAGCATATCACAGTGTAGGAAACATAGGTAAAACAATGCCTAGAGAAAAATTATAGTTTTAAATGTCTATATTGTTAACAAAGGCCTCAAATCAATAACCTAAACTTCCACCTTAGGAAACAGAAAAGGAGGGTAAAATGAACAGAAGGTAATTATTAGGAAAAATATAATAAAGATCAGAGTGAAAATCAATAATATTTTATTATCTATTATTTTATAGAGAAAATGAGTGAAATTAAAAGTTGATTCTTTGGGTAGTTAAGACTTCAGGCTGCCCCTGCAGGGGGCACAGGTTCAGTCCCTGGCAGGAAAATGAAATCTGTTATGCAGTGTGGTGTGGTCCAAAAAAAACAAGTTGGTTATTTGAGAAGTTCAGCAAAGTTGATATACCTTTAGGTAGACTGACAACAAAGGTCCATCTAGTCAAAGCTATGGTTTTTCCAGTAGTCATGTATGGATGTGAGAGTTGGACTATAAAGAAAGCTGAGCACCGAAGAACTGATGCTTTTGAACTGTGGTGTTAGAGAAGACTCTTGAGAGGCCCTTGGACTGCAAGGAGATCCAACCAGTCCATCGTAAAGGAAATCAGTCCCGAATGTTCATTGGAAGGACTGATGCTGAAGCTGAAACTCCAATACTTTGGTCATCTGATACGAAGAACTGACTCATTTGAAAAGACCCTGATGCTGGGAAAGATTGAAGGCAGGATGAGAAGGGGATGACAGAGGATGAGATGGTTGGATGGCATCACTGAATCGATAGACATGAGTTTAGGTAAGCTCTGGGAGTTGATCGACAGAGAGCCTGGCGTGCTGCAGTCCATGGGGTCCCAAAGAGTTGGACACAACTGAGCGACTGAACTGGGACTGACAAAGCAAAAAAGACTCTAACTAAATCAGAAAATAAAGAGGGAATATATTCACCAACCCAAGCATTAGACAAATTGAACAGATTTGTCATTTTTAGAAGCTGACAAGCTGATTCTGAAATTTATGTGGAAATTCAGAGGACCTAGGATAGCCAAAACAATTTTGAGAAAGACAAGTTAAAAGCCTTGTATGTTATCTAATTTCTGCTGCTGCTGCTAAGTCACTTCAGTTGTGTCCAAATCTGTGTGATCCCGGAGATGGTAGCCCACCAGGCTCCTCTGTCCCTTGGATTCTCCAGGCAAGAATACTGGAGTGGGTTGCCATGTCCTTCTCCAATGCATGCATGCATGCATGCATGCTAAGTCGCTTCAGTAGTGTCCGACTCTGTGCAACCCTATGGACAGCAGCCCACCAGGCTCCTCTGTCCACGGGATTCTCTGGGCAAGAATATTGGATTGCCCATTGGGTTGCCATTTCCTTTTCCATCTAATTTCTAACTTTATTCTAAATTATAGTATCGAGGAAATATCATCTTGCTATGAGATCAATGAGACAATGAAACAGAATTGAAAGGTCAGAGATAAAGCTTTTTATTTATGGTCAATTGATTGTCTATAGTGTTGACAATACAATTGAATAGGAAAATTAAGTTTTATTCAAGACATGGTTCTAGGGAAATTTAATAGCCATATGTAAAATGAACTTGGACCATTACCTCACCCTGTATGTATGATATGCTTGTGTATAGGAGTTCAAAGGGAAAAGCAGTTCTAACATTGCAGAAAGATGCAAGGCTGTGGAATAAAACATACTGACATGATTAGGAGCCTAGTATCTGTAAATGGAGGTATGCAGTGTTAAGAGAAGACTTGGCATGATAAACTAGGTCTGACATTATCCTAAATTCCATTGGGAAGAACTAACCAAATAATCTCTAGTTCTGATCTCTCCTTCACACTAAGGAGACTAAAAAGTTGAAGGGTGGGCTAGGGAGGGGATGCAAGGGAGGTTCATGAGGGAGGGGACATGGGTGTACCTATGGCTGATTCTTGTTGATGTATGACAGAAAACCACAAAATTCTGTAAAGCAAATATCCTTCAATTAAAAAAAAAAAAAAAAAAACAGTCTATTTGCAAGACATGCCCACTTGGGATGTCCCCACACATCTTAAATTAAGCATGGTCCAATTTGTTCCTAACTTCTTTCCTTGTTCTCTTTCTCAGTTGGTGACCATGCCTTTTATCCAAGTTGTTCATACAGAAACAGCTATGCTTAATGCTTCTGTGTTTGCTTCTCTATATCAAATCACTCAGCAAGTTTTATTACATTATATATACTTCTATATTTTTCTCTAATCTTTCTCTCTTTTTTTTTTTAAAGTGTACCCCCACTGTCTTGATTCAGATGCTCATCTTTTCCCTGGACTACTGAAATGATCTTTAAGTTACTGTTTTTAGTCTTGCCTAATTTGTTATATTTACAATATTGCTTTCAGTGATTCATCTGAAATTCAGACCTGATTGTGTCATTCCTTGCTTACATTCTTTCAGCTGCTGAATGGTAATAGTTCAAGAGATTGATGCAGACTTTCCATTTCTCACCCAGGCCTTCCAACATTTATCCCTTAGTACTTTTTCAGGCAGTATTACCAGTCCATACTGTTTTCTTACCCTATTTTTCCTTTATGCCGTTCTCAGTTTTCCTACACCCACTGAATTTATCTCCACTCATAAGGCTCCCCTTGTGGCTCAGCTAATAAAGAACCCACCAGGAGATGTAAGAGATACAGGTTAGATCCCTGGGTCAGGAAGATCCCCAGGAGAAGGAAATGGCAACCCACTCCAGTATACTTGCCTGGAAAATTCCATGAACAGAGGAGCCTGGCAGGCTTCAGTCCATGGGATTGCAAAGAGTCTGATACAACTGAGCATGCGCGTGCACACACAAACTGTGTCTCCAAGAAGCTCTTTGTGAACTCTTATCTCCTTTGTGCCTGATTAGATGGTCTGGTTATCAAGAGTGAGAGAAAATCATCCCTTATTCCATGCTCCATTGTAATGAAGTTTATGTGTGTCTGTCCTTCTAGGTTGTGAATCCCCTGAAAATAGAGCTCACACACAAAATGTGTTTATTGAATGGAATGGATGATGAGTGAAAGCAGATAATTGCTGGTGGTGGAGAGGACGGACCGCAGAGGGAGACAGCCTGAGGAAGTGGCACCTGGTGAAGTTTGGTGAGTCTCCATTTAAAACATTTCAGCAGACAAAACATGTTTTGTGAAACTTTAAAAATGATTAGTTTTTAGTACTTTTGAACTTGACAAGAGAAGACTTAGTGCGCAATGCAAAGCAAGTTTAATAGCATGCCATAGCAAACATGATGGGCGTGAATCTGAAGCATGTCACTGTGCTTTGTTCTGAGCTCGGGACGTCAAATTATTGCCATGTCAAGTGCTAAATATCATTGATTAGTGGCTACTAAGAGTGCTGTGTTTAGGACTTTAAAACCAGGCCCAAGTTCTGTAGAGAAGATTGCTACAGTAAATAATTAATGTCTGTTGTGGCTACAGGACAGTAGTGTGACTTAATGAGGTTAAAGGATTTCCCAAACCTGTCAATGACCTTTGTCTTATTCAACACTATAAGAATGACTACAAGACACAAATGGTATGCTTATCACAATTGTAGATATTGCAAAACTAGGAAGAATACAAATATTTTGGGCAGCAGTCACATCAAAATGAATTTATGGCTGGCAACATTGCTCTAATAAATTAAATGTAGCTGGAATTAATGTAGAATCCTACACTTGCATCAAAAAACCTACTGTACAATTTCTGGATGTTGAAATAAAAAGTACTTAAGAAATTAATTTAACAACAGGCATGAAGTGAAAGTGAAAGTTGCTCAGTCGTGTCTGACTCTTTGCCAATTCTCTAGGCCAGAATACTGGAGTGGGTAGCCTTTCCTTTCTCCAGGGGATCTTCCCAACCCAGGGATCTAACCCAGGTCTCCCACATTGCAGGCAGATTCTTTACCAGCTGAACCACAAGGGAAGCTCAACAACAGGCATGATAGGAGTAAATAGCATAATAAGACCAGACCACAATATCTTGACTATATTCTGGTTCATTCTGTGATGACCCGACTTGACAGGGCATTTATCCTTAAATTTTGGCATTCCCTTTAAAAGGAACTTTAAGAGGAAACATAAAACCATATTAAATTGGAAAAGTTGAATGAACCTGAGGAAAAAATGGAGCATTATCGTGTGGAACATAGATTTGACTTTTCCTAGATCTGAATTCTAGAGCAACACTGGCCACATGGCAAGCAAAGGAAAAGGAGACTCGGGTTTAGTCCCAAGGATTGGAGGAGTCTGAAAATAGAATTGGCCACCTTGAATATTTCAGGGCATCATTGGAGGTGCTCATGACAAACTAGAGAGACAGTTTCCAGGAATCCACTATATTAATATTAATAGTTTCTGTCCATACCTAATGCCGAGGTGTATAATATCAAATGATTGCATTTTTCATGAATACAACTATAGGTTTTCTTGCAATGAGATGCTGGAGATTTAGTGCTGGTCCTGGCCTCGCCACTGAAAAACAGTAATAAGAGTAATCTTTATAAATACAAATTATATTATACCATTTATCTGTTCATAGCTCTCCAGTGCTTCTCATTGCATCAGAGAAAAATCTGAATCCTTTCTTACCTTCAAGGCTCTATAGCTTCTAATCTTCTTTCTCTCTCTTCTTCTTCTTCTTCTCCCTGCTTCATCTCCTGTTTGTCTCATGTGAATTACCCGCAGACTTCTAGGCTATTCCTCAAATATCCTATACATACTCAGACCAGAACTTTTGTTCTACCTGAGTATTGGTTAAAATTTTTCATTATTTGATAGCATTTTAGGATACAGTTTTTACTTGAAATTTTAGACGTGTGGCCTCCTTTGAAATATTAGGAAATTTGATGCTGATGGACTCACATTTCCAGATAACAGCATCAGCCAAAGCTGCATGGTAGCTGTTTCCTTTAAATGGGACCTGCGCTTTCCAGTTAGTTCAAACCAGGCTGAGTCACTATTTATTACTGGCTTTGCCTCTATAAGCATTTGAGTTTGAGATCCCTGTGCTATTATACGTGATGCTGGTGCACTAACAGTGCTTCTTGAATTTTAGTGTGTGTAAGAATCATCTGGAGAACTCAGAGTTAAAATCACTGGGCCAACCTAGATAATTTTGATTAAGAAGGTCTGGGCTGGTGGCCCCAGATCTCTCAGAGGGTGCCGATGCTCTGCTCTGAGGACCAACTGGCAGTGGTTTATGTTTTCATTCATAGTGGTTTTTCCCACAGAAATATTCACTTTTAAAATTAATAATCAGAAACTGGTAGTTTAAAAAATACGTATTGTTGGGAAATTCCCTGATGTTCCAGTGGTTAGGGCTCTGAACTCTCACTCCTGAGGACCTGAGTTGGACCCCTGGTTGGGGAACTTAAATGCCACGAGCTGTGTGGCATGGCAAAAAAAAAAAAAGAAGAAGAAAGAAAAACATATTGTTGTCATTGTGCTTTCTAGTATATAAATGGTAACAGTTAAGCTGCTCAGTCCCTTATATATTAGGCCATGAGATTTTTGTTCTTCACCTTCCCCAGGGTACTTCAGCTATCTTCTGATTTTACCCTGAATTATGAATTGGTCCTCTGGAATAAGCTAGGTAATCATTAGCATTTCAACAGCAGTTTCTATCCAAGTTATTTTGAAAATACCATCTGGTAGCAAATATTAACAACTTCATAGTAACAGAGAAACCATGACTGGGAGGTGATAATCACCATCAAATGAATACTTATGGAGCACAGGAGGCCCATCTCTCAGACAAAGCAAGGGCATTTACTGTCACTATAAACAAGAAACAGAGCTGGTGACAGAACTGAAGTATGAGGGGGCTGGGTGACTTGACCAAGATCACATAGGTGTCAGGTACCCAATTGCTTATCCAACAGTCCTGTTCTGCTTTCCACTGAAAACTATAAATCATTTAATTAACAGAATAATGGATGAAAGAAAATTAGAGATAGAACTCCACTGCCTCTAATCTGCAGAAGTGGAATCGTTTCTTCAGTTGTAGGTTTCATACCACTTGCCTGGCCCTCAGCAGGGAAGCTACCAAGCTTACTGTGCTGCTCCGGGATCCTCACAGGCTGGTGTGGAACATCTAGCAGAGATGCTGGGGAGGTGAGTGTCTTCAGGAGCTGTGTCCTGCAGTGTTGGTAGCTGCCTACAGGAGAGACCTTGAAAAACCTAAGGATCACTTCATATTTTAGTGGGTTGTTTAGGGTCATCTCTGATATCTCATTCCCAAGTTTCAAGAGTCAGAGAATTCACATGGCATTCAGGAACAGTGGTTGCTGACCCAGGCTGCAATCTGAGGAACTGTTTGGAGACCTGTAGTGGGACTGGGAATGGCTCCATAAATAAGACTACTTTTTCTGAGAGGACTTCTCTCCCATGAAATGGTGACACAGGCCTAATTCTATCAAGATCTAGAGGCAAAACTCAATAAATTGATTCTCAGGGGCTGATACTTCTTAGAAACTATTACTTAGGAAAATAGAGCAGTCACTGACTTTTACTCAATCTGTGCTAGTTGTGAGAAAGAATCATGACCTTTGATACCAGAGGAATACGAAGTATACATTCTTTACTGGAAGTCAAGGCAAGTAGCAGTCTCTCGTCTCGGTGTTCCTTCTGTCAGTGTTTCTCTAGAGTCTGATACCTCTTTTTCTGGAATCGTCTGTCCAAGAGTCAATAAACAGTTACCTGCTGAGTGCCTTCTGTGTGTCAGACACTGATCTAGGCACAGAAAATTCAGCAGAGAACAATATTCATGCCCCTGTTTTAAAGGAACATATTAATATATTCTAACAGAGGAGATAATAAACACATCAATGAATAATGAAGCCAAGTCTGTTTGCTGAAAGTGCCTCCAATCAGATAAAACGGTGGTAGAGTGATGGAGAATGACAGAAGTGAAGGGGTGCTTTCCGTGAGGCAGCAGAGAAGGTCCCTTTAAGGAGGGCAGTTCCTTTGAGTAGGGGAACAGCAAGTAAAAAGGCACTGAGAGAAGAACACTTTTGGACTTCTCAAGAGAGCAGAAGGACTTGGAAAGTATAGGGAGATAGGATTGGAGAAGTGAGTGGGACCAAGATCATCATGACCTCATAGACAGTGTCACGTTTTTGCTGTATTGTAAACATGATGGGAATTCATGAGAGGTATCTAAGCATAAGACTAATATAATTTATATTTTAGAAAGTGCTGTGTAGGAAGTGAATTGTAGGGTACAAGGTATGGGGACCCATTAAGAATTAATTCAGGCTATTGATGATATTGGGTTGGAATTTAGTTTTAGCAGCTGCATTGGTAAGAAATGGTAGGTGACAATAGGACATACTGATGGATTGGATATAGGATGGTAGGAAGAGAGAGACATCAAAATGGCAGGTACTTAGCTGGAGACCTTGTATGGAATCAGGAGTTCTTTATTGGCCATACTATGTTGAGATGCCTAGTGCATGTCCAAATGGAGATAGTGCGGAGGTAGTGAATACTATAATTCTGGAACTCAGAACAGGCTGAAGTGAAGTATAAATGTGACTCATCAGCATGCAGGTTGTATTTAAAGGGATATATCTGTTATATGTCCCACTGGATTAAAGAACCCTGATAGAATGACCCTTCCAGACTCAAGGCACCTTGCTAAGGTTAATGCAGAAATGACTTTGGATTCAAGAGTTAAGATGAGGGAGCAGATATCAGGAACTGGGTCTTACAACTCCAGGAAACTATCAAAATCCTTTTTAGGTAGCAGGCCTTTGAACTGCCGATGGACATCTAGACAGGCTGAAGTTTTGAGTGTTCTTTGGTAAGGGGGGTTACATGCTTGGATATATAGGAAGAGTTAAACTTGGAGATAGTGAAGGACAGGGAAGCCTGGCATCCATGGAGTTGCAAAGAGTCAGACACAACTTAGCGACTGAACAACAATGACAGACATGTTTGACTTAGTTGTTGAGGGTAAATATCTGCTAGTATTTAACTTCTAAACTTCCATGGGCTTAAAAATAAAGATGGTGTAATATTATACCTTGGGCTTCCCTGATGGCTCAGACAGTAAAGAATCTACTTGCAATGCAGGAGACCTGGGTCAGGAAGATATCCTGGAGAAGGAAATGGCAACCCACTCCAGTATTCTTACCTCGAGAATTCCACAAACAGAGGAGTTTGGCGAGCTACAGTCCACGGGGTCCCAAAGAGCCGGACACAACTGAGTGACTAATAATTTATTACACCTTGGTGCAGTGGTAAACACTGGGCAGAGGAGACAGACCTAGATTCTTGTTCTCCCATTTACTAGCAGGCACATAATTTGGCCAGTTTCCTCATCTGTAAAATGGGGCTCCTTTATTTGTGTTAGGAAGGTTAAAGTATACAGTCTGGCACCTAAAAGTCTCCCAATATCTACTTTGATCTCATTTTAAAAAATGAGATGTGGACATTAGAGCTTGGATCAATTTCTAGAAAGAACAGGTTTTGTTTTAGAGACAATGTTAGTTATTAATCTACTGCTTCTATTAATAACTAACATCATAATACATAATTTTTTTCATCATGTAATTTTGAGCTGATTCTGTGACATCTGTCAACTGCTACTCAGCTAAGGATTGCAAAGCATTACTATTTGGCAGCCTGAATCAGACCCAAAGAAGTGAACACAGCCCTTCAAAAAGTCAAGAGAAGCCAGAGAAGACATGTGATAGAGTTAGTCACGTGTCCTTGGCGTAGTGTCTTAGCTTCATAAAAAGTTCTGCCTCTCTTCCCTTCTATTTCAAGAATTTGAGTTCATGGACAACAGCTATTCATTTTAAAATACTAGCGAGATCTTCAGCCTTTCACATGGGCCCCACACCATGAATGCTTCAGGTCCTTTGCTGGCATCTGTTCTTATGAAAAGACCTAGAAACACTGATGTGGGCTCTTTCCTTGCTCAGAGTCTGTCTTAGTTGAGCCTTTGCTGCATTCCTGGTGCAGCTTGGAACCAAATGAATAATTAAACTCTTAGGCTGAGTAAGTGATTTTCAGCATGTGAAATTCTCCTATGAACTATGAAAGGATTTAGTTGAAATGGGTACTGCATGCAAATCTATTATTTTGTGGATCCTAGAGGTTCCTATAAACCCTGCAGGTCTTCCTTTTTGAGTGAGCAGTATATTCTAGTACATCGAGGGTCACCTTAATAGCCCGAGTAATGTGACTTCCAGAAGGGTCTCAGGAGCCCACTCAGCCTCAAAACCCCTAAGCTCCTGAGGGGTTCCTTAGGCAGAAGGATGTATCTGTATGTCTAGATACACAGTGCCTGTTGACTGCTAGGTAAGCTGTTGTATAAAGGGAAAGGGGGATGACAGTTGCTACATGGCCTGATTTTTTTCTTTTTTGAAGGCCACTAGAAAAAACCCTGCTTGCAAGTATCATTCCAACTGCATTGTGTGAAATTTCCTATTAAAATTTATTTCTTTTTTTTTTTTAATCATTACTCTTTTAGAAATCCCCAGTTAAAATTTAGATTTTCCTCTAGTAGCTAACACATTAACTTGCGATCAGTCATTAACATCTTAGAGGAGACCGATATAGGTGGGAAGAAGATAAAAACTAAAATTTATTTTATGAGGCAGAGAATCTAGACTGTGCTTGCTAAGAAAAGCCTAGTTTCCACGTATGAGAGAGCAAGTGTAAAGATGCTGATGTGCTAGGTTACTTCAGTCCTATCTGACTCTTTGTGACCCCTGGACTGTAGCCCACCAGGCTCCTCTGTCCATGGGGTTCTCTAGGCAAGAATACTGGAGTGGGTTGGCATGCCTTCCTCTAGGGGATATTCCTGACGTATGGATCAAACTCACGTCTCCTAAGTCTCCTGCATTGGTAGGCAGGTTCTTTACCACTAGTGCCACCCGGGAAGCTCAAAGGATGCTGAGATGGTGCCAAATACCAGTTTTCCTGCTTTATGTTTCGGTCTTTGGACAGCTGTGGTGCAGAATAACAGTAGCATCCTGACTGAGCCAGTGTAGATAAACAGAATAGAGTGGCTTAGCTTGTGTTGGAGGACTTCAAACCCTGTGAGGAGAATAGAAAATCATCCAATAAAGTTTGTATGTGATTACTGTCCTTCTGCCTCCCTATAGTTGAGAGGTAAACAATGATAGTTTAAGACCTTCAAAGGGGGCCATAGAAGAAGACTCATGGGTAGGAGTAGCTGCTTCATTTGGGGGGCACTTGAAGTAAGGAGAATATTAAGTAGTTACTCTGAGTTCATATGTGCTCAGTCGCTTAACTGTGTCTGACTCTTTGTGACCCCATGGATAGTAGCTGCCAGGCTCCTCTGGCCATGGAAATTCCCAGATAAGAATACTGGAGCAGGTTGCCATTTCCTCCTCCAGTGGATCTTCCTGATCCAGGAATAGAACCCATGTCTCTTGTGTCTACTGCATTGGCAGGCAGATTCTTTACCTCTGAGCCACCTGGGAAGCTGAATAGCAATAGCTGATCTCTGTATTCAATCATTAAATATTTATTGAACACCAAATACAATATTCCCATATTGTTGGGAATACATTGGTGAACAAAAGGGGGAAAAAACCCTCAAAAATCGTTGTCCTTATTCAACTTACATTTTACTGATGGAGAAATAAATAATAGGTAAGTTAATGAATGTTATGAAAAAAGAATTATAGCAGAATAGAAGAGATAATGAGTCATCTGGTAAAAGTGAATATGAAGTTTAAATACCGTAGTTCTCACTGAGATAGTGACATTTGAGCTGAGATTTGTAGATTATCTGAGAGGGTATCTGAGCAAAGAGGGTTTAGAGGGACAGTAATACAAAGTTCTTGATTTGGGTGCCTGTTTTGTATATATGAAGAGCTATGATGAGACCAGGAATGTAAGATTGAAAGGGAGAGACAGTAGAGGAAATCGGAGAGGTAACGGCAGAGGGAAGAAGTGCAGAGGTAGAAACTCTGTAGAAAGCCGAGGGCCATTACCCTTTTAAAGATAAATGATTATAGCCCATTGATTACATTCCCAATATTATCTGAGCTCCTCTCTGTGGAGAGTCTAACCTCTGGGGATTGTTCCAGGTATCTATTTTGGTACAACAGACCACTTCAAAAGTTAGTGTCGAAAAGAATAGTAATCATTTATTGTGCCTTTGAATCTAAAATTTTGGCAAGGCTCAGCAGGGACAACTAGGGAAGCTTGAAAGAGGTTAGGGACCTGCTTCTAAGATGGTTTGTTAACATGGCTGCCAAGCTGATTCTGGCTTTTGGTTCCTCTGCCTGTTGACCTCTCCATGAGACACCTGGGCTTCCCCACAGCATGTTGGGTGGGTGTCAAGAACAAGTGTCCCAAGAAAATTGGAAAATGAAACCTGCTGGTGACATTTACACCAGGCTCCATGGATCAAATATTTATAGAGTCCAAGAGGAGGGAATGTAGACTACGTTTATCAATAAGTGGCATCTCAAAGAATCTGGGGAGCAAGTTTCCATAGGAGCTGAAGCAAATATAAAATTTAGGAAGTATGAGTCATGAATTTGATGGCTTGGATGATGACATAGAATTTAATAGAGATACCTGAGGCCTAGAACTGCAGTGATACGGAGTTTGTCCTGATGCACAAAGAGGATCAATTCATGCACTGTTTTGAAGCTACCAGACACATCCATTTGTTCAGTGATCATGTAAAGAAATGCATGTGATTTTTTCCTGTTAGTTGAAAAAGGTCCTGACCATTCGATGCATTCAAGAAAAAATTTTCAAGTTTTAGGTTTTTGGTTGAAGCGATTAAACAGACCCAATTCTGGGGAAAGGGAATGTAAAACCCCACAGTTGTAAGGGGACCTTACACATATATGCCTTGTATTCACAGCAGCAAAATTGTGCCATGACAATACGGCTGATTGCTCACTCAGAATGACCAGAGGCTGTAGAATGATTAAATAGATAAGCTTCTGTTTTTAAAATGCTTCCAATTTATGGAATTGGTCAAATTTGCTTAATCTACACATGGACAAAAACACAGACAATTAAGCTTTGATAGTCATAGTTCTGATATTGGGGCGGCTTATAAAAATTGTAGGATATCTTCAGGAATAGAACTGATTGTGAGTAATACTGAAGTCTGTTTGATCTTTAGTTCATATTACCAGGAGAAAGGAAAGAAAAGGGAGGGAATTACCTTTCCCTGAGTGCCAGGCACTGGATTGAGTGCTTTTGATCTGTGATCTCATTTATCCTTCAAACAACTCTCTGTGGCAGTTATTATCAACCCTCTTTTTACAACTGAAGAAAGTGAGGCTCAGATCCTAAGTAACTTGCCCCAAGTGACACAAAGTAGTTTTCACAGATAGGATTTGAACTCATGGCTGTTTGATTACAAAGCCCTTGTACTTTCCAGTGTATCAAACTGCCTCTGGAATCAGAAGGCTGTCCACAGAAAAAAGTTGAGAACTTGGTTGGTGTTCACCTTGGTATTAAAGGAAGAGTTGTGGGATTGTGGAGTGTTAAAAATGTTGCCCATTTTTAAACTTATCACTGAATTGATAAGTGTAGCCCGTTGAAGCTAATATATAATTTTACACTGCATGCCTTTTAGGATCATAAACAGTACTTCTACAAGAAAGCATACAAACATGAGTCGACAAACTGTCATTTTCACATTATCTTTGGGAGAAGCATAAAATCATGCTTTGAATGGACTTGCTTTACCTGAAACAGGCTTGATCATCAGGTTTGTTGGACTCTCCACTGCAAAAATAGGCCAGTGGGGAGGAAAAGGAAGCTGGGAGAGAAAACGACAAAGATCAAGGGCTGGGTGAAATGATCTGATTTTAGTGGCAGCTCCAGAGAAAGGAAACAACAGTCTAGTATTACAATTTCCAGAGAAACCTGGTGAACCTGAGATAGTGTAGGCTCAACTCATCCATTATCCAGTTGGAAAGAAATTAAGGTAATGGCCATGCAGCCAGTTTGGGAGAAGCATTGTGTTTGGGCATTGTCAGTCATCAGGAGAGGGAACCAAGCCATTGGATGGAGGCAAGGGACAGAGTCCAGCCTTTCCTACTCTGACAAAAGATAGGAAGGCAACCAAAGACTCAAGTACATGGGCTGACATTAAGGCCTGAACTTTAATTCTGGAAGATAATTGGAGCTCTGGATAGTAAACTTAAGGCCGATGCCTAGGCACACAGACTAGGGAACATGACTGCCTTAGAGAAAAGCTGTATATAATATGACAAATACATGAGTGCTTAGTATGTAATGCAGGCTCATCACATACTATAAAATTAATTCCAGGTTCTAATGGCTGATGAATCTGAGCTCACGTAATACTCTGCCTCCCTTGCTCTGGATTAATTTAAGAATTTAAGACTTAAGGTTATAGTACAGATTGGGCTGGAAAAGGTAGCAACTGAATAGACAGAGTAGTAAATATTAACTTTCATCTAATCATTGCTTCATTCTTCATTCACTAAGCAATATTTATTCCAGGCTTTTAAAGTGTACAGTGAATTCCATTATTATATAACATTTAAAAAGTAATTGCTATTATTCAGTCACTAAGTCACGTCTAACTCTTCATGATCCCATGAACTGCAGCACGCCAGGCTTTCCTGTCCTTCACTATCTTCTAGAGTTGGCTCAAATTCATGTGCATTGAGTCAGTGATGCCATCCATCTCATCTTCTGTCGCCCCCTTCTCCTCCTGCCTTCAATCTTTCCCAGCATCATAGTCTTTTCCAATGAGTTGGCTCTTCACATCAGGTGGCCAAAGTATTGGAACTTCAACTTCAGTCCTTCCAATAAATATTCAGGGTTGATTTCTTTTAGGATTGACTGGTTTGCTCTCCTTGCTGTCCAAGGGACTTTCAAGAGTCTTCATAATCCAGCATCACAATTCAAAAGCATCAATTCTTTGGCATTCAACCTTCTTTATGGTCCAATTCTCACATACGTACATGACTGCTGGAAAAACCATCGTTTTGACTATATGGACCTTTGTCAGCAAAGTGATGTCTGTGCTTTTTAATATGCTGTTTAGATTGGTCATAGCTTTTCTTCCAAGGAGCTAGCATCTTTCAATTCCATGGCTGCATTGACCATCTGCAGTGATTTTGGACCCCAAGAAAATAAAGTTGTCCATGTTTCCACTTTTTCCCCATCTTTTTGCCATGAAATGATGGGACAAGATGCCATGATCTTAGTGTTTTGAATATTTAGTTTTAAGCCAGCTTTTTCACTCTCCTCTTTGACCCTCATCAAGAGGCTCTTTAAAAAATTAGACTAGTAAATATTACAATATTGCTTATGTAAACCATACATATGAGCTTCTCAGGTGGCATTAGTGGTAAAGAATCCCCCTGCCAATGCAGGAGACGCAAGAGAAGTGGGTTTGATTCTTGGGTCTGGAAAGATCCCTGGAGTAGGAAATGGTGCCCAACTCTAGTATTCTTGCCTGGAAAATTCCACGGGCAGAGGAGTTCAGCAGGCTATATATGGGGCTGCAAAGAGTCAGACACAACCGAACAAGCACACACCCAAGCCATACATAATTACTTGATTTGATTTAATACTTATTTCTAATCATTCAGCAAGAATATAGTCAGTAAGTGCCTATTATGCACTAATTCTTGTACTTAACTAAGAAATCTTATCCTTTCTGATAGCTTTTTCCATCAGTAATTCCTTATCTGTCCTGTATATTCAGTTTCCCTTAAAATTCTCTTTTCCTCCCTCAGCATGAAAATATGTTCAATTGTCTGTGAAACAAAAGAATCCTCTTTTAATCCTTATCAAACATTAAAATAATGCCCAGTATGTGCTGGACACAGTTCTAAATCTTTTATATAAGTAACACATAACAGCCTTATGGAGTAGGTATTATTTCTGTGTTTTATGGATAAAGACCCTGAGGCAGAGAAAAGTCAAATGAATTGTTAAAGATTACACAGATAGTGAGAAGTTGAGCAAGAATTTAAACCCAAGCTATCTGGCTATACTCTGTGCTTTTCCTGCTAAGTCAAACTCCTCTGCTGGACTCCTCTTTACCTTTTACCCAACTCTTCTCACTTTTCCTGAAGGAGCTGTCTGCGCTATCAGATTTCACTTTCTACCTGTATTCCACTCACTTTCTGTACCTCTCCAGATTGGTTTGGGCCTGCTGCCTCCTAGGTTCTTGGCTGCTTGCTCAGTGAATAACTTCTGTATCCTAAGTTGCCTCCTCACCTACTATCTGTCGGGAATCCCTGAGAATGGGAGCTCGGCACTACTGGCATGGCCTGGATCATAGGAAAGAGTCCCAGTTGTTCCAGTGCCAAGATCTAAGCTGACTAGCTCCACAATGCTCTGGTTTCTTCTACAACTTAAGACTCAGATGCAGAGCCGAGCGGCAGTGACTGCCCTGAAGGGCTGTGTAGCAGGAGACGGAGCGTGGGATAGGAGAAGATCCAGAAGATGAATTTCTCTTTTTTTCCCCCCTTCCATTAGATTATCCCACACTATGGGTGGTTCCATATGGCTTATCCAGACACCAAGCAGCTGGCCAGCTGGATTTCTCAAAAATCTGTAGACTGTTTATAATGCACTCTGTATTTGCTTTCTTTCTTGCCTGCTTCGTATCCTTTTTTTCCCTCAGTCTTGCTGCCTTGGGATTGTACCTCCCAATGATGCAATTAAGTTTGGGCTCTAATTTCTATCAATCGCCAGGACACTAGACTTCTTCTACTGCAGAGGCTTATATCCTCACTTCTCCAATGAAACTGTCTTCACTGAGGTTACCAGTGATCTCATTACTAAATTGCATGAGCATTTTGCAGTTCTTATTTTATCTGAACTCTGCACTGCATTTACCCATTTTGACCATTTCTTCCCAGTACTTCATGATAATTTGATCCCCTGGTTCTCTTTTCACCTAGTCAGTGTTGCCTTTTGTATTATTTGTGCACCGTTTCCTTGTTAGAGTTATTCAGGATTCTTCCTTTGGCTCTTATTTTTTTACCCTTCATTAGTTAGTACATCTACTCTCATGGTTTCAACTACCTGTAGTTTATTAGGTCTAAATCCATTTGTTTAGCACAAATCTTCCTCCTGAACTCCAGACCCTGACTTTCTATCCCCATCTGAATATCCTATAAACATATGCCTCTTGTCATGTGCAAAACTAAACTCATACCCTCAAGCCTATGTCTGTGTTGGCTATCTTTCCTTTATATTTCAAGATCTACTTTCCTCCCATAAGCACCTGCTTTGTGCTCTGGAAGGTGGACCTACTTGGACAGCCACAATTGCTTTCTTGCTCTCCAGCTTCTGGTTGAGCTGCCACTTGACAAGCACAAGTAGGGCATGAGAGAGAAGAAGGAGACAAAAATCTGGGTACTTACGGCTTCAGCATCCTCCCTGAGGGATCAACACGAGCTGGCTGCATCCGTTGATATAGGGTCACAGTTCTTGTCAGGCAGCCCTCTGCACAGTTCCTTTAATTTCTCTTTATTAATACATTATAGGTTCTATCACATTACATTGTAGTTATTACCTTCTTTGTCTCTCCCATAAAAAAATAAAATTTTGCCCTATGACCAAATTGACAGTTCTTTTGGATAACTAAGACTAGTATGTGGAAACAATTAATTATTAGGAATTAATAAAATAATAGATTTGTCAACAGTTCAAGAAATTGACCTTGTAGTATATGGAATTTTCTATGCTATCAGAGGTCAGCAGGATTTTATAAACTCAAAAATAGTATTACTGGGACGACCCAGAGGGATGGTATGGGGAGGGAGGAGGGTTTAGGATGGGGAGCACATGTATACCTGTGATGGATTCATTTTGATATTTGGCAAAACTTAAGTTTAAAAACAAAATAAAATTAAAAAAAAATAGTATTATGTTTTTGAGTCTTTAACCTCCATTTAGCAGCTTGTAAATAAATCCCACACAATCAAAACTCAAAACAAAACTCCTAAAAAGAAATAGCAATAGCAGCAAAAAACAAAAACACAACATCATCAACCTTTTCTCTTTCCAGTGCCTGCACTGTTACTTAAAAAATAAGTGAAATTGACATTCTTGGTATTCATTCTAAGCAAAGAGATGACTGGCTATTTCCAAGGTTGACTTAAATGTCATTCCGAGTTCTCTCTGCAGGTATTGAACTAACCTGACCTATGGCTTTGGTTTTAAAAGATTATGGAAATTGGGGATGTTAGGGTATGTATTTGTGTGTGTGTACGGGGTTGGGGGCGGGGGAGTGGGTAAAAAGGGAGAAGCCACAGACTCTGTTCTAGAACCATCAAGATTAGAAGTAAAAATTCCACTAAGGCAGAGAGTTTTTGTGTTACAGTATGTTGCAAACCACCTTACCATTTAAAAGCCAATTAACATTAGCCCTGCAGTATAGCTTAACTTCTGCACATACTGTTTTCTACAAACTACCAAAGAATTTTTCCTGTCCATATAGTAGGAGTGAGCTGGTTTTAGGAAACAATCACTCCTCTTCAGAATTGTCACTGATATACTCATTATGATAAGTGAGTATGACACACACATATTATCTTTCTATTTTAATTGTACAATTCTGTGCCTCTACACTTACCAGTGTTGCCTACTAAGACCTGATGTTTGTGATAGCTCATCAATGAAGTGAAATATTTAAACATGTTGAAAATAAATGAAGTGATACTTATTAATCTTTGGTGCAGCATGGAATACAATGTGAAGAAACATCAGTGAAGGATAATAGCTGACTTTTTAAATAGAATATTTGTATTAATATCTCTGAACTGTCAGCCATGTTCTTCCGACTGTTTGCTTTAAAGTTCTTCCAGGTTTTTTAATTGTGGACTCCTTAAGCCTGTATCTGGTTCACTTGAATGGTTTCTACATGCCAATGATATATTCTGACCATATTACCTGCCACATACATACTACCTTTATCCTGGATAATTCACAAATGTAATTTCCAAAAGCCCCAAGTCCCTCATTTAGATCTTATGTCATACTGACAGAGGCCATTTGTATGAGTACCAGCCTTATGAACTTTATGATCATCAGGATTAAAGACAGAAACTGAGATGGAGTAATTATTAGCAGTTGGGCATAGTGAATCAGTGTAGAGTTGTGAACATGCTTTTCAAGTTATTTTAAATGAGTAAAAAATAGAGTGAATATATAATTAGAAAGTAAGAGTTACTCATTTATTTATTGAACTAATGCATGGAGTGTACCTCTTATGACAGATGTAAGTCCTGTATTGGGAAGCGATAATGAAAAATTTCAACAATTGGAGAATTTAGTGTGGAATAGATCAAACTGGTGCTGGAAATGATCAAAATCTGAAGACTTACAGCACTTGGGCATTTGTGAATGATCAAAAAGAAATCTCTAATTGATGGTATGAGTCAGTCATCTTAACATACGGTGAGAGATAGCCAGTTGGTATAGTGATTTCGTGTGTGTGTGTGAGATAGAGGATAAAGGAGGAACTGGTACAGTGAAATAGTTGAAGTGGATTGAGTTCAAGTAGGAATGACTGTGCAGAGAAGGCAATGGCGCCCCACTCCAGTACTCTTGCCTGGGAAATCCCGTGGATGGAGGATCCTGATAGGCTGCAGTCCATGGGGCCCCTAAGAGTCAGACACAACTGAGCGACTTCACTTTCACTTTTCACTTTCATGCATTGGAGAAGGAAATGGCAACCCACTCCAGTGTTCTTGCCTGGAGAATCCCAGGGACGGGGGAGCCTGGTGGGCTGCCGTCTATGGGGTCGCACAGAGTAGGACACGACTGATGCAACTTAGCAGCAGCAGCAGGAATGACTGTGAGTTCTACTGCAGAGCCCAATATAGAGCCTCTCTGGACCCATTAATTTTATGAGACAGCCTTAAGTTGGTGGAAGATAGATTAAAGCCAGAAGTCTAACTTGTTTAATTGCAAATGAAAATATGGAGTTTGTTTTTATTCATTCAAGGAGCAAACCATTTGAAAAAGTATTTTTTTCAATGCCTATTATTTAGATTTCTGAATTTTGTTTCTTATATTTTTCTTTATACTTGCTAGTGATTTTCCTCAAACTAATCATGATTTGGTCAAATATGATGACACACATTGCTAATTTTTATCACAGAGGATGACACTGACAAGTGATTGAGAACAGAAATCTTGCAGAAGGGGTCACAACAGATCTTGAGACCTGGACTGCCTTCAGAAATTTTCACTCATAACTACAGAGCCTTTCTGCAGATATACTCACTCTGTGTTCTTTTTTCCATGTTGACTTCAAAGTTTGGTGTGGTAAGATTCATATTATAAAGGCCTAGGTATCCAGGCTGTCCTCCTAGATGTTATTTTCCAGGTAACTCTTAGAGTGTTTCTTTTACCTTTTTTGCTCAGCCTCACGAGTATACAACAGCTCTTTGTAGTGTCTTGTTGTGTCTGTTTTCTACACATATCCATCTTGATAGAACTGTGTTGTGATAAGTGGTACTTCAGTCTGGTAGACCGACTACATTCCAGTGATTCAATCTTGCCCTTCACTGTGAAGAATGTAACACCTCTCCTTCAAACACATTGCAGATTCAAGAGCACCAAGGTTGGGATACCAGAATTCCAACTGTAGAGCATCATTTTGGCGTGTGTATGTCATGTGTATGTGTGTGTGTTTTTGTGGGTAAGAGAGAGAAAGAGAAGGAGCCAGAGACCGAAAACTAGAGAGGGCAGTGTCCCTAATATCTTTTGTAAGACAGAATAGAAATAATTTTAAAAATATACTCAGAATATATTCGATGACTAATGACATATTTTCTCATCAAATTGCAGATCCATATTTCACTTGCAGGAATAGACACACTATTTCCTTTTGGCATAGACAAAGGCTCTTTCAGGTAGGACATTATTTTACCTTGCAATCATACAACGTCAAGCAGGAGTCATTGTTTTAAAGGAACTGAACCTTCTGCCACTTCAACAACCCTTAAGTGCTGGCCGTTAACTCATTTTTCTTTTCCTTTGATATGACTGTGACAAGAAGCAAATTCATAGAAGTGGAATTATCTGTGATGGTGGGTCATTGGATAGCTGACCCTGGAAAAATTAATGCAATAAGTGAGTGGTAGTAGTCACTACAATCAGACCTGTGCCAGAGTTGCAATTAGGAACATAGATTTTTGTCTGAAACTAATTTGTATATTCCAGATACAGAGGTTGTTTAAAGATTATTTGTTAGATTTGTTGTTGTTGTCACTGTTTGTTGTTTGTTTATACTGAAATTTATGGTTTCAGAACTTTCAAGAATGAAATTCTAGTTTAGGCAACCAAGAGACAAGGACTGTGTGTGTGTGTGTGTGTACACATGTGTGCTTGCATGCATGTTTTCATGTGTGTGTGTCTTTAATGCAATAATGATTTCAGTAAGGCTCAAAGTGGAGGGATTCCTTTCTAGGGACAAGTACTTGGCTACCTCAGCATTTATTTTGCATGGTGTTGGAATGCTTGGTGTAATTTCTCCAAGATAGTGTATTTATTTTTCTAATGCTATTCTTATGAAAGAGAGTGAGTTTCTACTTTCAGACCCTTTGCCTCCTCCACTTTGGATTTTTTGCCTAAACCCGTTTTGTTCATACTCTGCAACCTCCCTGCTCCCACCGATGTAAAAATATGCTGTGTACCCCTTTCTTCAGCTTCTGTATACTTATGTTTGCTCTACTTAAGACTGAAATTCTTCACTTTACTTTCTCAACTGACTTTGTGTTTCTTTTCCTTAAATGCTAGTGGGTCTCGAATATTCTGAACCACAAGAATGAACCTATAAGAATTTAGTCAGTCAGTGGGCCAATTCAGTCAAATATTTGTTCGATTTGCTTATTATCTCCACTTAATTGATGAGTTGGCTAAATCTACTTGATTGATAATTTTGCTGAAGATCTTATGTATATATAATATCTTATGTCTTATACCATGTATATGTGTGTGTGTGTGTGTATACATAAATATGTATATCTAATATATCTTTGTATTTATTGGTTTTCACTTACATATTCAGCCTGTCATTCAATCCACATTCACTAGTGCATCAAAAACACAAAACTAGTTAAGACATGATCTTGCTATTGAACAACTTAAACTCTTAACGGCAAGTTGGTTTTCCTGACAAGCTCCTATTGGCTAATAATAGTAGTTATAATAGCTAATATTTCCTGACCATTATTTATGTGCCTGGCATTGTACTAAGTGTTTTATATGCATTATCTCATTTGATATTTATGGCATGCTCATAAGACATGAATTACTTGGCTTTATTTTAAGATCATGGAGCTGAGGTCCAGAGAAATTGAGTAATCCATACTAAGTCAAGTAGCTACTGAGCGGTAGGGCCAGGAGTTGAACTAAGGCAGCCTAAGCCCTGGCAGCTAACCCTTAGTCACTATATCCACATTCCTTAGGAGGACAGGCCAGGGTGGCATGTGTGTAATTCTTTGCCATAGCACCTGGCCATTTAGAGCCTTTCACATGCATGTTGATCCTGACAAAAGAGAAATAGGTGCATAGGGTACTGAGTGTCAGGGATAAATAGGCTACTTGAGATTAAATATTTTCTAAATGACATTTCTAGTATGCAGATAATTAATAATATATTCTTTCAAATTTTACATACTTCTAATTTTTTTACTTTATTATTTTACAGATGTGAAGTTTCTATCCACTATGAAACACAAATATTTAATCCTGACATATACAGAAACCAAGCAAGAATAAAACTTTAATTTCTAAGAGTATGAAATGGTTTGTAGAAATATTTCCTAACTGTATTTTAACACTTGAGATTTCATTCCCACAGTTTTCCTTTTCCCTTAGGAATTTTATCTTCAAATTCATATAATGTTATTGTAACGTTCCAATGGCATCTGATGTTTTTGTTCCCTACAATATGTATGTGAATATGTGAAAATATACATATAGTAAAAAGTATCATTAAAGGATAATGAGCCATATTTCAAATTTGCCTTTCTCTTGTTTATCTTAAATGAGGTTTTTTTGTTTTGTTTTCTTTAAAGAAAGGACAGAATCTGAGTCCAGATTATTCATAGCAATCTGAAGGCAACATTTTGCCTTTGGTGATTGCCTGGTTTTCTTTTTTTTATTATTATTATTTAAAATTTTTTTTATTACTATTTTTTTTAATTTTTTTAATTTTATTTTTAAACTTTACAATATTGTATTAGTTTTGCCAAATATCAAAATGAATCCACCACAAGTATACATGTGTTCCCCATCCTGAACTCTCCTCCCTCCCTATACCATCCCTCTGGGTCGTCCCAGTGCACCCGCCCCAAGCATCCAGTATCGTGCATCGAACCTGGACTGACAACTCGTTTCATACATGATATTATACATGTTTCAATGCCATTCTCCAAAATCTTCCCACCCTCTCCCTCTCCAACAGAGTCCATAAGACTGTTCTATACATCAGTGTCTCTTTTGCTGTCTCGTACACAGGGTTATTGTTACCATCTTTCTAAATTCCATATATATGCGTTAGTATACTGTATTGGTGTTTTTCTTTCTGGCTTACTTCACTCTGTATAATAGGCTCCAGTTTCATCCACCTCATTAGAACTGATTCAAATGTATTCTTTTTAATGGCTGAGTAATACTCCATTGTGTATATGTACCACTGCTTTCTTATCCATTCATCTGCTGATGGACATCTAGGTTGCTTCCATGTCCTGGCTATTATAAACAGTGCTGCGATGAACATTGGGGTACACGTGTCTCTTTCCCTTCTGGTTTCCTCAGTGTGTATGCCCAGCAGTGGGATTGCTGGATCATAAGGCAGTTCTATTTCGTTTTTAAAGGAATCTCCACACTGTTCTCCATAGTGGTTGTACTAGTTTGCATTCCCACCAACAGTGTAAGAGGGTTCCCTTTTCTCCACACCCTCTCCAGCATTTATTGCTTGTAGACTTTTGGATCGCAGCCATTCTGACTGGTGTGAAATGGTACCTCATAGTGGTTTTGATTTGCATTTCTCTGATAATGAATGATGTTGAGCATCTTTTCATGTGTTTGTTAGCCATCTGTATGTCTTCTTTGGAGAAATGTCTATTTAGTTCTTTGGCCCATTTTTTTGATTGGGTCATTTATTTTTCTGGAGTTGAGCTGTAGGAGTTGCTTGTATATTTTTGAGATTAGTTGTTTGTCAGTTGCTTCATTTGCTATTATTTTCTCTCATTCTGAAGGCTGCCTTTTCACCTTGCTAATAGTTTCCTTTGGTGTGCAGAAGCTTTTAAGTTTAATTAGGTCCCATTTGTTTATTTTTGCTTTTATTTCCAGTATTCTGGGAGGTGGGTCATGGAGGATCCTGCTGTGATGTATGTCGGAGAGTGTTTTGCCTATGTTCTCCTCTAGGAGTTTTATAGTTTCTGTTGTTACATTTAGATCTTTAATCCATTTTGAGTTTATTTTTGTGTATGGTGTTAGAAAGTGTTCTAGTTTCATTCTTTTACAAGTGGTTGACCAGATTTCCCAGCACCACTTGTTAAAGAGATTGTCTTTAATCTATTGTATATTCTTGCCTCCTTTGTCAAAGATAAGGTGTCCATATGTGCGTGGATTTATCTCTGGGCTTTCTATTTTGTTCCATTGATCTATATTTCTGTCTTTGTGCCAGTACCATACTGTCTTGATAACTGTGGCTTTGTAGTAGAGCCTGAAGTCAGGTAGGTTGATTCCTTCAGTTCCATTCTTCTTTGTCAAGATAGCTTTGGCTATTCGAGGTTTTTTGTATTTCCATACAAATTGTGAAAAATTGAAAGCATTTCCTCTAAAGTCAGGAACAAGACAAGGGTGCCCACTTTCTCCATTACTATTCAACATAGTTTTGGAAGTTTTGGCCACAGCAATCAGAGCAGAAAAAGAAATAAAAGGAATCCAAATTGGAAAAGAAGAAGTAAAACTCTCACTATTTGCAGATGACATGATCCTCTACTTAGAAAACCCTAAAGACTCCACCAGAAAATTTCTAGAACTAATCAATGATTATAGTAAAGTTGCAGGATATAAAATCAACACACAGAAATCCCTTGCATTCCTATACACTAATAATGAGAAAACAGAAAGAGAAATTAAGGAAACAATTCCATTCACCATTGCAATGGAAAGAATAAAATACTTAGGAATATATCTACCTAAAGAAACTAAAGACCTATATATAGAAAACTATAAAACACTGGTGAAAGAAATCAAAGAGGACACTAATAGATGGAGAAATATACCATGTTCATGGATTGGAAGAATCAATATAGTGAAAATGAGTATACTACCCAAAGCAGTTTATAGATTCAGTGCAACCCCTATCAAGCTACCAACGGTATTCTTCACAGAGCTAGAACAAATAATTTCACTATTTGTATGGGAATACAAAAAACCTCGAATAGCCAAAGCTATCTTGAGAAAGAAGAATGGCTTTCTTTAAGATAGTGCACATACATACTCTTGGCTTCCCAGGTGCTGCTAGTGGTAAAGAACCCACCTGCCAATGCAGGAGAGGGAAGAGGCATGAATTCGATCCCTGGGTCCAGAAAACCCCCTGGAGATGGGCATGGCAATCCATTGCAGTATTCTTGCCTAGAGAATTCCATGGACAGAGGAACCTGGCAGGCTATGGTCGAGTTCTTCAGTTCAGTCACTCAGTTGTGTCCGACTCTTTGCAACCCCATGGACTACAGCATGCCAGGCCTCCCTGTCCAACACCAACTCCCGGAGTTTAATCAAACTCATGTCCATTGAGTCAGTAATGCCATCCAACCATCTCATCCTCTGTTATCCCCTTCTCCTCCCACCTTCAATCTTTTCCAGCATCAGGGTCTCTTCAAATGAGTCAGCTCTTTGCAACAGGTGGCCAAAGTATTGGAGTTTCAGCATCAGCATCAGTCCTTCCAATGAATATTCAGGGTTGATTTCCTTTAGGATGGATTGGTTGGATCTCTTTGCTGTCCAAGGGACTCTGCAGAGTCTTCTCCAGCACCACAGTTCAAAAGTATCAATTCTTCAGTGCTCAGCTTTCTTTATAGTCCAACTCTCACATCCATAAATGACTACTGGAAAAACCATAGCTTTGATAAGATGGACCTTTGTTGGCAATGTCTCTGCTTTTTAATAAGCTGTTTAGGTTGGTCATAACTTTTCTTCCAAGAAGCAACTGTCTTTTAATTTCATGTCCGCGGTCACCATCTGCAGTGATTTTTGGAGCCCCCCAAAATAAGGCTTGTTACTGTTTCCACTGTTTCCCCATCTATTTGCCATGAAGTGATGGGGAAAGATGCCATAATCTTAGTTTTCTGAATGTTGAGTTTTAAACCAACTTTTTCACTCCCCTCTTTCACTTTCACCAAGAGGCTCTTTAGTTCTTTTGCACTTTCGGCCAAAAGTGTGGTGTCATCTACATATCTGAGGTTATTGATATTTCTTCTGGCAATCTTGATTCCAGCTTGTGCTTTATCCAGCTCAGCATTTCTCATGATGTACTCTGCATATAAGTTAAAGTAGCAGGGTGACAATATACAACCTCAGTGTACTCCTTTCCCGATTTGAAACCAGTCTGTTGTTCCATGTCCAATTCTAACTGTTGCTTCTTGACCCTCATACAGATTTCTCAGGAGGCAGGTCAGTTGGTCTGGTATTCCCATCTTTTTCAGAATTTTCCACAGTTTATTGTGATCCACACAGTCAAAGGCTTTGACATAATCAATAAAGCAGAAGTAGATGTTTTTCTGGAACTCTCTTGCTTTTTCAGTGATCCAGCAGATGTTGGCAATTTGATCTCTGGTTCCTCTGCCTTTTTAAAATCCAGCTTGAACAGGCTATGGTCCATAGAATCACAAAGAGTTGGACATGACTGCAGTGACATAACAGGCACACACACACACATACTCTTAAGTTGCTATTTTAATTGAAATGCATGTTGCTTGAAAAGTTGAGAATATTTTGAGATTTTTTTTGGTTTTTAAGATAAGGTGTCTGTGAATTTGACCTCTTAAATTTGCAAAATTCTAAAATGAACTTACAGTTGTATATTTCTATAGCTTTATCATAGTGGAAAGAAGCTAGGATTTGTTAATATTTTGCTTTTTGAGTTTTTTATCTGTTTCATTTTCCTTCAGCCTTATGAGAGTCCTAATTAGACCATTAAATGATTTTAATACCCTTTTTAATAATACAGAAAAGCACTCCAACTGTGATATCTATTTTTTTAAAATTAGATTTTTCACTAAGATTTGAATTGAACTCACATTCTGCAATGAATCAATAAACATTTTAGTGAATATACTGTATGCCCAGCAAGTCATAGATTGAAATAGAGTTTAAAAAGTAATGCCCAAATTCTCAGAGAACTAGGGCATCATTGTGGTTGTGGGGATGAGATTTATAAACTGAGAATGATTAGGAAGCAATCTGTCTCTGAAATCTTTGGGTTAGTAACCCAATCTCCTAAGGCTTCAGTTTTCTCACTGATGGTATAAGTGAGATATAGGATAATAATTTTACCTTACTGACATGCCATGAAGATTTAATGAGATAATATGTAAAACATTTCTTCTGAGTTAACCAGATGCATAGTTTCCTCTCTTTTACTCCATAAGGTGGAATACTGTCTCATGTGTTGTCCTCTTAATAGTCTTGGCGCCTAACACAAATTTTGTTTAGGCCAGGCACTAAACATGTGTTTAGTGAATAATGCATTTTCCTGGAGGATGCAGTGCAGACCACGGTAGCTTTAGGATTTTTTTTTTTTAAAAGCCTGAAACAGAGCAAGATTTGTGGTTAAATTTAACTTTTAGTTGGCACTAGAGGAAATGTAGTGTTTTTATAGGAGAAGATGAAAAGGAAAGAAATTCCAGGATGAAGGTATATCATAAACAAAGGTACAAAAATGAGAGGAAAATAAGTATAGATTAATAAAATGCCTTGCATTCATATACAAGAAAATATTTATTGATAAAATAGCAAATTTTAAAATTAGCCCTAATTTTTTAAATTGTATGAGCCAAGAGAAATTTCTAAAGCTTAGAGCTTCAGGTTTCCTGCTGGCCTGTAACTGCAGATAAGAAACTTAATATATTTTAGAATAGCATTTTTGTCTTTAAAAGAGAAATGAGAAAAGTTATCCAAACTGATATTCTTTATTTTTCTATTTGAAAAATTATTTGCTACTTACAGTGATTGTTGTTCAGAAGTGGAAAATTGATTGGCAAACCCTTTTTCAGTTTCCTCCTTTTGCATCACATTAACTCCTCGCATAATTTTAGTTCTAAGTTGAATATCTATGCCTCTGACCAAGTTCAAAGTGATGGATGTTGTTCAGTCACTCAGTTGTGTCTGGCTCTTTGTGATCCCATGGACTGCAGCATGTGAGGCTTCCCTGTCCTTCACTGTCTTCTGGAATTTGCTCAGATTCCTGTCTGTCGAGTTGGTGATGCCATCCAACCATCTTATCATCTTCTTTTGTCCCCTTCTCCTCCTGCCCTCAGTCTTTCCCAGCATCAGGGTCTTTTCCAGCATCAGGGTCTTTTCCAGTGAGTCAGCTCTTTGCATCAGGTGGCCAAATTACTGGAGCTTCACCTTCAGCATCAGTCCTTTCAATGAATATTCAGGTTTGATTTCCTTTAGGATTGACTTGTTTGATCTCCCTGTTGTCCAAGGGACTCTCAACAGTCTTCTCCAGCACCATAATTTAAAAGTATCAATTCTTCAGTGCTCAGCCTTCTTTATGGTCCAAGTCTCACATCCATGCATGACTACTGGAAAAGCCATAGTTTTGACTATATGGACCTTTGTCAGCAAAGTGATGTCTCTGCTTTTTAATATGCTGTCTAGGTTTGTCATAGTTTTTCTTCCATGGAGTGAGTGTCTTTTAGCCTTTTAGATTTGTAAACTGAAATGGAGGACCACAGCCTTGATTTTATTAATACCATATAGATTCCATTTTCCTTTTACATGCAAATCTACAATTATATAGTTAAAATCTCTTTGTTTCTGATTACTTTATAAATTAGCAATTGTCAACACATGATTTTGGAGCAAGAGAATAGGAATAGCCATCTAAAATATGTTGAGGACCAATGAATGGATTAATGGTCAAAGTAAAATCAGTAATGAGCTTGAAGTAGGACCAGAGATTGCTCTTCTTAGGCCCTGATTGAGAAAGCTTTTGGTTTTTAGCTTTAGGTGACTTTATGGTCACTTGCTTTCTGATCCTGCTTTGTGTGAGTCTGACACAAACATTTTGCATGTCAAAAGTTGACTGACACTTTCTCTATATACATTTTAGTGTCAAGGCTAAACCCATCAATGAACAGAAAGTCTTTCTCAAATAACAGTGTGTTTGTTTACTGCTTTCTGCTGTCTACTTTGAGAATGTTAGATTATCAAAAAGATATTAGAAACCTAACTTTAGTCATAGGAATAAAATAAAACCATGATTTATTATTTTATAAGGTTCAATCAATATGTTGGTAGTGACAATTGAATAAATTGTTAGAGAACTAAAGTATCAAACTTGCCATGATCTATAATGATGACTGTTGATGGACATTCATTAGTCTTATCTGCATATAAAATTTTATGCAAGGTGTGAAATCATTGTTATCAGAAATCTAATGTGTCTTGCATAAATTTTCTTTTAATTCTTAGTAGAATCCATTGTAAGATATTCAGGAATGTCTTTTTGACAAATACAAAAGGCGTAGAAAGATCACATCATATTGCTTCATCATTATAATACCATATTTTTTATGCATGTCATAGCTTTCAAAGCATTTTTACTACATTATCTCATGGAGGAGAAGAAAGATCACTGGACAAGAAATTGAGAACAATGATTTAATCTCGGTTCTGCTATTAAGTTGACTGACCTGGAGTAAGTCTCTTAAGTTTTCTGGGCCTTTATTTTCTCATTAATGAAATGGAAGAGTTTGACTAGATCATACCTCAGGTTTTTCATATTGCAAAATAGTTGACTTTTAAAAATCACTCCTAAGGTAACCTTTTGCAACAAGGTGAAGTAGATATTTTTGTCCTACTTTGAAAACAAGAAACCTGAGGTTTGGAGTTTGCCGAATAGTCAGAAAATTTTGGAGGCTGGCTCCAATACTAGAAATCTGAGTATTTTACTACTATAGAGGGTCTTTAATAAAATTTGTGTACTTAAATGTGATTTGGCTCATCTGCTAAGTTATTGCTCTGAATACTTTAATATTTACACCTTAAATGCCATCAACAGTTTTCAACAAAATAATTGGAAAGCTATTAATATATGTGTACTTATGTAACCTTTTAGTTGCCTCTATAATTTACAAGGAGTAGTCATATATGGAGAAGATTTTGGACTTTGTCATGGAAAACTAGTCATGTTGAGGCATTGATAGCTAAAGCATAATTATAAGTCAACGGGAGTAAAGTTGAAAACTTACTCTTTGCCCGGAAGAAGTATTACTCTCTTTTACTCTACCCCATCAAGCGAAGTGAGAGGAAACAAATATATTAGTATTGATAATTGGGTGCATACATGCTAAGTCATTTCAGTTGTGTCCAGCTCTTTGCAAACCTATGGACTATAGCCTGCCAGGTTCCTTTGTCTGTGAGATTCTTCAGACAAGAATACTGGAGTGGGTTGCCATGCTCTCCTCCAGGGGATCTTCCTGACCCAGGGATCTAACTCATGGCTAATTTGTCTCCTGCATTGGCAGGCAGGTTCCTTACTACTAGCGCCCCCTGGGAAGTCTTAACTGAAAATTAGTTAGGCTAAATTAATCTAGGAATGATGAAATTTATTTGTTTCCCAGTGTACATATGCCTAACACCTAACACCTCTGAGGCTTCCCAGGTGGCTCAATAAAAAAGAATCTGCCAAGCAGGAGATACAGGTTTGATCCATGAGTTGGGAAGATCCCCTGAAGAAGGAAATGGCAACCAACTTCAGTATTCTTGCTTGGGAAATCCCACGGACAGAAGAGCTTGGTGGGCTATAGTCCATGGGGTTGCAAAGAGTCGGACATGGCTTTGCAACTAAACAACACCTCTGAAGATAGTGGGAGATCTTGATTTTTATCTTCCCTGAGGTTTGTTTTGATCCTGTTCTTAACCTTTGAAAATGTTCTTTAACAATTAACTTCTCACAATCCCTTTTATTAGTAATTAACATTATAATGTGAGCTTTATGAGGACAGAGATTTTGTCTTTTGTTGTTCTTCTTATATTCCCAGTGCCTAAACCGTGTCCGGCATGTAGTAGGTGCTCAATAAGTATTTGTTGAATAAATACATAAAAATTATCTCCAAATTAGCTCTTATTATGAAAAGAAAAAAGAGACCCCTAGTGTCTTTTACAACCTAGAGAACTGCAAAAACATTTGTGAGTAGAAGTAATTTAAATCTGAGAGGTTTCTTTTCTTTGTTTTAACTGAGTTTTTTCCTCCCTAACAAGTTGATGTGCAATATTTGAAGCTGAACTTTTTTTGTTATTTCAACATATCACTTGGAAGATAAAGTATTTAAAATAAGAAACACATTTAATTTAGGTAATCATAATTTTGTTCTCTAGAAAGTTTGTGTCTCTTCCTTCATTATTTATATGGCTTTCCCATTTGTTACACTGTTTGCAGAGAAGGCAAATTTAGAAATGACATTTTTTCCTATCTTTTATAACTTCTCAGGTGTACTAATTAATCTTTTTTCTCTCTTCCTTCACCCCAACTCCCACTTGTACTTCCTTTTTTTCTGATTGTGTGCTTTCCCCTCCATACAATCAAAATGAAATTGACGTGAATGATGAAAAATATAACTAAAGGGGTGAGGGAGGGTCAGGTACCTGGGGACTTGAACCCAGGTCACCATCTTTACACTGCAGTCTGCGTTTCTGGATTTACACAGGTGAAGTGTTGACCTAGAAGTACAGTGTATGGAACAAACTACTACAGCTTTAAGCTGTAGAGGTTTATCAAAAAAGAGCAGGAACAAAGGCAAGCAGATGGCTAAAGATGAAGGTCACATCAGATTGAGAAGTTTGTCAAAATGTGATGACATAGGTAATCTGTAAACTGTTATTGCGCTTAGCTGGAGGTGCTGAAAAACATTTTGAAATTACAAAAAACACTGGAGTCGCCAGCATAGAGGCAGGAATGATAGCCTGGAGTGGTTCTGGTCTATGGATGAATGCCAGATGTGGAAAGCGACATATCTGGAATTAATGATATTAAACATGCTTTTCTTTTATGCTCAATAATAACTCTATTATGATTGATACAAACCGCAGACACTTTATCTAGTACAAATGGAATCGTCTGTCATTGACTATATTAAATCATCAATTTCTGCATGATGAGGATCGTTTAGGGTAACTAATCATCTGTCTCGTTCTGAAGTCTTTAAGGCTGATCAGATAACGTTTGAATACTGCCTGAGCAACCATGACAATCTAACCCTTCCATGTAAGGATTGAGAGGGGCCCATTATGCCGTCAAAGCCTGTGGAAATATCACAGCTCTTTCTCTACATAATACCCTGCTGTAAATAAATCACTCTCCACCGCAAACTTTATTGATCACAGGCACTTCCATGCTTGTGTCTAGTGAAGTCTCTACAGAATAAAATGCTGCTTTATATTTTGTCTTGTCAAAATATTAAACGGCTCTGTCAAGCGGAGTCAGGCTAGCAGTGATGGTGTAATTCTGCTGTAGCCCTTCTCATTCCCTCCTTCTATCTCAGCTGCCAAGCTTACAAAGCAGGATTTTTTTTTTTTATAAACTTTCCAATTATAGTCGTGTAAGATTATGAAGCCTTAAGATAAAGTGTCCTAATTTAGAGTGGTGTGGTACTGAACTGCTAGGAGAGCAGCTGTTAGATAAAACAGCATTTCTCACAAGGAAAAAGATAACCTGGCTTATTTATATACACAACTTTAATAGGTAGCTGAGATTAGGCTAAAAAAAATTCTCTTTAATTTCACTTTCCAAAATGGAGGCATCTAAATTAATTTGCACCAAAGCACTTATTGCTTATACTTAAAAATGATGTGCTATGATTTAAACCAGCTTGAGGGGTTAACATGGAAGTCCATCATTAATACAACACGTTTTCCAAAAGACATGGATAGGTTATCCAGCCCCTAAGCGGTATTACATACTGCAGTATGTTTGTGGCAACACCCAGGAACAACAAACTGATTAAAAGTGTAATTTACTGCCTGCTAATGTTGAATTTCCTGGGCAGCATATGGTTTTAATGCAATGTAAAGTAGTTTCATCCTTTATCCTTTTTAAAGAGGTAGGATTTTAGTCTCAATAGGGAAAAAGAAAGAGACTGAAGTCACTTAGAGAAGAGTAAAAGATTTAGTGTACTGGGCCATTAGTGCCGCTTGGAGGACACCGAGTTTGATCTTTATTCCCTTTTGGAAGATCATTAACTCTTTTAGACGTTTAGCAAATAACCTCTTCAAGGCTTGGAGGAGTTTATATACCACCATAAGAGAACATTTTGCTCCTGTCTTGCCTGTTTCCAAGCCAGATATTTATTGAAGCTTCTGTGTGGCCATTTTTAAAAAGAAGTTAAGCTGTAAAATGAATTGATAATCTGAGACAGTAAATTTATTTTGGAGCCATAAAAATTGGGTGCCACCAAAAATGAGTGCGAGTCTAACCATGGACCTCTGTGTACACCTCTGTTCCTGCCTAGAAGAGATTCTCATGAAGAGAGAAGAGAGCTTAGCTTTTAAGCACAGGGTTAAACCCACTGGCATATTTCAAAAACGCAAGTAAACAGGTTTTTTGATGGTAATAAATTTGAACCATCAACAACCTTAGCTTAATTCAAGTTCTAATTCATCTCTGTCCCCTAACCGGTATTTTTTCAAGTACTATACAACAGGCAGTAAACATCAAAGATATTGGTATCCATCAGTACTTTTTTTTTTTTTTAACAATAGGAAGCCCATTAAATCCTACTGAATTCTGTAGTCGTCTTCTAAGTAACTATTGCTGCCTAATTCTTGGGAGTAAAATGAAACGTGCAAGTATTTGTAAATGTATTATTGAAAGTCGTTTGAAGTTGGAGCCACTTTTCCCATATTCAGCAGACATCTACCAAATCTCTCCTCTTACTAGATACTCCTTGCCTCACTAGAAACAACTTCTGACCTTGAGAGGCTCAGGGTTTATTGAGAGAGAGACACTTGTAAACAAGCAACAACAATACAGGATGAGAAAACGATGATGTGGGTGCCGATGCTGTTAGTGTCCATTTTGTATTTAACCCTAAGATGCATGGTAGTTGTCCATAGCGGGTTAAATAGATGTCTGTAGTTTTTGCCTACTCATTTTCTTATAACAGCTGCTTGATTTTTTTTTTTTCTCTTTACTTATCTCAGACTAGAAGGAATGGATCTCACTTCTACTGTGCCTGCCCAGGGCTGGGGACATAATGCAGGCAGTGTACAGTCTTCTGGCTGCAGTTACTCATTCAGGGATTGACAAAAGTCACACAGTCAAGAAGGGGCAGAGCTGGGTTTTTAATCACCCGTAAAGACCTTGAGCACATGCTCTTAGCTACTATGCTTTACTCCTTTCTGTCTATCCAACGTAGAAGACGAACTGGGCGAAATATTGAAGGTAAAAAGACTCTAGCCAGTTGGCAGATTCATTGCTGGGACTCTTACTAAACCATTGTTTTTTGCTGATTTGCTAAGCTGATATGCCTGGGGCTATAAAAGGGCCACCTTTATGAAGAAAGAATCTACCAGAGAATGAAGCCAAATACAGAAGAAAGGGGAGCTTAGAGGTGAAGAAGCGAAGTAAGAGTGGGGAAATTGAAATGAGCTGGCTGGTATTTGATCCCCTGACTCCATTCTAACATCTATCCCTGAATTTTTTAGTTAGGAGAGCCAACAACAGTCAGCTGCTTGTGCTGAAGCTACTTTGAGTTGGGTTTCTCTACTAATTAATAATGTGGTTTAAAAGATGAATATATGTCTACTTTTAAGGTTCAATTGAGAAAAAAGTAAAGAAGCACCTTTAAAAGATTTCAGAATACCCTTTGATGGTGGTGGCAGAGACTGATAGGGAGGATACTTTCATGGGGAAGTTATTATTTATGATCTTCAAAATAGGACTTTAATTTTGTGCTGACTTTAGTATTGGATCAGAGACTTTTATGTAATGAAGCTCTAACTGATAAATGTTTGCTGTAATTTCTGTTAGAAGACTTAAAAAATCTATTATCTAAATATTTGCCTTCCTTCTATTTAGTGAATAGTTTCTCCTAGTTTCTGAGTTCCCCTGGTTTGCACAGCAGACACTTTAGTATATGAAGGTATCTTTTAATATCCTGGGAGGTAGCTCATTTTAGTCACCAGAAAACCAGTTATCATACCGTACCTGAAAGTGTTAATGCAGTCTCCTCAAGTACCTCGCATACTCCTGGGGAGTAGCTTACACTGTGGGAGAATCTAGGTCAATGTGTATGACTGAAAATAGCTTAACAGTGGATCCAATATGAATTGAAAAAATAATGAGATGAGATCCTAGCCAGGAGATACCCTGACTTGACTGATATTGGGTCTAAAAATCAAGCATTGTAGGTATTGGAACAGGAGGACTGTCAGCACAATTGTCTTTTCTGGCCTTACTGAACTATTTTAAAAGAGCACTGGATGCTTAGATTCAAATTTGGTCAAAGATGTTGCCAAAAAGACAAAAATCCTGCTCCATACAGAGGCAGGTTGCAGTTTGGAAAGGGGGAAGTAAAAACTTCTAGTTAAGTGACACTACATCTCTAGGTGATTTCAAGTTTTTGTTCAGAATCCCATTACTATCGCCTGAAGATATTACATTTCCTCAGGTTAATAATTTCACTGTAAAGAAAAAAATTCAAACCTCTCACTGTTCTGAAATTTGGCAAACAGAGATTATGTAGGCGTGAACAAAGCATTCTTTTTTATTTTGAAAAAAAGAAGGCTTAAGAATGCTTTGTCAACCTTTATAATATAAAATGCTTGAATGATGGTTATCATATCCCTGGTTTTTATTATTGGGAAATAGTTTACTGATAAGATAAATATACATAATGTAAGATAATTTATCTTAAAATAGAAATATATACACACACACAGAGAAATATTAAAATAGAAAGTATGTATATATTACTATATAATATATATATTATATACTTATAATTTATATATAATTATATAAATTATATTATGTATATTTAGCTTATTTATATACACAAATATAGCACCTTCCCTAGTGGCTCAGTTAGTAACGAATCCACCTGCAATGCAGGAGACCCAGGTTCAATTCCTGGATGGGGACGATCCCCCTGGAGAATGAAATGACAACCCACTCCAGTATTCTTGCCTGGAAAATCCCATGGACAGATGGGTGTGGTGGGCTACAGTCCATGAGGTCTCAAAGAGTAGAGCACGACTTAGCAACTAAACCATCACACAAATAGACATATAAATATATACATGTATTTTTAATATGCGTATATATGTAGTTTTTCCTCTGGCCATGCTGTATTGTGTGCAGGATCTTAGTTCTTCAACCAGGGATCAAACTCGCACCCCCTGCAGTAGAAGCATGGAGCCCTAACCACTGGACTGCCAAGGAATTTCCAATAATAGTTTATATCAACAAAATGTTTAAAATAGTGTTTTTTCACCGATACATGATTAAACAGTTGGCAATAATGTCAGTAATAAATGCTGGTCTATCATTATGCTGTCTAGGTAGTGTCTCTGAAAAGGGAAAGTGTCTTATTTTTGTCAAATCTAACTACTCAATTCCTTTTCAGTTAAACTCAGCAGATAGCTGTTGAGTATCTGCTTTTCTCTGGTAAACTTGCCAGATAGCACTACCAATATTGTATGATACACAAAGCTGCTTAAGATGTGGTTGCTATGTCATAGAGCTTTCAGGCTTATTGTATCATTAGGGGTGGTTGGTAAGGGGGTGAGGTAAGGAAGCAGAAAGGACTGAAATGAATATAATGTAAAGCAAACCAAAGTAAGTGCTAAATAGAGGCACAAGTGCTAGGGGAGACACAATAAAAAGTAATTAATTCTGACTAAGAGAGACATTGCGTTGCTGACAAAAGTCTGTCCAGTCACAGCTGTGGCTTTTCCAGTAGTCATGTGTGGGTGTGAGAGTTGGACCATACAGAAAGCTGAGTGCCAAAGAACTGATGCTTTGGAACTGTGGTGTTGGAGAAGACTCTTGAGAGTTGTTTGGACTGGAAGGAGATCAAACCAGTTAATCCTAAAGGAAATCAGTCCTGAATATTCATTGTAAGGACTGATGTTGAAGCTGTGGCAACCTGATGCGAAGAACTGACTTATTTGAAAAGACCCTGATGCTGGGAAAGATTGAAGGCAGAAAGAGAAGGGGACAACAGAGGATGAGATGGTTGGATGGTATCACCAACTTGATGGACATAAGTTTGAACAAGCTCTGGGAGTTGGTGATGAACAGGGAAGCCTGGCGTGCTGCAGTCCATTGGGTCGCAAACAGTCAGACATGACTGAGCAACTGAACTGAAGAGACACAGGGATACCCTCACAGAAATAGTCTTGACATTGAATGTGTAAGTCTTTAAGATGTGGAATAGGCCTCCCAAGTTGAAAATATAATAATCCAAGGCATGAAACATAAAAGTAAATGTTGTAATTAGGGACACTGAATTAATATGGTATTTTTGGAATTTATGAATTGAGAAAAATTGAACTAGGTAGTGGTAAACATAGGTTGAGTTCAAACTGTTGAATGTCTTAAATAGAAAGGAGTTCAAGTATTGTTCTGTTGGCACTGGGGAGGCATGGATGGGGAGTGACATGATTTAGTCTGAATTTTTAGAATATTAGTCTTAACAGTAAGATAGCACTCCAGTGTTCTCGCCTGGAGAATCCCAGGGACGGAGGAGCCTGGTGGGCTGCCGTCTGTGGGGTCGCACAGAGTCGGACACGACAGAAGCGACTTAGCAGCAGCAGCAGCAGCAGCTAGCATTTATGGAGTGCTTAGTAAGTATTGAGAAGGCAATGGCACCCCACTCCAGTACCCTTGCCTGGAAAATCCCATGGACGAAAGAGCCTCGAAGGCTGCAGTCCATGGGGTCGCTGAGGGTCGGACACGACTGAGTGACTTCACTTTCATGCATTGGAGAAGGAAATGGCAACCCACTCCAGTGTTCTTGCCTGGAGAATCCCAGGGATGGGGGAGCCTAGTAGGCTGCTGTCTATGGGGTTGCTTAGAGTCAGACACAACTGAAGTGACTTCACAGTAGCAGTAGTAAGTGTCAGGTATTGTTGGGCATGTGTTAGTTCAGTCAAATTTGGAAAATTCAGCAGTGGCCACAGGACTGGAAAAGGTCAGTTTTCATTCCAATCCCAAAGAAAGGCAATGCCAAAGAATGCTCACACTGCCACACAATTGCACTCATCTCACACGCTAGTAAAGTAATGCTCAAAATTCTCCGAGCCAGGCTTCAGCAATATGTGAACCATGAACTTCCAGATGCTCAAGCTGGTTTTAGAAAAACCAGAGGAACCAGAAAAAGCAGAGGAACCAGAGATCAAATTGCCAACATCCACTGGATCATCGAAAAAGCACGAGTGTTCCAGAAAAACATCTATTTCTGCTTTATTGACTATGCCAAAGCCTTTGACTGTGTGGATCACAAGAAACTGGAAAATTCTGAAAGAGATGGGAATACCAGACCACCTGACCTCCCTCTTGAGAAACCTGTATGTAGGTCAGGAAGCAACAGTTAGAACTGGACATGGAACAACGGACTGGTTCCAAATCAGAAAAGAAGTATGTCAAGGCTGTATATTGTCACCCTGCTTATTTAACTTATATGCAGAGTACATCATGAGACATGCTGGGCTGGAGGAAGCACAAGCTGGAATCAAGATTGAGCATGTGTAATGTATGTTAACTCAATTAACCCTCACCATAGTTCCTTATGCAGTTAATATTATTAGCCGCCTTTTACAATGAGACACAGGAAGGTTAAGCAATTTGATAATGGTAGAGTTAGGGAAAAACAGAGCCAGATTTTTGTCCAGGCATAATGTCTTCAGAATCTGTGTTCCTTAACCATTATGCTATCTCAGTCTTTCCAATGTAGAAAGTGAAGTGACTAAATGAAATACTGGAAGCAGAAAGGCCATTCAGTGAGTCTAAGAGAATGATGGTAAAGGCCTGAATGGAAAGTTAGCAGTAGAAATGAAAGTAGAAGGAGAAATCTGAGAAATGCCACAGAGGAAGAAGTGACCAACTTGGGCAATTAAATGGCTATCAAGAGGGAAAGAGAGGAAATAAAAATGACTTGCAGATTTCAAAATGGAAGAAGGTGATGAATGCCAATAACAAAGATAGGGAATGCAGGGAGCAGGTTGAGAGGGGACAGATGATATGTTTGTTTGCTAACTTGCTAAGATAAGGTGTTTTTATTTCTGTGGATATGTCAAGTAGGCATTTGGAAATGAAGATTTGATTTTCAGAAGTGGGATTAAGGCTAGACAGAGATTCTAGACATTTGAATAGTCATTCAATCAAAACATACATTGAGTACCCACTATCTGCCTAATTCTGCATTACAGAAATGGTGGTAAACAAGTAGACATGGTCTTTGTCTCCATGGATCTTACCATGGAAGACAGATATTGTACAAATTGACATATAATTTCAATGGTTGCTAGTTCTATGAAGAAAAAGTTAATGATAGAATTAGGCATTATAGCAGAGATCTGACTTTAATTATGGGAAATTGAAAGATTTTTCTGAAGATGTTTATATAGAAACCTGAAGAAAAAGAGATTTACCTGGACTAAGGATGCTGGATATATAGTTCAGGCAGAAGGAACAGCATGTATGGAAATGCTGAGCTAAGAGAAAATTGTAAGTATTCATGGAACTCAGAGAATCTGAGAGAAGTTGAAGGTTAGAGAATAAAAGGGAGATAAACTCTGAGATGAAATTGTAAAGGGAGTGAAAGACTAGATCATACGAGGCTTTTTAGACTGGGCTAAGGATTTTAGGATTTAAGATAGTGGCAAATTATAGATGACTTTTAAGATTTGTATTGTGTGTGTGTGTGTGTGTGTGTGCTTTCTCAAAGGTGAGGTGGATAATGGAGATCAAAAAAGGAGATGGTTTAATTAAGAGGTTATATCAGTAATACCAATGAGAGGAAATTCTCTGGTATTCCAGTTGTTAGGACTCTGCGCTGTTACTGTGGAGGGCCCAGGTTCAATTCCTGGTTGATGACTAAGATCCCACAAGCTGTGGTGGCATCACCAAAAACTATATAAAAAAAAAATAATACCAGTGAGAGATGACAGGGATTGGATTGGCATGGTAGTAGTGTAAAGGGGAAGTAGAGGCAGAGTTGGGAGACTTGGTGATGAATCGTAGATAGAAAGTAAGAGAGAAGGAGGTATGAAAGTGGATTTCTTTTGAGAATAATTGAGTAGATGGGAATGCCATCATCCTAGGCTGGAAAAACTTAAAAATAGAGCCCAGTTTTTGAAAATGTGAGTTAACGTACCTATAATAATTCTAACTGGAGATAATGTGTAGATGGCTTATGAAGTTTTTTGAGCTCAGAATACAAGGTGTGGGCAGTTACAGAGATATAGAAATATCTAGCACACAGAAGGTATTTAAAGACATACCAGTTGATGATGTTGCTTGGACAAGGTAGAAGAGTGAGAAGACAGATCTGAGCCAGGATTTGAGGCACATCACCATTTACAGATAGGGTAGAAGGTAAGGTGACACTAATCAAAGTGGAGTTAAAATTATGTAGAAGAGTCTGAGATGAGCCAAGAGAGTCCAGTGTCGTAGAAACAAGCTATGTAGGCCAGTATTTTACTTATGTTTCTAATAAGTCAGGAAAGATAAGTGCAGACCAGTGTCCATTAGATAGCATCATGGGTATCACAGGTGACCTAAATGAAGTTTGTTTTGGTCTATGGGATCCAAAGTCAGGCTGGATTGAGCTGAAGAGTGAATGGGAGATGAGGAAGTGGAGGAAACGCAAACAGGCAATGCCTTCCAGAAGCTTAATTTTAAAAGAGAAAAAAAAAAAACATATATATATATAAAGCATGTGCTGGAAGGAGATGTAGAGAAAAGGGAAGCTGCTTGTTGTATTTTGTTTTAAATGGAAGAACCATAAAACATATTTCAATGCCTAGGGAAAAAATTTGGTAGAAAGGGAAAGATTAAATAGAACAGGAGATGAAAACAGATGTACAAAGCCCTGGAGAAGGCTGAAACTGATGAGATCTGTAAAGGTGGAGGAATGGGTCTTTGTTTTTTTTATAGGAAAGATACATACCTACATTGTACAGGAGTGTTAAAATAAGGACAGGACGGATGCAGGTGGGCTTAGAGATTGATAGGGGAAGGGTGGTGGTGGTGGTGTTCATTCACTAAGTTGTGTCTGACTCTTTGTGAGCCCATAGACTGTAACCTGCCAGGCTTCCCTGTCCTTTTCTATCTCCCAGAGTTTGCTCAAATTCATGTCCATTGAATCCGTGATGCTATCTCACCATCTCATCCTCTGCTACCCTCTTCTTCCTTTGCCTTCCAATATTCTGGCCACCTGATGTGAAGAGCTGACTCATTAAAAAAGACCCTAATGCTGGGAAAGATTGAAAGCAAAAGATGGAGGTATTTCTGACTTAAAGCTTTTTATTCCCTCTGAGATATATGAAGCAGGGTTATACATGATGATATAGAAATGCAGCCTTTAAGAGTGCAAGAAGTGGTCTAAATCTAGAAGGTATTGAGGGGAAAAAATGTTTTGAGATCAGAAATTTAGAGAATCTCCACATTTAAAGGATCAAGAAGAGAAAGAGAAATGTGTGCAGAAGAATCAGATTGGATGGACACAGAAACAGATGGAGAGAAAAAAGCCTAGGTTGTAACTGAAAAAGTTCCAGAAGTCTCCAGAAGGAGAGTCAATATTAAATGGCCTGACACAAACTATTGGGATAATAGTATTTTTTTTTAAAGTTTCTGTCTTACAACTAGAACCGTATTAAGTGTTTCACATGAATTAGTCCATGTCAAAGGCTATGGAGAATGTAATATTACCTGTGGATGTACCAAGTGACTTGTCTAAGCGCAAACAGCAAAGCGTTATAGTGGAGCTTTTAATGTGAGGAAGATAGAACCTGAAGCCTCTGAACTTACCATTCTGGAAACTGTCTCAAAAGGCTAATTAATATATATTGGGACCTCGCTATTATCAGATATCTTACTAAACATTTTATTTCTGGAAGGGTTTATAACCCTGTAGATAAATAGAGCTGTACAGTATAGGAACTTACATAGGGTAGAAGAATATGATATGCTTCAAAATGATAGTAAGGTGTCTTACTAAACCCATAAATAAACAATATGATTAAGTGCTTATTCTTTACATTCAGAATTGAAAGATGGGATGGGGGTCAGTTAGGGTGAGACTAACATATTCTCTTACCTGTAAGAGTTAACAAGCGAAGACTGACTCCATACAACTAAAGAACAATGGAACAATCATTAAAAATAAATATATGAATAAAATATTGATACTAAGTAAATGCAAAGGTAGTGCTGAGCAAATAGGACAGTTTAGGAGTTGTTGTTCAGATAGGATCAAGATTAGCATACCTCTGCCCTGAAGTAGGGCCACTTGATGGAATTCTGAAACACTGAGATGTTTTTGCCTTGTCTTCCTCCCTCCCCACATCCCTCTGGGCCCTATACCCGAACCCGTACCCCCACCATCATCTTAGGGCAATTGCTTATTATCCTCCAGGGAGATCTGATTCTAAACAAGGCCAGATTAGAATGAGAATATATGATATTGCTGATGCCTTATAAGGCAAGCCAGGGTGGGTGGTTCAAAGATGAGTATGAAATACTGGTGTTTAGGGCTGAGGTTAAGAACATTCTCACTTGCTGGTTCCAGATTCAAATATAGGACCTTTATGTGCTAATGGCACATGAGAGTAAAATGTGAGGACTATTTATCACTTTCTATCTACTTTTTTCTATATCTTAATCAATATCTACTTAGTATCTTTATCAATCTAACTAATCTATCTTCTGCCTATGATTTTTCGATCTACCTGAAATCAACTTATAAAAAAATCCCTTTATAGATATATCATCAGTGCCTTATAAGAATTGCAGGCAATATGTTGCAGTTTCTGTTAGAAAATTATCTCCCTGTTTAAGTACGTGGATCATGTTTACAAAGCTTGGTTGATTTGACTGAGGCAGATAGTCTATATTAAGAGTCTAGGACAATCTGCTAAGTTGCCATCCATTTGACATTTCTCTTTATGAAAGAAAAGAAATCCAAGTTAATGCTGTTTGAAGAAATATTCTTATTTGTTAATCATTGTAAAGTAGAAATTTCAAGTCAGTAGTAACTCTAGAGTGAGATCCTTCACATTTTTGATTAGTAACTGCTTTTTATAATTAAACAATTTAAATGCCTTCCGCTTTTCTCTCTAATCAGATCCAGGCACTGAGGGAAAGTAAAAATATATTGTGTATTTGTAGGGTAAACATAGGCTTTCATGTAGGGAAAAAAATCTGTCTTATTTAGAAGACTTTTCTTATCCATTGCTAGCCTTTTTTTTTTTTTCTTTTGTGAAAAAAACAATTTCTAGAAATCCACAGTGGAAGGTGTTGTGAGCTGCAGTGCAGTGGATTTACCTGCCATAAGAAGCACTCTGAGGATAGAAGGATTCTGATTTAAAATGAAGACAGCACTCTGGAAGTGAGTGGAGTTCCAGGTAGACCGTCTGCCCCTGACACATGGAAATATCTCTTCCTATGACCCTTGATTCTCCTGCTGAGACCTTCTTGAATTTCAGGCTGTGGTTTCTGATGGCTGGGAATGGCTAGCAAAGGGATCCTAGGTGATTTTCCTGTCCTTTCAAAATATTCTTTAGAGTCTGGACATGTCAGGCCACTGCTAAATCTGGCTGGCATGCATTCCTGACAGGCAAAATTACTGTCTTGGAGTTTGTCTTCACTAGGGCTTCTGTTTGAACTCCCTAGAAGCTGACATCCCCATAGAGTATGAAATCCACCACACGGGCTGTCAACAAGCTGGCAGCTTACTGACTGTGTATTACCTGCTGGGCTGTTCTTCCATAGTAAAGACTCCTGTCGGATGATTTATCCCAGTAAAGAGTCTTGCAGATTAACTGGGAATGAGCAAACGAGAATGATTCTAGCTCACCTACTTGTTCATCTCCTATTTTTCAGTGTCTTTAGGACAAAAACCTAACGGGCTACCTTCTAGCAACACATCATTTTCATTGTCTTACAGCCAAACTGAAGGTCCCGAAGCAAAATAGATCATCTGGGTCTTCTGTGTGAAGTGGCAATAGTGGCAGTATTGCCAAGAGCAGCAAATCAATAACTATTTATAAGTAGATTTATCTGATTCATTTATCATCTAGATTATGTGACCCTATTTATGTATGTATACCTAGCTAGTTGTGGATGAAATGCTGAAATATGATTTAAAAAATAAACTCAAATGCTCTCCATGAGAAGTCACTTATAATTTATAAATGCATAGCCAGTTGGAAGGTAGGTAGGTAGGTAAATAGGTATCTATCTACATTAATACATGAAAAGAGATTGACACTGAACGGAAACTTGACTAAGGGCTTTGGGGAAGTACACGTTTGTCTATTATAAACAAGATTTTAGTGCTTCCTTTTCCCCCAGCCATGTCCATTTCTTCCCTTTCTCTTCTCTTTTTCCCCTGCACGGCTCCCTTTCCTGGTTCTCTGTAATACTTGCTCAGCCCCTAGGAGACTGCCGAGTGACAGGGCTGGCAGCAGGGAGCAGATTAGCAGCAATGTCTGAGAGACAGACTCCGGCTGCTTTCCTTCATCACTTTGCCCTCACTTCCAACTTCATCCTTTCCCCAGTCACCTGAAAGGCAATCAGAGATTAAGTGAAAGAGAAAAATATATCAACATTTTTTTCTTTGAAAAGAGGAGTCTATTTATCTTACAGCTTGATAAAATGCCCTAATAGGTCATGTTTATTTAAGTTTTTTTTTTTTTTTTTAAACTTGTGATTGCCAGTCCTTTGCTTCTGAAGCTCTTCACATAGACCCCACAAACTCTGGCTGCAACCACTCCCAACAGTTATCTAGGATACAGCATGACTACAGTCTAGAGAGTTGTACCCTCCTCTGGTTATCCCCAGCTAGTTCATAGTAGGTGGCTTTGTGTAACAACATTGATTTTTAGGGAGAGACAGGGATGGAAGCAATATTTCTCTCTTATGTCCTACACTTAATGCAAAAAAGAACCAGTTTTAAAATATTCAGTTTCATTGTCACCTTAGTACTCACACTGATTGGAACATGTAACTTGGCTTTTTAGGTATCCAGTATAATTTTCTTTCTTTCTGGTGATGCTTCTAGCTATAGAAAATTTCTGTTACAATCTAAGAGTTAGGTAGCTTTGAGCAAACACTGAGCCTCTCAGAACCTTGGTATTTTGATCTGTAAGTTGGGGTTGATGGTACTAGTTTGGGATAAGTGCCATCTATAAGTTAACTGAAAATTGAAGTTGCTCAGTCGTGTCCCACTCTTTGTGACCCCATGGACTTTAACCTACGCCAGACTCCTCCGTATATGGGATTTTCCAGGCAAGAATACTGGAGTGGGCTGCCATTTCCTTCTCCAGGGTGTAAGTTAACTGGCCTCCCATAAAACCCAGTACATAGGATGTGTTCAGCCAGCATTAGTTTAATCAGATGGCATCATTCCTACAGATTCTAATGAATTACCCTATTGATACTAACCAAATGAAGAGTTACTACTATCAAGCACATTTATGCACAGAATAGCCTTTTTACTGGGTCAAATGCTTTAATCCTAAATCTTGATATTAATTGTAATAATAAGCAATCTTTATATACATAGTTCTTTATGGATATCAAAGATGTGTGGTATCTATTATCTCACTTTACTCTTCCAGTGATCCCCAAAACTATGTAAACATGATTTACTGAAACTCCTGGAGCTTGAAAAACTCATTAGATATGTACATTATGTGATAGAAGAGGGTCTGGAACTCAGTCCAGAACCCATTTAAACTGAATCATGTCTATTGATTATAATAGGGGTCAAGGAAGGTAGGAAATAAAATATGTTTACAGCAATCAAATCAGGTAGATGTCTGTCTTCTCTAGCTTTAGCAGCAGCCATGTTCTTTTGGGTCTACTAGAGCTAACATTCTCTGGGCTAAGGTGGTTTTCAAGTAAGCAAATGTCCATTTGTATATATTGTGGCTTTTAATTTCATCTCATGATTTAGTTCACATTCAACTATCTAGTTGAATTGATAGCATTTTTCTCTGTGAATTTTGGACTCTACATTTTCTCCTTGATCATTTTTTAAAAAACAGCATAATGATGACATGTTTAGATAATAAATAGTATTTTCAAAAGACTGACTCATTGGGTAAGAAAACTATGTTTCAGTGTTAATGTGTGGCTGGCCTATATGAACACTTCACCAAAAATATAAGGTTTATCATTGTTTTTACCTAGCATCAACCTCTGAGAAACTAGGGTTTTCCTATTAGGGATGTAAGTGGAGCCCCATCCAGCACTCTGTTTGCATTATCCATCTCTTAGAGTTTACAGTGGTAGAAAGAAAGTGGTGTTAGAAAAAGGGAAACTATGAAATACATTTTATAATTTATCAATATCTGCATATCAGCATCTAATTTTTGACAAAGCTCCATTTTGAATGATTAAACTTTGTCCGTTTTGTAGGATCAATAAATTAGTTAAGACTTGTTGTCATATAGTGTCAATTCTGAACTTACTCAGAGAGAAATGTCTCAGTAGGACATTTATTCAATATGGCTTATACCAGGAATACATTTATAATGTTTATTAGGATTTGTAGTTTTTGAAAAGAAAAGAAAATCATCATTTTATAATAATCTGTGTTAGTGTGAGAGGAAAAAACCTAGTGTGTAATTACATTGTCAAATTCCAACAATGCTCAAATTAATCTTCCTATTTGGTTTTGCATTAATCATATTTTTAGTAAAGATCAACTGACCCATTGCAGAAATTTCAGTACTCTGGCCTGATACCTTGTCTGAAAATGAACTTTGTATAGTGAGCCACATACTTGATTGTTCTCACATCAATGTAGCATGCATTGACAATCCTTTTAGAAAAAGATCTCAAAAAAGAAAGTGGTTTGGGGTTGATTGTTTGCTTTTGCTAAATAAATAAATAGAGGTGTGGTTAACATGAATACCAACTCTAAAAATCTTGAACAGTTGTGAATACTGCAAGACTAGAAGATTTCATCAAATGTCAGTCACTTCTATCACTGGCCTTACTATAGCCCTTTGGAGTGTTATAAGACTTTTCTTATTTTTTTCATGGAACTACACCAGGAATTACACTAGGAATTATGTCAGCCCTGCAGCAATTTTCAAGAAGCCACAAGTCCATGATCCTGAAACTTTGACTGCTGACAAGAAGTTGCTTAGAGCAGCAGTGTTATTAACAAGCCACCTTTCCCACACCCCATCTGCACTGGAAGCCATCCCCAGCTCATCACCTCCATCTGTCTCTCTGTACGATGGGGCGTGCACACCAGCAGGCTCCGCCACAAGGTTCAGTTTGCTGCTGAGTTACTCATCAAACAGCGTGCGCTGCATGGACTCCTCGTTCTCAGGATTGCAGGCTGCAGGCAGCCAGTCTGTGAGTCTGACAGAAGTATACTTGCTTACTTTCTTTTATAATGAAGGCTCTTTAGGCAGGAATGTTGATGCCTTTAGGAATGAAGGTATTTTATGTATGTGCCCTGAGAGATCCATTTGGTGCTGCGGGCATCTCCTGAGACTTATTACCACCTCTTAGCAGGCTGGGATCCCTTGATTTGATGCCTTCCAGGACTTTGTTCTCTGCACAGTGTCCTCTGAAGACTACCAGCCCTGGATTCTTCTTCCACCTTTTAAAAGGCCTCTGAGAACTCATAAATTCAGTGCTTCTGGATTAAAGCATAGGATATACATGTGCCTACTATTTAGTTACCCTCTGGTCTTTTCCTGGAAAAAGACTCTGCTTTCACTCTTGCTGCTGGTTATCAAGTGATGAGCAATGACTTACTACCCACTAGGTTTTTCTTTTTTTCAAACTAGTACTGTAACTGTTGTTGTTTAGTACTGAGTTGTGTCCAACTCTTGGGACTCCATGGACTGTAGCCTGCCAGGCTTCTCTGTCTATGGGATTTCCTAGGCAAGAATACTGGAGTGGGTTGCCATTTTCTTCTCCAGGGGATCTTCCTGACCCAGGGATTGAACCTATATCTCTTGTGTCTCCTGCATTGGCAGATGGATTCGTTACTGCTGAACCACCAAGGAAGTCCTAACTGCTACTTTGCTCCAAAATTGTGAATTATCAGAGTTACTCTTGAGAAAGTTAATTTTCATGTTTTTGTTGTTGTTTGTTTGTTTAGCTTTAGTCTTTCTGTTTGGGTAGAAGTGGAATGGATGAGGGGCGTTTCTTCTTGTGTTATTTGTTATTTCAGATCATTGTGTAGTACTTTGACAATGCAGAGAAATCTCAGTGACTGTTGTCAAAACACAATAGCTCCTGGAAGTTATTTTTTTCTTTTGACCCAATGTAGGAGAGAACACATGGACAATAGAAGGGAAAGCATTATAATGTAATGGGTAAGAACAAGTTATGAACATTGTGGTAAGAAACGAATTCAAAACCCCGCTTTGCCAATTATCAGTTGCATGACCTTCAGTAAGTTAAATGATCCAGGCCTCTGTTTTGTCATTTGTGAAATGGAGGAAATGACAAGTCTCCAATTCTTTGATTACTTTGGGGTGTGGTAATAATGAGAGTAGGTAGTGCATAAACCGGGTTAAACACAGAACATGGTATATAGTGAATACATCAATGTTACATTATGCTACTGTTATGACTGAGAACACAATGTTCTACAGTGAAAGTAAAAGTAGCTCAGTCATATCCGACTCTTTGCAACCCCGTGGACTGTAGCTGGCCCGGCTCCTCTGTTCATGGAATTCTGTAGGCCAGAATACTAGAGTGGGTAGCCATTCCCTTCTTCAGGAGATCTTCCCAACCCAGGGATCGAACCCAGGTCTCCTGCATTGCAGGTGGATTCTTTACCATTCTACCAGGGAAGCCCAAAATACTCTAAAAGCAGAGGGAAAAAACTGAATGATTTTTTTTCAATTTTACTGTGTCAATACTTTCTGCTTTATTACACTGCACAGTTTTTAACTCACAAGGAGAGAAACAGTTCAGTTCAGTTCAGTCACTCAGTTGTATCCGACTCTTTGCAACTCCGTGGACTGCAGCACGCCAGGCCTCCCTGTCCATCACCAACTCCCAGAGTTTACCCAAATTCATGTCCATTGAGTCGGTGATGCCATCCAACCATCTCATCCTTTGTCGTCCCCTTCTCCTCCCACCTTCAATCTTTCCCAGCATCAGGGTCTTTTCGAATGAATCAGTTCTTCACATCAGGTGGCCAAAGTATTGGAATTTCGGCTAAAACATCAGTCCTTCCAGTTAACACCCAGGACTGATCTCCTCCTTTAGGATGGACTGGTTGGATCTCCTTGCAGTCCAAGGGACTCTCAAGAGTCTTTTCCAACACCGCAGTTCAAAAGCATCAATTCTTTGATGCTCAGCTTTCTTTATAGTCCAACTCTCACATCCATACATGACTACTGGAAAAAGCATAGGGTTGACTAGACGGACCTTTGTTGGCAAAGTAATGTCTCTGCCTTTTAATATGCTGTCTAGTTGGTCATAACTTTCCTTCCTAGGAGTAAGTGTCTTTTAATTTCATGGCTGCAGTCACCATCTGCAGTGATTTTGGAGCCTCCCAAAATAACAGTGAGCCTCCCTCACTGTTTCCCCATCTATTTGCCATGAAGTGATGGCACTGGATGCCATGATCTTAGTTTTCTGAATGTTGAGCTTTAAGCCAACTTTTTCACTCTCCCTTTCACTTTCATCAAGAGGTTCTTTAGTTCTTCTTTGCTTTCTGCCATGTGGGTGGTGTCGTCTGCATATCTGAGGTTATTGATATTTCTCCCGGCAATCTTGATTCCACCTTGTGCTTCATCCAGCCCAGTGTTTCTCATGATGTACTCTGCATATAAATTAAATAAGTAGGGTGAGAGTATACAGCCTTGACGTACTCCTTTCTCGATTTGGAACTAGTCTGTTGTTCCATGTCCAGTTCTAAGTGTTGCTTCCTGACCTGCATACAGGTTTCTCAAGAGGCAGGTCAGGTGGTCTGGTATGCCCATCTCCTTCAAAATTTTCCACAGTTTGTTGTGATCTACACAGTCAAAGGCTTTGGCATAGTCAATAAAGCAGAAATAGATGTTTTTCTGGAACTCTCTTGCTTTTTCAATGATCCAGAGGACGTTGGCAATTTGATCTCTGGTTCCTCTGCCTTTTCTAAAACCAGCTTGAACATCTGGAAGTTCATGGTTCACGTATTGCTGAAGCCTGGCTCGGAGAATTTTGAGCATTACTTTACTAGCGTGTGAGATGAGTACAATTGTGTGGTAGTTTGAGCATTCTTTGGCATTGCCTTTCTTTGGGATTGGAATGAAAACTGAGCTTTTCCAGTCCTAAGGCCACTGCTGAGTTTTCCAAATTTGCTGGCATATTGAGTGCAGCACTTTCACAGCATCATCTTTTAGGATATGAAGTAGCTCAACTGGAATTCCATCACTTCCACTAGCTTTGTTAATAGTGATACTTCCTAAGGCCCACTTGACTTCACATTCCAGGATGTCTGGCTCTAGGTGAGTGATCACACCATCGTGCTTATCTGGATCATGAAGATCTTTTTTGAACAATTTTTCTGTGTATTCTTGCCACCTCTTCTTAATATCTTCTGCTTCTCTTAGGTCCATACCATTTCTGTCCTTTATTGTGCCCATCTTTGCATGAAATGTTCCCTTGGTATCTGTAATTTTCTTGAAGAGTTCTCTAGTTTTTCCCATTCTATTGTTTTCCTCTATATCTTTGCATTGATCACTGAGGAAGGCTTTATCTCTCCTTGCTATTTTTTGGAATTCTGCATTCAGATGGGTATATCTTTCCTTCTCTCCTTTACTTTATGCTTCTCTTCTTTTCACAGCTATTTGTAAGGCCTCCTCAGACAGCCATTTTGCTTTTTTTGCATTTCTTTTTTGGGGATGGTCTTGATCTCTGTCTCTTGTACAGTGTCACAAACCTCTGCCCATAGTTCATCAGACACTTTATCAGATCTAGTCCCTTAAATCTATTTGCTACTTCCACTGTATAATCATAAGGGATTTGATTTAGGTCATACCTGAATGGGCTTGTGGTTTTCCCTACTTTCTTCAATTTAAGTCTGCATTTGGCAATAAGGAGTTCATGATCTGAGCCATAGTCAGCTCCCAGTATTGTTTTTGCTGACTGTATAGAGCTTCTCCGTCTTTGGCCGCAAAGAATATAGTCACTCTGATTTCGGTATTGGCCATCTGGTGATGTCCATGTGTAGAATGTTCTCTTGTGTTGTTGGAAGAGGGTGTCTCCTATGACCAGTGCATTCTCTTGGCAAAACTCTATTAGCCTTTGCCCTCTTCATTCTGTACTTTAAGGCCAAATTTGCCTGTTATTCCAGGTGTTTCTTGACTTCTTACTTTTGCATTTCAGTCCCCTATATTGAAAATGGAGAGAATATTAGAGTTGCCATTTGGGGATTATATTCGGGAGGTTTCCAATAGGATTCAGCCAAGAATTCAGGACTTTGGGCCCTCCACTTTTGTCTCTAACTGTAAAACTCTTTCCTTTCACTCATATAGAACTATATACCCAAAGGGCACTCAGTAAAAATAATGACAAGTCAACCCTTTAGGAGTGAGCCTAAAGATTATTTTAGTTTTCTTCAAAGCACCCGGTTTTGGGGGGAAACGTAAGCCATGTTATTTGCAAGCTTTTATGTCTTCTTGTTTAACATTTGTCTTGGACTATGCTACCATCACTGTTATGCAGCAAATCTGTTCTTAAAGTTAAATTTGATCAGACATAATAGCTAACTAAAGAACCAAGGGAGATGGTTAACTTTAAATTCAGGCACCAAATGGCACCCACCCATCACATACTTTAACAAAGTTTAATAAAAAGAATTCTTATGTTGGAATATTGAAATCTTTAAAATATAAAGTGACATATAAATGAGTGTAAGTTAAACTGGAGAAGTCTGGACAGGACTGGTGGATTGTATCAATGTTAATTTCCTGATGGTGGTTTTGTACTATAGTTTTGCAAGATGTTGCCAGTGAGGAAAACTGGGCAAAGTATGTGTCTATGCTATTTCTTATAACTGCACGTGAATCTACAATTATCTAATCTAAAATTAGCAAAATTTTTAATTAAAAATATGAAAGATAGGCATTGTCTTAATGGCCTCATATTTATAAAGACTTTTCCAACACACCTTCAGCTGCTCATTACTGAGATGTTTCATTGGTGGTATTTTCTATAATCATAACTTTTAGTTGGTCCATGGCCTTTAAATTTCATAGCAACATGACATTTAGTGACTGAGCTACTATAGCTTATTCTTTCTTTCGTAAGAACTTAGGAAATTGGGACAGTCCTTACTTTTGGACTTAAAAAGAATTGGCCAGAAGATAAATAGAATCCACAAAGAAATTTGTGTATAAAGCAGCACAGAAATGTCTTCGAAAGAAGAGCATCTTCCACTGGTCTATTTTTTAAAATAGAATGGTATATTGTGACAAACTCTGAAACTTTAGAACAGCTTCCATCTTTCAGTTCTGCAGTGTATTTATATAACTATTAGCTTATAGCCCTGCTGGGAGCTTAAAAATAGTTGTTTTCTGATTGTCCTTTGGGATATTTAATACCTGATGGTTCTAGGGTATTATACCTTTGTTTTTTCATGTCAGATTTTCTTAATAGCCTTGCTAAAGTCCTAGGGTACAGATTCATATTTCTCATGGTAACAGATGATTTTGATCCACTCATGTCATCATCAAGGATTGTTATCAATACCTAAAGATCAGAATGATGCTGGATCAGTAATGGTGGTACACTTGAATGTTAGCATGGCAGGAGCCAGCGACAATACGTCTTTGTCTTTTAGACCTCATTAAAGCCTTGCTGATTTTAGCCATGGGAAAAATTGTGAAAATGGAGGAACTATGACTTTCGTGTTTCTGTAACTCAGATTTATAACTGAAATAACTAATTCTCTTGCCTTTTTTGTTTGTTTTAATGAAAATAATAACAGTACATAATGTACAAGACCAGGTTTGATCATGGTGGAGTGTTAGGTATGTTTGCTTTGACCTATTTTGTAAGAAAAGGAGGTGAGGGGGAATGCTTTATTTTGGTTACCTAGCAGTTATTTGTAGATCTACTTCCCATTATCTCATGTGCCCAAATAGACTCTAGAGATCAGGACAGATAGTAAATTTTACATTTTCAGTACTTCCAAGCCCCACTCAGTCTTAAAAAAAAAAAAAATCAACTGAAAATCACATTCTGAAACTCTGAAGCATCTCTGTCTGTTAACTTAGGTTGTTAAATAATGAGTTAGAGAGAAGTGATGGGACACACATCTTTTTCTCCAATTGTAGCTCAGTGCCTGTGGATATGATTGCACAGAACTTTAATAAAATTCATAGAGTCTTCACCTACTTTCCCTCCAATCTGAATGTTGGTTTTTTCATCATTCACTCTCAGATTCAGTTGGAAATCTCCCAAAGTGTAGTTCATGTAACTCTTCTTGAAAGGCAGCTGCCCAATCAACTGTACTCGACTTCAAGGAAGTTTTGAGGAAACTAATCAGAGTCATGATAATCCCCAAACTCTTAGGTTAAGTAGGAAACCTGTGGAACTGTGTGGTTGTACTAACAGCTTATTTATGGAATACGGTCTTTATTTTGGCGTTTTTTTAATGGTTTCACTCTACACCTTTAAGAGGCATGAGTATGCATTTGCTGCTCATTACATGCTGTTGTTCACGGGCAAAGCTGGGTACAAAGAGTCTCTGCAGGACAAACCCGACCATTCTCTGTACACGTGTACCATGCTGACTGCTGTGTGTGGTAGAAAGAGGCTTTGCAGATTCTCCAATTGGAAGAAATAATGAGCTTAAAGCAACAGCTCCTCTGAAAACAGTTGGCAGTTAGATAATGATGTATGTGTTACAAATTCTAGAGATATCAGCCAAGAAAGACAAAGAATGGCACATTAAAGAAAGGAAGGTGAAAATCTACTACCTTTCTTTTAAAGATAAACATATAAGATGCTTTTCAATATGATGACAACATTACCTGAGCTATATCTTGCTGCATAATAAATGACACCCATCACAAAACCTAATTCCTTTTGAAGAAGGTTAATAAGAAAGAAATTACACATGATGGGAAGAGCTGCAAAATGGAAGTTAAAATTCTGGCCTGATGTTGAGGTTTTCATTTTTGCTCTTCACAAATAGCAACTTGGTTCCTCTTTCATACAGTGAACATGGGCTGTTTTGTGGACATCAATACCATTGATTACAAAGTAAAAGTTCTGTCAAACAGCAGTTTGATCTTCATGACAGCAAACAGCCTGTTTGATGTTTTTATTGAATTGATTGATTTTTTTTTTCTGCTGAATTGATTGGTTGTTTCACTGTCATGTGGACACTTTCTAAATCAACATGTGCCTCTATAGAAGTGCTTTATTGAAAAGTTTGAATTCATGGATGTTTCTAGAATGTCAGGCTAACAGAATCTTAACCTCAGATTGCATGAGTACTGAGAAAAAGTAATAAATGACATCCGTCCTGAGAAAAAATCTTTTTTTTTTTACTTTCTTGAAATTAGATTTGAATTTCAGAATTCAAGTAACTCAGTGTTAAGACTGATAAGAAAGGTCATTTTTAACCTCTTATCTTGTTCAAGTATGTACTTTGGATGTTGACCAAGTTGTTAGATAATACTTTATCAATAAAGGGAAGTTGATTTGTCATAGATTTTTGAGGGTAAAAGAAAAAGGCAGCAGGATCCCACTCCCTCTCTTCCTTATTCTGCCTCATCTCTTTGAATAGCTAGGTTGATATATTAGCCAGGTTTCCCTGTCCTTTCAAAGGGGGTTGTCAAATCTATTGATTCAAGGCAAGCTTTGTTTTTAATGTCCACAATGTGAGTCCTGCAAAACTTCTTTTCTTCTTTGATAAGTTTAGATTTACCTGTGGGCTTCTGTAAAATTAATGATGGAGTTTAGGCATCAGGACAAAATCTGCTATATTCTGCCTATGAGAGCAATGTACTGGCCATTTATTCTGTTTATGGTGGGCAGAGAATGTGGCTACAAACAATTTTATCTGTCTTGGTTTCAATGCAACTGCATTTCAATGCAGTATTAAGCACTGCATCTCCCAGAGGCCAGATTAATGCTATTTGTGCAGTCAGAGTGTCTCTCTTCAACTAGGGCTGCAACAGGATGCATTTTCCAAGGTGGACTGTGATAGCCCTAGAAAGGTTGGCTTGTAACACCTCTGACCTGTCAACTTTGAACACACATAGAGTTGTTCAGGACTCAAGTTCACTTAATAATGAGATTTTATTTGGTGAATCCTGTTCCTTCTGACACTAACCAAAGTGTGTGTCTAGATTTTCTCCCATGTCATTTATTTATTCATCCATAGTTGTTGGGCCACCAGATTTATTTCAAGACATCTTATTTACAGCAAATACTTTTGTCTTTTGCTTGACTGATCAAAGGTATCTGACACATCTTTCCTATTTTCTGTCTCACTCAAACTTATATCTCTGTATAGAGATATCACAAATACCTCTATACTTGTGTCCTTCATACCACTTCAGTAAGTCTATATAATTTTAGCTCTCTTTCCTTTTTTTCTTTTTCTTTTTTTTTTTTTTTTTACCATTTAAGTAAAGTTTTACCAGGGAGAGATTTCCTTTTCCTTCTGCATAACTGCATTTTGTAATTATGCCCTTAATTTTCTGAATGAATATTGATTTCTAGTGGCTCTGTCATCACTGTCAACAAATATTTTCGCATCTTCCCTAACGAAACGAAAAGGTGTCTCCAGCTTGTGGTACTCTGGAGTTACTACTTTACTGCCAAGTTTCTCCGAAAGGAAATTTACTATTGCAGCCATCATTCCCTCACCACCCCGCCTCCCTGACAGTTTGGCGTCTGGCCTCATCACTTTACAGGAATTCCTTTTCCCAAGGTCACCAGTGTCTTCCTAATTGCCAAACCCAACAGTGTGTTATCAGTCCTAATTCCTGAAATCACTGTAGCATTAAACACTACTTGACTTCTTTGACTCTTGCCTCTTTTTTTTTTTTTTTTTTGGTCCCTCAGAGAACTTGTGAATTCTCATTTCTTCAATTTTGAGTGGCAGGGTTGGGTGGAAAGAGCTTTGATATGAGGCAGATAACAATTCTGATTCTATGGGAACTCCATTTTGAGGTTATATGAACTTGGACACATTTCTTCACTTCTTGTAACCTCAGTTCTTGCATCTCAAAAGTAGGAATGACAGTACCTTCTTCATAGGATAAACAGGATTAAGTGAGAAGGAGGAGCACAGTGATGCTCAATAAATATTAATTTCTTTGACCCTTCTAAATAATTTCTCGAATTTCTAAGTTTGGGTCATACTTATTTTCTTGGCTGGTCATTTCTTCTGGAAGCTCCCACTCCTACCTCAATTACGAATATTAAAGCACACACCATGTTTTCTCTCCCCATGACCACCACCCCAAAATGTCTCTTCTAAAATTCTCTTTTTGTTTCAGAGTCATCAGGGCCTTCACAGAGGCCAGAGACAGCTTCCAGGTCTTTGGAAGTTCTTGGTCTGCTGCCTCTCAAGGGTCACAGAAAAGATTTTCTGAGGGAATCTCTATATGTGGGGCTGCTGTTACCTCTCCTAACACCACTCTAGCTCTGTTTTAAGCATTCTTCTTTTTCTTGCTTGATGAGTTAGCTTGTCCTCAGCTTCTACCCTTGACTTTCTTCTGGACCCAATAGAAATTCTTGGTCTTGGTTAGGGTTCATTATTGGCTCTCACATCAGCATTAATTAGCTTTGCTGCTTCCCCTAGGGGTTATCAAACCAAATTCATGGTCTTCCAGGCCTCCGGAGTTGCCTGTCTGGATGGCTCTCTGTTGCCCTCATCTGACACAAATCCACAGTTATCAAAGTCACTTCATTAGAACCTGCTTCTGAGATTCGCCCCTTCAGGGTGAGACAAGTAATGTCATCACTTTCAGTCTCTCAGATTGGAGCCTTGAATTAGCTTTTCATATTTATTTCCCTCCTGTTTCTCTAAGACAGCCCCCCAATCCATTCAATCCTCAGTTACTTTAACTTTGCAGTGCTCCAGACATGAGTGTTTTTTTAATCAATATTACTCCTTTATTTATTCCCTACTGGAGTATGCATACACTTTAGTCATGTCCTTTTTCCAGCCTTATAGAGTATAGCTCTCCACACTCCTCTGTCCATGTGATTCTCCAGGCAAGCGTATTGGAATGGGTTGCCATGGCCTCTTCCAGCGGATCTTCCCGACCCAGGGATCGAACTCATGTCTCTTATGTCTCCTGCATTGGCTGGTGGGTTCTTTACCACTAGTGCCACCTGGGAAACCCTTAATATTATTTATACCAATAGAATAACACGGCCACTAATAATAATAACATGAAAACAATAATAACAATACTGATAGCTAACATTTGTTGAGAGACTATTATGTGCTAGGCATTCTGAAGGACTCCATAAGCCTTAAATATTATAGAAGAGAAAATTGAGGTTTAATGAGTTTAAATACCTTACTCAAGGTCATAGTGAGGATGGGGGCTAGGGATTTAAGCCCAGGTTTAACAGCTCTTAATCATTGTTCTGTATTCTTTGAAATGACCTTGTTCCCTTGATGGAAGCATTTATGTGTTTTTCATAATTGTTTCTCAAGTTGAATGGCTTTCAGTCATACTCCAATATAAAATAAAATGTCAAGTGACAGATTTTATGCACTGATTGAGTGATTTCATGGATTTGGAAATAAATGGTAAATGAATTTTATTTTAGTAAAGGTTTGCCCAGTTTGGTCAAAAATAAGGAGAATCCCAAAGAGAGAGGGTCATTGTGTGATATGAAGAAAGCAAGTGGGTGGAAATTTGATCTCTGATTCATCACGTTAAGTGGAGACACTCTCTGGCCAGGAAGACTTCAAAGGGGGTGTCCTTGGAAAGAGTAAAAATGGAAGCAGAGCTAATGGTTTCAGGCAACAGGAAGGGGAGGGAGAAGAGCAGCGGTGAGCTTGAAAGGACAGCTTACTGCTAAAACACTCTCCTTAGCTTTAAGCCCTCCAACATGCGCACTGTAACGTCAGAACGGTTGTATGGAAATTCTAGTGCTCGTTGTGCTCAGTCTTACACAGAGTACTGGACTCGGTATCTAAACCCTGAATTCTCTTCTTAGCTCTATCACTGCTGCTGCTGCTGCTGCGTCGCTTCAGTCATGTCCGACCCTGTGCGACCCCATAGACAGCAGCCCACCAGGCTCCCCACCGCTGTTTAACCTTAGACAAGTCTTCCAACCTTCTTGGTCCTAAGTTTTGTCATCTTGAAATCCCTGGGAGTGGGATTGGATGAGCTCTGTGCTCTTCTCTGCTCTAGCATTCTGGTATTCTGTATGTTCTAAACGCGGCAATGATTTATGGCTTAGTTTTGTGGCCTGGGCCCATGCTACTCACTTGCTAACATCACATATGGATGTCGTGGGTTGCACCGGTCACTCAGAATGTGGAGAAAATTTAAAATCATGATGAGAGAGTCCCCAGATGGGGGATAAGCACATGACATCAGAGGTTACGTACCTCTTGTAAAGTAGCAGAATCTGCTCTGCCACCAAGGTCCCTTTCTGATTCTTGAGTCAAGCCCTCTTCTGCCCCTTGGTGCATGTATTTCATCACAGCTGCTGAATACAGCTTTGATTAGTATGTGCATGGGAAGTCTGTGCATGAACATGTGAAAACTAAACATGTGAAACCACTGTTACAACCGAACAAGGGAGACATTTAATTTGGTTGGTAAGTTGGTATCCCAAGATCTAAGGAACGATCACCTTTGGCTAGACTAGTAGACCCAAATCACCCTTTTTATTGCTTCACTAAAACACACCACTGTGCCCAATTCATTTATTGACTTTTTCATCTCAAACACAAATTCTTACCTAGGTAGAAGTTAAAGGTCCACAGCACACTAATTGTAAAAGCAAAAGTGTCAATTCAACAGAATTCCAAAACCACAGGAAATGCCTCTGAACTTGAGAACTCTAGTGTAAATTAAATCTTAAAATAGTTCCTTTTTTTAAAAGAGGCTTTGGATGTGTCTTTGGACAACTCTCCCTCCCTGGTACAGGAGTGTGTTTATCTACTGGAAAAGAGAACTTAGCATCAGTTACAGAAATGAGTAGGAAATGCCGTTGTTTGTTGGACACCAACCAAAAGTTAGTAGCTAGGGTTTGATTTAAATCTCACCGCAAAGACATCCCCCCAGCTTCCAGAAATATCCATCATACATCATTTGTATAAATAATCTAACTTTTCTCCCCCGTTAGTCAGCAGAAAGCAAGCAAGAGTTAAAACACAATAGCAAATTTTAGAGGAAACCTCATGACTAGCAATCAGTGCTAATAAGATTCTTTTCCTCTTGCAAGATTCACAGAAAGGCCTCGATCCATGCCGAGCACATTCAAAGGCAAGGGACTAAGAGCTCCCCTTGCAGGTTCATTAGCATTCTCAGGTTATCCCAAGCCAAGTGAATCAGGAAAGCAAATGAATTAGTAAGAATTAAGAAGCCTCTATGGTCTGAACCCACTCCAAATCTCAGCAAAGATGAAAGGTAGGCGCTGATGTCTTATGTCCCAAGGTTCTCAGCATTGGAGCCCCAGTGCCAAGCTGTTCCTCGAGAGCCTCGCAGAAACGTGCAGGCAGTTAATGTTGCCTAACGTCTTCTGACTGTGGATTCAGCCATGTGGGAAAAGTTTTATGAGGCTGCAAAACCAAACCCCCTTTCACTCACAATTAACTACAGAAGACTTAGTATAGCACCTAGCTGTCAATGGGTCTAGCGTGGGCACTTTTATTCTTATTTTGGTCACTTACTAATAAAGATACCAGAGTAATGCTTCATTATATGAAGATATCAAATGGGATTTTTGGACAAGAAATTGATGAAATATTTGAACTGCTAAGTGTTAAGCTTCTTTGGAAGAAATGCCTTGAGTGGAGCAGAAAGATTTAATGTGAATTAAAGTCCTTGGAATTACAGAAGTTTTGGTGGTTGTTTTTACTGTTGTTTTAAACGCCACTGGCGAATAGGGATGGGTAGAGTGGGGGGGGGGGGGCTTGCTTTTGTACTTGTGATGAAAACAGTGATCCTTGGAGCATCTGTGGAATTTACACAAAACATATAGTAAAGGTTTGGAAGGAGCAGTTTGTTTTCATTAAATACTTGTTACTGCTAATTATATTTGATCACTATAAAGAATACCATTTAATTAAAGAAACACGGTGGTTAGGAAAATATTTGATTTCCAAAGAAGAACAATTTATCTTTGCATTAGTAAGTAGAGAAAAAAAAATTAATTGTGACTGTATGTTATTTTTCAGTATGTTATTGTTTTTCATGGAGAAGTTTATTTATTCATGAGGGAAAAAGTCTTATTTTTGTTCCTAAAGTTGCAGTAAAGTGCTAATTTCATATCATGCTGCTTGCATGCATGCTTCAATTTATTTAACATAAGTAATTGCTTTAAAAATGAAACAACATTTGGCAAATGACATTAAACAACATATTCGAACATCAATCTGAGTCAACATATCTTCTTTCTCTTTGGAGATAGTTTCAGTGTTAACTCTTTCTGTGAATGTTGAAATATGCTCTGACATTGTTTTCCCTGATCAGCATATGGTTTCCATTTTAATTTTGCAAGGTAATATTTCAGCAGTGGTCTGGAGGAAATTAATGCAAAATGAAATCAGATAACTATCCCTGTAACTAAAAGTTAGTTTTGATGTTGTTGTGTATCATTGTATATAATTGTTCTTTTAAGCAATTGGACTAAGAACTTTGATTTTTAAAAATGCATCCTCTCTACATCAAATTGGTTTGGGTAAACTCCCTAAGTTCTACACATTTAATGAACAGTGGTGTATCTTAGTATAGCTGGTATTATCTTAACAAAAAGCACAAATCTAGTATTGTGTTTATGGTATGTAAAGTTCAGGGATGACTATAACTTAGGAGAAATTCCTTTCTTTGGAATCTTATCATCAAAAATAGTATTTAAAAAAAATAAGTATCTTAATAGTTTAAAATCATATTTAAAAATAATTTTTATCTTTCTCTTTTAACTTTATTCCTATAAATTTTGGAGAATATTTTGTTTGTAAAGTCTTTAGACTTTTTGCTGATTTTAGCCATTATTCTTGTAACCCTCAAACACTGCATAATTTACTTATTATGTAGTTTATTCTTATAACCCTCAGTACTATATAAATATATATATATTTATATATTATTGTATTTGGATAATTGTATTTTTAAACAATTTTTCTTACCTCATTGAGAAAGGTGAGCCTAAAATTCCATGCTTAAAATATAGCTTAGATATACATGAAGATTTATAGCTTGTTTTCTTATTACACTGCAATTTAAATGTTTAATTTCCCTTTAATTTTAATATATAAAAATTAGATCAACCCCCTAAAATAAATTCCCAATTATATCCAGGTAGAAAAGAGACATACTCTTGTTTTTGTGTTACATTATGTTTGTTATTATTTCCCATTATCATCCCTTAAATATCCTCTAATAAGTTTTTTATTTTCTTTTTGGTAAAACTAAAATAATTTGACACTTTTAGATGGAGGAGGGAAACAAACTTCCAGCTTTTTGTTAAATTATATTAATGTGTATGAATACCTGCATGTTCCAAAGTGCTGTCTGTAAGCAATTTTGCCTTGAAATCAGCTTTTACCAGATTTCTGACTAAAGAACAGGAAAACAATTAGAGCAGTTTATGATATACAGTAGACAGCCTAGAGAGCAGCTTTCTGCATGCTTCCATCAAAGAAGAAGCACACCCTTGCTAATAGAAATATTATTCAAAATGCTCTGAACCGGCAGCAGCTTGCAGCAGTGGCAGCAACCAGCAGTCCTGTGTTAGCACAGAGGCCTTCCCTGCCCTTGTGTTGCCCACAAATGACCAGGGAAATCCCGGAGGTACTCTTGGATTTCTGTATTCTCATTTTTAAGTCTGTAAAATATCTGTCACTCACATCCCACACTGGCCAAAGTGACACCTGCCAGTCTAAAGAACAAGGACAAATTATTGTCCATCTGCCAACCACATCTCAGCAATGAGAGCAGAGCAGTGGCAGGGATGTGCATGTGATGGTGTGTGGTTAAACTCAAATTTGTTTTTCAAACGTTTCTTTCAAGGAGGCTAATTTTCAGCATATTGTTTTTTATTCAGAAACTGCTTTTGTGGTCCATTGTATATCTTAATGACACATTTAAAAATCTTTCCAAACACGTGGCAGCATAGACATTGAATAAGCTTAGGCGTCGCTGTGCAGGGCACCATGATATTATTGTCATGAAAGACCCATGGCTTTGGTCATCATCAGAAAGCCTCTCGGATCCTTTTAGGGCCAAATTCAAATGTATGCCCTCAGACAGAGCTTCTAAAAGTTTTGTGGTGTGTGTGTGTGTAGTGTGAGAGAGAGAGGAAGAGCGAGAGAATCTGTCATCATGTCACATGAAGTTATGCAACATTCTATCCGTTGTTGACGAAACGCAACGTGTCAGAATGTAATGTAACGTAACGTATCAACAAATGTAAATAATATACTTTGCGGGATTAGATATCTGCTGTCAATTCCTATCCTAGGGGTCTGAACAGAACCTACCCAGGCGGACAGAAGCTCAGTGAACGCCAAACTGGCCGTGGTGTTGGAGGACTGGCACACACCACAGTTCACTGATTCCCAATTACTTTGGGGTAGTTTGGCGTGTATAGAAATGTTCAACAAAAGTTCTCTTGTTGGGCACTTCTGGGAAGTAATTTGATTGTTAATTACAAACGCTCAGGGTGATTGCTCTGCATAATTGTTTTACTCCTTCAGTACTCTGTTAGAAGCCTCTCTGCCAAAGGTTTATTTTTAGATCTCTGAATTTTTAACATCTTCCTTATGTCACACTGATGCAATATAAGTGACCCCTCCGGATAAAACCTTTTTAACCAGTCAGGGTAATCTAGTGCCTCTGGTGAGAGGTAGAAGAAGGGAGATAGTATGACTATGTATATTTTATCTCCAACAGCATCTGTAATCAAGCAACACACATTTCCAAATTCTATGCTTTTTGAGAAATAACTTCAGTTATATGCTCTATGTTGCTTGGAAATTGTTAAGAGCAAAAGGCATATCTCAGAATTAAACCAAATGCATTCCAGATACTATTTCTTTTTATTACCAAGCTTCAGTCTCTGGCTCTTAACAATAGCACAAAACAAGTCCACATTGCCTTAAAGGTAAGTGGGCAGAAGCTCATTTGATACTGCATTCCTGAGAACGGAACCTTTTATTTGCTGTCATAGTGATGACTTTTAATTGTCCTAATAAATAAGCTTTTTAAAAGCTTCTAAAATGTTCTCTAATAACACACTTTGGTCTTTAGCCATAGAAATGCAGAAATAATTAGAAGTGGCATTGTGTACACTGCCTTCTGGACTGGGCTGAAGGTGAAGGAGAAAGTCTCATGCTATCCTTGTCAGCTGCAAGGGTAATTACTGCTGGCTGAAATTACTCAACATTTGTTTATAAGCTCCCCAGAGCATGCTGTAAATAGATTGTCTGTTATAGTCCAATCACATTAAAACGCTGCTCCTTGCAAACTGCTACCTCCTGTTTTCTGTAAGCTAGACAGAGAAAGCCTGCTGCTCACTTACTGAGCACTGAGCAGGGAAGAGCTATGTTTAATGTGATTGTTTTCATTAGATTCTTCTCTGGCCAAGATCACATTTGTTGTTCTCAGGGTCTGTATGCTGGTGGGGTACATTACTTTCATTAGGACATTTTCACTTGTGTTGTGGAGGGTGCATTTCTTTATTATTAGACTGTGCATGTCACAGCTTGGAAAGAAATGTAAGACAATACAGAGGAGTGACCATATACCTTCCCTTCCTCTTGGGGGATTTGTTTATTTACATTGAGTTTTAGAGAGTTCATAGCATTTACTGCTTATATCAGTTTTATTTCATTTTGCAAATATTTATGGAGTCCTCACAATACACCTAATATTGGACTCAGTACTATAATGACAAATATTTATTGCTTTTAGGGAGACTAAAATCTAGCTAGGGGAAAATGACTTGGATATGTGATAAGGTTAAAGACATAAGATAGGTGATGAAGTGCAAATTTGAAATATAATGAGTACCAAATGGATATGCAAGGTATGCCTATGGATAATCAGCAACCTTTTGTATTTGGAGAGTGAGTAGACTTTACTGTTTTCAAAAGGTAATAACAGTTTATGAATAAGGTTATTTGTGTCCACTTCAAAAGGGACCAGAGACAGCTCAGAAAGTAGTTAGCTCATCTTTTTGGTGAACCTTGGTTTTGGTTCACCATTTTCCATGGAAGAGATCTTATTGACCCTTTCGGTTGGCTTTCCTGAAAGGTTTTGAATATAGAAGAGAACAGGAAATCAAAGGTAGCCCAACAGAAAGAACCAGGACATTCAATAACCAAGTCCTATGACAGTCCAAGTTTAATCCCTAAGTAGTAAATAAACAAGTTTAGCTTTTTTTTTTTTCCTTCATACTGGGAAAAGAACTGGGAATAATTTCTGAGTTGTTCCCATTTGTAATTGACCAAGATTTCCAAAATCTGGGTGTTTGTATCCTTATAGCAGCCTCAAATAAAAAATTGCAGTTGACTTCATCAAGAGAATGAACTACTCTATAAATCCATCTTGAAAAGGGACAGACATTGGAAGAAAAATATGGCTGAGCAGGGATATTACTCTGGATGGGAGGCATAGTAACAAGAAATACAAATAGTGAAGGTTCAGATCTGAGAGACAAAAGGACTAGTTGTGAAGTGGAGAAAAGTAGGTACATGGTTTTACTGTCCAGGAACTATTTAGCCTTTCCCTTCCTTTACACCATTCCAAATGTTTCTCAGAGAAATTTCTTCCTTTTTATCTAATCTGGAATAGATGTGGGGTTTTGGAAACTTCCCATTTCCTATTATGTATACTGATGTCACTGGCAAGCGGTACAAGAGAGAAAGGACGATTCAATTACATTTTGCAATAATTCCTGAAAGTACCGTATTCTAGGCTTTAGTACAGAAAGGAGCATCAAAGGCAGATCAGCTTTTGAGTAGGCATGCATATTGCCACGGAAAGCAAGAGATATTTAACATAGAAGGCTAAATGAACATGCAAATGCCAGTGGTGTGTTCATTTCAGTGTTTGGCTAAATTTATTTTGAAGATAAAAGTACATCTAAACAAAATCATTCTTTAGGACTAGCACACATTGCCTTAAAATAGACCGAATCCATTTGTAATCTAGGTAACATTTTTATATGCTTTCCATTACTCACTTTATGCCATTAGGGAAGCACTGAATCTTTAAAGAGAAACTTCCTACAGCTAAAAAAGACATTAAGGGGGGAAAATGCTGGGAGCCATAGTGACAGGTACAACTAAGCTTGTATCCTTCGGTTCCCTGGAAACCAGTCAAACACTATCTCATCTTGCAATGGTTGTGTCTGATCCTCTGCTTCAGACATCTTCTTAATAATGGCAACTGCAGAGGTGACTCTCTGCAAATAAGGGCTTGCAGCCACTGGGCATCCATCACATTTCTCCAGAGCAACATTAGACCACCCGAATGGGTGCTCCCGTCTTCATTATGATATTAATTCTCTAAATTTCCGAAGTGATTTCATTTGTAATATGACAAAGGCTGGCTGCTCAGGAGACAAACTGTTTTCATCCCCCTCCTGCATGCTCACAGAGGCTTGCTCTCTCTAGTCTTTGGGGGAAAAGGAATTTGATAGCATCAGATCTCCTGTGATACACAAGGCTGGCTAACAGCTACACCACCTGCCAGCACTTCAAGCCTGGCCATCCAGCCTGAAGCTTTCTAAAGCGGTGGTTGATGAGTGGAACATGGATGGTGGTTTGGAAAGAAGCTATGTGGAGAGAAAACAGCAGCAGAATAAAAAACTCGGCATGGAAGCTGAGTGGGATTTGAGGGTAACAGTGGGGTGAGAGAGAAGCTAGAAACGGAATCAATTGCAATGGGGCCGGTTTGGTAGATGCTATCTAACGTTGTTCCTTTTCTTCCTCGTACATTTGTGGTCTTTGTTGTGGCTACAAATTCCAGGGCTGCCGACTGTATACAACTCCAAAATATGGTATTTCATTTTCCTTTCAACTGCTAGCCTCTGTGGACTTAATTCAATCTACCCGCATAAGAATTAGCTTCTTTTCTACAATGTTTACTAGATACATAAAAAAATACTGTCTTGAATATTGAGGCTTTTCTTCTCACAGATCATTGTTGTTTCTAACTGGATGTAGCATCATGGATTGAATGTCTAAATTGAGTAACAAAATGCCGAATTATTGAGATATCCAGAATTAGTCAAAATATTGAAGCAGATTAAATGTTTCTCTCCTCTTCCTGCCTTTTTCTGGCAGTTTCTTGTTCTTAACTGCAGATACCCATTTTACTTAAAACATTCTTTTTGGAAAAGTCTAAGTAAATGTTCTCATTAAGGTACAGGCTAATCAGTAGTTCACTATTATTTAAAAACTTAGTACACTAATTAGAGGTAGCACAGTTTATCGGTAAGCATCAGCAAAAGCTGGGTTCTCTTCTGCTAGTAAACTATGCAGTCTTGTGAAAGTGAGTGAAAGAAATTACCTGGCTTTCTGTTTCTTCACTTTTATAGTAAAAGAGCTGGACTGTATATTCTCAGAAGTTTTAGTATTTTATATCACTTCATATTACATTTGAGTTAATATTTTAAATATATATCTGAATTTTTGTCTGTGTTCAAACATCTGGTGTCCTTGCAGGATACATTTACACCATGTCTCATTATTAAAATTTTAATTGAATAATCATATCACTGACCTAAAATTTCAGGTTATTTGCTACAACTCAGACTCCATGAGCCATTATTATATTTAGAAAAATTATATAGGTTTTTTGCTTGAGTATATTTCTTTTTGATTTTATTATTTAGAAATATCAAAATAAAGATATATAGATTTTTAACAAAGTAAAGCAATTATTTGGCAGTGATAAATTATATACTCTTCCCCAGACCACAAATTCTTTAAAAGAAAGTTCTTTAGGACAAAAAAACACTAGTGGATATTTCATCTCTCCATGCAGTATTTCAGTTTAAAGACTATCCTATCTTAAAGTTTTTTTTTCTTTTTCCTTTTTAAAAATATATTCAACACTAAGCTGTTTATTTAATCTAAAACTTCTGTATATGTTGCAATGCTTTCCTTCAGAAATTGAGAAAGAGATGATTGTTTTTTCTGACTATTTAGTTTCTAGAATAAATCAAATTGCCGTGTTTTGCTTCTCCAGTATTTACAGAGGATAAAGGGTATGCACTAAAACTTAATATGAACCCGTGTGAATATTTGCATAATATGTATTCAGACCATTCCCGAATTAACAATGTCTGATTTCAAATGGCTCATATATACAATTGCCAAACACTTTTGATTTCACTGCTGCTAGAAACTTCCCTGAATCCTGTTACTTTTCTCATCTCTTCTGTAGCACTGGATTTTTGGAATCCCTGTTATGTCAGAGGGGTACACCATGGAGATTCCTGATATTCTGAAAGGGTTTCACTGTAAGAGATGTCTTCCTTGGTTACCAAGTTGGAACAGAAGAACTGAGTTGCTGGTCAATCAGGATTTTACTGAAAGCCTATTATGTGTAAGCCAAAACTTCCTCTCCATGTGTTCTGTTCAGAATATAGCATGTCCCACTTTCTTCAAATGAATGGGATTATACAAGTCCATGCTGCTGCTGCTGCTAAGTTGCTTCAGTCATGTCCAACTCTGTGCGACCCCATAGACGGCAGCCCACCAGGCTCCCCCATCCCTGGGATTCTCCAGGCAAGAACACTGGAGTGGGTTGCCATTTCCTTCTCCAATGCATGAAAGTGAAAAGTTAAAGTGAAGTCACTCAGTCATGTCCGACTCGTAGCAACCCCATGGACTGCAGCCTACCAGGCTCCTCCGTCCATGGGATTTTCCAGGCAAGAGTACTGGAGTGGGGTGCCATCGCCTCCTCCGATACAGGTCCATAGCATATACCTAAAGCATAAGGCCTGTGCTGTTGGATTAGTTTTGGGTGGGAGATTCACTATAATCTAAATAAAATATAAACAAATAAAAAATTATCAGGCCTCTGACATCTAACTGAAACGCTAAGTCAAATCTAACTTCTTTGAGTTCAGGGATCATTTCTATATTTTTATTATAATATAGATAATATTATATATTATATATATATGTGTATATATATATACATGACATATATACATATATATATATAGACATACATATGTAGATATACATGTATATCTATTTTATATTAGATACAATATAGATATATAATATATATCTATTATTATATATATACACATATATATATGTGTGTGTGTATATATATATATATATATATATATAAAGTGAAGTCGCTCAGTCATGTCCGACGGTTTAGGTTAATCTTGAAAATCAAATTAACTTAAGGAACTCTTTAAAATTATTATATATTGATGTTTTGTAACAGTTTTCAACTAATTTATTTATAAGATATTTCATAGATATGTTTTTTTCACTTAAAAGTAAGATTATGAGCAAAGAAATAATGAATGACTATTTCTGCAGTAAACTGACATATTAAACATACATAAGATGGAGATCAGAGTGGACTTAGCAACCAGTGATTCTGCATAAACTGAGCCAGCTAACTTGGGTTCCTCTTCCCCATGATCACCATCTGCAAAGACCCAGAACAGGATTTAGACTCTATTGAGTGTTGTTAGTTAGACATCTGTTTTTTCTGATCCAAGAGGCTGCACTAATGCCTTTCTAAAGCATCTGTGAACTCCTAAACTAATCTTGCCCTTCATAACCAGAAACTGGGGCTTGGGGTGTTTGATATAGAGAGGTACAAATTAGCCTTCCTGATAGAACATGCTTTCACAGTCCTGTAGTCAAGGAGTGGAGGGCATAGTGGATACACTGAGAAAATATCAAACTCATTGCAGTCATTGTGTGTTAGCTCACAACATAGAAGACAACAAATCTTAATAGTAGTTTTTGATTTTCTAACTTCATTATTGGAATGGAATATATACAGTTGTAAGAGTATCAGTCTAAAAATTAGGAACCTTGGGTTCAGATTCTAGCTTGACCAATAAATGATTCTTTGTTCTTGGACAAGCCACTTAATCCCTCAGAGCTTTAGTTTCCTTATTGTTCAAAAGTAAGAATTGTTATAAATGATTTTTCAGATCTCTTAGAAATTTTTGCTATCTTAAAACACAAAGATTATGCCTTCCTTAATTACTCATTTACAGCCACTACTTACTCTTTCTTTAAAAAGGTAGAGTGTTCATTTCTTTCTATTATTTAAAAGGTACTCGCCAAAGGAATATGATTCTTTTTGCATAATTATGCCATTGTTTGTTAGTCATTAATGCTGCTGTTTGAAGTAACCTTGCAATTTTTAGTGAGAGAGTTTTCTAAAATCAGTTTTTTCAATAGACACTTTCCTTTAGTAAGGTTCTATTATTCTTGTTTCAGTGATAACAGAAGCATCAAGTCAAGTTGTAATAGTGAAGAAAGAGTTTGAAAATTACTGATTTATTTTTCACTTCATTAAAAAAAAACTAAATGTAAAAAATACAGAATTAAGTGAAAAACCACTGGTGATTTTCTTCTATAATCAACCGAGGAAACCAAGAGTTATTCTAGAGTTAGCACTCTTACCTCTAAGAAGGCAACACTCCCTCTAAGAGGAGACCTCTGCTTGGGAAGTTCTTCCCACAGATCTGCCTGTGGTTCATCCTATAACTTTATTCAGGTGTGTGCTAAGATGTCACCTTGTCAGAGAGAATGTTCCTAACACACGGTTGAAAATAGCATCCCCTGTCATTCTCAGTCTTCTTCCTCTGCTTCATTTTTCTTTACATGATATTTCTCATCACCTAAAAGTATTTATTTTTTGTCCGTATGCACTCTCATCCCCATCAAGAATGAAAGCTCTGTGAGTGTGGGCATGGAGCATCACCAGTAGACACTGTTGTCACAGTGCCCAGGTTAGTCCTGGACATCTAGAAGAAGCTCAACAAACATGAATGAATGTTTGTGAAATTTTAGTGCTAAATCAAATCAGTCGAGTGAAATATGAGAACAATGTGGAGAGGAATAGCATGGAATAAAGACTATTTCTTGCATCAGGGAAAGCTTAGACTCTAGCTAGCTAGGCTAGGGCTTTCCAACCAAGTGTCTTTAGAGACTAAGAAGTTGATTGTAGATATGTGGGTAAAAGCATTAGGGAGTGGTGAGAACTCTTGCAAACAGGAAAACATATCCATATCTAAAGAAATCTATGAAACATCTGGAAGCCAAAACAAACACAGCCATACGCTATATTCGGCTCGTGGGCCACGTGCTTCTAATGTGTGCTGGGTAACCTTTGTGGAACAATGCAGGTGGGAATGACCTTGTGGTCTATTATGAGCGGAAAAAAATGTAAACCAAAATAAATAAAACCTGAAATGGAAGCCACCTGAACATTTGAATAGCTATTGATGTAGAAGGTCACCAAAAAAACCAGGCTTGTGAGCCCTGGGTATTGAACCTGATCGTGACATCGGGGTGTTTATCAATAATTAACTAGGTATTTATAGCAGAACAATGGTTAATGTGATTCTAAGTATTCACTTTAAATCAGTGTTTCTCAAGCTATACATCCCTAGCTTCTACGAAAGCTTCTCTGTCTGCAATCGGATTCCTTTCAGAAAATGAGATCATTACGGAAACCATATTTCTGATGTTTCTTTTTAAAGCAAAAATAACACACTTGGACATTCTAATTGCCATCTAGTCTTTCATTGTATAGCATTATTTAAGCCTTCTTATGCCTTTCAGAACTCTTTCCAGAGTACTATATTAAAAATAAAACATGCAAATATCCAGAATATAAGTTACAGAAAAGTTTCTGCTCACAGATGTGCTGCATTCCAGAAAGCTGTGCTGACCACAGGGTACTAACTACACAATTTCAAACTACACTTAAAGGCAATTTAAAACCTGGATTTTCTTCTGCTTGTTTATAATTACTCCACCTTTCTCTCACCAAGTAATAATTGTTCAGATACCTGATTGCACCCATATCTAGCTTAGCTTTGAGATAAATCCAATATACAAATATAGTATACAGAAAGTTCATCTTGGGTACAAGGAGTTCCTCTGCCTAGCTCTGCTGACACTTTGTGCTTCTTGGATCTTCTTAATGTCTGCCATAGTGGTTAATATGAAAAATGACCCTAAAGGTCAAATAGGGGTAGCCTGCTCCTAAAAAGCTGCCTACTTATAGGAACCTGGAGGATTCAAACTCAAGGGCATGGAATTGTTTATACAATTCTCTTACCTCACTAATGATTTTTCTTCCCTGATGCTCATCTACTTCTTGGGCTGGAAAGGCAAATCTTCTTAGATATTCCCAAGTGAAAATAATAAACAAGGGGAGTCAGACTCCCAATATTTAAAGAAGCTGCTGATGTTGCCAATGAATTCTGTAGACATTTATAGAAAACCTCCCATGTTCTGGATGCTGTATGTGATTTCAGCTGCCAAGGTGTTTACAGTCTGGAGAGGGGATGAAAGCCCCTCAGAGCACATTATATGTATAGTGGTAAAAGGACACCACCCAGGCCTGCCAATGGAAACGTTGCATTTGGCCTTCTGAAGGCATTCTTTTTCCCTTGAATGTGTAAGCTGGTGTATCATCATATTATATTTTCTGTTTTTTGGTTTTAAGAATTCCAGACTTTTGGCAACATACCCATCCTAAATCCCAATTTAAATATTGACAAAAAGGAAAGGAGTTATCAAAGATACTAGAGTTTCTAGCTGGATGTGCTAATCAGAAAGGATGGGTTTTGTGGTGTTCCTCAAGCTTTATTCATCTGTGATGAAAATTCCAGAGGTAGCCTAGTTCCCCAGAGTTCAAACCTGGAGACTATTGACAGAAGTGCTGATCTCAGCCATCTTGAGGGTGTTAGGAGGAAAGGGTGCATCCCTGGCACTAAATATAGATTTACAGAGTTCCCATCAAATGGTGACATTCTGCAGGAATGAAGACAGGCAGCAGATATCTGGGGAAAGAAAATGAAGTTTGAAGAAAGCCAATGTGGATGCTGCAAAACAGGCACCATTATCCATTATACACAACTGTGCACATGTACTTTGTAGCCAGAATGCAAAATGCATGAGTACCAAACTGGGCACACTCTTCCCTCTCAATACAGTGGAGGCAGAGCTTCTAATGCGTCCATGATTGTGGGTCAGTTGATATATACCTGGAGTCCTGTCAGTAAGAAATAGGAAAGTGCATAAAGCTCTTGAATTCAGTGCTGGAGGTGGGTAGAATGAGCCACTCATCTGCTCTTTTCCCCTCCTTCTTGCTTCTCCATTTCTCTTTTTTCTCCCTCCGCTTGCAAGAATTTATGATTCAGATATTATTCAAGCTGACTTCAAGCTCTGTCATTTCTTCATGGATGTTTTATGCCTGTTTTTGGATGTTCCTCTTATTGCTGGGTCCAGAAGCAGTGGTATATGATTACATTAAAATGGCATGCTGTGCTGAATCTGTTGGCTTGGATAACTGCAATGTGGCAAAGCCAAACCAAAATTTTGAAATGACACATTGGATCTTTTCTTCAAATATGAAATGGAGAAAAATGGTTTCATCAGTGGAGCGAATGTTACATTAAAAATAGAGATAAATTTATCTCTTTAATTATGACTTTGTTTATATTGCTAACATATTAGTTTTGGAGGTGCTTCTTCAGGAAGTTGATGTAAATGGAGATTAAATGCTGTTTGATTAATGTTTTTTATCTTGTCTTTTTCGTGGTCAGATACCCCATTCATTCTGTTCTCCCAATTAATGACTACACTTGCTGTATGTGATTTTATACACACACACACATAAAGTTATTTAGTCTTTGCGATGTAATCTTCAGAACCAGGTAATAGGAGTGCAGTTATCTCATCTTAAATAGTCTTAGAAAACCTTGACTATACATTCACTTTTTTCCTTTCCCTCCACCCCAAGTTTGCATATGCTTGTCTTGAGATAACTGTCTCTTCTCAGTGAGAACAAGATGATAACTAACTAGCTGGGCTACTATATATGTTTAGCTGCTTGTCTTTAGCACTGAATGAAAGGGTTTCCTGTAGTAGTTTGCTAAAGTAGTTTGTGCAATGCAGATAGCAATTAGGATTGCTACTTTAGTACATGTCATCAACACCCTGCCACTTGAGTACATTCTAGGACATCTGTAGGAGTACATGGAGAAGGCAATGGCAACCCATTCCAGTACTCTCGCCTGGAAAATCCATGGACGGAGGAGCCTGGTAGGCTGCAGTCCATAGGGTTGCAAAGAGTCAGACACGATGGAGCGACTTCCCTTTCACTTTTCACTTTCCTGCATTGGAGAAGGAAATGGCAACCCACTCCAGTGTTCTTGCCTGGAGAATCCCAGGGACAGCGGAGCCTGGTGGGCTGCCGTCCATGGGGTCACATAGAGTTGGACACGACTGAAGCGACATAGCAGCAGCAGTAGGAGTACATAATATAAGTCTGAATTCTGAGCAAAACTATATGATAGGTTCATTTTCAAACTCTATTATATATAAAATTAAAACCCTCAAGGTTTAAAATGACAGGTTCATTGTCAAGTATGCTGGACTTTTTATTCTGATTCCTGTATGTGGAAAGATGCTATTGCTCACCTGGGAGCTTTACTATTGGCAGGTCTCTAGCGAGTCTTTCCATGGAGAGGTGTCATGGTAATTTGAATGGAGAGGCCTGCATTTCCCAGATTTACCTTCTAAGATTACATGAGTTTTGGGGCCTCCAAGAGTGAAGGTTATACAGTGTGTCCTGGAGGTGGGTGGCTTCAGAGAGGAAAGAACATATCAATATTCTTAAATACCCCTACTAAACACAGAATCTCTTAATGTAAATTACAACAAAGTTAAGTATTTATCATAAACTCTAAATTAACCTGTAATTAATGCAGGGATATTAATACTTAATTATCTGTATTAATACAGGGATATACATCTCTTAAGAACCATTTATATTAAATTTTGTCCATTGGCAATGGGTGGGTTCCATCAGATTTGTTATTTAAATTATGTTGCTCCTATGCTAATATTCGGAGAAGGCAATGGCACCCCACTCCAGTACTCTTGCCTGGAAAATCCCATGGACAGAGAGTCTGGTGGGCTGTAGTCCATGGGGTCGCTAAGAGTCGGACACGACTGAGCGACTTCACTTTCACTTTTCACTTTCATGCATTGGAGAAGGAAATGGCAACCCACTCCAGTGTTCTTGCCTGGAGAATCCCAGGGATGGGGGAGCCTGGTGGGCTGCCGTCTATGGGGTTGCACAGAGTCAGACATGACTGAAGTGACCTAGCAGCAGCAGCAGCATGCTAATATTAGAATCTTTGTGGTCTGCATTTCCTGTGCAGGCAGTAATCAGGGGAGAAGGTGCAGAGCTGTATTTATGGCACTGGCAGATGGAAACCACTCTGATAGCAGTCATTTCTAACAGATAAGCCACAAGCAGGTAATTTACATGCAGGTGATCTGTAGATTACTAGAAAGGACTGTAGGTGTATATGCTTAGCATTCATGCTTACCTGTACATTACCATCAGGTTGATTCCTGAAAGGAATGTCAACAGATGAATGATGTTAAGTTAAGAGCGTGTCCCCTAGAGCTAAAGGACCTAGATTTGAATCCATTTCTGATCTTACTAGTTTTTCATTGTGACTAAACCCTCAACCTCTCTGAGGGTCAGTTTCTCTATCTACACCTGCCTATCTTATCTAATGTGTTTTGTATCCTGAAGTTAGGTAAGTAAATTACAAAGATGGGTAAGACACAGTCTTGTCCCACAAGGATATCAGGGGATAGGCAGGGAGCGGACAAGTAAACTGGAAACTTCACTAGTGCAGGATGAGTTCTAAGGGAGGTTGTGTTGAATAGTTCCATAGCTTGCCTTGTAATAATACATATATTGTATATTTTGACTATGAGCTATATCTCATGGGACAATGAAATCCTTAAATTTCATGAGTCTTGTATAATTCACTTTTGAGTCATCAGAAACTAGTTCAAGCTTAGGCAATAATTGGCATGCACACAGTACTTTTGTGAAATGATTCTTAAATTTCTCAGCTTAGGCAAAGCTTATCATCTAGTTAGAACCAAATATTGTCTGTATTCTGCTGGGTGTGCATCAACCTTACAAGTAGGCAGAGGAAGTTGTTTAATGAGGTCCTTTTCCATATATACCTAGTGTAGTATCTGGGATGGAGCTCACTAAATAAAACTATTATGTGTACTATGAGGTAGGGAGTGGAAGTCACTGAAACATCACTCCTGGCTTCCTGTGTTATTGGTTGCTTGAAATTCCTACTATTAGACATTCACTCTGACAACTAGGAAATTGCATTTCTGGAAGTCTTCCTTGAAATGTTCATGGCCCTGGGGAAAGATAAAACTTTTAAACTATAGTGAATTCCTAACACTGTAGTATGAATTAGTTTTTGATGTCAACAAACCTAATATCAGAACCTAAATGGTGTGTAAGATGTAGTAGGAAAGCTTGATAAGAAAGGAAGAAAAGGGAAAGGTCTGTGGTCTGGGGCCTGGTTAGTGAGAGCTTGGGCATTAAGGTGAATCCTGGAGTGGTGTGAATTTTTCTCTTCGGACAAGCTCGATGTGATTCTGTTGACTCTTCTGAGCTCAGTACTGGGGAAGGGTTCTGCTCTGTCGTGGTGAGAGGAATCTGACTGCTATTCAATTGTGTGACCCTGGCTGTTTCTGTGAATCTGCCCACAAGATAGAGAGAGAGGGTGAAGGAACTTCACATGAAAACTTCCTCCTTCCACCATAAGAAGTGAGAAATGATCTTAAGAATTCATCAGAGTGGGGACTTCCCTGGTGGTCCAATGGGTAAGACTCTGTGCTTCCATTGCAGGGGTTCCAGGTTCGCCAGGTGGCACTGCCAAAAAAAAAAAAAAAAATACATCAGAGTGGGAGTTTTGATACAAGGTAATATGGCCACATCTGTAAATTTCCTTTGCTGTTCCTAAGTTACCAGGAGAAGACATTAATTACTGAATTGGAAGAGTTGGTGTGGGGTAGGAAGTAAATAAAAAGGAGCTCTGTAGATACTTAGATTACCCACTTCCACAAGTCGGGTGTCAATCATTTAAACATTTTCGTAGAGAAAGAGCTATCAGGCTAAGTCTTCCAAGGAAAATGCTAAAAAAAAAAAAAAAATCAGTATGCACTTTAAATATTGAATGGAAGTCAAATACTGGTCATAAAGATTTTTAAGCAAGACTAAGGAACAAAACTCCAAAGGCTGTAGGTAGAGATATCCTGTACTTTTCTAGGTTTAGCAGTTTGTGATTTTTCTCTATGCTAGAAAATAATTTATTTTATTAGAGTGTTTGCAGCAGATACATGAATGGCATAAATTACATATTACAATTTGCCATGGAGATCTTACTGTCTCAATTAAGTGTCAGTTAGCACATTCTGCAGTGAGCTCTCCTTCTAGGGTCTGGTGGTATTTCATGGTACGTCAGTCAATAACCCGTGTCCCCAGCCTAATTGCCAAGGGGCTATATCCTGACTCCTAGCTAGGGGTTGGCCTTAGAAAGTATAAAGTTATGTTTGTTAAATGCAAGCCTCATGATCTCTGGAAAGCGTTAGCAATAATCTTCCTGCCCATTGCACAAATTCCTTCCTGTAAATGCCAGTGATCATGGTGTAGACAAGCATGGGCTCCAATCCCATGATTTTACTAGAAAACTAAACTTCCTGTCAGCATCTTAAGCCTTGACCGCTCCTATAATGTTAGCATTTTATTAAAGTAAATGGAATTAGAAGTAGAAATAAATCAGTTTAATCACACATGAAGCACGATTTTTCATGAGCACTTCAATCATTTTTACTTGAAACAATGGAAAAATGAATGTGTTAATTTGCAGCCAGATTGAAAAATTCTGAAAAATATTTAATTTTAATTCCAAATACTTGTCTAGTTATTTAGAAGTAAGTCCTTTTTAGATTACTCAACTCAGAGTCTGGATTTGAATAATAAATTTTCTCTAACATTACTTATTCTAAAGAGAAATAAATTACTGTTGTGCATATGTATGCATATACATAAATACATGTTTTGTAGCTTTTGAAATTCAATCATAAATGTATCTAATTCATCTCTCAGTACAGTCTGTCAGTGTAAGACAGGTAAGGGTTTCCATGAGTAAATTACTTTTTATTGAGAGATAATAATCAAAATAGTCACTAAGGGTAAGTCTCCCAATATTTATCAGAGTTTCAATTTCATGAGCACTTATGTGATTTTTATAAAAATAAAGCCTGAGTGAGAGTAAAGATCCCCCTAACTACTGAATGAAATAAAGAACCTACTCTTGAGTTATTCTGAAATTCTCATTGGATTTACTATTATTTTGAAAAGTGAACCCAGATAAATCATATTTATTTACCCAATTTACTATCTTATCTGAAGATGTTAAATGTACTCTATTAGAAACAACATGAACCCTTTGAAGAAAAGCTTTACATGTAATTTAATTCTTTGCTCAGCCCCCCAAAAAATGATTCAGTGCTGCAGAAGATTGTGCATTTGTATACTGCATGAAAATGACTGAAGGTCTGGGCGGAACTGTGAATCCAGCCTTTTCTAAACTGAACAAGTCATTGCTTTGGGGGAAGCATCCTCCACCTTCTATAATACCCACAGAGATGTCTTATGGACACTGCGTAGTTTTAATTCAAGTTTAACTTTCAATTATAAAGGAAGCCTTCTGAGACTATATCTTTGTGGGACAGTTAGGTCAAAGTTTGAAAAAAGTAAGCAGTAGAATGAAACTGACAAATTGACTGATTTCCTCCCTCTGCCTCCATTTTGTTGACTTAAATTATATCTTTGTCATAAAGTCACAACTTCAGAAAAATCAGCCAGGATTAAGTTTTAATTTTTTTCTTTCACATATTACCCCCTCCCCTGCTGCCACCAAAGGTGAATAATTTCATTTGGAGAAACTTTCGCCTATCTGTAATATCGGTTTATAACAGACATTTATAATAAATCCTTAGTATAACTCATATAAATTAATAGTTAAAAAAGCAGTAGCTATATATTTTTAACCTGAATATATGCTACAAAATTATCTATTAACCTTCTACCATTGTTTTTTTTACTAACTTTCTGAAAAAATAAATATTAGATGAATAATATTATGAGTTATGGCTGAGTTGAGGTCTGAGGCTTGACTAACATTTCATTTATGTTTATTTTAAAAATAGGTACCCCTTTAAATTATGATGAATAAAATATAGTATCTGCACTGACAGAAGTTAAGAATATAGCCATTTACCCTAATGATACAAGAAGTGGAATGAGACGTCAGGGCATAGAGTAGTCACTTTCACATTCCATCCAGCAGTGTGTTAAGCAGAGACTTGTTGAAAGGCCATTTTAAAATGACAAAATGTCAGGGTTAGAAGGAACCACATTTACCATATAGTGTCATCCAGTATTGAATTCCGGAATATTTTCTATTGTAACTGTGACTAACTATGAATACTAAGAAAGTGCAGTAGGTTCATAAGAGTGATAATTCTAGTACTGATTGGCTATAATGTTTATATAATTCTGTGGCAGAAACTTTTAACTTCTCCCTTCTTTGTGTTTATTCTCCACTTCTCTCTTTAATTAATGATCACACCTCACTCCCAGCCCAACAGATTGACTTTTGGCTGTTTTATGCTGATGAATGTGGAGACCACATTTCTCAGCTTCTCTAACAGTGAGATCAGTTCAGTTCAGTCACTCAGTCATGTCTGACTCTGCAACCCCATGGACTTCAGCACGCCAGGCCTCCCTGTCTATCACCAACTCCCAGAGCTTGCTCAAAGTCATGTCCATTGAGTCGATTATGCCATCCAACCATCTCATCCTCTGTCGTCCCCTTCTCCTCCTGCCTTCAATCTTTCCCAGCATCAGGGTCTTTTCAAATGAGTCAGCTCTTTGCATCAGATGGTTAAAGTATTGGAGTTTCAGCTTCAGCATCAGTCCTTCCAATGAATATTCAGGACTGATTTCCTTTAGAATGAACTGGTTGGCTCTCCTTGCAGCCCAAGAGACTCTCAAGAGTCTTCTCCAACACCACAGTTCAAAAGCATCTGTTCTTCAGTGCTCAGTTTTCTTAATTGTCCAACTCTCACATCCATACATGACTACTGGAAAAACCATAGCTTTGATGAAACGGACCTTTGTTGGCAAAGTAATGTCTCTGCTTTTTAATAAGCTGTCTAGGTTGGTCATAGCTTTTCTTCCAAGGAGCAGCATCTTTTAATTTTATGGCTGCAGTCACCATCTGCAGTGATTTTGGAGTCCAAGAAAAGAAAGTCTGTCACTGTTTCCATTGTTACCCCATCTATTTGGCATGATCATGGCATCGGATGCCATGATCTTAGTTTTCTGAATGTTGAGTTTTAAACCAGCTATTTCACTCTCCTCCTTCATTTTCATCAAGAGGCTCTTTAGTTCCTCTTCACTTTCTGCCATAAGGATGGTGTCATCTGCATATCTGAGGTTATTGATATTTCTCTTAGCAATCTTGATTCTACCTTATGCTTCGTCCAGTCCAGCATTTTTCATGATGTACTCTGCATATAAGTTCCATAAGCAGGGTGACAATATACAGCCTTGACATACTCCTTCCCAATTTGGAACCAGTCTGTTGTTCCATGTCCAGTTCTAACTGTTGCTTCTTGACCTGCATGCAGATTTCTCAGGAAGCAGATCAGGTGGTCTGGTATTCCCATCTCTTTAAGAATATTCTACAGTTTGTTGTGATCCACACAGTCAAAGGCTTTGGTGTAGTCAATAAAGCAGAAGTGGATGGTTTTCTGGAACTTACTTGCTTTTTCGATGATCCAATGAATGTTGGCTATTTGATCTCTGGTTCCTCTGCCTTTTCTAAATCCAGCTTGAACATCTGGAAGTTCACGGTTTACATACTGTTGAAGCCTAGCTTGGAGAATTTTGAGAATTACTTTGCTAGCATGTGAGATTAGTGCTATTGTGTGGTAATTTGAGCATTCTTTGACATTGCCTTTCTTTGGGATTTGAATGACAACTGACCTTTTCCAGTCCTGTGGCCACTGCTGCGTTTTCCTAATTTGCTGGCATTATTGAGTGTAGCATTTTAACAGCATCATCTTTTAGGATTTTAAACAGCTCAACTGGAATTCCATCATCTCCATTAGCTTTGTTCGTAGTGATGACCTCACATTCCAGGATATCTGGCTCTAGGTGAGTGGTCACATCATCTGTGGTTATCTGGGTCATGAAGGTCTTTTTTGTGTAGTTCTTCTGTGTATTCTTGTCACCTCTTCTTAATACATTCTGCTTCTGTTAGGTCCATACCATTTCTGTCTTTTATTGTGCCTATCTTTGTATGAAATGTCCCCTTGATGTCTCCAGTTTTTTTGAAGAGATCTCTAGTCTTTCCCATTCTGTTATTTTCATCTATTTCTTTGCATTGATCCCTGAGGAAGGCTTTCTTATCTCTCCTTGCTATTCTTTGGAACTCTGCATTCAAATAGGTATATCTTTCCTTTTCTCCTTTGCCTTTAGCTTCTCTTCTTTTATCTGTAAGACCTCCTCAGACAGCCTTTTGCCTTTTTGCATTTCTTTTTCTTGGGGATGGTCTTGATCACTACCTCTTGTACAATGTCATGAACCTCTGTCCATAGTTCTTCAGGCACTCTATCAGATCTAATCCCTTGAATCTATTTGTCACTTTCTCTGTATAATTGTAAGGGATTTGATTTAAATGTGGCCGTGCAACTAAGTTTTTGCTGGTAGGATGTGAGCTAAAGTAATTTGTGGCACTTCCAGGGCATCTGTTTGTAAACAAGACTACTTGTCCTGAATTTCTTGGTAGTTGGGATGTGGCAACAGCTGCAGAGGCAGCTTTAGACTTAAGAATGGAGCCATATGTTGGAGATGACAGGTTGATTTTCCAGTTTAAATACCTGGATAAATCATAGAGTAGATTGTTTTTCTACCTGTCTAGATCACCTTCCTAGCATGGACCATTCCATCTCCTTCCATCACCACTGTATTTTGAAGTTTCTTTGTTGAAGTGGTTTAGTCTAAACCTTGACTGATAAATTTACATGTGGTAATATCTGCCTCCTCTTCATTCTTTTGATTCAAGTTATGGCCTCTAGAAAGGTACAGAATTAGTAGACTACCTCTTGAATATGATACTGTTTTGACTGTAGACAGATAATAACTAAGTGTTGCACATTTATTATTTATTTTCTTCTTTCCTGCCTACATCTTCCTCAGACTTCATTCATTCCTCAGTGGTTACGATGTTAATCTCCTTAATCTGGATGCTGTATCTTCATTAATACATCTATGTTTACTGCCTTATCCTATTGCCATGTTCTTCTCACGTGAAGAGAAGTCTCAAGTCTCACCTGTAATAATCTCCTGTGTAGTACTTACATTTATCTCTGATAAATTTCATCCTCTTGATTTTATTCCCCCCATTTCAGCAAGTCGAGATAATTTTGAGCAAGTGAAGACTTTCCTAAGGCCATTTGTAAATGCAAACAAGTGATGTGACTGCTTTTCCCAGTAAATTGAAGGACTGTTCTACCCATATTTTTGTATCCAAGATGAAATGCTGTATATTTTAAAATGTTTAATATTACTGCTACCATTCTTCCTAATCAATACCCATTGCAGATACTGTGAGTCTTTCATAAGAATTAGGTCACAACAGACCTATTATTATTCCCATTCTGTTGATGAGGAAATGTGTCTTTAAGGGAAAGGATGACTTGTCTACACCGGTAGGAAATATAGCCAAATTCAAACCCAAGCTGGCATGACATCCAGCTTAATATTCCATTAGACTGCTGTCATTTGATATGCTTCACTTTCTGCGAAGTATAGGTTCCTGCCCTTTAAGAAGTTCTGTGTCTGGAAAGGATCAGACATATATTTAGCTGTGGTCACAAATGCATATGCTCTTCCATGTTCTTCTTTGGTCATGTTCTTAAAAGTAAGAGAATGAAAAAATTCAAATGATTTAGATAATCAGACTTATCTACACCATGAGGCCTGCTTCATACAGGCATGATTTGCATCTTTACCAAAAACAGGATGTTTTCTCCTCCTAGTCTTGTTGCAATATACTTTTCACAACTAAGTTCTTTTTCTAATTTAATTCAATTAAAAAAAACAACTATTGGGGCATAACTGATTTACAATATTGTGTTAGTTTCAGGTATACAGCAAAGTGAACCTGTTATACAAATACATAAATCCACTCTTCTTAAGATTCTCTTCACATATAGGCTGCTACTTAGTACTGAGTAGAGTTCCCTATGCTGTATGGTGAAGAAGTGAAGTGAAGTGAAATGAAGTCGTTCAGTCGTGTCTGACTCTTTGCAACCCCATGGACTGTAGCCTACCAGGCTCCTCCCTCCATGGGATTCTCCAGGCAAGAGTACTGGAGTGGGTTACCAGTTCCTTCTCCAGGGGATCTTCCTGACCCAGGGATTGAACCTGGGTCTCTCCCATTCCAGGCAGACACTTTAACCTCTGAGTCACCAGGGAAGCCTGGTCCTTATTAGTTACCTATTTATATAGATTATTGTATATGTGTCAGTCCCAATCTTCTGAGTTATCATTCCCCTCTTATCCCCTGCTAACTATAAGTTTCTTTTCTGTATCTGTAACTCTATTTTGGTTTTGTAGATAAGTTCATTTGTAGCCTTTTTAAAGATTCCACATGTAAGTGATATCATATGGTATTTGTCTTTCTCTGTCTGACTTACTTCACTCAGTATGGGAATCTCTAGGTCCAGCCAGGTTACTTCAAATGGCATTGTTTTGTTCTTTTTTATGGATGAGTAATATTCCATTGTATATACTTCACAACTGAGTTTGATCCTGAAAAAGGTCTTGGTTCCTTCTTCTGTTGGTTTCAATGTGTTGGTCCAGAAAGACATTATTGTGATTCTCAGAATCACAGTGGGTTATCTTATTTTTTTAAATTTTATCTATTTATTCATTTTATACTTTAATTATACTTTATTTTTTTATTATTTTTTTTAATTTTATTATTTTTTTAAATTTTATTTTATTTTTAAACTTTACATAATTGTATTAGTTTTGCCAAATATATAGTTGATTAACAGTGTTGTGTTAGTTTCAGTCTTACAACAAAGTGATTAAGTTATATGTGTATATGTATCCTTCTTCAAATTCTTTTCTTATTTAGATTATTACATAATATTGAGCAGAATTCCTTGTGCTGTACAGTAGGCCCTTTTTGGTTATCCGTTTAAAATATAGCAGTGTGTACATACCAATTCCAAACTCCCTAACTATCCCTCCCCTGCACCCTTCCCCCCTGATAATTATAAGTTCATTCTCTAAGTCTGTGAGTCTATTTCTGCTTTGTAAACGGGTTCCTTTGTATCCTTTTTATTAGGTTTCACATGTAAGTGATATCCTATAATATTTCTCATTCTTTCTCTGACTAATTTAATATGACAATCTCTAGGTCCATCCATGTTGCTGCAAATGACATTATTTCATTCTTTTTAATGGCTGAGTAATATTCCGTGGTGTATATTACACCACATCTTCTTTATCCATTCCTCTGTCAGTGGACATTTAGGTTGCATCCATGTCTTGGCTACTGTGAACAGTGCTGCAGTGAACACTGGGGTGCATGTGTCCTCTAGGACCTCATTTTTCTCTGGATATATGCCCAAGAGTGGGATTTCAAGATCATAGAAAACTTGTTTTTTCTGGAAATAGAACTGCCTTATGATCCAGCAATCCCACTGCTGGGCATACGCACTGAGAAAACCAGAAGGGAAAGAGACACGTGTACCCCAATGTTTATCGCAGCACTGTTTATAATAGCCAGGACATGGAAGCAACCTAGATGCCCATCAGCAGATGAATGGATAAGAAAGCTGTGGTACATATACACAATGGAGTATTACTCAGCCATTAAAAAGAATACATTTGAATCAGTTCTAATGAGGTGGATGAAACTGGAGCCTATTATACAGAGTGAAGTAAGCCAGAAGGAAAAACACCAATACAGTATACTAACGCATATATATGGAATTTAGAAAGATGATAACAATAACCCTGTGTACGAGACAGCAAAAGTGATGCTGATGTATGGAACAGTCTTATGGACTCTGTGGGAGAGGGAGAGGGTGGGAAGATTTGGGAGAATGGCATTGAAACATGTAAAATATCATGTATGAAACGAGATGCCAGTCCAGGTTCAATGCACGATACTGGATGCTTGGGGCTAATGCACTGGGACGACCCAGAGGGATGGTATGGGGAGGGAGGAGGGAGGAGGGTTCAGGATGGGGAGCACATGTATACCTGTGATGGATTCATTTTGATATTTGGCAAAACTAATACAATTATGTAAAGTTTAAAAATAAAATAAAATTAAAAAAAAAAAAGAAAACTTGTTTTTTGCTTGATGTCTTTTTTCTTTGGTAAGTTGGCTCGGAGATTTCTACATACCCTCAAATGCTTGTCAGTCCTTGGAGTTGATGTGATGTATGTGTAGTTTTTGTTTAGGGACCCTCATCTCCACATTAAAATAATGTTCCCCGTGTTCTGTAAACCTGATCATTTTCTTTTTATGTAACCCCTGTTGTTATTCAGTCATTAATTCATGTTAGACTCTCTGTGACCTCATGGGCTATAGCACCAGGCTTCCCAATCCTCTACTATCTCCTGAAGTTTGCTCAAGTTCATGTCTATTGAGTTGGTGTTTCTCTCTAACCATCTCACACTCTGCCACCTGATGCTGGGAAAGATCGGAGGCAAAAGGAGAAGGGGGTGGCAGAGGAAATATGCCCTACTATTACTCATATTCTTCTCTGCTAAAGCTCAAGAAAGAAAAGTGCAAGCTAAGGAATAGATGTCATATTTCAGACATTTATATATAAGGATTTTAAAACTTTCCTTTATCTTTAAAAATGTAAGTTGTTACTGAATAATAACAAAGAATAACAATGAGATAAGAAAGAGTTTAAAAATCATCTTCTTCAATCTCTTCATTTTATAGGAGAGGAAATGGAGTCCCAGAAAGCTTAAATGAATTGCTGACATGAATTGCTGATAGAGAGGCAAATGTGAATAAGAAAACTTTGGTTATACCCTTAAAATTATATCCAGTGGCTCAGTGGGTAAAGAATCTGTCTGCAGTGCAGGAGACACAGGTTTGATCCCTGGTTGGGAAGAACCCCTAGAGAAGGAAATGGCAACCCACTCCAGTATTCTTGCCTGGAAAATCCCATAGACAGAGGATCCTGGTGGGCTACAGTTTATGGGGTCACAGAGAGGAGTTCCTTCTTTCTTGCTTAGAAACACATATATCTGTTATTTGGCCCTACATAACCTATGCTTTTATTTGAAAACCAAAGTGTCTAATGATAGATATGAATTATTTAAACTTTACCTGTGCTTCTGTCTTCTGTTTCTTGTAGATGATGATGTAATTAATAATGGTAACAATAGTAATACTTAATATCATAGAGAGTATTTATTGAGCACTTAATATAAACTAGGCACTATTATAAGTGGTTCATACTACCAAAGTATTTGATTCTCAAAAATCTTTATGAAACTGGTAAAACTTGTCATTGATAAATGAGGAGATGGAAATCTACTAGCTGTGTCTGAAGTCACACAGCTGGAACAATGGCAGAGCCAAGAACTTTGGTTTGGAATCTGGCTTTAGGGTCTGTGCTCTAAACAACTGCAGCCTGTTGCCTCTGTTTCAATAATGAGTTAACAGATGTGCGTGTCTGTGTTTGTGTGTTTGTGTACCCGGTATCCACCTGCCAATACAGGAGATGCAAGAGACGTAGGTTTGATCCCTGGGTCAGGAAGATCCCCTGGAGTAAGAAATGCATCCCATTTCAGTGTTCTTGCTTGGAGCATCCCCTGGGCAGAGGAACCTGGCGGGCTACAGTCCATTGAGCCACCCTGAGTTGAACACGACCAAGTGACTGAGCACACTCGCACATATATGTATATTATTTGTTATATATACCATATTGTATTAATATTTCAGTCTAGTCTTTTTATATGTGTGCAAGAGTTTTCAGAAAAAAATTATGTTTATTTGTATTAATATTTACTTCAGTATTATCTTCACAGGCTCAGAATTTGTTCAGAAAACAGTAAAACAGCAGAAGGATAGATTTTTGTTTAAATGATTTAATGACTACACTTAAATAAATTATTAGACTTGCATAACCACTGTTTAAAAAGAACTATCCTATGTGTTTTAACACTATTTGCTTATCAGAACTGTCAATCCATAAACCAAATGGATAGCAGGCAAGAAAACCTAAGACAGAAAGAAGAGATGAAAATCAGTGTATTCTTTCCATCTCCCTAAGCCCACCACATACTATTTTGGAAAGAAAAAAAGTGATACAGATGACGCTTTTGGTCAAGAATGTAAGGAGGTATTTTTGTCATTTTCACCCCTAAACCACCAATATTCTCAGAGGTCACCAGCCTCCTATCTCCTGGACCCCTTTATAAATATGTAATTTATTCTTCCTTTCAAAATGAAATCACAAAATTATGAAAGGAAAAGGGATTTTAGCAGTGTTCCCTCTTGCTTCTAAGAACAACAAATCTAAGTCTGGATGTTGGAACCTCCAGTTAGTTTTAATAGTACAGCCAAGAAGTTTGTGTGCAGGAAATCTATTCTGAATTTTATAATTGACCATTTTGTAAACTGCATAACAAATAGGCCATGTTTATGGCCTATTTGTTATTAAATAAGACTCTATGCACAAAAATAAACTCAAAATGGATTAAAGATCTAAACGTAAGACCAGAAACTATAAAACTCCTAGAGGAGAACATAGGCAAAACACTCTCTGACATACATCACAGCAGGATCCTCTATGACCCACCTCCCAGAATATTGGAAATAAAATCAAAAATAAACAAATGGGACCTAATTAACCTTAAAAGCTTCTGCACATCAAAGGAAACTATTAGCAAGGTGAAAAGACAGCCTTCAGAATGGGAGAAAATAATAGCAAATGAAGCAACCGACAAACAACTAATCTCAAAAATATACAAGCAACTCCTACAGCTCAACTCCAGAAAAATAAATGACCCAATCAAAAAATGGGCCAAAGAACTAAACAGACATTTCTCCAAAGAAGACATACAGATGGCTAACAAACACATGAAAAGATGCTCAACATCACTCATTATCAGAGAAATGCAAATCAAAACCACTATGAGGTACCATTTCACACCAGTCAGATTGGCTGTGATCCAAAAGTCTACAAATAATAAATGCTGGAGAGGGTGTGGAGAAAAGGGAACCCTCTTACACTGTTGGTGGGAATGCAAACTAGTACAGCCACTATGGAGAACAGTGTGGAGATTCCTTAAAAAACTGGAAATAGAACTGCCTTATGATCCAGCAATCCCACTGCTGGGCATACACACTGAGGAAACCAGAAGGGAAAGAGACACGTGTACCCCAATGTTTATCGCAGCACTGTTTATAATAGCCAGGACATGGAAGCAACCTAGATGCCCATCAGCAGATGAATGGATAAGAAAGCAGTGGTACATATACACAATGGAGTATTACTCAGCCATTAAAAAGAATACATTTGAATCAGTTCTAATGAGGTGGATGAAACTGGAGCCTATTATACAGAGTGAAGTAAGCCAGAAGGAAAAACATAAATACAGTATACTAACGCATATATATGGAATTTAGAAAGATGGTAACAATAACCCGGTGTACGAGACAGCAAAAGAGACACTGATGTATAGAACAGTCTTATGGACTCTGTGGGAGAGGGAGAGGGTGGGAAGATCTGGGAGAATGACATTGAAACATGTAAAATATCATGTAAGAAACGAGTTGCCAGTCCAGGTTCGATGCACAATACTGGATGCTTGGGGCTAGTGCACTGGGACGACCCAGAGGGATGGTATGGGGAGGGAGGGGGGAGGAGGGTTCAGGAAGGGGAACACATGTATACCTGTGGTGGATTCATTTTGATATTTGGCAAAACTAATACAATTATGTAAAGTTTAAAAATAAAATTAAAAAAAAAAAAACTGATACCACAGGAAAAAAAAAAAAGACTCTATGTCTTGTTTTCCAAGCATTTATACTGCTAATTTTAAGAACATGATCGCATGTCTAACATATTAGAAAATAAATACCTAATACAACATAAGCCTTGTCATATTTAGGGTGTTACCAAGTATCCAGAATGGAAATATTGTTCTTTTGTTGACATCCTGTGATTTAGTCTAACCAGCAAGCTTTTATATGATTAATGTTTATAGTCAAAGCTGTGTAGATTCTATATATTCCCTAAAAACAGAAGCATCCATTGTCATTGGTGAATCAGGAGAGAGAAATGGGTTTTAGAAGAAAAATTAACAACTAACACTAGTTGTTTATTTTAGCTTAGGACTTTTTTTTTTATTAAAAAATTCAAAATATAACACTGCATTCAGAAATATCAAATAAAGTTCAAACTGTTTAAACTTAATTTGTGTCACATTATATCAGATCAAATTTCTAGTTATTTCTTCAGTCAACATTTATAATATGCCTGTACTCTAATAAAGATCTAAGAAATAGAGTGAAGGTTTGATTTTACTGCAAATGCATTGTCTGTAGTTATTATAGATATTAGCCTAGCAGACGTTAGCATAGATTCATGTTAGTCAAACCAATGTCACTGTATTGATACTCTTTTTCTAATTGGGAAATGGAACTGAGGTGACATTTTTATTATGACATCCTTTATAACTGACACATGTCTGTGCTGAAATACATTTGTGTGCAAATTCATAGTGTAAACAGGATAATTTGCCTTCAGATAAAGCCCTCTTTTAGAAGACTTAAAAATTCAAGAGAGGCAAAGGGATATTTGACAACATCCTCTTTGAAAATGGAAAAGGCAATAAAATACTAAATTATTAGAAGTTACAGTTTAGAAATATGTATCTGCTTTGTTTATTATGATTGGAGAAGAATGGATTGAATTCATTTTTGAAGCAGAATTGTAGCAAAATATCTGTGTCGAACATTAACTGCATTAAAAGAACCTATTATTTGTCTTTTGTTCTCTGTCCTTTTAGAGAAGATAAATGCCTCTTTATTATATTTCATTATCAAAGTTTTGTTTAGAGTTCAATATTTGCAAATTTGACAGGTTAAAAAATAAACTAGTCTACAGATGACATATTTGAGAACTTATGAATTTATGTCTCTCTAATCTAGATTTTATGGCATTCTCTAGATGATTTCTTTAACAAACAAAGGTTCTTTCAAGTCCAAACACTTATAAAATTGCAAAATTAATGTTCAGTTTGATTCTTCTTATTGTTAATATTCTTCCTATTATTCTATTTGTAATCTTTTTTTATTCACCTCATTGAAAAAAAGAAAAGCAATGACTTAAATCTACAAGGTAAATGAGCGCTATTGTTGAATCTTTAACCTTTAAACTGACTATAGAAAAAACAATCTGATAACCTGAATGCCTTCCATATTTCTAGAGATTAATAAGGATAGTTGTATTGTTACTCATTTTAAACCAGTGCTTGTTGCAGAAATGCCTTCTCGAGTGTGTGTTTTGCAAGCATAAAATTAAAAAAAATCAAAGTGGCCAAATTTTTGAAACCAAGTCATAATAAAAATGAAAAAGAAGTTGCTCCCCTTTCCTCCACTGGTTTGCAATTGAGCCTCAATTTCCTAAAGTCCATGAAACCAACGGGCAGAAGTAAGAAGGAAAAAAGGACAAGGAGAGAAAGAAACACAGCTATACATATAAAAACATATACAAAACAAGCAAGAGAGAAAATGAAAGCAAAAATTAGTCCTGTAAAGATGGATAGACTGAGCTGTAGAAACTGGTCACATAAATAGTCATGAAATGAAAAGTTTCAGATTTGTATTGAAGTTAAAAAAAAAAAAAAAAAACTACTTAGAGAAAGGCCAACAGGCCAGACTAAATAATCCTCGACTTACCGTCCAATTCTGAATCCCATATTAGCTGCAAAGATTTTAATGTAAATATGCCATTACACTGTCATTACAGTGATCAGGCTTCATGGCTCACAGGTCACATCTCAGCCACTGTTAATTTTGCAGGCAAAAGCTTTTTTTCTCTTGAAATGTTAATAACTTTCTATTAGTTAATGTAGCGTGACTAAAATTCAGATTAGATATAATTCATTTTAATATCTGTGACTGGCTATCCTGATCATTTAGCAATGGTTTCCAGCTGAATACAAGATGCTAAATTGGACTCATTTGCATAGCTGTGTTAAAGCAATGCCATTCTAGAAATGTAGGCATCTTCAAATTAATTTAAAATATTTTTTTCCTCCTGGTTTCGCTACTAGGATAAAATCTTTGGTTGGCAACTAATTGAAGTTACCAAGGGCTGAATATACATTCTTTTCTCTGTCCACCCTCCCGTTTCCCAAGGGGAAAGAAAAACAAAACACTAGCCAGGAGTATTAATTGATGAGTGCAGAAGATACTCAGTGCCTCGGAACCTGGAGGGCGCAATTTAGTAAGTCTAATGTTGTTACACAAATCTGAACTATTGACAAGGTCTCTAACAACCAGGTCTTGGAGATTTAGTTCCACCTTTGCAATTTTTTTTTTTTTAACTCTTTTATGTAGATACACTATATCTCTACCTGTCCAGGGGAAGGAGTTCAGTTTGTTGAACTGGATGATAAAATATGCTTTCCTAGGAAGCTTACACCAGAGTGGGAAGCATTGTTGTTATTAATCATAGATGGAGTCTGTTCTTCTCTTCCTTTGCATATGTAACACCCATTAATGCTAATGGAAAACACAGACAATACATTCATGCAACAGGGGCAACCAGACCCTTGTATTATCAATGCCAGTGAGTAGATGTTCACACAAACAGCACCTGTGGAAGGGATGAGGGATTCTTTGATTGTAACTTGATCTAATTTTTTTAACCTTACCACATTTGATGGTTTCTTTTCCTTTCAATTAAAATGCAAACAATTTATCACTTTAATATCTTCCCCTTTCTTTACAGGTATCACAAACTTTCTGTAAAATATATGTAAATAATCTTTTACAGTTAGGTAAAAAGTTTGATTCAGGAATACTAGAAGATTCCTAAAAAGTTGAAAGCTGAAACAAATTTTAAATATTTTTTTCTTAATTTTCACTAACTTAAGTATTCAAAATTTTCATTTTCAGGATTTAATCATCATACACTTACATAAAATATTTGTCTTTAGGTACTCACGTTTCTCTTTGAAATATAAGTTTCAGGATAGTTATTTTTATCCCAAAGCAAACAGTATGTCTCAGATAAACAGAATGTTTATCAAGTTTCTTTTTATTAATTTAATTATTTCTGGAACACTAGAGAAAATACATGAGTTGGAAAAAAAAAAAGTATCTTTATCATTCTACTCTCCTGTCCCTTTCCTTCTTTCTTTTCCTCTTCTTTCTTTTCCCCTTCCCCTGGGGTAAAATGTTAGATTCTCCTGCTGCTGTTCATAATCTGAGAAACTGAACAACTGTTTTGTCATCCCTACTACCTCCCTCAACTGTTGCTGCTGCTGCTGCTAAGTCGCTTCAGTCATGTCTGACTCTGCGACTCCATAGCAGGCAGCCCAACAGGCTCCTCCGTCCCTGGGATTCTCCAGGCAAGAACACTGGAGTGGGTTGCCATTTCCTTCTTCAATGCATGAAAGTGAAAAGTGAAAGTGAAGATGCTCAGTTGTGTCCGACTCTGTGCGACCCCATAGACGGCAGCCCACCAGGCTCCACCGCCGTCCCTGGAATTCCCCAGGCAAGAACACTGGAGTGGGTTGCCATTTCCAGCCTCAACTGTTACCCCTTGGTAATTTAATGAGAAGTGTATCATTTGGCCCCTGTATCTGTGGAAGAGATGGAGAAACTTCTAAGAAAAATGAATTCTAGTGGAGATTTTGAATAGATATAGAATCAATAAGATTATTCTCTTCTAAAATTTATAAATCATAATTTGAGTTGTATGGTTCTTGTGGTAAATAAATGACTAGGAGATATTCGTAAGATGGCAGCCAAGTATTAAACTTGGGTAGTGACTGGCAGTTGGGCAGTTGAGTAGCTATAATGTCAGCTCCTGAAAATATTTGTAATTTTGTTTCATTCCCTCAAAAGAAAAGAGTAATTATGAGCTATAAGTTTTGTTGGCAGCTTTCAATTCAGCCTATAAACATTGTCCAATAGTGGATGTCCCTTTCTATATGCTGTCTCTCTAGGAGCTTATCTACCTCTTTCCCTTCACAGCTAAACTTCTTGGTGGTGGTGTTATTGTTCAGTCACTAAGTCACTTTGTGACTCCTTAGACTACAGCATGCCAGACTCCTCTTTCACTATCTCCCGGAGCTTGCTCAAATTCATGTCCATTGAGTCAGTGATGCTATCTAACCATCTAATCCTCTGTCGCCTCCTTCTCCTCCTGCCCTCAATCTTTCCCAGCATCAGGGTCTTTTCCAAGGAGTTGGCTGTTTGTATAGGATAGCCAAAGTATTGGAGCTTCAGCTTCAGCATCAGTCCTTCCAATGAATATTTAAAGTTGATTTCCTTTAGGATGGACTGGTTTGATCTCCTTGCAGTCCAAGGGACTCTCTAGAGTCTTCTCCAGCGTTACAATTAAAAAGCATCAAGTTTTCGACACTCAGCGTTCTTTATGGACCAATCCTCACATCCATACATGACTACTGGGGGTGATACCCATTCTTGAAAGAATGATTATTTCTATATTAGTTTTTTTGCTCACTCCTTAGTGCACTTCCTACCTTCACCTTCCTTCTAATGTCCTACAGTCGCATCTCACCACTGAACCTTCTCATGATCTACTACTGATTGAATCAAATTCATGTCAGTGTCTCCATCTATAGTCTAGTCAGTCTGTCCAGCATTTGATCAGCTGCTCAAATGATCAGTTTCATCCTAAAATACCCATTCTCTTCAAGGTTCTAGGATAGGTACTGTAGGATAGGGTATAAAAACCTGGATATGTAGTAGATTTTGAAAAATTATACCTATTAGTTTTGAAAAGACACCTATATTTTTGTCACAGTTCCTTAGACATGTTATCTACTTCTAAGGTGTTAAATGCCAGCTCTGTTGGTGTCACTCAAATCTATAGCTTGAACTCGGGCTTCTTTCTTGCTAGTCTAAGTTAAATATCTAATAATCTACTGGCTATTTTCAATAGACTGTAAAATATATCAAGAGAACAGTGTGAAAACTAGTTCCTTGTCCTTTATCCACCATAACCTGGTTCAGAATAGTAACCTTTACCTTGGTATCCAACTCAGAAATGTGGGAGTTCATACTAGAGTTACTAACTCTATATATCCAGTTGGTCCCTCCGTGTGTGTGTGTTAAGATGCTTCAGTCGTGTCCAACTCTTTGTGACCCTGTGGAATTCTGTTCATGGAGTTCTCCAGGCAAAAATACTGGAGTTGCTGTGCTCTCTTCCAGGGGATCTTCTCGATCCAGGTATCGAACCCACATCTCCTACTTTGCAGGCAGATTCTTTACCACTGAGCCACCTGGGAAGCTCCTAGTTGGTCAGTAAGTTGTAATTATGTTTCCTTAATAAATCTCTTTTTGGGGCTTCCCTGATAACTCAGTTGGTTAGGAATCCACCTGCAATGCAGGAGACCCTGGTTCAATTCCTGGGTCAGGAAGATCAGCTGGAGAAGGGTTAGGCTATCCACTCCAATACTCTTGGGCTTCCCTATGGCTCACTTGGTAAAGAATCCACCTGCAATGTGGGAGACTTAGGTTCAATCCCTGGATTGGGAAGATCCCCTGGAGAAGGGAAAGGCTACCCAGTATTCTGGCCTGGAGAATTCCAGGAACCATACAGTCCATGGCCTCACAAAGAGTCAGACACAACTGAGCGACTTTCACATTAAATCTCTATTTTGAATCTATCTTCTTCTTTATTTACCATATCAGGCCAGGTTTTTATTAATATAATTTTGACTAGGACTATTTTTACTACTCTTAGCTGCTTTCATTGGTCACCTCCAGTCCAATTTATCTTCATAGCCAGAGTTGCAGTCTCACAGTACAAATCTCATTGCTCACTCTGTTAAAAGCCTTTACAAGCCTCTTTGTCACTCTTAGGGTCAGAAGTCTCTGTATGGCAAATGTTTCCCTTGATGGTTGGCCCCAGACCAGCCATCCAACCCTACTCCCTGCATTGTCCACACTGTACTCTGTGCCTCTATCTGGATTAGTTACTCCCATTCCTGGAAAGGAACCATGGGATTACTTGCTTCTCTGCCTTTGATCATACTGTTTCTCTTTTCTGAACACTCTCCTCTCACCTCTTGTCCACCTGGGAAATTGTTTCTTATTCTTCACTACTCAGCTCAATTGTTATCTTCTCTAGCAAGTCTCCTTTCAGTCCTATCCTGTGTCTTCAGTTCAGTTCAGTTCAGTCGCTCAGTCGTGTCCAACTCTTTGCGACCCCATGAATCACAGCACGCCAGGCCTCCCTGTCCATCACCAACTCCTGGAGTTCACTCAGACTCACATCCATCGAGTCAGTGATGCCATCCCAGCCATCTCATCCTGTGCCTTCAGATAGCATTAAATACTCAGCCCTCTGTACCCCGTGGTATCTGGCTCATACCTTGAATGTACTAAAGTGAGAAATATATACATTATATATGTACATACATACGGTATTTGTATAGTGAGTTCCTAGAGAATAGAGGCAGGTATTGGCCCAGAGTAGACCCTTTGTAAAATTTTTTTTGAATTAATAAATGAATGGTAAGTGTATCCTTCCAGCAACAACTATCTAGCTTTTGTAAAATTGATTCTAAATTTATCTTGTCTCCCTGAAGTTTCGTTTCACCAAAAGCATCCCTATCTGATCTTTGAGCATAAAATCTCTGAGGATGCTCAGGAGAAAATTCACTTTGAATAGGTGACATTTCAGACTGTTACTGAGATTCTTTAGTTGCTTCTAGACTTTTCCTAAAATCACCTGGAATTTCCAGGGTTTTTGTGCTGTAGTTTTATTTATTAGAAATTTCAAAACTCTTTATGGATTTAGAGGATATTTCCCTGAAAAATGATGTTGGATATTGTCTCTTAGAATAAAATTACTTGATAATTAGCCTGAAACAAAGCTCCCCTTAATATAATTTTATTTATAAAAGCTTAAAAGGAAAAGCTTAGTTTGATTTCAAAATCACGGTTCTATGTAGGTTTTGTTATTAAAAGAATTATTTTAAGACACTGGATAGTTTGCATTAGATTTTATTTATTTATTTTTGTTTTTGCATTAGATTTTAGAACCTCAAAATCTACCAGAGTCCCTTGGGAGAGTGTCCTTGATAGAAAATTCCTCATTTACTACTCTGAACCCTTCTTCAAGTTTGGAGAAATACAAATCTCTTCCTTCTTTTATTATTTTAGGATTTTGTATCTGCAATATACAAATGCAATAGTGTATATATACTGCACTAACATGAAACAATTTTAAAAATGAGACCTTAACATAAAAAGTCAGCCACAAATTAACAAAACAGTTCCATTAAAAAAGAATCTGCATTTTCCTCTTCTTGTTATATGAGTCCACTGACACCACACTTAGACACCAAGCATGGATTAAAAATAAGAAAAGGGTGGTTAAATGATGATTGACTGTTTTAATAAGGCAAAGTTTCTAATTTCAGAGAAAGAAATAACTTCCTAAGAGTGAGATTAAAATCATATGGTCACTTCATTATAGTTATCTTATTAGTTCACCTATTTATTTTTTACTTTTCTTCTAGATTTTCCATGACCTAAATATTAAAGCATGACTATAAACATCAGTACTTGTATTAAAATATTTTTCTGTTTGTCACTGTTTCAAATTGCCTAATATGATGAAAGCTATTTGACTATATCTTGTGCAAATTTCATTTGTATACTTTCAATCTACTGACCTCTTTTCTTTATTCTAAGATATGAATAACATTTCTAAGCACTTGTACAATTACATGAGATTATAATAACATCAGTGTAAGGATCACAAGAAATAACCATTGGTTTCAAAATGCTATTGTGATCAAATTTTGTTGGGACAAACGTTTCAGAAAATGAATGGTGATAGGATTAAACATCCATTTAATTAGTAGTTATCTAGAAACTGAATGAGAAGGAAGTGGATATTGTGAAGGTGGTGAGGGCTGGGGAATGGATTCAAAGTAATGAACTCTGAACAGCCAACTTACTTGAAATAATTAGAGCAAAATTCAGTTAACTCCATAGAAGAAATCAATGCACAGGACAGAGATATCAAAAAAGGTTTTCTGGAGATAATTATACATGATGTGGTCCTTGAAGATGGATAAAGAAAGATAAAAGATATTCAGGAAGGTGGAAAAACATAAGCAAAGGGAACACTGGTTCAAGCAATTAAGTTCAGAGAAACTTTGATTGTTTAGGGGTCTACATTAGAAGGGATGAAATCAGATAATAAAAAGGCCTGGAATGTAAGCAGAGAAATCTGGACTCAGACATAACAAGACAACAAGCATATATAAAATGGAGATTATAGTCATTATCTATTGCTGTGTAATAACCCCCCCTCCAAACTTAGCAGCTTAGAATATTAAATATTTATTATTTTACAGTTTTATAAGACCAGAAATTTGGGAGTATTTTAGCTTGAGGGTTCAGGCTCAAGTTATCTCACAAAATGTCAAGATAGGTCTGCAGGTCTGCTGGGGCTTAAAAGTCTACTTCTAAGTTTTGTCATGTAGCTATTGGCAGGCTTTAGTTTCTCATTGCTGCTGCTCCTAAGTCGCTTCAGTCGTGTCCGACTCTGTGTGACCCCATAGACGGCAGCCCACCAGGCTTCTCCATCCCTGAGATTTTCCAGGCAAGAACACTGGAGTGGATTGCCATTTCCTTCCCCAGTGCAGGAAAGTGAAAAGGGAGAGTGAAGTCGCTCAGTTGTGCCCGACTCATAGCAACCCCATGGACTGCAGCCCACCAGGCTCCTCCGTCTATGGAATTTTCCAGGCAAGAGTACTGGAGTAGGGTGCCATTGCCTTCTCCTAGTTTCTCATTAGCTGTTGGTTAAAGACCTCCATTACTTAACACAGACTTCTATACATGCTTCCTGAGTGTTCTTACAGCCTAGCAGATGGTTTCCATCAAAATGAGTGATTCTAGAATAAGAGAGAAAATAAGAGAGAGAAAGTAGAGTGTCCTCAAGAAGGAAGCTGCAGTCTTTTTATAATGTAATACGGAAAGTTACATACTTTCTTTTCTTCCTTATTGTATTGGTCTTAAGACCAACTTTGATAATATGTTGAAGGAATTACACGAAGGTGTGAATATCAGCAGAAGATCACTGGGGGGCCAACTTGAAGGCTAAAATCAGGACAGCAGCCATGGTATTAGATCATTGAGTATGAACATGATGGCATGGTGATGAGGACTGAGAGAAAAAGATAAAACTATGAGATATTTACAATAAAAAATATTTAATAGTGAATTTGACAACATTAAGATATCAAGGGCTAAAAGAGGACTTCAGGATTTTAAACTTGGATGTTTATAAGAGTGACCTGGCTACCAACTGATTATTGGGTAGAAGTGGTAGTTGTTAAATATGAAATTGGAGACTTGTTGAGTTTGAGGTGGCATTTGTCTGCTTAAATGAAGATAGCCTATATATACAGACAGGATTTGGAATAGTGCAGTGAAACATGAGTGACATAGACACAGAGAAAGTTTAAAATATTTATAATACAGCTAGATATTGAATTGAATTTGGCCAATAAGAAGCCAGGACAATCAGAAAACAGTGATATGCATAGTGTTTTGTATATTATTCACATAGTATATGTTTGATATAAGTTTAATTCTTGGTCTTCCCTTGTGGCTCAGCTGGTAAAGTGCCTGCAATATGGGAGACCTGGGTTCGATTCCTGGGTTGGGAAGATCACCTGGAGAGGGGAAAGGCTGCCCACTGCAGTATTCTGGCCTGGAGAATTCCATGGACTCTGTAAGAGTGGAACACGACTGAGTGAATTTCACAATATATCACTATTTTGAATCTATCTCCTTCTTTATTTACCATAGCAGGCCAGGTTTTTATTAATATGTTTTCTGACTAGGACTACTTTTTACTACTCTTAGCTGCTTTCATTGGTCACCTCCAGTCCAATTTATCTTCATAGCCAGAGTTGCATTTTCACAGTACAAATCTCATTGCTCACTCTGTTAAAAGCCTTTACAGGTCTCTTCATCACTATTAGGGTCAGAATAAGTTTAATTGACCTGTAAGTTTAATTGACCTATCCTCCAAGAAAAAAATACAGTTCTCACTCCCCCTCTTTCCTAATTTTCCTCACTCCCTTTTTTCCTTTCCTTCTTTCTTCCTTTCTCCCTCCCTTCTTCCTATCTTCTTTCTTTCTCTCTTTCTCTCTGCTTCCTTCATTTATTCTCCCCCCTTCCTCATCCTTCTCATTAAATATGTTTACTTTCTAGTTTTCTATACAGAGAAAATAACCCTGATAATTCAGAACAAAAGTAGGGAAATTCCAATGTAGAGTATCTTTGAACACTGTTCATTTTTATAAATTGTAATTTTAATTCCCAATGCTAAAGCATAGAATGTCTGACAAAGAAAATCCTATAAGAAAAAAGAATTATAAGATGGCTTTAAGATATAAATATAGAAATTCAAATTACTGTATCACAATACCCAGTATTTTAGTTTTGATGTGATAACAAATAATCTGGAAAAAATGAGTTATCTATAAATTTATGTAGACTGAGATTTTCTTCACATTATTTACAAGGTCCGCATAGTATGGGCATCCTCAACAGAATTAAAAGGAGATAAGGTCTGTTAACTCCAGAAAGAATGAAGAGATGGAGCCAAAGCAAAAACAACACTCAGTTGTGGATGTGACTGGTGATGGAAGCAAGATCTGATTCTGTAAAGAGCAATATTGCATAGGAACCTGGAATGTTAGGTCCATGAATCAAGGAAAATTGGAAGTGGTCAAACAGGAGATAGCAAGAGTGAGCATTTACATTTTAGGAATCAGTGAACTAAAATGGACTGAAATGGGTGAATTTAACTCAGATGACCATTATATCTACTACTGTGGGCAAGAAACCCTTAGAAGAAATGGAGTAGCCATCATAGTCAACTAAAGAGTCCGAGATGCAGTCCTTGGATGCAGTCTCAAAAATGACAGAATGATCTCTGTTCGTTTACAAGGCAAACCATTCAATATGGTCATCCATCTATGCCTGACAAGTAATGCTGGAGAAGCTGAAGTTGAAAGGTTCTTTGAAGACCTACGAGACCTTCTAGAATTATCACCAAAAAAAGAAGTCCTTTTCATTATAGGGGACTGAAATGCAAAAGTAGGAAGTCAAGAAACACCTGGAGTAGCAGTCAAATTTGGCCTTGGAGTACAGAATGAAGCAGGGCAAAGGCTAACAGAGTTTTACCAAGAGAATGCACTGGTCTTAGCAAACACCGTATTCCAACAACACAAGAGAAGACTCTACACATGGACATCACCAGATGGTCAACACCAAAATCAGATTGACTATATTCGTTGTAGCCAAAATGGAGAAGCTCTATACAGTCAGCAAAAACAAGACCAGGAGCTGACTGTGTCTCAGATCATGAACTCCTTATGGCCAAATTCAGACTTAAGTTGAAGAAATTAGGGAAAACCACTAGACCATTCAGGTATGACCTAAATCAAATCCCTAATGAATATACAATGGAAGTAAGATCATCCCCAAGGAAAAGAAATGCAAAAAACAAAAATGGCTGTCTAAGGAGGCCTTAAAAATAGCTATGAAAAGAAGAGAAATGAAAGGCAAAGGAGAAAAGGAAAGATATACCCATTTGAATGCAGAGTTCCAAAGAATAGCAAGGAGAGATAAGAAAGCCTTCCTCACCAATCAGTGCAAAGATATAGAGGAAAACAACAGAATGGGAAAGACTAGAGATTTCTTCAAAAAAAATTAGAGATACCAAGGTAACATTTCATGCAAAGATGGGCTCAATAAAGGACAGAAATGGTATGGACCTAACAGAAGCAGATGATACTAAGAAGAGGTGGCAAGAATACACAGAAAAACTGTACAAAAAAGATCTTAATGACCAAGATAATCACGATGGTGTGATCACTCACCTAGAGCCAGACATCCTGGAATGTGAAGTCAAGTGGGCCATAGGAAGCATCACTACGAACAAAGCTAGTGGAGGTGATGGAATTCCAGTTGAGCTATTTCAAACCCTAAAAGATGATCCTGCAAAATGCTGCACTCAATATGCCAGCAAATTTGGAAAACTCAGTAGTGGCCACAGGATTGGAAAAGGTCAGATTTCATTCCACTTCCAAAGAAAGGTAATGCCAAAGAATGTTCAAAAACTGCACAATTGTACTCATCTCACACACTAATAAAGTAATGCTCAAAATTCTCCAAGCTAGGCTTCAACAATACATGAACTGTGAACTTCCAGATGTTCAAGCTGGATTTAGAAAAGGCAGAAGAACCAGAGATCAAATTGCCAACATCTGTTGGATCATCAAAAAAGCAAGAGAGTTCCAGAAAAACATCTATTTCTGCCTTATTGACTATACCAAAGCCTTTGACTGTGTGGATCACAACAAATTGTAGAAAATTCTGAAAGAGATAGGAATACCAGACCACCGGACCTGCCTCCTGAGAAATCTGTGTGCTTGTTAGGAAGCAACAGTTAGAACTGGACATGGAACAACAGACTGGTTCCAAATCGGGAAGGGAGTACATCAAGGCTGTATATTGTCACTGTGCTTATTTAACTTATATGCAGAGTACATCATGAGACATGCTGGGCAGGAGGAAGCACAAGTTGGAATCAAGATTGCTGGGAGAAATATCAATAACCTCAAATATGCAGATGACACCACCCTTATGGCAGAAAGTGAAGAAGAACTAAAGAGCCTGTTGATAAAAGTGAAAGAGAAGAGTGAAAAAATTGGCTGAAAGCTCAGCATTCAGAAAACAAACATCATGATATCCGGTCCCATCATTTCATGGCAAATAGACGGAGAAATAGTGGAAACAATGGCTGACTTTATTTTTGGGGGCTCCAAAATCACTGCAGATCGTGATTGCAGCCATGAAATTAAAAGACACTTACTCCTAGGAAGGAAAGTTATGACCAACCTAGACAACATATTCAAAAGCAGAGACATTACTTTGTCAATAAAGGTCCGTGTAGTCAAGGCTATGGTTTTTCCAGTGGTCATGTCTGGATGTGAGAGTTGGACTGTGAAGAAAGCTGAGCGCCGAAGAATTGATGCTTTTGAACTGCGGTGTTGGAGAGAGTCCCTTGGGCTGCAATGAGATCCAACCAGTCCATCCTAAAGGAGATAAGTCCTGAGTGTTCTTTGGAAGGACTGTTGTTGAAGCTGAAACTCCAATACTTTGGCTATCTGATGCGAAGAGCTGACTCATTTGAAAAGACCCTGATGCTGGGAAAGATTGAAGGCAGGAGGAGAAGGGGACGACAGAGAATGAGATGGTTGGATGGCATCACCGACTCAATGGACATGAGTTTGAGTAAACTAAGGAGTTGGTGATGGACAAGGAGGCCTGGTGTGCTACAGTCCATGGGGTCGCAAAGAGTCAGACACGACTGAGTGACTGAACTGAACCGAACTGAAGGTCTGTTAATTCATTACCCCCATCTTTTTTTTTTTTTTTTCAGAAATACAAAAACAAATAGGAGTAATGATGGAATTTATTTTTTTCCTTTATATTTTGATGAGAAAACTCTGTCTTCCTATTGGCAAATGAGATCAAATATATTCACAGTTTACACATTTGTGATTCTTGAAAGTCAAAACCTTACTAATTCAAGATATAATGGATAGCTCCACTGAGAATCTCCAACTTTTTGGATTTTTAAAGTTTAAACGTTGAGAGTAAATTGAGATTTATCACTAATGTATTGTCAGTAGGAACTGATAGACCCAGTTTCTTTGCTCTGGGAAAAATAAATTCAATATGATAACACACAATTAAAGAAAAACAAATATTCACCAGGAATGTTTTTTGTGAAGTCATTTCCCCTAGACAAATGTGACCTTAAAATTCTTAGGCTAGATAATCCTGCATTAGTCATCAACCTGTACTAAAAGTGATTTTCCCCATTTTTTTTCTCATTTCATCTATTTTTCATCAAGTGTCTAGTATGATAAAAACAAACCAGTAACACAGCAGTGAGTGATTAGTGAATTTTGCACTTTTTATTATTCTTTCTTGGAGTGTACAAATGTTACTATTTTTTTAAAATAGCAAATCTCTGGCTTTATTGAATTTGCTATTGCACACTTTTCTGTTTAGTATTTACTAGTTTTATTATTATTATTTGCTTTGTGTTTATAGTGTTAGTTGCTCAGTTGTGCCTGACTCTTTGCAGCCCCATGGACTGCAACCTGCCAGGCTTCTCTGTCCTTGGGATTTTCCAGGCCAAGATATTGGACTTGGTTGCCATTTCCTTCTCCAGGGGATCTTCCTGACCCAGGGATCAAACCCAGTCTTCTGCACTGAAGGCAGATTCTTTACCAACTGAGCTACCAGGAAAGCCCACTTACTTTTTGTTTACTTAACTGCTTTTCCCTGGCTTATTGAGAGTCATTTTCAGATCATTTATTTTGTACCTTTCTTCTTTTACAATATCTATTTAAGATGATAGATTTTATGTAAGTAAAATTATATCTATATCCCACACATTTTGAGAATTCAGCTTTCTAATATATGTCATTAGATATGTATCTATAAAGAAAGCTGAGTGCCGAAGAATTGATGCTTTCAAACTGGTGTTGGAGAAGATTCTTGAGAGTCCCTTGGACTGCAAGGAGATCAAACTAGTCAGTCCTAAAGGAAATCAGTCCTGAATATTCATTGGAAGGACTGATGCTGGAAGCTGAAACCAATACCTTACCACCTGATGCGAAGAACTGACTCATTGTAAAAGACCCTGATGCTGGGAAAGCTTGAAGGCAGGAGGAGAAGGGACAACAGAGGAGATGATTGGATGGCATCACTGACTCAATGGATGAGTTAAGCAAGCTCTGGGAACTGGTGATGGACAGGGAAGCCTGGTGTGCTGCATTCCATGGGGTCACAAAGAATCGGACCCAACTGAGTGACTGAACTGAACTGAATATCTAACTCAATTAGTAGAAATAAATAAATATAAATATTTATATTTAATTTCCATAGCGATTTCTTTGACTCATGAGTTATTTACTATTTTGCTTCCTAATTACTTAATTTGGGGGGATTTCTTAGTAGTGTGTTATAATTTATATCAAGCTTTATTTCATTATCCTCAGAGTAAAATTGTTTACAATTGTTACAATTGTTTTATGTTCCATAACAATGTCAATTTGTTAAATGTTTTAAGTAAGCATGGAAAAAAATTGTATTTCTGTCATTTTGGAAAGCTTCTATGTATTAATTTTTTGTTTGCTTGTTCTATACAGAGAATAAATCTTTAACTTAAACTTCAGAGATTTTTCTTCCTTTAAGCTGTGTACAGTTTTGCTTTATGTATATCGAGCCTTTTATGTTAATGCTTGCAAAATTAAGATTGTTATATCTTTACATTGAACTGACCCTGTTATGAAATTTTTCTTAGTCTCTAGTTATACTGGTTGACTTTAAATCTACTTTGCTAATATATGTGTACCAGCATTTATTCTTTTTTTACTTTCAGCCTATTTCCTTATGTGAAAAAGATGTCAGCAACATACAGTTGTCTTCAATATCATGTTTAGTCTCATATCTTGGATTTTAATGTATGTATATATTGTCCATTTTAATTCAAAGTAATTATGGATGTTGAGAAGCTTAAATCTACCACTGAAGTATTATTTGCTATTTATCCTATTTTTTCTTTTTTCTTTACATTTCCCTGCTCTGTTACCTTTTTATTTATGCATTAATATATTGATATTTTAGTAGTTATTTAAGAGGTTATAATGTACACACTTAACTTACTAGCTGCTGCTGCTAAGTCGCTTCAGTTGTGTCTGACTCTGTGTGACCCCATAGATGGACTCTACTTTAAATCATTACTTTTTCCACTTGTTAGAAAATACAAGGGCTTTAAGGACTTCCCTTGTGGCTCAGCTGGTAAAGAATCCACCTGCAGTGCGGGAGACCTGGGTTTGATCTCTGGGTTGGGAAGATCCCCTGGAGAAGGGAAAGGCTACCCACTCTAGTGTTCTGGCCTGGAGAATTCCTTGGGATCGCAAAGAATCAGACAAAACTGAGCTACTTTCACGTTAAGACATTTAACTCCATTTATCTGTCTTATTTCTGAATATATTTTAAAGCTCCAACATCTTTTATCATTATTTAAGGTAGGAGTTGGAAACTATGCCTCATGGGCAAAATTCTGCCCAATGTCTGATTTTTTTTTTTTTTTTTTTTCTTAATGACTTGTGGGCTTCCCAGGTGGCTCAGTGGGTAAAGAATCCACCTGCAATTCAGGAGACACAGGCAGATGTGAGTTCAGTCCCCAGGTCGGGAAAATCCTTTGGAGGAGGACATGTCAATGCACTCCAGTATTTTTGCCTGGAAAATCCCATGGATTGAGGAGCCTGGTGGGCTATAGTCCACAGAGTCGCATAGAGTCGGACTCAACTGGAGCAACTTAGCATGCAGGTACAGGCTCAGATTGGTTTTTACACTTGTAAATGGTTTTTAAAAAATCAAAAGAAGTAGCATTTAGATATGTGAAAACTATGTAAAATTTAAAATTTATGCTCATAAAGTTTTATTGAAAAGTAGTCACACTCATTCATTGTGTGTTTTCTCTGGCTGCTTTCGCAGCAAACAGCAGTTAGGCGGTCACTGTGACAGAGATTGTATATGCTGCTCTCATCTCTCTGCATTGCTGCTAAGTGCACGGCACATAGTAGTTTTAACTCATCTGAGTTCTGGGAGCCATACACTTTGCTGAACTGCAACACTTTGTCTTCTTACACTAATGGAGAGCCACTATGGCAAAAGAAAATGTGACCTCTGAATGTCATGCATAAAGGCACAGTGGAGTATGAATTATTTTGTTATCAAAGTATATGACACAGCATTGTGTTTTTTAGCAATAACACTATAGCTGTGCTAAAATAATACAATATACACTAGTATCATCAGACTAAGCACTCATTACAATATTCACAACTCATAGGAAAGCAAAAAGTAAGAAAAATTAGAAAATTTGATATGAAATATTTCATCAAAAGAGAATGTTTTCATACCTATAAAAATGAAAATGATTCTGCAACCAGAGTGAGACTTTTAGAGAGTCATTTGATGTTGATTTTTTTTTAAATTTTAATGTTTTTAAATATGTCATTTCTCTTTTGATGGATTTCCTTGTTTATGTTGAAAGTGGAATATTTTTCTTACTATTCCTTTGCAAGTACTGTCATTTTTATAAACCTACTTTTACGAACTTCTCTTTGTCCTTAATTGTTTTAAGTTTTAATGTGATGTTTATATGCACACACACATGTATATACATACATATATATGGCAGTTACTCCTCTTAAAATTAGTAGACCTTCTTGTTTCTGTTTAGAAAACTCTTACCCCATGTCTCTTGAAATATTGCTTCGATGCTTTCATTGCTTTTTTCTAAGACTCCAGCTACACCTATGTTAAAGTTTTCTCCATGACCCAATACCACTTATATTATTTACATATATTTCACCCATTTTTTTCCTTTAGTTTTTCATTCTGGATTTTCTACCCATCTCTATTGCTATTAAATGCATATATTGATTTCTCAATTTTAGTTCTATTTTTTTTTATCTGTTTGAATCCTTAATATAGATGTACTTTCTATGGTGAAATTCTCCATCATTTTATCATATTATATTTTGAATATATCAGTAATAGTATCATTGGCCTCTGTTCTCCTTGTTGTGAGTTGGCAAATTTTCAAGAAGAAAATACAGTGTTAAATGTTAGAGTCACCTCAGTGATTGTCCATTTTGTTATGAAATATGCTTCTCAAGTTATAGTTGCCTTGACTATCTTCCGTAGCCAAATAGTGCTTTCTTTCTTTGTCACTCTCTGTCACACGCGTGCATGCATGTGTGTATTTTGCCTAGCTTTTATAGTTTTACTCAGGAAGATAAATAATCTGCATTAAAAATGTAGCCCAATTCTAGGCCCACAGGTAGCTAAATATTTAGCAAATATTTTTGAGTGAGGTAATTAACTAAATTCTGAGTTTGTGCTGAGCATCTCGTAATGGATATTTTAGTTATAATAGAGCTCCAGAGGATGTAGAGGAGCATCAGACACTTTTCCTATTTGACATCAGTTCAAGGACTTTTACTCATGAAAAAGCTTAAGGTGAGCAGAAACAGAGAGGCGCAAAAGAGATAGAAAACTTTATTTTTATTTTTGACCTTGCAAATTTGACCAAAACAGAGTCTGTTAGTAAATTAAATCTTTTCTCAAAACCCATTTCCAAAATTCTGGCCAAAATTTTTATGAGAAATTATTATGATTCCCTTGAAGGTGTTGATAAAAAGGAAAGAAACTAATGTATTTGAACTCCTTGTTTCATTGTGGTAGGGATATATTGTGCTCTAAAACTTGCTGTGATTGGTACTATCAATAGCATGTGGCTTCTAATCCTTCATGCTCTTCAAAGCTCAAACTGATCTGTTGGGAAACTTCATACCAACTTTGTCAGCAGGGCTGAGACTTGAGTGAAGTTAATGAGGCAACAAGGGCATAAAATTTAAGGAGGTACTCTTAAGGGGGCTTCCCAGGTGGCACAGTGGTAAAGAATCTACCTGACAATGCAGGAGAGGTCGGTTTGATTCCTGGGTCAGGAAGATCCCTTGGAGAAGGAAATGGCAACCCACTTCAGCATGCTTGCCTGTACAGTCTCATGGGCAGAGGAGCCTGGCAGGCCTGAGTCCATAGGGTCACAAGGAATCGGACATGACTGAGTGTGTACTTGTTCATGAGAGTTTCAACCCTGCAATTGAATGTCCCTACATTTGCATGATCCTGGGAGTGAGTGCCTCCTTAAATTTTGTGCCTTTGGTTCCTCACTTGTCTCACCCTGCCATCAATTCTACCTGGGGTGGGTAGACCAAAATTTATTCCCTTGACTTTGTAGTCATGGAAACAGGCATAGAAAGATAATGTGATTTCCCTAAGGCCATATTGGAACCTGGAAGACTGATCAAGGGAAATAGAAAATAAGTTTGGTAAATATGAGAAGGATACACAATTTTTTGTACAGTATCTGAAAACCAAGTGCAGTGCTTGTCAGACTTAGATCAAAGCCATGTGAATACTTTAGAGCAGTGGTAGTAAATGTAAATTTCATTGTATTAGTTCCCATATATCCCACATACTTCACAACCTGAATAATTTGAATCCTTGGTTGTACACATTGACTTTATTACTTCTTGTTTTTGTTGATCTCTACCACATCAATCAGGCTTAAAACTGAATTAACAGATGACAGTTAAATTTTGGCAAGCCTTAGCTATGAAATCGAACTATTATTGTGTACTCATTTTTGGTTTTTACCTTAGCCAGTGCAGCATTAATCTTTACAAGCATGGTAATGAAGACACTTGTAGTCAGCATCTATAGAAAAGATCCAACAAGAGATACGTTTTACCTGCCAAGAGTGGGCTGTCTCTGTTAGAGAATGTGGAATGATTTACAGGTGTTAATGGGCCTGCGTTATTGTTGAAAGCTGCTCAAGTAAGGCATCTGTGGAACTAGAGAAAGGGCTGTGTTGAAAATGAGTGCACCTGTTTTCAACCTGCTAAAAGATGCGTTGAGGATAAGATATAGTTATCCAAAACAAACAACAACAACAACAAAGAGCAGGGATTATAAAGCCTTGTCTCTTTTTAGTCTTCTTTTTTCCTCTACTCAAGCTTCTTTCTCAGCTGTGAACTGAAAGTTTCATTTTGGATCCGAGTCATTTCACTTAGGAGCTAAGGTTGAGTTTAAAGTACTGTCTTTTAAGTGAAGGTCAGTGATTTATCCACTATAGCACCCAACTCCAAATACTTCTGGTAATTAATTATACCTATATCTGTTTTTATAGAGTGAAAGAATAAAGAAATGACAGTCAGCAGTTTTAGGAAATACAAGTTAAAGGTGTCCTATCCTTAAAAATGATATATTGTTTTGGAAAGAAAATTTTAAAGTTGGTAAATGCAATCTAAAATTAAATACAGATTTTGAATTTCAGTCTGTGAAGCTGAAAAGATCAAAGGAAAGTCTTTACAGTACTTTGGAATTTGGTCTAATACTTCCTGGGAGGTCATTTACTCCCATAATTTAGTCGGACTTATTTTGGCTTCAGGTCTATTAAAAATGTGCAGCAAAAAAGGAGGCCTCTTTTTACTTTAATTTTTAACCACAACTTGTCAGTAGAAAAGAAAGGTGTCTGAAAGAGGATCATCTATCATAGTCCTAATATCATAGCTATTAGCTTTCAAATCTTCTGACTTTTTAAGTCTGAGAGAGAAACTCACCTTGAAATGTCTGCATTTTAACTCTTTCCAGATCTGTGGAAAGGCAGATGTGCTGCAATGCAGTCACCACCCACTATGACATCCATGGTTATCACACCTTAGCTAAGAAAATTTAGGTATCAAGAGGATTGGATTTGTTATTAGATACAGTTTCTTTTGGGCTTCCTGCCCTGAAGAAGGAAGTAACAACCCACTCCAGGATTCTTGTCCATGAGATTTCCCAAATCTCATGGACAAAGGAGCCTGGTGGGCTATAGTCCATGGGGTTGCAAGACAGTCAGACACCACTGAGTGACTAAACAACAACAACACAGTTTCTGTCTGCTGTTTTCAGATAATTGAACCCTACTGATGTGATTTCAACTCATCAGTGGGTAGTTAAGTACCTCGAACAAAGTCCTATCCTTTTTCGTTTTCCCCGTTTCGTCCTGTATCTCTTTCTCCCCTTTCCTCTCTCTCTCTCTCTTTCCTCTCATCCTTCTCAGTCTCTGGCTTTTCACTCACAATACACTGGGAAGGAGAAATTATCTATCTATCTATATATTAATTCAGAGGCTATATTATGTAAAAACTCAAGTGCTTGGCTGGAAGGAATCTTGTGTTCTACCTTTCTTGCCAGTGGGTTTCATTGTACAAGTCATTTCATTTCTGTAGTCTTCAGTTTTCTTATTTGGAAAATAGAGGGGATTGAGTTTGATGAGATTTGAAGTCTTTCCTATTCCTGAACCTCTTCTGAGCATGCTTCCCCTGGAATACTAGTAATTACTATTTGACAATGACACATCCTACAGAGAAGTGCTTGTCTCCTCTGAATCTGGGCCCAGAAAACTGACAAAGGATTACCTTAATTGTGTCAATATAGTTCAACTAAGCTTTCTAAATAATTTCTTATCACAGCAGATTTCCAGCCACTGTGAAGATGGTAAACGACATTCAGCTCATGCTGAGTGGCTGCTTGGAGTCTTGTGCTGAGGATTGTGAAGCAGGTTCCAGGGAGTGCAATGAACTCTGAACACTGGCTTTCACTGGTGAGCACGGGCTAAGTGGGGCTCACCTACCACTTGTTTGTCATCCTTAACCTCCCACGGTGTCAGTTTGTGGAAAATGCACTAGTGCAAAGACCTTACCATAAATTCCAACTTGAATGAAATAAAATACAAGGCATAAACAAGGCTTTTGTAACCAGCTTTACATGGAGCTGCCAACTGCAGTTGCAACCTCTACAAACTTATAGATTTCTAATACTTGTCAATCTTGAAATTGTTATTTATGACTTCAAGAAATGCATTTGTTTAATTTTGACCCCCCTAAAACACACTCACAGAATGGAAGTTTATTTTATTTAAAAATCTAGGAATTTCAGGGTATTTATACTCTGCTTTTTAAACATATTTTAGAGAGTTGTCTTACTAACTTGTCTACTGAAATCCTTAAACAATTCTTTGTTGACTTGGTTTAGATATGTCAAAGGGCCATTTCTTTGCCCACTTTTTGACGCAAATAAAATAAATTCCACAATACCTGCAACATAAAAAGCTTATTTGCATCTTATGTGCTTCTTAACTTTTGCAGTTGAAAGGTTCTTACTCCCATAATGCAGCCTATGCTAAGTCGCTTCAGTCGTGTCCAACTCTGTGTGACCCCAGAGATGGCAGCCCACCAGGCTCCCCCGTCCCTGGGATTCTCCAGGCAAGAACACTGGAGTGGGTGCCATTTCCTTCTCCAATGCATGAAAGTGAAAAGTGAAAGTGAAGTCGCTCAGTCGTGTCCGACTCTTTGCGACCCCATGGACTGCAGCCCACCAGGCTCCTCTGTCCATGGGGTTTTCCAGGCAAGAGTACTGGAGTGGGGTGCCATTGCCTTCTCCAAATGCAGCCTATACTGTGTTATAATAAATATTTAGCCTTAATTTTAAATTTGGTAGCTAAGTGCACATGTAGGAGTCTTTAAGAAGGAATAGTTTTCCACACTATTTTGCTAACCATTGTAATTTACAGTTAAGATTTTCAGTTAATTTAGTGACAATAGTAATTTCAAATTCAACCATAAATGTTTTGCTTTCCCATGTCTTCATACCTCTTCCATGTGCTTTGGAAATACTTATCATTTATCTGTGTTGAGATATGTTGCTAAACAACTTTATTTTGGATCTACACATTACATTTTCACTCTGACCATTGTTGACATCAATGAGATAACTATTATCTTCTGATGAGTATACACCTGGTTTCATAGTTCCCTGTGATAATGGGAAACAACAAAAGCAAAAGGTTCCTATGGTAGTGTAAAACAACAAAAAGCAAAAATTGAAAGTCTACAATCTTCTGTAAAATTTACTGGGAACTTATTTCAGTTTTATATGAATGTCTACCAGTTATCATGAGGCTGAGCATCATCTGTCAGAAACAAACACATCGAAGATACCGAGCTTGTTCATTGCTCACAGATTTTCTTTTATTATAGTATTAAGCACAAAATCTGAGGTACTAAATGTATAGTACATCAGAAAAATATTATCTTCTATAAATACAATGATGTGGATTTGTTCCTATTCAGAAGACATGCTGAAAATGCTGTTAGGATATTGTATACTGATTTCTTTCAGGCTGTAATAGCTAATCCCCCTTTTGGATTGGTGCAAGCAGTCAAATCACTCCCAAATCTTCAGGAAATGAAAGGCAAGATCACTAATCACTGCATGCATACTTCACTTTAATATTTCATTCAGCATTGATAGAAGATCATAATGGAAGATATTTTGAAAGGGCACAGCACAATTGTACTCAGTGGGCCATGTGTAATATTTGAAAGTGTAACATCTCTGTGGGTACTTTGTAAGCTGCAGCGGTTAGGTGAAGAATAAATGTTAAACCAGATTCTCCCAGTCATCCAATCAAAAACATTTGTTATGTGCCCTCTGTGTGTAAAGAATTGTATTAAGTGTATAGTTTTGTCTCTGCTCTTTTTTAAAACTATGCTCCTGGTGTGTTTTAAGCGGAGGTAGGTGGGTCTTGTCACTAAAATAAAATAAAGGCATTTTTTCCCAGTTTCTAGAAAGTATTAGTTAGCTTACTGCTTAGAGTTTTATCAATTTTAGTTTTTCCCCTGCTAGTTTTCTCAAATGTTTGATACTTGGTATTGCTTGTTTATGTTTTAGCTTATTTTAGACAGTTTTAGAATTATGGCTTTTTAAGTTTAGTATGTTTTTTATGTTCTGGAAACAATGTCATGATCACCAGGTATTCTTTCTGTCCTGTAAGCAAATTTGAATACCAATATGACTTAAATTGTCTTGGAACAACTAATTAATTTGATTCAAGTTGCTAAAAATTAGTATATTCAGACAGTTGACAAAATACAAATTTCTAAAGTATAATCATGTACTTTGAAAGAATTAGTGCATTGCTTTATGAAGTTGAAGAGTTGAAATAGGTTTGATCCCAGGAGGGTTTGGTTCATGTTGTTTTAACTTACACGATTTTCTAGGGAGTGAAATTAAATCATGTCTATTATTTTTTTATGCCATTCATCTCCTACAATTACATCAGACCATCTGTAAATTTAGACTTCATGGAATATATAATAAACTTGTTTTTGTCAAATTGCATTAGCTTATTATTTAATAATAACAGCAAATTCTTACTGAGCACATACTTTGTGTCGGTAGCACATACTATATTCTACAAGCATTGATTCTTTTAAACCTCATAATCACCTTATATTACCTCCTTTATTCAGATGAGGAAACTGATCCAAAAAGGTAAAGTAAACTAAACTTAGACAACTAACGTGTCACAGACCAGAGGTTTGAAGCCTGGCAGTTGGGCTACAAGAGTCTGTGTCCCTGACAGTTGACCTGAACTAACCCCACTTTTTTTCCTTAATTCAAGAATAGTATATTATTTAGGATGCCTTTAGTTGCAAGTATCACCCTAACCTAAACTGCTGGCAAGAGTAAAAATAATTTACGGGTTCACATAACTAAAAAAACTAGAAATAGCAGTTTTGCTTCAGGCAAGGCTTGATTTATTGATTCTATGATGTCACTAAGAACTCAGTTTCCTTCAATCTCAAGACTCTGTTTTCCCAAGATGGATGCTAGTCACATAAAAGGAAAATGCTTCCTTACTCACATTCAGCAAGGAAAAGAGTGTGTTGGTCTCAGTATTTCTTTTTTTTTTTTTAATATAAATTTATTTTTTTAAATTTTATTTTATTTTTAAACTTTACAAATTGTATTAGTTTTGCCAAATATCAAAATGAATCCACCACAGGTATACATGTGTTCCCCATCCTGAACCTTCCTCCCTCCTCCCTCCCCATACCATCCCTCTGAGTCGTCCCAGTGCACTAACCCCAAGCATCCAGTATCGTGCATTGAACCTGGACTGGCAACTCGTTTCATACATGATATTATACATGTTTCAATGCCATTCTCCCAAATCTTCCCACCCTCTCCCTCTGCAACAGAGTCCATAAGACTGTTCTATACATCAGTGTCTCTTTTGCTGTCTCGTACACAGGGTTATTGTTAGCATCTTTCTAAATTCCATATATATGTGTTAGTATACTGTATTGCTGCTTTTCTTTCTGGCTTACTTCAAATTGGAGGTTAATTACTTTACAATATTGTATTGGTTTTGCCATACATCAACATGAATCTGCCACGGTGTACACGTGTTCCCCATCCTGAATCACCCTCCCACCTCCCTCCCCGTACCATCCCTCTGGATCATCCCAGTGCACCAGCCCCAAGCATCCAGTATCATGCATCAAACTTGGACTGGTGATTCGTTTCATATATGATATTATACATGTTTCAATGCCATTCTCCCAAATCATCCCACCCTCTCCCTCTCCCACAGGGTCCAAAAGACTGTTCTATACATCTGTGTCTCTTTTGCTGTCTCACATACAGCGTTATCGTTACCATCTTTCTAAATTCCATATATATGCATTAGTATACTGTATTGGTGTTTTTCTTTCTGTCTTACTTCACTCTGTATAATAGGCTTCAGTTTCATTCACCTCATTAGAACTGATTCAAGTGTATCCTTTTTAATGGCTGAGTAATACTCCTTGGAAGGAAAGTTATGACCAACCTAGATAGCATATTCAAAAGCAGAGACATTACTTTGCCAACAAAGATCTGTCTAGTCAAGGCTATGGTTTTTCCTGTGGTCATGTATGGATGTGAGAGTTGGACTGTGAAGAAGGCTGAGCGCCAAAGAATTGATGCTTTTAAACTGTGGTGTTGGAGAAGACTCTTGAGAGTCCCTTGGACTGCAAGGAGATCAGCCCTAGGATTTCTTTGGAGGGAATGATGCTGAAGCTGAAACTCCAGTACTTTGGCCACCTCATGCGAAGAGTTGACTCATTGGAAAAGACTCTGATGCTGGGAGGGATTGGGGGCAGGAGGAGAAGGGGACGACAGAGGATGAGATGGCTGGATGGCATCACTGACTCGATGGACATGAGTCTGAGTGAACTCTGGGAGTTGGTGATGGACAGGGAGGCCTGGTGTGCTGCGATTCATGGGGTCGTGAAGAGTCAGACACGACTGAGCAACTGAACTGAACTGAATACTCCATTGTGTATATGTACCACAGCTTTCTTATCTATTCATCTGCTGATGGACATCTAGGTTGCTTCCATGTCCTGGCTATTATAAACAGTGCTGCGATGAACATTGGGGTACATGTGTCTCTTTCAATTCTGGTTTCCTCTGTGTGTATGCCCAGCAGTGGGATTGCTGGGTCATAGGCAGTATTTCTTAGAGAAGTCCTGATTGTCTTCATGAATGAGCCAGTTTAAGTTGCTGACTGCCCCGAGTCAGTGAATGTGGTCACAGAGATATAATGCTCTGCTTGGCTTAAGTTAGATCGCCTATGTGTCCTTGAAACCACAGAGACCCTAAACGGGCTTTTGATGAAGCAGAATATAGATATTCCAAAAGAAGTAAAAGTGTTCGTCTCTCCGTCGTGCCTGACTCTGCGCGAACACCATGGACTGTAGCCCACCAGGCTCCTCTGTCCATGGAATTCTCCAGGCAAGTGTACTGGAGCAGATTGCCATTCCCTGCTCCAGGGTATCTTCCCAACCCAGGGATTGAACCTGGGTGTCCCGCTTTGCAAGCAGATTCTTTACCACCTGAGTTACCAGGGAGGCCCAGATATTCTGAAAGTAAGCTACAAATGTATGCAGAATATACTATTTCTGTATTCAAGTGTTTGTGTTATATGTGTAATATATACGTGTTGAAGCTGAAACTCCAATACTTTGGCCACATGATGTGAATAACTGATTTATTTGAAAAGACCCTGATGCTGGGAAAGATTGAATGCAGGAGAAGAAGGGGACAACAGAGGATGAGATGGTTGGATGGCGTCACCGACTCAATGGGCATGAGTTTGACTAAACTAAGGAGTTGATGATGGACCGGGAGGCCTGGTGTGCTGCGGTCCATGGGGTCACAAAGAGTAAGACACAACTGAGTGACTGAACTGAATCTTTTATCATCTATCTATCCATCCATCCATTATCTATCTTTGCCTGATACCTTTCCTTAGAGATCAGTCCTTGAACTGAGAAAGATGCCATGCAAAAATAATCATTTTGTCAGGCTACCATAAAAGTAGTAATGGCTACTGAAAACAAGATTTATTCTGATTTAATTTTTTGGACATTTGGTACACTCAGTAAAACAGAGAAAAATAACATTGCATTGAAAATGATTTTTTTTTAAATCTCACTAACTGACATAGTTAGCTATAGTTGTTATAGGAATAATTTTTTCTTTAGTACTGTTTTTTCTTTTTATTCACATTCTTTTAGACACTAGGTACTTCTCTGTGGTATGGAACACACAGAGACTATAGTCTGACAAGTTTCAATGCCAAGGTTGTATTGGCAGCTTGTGATATGGAGTTATGAAATTCTTGTCCAAAGCAGACACACATGCTTCACATCCGATGCTTAGAGACACCATTAAAAAAAAACAACCCTCTGGGTTCTCATGTTAAGGCTGCTGCTGCTGCTGCTATGTTGCTTCAGTCGTGTCTGACTCTGTGCGACCCCATAGATGGCAGCCCACCAGGCTCCCCCGGACTGGGATTCTCCAGGCAAGGACACTGGAGTGGGTTGCCGTTTCCTTCTCCAATGCATGAAAAGTGAAAGTGAAGTTGCTCAGTCGTGTCTGACTCCTAGCGACCCCATGGACCACAGCCTACCAGGCTCCTCCGTCCATGGGAGTTTCCAGGCAAGAGTATTGGACATGTCAAGGCTAAACCATTTAAAAAGTACAATAATAAACATGCAAGTGGGAGAAAAGACAAAAAAAGATAATTGACTTTGGTATTTCTTCAGTTTCTGGCATCCTAAACAGAAATCCTCACTTACGCATCTCAATGTTACGATGTATGACATACACAGTGTAGTTGAACCTAGAAATTGTGAATGAGAAAGTGACCTTTCTGTAATTGTATGGAAATATTATCTTTTTTTAAGTCTTATGTTCTTGTTTCAAATCAGCTGTGGTGATCTACTTGAATTGACTATCCTGTTTTATAGATTTATACAGCAAGGAATAAAAATATTTTATTAAATATGCATGTGAATTGTAGAATTTTGGGAATTTTCTCCACCTTTCAAAAAATTGTAAAGATATACGGTCATAAAATCTGATATATCCGAGTAGAATATATCTCTCAAAATAACAATGGAGAAAAGTGAAAAATAAAATATCTTAATTAAAATGTTATTACACTTATATTTTAAAAAGTAAAACTTTATATTAAGATGGTTTTAGATTTACAGAAAAGTTGCAAGATGATGCAGAAAGTTCCTGTGTGACCTACATGTTGTTTTCTATGTTATCAACATCTTATATTAGTAAACCAATATAATAAACCAATACTGATATATTATTATTAACCAAAGTCCATACTTTCTACAGAGATTCTTAGTTTGGAGGGTTCAGGATAGGGAATACATGTATACCTGTGGCAGATTCATTTCAATATTTGGCAAAACTAACACAATATTGTAAAGTTTAAAATTAAAATAAAATTTAAAAAATAAAATAAAATTTTACTTTGGAACAGTTTAATATATACATAATTATTGTGAAGGAGTACAGAGAGTTCTTATCGACCCCACACTGCATTTTCCCTATTATTGACATCTTACGTAAATATGGTACATTTGTCACGATGAATGAGCCAATACTGATGCTCAGTGTTTTCAGCATTTGAAAAGTTCACACTGCATTCAGATTTCCTCAGTTTCCCCTTAGTGTCCTTTTTCTCTTTCACGATCCCATGTAGGACACCACACTACATTTAGTCCTCACATCTCTATAGGCTCCCCTGGGTTGTGACGGTCTCTCAGACATTCCTTGTTTTTATTGACCCTGCCAGTGTTGAGGATTATTGATCAGGTAGTTTTGTAGAATGCCCCTCAGTTGAGATTTTTCTGATATTTTCATCATGATTAGACTGGATCTGTGAGATTTGGGGGAGAAGACCACTGAGATAAAGTAAAATTATCTTCACATAAATCAAAAGTATATGTGAGCTCCCAGCATTGATGTTACCCTTGGTCACCTGGCTGAGGTAGTATTTGTCAGGTTTCTTCACGGTAAACCTACTTTTTTCCCCTTCATTCTCACACTGTTCTCTTTGGAAAATTACTTTGTACAGCCTGCACTTATTGAGAGAAGCAATTATGTTCTATCTTCTAAGGACAGAGTGTCTGACCCAATTATTTGCAGTTCTATACAGAAGAATTTATTCTTTATTTTTTCACAAAATTATTTACTTACATTGGTATTTTAGAAATACAATTAAACCAATAGCATAGCTCTTACTTAAATATTTATTAGAAAGAGTTGACCACATGGTCTACTATACCAGCGTTCTATGCTTGTTGTTCAGTTGCTAAGTCATGTCCAGCTCTCTGCGACCCCATGGACTGCCAGGCTTCCCTGTCCTTCATTATCTCCTGGAGTTTGTTCAAATTCATGTCCTTGAGTTGGTGATGCCATCTAACCACCTCATCCTCTGCCATTCCCTTCTTGTTGGTATTAATTGGAAATGCCCAGTATTCCGGGGAGGGCATGACATCCTCCCTGGGTGTACACTTAACTTCATCTCTGGATTATGATGTCTGTCACATCTCTTCTAAAATCTTTCTGTTTCCGTTGTTTAATACCACATCTTAGTGATAATGGATTACAGTAGTCTATAATCTTCTGGGTAAAGTAGGAAATATTTGGATTTGTTCTAATTGCATCTCCCTGAACACTTATTAGCAACAAACACAGCAGCAGCAACAACAGTATTTAGTTGAATGATTTGTTGAATGAACCCCATTATGCTAAGTGTTATATACTGAAATTTCAGCCTAACATTTGTATAAATTATAATTTATTTTCCTAATTTTAAAGAATAGGTAACCTTCAGTGTATTAAATAATTTGACCAAGGTCACACAACTGGCAAATGACAAAATTGAAATTTAAAGTAAGAAATATAAGAATTTTCAAAATTGTAAGTTACCGACTACCTTTTAAGGTCTCAACTTACTGTATCACTCATGGTATTAAAGACTTCAAGGATTTCCCCTCTCTGGTTGACTGACTCTTTGAGTCAGCTGTTACATTTGCACCATTCCTGCACTTTGATAGCTTAAGTTTTTTTCTGTAATAATAATATCATGTGTGAATCTAATAATATCATGTGTGAAATGCAAATATAGGAATTTTTTAGTGATTTGTTGCATATGCATTTGTGTTTTATTGTTGGGATTAACATCATTTCTGCTGGTTGTTATTCTGTTCTTCCAATAGATTCCTTGATGCCTATAATTTTATTAACATTTTGACAAGAGTATCCATTAATCCATACCCTCAACTAATTGCCACTGACCACCTAAATATATTATGGGGGGATATAAGCTGAAAAAGAATAACGTTGTCTTAAGTAAAACTATAGGTGGATGGAAATAATGTATATATCAATACATTGCAAGGACAGAAAGTGGTAAAAATTATGAAAATTAGTATAAAGAGTTCAGGAAAAAGATTAATTATGAAGAGGAATATCAGAAGGAGGTAACATTTTCCTTAGGTCTTAAACAACTGGCAAGATTTGCAAACATGTATGGTTGTGAATGGGACTTACCCAACAGCTCAGAGGTAAAGAATCCGCCTGCAGTGCTGGAGCCGCAGGAGATACAGGTTCGATCCTTGGGTTGGGAAGATCCCCTGGAACTCCAGTATTCCTGGAGAATACTGGAAACCCAGAGAATTCCATGGACAGAGGAGCCCAGTGGGCTACAGCCGGTAGAGTCACAGAGTCAGACATGACTAAAGCAACTTAGCATGCAGACACGCATGAACATGGATGGGCACAGTATAAAGTAGAATTGATCACCAAGACTCTCTTTTCTTCTCCTCCTTTTAGTCTCTCAGACTCCTTTAGGTGTTCATTATCTTCTCCCTGCCATTTAAATATAAAATACTTGACTTCTGTCTGCAATTCTCTTCTCTGTTTTTTGTATATACACTCTGTAGCTTCAACTATCAGTCACATGCTGAGAACTCCAGACTTTTCTATTCACCTGCCTACAAAATATCTCAACAGGCATCTCAAACCAGTGTGTCAAAAATAACCCCTGCTCATTTTCTTTGATATATAATAATACCTAGAATAATTTACTTTTGAGTCAAGCTTTTCTGGGTTCGAGTATAGCTTCTATCACATACTATCTGAGAGATTCTGGGCAAGTTAGTAAACCAGTCTAAGCCTCATGGTTTTGTTTTTTTTTTTTTTACACTAAGACAAATAGCAATTGTGCCTGCTTTATTTAGATATTATAAAAATCAAAGAGATGTGAATGTCTAAGCTCTCAGGGTTAGTTGTTATTACCATTATTCACACAATTGTAGTAAAGAATGCCACCACCCACTTGATCACCCAAACTCCAAACAGTGGCCACCACCAGTGAAATTCTTTGGTGTCAGCTTCCACGGGTGCAGTCAGTTCTATGTCAGCAGAATGTCTTTTCTCTATATGTCTCTTTTCTACCTTCTTCTCTGTCCCTACTTTCTACTTACTTAGTCCAGGCCTTAGTCCTATAATTATGATGAATGACAGCTGAATTATTGCTATTGATTATATTTTGCTTTAATTCTTTGCGTTGTTGCTAAACTAATGTTTCTAATATGCAAATCTGATTTTTCTTCTCTGCTTTCATCAGTGACTCCATATTCTCTTTAGCATGATCTGGTCTCTGCAAGACCTCCTGAATTATCTCTAGTAAACTCATAATCGTAAATATCATAGTTTCCAAATCTCCACCCCCGCCCTCATGCTACTTCTCTTTTCCCCCAACTTTTTATACTGTTTTACATGTCTACTGCTTGGAACCTTCCAGCAATGTCTTCTCTACCCAAGCTGCAATACATGTCCTGAACTCTGAACAATCTCTTCTACAATGCCTTTAAGAGAGAAACAGCTACTTTGAATCTCTATAGTAAATTTTAATGCTGTTTCTGTAATACTTTAATCTTCTGTTGCATTTATTCATTTACAAGCCTTTCTGTCCCACCAGACTATGCATTGCTTGAGGGCAGGAATTTCACATCTAATTTTGCATTCATTCTCAGATCCAAGTAAAGTGCTTGGTGAATAATAGGTATTTGATAAAATCTTGTATAAATTGTTTAATAAGTTGGATCCAAATAATCAAAGTTTATTCATATCCTAACATTTCTGTCCATTCATATTAATTTAAAGAACATATGTATTTTTGAAACTTCATACTTTGCTAGAAAGAGAAGTTTGCATTGGAAACTCAAGGATTCTGGATTACTTACCCACTATAATTTTGTACTGATTAAATATCTACCATAATTTAACATTTCCACTAGTATCAGACTGAGCTCTAAATATATCTTTCTTCATTTATCTTATCCCATTGTTTGTTGTTTCTAAACTAGATCCTACCTATGTCAAGATAACTCCTGCTGATGGCATAGGGGCCCCGTTTTTCAGACATATTTTTGGAAAGAATACTTACTTAGGGTTTTCCTTCATCTGATATAGAATTCAAAAATAAATTTATGTTTGATGGACAGAGCTAGCAAAGATGCCTGGTATCTACTTAATTTATCCTGTCTCCAGGTACATGCAATTACCCATTTATTAAGAAATAAAATGTAAGACTAAAAGCATTTAATTTTAATTGCCTCTGATGTGCACCATATTGTCACTTTTACTGGCTCACTATGGCTGCCCAGCTAGAATTTCTCTTTCATGCAAACAACAGGACTAAATTGAATTACATAAAAGAAGCTACACACTGACTCCCAGCAGTATGTTTTGACAAAACATTTTGTCTCCTTAAATGATTTCAGATGCTGCAGTCAAAAGCCTTGACTGCAAGTAATGGGTTCATAAAACCTATTTAAAAAAAAAATTTTACCTGACAGTAATGCTGTGCAAATATCTGCACTTCTAGTTCACCTGCTCCACTTGTTTACATCAAGATTTTAATAGAATGACTGTCACAGAGCAACCACTAAAGGCCACTGTTTGATAAGTTGCTGTAAAAACACACTGTTTAAAATGGGAATTTCCTTCCTAAATTCAGTCATCATGAAGGGTGATGGTTAAAAAAATATTGAAGAAACATGTTTTCATGGAAGACCTCAATAAAATTCTGAGTTAAGTGACATTCTAAATAGCAGTGACTTTCAGAGCCTAAAGTTTGAATTGTTAAAGCAGCATCTGGCAAGAAATACTGCACATAGTAGTTTCTCAATAAATGTATTCCTTCAGTAATTATGACACCTGTTCTTTAAAACATTGCTTCAGAGTCTGAATTGTACTCTATGATATTTAACTCTATCAAATAAAATATAAATAATTTCCATAATAAAATGGCATTTGTATTTTAAAGATTTAATATACACTGCTTTACATGTTTTGCTTATTTACTCTTAAATCCATGCTGTGATGAAACAAATAAGATCTTAATAATGAATTTAAGGTTTATTTAGTGCCTAACTATATGCCTTGCAAGGTGTTAAACACTTTGTATAAATTTTCTTTTTAACCTTATCAATCTCATCAGATTGTTTATGAAGAATCTATAAGAAGCTGTTTTATTTCTTAGAATTAATTTTTTCCATTAACTAAAAATGTTATCTAATTATAATACCACAATAGCAGAGTAATATATGGGAAACATTCAGTATCTTCACAGAATTACTTTTTTATTTTTTTACTTCTCAACATGTTTGGACTATGACCTTATTTCTCATTGGGACATATTTCAACGCCTGATTTTTTTTATTTTTAATAAACTTTGCAACTTCTTTTAATATCTCAAATTCAGCTTCAGTCTTAACAAGGTGAATTCCACACCTGTTTTAGTTTGGCTTTTCAGTTCTGTGAAATAAACAGCAAAAGTGTTAGTTAGCATTATCTACTTTTTAAGAACTTAAAATTATCATTTTAAATATCAAGCACCATAGTTACTATCACCGTATGAATTTGAAAATGCAAAAAATTAATTGTAGACTCTCATATATTTTGTCAAGATTGGATACTTCTGTTTTATTTTCTACCTTCAAAATTGTGCTAAATCCTATTCATTTAAATCTGTGTTCTTCAGTCCAACCTTTTTTCCCAAAGGCATTTGTTTCTTTGCAGGAATTCCCAGAATGGTGTAAAATACGAATTGGTTCTAAATGCCATTCTCTTTCTTTGCAGACTACTTCCACACTGTTAAAGAACATTTGTAGTGTAAAATTATTGATACTATTTTAGTTCTCTTCTATTCTAAGTAAAATATCTCATGTACTCTCTTGCTCATTTTATTTCATCAGTGTCTATAATTTGAAAATAGGAAGGAAATTAGATTTAGGCCTACAATGAGATGGTATTTGGGGGAATTATAACATCCCTTGTGATATTAAAGATTTACCAGTTTACTCTATTGAAGAAGGGATGGCAGTCCATTTTTTATCTGTCTTATTCTATAGTATTGCCATTAGTATGTATTCCAAATCTATGCTACTTCGACAAAGTCTCTAGCAAGGGCCTCTATGAATCAGCATGTGTAAATCCTTGAACCTTGAGATTGAGACAGCATTGAAGATGTGCATCCCTGAAACGATTTTGCTACTCACAGCACATCATTTCTTCACCACAGGGAGAAACTTCAGAAAATATTGAATCCAACACTCTCATAGCAGTATTTGTTTACTCTCTTGCTCAGGAAAAATGTTTTAGCATCTCTCACACTTATGACATTTCTAAGAATTGAAGAACCATAGTGTTAGAACTGAAGTGTATTTTAAATATGGTTTAGTTATTCAGAAGGACAAAATTGTGACTCTAATGTTCATCCACTTGGCAAACTCAGGAGGCAAATAAATAGAAGGACCCAGAAGGAGGCTCCTGTCCCTACCTGGTCATCTTTACCTCTGGACTCTAGATGCGATTAGTGCAAAAGCATCCCTCTCCCCTTCCCCCAGTCTCTTACCAGGACTAGGAACTCTTATCTTTTGCAATACTTCACTTCCCTATTTACTCCAGGTCAAGTGCTCTCATAGAAAGGAAGTCTGTGAGGATCAAGGGATTGAACATTACACAAAGACAATTGTATTGTGTTGACATGCTTGGGACTTTGTAACCTTGAGTAAATTATGTAGTTGCTTTAAACCACAGTTTGGCCATCTCTAAAATTAAGATAATTATATTTATTCATAGCATAGTTTGAGGAATTTCTGTGCTAATTCATGGGATGCATTTATCTCAGCATATAGAAACCTTTAACAAATATTAAACACTGCTTCTGTTAGGGGAAGCACACTGACTAAAACCACCCACCCTGGCCAGACACCATAGTAACCATTTGCATGAGCTGTTTTATGACAGGAGATCCTGGTAAGGAACACAGAACTAATAAGCTACCACCAACAGGAAGAGTTCAGGAAAGGTCAAAAGGAGACACCACATGCCCAACCACCTCCCAGAATCCTCCTCTCTGGCATCCATCTTGGCTGAACAAGGCGTGCACCACCAGGAAGGACTCTGAGTCAGAATGACTGGCTAAAGACAACCCGGAAACTAACCAGGAAGGACTCTGAGTCAGAATGACTGGCTAAAGACAACCCGGAAACTAACCCCATCACCATAAAACCTGAGACTGCGAGCCACATGGCAGAGCCGTTCTCCTGGGTTCCCTTACCCTACTGCTCTCCACCCGGGTGCCCTTTCCCGATAAAATCTCTTGCTTTGTCAGCACATGTGTCTCCTCGGACAATTCATTTCCAAGTGTTAGACAAGAGCCCAGTTTTGGGCCCTGGAAGGGATCTTCCTTCCTGCAACACTTCTAGATTTGTTTATCTGTGTCTGGTCAGTTGGTATGGGCAGAAGTAAAGATGAGTGGTTTCTTGATATGTAATTTATTGTGTCTCAAAAATCAGTAATTGATAGATCTCTATTTAAAATTCTTATTTTTAAAGTAAACATTTAATTATAGTATTACTGCAAAAGGGTAAATTGTATGTTTTGCATACAATTTTTCATAAAAATATCTTGTAACTACCATATATCAAGAAATAGGACATAAGTGAGTTCCCGAAGGCTTTTTTCTTCACTATTCTCCTAATTACCATTGACTAGTTTGCCTGTTTTAAAATTTTCTGTGAATGCAATTTCTGTGAATGGAATTTGTGTCTGGTTTGTGTTTATAAGATTAACTTATGTTGCTAAGTGCATCAGTATATGTTTATTCTCATGACATGGAAATATCACAAATTATATATTCACTCTAAAGGTGATGTACAGTTGTTATTATGACTAATAATGTCTACTATTGTTATCTTCTAGTGTATTTTTCATTTCAGTTGTTATATTCATCAATTGTGTTTGTTTGTTTTCCATAGTTTCTAATTCTTTGTTAAAAAATTATAATTTCTTGCCCCGTGCCTCCATTCTTATCCCAAGTTCTTTGATCATCTTTTTGATCATTACTCTAAACTCTTTCTCAGGTAGATTTCTTGTCTCCTATTGCCAGTTCTTCTGGGGTTTTATCTTGTTCTTTCTTGTGTAATATATTCCTCTGTCATCTTATTTTGTCTAAATTGCTATTTTTAGGTATGTGGTAGATTAGTTACGTTTTCTCACCCTGGAGAAGTAGCCCTCTGTAAGAGATGTCCTATATATTCCAACAGTGCACTTTTTTATTTTCATCCAAGTGCCAAGGCCAGCTGGTCCCAGAGTAGTATCTAACCTGCATTTGTGAATTCTGTATATAGGTTGTGGGAACACTGTTTTCTTGCCTCTGGTGTCTGTGCTGTCTTGGACAAAGTTGGTCTAGAGGTTTCTGCAGGCTTTCTGGCAGAAGGGGCTGGTGCCTGCCTGCTAGTGGATGAAGATAGGTCTTGGCCCTCTGGCAGACAGGGCCATTTCTAGGGATGTATCTAGTGGCACCTGTGGGATAAGGAAATTGTTGGGCAGTCTATCTGCTGATAGGTCTGCATGTGTTCCCACTCAGTTCTTTAGCCTGAGGCATTCCAGCACTGGAGCCTAGAGGCTGTCAGATGGGGCCAAGTCTTGAGGCTAATGACCCAAGCATGATATCAGCCCCCACGAGAGATGCAGATGAATACTCCCAGATGTGTTCACCACCAGCATCTTTGTCCCCAGAGAGAGCCACAGCTGCTCCCTGCCTCCCCAAGAGACCTTCCAAGATGAGCAGGAAGGTCTGGCCTAGTCTGTTATGAAATTACTGCTTTTCCTCTTTGTCCTGGGGCTTCCCAGGTGGCTTAGCTTCCCTTGTAGTTCAGTTGGTAAAGAATCTGCCCATAATGCAGGAGACCTGGGTTCAATCCCTGGGTTGGGAAGATTCCCTGGAGAAGGAAATCACAACCCACTCCAATATTCTTGCCTGGAAAATCCCATGGACAGAGAAACCTGCAGGCTACCGTCCATGAGGTCGTAAGAGTCGGACACGACTTAGCAACTAAAACACCACCCTTGGTTCTGGTGTGAATAAGATTTTGCATGTGCCCTTGAGGGCAATCTCTATTTCCCCCAGTCCTGTGGGGCTCCTGCAGTTAAGCCCCACTGGCCTTCAAAGTGAAATGGTCTGGGGGCTCATATTCCCAGTGCTGGACCTGCAGACTGGGGTCCCGACATGGGGCTCAACGTTCTCACTGTGGTGGGAGAACCTCTGTAATATAATTATTCTCCAATTTGTGGATTGTGCATCTGAGGATTATGGGATCTGATTATATGGTGAGTCCACTCCTCCTACCAGTCTTGTTTTCATTTCTTCCTTATGTCTTTAGTTGTAGAAGATCTTCTCTGATAGGTTTCAGACTTTTTCAATGATGGTTGTTTTGCAGATTGTTGTGATTTCTTTGTGCTCATGAGCTGAGGGTCTTTCTTCTCCACCATCTTGACTGTTTTACCTTACGCTATTCATTTACTTAGTGTAGTACATTTTATTTTTTATATCCCTGAATAAATCTAATTGGTTGTGATACATTATGTTCTTATGTATCACTGGATTTGATTTAGGATTTTTTATTTAGGATTTTTGCCTCTATGTTATAAGAAAGTTGGATTGTGATTTTCGTTTCTTATTGTATATATTCATTTCTATCACTATTCACTTGACAATAATATATACTCTGTTGGATTCTATACATGTGATCTATACATGTAAATTAGATTAAAGTTATTAATCATGTTTTTCAGATCCAGATTTTTATAGATTTTATAGATCTATATTTTTATAGATAAATTTTGGGGTGCTTATTTTGCCATTGTAAATATGGTTATCTTTTGCTATAACTGTGGATTTTTCTATTTAGTTTTGTCAATTTCTTTATAAATTGTGAGATGAGATGTTATTGGAGGCGTATAAATTCAGAATAGTTATATATTCCTGGGTGATTAGCTCCTTTACCTTTATTAAAAATTTCTCCCTAGTTCTGCTAATACTTATTTTCTTAAAATTTCTTCTGTATGATATTAATGTATCATCAATAACTTGCTTTCAGTCAGTTTGAACATGATAAATCTTTTTTCCATCATTTTACATTAATTTTCCTATATCCTTATTAAAGTTGAGTTTTCTTTCTGTGTTCTTACTAAAGTTGAGTAAGGACTCTGAGTTTAACTTTTTAACTTGTCAAACAATATTAGTATTTTAATTGAAGTAGTTTGTTTACACTTAAGGGTTTATATCTATTGTCTTCTATTTCCCACTGTTCTTTATTCTTTTTTTCTCACTTTTATTTTTTTGACTAATCATGCATTGTTATTTTATCCCAACCCATCAATTTATCATGTTTACCCTTTTATTAACATTAGAGTAATTACTTAAAAATTGAGACACATATATTTGCCTTTTTAGCCTCTAACATAAATTAGTATCTTTACCACTTTATAGTTACTGTGATGACCTTAAAATTCTTGAACTTCTTTTACTCTTGCATAGGGTAAGTCAGTTATTAACAAAAAAATCTCAATTAACACAGAATCTCAGTAGCATACAAAATAACAACTGCTTTTTTTTCTCATCCATCTTCAGGATCTCAGGGGGGCTTGCTCAGATTTCTGGTGGTTGACTAGGGCCTGGCTGAGCTAGACTGTGCTGGGCTAAAAGACTTCAAGTGTACTTACCTGACTTCAGTATGCATAGGCTCCATGTGTCTTCTTTCTGAAGTCCACACTGAGAGGGCAGCATCTGGACAGGGGAAGCACAAGCCCCTTTTAGATGACTTCTTGCCTTGCTTCTGCTAGTATTCCAAAGGTGAAGTAAGTTATATAGCTGAGCCAAACGTCAAGAGTATAGGAAATCCACTATGTCTGTGTATGCGAGAGAGAAACTAAAAGTTATATGGTTAGAATGTGAAATTTGCGAGTGGTAGAAACATGGGCAAGTAATTCAACCTGCCACAATCCCTCTCCCTAAAGATTCCTTTCGAAAAACACATTTGTTTTTTTCCAGACTCCTAAGAAAACAAATGTATATATGGACCTCAGTATAAGAAACAATAACATAACTGACTTTCTCTTTTCTCACAGATGGATTATGGTAGATATGGGAGGTTTGTGGTGGCAAGATGGTAGAATTTAGTTCAAGAATATTTTTAACTAGATTTCTTTTGTTTTAGATTCCTGTGGAAAGTGAGAATATAGTATTGTACATTTTCCCTATTTAAACCTAAGTGGTGAAATCCTTAAATCTGAATAATGTTCCAAATCTGTCTTTATGGATTGCTTTCTGAGTCTTCAGAGAATGATTATTTTAATGTGCTATATTAAAAGAGAGAGGAATTTGGAAGTAATAGAAAAGGCCTTGGTGTATTTAGGGGATTTAGGGTTTGGAGAAGAGGAGAGAACAGGGTTTAGGGGAACATAAGAGTGAAGGCTAGAACTGGGTGAATTATTCTCAGAGATGCAAAAGAAACACAATAAGCAATTTTGCCTGATAAAAGTGTAGCTTCCTTAGAGTCATCTTGACCATATTTCTGAGTGATATTAAATTGTCCACTAGCAAATCTTTATACTTGAAATGTTGCAAGATTCTTTATGTATCTGTTTTAAAAATGTATGAGAAATCAGATTTTGAAAATCAATTTTCTGTTGACTATAATTAAAGTATTAGAATTTCCTTTTCTATTTCTGTTGATATTTCATTGGCATTAATTCCCATCACTTTAGTTTTAAAGTTTTTCTTAAACTCCCCTTCTCTGTTAAATAAGTTAACAATATACAAACCAACACTTTTGAAACAACTTACAAAGAGGGGTTGTTTTTTAAGGAGGGATAAGAACCTTTTTATTTTTTCCCTTATCAAAAGCTACTGGCCGTTGGGACTACTACATATGAAAAGCAACTATTTACATTTTAAAAATGCATTAAATAAAAAAATGAAATTCAATTTCTTAATGTTACAACCAAGATATGTTATTAATTTTAGTTTACCTTATACAACCCCTGTGTATCAATGTAAATTAGAGACAGATAAAGCAGTAAAAACCCAGAGAAAGATGAGGAAGGAAAGATAGAAGCCCTATCAAGAAAAGACAAGGAAGCAGATATAGAAACAATGAAATTAAGGTATACTAAAATTGAGGTATACTAGCATGAAGGAGTGGAGAAGGAAATGGCAACCCACTCCAGTATTCTTGCCTAGAGAATCCCAGGGATGGCGGAGCCTGGTGGGCTGCCGTCTATGGGGTCGCACGGAGTCGGAAACGACTGAAGCGACTTAGCAGCAGCAGCAGCATGAAGGAGAAATCAAAAATTTGACCAGTGTGAGAGATAAGAGAACTCATAAAGAATTTAAAAAGCAAAAAGGATTGAAAAGGAAAATGATAGATATAAGGACACAGAGTGTTGGTAATTCATAAGTAGGGGTTCCGGTGAGAAAATGCCTTTTTTAGTTGTGAGCTAAAGAGTAAGACCACCTCTCATTTAGAGATTATTAAAATTTGATTAGTGATTTAACCATTGGTCACAGATTTTCTCCTACTTAAACCTGTTCAACATTGTTCCAGATAAACTGCAACCAGAATGTGACTGGGGTAGGAATTATTCTTTGGATGGCAGCTGAGGTCAGTAAAATACTTGAAGACTGTTCAGAATTCTACTCACCTAGAGTTTGTAGTGACGATAATAAAGATCTCCTGTAAGTAATTTTTGTCATGTTTTTTAGACTTGATACTGTTTTCCATTAGTGGTGTCTGAAAGAGATGGGAATACCAGACCACCTGACCTGCCTCTAGAGAAACCTATATGCAGGTCAGGAAGCAACAGTTAGAACTGGACATGGAATGACAGGCTGGTTCCAAATAGGAAAAGGAGTACGTCAAGGCTGTATATTGTCACCCTGCTTATTTAACTTATATGCAGAGTACATCATGAGAAACACTGGGCTGGAAGAAGCACAAGCTGGAATCAAGATTGCCGGGAGAAATATCAATAACCTCAGATATGCAGATGACACCACCCTTATGGCAGAAAGTGAAGAGGAACTGAAAAGCCTCTTGATGAAAGTGAAAGAGGAGACTGAAAAAGTTGGCTTAAAGCTCAACATTCAGAAAACGAAGATCATGGCATGTGGTCCCATCACTTCATGGGAAATAGATGGGGAAACAGTGGAAACAGTGTCAGACTTTATTTTTGTGGGGCTCCAAAATCACTGCTGATGGTGACTGCAGCCATGAAATTAAAAGACGCTTACTCCTTGGAAGGAAAGTTATGACCAACCTAGATAGCATATTGAAAAGCAGAGACATTACTTTGACAACAAAGTTCTGTCTAGTCAAGGCTATGGTTTTTCCAGTGGTCTTGTATGGATCTGAGAGTTGGACTGTGAAGAAAGCTGAGAGCCAAAGAATTGATGCTTTTGAAGTGTGGTGTTGGAGAAGACTCTTAAGAGTCCCTTGGACTGCAAGGAGATCCAACCAGTCCATTCTGAAGGAGATCAGTCCTGGGTGTTCATTGAAAGGACTGATGCTAAAGCTGAAACTCCAGTACTTTGGCCACCTCATGCAAAGAGTTGACTCATTGGAAAAGACCGTGATGCTGGGAGGGATTGTGGGCAGGAGGAGAAGGGGATGACAGGGGATGAGATGGCTGGATGGCATCACCGACTCGATGGACATGAGTCTGAGTGAACTCCGGGAGCTGGTGATGGACAGAGAGGCCTGGCGTGCTGCGATTCATGGGGTTACAAAGAGTCAGACACGACTGAGCGACTGAAATGAACCATGTCCTTATAAAATGTTATCTCAAATCTTATGCAGTTACAACAAATAAAAGTGACCCAATGTATAGGAGCTAAATATTGCCCTTCCTATTAGGCTATTATTTTCCAATGTGAAAAATCAATTTTATGAGTTTTTACCAGAAAAAAATTAAAAATATGTAGATTATAAAGCATCAGAGTACATCCCACAGAGTAATGGCAAACACTGTTTTGTGAAAGCTTTACATTCTATATAGGTGTGGCTGTTGTGGCTTTCAGTGCCTTTCTGATTATGGGTTGTAAAATTTTGTGAGAGCTGCCATAACAAAGTACCACTAACTAGATGACTTAAGCAACAGCAATGTATTGTCTTACAGTTCTGAGGATAGAAATCTTAGATGGAGATTTCAGCAGGCTTGGTTTCTTCTGAGGGTTGTGAGGGAGAATCTATTCCATGCCTCTCTCCTATTTACTATTGGTTTCCTGGCAGCCTTTAGTGTTCCTCAGCTTATAGACACAGCACCCAGATCTCTGCCTTCATATTCGTACAGCATTCTCTATATGTGGATTTCTCTTTCTGTGTGCAGATTTCTCCTTTTCATAATGACATAGTCATGTTGTTCAGGCCCACTCTAACGACTTCTTAACTCATCTGCGGAGACCTTATTTCCAAATAAATCCACATTCAGGAACACTTGGGAACTAGCAGTTTAATGTCTGTTTGGGCCCCAGTCAACCCAGAAGATAGATCATGATCAAAAAGTTTGAAAGTCTCTGCATAGGCCTTCCTTGTCCACATTTAGCCCATAAAACCAAGCTATTCAAAAAGAGTGAAATTGTGTATTGATTTAAGGATGCAGTATGGTATAAAGTGTACTGATTTGGGGTGGTCCTCTCTGACCCTAATAACCACAGGCAAATAATTTGTATGATTCTAATTATACTTCTTTCTATTTGAGCAGCTGACACACATCTTTCAAGGTGTTTAGAAAGTTAATAAGAAAGCTGAATAATGATTTTAAGGTCATATTTATGTCTACCTAAACTAAAATTTTTATTGGACCTTTAAAGCATAGCCAATATTTATGTAACACTTTAGTCATTATTAAAATATATTATCAAAATATGTTTCTATTAATCAAATATAATTCTTAAGATTGAGTTCTTTAGGGGGATGTATGTAGATGTGAGGTATTCACAACTAGCTGCATATATTTATTCCCTAATTCTTAATCACACTACTGTATGCAGTCATCAATTTTGTGACAGCCATCTGCTTAGATGTCACTCATTCCTTCCACCCCATCTAGTTGAAATTAAAATATTGACAGAAATAATTTTTGCACGGAAAGTGGAAAAGCTAATAGGGTTGGTAAAACTAGATTGGTTTTTGCATGCTTTGCCCCTGACAATATTCTGACAATTTTTAGCTTCTTCAAGTCATGCAGTACTATAGGAAAATAAAATATAAAGCAAAAATTTGAGAACAGCGTAAGGCTGATTTCTTCTGATGGTCTTAAAATATTCCTGAAACGTTAAAAAGAAAGGAAGAAAAAGGACTGCAAAGCTGTAACTATCATATCTTATGGTGACTATATGTAGTTAGACGAGTAGCAATAGTAGACATAAAGTGTTATTCTGCCCTTCTACAAATACATAATGACAATAACAGCAATAAAACATAAGTAATGAATGGAGAAAACAGTTCAAAAAGCTTTACAGTATACCAATTACAAATTTACTTTGAAATTCTTTATGCCCCTAGTATATACCTTACTAAAAATACTTAATATTTAAATTATCCAATCTGAAATTCTTTTTGACCTTAGCAAAGACTACTCAGCCACTGAAAAAGTCTAAGCTTAGATTTTAGAATTTCCCTAGTTCGTACATTATTAAACTAAAAACTTGATTTCCTACTCTTGAAGACCTCACAAGGTAATAAATTAATGTGTCAATGAATGGTTTGGGTTTATCCTCCTCAAAACATAAAGTAGTATCTCCCAGGGGAGTGGAAGACATAAATATTCACAATTTATTTGATTTAAAACTTTCATTCATGTAGGCAATAGATGATGACTACATGACTAATAGTGAAGTCAAGTGAATAGGATTAGGTTAAAAGGATGCATTGATAAGGACAGGGATTAAGAGCAGAGGGAATGGCTGTTTGAAGGAATCAGGTTTAGTCACAAGATCCATAAAAAAAACAGAAGCAAGAAAAGTGGTAAAGTTGTTTCCTTTGTGCTCTTTTCTAATGCATTGAGGGATTTTTTCATTCTTGAATCACAAATTCCTAGCATAGAGCAAATCTTTTGTCAATGATTCCTGGGTGTCTCAGAGACCTTCCCAACATCATTCCACAACCCCCTTTTTCTAAATCGCATCTCTGGCCATATCTCTTACTATACCTTAGGATGTGTACTTGTATATCTCCCTGTGTTGATTTTATTTTCTTCTTGTCAGATCTCACTCTACTTTCCTTCTCTTCCTCCAAATATGTTTGTAGTTATTTATACAGATGAGTAAGTGGTTTATGGGTAAATTCCCCAAGCCAGATTAAGGAGTCCTCAGAGACAAGGACAGCAAATGTGTCTTAAAACTATTTTTGTTCCTAGAGCTAAGAACATATAAGTCCATAATAAAACTGACTTTGTGAGTATTTTGCACCAGAGAAACTGCAACAACATACCCTAGTAAAAATTTTGCAGAGGTCATGAGAGCTGTATGCTGACTTATTTTGCACTCCAGTTTAGGCCATAATGTTCAGCTTTCAAAAGGCTTTGGGAAAATAGTAACAACAACAACCCCATCACCACCACCACCACTAAATAAACTTTTCCTCTTATTCTCTTATTCCTAGCTCTGTGTCTACTGACAGCACAGCTTTCTTTCAGAGCTATTACAGCTCTCTTCTGCTGCTAAGGACTTTAGGTCATCTTACACTTTGTAGTTGTTTTATTGCTGTTGTTGCTCTTGGTCAGGCGAGTTATGTGTTGGCTTTAGGGTGGATTCATACTAAGGAAGGAGCTTCCCTGGTGGCTCAGATGGCAAAGAATCTGCCTACAGTGCTGGAGACTTGGGTTTGATCCGTGGGTTGGGAAGATTCCCTGGAGAGGGAAAGGCTACCCACTCCAGTATTCTTGTCTGGAGATTCCCATGGACAGAGGAGCCTGGCAGGCTACAGTCCATGGGGTCCCAAAGAGTTGGATATGACTAAGTGACTAACGCTTTCACTTTCTTTATTCAAAGAAAGAGTCACTGGTCTTAAAAGAAAGTCAAAGTAAGTTTATCTTGCAGCTCTAACAGTAGAAATGTGTTTTATTTTTTCATACATTTCTTCATTAAAATGTTTGATGACTCAAAGCACAGATTTTTATTCTGTGTTTTTTCTTGGTCTAAGGGGACACAGTAATTGCCCTCTGCTCTTCCCCAGTAGCATATTGGATACCTTCTGATCAAGGCGGCTCATCTTTTAGCATCATATCTTTTAGCATTTTCATAATGTCCATGGGGTTTTCCAAGCAAGAATACTGGAGTTAGTTATCATTTCCTGTTCCAGTAGACCACATTTTATCAGAACTCTTCACCTTGACCTCTCTGTCTTGGTGGTCCTGAATGGCATGGCTCATGGCTTCATTGAGTTATACAAGCTCCTTTGCCACAGAAGCAGAAGAGATTAAGAAGAGGTGGCAAGAATACACAGAACTATACAAAAATAGTCTTAATGATCAGGATAACTACGATGGTGTGCTCACTCACCTAGAGCCAGACATCCTTGAGGGTGAAGTCAAGTGGGTCTTAGGAAGTAACTCTATGATCAAAGCTAGTGGACGTGATGGAATTCCAACTAAACTACTTAAAATACTAAATCACGATGCTGTTAAAGTGCTGCACTCAATATGTCAGCAAATTTGGAAAACCTAGCAGTGGCCCAGGACTGGAGGATGTCAGTTTAGAAGGAGAATGCCAAAGAATGTTCAAACTATTGAACAGTTGTGCTCATTTCACATACTAACAAGGTTATGCTCAAAATCCTTTAAGCTAGGCTTCTGCAGTATGTTAACTGTGAAATTTCAGATGTACAAGCTTCATTTTGAAGAGGCAGAGGAACCAGAGATCAAATTGCTAACATCTGTTGGATCATGGAGAAAGCAAGGGAATTCCAGAAAAACATCTACCTCTGCTTCATCGACTATGCTAAAGCCTTTGACTCTGTGGATCCACAAACTGTGGAAAATTCTTAAAGAGATGGAATACCAGACCACCTTACCTGCCTCCTGAGAAACCTATATGCAGGTCAAGAAGCAACAGTTAGAACCAAACATGGAACAACAGAATGGTTTCAAATTGGGAAAGGAGTACGTCAAGGCTACATATTGTCACCCTGCTTATTTAATTCAAGTGCAGAGTTGTTGTTTAGTCATTAAGTCATGTCCAACTCTTTTGAGACCCCATGGGCTGTACCCCACCTGGGTCTTCTGTCCGTGGGATTTCCCAGGCAAGAATACTGGAGTAAGTTGCCATTTCCTTCTCTGGGGGATCTTCCTGACCCAGGATTGAGCATGAGTCTCCTGCATTGGCAGGGGAATTCTTTACCACTGAGCCACCAGGGAAGCATATGCAGAGTACATCATGTGAAATGTCAGATTGGACGAATCTCAAGCAGGTATCAAGAATCCTGGGAGGAATATCAACAACCTCAGATATGCAGATGATACCACTCTAATGGCTGAAAGTGAAGAGGAACTAAATAAATAGCTTCTTGATGAGGGTGAAAGAGGTGAGTGAAAAAGCTGGCTTAAAACTCAATGTTCAAAAAACTAAGATCATGGCATCTGGGCCCATCACTTCATGGCATATAGAAGGGGAAAAAGTGGGAGCTGTGATAGAATTTATTTTCTTAGGCTCCAAAATCACGGTGGACAGTGACTGCAGCCATGAAATTGAAAGACACTTGCTCCTTGGGAGGAAAGCTATGACAAACCTCGACAGCATATTAAAAAGCAGAGACATCACTTTGCCAACAAAGATCTTTAGAGCCAAAGCTATGTTTTTTCCAGTAGTCATGTATAGATGTGATAGTTGGAACATAAAGAAGGCTGAGTGCCAAAGAATTGATGTTTTTGAATTCTGTTGTTGGAGAAGACTCATGAGAGTCCCTTGGACTTCAGGGAGATAAAAACCAATCAATCCTAAAGGAAATCAACCCTGAATATTCTTTGTAAGGACTGATGCTGGAGCTGTAACTCCACTACTTTGGCTACCTGATGGGAAGAACTGACTCTTTTGAAAAGACCCTGATGCTGGGAAAGATTGAAGGCAGAAGAAGGGGACGACAGAGGATGAGATGGTTGGATGGCATCACCGACTCGAGGGACAAGAATATGAGCAAGCTCTGGGAATTGGTGATGGACAAGGAGGCCTGGCATGCTGCAGCCCATGGGGTCCATAGAGTCGGACACGACTGAGCGACTGAAATGGACTGCGATAGGTAAAGGGAGAAACATAACGTAATATAAAGTCATAGTAAAGGCGGGAGGAGCAGAGAAAAAAGTGGGAGTGCAAGAAAAAGTTTCACATAAGAATTAATATTTCAATGAGGTTTTGAAGATAAAGGAGAAATTGGAAAACTCAAACATAAAGATTTTGGGCAGAGGGAATAGTGTTTTCAAAACTACAGAGTTGTGAAAAGGCTTAGCTTATTAGGGAAATAATACAGTGTGATCAGATGAGATATAGAAGCTGTTTCTCTAGAGAATAGCCATCAAATAATGATACGTTAGTGTTTGTCCATCCTTTCTAGGTCAGGAAGGAATCCTGATTCACATTTAAATTTCAGCTCACAGACACCACCCCATCAGCCACAGAGTTTTGAGAGGTCAGGTAGAAAATCCTGTTTAAGCTGAGAAGACATCAGTGCACATTTCGCAGGGCAGGTTCCCTCCTCTCTCATTGACTATAACTCATGAGGATGCAGAGTGGTTTATAGGCCACGTTAAAGTATGGACTTTAGGATTTGGCACACATGATCAGGTCAGTACTTCACCAGTGGATTTTACTGTCAAGAGGACTGTGCCTACGTTAAAGATGGAGCGGGAACTGAAAGGCCATGAATTATAGCTTTGTCCTATTGAAGACTGAAAAAGTGCTGAAGTTAGGAAAATTAAGTGACTTGTCCAAGGTCAAATAATTTATCAGTGAAAAGCTGGTCCTGGAACAAGGGTTTCTGGCTCCCAGATCAGTATCACATCCATTGTATCATGTGCTGGTCTCATCAGATGGAGGTATTTGCTGATATATGAGAGGACTAAGAAGTTTAATACATGAAAGAAATGTTAAGTTCCCTGAGGAGCTTTGAAGTTAATAGACTTCTAATCAATTTTTTTTTTTCTGAGCAATCTTGCCTTAAATTTCTCCGTAATTCTGGGTTTCCAATAACACAAATGTTACTGAATTTTCAGAAAAAAATAAAGTCATTCTTTTCTGGTTATTTAGATACCATCTAGATAGCACTAGTTTGAACCTGGTTGAGCCCACCTGATATTATCTGTATAATCCAGGTTTAGGGCAGTATCAGCCTGTGTCCCAGTAAGCAAAGGAGAAAACACTTATAAAGGGCAATAGAAGAGACTTCAGCAAAGGCACTATTTTCAAAGAAGTAGGTAATATTAAGGGAGACTAGGGGAGAGTGAATCACCCTGGGACTAGCAATGGTAGGAGAAATGTTAACAAACGAAAGCCTAAAGAGGGAAGGAGGAAAAAACTGTTTCTAGAAATATTTGTAGATGTAAGAGATGGCCTTCAGAAATAAACTGTGGCTGTCAGTGTAGGAATATACTCTTTGCGAATCTGAGGCACAGCAGGGAGAAAACCAGTAATTATAAATACTCTAGCTCCAGTTTCTTCTTGCCCTCTGATCTCCTTAGTGCCTCAGTTTGATCAAACCCGACAGAAAATCAGAGAACAAGGCCATACAAGTTAGCCTCCAAGGGCACAAAGAAGAATGGATAAAGGTAGGAGTGGATATGGAAGAGAAAATGGAGAATATTCCAGGACAGAGCAAATAAAAAATATCCATGCCCTGGCACAGGATCTCTTCAGTCCTCCCGTCCACAATCCTTCCTGGATATACAACTCTCCAAACTGCTCTGATTTCAAAAAGTTTACCTGATACTACAGGGAGCATTATGTAAATATGAATAGTTTGGCTGAGCAGTGACTAAGGAGAGAGGGAAACATGACCTCCATCTGCAAGCAGTGGTGGGAATGGAAATGATTTCCTGTGGGAACTCGGCTGGTATTATTGTTAAATCATTTGTATACTGTTAAATGAGTTACGGGCTGGTGGGGCAAAGAGGTCCTGGAACTGTGTTTGCTGGCATTCTCCCTACCTCCATCATTGTCTACAAGCTTTTGAAAGGTTGGAAAAACAGCAAGAAAAGGGTCTGATTCAAGGTGATAGAACCAAAAATAGTAAAGTAAAATTAGGAGAAGGATATTGTAAGTTAAAAAACACAAAAGTGCTCATAGCAGAAGTTAATCTTTTATTGAAAAATCATAAGGGAATAAAATATGGGAAAGCTCTTATTTGCATATTTAATCTCAGAATGAACAGAGCTCTAAAAACTCACAATTGAAGATAATCTTTGTGGAACAAAAAATGATACAGTTTATTTTTTGTTTGCATATCTAACAACTACACTTAGCAACATTAACAAGCTTTAGGAAGTTTCACATTTTCAATATGGCTAATTGATATTTACTTTTATTATCTGAAATATGATTTATAATATTAAACATTTTTAAATCTCTAAAGATAAAAATTATTTTTCCCTCCGGGTAAAATGCTGAGTGTATAGTTTAAAAACAAGGAAAACTTAATAAAATTTTTATGAAAAGGGGTTTTGGTATGAAGCTTGTTTTCAAAGAACATATTTAAAACATAGTGTATGCCTTTCTTTAACATTTTCAGTTAAATTAAACATATATCATGAACCTACTAAAACTAATATTTTTTCCAGCTTAAGATTTTTTTACTCAACCTGACAAATTCTAATGGACAAAACTCTTTTTGTTGTTATTGATTCTCCTACATAACCAGTATAGTCCCTTGAGCATAAATTATAGTATAAAATTTGATTACACAATGATGTGCAATCACAACAAAAATTAACATGACTGATCATACTGTGTCAGATGCTGTTCTAAGAGCATATATATTAATCCATTTAAACCTCTTAAAAACTTTATGAGACATTTCCATTTTTGCATATGAGGCTTGAAGAAGCTGTATAACTTGCTCAAGATCATGCACACAGTGCTGGCAGACCCAGGATTAAAATCTGAGAAATCAGTTCCCAGTCTTGGAGTTTTTAACCATGATACCATACTATCTTAAAGACTGAGATAAAGTGGGGCCAGAACATAAGGAGCCTTAGATGCTAGGACAGAAGTTGTCAAATGAGAACTCTTGTAGGTTTTTATATAACAAAATATCATGGTTAATTTTATTTTTTAAGCAGCTGAATGTGATATCTTTTCCTCCCCTGATGAATTATACCAAACATTTATTTTTATTTTATTATTTTTAAATATTTTGTTTTCCAGTTTTATTGAGATATAATTGACATACAGCATTGTATAAGTTTAAGGTGTAGAGCATAATGGTTTGATTTACAGGTCTTTTTTAAGATTCAGTTAGATCAGGCAGGGAACTGAACAGGGACCCGGAAGCCTGGCATGCTGCAGTCCGTGGGGTCGCAGTCAGACATGACTGAGCGTCTGAACTGAACTGAGCTAAGTTAGACATAAAAACTCTGCCTTAAACTTTTTACCTCAATTCACTGTTTACTTAACATTTATCCAGTATCTAAAATAAGCTATGAAAATAAAGAAAATATGAGTTCATTCCACAATCCAATGGTTTTTAAGCCATTAAAAAGTCTTTGATATGGACACTTAATAAGAAAAATATATTAAAGGGTTTAAATAATTTCTTCTTGTGATTCTGGGAGGAAAGTTTTCAGAGAGAAATGCTGCAGGGGAAACTGGAAGCAACTAACCCATTTCTCAGTGGTTGTTTCCTGTTGTCTTCCATCTTCTTCAGAGATGTCTGACTGACAGGGACTTTACTCATCAGGGCAGGCTAATTTCTGTAACAAGCAATTGCAAAATGTAAGTGTACTTAACAAGTCAAAGACTTTTTTCTCCTTTCTCACGCTATGGTTCAGTGCAGGTTAGAGATGGTAGCTTGCTCCATGTAGCTATTTAGAGAGCCTAGCTGATAGTTGTTCCACCATCTCCAATGCATGAAATTCAACATCCAACTCCCAATCAGGAAGACAGAAAGAATGGCTAAGGCACAGCCGTTGTTAACTTAATCATTCTGGAAGAGACAAGTCACTGCAGCTCCTAGTTCATTAGTGAGATCCAATTCATGGCTTCACCTTGGTACAAAGGGCTGGGGACTATAATTAAGCTGTGTGCCCAGGAAGAGGCAATATGTCGAGTGTGTATCTCTATCACAGGGACTGCATTCAAATTAACACCTCTTTTGAGAAAGGCACTCAACATGAGTCACACATGGTCCTTGCTTTCAATGAGCTTTCTGTCTAGAAGCTGAATTTAGTTAAATAACTAAAGATAAACTAATAATAATATCTAAACTTACCAGAGGCTTACAAGGAAAAGTTCTAAATGCTTTAAAAGTATCAATTCCTTTAATCAATGAGATACTATTAACCTATTTCATAAATGAGGAAATTAAAGCAAAGAGTAAATTGCTTAATGAAGCATGGCTATTAAGATGCAGAGTCCTGATAGGACTTCATCTCAGACTCTGTAACTGCAGCCTCCACACTTCTTAGAACAGTAAGCATTCCAAGTGGAATATAGTCACGGTACGTACGCAGCCTGTGAGGAGGAGTTGTGACAGTTATAGGTGGCCATCAATCTCCGTTCTTCACTTCGGAGCACAGGTCGACTGTTCAATAAATGTCAGTTATTTTTATTATGATAGTAGGTTTCCAATGAAAGCTAACATTTTGGAAATGATTTTAAAGAAGATGGACCATTTGACAAATGAGAAATTAATGTGAATGGGACTTCTTCCAAAGTCATAAGAAGGCATTTTTTTTTTAAAAAAAAAAGGAACAAAGACTAGAGAAACAAATGCAAGGAGACTGAGAGAGGTCCACGTGAGGAAAGTCGGGAAGATGGATTTCTGTGCAGACGCACTTGCTCCTTCTTACTTTCCTGCAGGCTTCTTCCTTGTCCTTCTCTAACTTCAGCTTCCATCAACATGTCCTTCCATTTGCCTTCCTCCAGTAGAATCCAGATCCAGTAGCTTCGCAGTGTTCTGAGGAAACTTCAAATAGGAATCAGGAAACCAGGTTCCTCTGGCTCAGACTCTAATCTTTTTTTGATCTGGGGCAAAATACTTAGACCCTTGGAGCTCAGATTCCTTATCTTTAAGAGGAAAACATATGAATCACATCATTTCCATAGCTCTTTCTAATGTTACAGTTTTTAAAAATGTCTGCAATTCTAGAATCTTAGTATCAATACTTAGTAATTTTTAAAAAAATGCTCCTTTTGCTCTCTCATTTTGGGCAAAGTCATGCTATGTGCAGGATTAATTTTAAGATATAATTGTTAATGTTTTTATTTTGTATAGAATGAAATGAAGTCATTCGGTTGTGTCTGACTCTTTGCGCCACATGGACTGCCACATGGACTGTCGCTTACCAGGCTGTTCTGTCCATGGGATTCTCCAGGCAAGAGTACTGGAGTGGGTTGCCATTTCCTTCTCCAGGGGATCTTCCCAACCCAGGGATTGAACCTGGGTCTCCGCAATGTAGGCAGATGCTTTACTATCTGAGCCACCAGGGAATTCCCAGTCTGAGTTTAAATATTTTGTTACAAACTGATCTTGTTATACCACTAACCTTTTCCTTTACACATTTCACTGACTTTATGTTTTGTTTATAGGGCAGGGTTTTCACAGTACAATTTGGCTATGGAATCATGGAAAATTTTAGGATATTAAGACACCCAGAGGAACTATGAGTGGGAGTGTGTTTTCCTGAAGTTAATAGAAACAGTTTAAAAATCAGTTATAATAATGTTAAGAAATGGCACACTTTATTGATGAAAGATTCTGTGACTGTTTTAGTGGAAGATGAAAATTAGGAATATAATTATTTAGACCTGGGCTGTGAAAAGCAAACATTATTTCATCTGTTTTCTGTATTTAAGAAATAGAACTGTTTTATCTATTAAATTAAGCTAGAGCTTGCCATCATCATGCTACCACACAAAAGAAGTCTATAAAAACTTCAGTCATTTTCATCTCAGCATGATGATACCCCCTATGTGGTTTTATAATTCTCAATTAAAATGAGTAATTCCAGTGAAAGAACAAGTCCCATGAGGGGAGAGGCCAAGAAGGAATTCTAATGTTAAAGAAATATTTTGCCATGGTAAGGCTGGTATGGTTGGTGATGTTTCAAACACATCTATGCCCATAGTCTTTAATTTTCATCTTAACACAGAAGTACTGTGAATAAATTCAAAGACAAATTAAAAAAGTCACTACCCTTGTGTTATTGATTGCATTTTTCTATTAAAATTACCCAATCTGATGAACTCATCTTTGGCTTATTTGTATGCTAGTAGTATATGTAGTACCAGATCCATAAAGCTATGAATTTTTCAGCTTCCAATTTTACACATTGTATTTGTGTGCATGCTGTTTTTCTGCCATTTTGCCTTAAATGTCTAATTTATTCTTCAAAATAATCCTATATTGTTCAAGTAAGTGAGGTGACATGGCTAAAGTAACACAGGTTATAAGTGTTCAGGATCTGAGCTGAAATTTTTTTTAAGTCTCTTTCTATATAGTCTGATATTGACTTCTTCATTTTCTTATATCTTGAGCCAATGATTTTGTACAACCTCCACATTTTTCGAGTGCATAGACCCTGGATCAAATTTAAAGACTGTATAAAGTATATCGTTGAAGTTACAAAGAAGAGCTGGAGGGACCAGCTCTGCCCTTAAGTAGGTAGACTTCCTGTCATAGTCTCCTGTGACTCTAGAAACAAGTCCGAGCCATCAGTTAAAATGTGAAAATGCTTTCTAGAAAGACAAACACATTATGATCTTAACCATTAATATTTAGTCTGAATTATTTTTCAGATTTTATTTCTAAATAGAGCCCGAAAGGTATGGGACATAGGTCAGGGAAGTTGCAACAGTGAGTTCAAAGATTCAAAATCTTGGGGGATGTTTGAAATTGAACAACTAAGAGGCTGTCAAACTGAGCTTCCCTCATGGTCACTGCTAGCACATATAGCACCTTTTTGTGAATTTATAAAAGCTTCCCTCTTTGAGGATAAATTTACAAAAAGGCACTCATTCTAGGTGGTTGAAATACTAAAAGACCTTTCTTCCCAAATGATGTAGTCTCAAGCCAGGGCACAAAGGTTTTTGGGTTGGTCTGAGCTGGACTCCAGTTCTATGTATTCCTCCTTGCCTCAGCACTTGCATGCACAACTTGCACAACCTTACTTGGCAGCCCCAGCTTTCCCCAGTGGAGATCATAGGCCCCTGGTAAAATGAAGAAAGATATGCTTATTAGCAGGCTTCCCTGGTGGCTCAGATGGTAAAGAATCTGCCTGCAATGCAAGCGACCTGGGTTTGATCCCTGGGTCGAGAAGATCCCTGGAGAAGGGAAAATGGCAACCCACTCCAGTATTCTTGCCTGGAGAATTCCACTGGACAGAGGCATGCTACAGTTAGTTGCAAATAGTGGGACACAACTGGGCGACTAATACTAAACTATGCTTATTGTAAACTTGAGAACCAATTATTTAAGCCTGAAACTTCCACTTGTCTTTGGTGCAACCTGGCAGCAAGAAGTGCTAGCTGCTTCACACAGCTATGGGTTCACTGACATTCCACCCTGTAGAGTAGAAGCTGGAATTAATGTGGAAAATATGAGATTTCGCTCAGGTAGAATCATAGTTATTTGAAGATGATGTCAGAGTGACCTCCCTCTAGTACTGAGCCTAGAAAACGATCTAGATGTATTTAGCTTTTTGCTGAAGGATTATCAATTATCATGGCATTTTAACTAGTCTATAGGATGAACTATTATAGCAGACTATGAAGATGTCAAAACTCTTTTTTAAAGAAGGCATTATTTTAATTTCCAAGTAAGGGGCTCCAGGTTTCTCTTTCGGCACTGGGCTTGGATATTTCTTGAACCTGTTTCTTAGTTATATACAACAATGTTGTAGTTATATACAGCAGTGTCGTATATTGATATATCCTTTTACTGTGTTTATACTGCTAGCAGTAGTAGTCTTGTGGGAGTAATTTATCTTGTCGTATAAAATTTTTTAAATATAAAAATATTGAGAATGAAATAGAAATTAATTTACAATCCCATTGAGATACAAGTCTTATCCCAAACTTGTCTGTTTCTTTTTCTTTCCTATATAGTTAAAATAAGAAGATGCTGTTCATTTGTCTTCAAGACTAGACTGTCTACTGCAGACCAGATATCTAGGCCAATCCAATCTGCGTGTCTTTGACCCATTCCCTATTTCTTCTTTTATCAGCCTTAGATTACTTGACCATTGTCATCCATGCATTTGTTCAATCTTTTAAAGTTTTTTTTTTTTTTTTCTGATAACCAGTTTTGTTGATAATAGCGTGGTTCTCACTATACCTTTTGGGAAAATAACTAGAGCCAAACAAATTCTATGAATTAATTTTGTTCTTTCTAAAGAATCTTCAATGATAGCCTCCCTCCATGGTTGGGAACAAAGCAGTTAGGCTGTTAGCATGGACGAAGCTTCATTTATTTTGAGTAATTCATTTCAGTCTGCAAATCAAGCAGATATTGACGGAGGGTGCCTGCCTGAGGAGCTTTGCCACCATCAATGTGAACAATTTTGGAGTTTTGTGAGAAGGTGTGAGGGCCACGTCTGAACAGTTATGTATAGAATACGTGTGTGGGATGGCCGTGGAGGTTGGGAGCAAGAGGTGTGTAGGAGGGTGGTATATTTAGACTAACTAGGCTTGGAGGAAGAGTGAGAACATTTAAAATTCTCTATTTATTGTTCCCTGCCATGAGAACCATATGCAGATAAAAGGCCAAAATAAGCATGAGTTTTGTTTTAATTAACTCTCTAAGATTTGTCTACCATTTAGTTGCCCCCTCCCACCCTCGTCTGTTATTTTATTCATTTTAGGGCCATAAATATTATTAATCCACAGAGATTTCTTTCTGCTTCCTTTAGTTAATTAAAGATACTCCAGAATTTATCTTATGCTCCCACCAGGAGGGCACAAAAAGTGAAATATTATATTGCTAGATAGTTCATTCATTAGCATAAAATAATCAGTGCAGTTGTATATTGGAGTTTCAAATACCTCTGCCAGATTTTCTTTTAGGGGACAAATGTAGTCAGTAGGGGAAAACAGAGAGGGAATGAGAGGAGAAAAGAGTTAAAAATTAAGGAGATAGGCAACAGCAAGCATACAGATTAGTGTTTTTAAAGAGATAGTCTCACTAGACTCTAGTCTGGGAATAAACTGCAATAATTCCCTGCCCAGATATCATTAGTAATAGGCACAATGGTCAAATCTTCCTTTATCTGTTTTCAAGCTGTGCTGCTCAGCTGGGAGAAAAAGGGACACATCAGGGCAGCTGTCAAAAAAAAAAAAAAAACCCTGCTAAAATGATATTCTTATATTTTACTTGCTTTATTTTATATTAATGGTTTTATTACAAAAAGAAACTATGATGTAAACTTCATGTATCATTCACTTACAACATTTTAGACCAAACCAAGCAGAACCCAACACTCGACAGCTCCACTATTTATACTCCTCTAAGGGTAGCTCATCCTGCCCTCTTTTTCCACCCTCAGTGTTTTTCTTCCTTCAGGGAGAGATTCTGCATCAGTGTTTCATTTCTCCTCTGGGTGGGCTTAAAGGCCAGACACATTGATTATTAATCATTATATTGGGGTTTCTCTCCTTTCTTGACCAATGACACAATCTGCAGAGCATGATAGGTATACTGTCACTGACATCTGTACTGGAAAAAAATCAGGTTATGGCATATATATCTGCACTAATAAAAAAAGCCATTTTTCAAATCCTCCTTTTGAAAGTCTTACTAAAAGACCACTGTGTTACAAATGCACAGGCACTGAGCCATAAATCCAGTAACGGAGACATATCTGAAAGCCCATTTTGGGATATCCTTTACTTGGACTCCTGGGACACTCCAGTCTTAACAAGAGTCACTTATTCTTTCTCTAGGTTGTGCTGCTGAGGAATACCAGGGAGAAAACTTGAAACATATGGAATTTTCTGGCACTATTAGCTGGCTGTGCTATCTTACTTCATCTATATGGATGTATATTTTTCTTTGTGTGAATTTCTCAGCCTGAAATTATTTTGCCACTCACGCTTTATACAACTCTTTGGCTTTCTGATGTCAGGGCACATATGAGATGTATTTTGTTGATGTTCAGTCAATAAGTTGTGTCCGACTCTTTGCAACCCCACGGACTGCAGCATGCCAGGCTTCCCTGTCCTTCACTGTCTCCTGGAGTTTGCTCAAATTCATGTTAGATGCTATCTAAGCATCTCATCGTCTGCCACCCCCTTCTCATTTGCCTTCTGTCTTTTCCAGCATCAGAGTCTTTTCCAATATAAGATGTATGTGTGTATGTCATTTTACAGTTTTCTATAACATGGCATGAATTTTCATGAATTGAAGAGCAACAGGAATCTACTGTAATGAATAAGAGCATTATTTTTTTTTCAGGGTGGCAAAAGTCTAAATCATGACACTCAACCTAAATGGGTGACTTTGGGCAAGTTACTTGACCTCTCAGAAGTTCAGTTTTCTTAAAATGTGAATTGGAGATAACAGTAATACATGCCCCAAGCTCAGGGCCTGCCTTATAGTAAGTCCTCAATAAGTGGGATGATTATTACTATTATTAATAGGATGGCCAAATCAGGATAATTTGGAGATAAACAGGATCACTGTATATATGTTTTTAATAATTACAGTGAAACAACAGGCATAAGCCAGTGCTATCCTGAGTTTAGTGGGTCATATAGTCAATCTGATTATTGTAGGCTATAGACAACCTAAGTATGAGCATGGGGAAATTAGAAATTGAATTTCTCATTTTGTCCCAACGTTGAGAGGTACATAGGGCCACCAGGGTAACAAACCAGGGGATAGGTTTTATAGTTTTGCTTGTTTACTTTTTTTTTTTGCAAACCTTGCTTTCAGTATACAAAGGGACAGTTTGTAGTCACGCCTTTTAGTTTTGCGCATGCGTACATTCATCTGAGGGTAGTCGTTCCTCTAGTTAGAGCACTTTGACTGTAAAGGACAATAAGGATTTATGCTTAGTGACCTCTTGCAAGTTTTCTTTCTTTGTTGCAAAATTATGGGGAACAACAACTTGATTTATTCCATGAGTTTTGTACTACACTGCCAATAAGTAAATTGGTTCATGGTAATCACAGCATTCACTTCGATTAAATGATCATCAATTGAGTTATTTGCCTTTTTGCATGTAATTTATTATGGTCTACTTTTCTCTTTCAATTAGGAAGTTGGAATATATGATTTACTTGATTCTAAGGATTACAAGGGAACTAGAATTCTAAAATGATTATCTTCAATATTTAACAATTAGAAATGTTTATGTTCCCTTATATTTTACTGACAGTACATAAGTAGGAAATTATTTTGTTGTATGCAATCAAAAACAATTATTTCCTTATGCAAAATCTACATCAGAAAAGGGAAAGATAAAGCATATGAGGAAACACATTTTGCCTAATGATTTTCTCTCAGGAAAAATATTGCTATCGTGATCCTTTTTAATTAAATAAGAATTTAGCACTTTTCATGTGTGTTCTTAATGTCAGACTCTTTGGTTATCACACTTACACCTCTGTTATTAATGTTAGCCGTGGTTTGCAGATGAGGAAAAGCTAGTTATCAATGAATAATTCAGATTCCGTAACTGTCAGACCTCATTATTTTAAATAGGGGATGGTAGTTTCAGTTGTAACCAGCTAATTGTCTCCTTTAAACTTAAACTGTTAGACTATTGCACATAATTCTAATTTAAAAAAAAAACCACACTTTAAATACATTTAAAATTGCTGTAGCACATAAAGCAATTTGCTTTAAATCAGTCTAGAAGAATAAAAGGCAATATGCTGTGATCTATCTTCAAAAAAGAATTAAAATTTATTTTAATTCAATCTACTAGCTCTTGTGAAATGCTTACTTAACATAAAATGAACGAAATGTTTTTAATTTATGAAACATAAGACTGAGATTGAATAATTCAGTTTAAAATTTGGTACCTTTTTGTTTAAACATGTTGCCAAATAAATGTTGAAAACAAAAGTGAATGTGATGAAAGGGTTAACCAGTGGTTATTGCTTTCACTTCCTCAATCCCTGGCATTTTAAAATTAAAATACTTATAACTTTACTGATGACTGTGATCTATTAAGTCCCTGTGGAGAGAGTGCAGGTGAACTGGCTCAGATCTTCCCTCAGGAGAAGCTGCTGCTAGGGACATAGTTGGTAGACATTTTCCAGTGGTCACACCTTCTGATCTACCTAAATGTTCAGATTAAAGCTGCATTCTTCCTGGGCTTCTCCCAGCCAGTGAGGGGAGTACTAGCAGCAGGCTGTCCAGGAAATGAGGCACTCCTATGAAGGCAGTCCTTTTTCTGGGACTCTAAGCCTGGCCCAAACTTTCTCAGAACTGTGTTTTTCCTATTCAGTTCTGCTTTCTTCCCTCTGTCCTTTTCCAGCTCTCAGACCTGCATCACGCCCTGCGAGTTTACCATACCTACTCCTGCTTGGGCTTCTCCTTATCTTTCATATGTGTTTTTCCCAATAAATCTCTTGAACATCTAATTTTGTCATGTTGTTTGTTCCTTGGAGGATGTGGACTAATATGGCAGGAATTCTGCAATCTCTTCGCGGTCTCATTAAACAATTCTATTAACAAATCTAATCTCTTTTATTTGTCTTTGATCTTCTTTAGAGCTTTAAAAAGGTATGTTCTCTAAATAATGAAGATCTCCATGTAGTTGCTGAGGCCCATGTAGAATCATATTTTATTCCTTTTTCAGGTCAAATAACCCTACCTCTTGTAATTCTCTTGTAGCTCCAATATGTGGTTTCTTTTTTCCCTTCTATAATCTTCTCCAGGTTCTCAGTATATCTCAACATGAATAGATAAAGCCTGAATATGTATCTGGTATTTTTACATAAACACATTAAGTCTACTTCAGTCCTATTTTCAATGAGGTCACTGCCTTTTGGAAAAATAAATTCCATATATCCCAGGTCTACAAAACATGTTCCTTTGGTGTGAATTCTACCTTCATTTTGTAAATTTTGATTAGGAACAATGTTGTTCCTTATCACTGAAAATAATTATGCTATGTGTGTGTGTGAGTTGCTCAGTCATGTCTGACTCTTTGTGACCCCATGAACTGTAGCCTGTCAGGCTCCTCTGTCCATGGGATTCTCCAGGCAAGAATACTGGAGTGGAACTAGGGGGACATCTCACAATTTTTAAAAATCAGCAAAGCTTTATTGTGATTATTTCAGCTGTTCAGTAAGTATGATTTCAGATTTTGGGAAAATATTTGTTAAAGATTTATGCCTATGTTGTGTAAATGTAGAAACAACAAAACTTTCATAATGAGGAGGAAGGAACACAATTCTGCCTTACTGTCTGCTGATGGATATAGTGTCTGTGTTCTCCAACATCTAAAGTTTATTGTGCTGTTCCAAAGATAAGAAAAGGGCAACTGTGGGAAGTTATATGAACATTTTGAAAGAAGGTACTGATTTTACAGTGAAGTTTAAAATACGTTTTCAGAGTTTAATATCAAGATATCAGCAACAGTGTGTTGTACTCATTAAAAGAGGAAACTCTGGGGACACACACATTGTCATAGTTCAATTTTAATACCACCTTTGCACTAGCTTTAAGACCTTGGCTTAGTCCAGGATGCTCTCTGGGCCTCCATTGTCCCACCTATGAAGCCAGTAGTTAATTGAAGCAGGGGATGAGACTAGACAAATTCTAAGGCCACTTCTAATCCCTTAAGTCTCTGAGTTTGGTAAGTGCAGTATATCCACACTTCTTTAAAGGAAATGTTCTCTGCATATTTGAGGAGAGCAAGGCTTTGTTTACTTTTTCTAATATTAATCTATACTGGCTGAAACACTACACAGGGTTGCCCAAATTTAATATCCATTTCTGGGAAGAGGTTAAAAGTAAACTTATTTTCCTCTGATTCAGATGTAGGGCATTTTTTATTTATTTATTTTTTTCTAACAGATAAGTCTTCTACCCTAGTCCTCCTTACTATAGTTAACAGTATACTAAGGTTTGAGAAAGTGAAACTCAGATTACTTTTTTTTTTTTTAATTGGAGGATAATTCAGATTACTTTTCTTTTGTCAATTTACATGCAGCAAACAACCTCTGAAATATTAGCACTTCTGAAAGGTTTGTTCCCCTTTGTTACTCTGTGATCTCTGGACAATGACTCGTTTTTGTCTGCTTTGTAACATTCTGAAAGTATAATAGGCTACTGAAGAATAATACAGTAAATATTTCCTCTTCATGAATTCTTATATTCTGACAGGTTTTTTTCCCCCAGTGAAGATGAAATACAGACACATACAATTAATGTCAGTTACAGTTCATAGAAGCATTACTTTTCTTCCATTGCAGTAACTGAACATTGAGAAACTGAAGGGTGTACCCTCTGTAAGCTATGTGTCAGCTTAGCTGACTCAGATCAAGCTTTGTGTTTTAAATAATGTGCTCAGAGAGAAGCCCACCTAGGTCTCTGAATGTCATGCCTGTGATCACACCAGATACTGTGGTCAGAATGGAGGGCTTGCTTACTGGTCTTAAAACTCTTCATTGGCTTTTCTCCTTTCCCATGATGTATATCTTTAATGAATTTAACCATTTTGCTTGGTAACTGGCTGGATTCTACCAAAAAAAATTATTCAGCATTAATGTTCTAGATTTTATATTTTCAGGTAATTACATAAATAAAACAATAAAGGTTGCAAAGTGTACTCAGAATTTATGCCCCTGACACTATGGCTTGGAATTCTGCTATAACACTTTCTTGTCATGTGCATTAATCCAGTTAATTTTGTTGCAGAATAATGAAAATAGATTGCTTTTGGTTTTCTTTATTTTTTTTGAATTTTAGCTTTTAGACTTTAAACCTGCAAAACTTGTTCTAGTAGAAATAGAAGATAGATTTTCAAGAAATACAGGAAAGAAATAAATGGGGTTATTAAGTCACTCCATTGAAGTAGAGAAATATTTTGGATTGTATACATTTTGACCACTCTTTGGCATTGAGAAGACTTTGATAACCTAAGACAAGTTTATGAGAATTGAGTGGTCTTTATGCACATAAATTTTACTTAAGTCACAGATTTACTTGAAGTCGTTTGAGCCTGGGAAAAGTGAGAATCCAAAGGAACACTTCACTTTCTGATATGTAAGAAAATCGAAATATTCTCAAAGACAAAGAGTGAAATGTTACAGAATGACTTCTTATGGTGACTATTATCCCCCGTTCTATAGAGGACAAATTCCTTTCTTTGATTGTGATATTCTGATAAACAGAAAGTTCCAAGAAAAAAGTAACTATGGTTCCCTAAGGGTTTAGTCAGACTTTTAAGGTATATTAAGTGATTCTAACATATGGTACAGATGGATTGCAAGATACACCTGAGAAATTGACTAGTCCTAGCATTTGGTGTTTATGTTTTGACTTTAAAATAGCTGTTCATTAGCTGTGTGTGTATGTGTGTGTGTGTTTAAAGGAAGTTAAGAAAACCGTTACTTTTATTGTTTCCCAGAACATGGAAGGGACTACTTTACTGTAGAAGATTTAAGAGCACTCTTCACTGCTGTTAGTTAAGCAGCAACTCTTAACATGAGGAATGGATAGCTCATCTTTTTTCCTTTTCAGTGTTCTAAAATGTAGAAACTCTACATTAGCTTTTTTTAAGAATAATTATTTTAATTCCCCAAACCTTCTAGTAGCAATAACAATGTACTCACAAGTACCTGCTGAGTTCTAACAGAGAGGAAAAATTTTTGACAGTTAGCCAAACCCGGCATTTGTGATCTTGACCACCTTGACATTTAAAACTCTAAATTTCAGTTCTGAAATGTTTTTCCATTGGGAACAGATTGAGCTTTTTAAGTATAAAAATTAATACAGAAAAAAAATACAGCAATTATTAATATGTAAAGTAGTACATATTAAAAAATCATATGATTACATTCAGATCTGTTTTTCTGAGTTTTCTTTAGATTCCACATGTTAGTGAGAACATATGTAATTTGTCTTTCTTTGACTTATTTCTCTTAGCATAATATCGTCAAGGTCCATCCATGTTATTACAATTGGCAGATTTTCCTTTGTGTCTTTTTTAATGGCTGAAGAATATTCCATTGTGTGTGTATGTGTGTGTATCCACACATATGTGTGTGTGTGTGTGTGTGTATATATATATATATATATATATGTATTTTGCATTTTCTTTATCCATTTATCCATATGTGGATACTTAGATTTTTTTCCAGGTTTTAAATATTGTAAATAACGCCACAATGAACATGTGGGTGCAGATATGTTTTCGGAACAGTGATTTCATTTCCTTCAGATATATACCAAGAAGTGGAATTGTTGGATCACATGGTAGCTCTATTTTTAATATTTTGAGGCACCTCCATATTAGTTTCCATAATGACTGGACCAATTTACCTCCCCACCAACAGTGCACAAGGGTTCCCTTTTGCCCACATCCTCACCAGCATTTGTTATCTCTTATCTTTTTGGTGATAGCCATTCTAAAAGGTGTGAAGTTTTATTCCAAGAACTATGTACTCTCTCTTACCAACCTGGGGAGTTCATCTTTCAGTGTCCTATCTTTATGCCTTTTCATACTGTTCAAGGGGTTCTCAAGGCAAGAATACTGAAGTGGTTTGCCATTCCCTTCTCCAGTGGACCACATTCTGTCAGACCTCTCCACCATAACCCATCAGTCTTGGGTGGCCCCACAGGGCATGGCTTAGTTTCATTGAGTTAAACAAGGCTGTGGTCCGTGTGATCAGATTGGCTAGTTGTCTGTGATTGTGGTTTCAGTCTGTCTGCCCTCTGATGCCCTCTCTCAGTGCCTACCATCTTACTTGGGTTTCTCTTACCTTGGACGTGGGGTATCTCTTCACGGCTGCTCCAGCAAAGCACAGCCACTGCTCCTTATCCTGGACGTGGGGTAGCTCCTCTTGGCTGCTGCCCCTGACCTTGGGTGTGGGGTAGCTCTTCTTGGCTGCTCCTGTGCTGTGGCAACCGCCACTCCTGCCAGGTTGATAGGTGCCCAATATGCTACTGGAGATCAGTGGAGAAAGAATGAAAGGATGGAACCAAAGCAAAAACAACACACAGTTGTGGATGGGACTGGTGATAGAAGCAAGGTTTGATGCTGTAAAGAGCAATATTGCATAGGAACCTGGAATGTTAGGTCCATGAATCAAGGCAAATTGGAAGTGGCCAAACAGGAGATGGCAAGAGTGAACATCGACATTCTAGGAATCAGCGAACTAAGATGGACTGGAATGCGTGAATTTAACTCAGATGACCATTATATCTACTACTGAGGGCAGGAATCCCTTAGAAGAAATGGAGTAGCCATCATAATCAACAAAAGAGTCTGAAATGCAGTACTTGGATGCAATCTCAAAAACAACAGAATGATCTCTGTTTTTTTCCAAGGCAAACCATTCAATATCATGGTAATCCAAGTCTATGCCCCGACCAGAAGCACTGAAGAAGCTGAAGTTGAATGGTTCTATGAAGACCTACAAGACCTTCTAGAACTAACACACACAAAAAGATGTCCTTTTTATTATAGGTGACTAGAATGCAAAAGTAGGAAGTCAAGAAACACCTGGACTAACAGGCATATTTGGCTTTGGAGTACAGAATGAAGCAGTGCAAAGGCTAATAGAGTTCTGCCAAGAGAACGCACTGGTCATAGCAAACACCCTCTTCCAACAACGCAAGAGAAGACTCTACACACGGACATCACCAGATGGTCAACACTGAAATCAGACTGATTATATTTTTTGCAGCCAAAGATGGAGAAACTCTATACAGTCAGCAGAAACAAGACCAGGAGCTCACTGCAGCTCAGATCATGAACTCCTTATTGCTAAATTCAGACTTAAATTGAAGAAAGTGGGCAAAACCACTAGACCATTCGTGTATGACCTAAATAAAATCCCTTATGACTATACAGTGTAAGTGAGAAATAGATTTAAGGGACTAGATCTGATAGACAGAGGGCCTTGATGAACTATAGTCAGAGATTCGTGACATTGTACAGGAGACATCCAAGAAGAAGAAATACAAAAAAGCAAAATGGCTGTCTGAGGAGGCCTTACAAATAGCTGTGAAAAGAAGAGAAGTGAAAAGCAAAGGAGAAAAGGAAAGATATACCCATTTGAATGCAGAGTTCCAAAGAATAGCAAGGAGAGATAAGAAAGGTTTCCTAGTGATCAGTGCAAAGAAATAGAGGAAAACAACAGAATGGGAAAGACTAGAGATTTCTTCAAGAAAATTAGAGATACCAAGGTAACACTTCATGCAAAGATGGGCTCACTAAAGGACAGAAATGGTATGGACCTAACAGAAGCAGACGATATTAAGAAGAGATGGCAAGAATACACAGAAGAACTGTACATAAAAGATCTTCACTACCCAGATAATCACCATGGAATGATCACTCACTCTCACCTAGAGCTAGACATCCTGGATGCAAACCAAGGTGGGTCTTAGGAAGCATCACTACGAACAAAGCTAGTGAAGGTGATGGAATTCCAGTTGAGCTATTTCAAATCCTGAAAGATGATGCTGTAAAAGTGCTGTACTCAATATGTCAGCAAATTTGGAAAACTCAGCAGTGGCCACAGACTAAGAAAGGTCAGTTTTCATTCCAGTCCCAAAGAAAGGCAATGCCGAAGGATGCTCAAACTACCACATAATTGCACTCATCTCACACACTAGTAAAGTAATGCTCAAAATTCTCCAAGCCAGACTTCAGCAATACATGAACTGTGAGCTTCCAGATGTTCAAACTGATTTTAGAAAAGGCAGAGGAACTAGAGATCAAATTGCCAACATCTGCTGGATCATCGAAAAAGCAAGAGAGTTCCAGAAAAACATCTATTTCTGCTTTACTGACTATGCCAAAGCCTTTGACTGTGTGGATCACAATAAACTGTGGAAAATTCTGAAAGAGATGGGAATACCTGACCACTTGATCGGCCTCTTGAGAAACCTGTATACAGGTCAGGAAGCAACAGTTAGAACTGGACATGGAACAACAGACTGGTTCCAAATTGGGAAAGGAGTACGTCAAGGCTGTATATTGTCACTGTGCTTATTTAACTTATATGCAGAGTACATCATGAGAAACGCTGGGCTGTAAGAAGCACAAGCGGGAATCAAGATTGCTGGGAGAAATATAAATAACCTCAGATATGCAGATGACACCACCCTTATGGCAGTAAGTGAAGACGAACTAAAGAGCCTCTTGATGAAAGTGAAAGAGGAGAGTGAAAAAGTTGACTTAAAGCTCAACATTCAGAAAACTAAGATCATGGCATCCGGTCCCATCACTTCATGGGAAATAGATGGGGAAACAGTGGAAAAAGTGGCTAACTTTATGTTTTGGGCTCCAAAATCACTGCAGATGGTGATTGCAGCCATGAAATTAAAAGATGTTTACTCCTTAGAAGGAAAGTTATGACTGACCTGGACAGCATATTAAACAGCAGAAATACTACTTTGCCAGCAAAGGTCCATCTAGTCAAGGCTATGGTTTTTCCAGTGGTCATATATGGATGTGAGATTTGGACTAAAAAGAAAGCTGAGTGCCGAAGAATTGATGCTTTTGAACTGTGGTGTTGGAGAAGACTCTTGAGAGTCCCTTGGACTCAAGGAGATCCAACCAGTCCATCCTAAAGGAGATCAGTCCTGGGTGTTCATTGGAAGGACTGATGTTGAAGCTGAAACTCCAATACTTTGGCCACGTGATGCAAAGAGCTGACCTATTTGAAAAGGCCCTGATGCCTGGAAAGATTGAGGGCAGGAGGAGAAGGGACAACAGAGGGTGAGATGGTTGGATGGTATAACCGACTCAATGGACATGAGTTTGGGTAGGCTCTGGCAGTTGGTGGTGGACAGTGAAGCCTGACGTGCTGCAGTTCATGGGGTCGCAAACAGTCAGACATGATTGTGCGACTGAACTGACCTGAACTGAACTGATGTAGTCTCTCATCTTTGGAAAATGTATTTGTTACTTTGTGTCATTATAAGAGATTTGTAGTATCTTGTGTTACTCTATATTTAGGAACACATCCAGTAATTGAGAATTCAATCCTATGTATATTCTTCTAATTATATTATTGAGAGCATTATATGTATGTATATACACATAATATAACTGTTCATTGATTCTAGTTATACTTGCTGCATGGGGTAAAATTCTCACTGTCTGCTGTTGTCATTGGAATATATTGAAGAAAGCTCCGAGCATCATATTGTTTCATCCATAAATATTGCAGTCTGTATCCTTAAAATGTAAGAACGCTTTTATATAAGATAGAGCATTATCATATCTAAAATAGTTAAAATAATTCTTAGCATACATAAATATACAGTGTATAAATTTCCCTTATGGTCATATATATATATACATACATATGTATATATGTATATATACATACACATACATATATATATATATATATATATATATATATATAACATTTTGTTTGTTCAGCTCAGAACCCAAACACGTTTCCAGTATTGCATTTGTTTCTTGAAATGGCAACCCACTCCAGTATTCTTGCCCAGAAAATTCCATGAACAAAGGAGCCTGGTAGGCTACAGTTCATGGGGTCGCCAAGAGTCAGACACAACTGAATGATGAACACAAGATATTTCAAATGAAATATCCTCTCACTCTATTGCTATTTATTTGTGAAAGAATTTCCTATGTGCTGGATTTTGCTGATTGCATTTCTGTGGTGGTGTTTAACATGATCTGTTATCCCATTTTGACCAGACTCAGGATTGAATTTTTGCAAGGAAGCTATAAAAGTGGTGTTTATTTTCCATGGTAACGCACCAGGAATCATATGACATCTATTATGTCTCTTTTTGGAATATTTAGATTGTTCATTGGATTTACATACATATTATTAGTGTTATCTGTCCATTGTAAAGTTCTTGCTTAGCTTTTCAGTCAAAGATTTTCATAGCCATTATTGATCATAATAGTAGTTTATTTAAGAGAACATGTCTATTTTTGCTGTTTAAAAAGCACTGTTTCAGTTCAAACAGTATATTTGTTGTGGAGATGTGAGGACAATGACAGTTTCTAATATTTTGCTTCTCCTAGGGGTGAGAGAAAATTGAAGAATTTCATTAACACGTTTTTTTTTTTTTTTTTTTTTGCTGTATTATTTCAATTAGTCAATGCTATAAATGTAGCTATTTTCTAATAGCTGAAATCAACTTTCTCAAAAATACTATGACATGATTCTAGCTACTGTGAAGAAAATGGTTTGCTTTAATTGCAAAGAATGATTCCTAGTCTAGGGCTAAATAGAGATAATGATTCGTTGGGGCATTCGGCATGATTTCTTATCCAGTATATCATCCGATTCTCACAGTGACTGTATGTGATTAACAAGGAAAGAATGATTTTCTCTGTTTTACAAGTATGGAAACTGAGGCTCAGAGAGCTGAAATCAGTTTCCATTGTCATCCACCGATTCAGTAGGGAAATTGGGATCAGATCTCAGATTCTTGTCTCCAAATCCAGGGTCCTTTTGGTTGTGCAATAGTTATCTTCAGATTCAGGCTTCCTGGCTATTTGTTAAATTCAATAATAAGTACTGATAAGCCAATAAATCAGTATAAAACTGTCAGTATGCTCTATATGAAGAAATATAATTAAAGTTGTGCTTAAAATTAAAAGTTGCTTATAATTATTTTCATGGAACCATTAAAGGGTATCAGCTACCTACAAATTTTCATTTTTTTATTGCTATTTTTGTTATATTAGCACATTCTCAGAGTGTCTTGTAAATCTCAAATATTTGACAGATTCAGGGAATAATATTTTCTCTCCACAGGAGGACTTGATAACATGGTGCAAGGAAAGAAGATAAACCAGTAATTATAGCATAGATTAATAAGATGATGGGTTTTAGGCTTCAACAATTATCAATTTTGACTTGACCCTAAATTCTGTCTCTCTTATTACTGTCAGTATATCAAGTGACCAAGTGTAACTTGTTCAAAACACATAAGATACATTTTATAAATATATCTAGTCTCTTCTGTATAAATAATTCTATTTCTTTTTAAGGGTCAGGCATGGATAATCACACCTCTGAAATTTTCTTCATATTTTCCACCTGAAGAAATGATCTTCTGTAGTTGGTTTCCAAAGCTTGACTCTAAAGTGGCTGCTGTGTCTAAGGATGGCCTTAACATTGGCCCTAGTGACAGAAACCCAGTGTAGCCTACCTAAGGAGATCCAGATGTCAAAGTTGGCACAAATCTGGCTTTCCACAGGCCCAAGTTGTCTGTTTATTCCTGGCCCTAAAAGAATCTGGGCCATATTTCAAATCTAGTAGATTTTAGTATTTGTTACTAGAGTCCAATTTCTACAGCATCTCTGATGATATTTGATTCCCAAAGTCAAGGATAAAAGCACAATTCTTAAGGAGTTTCTCAGATGCTGAAGATTTATTTGAATGACTTGAGTGACATATTTTCTTAAAAAAAGCTAATTTATCCTCTTGGAGGAAACTCCTTTTTTTTTTTTTTTTTTTTTTGCTTAGAAACCAATAACAGATAAGAATAAACAATACCATGAAAAAAAATGTGACTAACCTAATGCCCACATTGATAAGATGAAGGTTTTGGCTTTAGCAATGCTCTTAAGCAGATTGGAAGACCATCTATAAGGTATGTTATTTTTCTTGGTGTCTTTATGTTGTGTTTTACATCAGCAGAAATTTTAATCAGATGGAAAACTCAAGACTTTCCAGTCTGTATATCATGGCAAGTCTTAGAGAAGTGTCTGTATCTCCAAAGTGTCTTATCTTTGCTAGCATAATATGTGATGTCCTTCAGGATACAGTTATTAGCCATTTTATTCCCACTTTCCTGATGAGGAAACCAAAGCTCAGAAGCTAAATACTTTGGAAATCTGAGTAGGAATTAAGAATTTGGTCTTCCTGACTCAAAAGCCAAAACTTTAATTTGTTTCTCAAGTTCAAGGGGCTAATGTTACACTCGGATACTTTTTAACTTTATGCATGAAAGAAAAATACCAAGATTATGCCAATTTTATGAATTTAAGATTTGAGATTAAAGGTAAAATTTGAAAAGGCATAATGAGTTTATTGGGAGATATTTTTAGCAATAAAGTACATTGTTGTGGCTAGCTTTTCCTAGATTTATAAGTGCTTCTGTAGAAGGGACATTAGGAACCATCCAGTGGTACAAACTCCCTACTAATGCAAGATTTCTTTTCATACCATCCTCGAGAGTACAGTTCTTCCTGAAGCATACCAGTGAGGGGAGAATGTGCTTGGAGAAGCAATTTGGTCTTCATTATCTTGAACTATTGTAAGGTCCTTTCCTCTCTCCAACTGAAATCTGCCTTCTGTTAAATACACTGCTTTGCCTTGGTCTGACTTGTTCTGTAATATACAAAACATACATTCTTTCATTTACACAGTGGCCCTTCTCACCTCTTGGTTATACACTTCCAGTATTATTCATTGTCCCTGAAACTCAAGGTTAAGTATGCTAACAAGGCCAACAATGTTAAAAAGAAACTGAGGTCAAGAAGGGGAATGACGCACTGAGGAATCACAGAACTAATGGCCAGTTCTTCAAAATGATGCAGGCAGCATTCCTGATCATCGAATAAGAATCTCCAGTATTTTTAAAACTACCCATATTGTTGACTTCATAGACCATTATCAACAAATAATATTTATTAAGAGCGCTTGGGAAAATGACACAGTGTTAACTGAAGGCATGGCCTATTTTCAATGGCTTGTTTCCATGTGGGAATCTCTTCTTGCCAAATGATTAGAGAGCTCTTAAATATTTGCATTAACATCATTATTTGTCTAAAAATTTAATAAGAAAGCTGAGCGCCTCTTAAAAAGAGATGATCTCATGTTGGAAAAAATATTTTTTTCCCATCAGATTGATACAGTTTACTTAACTGTGTATTTTTTCTTAAGCACTAGTCTGCAAAATGAAATTATCATAGGCTTAAAATACCCTCAAAATTGTCTATAATATAATCTTTAGTCATAAATCATTATGCAGGAGTAGCTGAACACATTTTTAGAAAATATTATTAGAAATTTTCAGTAATTTCCAAGTAGATACTGGAAAGGTCCAATCTACTTCTCAGAGCTACACAGTTTAACCACAGGCTGATTGTATTTTTAAGTTATAAAACATTATTGAGAAATCCTGTATCATCTAAAATGGTGAAGTTCTGAAAGCTTCACCATCTACCAAATCCTACTGATTTTAAAATAATATTTGAAAGGTTAATCATGAATAATAAATCTCCCAGTATAGCTAATGCTCATTACAGTGTCATTATAAAACTATATAAAATCATCAGATACAATAAGGAAAACATAGATATGAGTTTTACAATCTCTTCTCTCTCCAAATCTTTTACAATAGTTTCTAATAAATAGAAAAGTATATAAATGTTTACAAATTATACATTTATAATGCTGAAAATACAGTTGCTTTTTAATTTTTCAGGCCTTGGCCTGCCTGCATGCTCAGTTGTGTCCTATTCTTTGTGATCCCATAGACTGTAGCCCACTGGGCTCCTCTGTCCGTGGAATTTTCCAGGCAAGAATACTGGAGTGAGTAGTCATTCCCTTCTCCAGGGGCTCTTTCAGACCCAAGAATTGAACCTGAATCTCCTGAGACTCTTGCATTGGCAGGCAGATTCTTTACTATCGTACCACCTGAGAAGCCTCAGTCAACCCCAAAATGAGTCATCCAGAACAGGCATACTTCTGAGGACAAGGAGAAGTGAAGAGAATTGATTGTGGCAAAAGTGGTAGTAAATGAGTTCCTGCCTTTAAAAAGGGTTTAAAATATGATGGCAACTCAGACTGCATGCACACAAAAATCACTGAAGTCTGAGGCAGAACGCATAAAGCAATGTGAGTGAAGTCGCTCAGTTGTGTCCGACTCTTTGTGACCCCATGGACTGTAGCCTAACCAGGTTCCTCCGTCCATGGGATTTTCCAGGCAAGAATACTGGAGTGGGTTGCCATTTCCTTCTCCAGGAGATCTTCCAGACTCAGGGATTGAACCCAGATCTCCTGCATTGTAAGCAGATGCTTTACCGTCTGAGCCACCAGGGAAGATTATATAAAGCAGTGTACATTGTATAAAGCAATGTACATACATTCAAAAAATGCATTGTGATGAATAATAATAAATGCTTAGAATCAGGAAGTGTATTCTTTAAATAATTTGGGGGTGGGGCTACATTTTCAAAAATTAAATGGGTAGAAAGATTATATCTATGTGTTTGTATATGTATAGAGTTTCAGTGTTAAGGAGAAATATTCAAAGTAGTAGGACTATGGCACAAATGGAGACTAAGAATTAAGATGAATCAGAGGTAACTGAACAGCTAAAAAGAAACTTTATAAAGGCAGATAGTACCCTCTAACCCTCTAGTTATGTTGAACCATATGCAACTGTTGATATTAAACTATTTTGACCTACAGATACAGCTGTTTCCTATAGTTGATTGTAAGTTCTCTTATTTGAGCTATAAGGGCTGCCCTTATCTGGAAGGAAGACTGGTGGATATCCAGGCAAAACTACTAAAGAAGAGGAAAGTTTGATGACTGTAGGAATTCACATCTGAATTAAGGTCTTTAGGTTATTTTCACATATGCCACAGTTTTGTAACTATCACTTGGCCACAGTCTTCACTGAAGGAATAGTTCTTGTAGTTCTTTTTGGGCTTTATCCCATAGGCCTGGTAACATGGATAACTGGGCGAGTAGATTCCTAACCCTAAGTATCTGTGTTTTGTCCTTGAATGTAAATTCTGCCCAGAAATGTAAAATGGCCATCAACCAGCCCAGTTTTCTCTTTTTCTAAAATCTTAGCCAAATATAGGAAATAATCAACTGGTAGTGGGTGTATTTGTAAACATAATGGAGGCATATACAAGGCATATTTTCAGAGTGTTAAAGTAAGAATCAAGAGTACCTGTTTCTCAGGAATACTTGTACATTTTTGGAATAATTATACATGTTGGAATTATATTCTTGGAATTTGCCATCCCACTAAAGCTATGTTTGGACCCCGAAGATAGTCCTGTCTTCTTAAAGCCTGGCAACATGGTGGAACTTCTTGATATTACTTTGTGTATCATTAAAACAAGTTCCTAATGTATTTAAGTGACTAGAATGAGCTCTGTTCATCTCAACTGAAAGGGCACTCAGACATCAATATGAAGTCCAAACCAGGATTTTAAAGACTAGTGAAATGCTTTCATTTTAGAATTTAGAAAGGAGAGAAGCCAAGACACTGGTTATTTGACTGTATAATCAGCCCTGAGTAACTGAGTTTGATATACCTTCTAAAATAGGGCCAAATAATGTTAACTTTCATCCTTTGCCTCCTCTCTGCCAATCTAAAACCTCTAGAAAGATGTCCTGTCATCCTGCTTGTTAATTTAAAATTAGTCCACACAGCCCCAACTTCCCTTGAACTTGGGAGCAAAATCTCCAGTAATGAGGTCACAATTTTGAGTGACATTCTTTGCCCATTGCTTTAAATGGTCAGAATTATTGTGATTAGGATTCCAGTTTTCTTTGGTAGCAAGCGCAGGGTTTAAGCAATAGGTAATATGCACAATAGTGACAGTGTCCTATTTTAGAGGACACATTAATAACATGTTAATGATTTTTGCCTGTAAAAAAAGGTACTGCGGGAATATGCAGTGCATAATATCACAAACATGCATATGCAATATTTCTGGAGAATGAAAATGTTTTACTTATTTTATTTCATGGCTTTTAAAGACCAAAATCCCCTTGCATTTTTCCCATATGACACCTTAGTTTAATTTTCATGAGTTAGTCCAGTATGTACAATAACATCTGCTTTCCTTGATGTTCTAAGCCTCTGATACCTTCCGTAAAAATCTTAAGATTCTGAGCTTTAAAAATTATACTATTTTGTTGTTTGTGAGTTTTAAAAGCTTCAGAGGGATAAAAACCTATGATCACTCAGAAAATCTTGCAGAAACCAGGCTCTTCTCTCTATTTCTGCTGCTCAATGTCGCTTCCTCAGAGAGGCCTTCTCTGATTAACCTGTCTAAAGTGGCTTTCCTTAGCTACTCTCTTTTTCATCAGACTGTTTCTTCCTAAGACTTAGCAAACTTTGTTGTCCTTCTTCAGGCCCAGCTGCTGAGTGCATCCTTCTGATTTATGCTCTAATCTCTCTTCTCAGTGGGTGGTCCCGGGTAGCATGTCTGCTTTTCCTCAGTGCATGTAAGAGTCACAGCAACTTCCTGCAGAAAGCATCACTTCCTCACTTTCTCCAGAGGGATGATGGGCTTGGCAGGGTCCCTATACAAGTATTTGCTATGGCATGGTTTTGAGGAAGAAGTTAAAAATTCTTATGGGACATATTTTAACATATAGACCTACCTGAATAAGTCAGTGTCATATTTGTATTGCAAAAGGCAATTTGTATTCTTTAAATAGATATTCCCAAGTAGGAATTTATCTGGAGGAAATACTTAGACAAATGTATAAATATACATGAATATAAGATTCAGTGGGGGAGCGTGCTTAAAGGTTTTTATGTAATCATCAGCTACGTAAATTATGAAATATATAAAAAGATATACATTGATATGGTAAAACCTTTACAAAATCTTGTTGAGAGAAGTGGGTTGCCAAGGAGCATATATAGAAGGAATTTGTTTACTTGAATTATGTACTTCCTATATGTTGATAAGTATATTTTTGTACTGAATCATATACTGTTATAGTTATTCAGCAAAATTCTATTTGTGGTTACTTGTGTTCATATTGTGGAATTTGAAGGGATTTTTCCTTTCTTTTTTATACCTTTCTCTATTTATTGATTACAAAACTGGTGTACACTTTGGGGCAAACGGAAAAAGTGAAATGAAAAAGTTGTAGCGGAACAAATACTTTTATAAACTGTATAGCCAAACAGTGAAGTAGGTAAGTAAATAAGTAAAGGAAAAATGAAAGATTTCACCATCATACAATGATTATGATTATGCCAACATACACAAGTGTTAAAAACCTGAAAAACTGATAACAAAAGTGACAGTTGTGTGGAGTCAGTAGGATTAAGAGCATATACTATTTTAAAATATTCAGTCAGTCATGTCTGCTCAATTGTGCCCAACTCTTCGCAGCGCCATCGACTGTAGTTGCTTGGCTCCTCTGTCCATGGGAGTTCTCCAGGCAAGGATACTGGTTGCCGTTCCCTTCTCCAGGGGATCATCCTGACCCAGGGATCAAACCCATATCTCCTGCATTGGCAGGTGATTCTTTACCACCTGTACACTGGCTGTATTATTTTCTGTAATTGAAAATATTTAAAAAGATTGATATGCATGTAGATATTGCTTATTTAGCAGAATTTGGCAGTTTGCACAGGAGTTATAGGTTGTTACTTTGGATAAAAAAAGATTGGAATAGCAAATAGGCTATTATGTACATATTACATGTTTAAATGCATTATTACACACACATACGTGTGAATATACATGCATTATCATGAACTGAAATACAATAAAGTCTGTAGAGAAGTAAAGTTAGTCTTAAATTCTACTCTAGTATGTCTTCAGAGTCTTATCTTAAGGACTTCTTTATAATTGGTAGAGTGAAGAATTTCAGAATTTTATAATATAGACTTCAAAGTTTCAGTTCATGTTACATTGGCAGAAGCACTTCCTCTCTTGGTTCACGACTTGAACTGTTAGTAACTCATCTAGTCGTCTTGCAGGATCTAATGGGGGCATATATGCCACAGATAATTCTTGGTACTTTAGAAGAACTTTCATCTTGTACTCTCTTTTTCAGTGACTAAAAGAACCTTAAGAATGAACCTAGTAGAAAAGTTGCTGTGCTGAACAATTCTTTCAAAAAATACTATAGGTGACAATCATGTGTATTTTTTCTTCTGGTTTCAATGTACTAGTGATTCCAATTGTTTTGCTTGATGTATGTTCTATATCTGCTAGTTTACCAGTGTTATTTACATTTTACCAGTATTATTTACATATGTAATTACTTGTATGTAATCATAGCTATATAATATACCAATAATCTGAGGTTGACATCAATAGTTGATACTGTTTTAAAAATAGAATGTAAGCATATAAACCCATTTAGTTAAACATTTTTGGAATTGAACTCAGATCTCACTCAATTGCTTTATAAATTGGTGAGCATTTGTTTATATTTCTTATAAAATGAATAAATGAAACTAGAAAGTATAATACAGGACAACTAGCAAAGCACCCATAGTTTTATGTATCTTTTAATAACCCATTATGTTTTGAACATGAACTAGTTTTTTCTTCCTTCATTATTCCTGTTATCACTTAGTGTATATAGTATCATAGTTTTGGAACACACTGAATAAATAATACAGTTCATACAAGGCAATCATTTTTCTTACAAGCAGAACTAGCAAGAGAAAAAGTTGAAACAAATGTTTACTTAGCTCCTACTTTGTACTAAGCATAACACATGGCAATGAAGATTTCAAGATAATGAGACAGAATACTGTCCTCATGGCCTACTAGGGAACAACAAAAGCTCTCCTTTTCTGCAGACACGTGACATGGTGGGAAGCTTCCGAAACATGGGAAGCTGTTGATATGTGTGGGTGGCAGGATATAATTTAATGTAGAAAATGCTGTAAATTAAGGTTTGTGTAATGTATTGTCTGAATACAAAAGAGGAAGCAATTAATTTCATCTGGATAACTGTGAGAAAACTGGTCCTCAAAGAAAGCTGAAAGAAGAGAAGACATTGGAGCAGGACCTTGAACAACGAGTTTGATCTTTCCTAGAAGGCACACAACAGGATGGGAAGAGAAGAACTGACTCTGCCATGTCATGGAATATTCCATGTGATGGAATAAAACTGCCAGCATTCTTGCTGATACTAATGCAGTGTGTTCTTAAATTATTAAATGACTTCAATGCTTTCATTAGCATATCATTTTACATCTCTCCTCTTTTTCTAAATTCTACACTAGCAGAATCCAGTGGGGTTCTTTACTTATCATGAATTTGGTGCATTGATAGCAGAGGTGGCTGGCCACAGATGAAACACTTTGAAGAATGATATATTCTGGTGATGACTGCTGAGGTGAATGGCACCTCTGCATACTGGTTCTTGCCTTTTTCCTGCTGGCACAGTCAGTGACTAGAGTCTGAAATGAAGAGAAAGGATTGTAATCACTCAACACAGAGGTATAAAAAACTCCCTAAGAAAATGATTTTCTCAGTTGATTTTTCAGCTTTCTTCTGATCTCAGTGGCATCGTCAGTTCAGTTCAGTTCAGTCACTCAGTCGTGTTCGACTCTTTGTGACCCCATGAACTGCAGCACGCCAGGCCTCCCTGTCCATCACCAACTCCCGGAATTTACCCAAACTCACGTCCATTGAGTTGATGATACCATATAAACATCGCATCCTCTGTCGTCCCCTTCTCCTTCTGCCTTCAATCTTTCCCAACATCAGGGTCTTTTCAAATGAGTCAGCTCTTCACATCAGGTGGCCGAAATATTGGAGTTTCAGTTTCAACATCAGTCCTTCCAATGAACACCCAGGACTGATCTCCTTTAGGATGGACTGGTTGGATCTCCTTGCAGTCCAAGGGAGTCTCAAGAGTCTTCTCCAACACCACAATTCAAAAGCATCCATTCTTCTGTGCTCAGTTCTTTATAGTCCAGTTCTTATATCCATACATGACTACTGGAAAAACCATAGCCTTGACTAGATGGACCTTTGTTGGCAAAGTAATGTCTCTGCTTTTTAATATGCTGTCTAGGTTGGTCATAACTTTCCTTCCAAGGAGTAAGCGTCTTTTAATTTCATGGCTGCAGTCACCATCTGCAGTGATTTTGGAGCCCAGAAAAATAAAGTCCGTCACTGTTTCCACTGTTTCCCCATCTATTTGCCATGAAGTGATGGGGCCGGATGCCATGATCTTAGTTTTCTGAATGTTGAACTTTAAGCCAACTTTTTCACTGTCCTCTTTCACTTTCATCAAGAGGCTCTTTAGTTCTTCTTCACTTTCTACCATAAGGGTGGTGTCATCTGCATATCTGAGGTTATTGATATTTCTCCTGGCAATCCTGAATCCAGCTTGTGCTTCATCCAGCCCAGCATTTCTCATGATGTACTCTGCATATAAGTTGAATAAGCAGGGGACAATATACAGCTTTGACATACTCCTTTTCCTATTTGGAACCGTACTATGCTATAATAAATCATAGTATGATTTGGTTTCTTCTAAAATCTGGGAAGTGTGCAAGTGCTAATAGATTATATATATTTTGAGTCATGGTCCTAAATCATAAGGTAATGCAAAATGTTAAATGGACCTTGAGAACACTGCATTGGGGTAAAAAGACAAGTAGAATAAAGTTGATATTGATGTCAGAATTAAGCTTATGTTACAAACTCATGAGGTACAGAAAGGAGCAATTTTATTTAGTAAGGAAATTGTGTGTGTGTGTGTGTGTATAGAGTAAATATAGTTTTACCTTTAGGTTATTCAGCTATAATTGGCTCAGGGGTATTTCATAGTCTTAATTTACAACTGGCAAGACAAAAGAAATATCTGCTTTGGATACTTGTATTTGATCATTGCCAGGAGGGAGATACAGAAATGTCAGTTTAGTCTGTCTGAAACAACAATAGCAGCTGCAGCAGCAACGGGTCCAGGAAAATAGCTAGAAATGTGACACTGTAGTTGATAGAAACTCATGTTCATTTTATATATGAAAAGTTCTTTTTGTTATTCAGTCACTCAGTAGTGTCCGACTCTTTGCGACCCCATGGACTGCAGCATGCCAGGCTTCCTGTCCCTCACCATCTTCCAGAATTTGCTCAGATTCATGTCCATTGAGCCGATAATGCCATCCAACCATCTCATCCTCTGTTGCCCCCCTTCTCCTGCCCTCAATATTTCCCAGCATCAGGCTCTTTTGCAATGAGTTGGCTCTTCACATAAGTGGACAAAGTATTGGAGCTTCAGCTTCAGCATCATTCCTTCTGATTCAGTCCCATTGAATATTCAGGGTTGATTTATTTTAGCATTGACTGCTTTGATCTCCTTGCAGTCCAAGGGACTCTCAAGCATCTTCTCCGATACCCCAGTTCTAAAGTGTTAAATCTTTGGCTCTCAGCCTTCTTTATGGTCCAACTCTCACATCTGTATGTGACTACTGGAGAAAGCATAGGTGTGACTATATGAACCTTTGTCAGCAAAGTGATGTCTGCTTTTCAGTAGGCTATTTAGTTTTGTCATAGCTTTTCTTCTAAGGAGCAAGCATCTTATAATTTCATGGCTGCAGTCACAATCTGCAGTGATTTTGAAGCCCAAGAAAATAAAGTCTGTCACTGTTTCATTATTTTCTCATCTATTTGCTATGAAGTGATGGGACCAGATGCCATGATCTTAGTTTTCTGAATGTTGAGTTTTAAGCCAGTTTTTTCACTCTCATTCACCTTCATCAAGAGACGCTTTAGTTCCTCTTCACTTTCTGCCATAAGGGTGGTGTCATCTGCATATCTGAAGTTTCTGATATTCCTCCCATCAATCTTGATTCGAGCTTGAGGTTCATTCAGTCCAGCATTTTGCATGATGTACTCTGCATATAAGTTAAATAAGTAGGGTGACAATATACAGCCTTGATGTACTCCTTTTCCAATTTTGAGCTAGTCCATTGTTCTATGTCTGGTTCTAACTGTTGATTCTTGACCTGCATACAGATTTCTCAGGAGGCAGATAAAGTGGTCTGTTATTCCCATCTCTTCAAGAATGGTCCACAGTTTGTTGTGATCCATATATGGTCAGAGGCTTCCACACGTCAAAAGTACTATGACCTTATTTCTACAGAAAACTATACAACATTGATGCTGTCCTTGGAGTTTTTGGGAGAGCATAAAGGCTTGTTAAAACTTCATTCATTAAATAAAATTTGAGCATTAGCTCTGAAATTGTTAAGGGAGGCTAGAGTTGATTTTAGGTAGTGAAGGATTCCTGTAGCTATTCAGGATTCTGTAAAAGGCTGCCATTCTTTGGAGGAGCTGTGAAATCACAGGGAGCTGTTGGTTTGTGTGGCTAGCAGGAGCAAGTGCTAAAGGCTGAGAGTGCCACTGAAACACGTAGGATCCGGGAGACCTTGTTGTTCAGCAATACTCACCTAACCATTCACCCTGGGGGTTTTCTTATATAATTTTCACAGATGGAGGGGAAACAGTAACATCCCGCCGGGAAAACAGACTAAGCTTTGGGCTTAGGAACCATGGATGAAGATTGAAAGCAAGACTGGAGTGTAGAGAGAGAAAATTGGCCTTCTGATTCTGGGCTGGAAATATACAGCTTGTGAAAACAGTTAGAGCTGAAATTATTTAACTTCTAAGCATTCTTTTGTTTTATTTTTTTCAAGTGTGTATAGGTACATGGCAACTGTCTATTTACCACAATTAGAACCAAGAAACAAATCTATTGCCATAGATTTTAAGAGACTAAGCTAATGTTATTCTAAGCTAATGTTATTATTAAACTTTCTCTTTAAGTTTATTTTTTGTTTATTTTAGGCCCATGTCTATGAAGAGACATAAAACAAATTTCTTTGAAATTATCTGATCTTCATCAAGTTGGCCTCAAATTTGCCAGTTTTCTTTCTGTGTACCGTGTAGAAGGGCAAACCACATTGTCTTCAAAACAGAGTGAAGATAGTTTGGTTTAGAATAATTTCTGTTTAAGGAAGGGTTAAGAAAGAGCATGTGTTCACAAGTGACAACAAGACCTTAGCTGCTACTAAATTCTTACAAAAATCTTATGAAATTGATTATTCTTTACGTGATCATGCTCCCAAATGATGATCAACAGAACTACTCTCTAAATACAACTGTTCTCAGAATGTTAATCTTGAAGGAGGAGAAAAGTAAGAGTGCAAATAGCTGCTTGTCTATAAAGTGGACTCAGGACGATTTGGAAAAGATAATTTTGTTTGTTTATTTTACAAAAACTTTCCTGTGGCCTAGTTCTATGTGGAAATGGGACTATCTGATTAGATTAAGGTCGTGTTTAGACTTATGAATTGTTATGAGAGGATGGAAACTTTATTTTCAGCTTATTTCATTATTAAAGCTTATGTATCTGCTCTTGATCAGTAACACAAAATTTCAAGATTTCATCTCAGATTTGCTACAGTGAGTGCTGTGCAAAGAATATGTGGTCTGAACTCATCAAAATCAGTGTTTCCCAACCTTTTTACACCTATGCTCCTGCTTCATAAACATAAAAGTCTCATACTTTCCTAGAATCTTAAAGGCTTATCTATTGAATATAATTATTTTCTGTATATTTCTGCCAGTCAATAAGTTGTGCTTTACTTTGGTGATATTGCATTCTAATAATAATATTATTTAATACTGTGAATGTTAAATAATAATTTTGAATATGCCTCATAATTCATGCTTCCCTCCTGAGATACTTGTACCTTGTAGGGGGCAAGCAGATGATGAAGCAGACAAGTGATGTAGTCTGTCACCAGTTGAGAACTATCCACTGAGATATCCTAAATACTCTCAATGTTAACTTTGTATCTAGCAGACCATCAGAGAGCTGCCCAACTGGCTTGCATTCCTTTCCTACTTCTTCCATAACCTGAAATCCAATTAAAGAATTCTATTTTGGATTTTTGCATCGACTTGTATTGAGAGACTCGATGAACAAAAACTACACAAAACTTGGTATTATATTTATTATAGGATATCATTAAGGATAGAATCCACTACATTTTACACATCCTTTTCCTAAGAATAAGCTTTATTTGTTTCATCTGAACATCTTGTAATGTGGTTTATTGTTTTCTTTGGCCACTGGGACTCTGATTCCAAACATAAACTCCTTTTAATTGTATGAGACTTTATGATGTACACTTTATGCAAGTTAACGTCTAGGTGGTTAACACTATCAACTTTGGAGTCAGCCAACCAGGGACTGGAATCCCAGCTTTTGATAATCATTAGCACTGTGAACTTAAGACAAGTAACTCAAATTCTCTAAGGCTTCATTTCATTATCTAAAAATAAGAAACTTAAAATACCTTCCTCACAGAATTCATATGAAGATTCAATAATATAATTTATAGTATTTAACAGTTTGTGGCATATGTAACACTTGTCATTAAATTAATTATGATTTGAATGGTTTCCCTTTAGCCCCGAATCCTTTATCTTTGTGTGTTTGTGTGTTTACTTGTTTGTTTTGTGCCTTGTTTCATTTTCTGTCTTGGTGTTATAGTGTTTCTTTGTGCTAAGTCACTTCAGTTGTGTCTGACTTGTTGTGACCCTATGGACCATAGCCTGACAGGCTCCTCTGTCCATGGGATTCTCCAGGCAAGAATACTGGAGTGAAGAGCCATTTCCTTCTCCAGGGGAACTTCCCTACCCAGGGATAGAACCGGGGTCTCCTGTATTGGCCGACAGATTCTTTATTGTCTCAGCCACGAGGGAAGCCCCTTTGAGGGGATCGGTCACATGCAATTTTGAAAAGTACGTAATATTTTAAAAATTAATTAGTATCCTTAATTTGTTCTCTTTAATATCTCCTTTCAGTTTTTTATTTTTTGCTACTTTGTCCTGCCAACCCTCAACAGTTTCTCTCCCCTGCCTTTAAGAATCCATGTCCTCCTTTTATCTCTTTGCCAAAGTGTCTGAAGCTATTTAAAGTATTGGGTAGGATGTCAGATGGTGTAAGTTTGGGTTGAGAGTACCATCCATCCCTAAGGGAGCTAACTTTTGAAAACTGGCAAAGAACTGCCTCATATCCATCCCATGTGCCATCTGTGATGGCCTGATGACCCATGAGTATTTAGGACCACTTCTGAAGAACAGAGTTTACATTCTCCAGCTACACAATGTTCTCCTAGTATCAAAGCTGATCCATAGGTAAGGCTCAGAACTGAAATAGAGTTTCAGCATATCTTAACTAGAATAGTTAAGTGCTTCAAGCTTTGTGCTTGGGCAAAGTCAAATGTATATACATTTTTAATTTTATAATAATAATATCAAGATCTTGTGAGTAAAGTTGCAGTGAATCACTAACCATGAGGGCATAAATTTAGAGAGATTTTCTTTTTATATGCTTCTATCAAGAGGTAAATGAAGTTGTATATAGAGCCATTATTCAGTTTAAACATACATTTTCTGGATATAGCTGAAATAGGAATAAACAAAATAGAATAAAAGAGCCACCACATACGGTCAGTCACAGACAATAGAAAAACAGTAAAAAAAAATTAGTGATGTGACTGTCTTTGACAGAAATGATGCAGTTCTTAACATATTATATTAAACCTGGTCCAAACAAGATTTCATTCCTGTCACTTCACAAAACTGCCCTTATCTCAGTTACCTATGATCTCCATGTTACTAAATGCCATGATCAATTCTTGATTTTCATCTTGATTATCAACATTGTGTTATACAATGCTTCTATTTTCGTGTACTTATCTTATTCAAATTCAAAAACATTTTTTTCCTACCTCATAGACTGTTTTTCCTACCTCACAGACTATTTTTCCTGCTCACTGATCACTCTTTTCTTATTCCTCCTCTTCTACTCAAATCTTAACATTGGAGGATCCTAAAGCTCTGTCCTTCTCTTTCCTCTTCATTTATATTTACTTTCCAGTGATTTCATCCAGAGTTATTATTTTGTATATTATCTATATGCTAATAAATCTCCCATTTTTTTGAGGACTCCCTAATTTGTATCTCCTTGCAGTCCAAGGGACTCTCTAGAGTCTTCTCTAACACCACAGTTCAAAAGCATCAATTCTTCGGCGCTCAGCTTTCTTCACAGTCCAACTCTCACATCCATACATGACCACAGGAAAAACCATAGCCTTGACTAGACGGACCTTTGTTGGCAAAGTAATGTCTCTGCTTTTGAATATACTATCTAGGTTGGTCATAACTTTCCTTCCAAGGAGTAAGCGTCTTTTAATTTCATGGCTGCAGTCACCATCTGCAGTGATTTTGGAGCTCCCCAAAAATAAAGTCTGACAGTGTTTCCACTGTTTCCCCATCTATTTCCCATGAAGTAATGGGGCCACATGCTATGATCTTAGTTTTCTGAATGTTGAGCTTTAAGCCAACTTTTTCACTGTCCTCTTTCACTTTCATCAAGAGGCTTTTTAGTTCCTCTTCACTTTCTGCCATAAGGGTGGTGTCATCTGCATATCTGAGGTTATTGATATTTCTCCCAGTAATCTGGATTCCAGCTTGTGCTTCTTCCAGTGTTTCTCATGATATACTCTGCATATAAGTTAAATAAGCAGGGTGACAATATACAGCCTTGACATCCTCCTTTTCCTATTTGGAACCAGTCTGTTGTTCCATGTCCAGTTCTAACTGTTACTTCCTGAGCTGCATATAGGTTTCTCAAGAGGCAGGTCAGGCGGTCTGGTATTCCCTTGGACTGCAAGGAGATCCAACCAGTCCATTCTGAAGGAGATCAGCCCTGGGATTTCTTTGGAAGGAATGATGCTACAGCTGAAACTCCAGTACTTTGACCACCTCATGCGAAGAGTTGACTCATTGGAAAAGACCCTGATGCTGGGAGGGATTGGGGGCAGGAGGAGAAGGGGACAACAGAGGATGAGATGGCTGGATGGTATCACCGACTTCATGGATGTGACTTTGAGTAAACTCCTGGAGATGGTGATGGACAGAGAGGCCTGGCGTGCTGCAATTCATGGGGTCACAAAGAGTTGGACACGACTGAGTGACTGAACTGAACTGAACTAATTTGTATCTCTGATCTTGACCTCTGCTCTGGACTCTGGACTCATACATCTAACCACCTATTCAACATCTCTCTGTCCATGTCTAATTCTTAAGTCTATTCTTAAAATGGAATTCCTGATCTCTCTTTCTCAACCCTACTTCTTCTGCCTTTGCAAGCTCAGTTGACCTCAAATCTGCCCTCTAGTTACTCAGGCCAAAAAACTTGGAATCATCTATTACTCTTCCCTTTCCTTACTTCCACATACAGTTTGTTAGGAAATCCTATTGATTTCTTCTTCAAAATATTCTTATAATATGATCACTTCTCATTTTGATAACATCTTGGTCAAGTCACCAGTTTCTCCTATCTGTACGACCATAATGATTTCTTTAATAAGCCTCTCTGCTGCTATTCTGGCAGTCAGTATTTTTTTTTTTTTTAATCAAGCCTACAGCTAAACTGATACCATAAAAACATGTCAGGCCAAGTCATTTCTCTGCCCAAAACCTGTGTCTGGGGCTCACATGCCACCCCAAGTAAATCTAAGTCATTGCAGTGGCTCACAAGGACCCATGCTCTGGCTGTCTTCTGCCTCCCCACCCTCATGTACCACTTCTGTCTCCCTTGCTCATCCTACTTGGACCATTCTGGTATGTGTGTTGTTCCCTAAACAGGACAGGGCATGTTTTTAACCTTAGGGCCTTTAGCCTGTAATTCTCTTTGCATGAGTATTTATGAGACTTTCATACATCCTTCTCACTTTGCTCAAATATCTGATTATAAGTGAAGAATAACTCTGACTACTCTATTTAATACTGCTGCTGCTAAGTCACTTCAGTTGTGTCCAACTCGGTGTGACCCCATAGACGGCAGCCCACCAGGCTCCCCTGTCCCTGGGATTCTCCAGGCAAGAACACTGGAGTGGGTTGCCATTGCCTTCTCCAATGCATGCAAGTGAAAAGTGAAAGGGAAGTCACTCAGTCGCGTGCGACTCTTCGAGACCCCATCAACTGCAGCCCACCAGGCTCCTCCGTCCATGGGATTTTCCGGGCAAGAGTACTGGAGTGGGGAGCCATTGCCTTCTCCGCTATTTAATACTACTTAAGTAGTATTCTTAAGTACTCCGATTCCCTGTTATACTGCTTGACTTTCTCTTTGTTTACCACTTATCACCATCTAACATACTACATAAGTAATTTACAGTTCACATTATTATTTATTGTTTTTCTCACCCAAATAGATGTAAGCTCTCTGGGAACTAGAGTTGGGCATTTAGTGTTTCTTTTACTTATTAGTTGATTGATTGCAATTTTATGGTTTACTAACATAAACACCTTTGTCCATAAATCTTCATCTAGTTAAAAGGATTATTTTCCTAAAATAGATTCCCAGTGATAGGGTTACTGAGAATAGGACTCCTTGATAAATATCATCCAGGTGTATTGTACCAATTTACATTCTCACCAACAATGTAAAAATGCTTATTAAATATTCATCATTATTGAGCATTCCATTTTTGACAGTTTGTTTGTCAAAAATATTATATGTTGGTTATTTTACTGCAATTCTTATGACATTAAAAATGTCTCATTTGTTACTTTCATAAGTTGCCTTTGTTATAATACTTTTATAAGTTGCCTGTGCTCTTTTCACCTTTATAAATCACCTATAATAATTCTTTGTCCAATTACCTATTAGCGTTTTGTGTTATCTCTGTCTTGTCAGTTTATCTATTTTTAGCTTAATATATCTTAAAATTGGTATTTACTTTATATGGTAATTGTCCATAGCTATAATACATAAGTATAATCTTGTGTATATATTGTCATCTAAAAAATTGGTTTTAAGCAATATAAACTTTGAGCAGCTTTATTTAGAGGTGTTACAGACAGAAAAAGATCTCCATGGAAACTTTCAAACATTTGTAAAAGTTTTTGCCATCTCACAGTACATGAAGCTCAATGCATATCACCAAATGAAATCTTACAGAAATGGTCTGAAGTATTTGTAGGAAAGGTTACTCTTGAGCAATGTCTAATGTCCCTACAAAAATGTGGCAAGAGTGCAAAGTAGAGGGAGCAGAGAAATAAACAGAGCTTTGGTGCATAGATGAGCACGACTTAGAAATGCACTTCCATTGATAAACTGTCAGCATCAATTGTACTTTTAAATTTTCCTCTTAGAATTTATTCTCTGGTACAAATTTCTAGCCAAGGAGAATGACACTGATTGTAGATAATTGAGAATGAACTTTTGGGGTGATTTTAAAGGTGACTTTAAATCTCTTCATATTTTGCTTGTTGGTATTTTAAAGATCTAATGATAATGATCTTACATTTGCAGCTAGGGCACGCTAAAAAAAAATGTCTCCCATTACTGCAGAGACCCTGTCAGAGACATTTCATTCTATTGGATATTTTTGTGTTGTATCTTTAGTTAAGGATGTCATATGACTAATTTTGCTTTATTACATTATATGTTCTAAAACCTTTACCCCAAAAGTGAATTTATACTGATACTGTGCAGAAGGATCATATTTTCACCACAGAGACTCTGCCATTCCCAGGGTTAAATGTGGACTTGATTTAGCTATATGCCAGCATCATCACACAACAGTGTGAGGTGAGAATGAAGGATCACTTTGGACCCAGAGAGAATTTAAGTAGGCAGGATGTAATTACCCAAGCTGGACTTAAGCCAGAATGACGGGGTTAACATCTTCACTAACATCCATCCTAATTGAAGAAAATTGAAACTAACAACAGCTACTTTCCCAAAATGTGAGTCACACACCTTTTCCTAGTGTCTTTCATTTTCTCTTTATTGATAGAGTCTCCCAGGCAAGGACTGGATTTTATCTAAGTCAGTTGTCTGTTACCAGCAAAATTGTTGTTGTTCTTTAAGGATATGACAGTACAATCTAGTCACTACTCAAAAAATTTATGAAATGTGAGAACTATAATTTCTCTTTTGGTTTCTAGGCTAAAAACAAAATAAAACACTATACATGGCATGAAGCCCAGGTTTGTAGAGTTTGAGATTATTTTATTTTGTTCCAATGTTAAATAAAATAATACTTGGCTAAATCTATGGAAACATTAAAATAAATATAAGACTCTGAATAATCTTAGCTTTAAAAAGTGTTTCACACATTCTATAAAAGATAGTAGTATATCTTTAAATGTAATATGTTTGAGTCATTCGCTTCCATTTCTGTCCTCCTACAGTAAAATATGAACTCTTGAGTTTACGGACTATTTTTCCTTCATCTGAACAGTACCATCCCATAGCACATACTCCTGGCACAAAATAGATGCTCAATATGAATATTGACTACTACTGATTTACCTTATTTACTTGCATCATAACTAATTAGCCAGCTTACATGAAAGTCATAATGTACAATCTCTCTTCTTTTAGAAATTTAGGTGTTCTTAGATTCATTTATCCCTATTTCCTCCATTTGTTAAAGTGGTCCCAACTCCTGTTTCTCTTAATATTCAAGTATTTTCTTATTTTTTAGTGGGAGAAATCACTCTCTTATTATTAAATGCATTTAATTAACAATGGGAGTTTTAAATTCTTATTCCCTTGGAAATTGCTTTTAATTTTAATCCCAGTTGAAAGTGCCGAATGCAAGAAAGACTTTGTTAACACAGGGGTATGTTAATTTGTAGCCCAAACTCACTTTCCACTATTTGTCATTCTTCAAATGGCTCCTTAGCCGAATATCCTAGAGCTATGCTATAACAGGGGCTGGGAGTAGAAAGAGGGCACCTGAAGAACTTTTGAAGGTGAACATCAAGGCAACAGATATCAGCGCCTGTGCTTTTTTTTTTTTTTTTTGTATGAATATTACCTTTCCCAGGATGCTTGGTAGTTTTGAAACTCTGTTATAATATGGTCTGTAGCACATAGTAGAAAGAGACAGAGATGTAAGTGTGATATTGTATACAAGCTCAGAGATAAAAGGAACATCTGCAAATTGAAGTGTTAAGGTTACATGGATAACTTATTTATTTAAGGTTTTAAAATAGGTTGTTATACTGTGATAAAGGTTGAACAATTTGGCTTGAATAAGGGAATTTTTGAACTTTAAGCTCTTGTGTTTTTTTCTAATTTTTCAAAGTTCAAAAAGTTTGGTAATTTTTTTGATGTTGCATATTTCATGAAGCTATGCATGCATGGCCTGGATTAGGATAGGCATCAGTCAGAAATTTGGCAGTACTGTAAAAAATGCTGTTTCTGCAAAATTTCCAATCCAATTTAAACATATATGTTCTTGATATCTTATAAGAAATATTTAGTATCATGGGATTTACAGCCCAATTTTCTGACTGAACAGGTTCAGATAATTTTTAAAAAGCTTAGGATAAGCAACTTTCAAGTTGTGCCAAAATCTCTCACTAAATTTAGGTGTCCTTCCAAACCACAGCAAACTACTTTAGTAAATACTCCTTAATCCTTGATTAACCAGTATTTGACTATGTCTATGTAGACAGTTAATGACACCCTGTAGGCCTCTGAACTATCTTCCCCTACTGGTCAATAGAATGGGCTCAAGGAATTACTAGTTTTCTTTTGTTTCTTACTAAGTGTAAGTATCATCAGGGGCTAAGTTTGCTATACAAACCACACAGTGCCTTCCAAAGTCAAATGTAAATGGCATTCATAATATTGGCAAATAATTCACCTCTTACACCCTAGAGAGGAAGGCAAATGGCCTGTGTGTGTCTTGTCAGGCACTCCTACCCAAGTTTAAATATTAGGTACCTGAAACAAAGGTAATAAGTCCTACTGAAGTTGTTTTCATAGCAAAACCAGTGGTGTTGAGGATTTGTGGTTTGATCCCTTGAGCGTTCTTCGGTATCCTTAGGTGACGTCTTAAACAGATGGAAAGGATTTTGGCTATTCTTTAGTCTCTTGGAGTCTTGCCAGGCCTGTGTTCCAGCCTTTCTGATTCTCATTTATGCTAATTCACACCCTTCTAATAAATTCCTTTTCAGTTTAAGTTAACATGAGAAAATTTCTGCTGTTTGCAACTAAGAAGCCTGGCCAAAATGTAAAGAAAGATGATGCCATGGTGATATGACTTCGGCATTATAAAACTATAAATATCAATCTAAATCATCTACAATTACCCAATAAATATGAAGACATCTAGGTGAAATTAATATAGATGAAAACTCAGTAGCACATATTTTGCCTATTTCTATCTTTATGAAAATAACAGCAGATTTAAGAAATTTATTTTAGAAGCCAGTTTTGACATCTGGTTTGGTCCTAGCTTGAGGGAGTGTGGAAGTTGTCCCTCTGCCCTACCAACAATGAAAAAGCTGAACAAATTAAAAAATCAACAACTCTTTCTAGATTTGTCAGAAAAATGAGGTCACAAGGAAAACCACTACCCCTAAAAACAAATGAACACAGAGAGTCACAGCATATCCCTTGGCAGAAACCTCTCTGGGAAGCAGCGTCAGGGTAGGAGAACTTGAAGAACCCATTGAAGAACTGCCAGCAGTTTCAAATGGATAAGTCTCAAAGTTAAAAATTCTGGTCCTGGGAGGAGTCCCAAAACTTTTGGGAGTTTTACTTGCACAATCTTGATCAGGCTCTTCTGGTGAATACTAGAGAAAAATTCCCTCTAGAGGGAATTTTGATATTGAAATACATCTGAGCATTCTGTTCTTAGCAAGACCTGACCTCAAGAGAAAATATTTTACCAGAGCCTAAACTATTAGGCTTCTGTCAGAACCTAACTGACTCGAGGGCAAGAAATACTGAATCCCAGTTGGCTTTAGCCATCTGTGTAGGAGAAGGAAATATGCAGTTCCAACCCCCACTATGCTTTTAGGTAGGAAAAGGGAAATACCCAACCCCAGTCCACTCTAGCCATCTTGTCCCACCTAGGGAGTTGGGGGGAGGGGAGGACTGAGAAACCCTTGTTCACAGTCCAGAGTCACAGGATCACTAAAAGACTGAGACCTAATTATAACATCACAGAATGCTTGCCCTGCCCCTCATATCTTACCACCACATTACTAAAGGCCTGTGTACCTCAGTGCCTTTCTTAGTCAAGTCATCAAAAAAAGTTACAAGGCATAAGAAAAGGCAAAATGCACACTGTTTAAAGAAATAGAGCAAGAGTCAGAACCAGACTCAGGTTACCAGAGATGTTATTATCAAGGGGGAAATTTAGAACAATGGTGATTAATATGCAAAAGACTCTACTGGATAAAGTAATGCAAGAACAGATGGGCAGTGTAAGCAGAGGTATGAAAATTCTAAGAAAGAATCAAGAAGGAATACTAGAGATCAAAAACAGTATTACAGAAATAAAGAAATGCCTTTGCTGGACTCATTAGTAGACTGGACACACTGAGAAATGAGTCTCTGAGCTTGAGGATGTATTAGTCGAATCTTCTAAAATGAAAGAGCAAAAGGAAAAAAAACTGAAAAAAATGAAAATATCCAAGAGCTGTGGGACAACTACAAAAGATGAAATATACATGCAGTGGGAATATCAGAAGGAGAAGAAAGAAAGGAACAGAAGTAATAAATGAAGCAATAAGGACTGAAAATTTCCCCAAAGTTAATGTCAGACACAAAACCAGACATGCAGGAAGCTCAAAGAGCTCCAAGCAAGATAAATGCCCAAAGAACCTGCAAAGGAGGCATGTAATGTTCAGACTTCAGAAAATCACAGCTAAAAGAAAAATCTTGAAAGAAATCAGAAGGAAAAACACCTGACTTTTAGAGGAGCAAAGAAAAGAATTACATTCAACTTCTCAGAAAGCATGCAAGCAAGAAAAAGTGGACTGAAATATTTAGGCTATTAAGGGGAAAAAATGTCAGCTGGCATTCTGTACCCTATGAAATTATCCTTTAAAAACAAAGCAAAATAAAGACTTCCTCAGGCAAACAAAAGTTGAAGGAATGTGTTGCTAGTAGACCTTACTATCAATAAATATTAAAAGTCTTTCAGAGAGAAGGAAGATGATACAGGTTAGAAACTTAGATCTACATAAAGAAAGGAAAAGTACTAGAGAAGGAAAAAGTGAAGGTGAAATAAAAGTTTACATTTTTTATACTTAGTTTAACAGGTGATATGTTTTTTTCAAAGTAATAATAGCAGTAGTGCATTCAATTATGTATTCTTACATGTATGTATACTTTTATTATGTATGTTTATTTATATACATATGTACATATATATTTATGATGGGTGTATACTTTAAATATGTATTGTTGTTGTTCAGTCACTGAGTCGTGTCTGACTCTTTGCGACCCCATGGGGTGCAGCATGCCAGGCCTCCAGGTCTCCCAGAGCTTGCTGAAACTCATGTCCATTGAGTTGGTGATGCCATGCAACCATCTTGTCCTCTGTTGTCCCCTTCTCCTCCTGCTTTCAATCTTTCCCAGCATCAGAGCCTTTTCCAATGAGTTAGCTCTTCGCATCAGTTGACCAAAGATTGGAGTTTCAGCTTCAGCATCAGTTCTTCCAGTAAGTATTCAGGGTTGATTTCCTTTAGGAAAATCAACCTCCTTTAGGAGGTTAAAAATGCTTTAACCTCCAGTTTGAAAACATCAATTTGGCATTCAGTGTTCTTTTTGGTCCAACTCTTACATCCACATGTGACTACTGGAAAAACCATAGCTTTGACTAGACAGACCTTTGTTGGCAAAGTAATGTCTCTGCTTTTTAATAAGCTCTCCAGGTGTATCATAGCTTTTCTTTCAAGGAGCAAGTATATTTTAATTTCCTGGCTGCAGCCACCATCCTCAGTGATTTTGGAGCCCAAAATATGAAGTCTGTTACTGTTTCCATTGTTTCCCCATCTATTTGTCATGAAGTGATGGGACCACATGCCATGATCTTAGTTTTTCGAATGTTGAGTTTTAAGCCAACTTTTTCACTCTCCTCTTTCACCTTCATCAAGAGGCCCTTTAGTTCCTCGTCACTTTCTGCCATTAAGGTGGTATCATCTGCATATCTGAGGTTATTGATATTTCTCCCAGCATTCTGGATTCCAGCTTGTGCTTCATCCAGCCTGGCATTTTGCATGATGTACTTTGCATATAAGTTAAATAAGCAGGGTGACAATTATGTATAGACAATTAAGTCTCAATTATGTCTATATATGTATACATCCACTGGATTATCGAAAAAGCAAGAGAGTTCCAGAAAAACATCTATTTCTGTTTTATTGACTATGCCAAAGTCTTTGATTGTGTGGATCACAATAAACCGTGGAGAATTCTGAAAGAGATGGGAATACCAGACCACCTGATCTGCCTCTTGAGAAACCTGTATGCAGGTCAGAAGGCAACAGTTAGAAATGAACATGGAATAACAGACTGGTTCCAAATAGGAAAAGGAGTACGTCAAAGCTGTATATTGTCACCCTGCTTATTTAACTTATATGCAGAGTACATCATGAGAAACGCCGGGCTGGAAGAAGCACAAGCTGGAATCAAGATTGCCGGGAGAAATATCAGTAACCTCAGATATGCAGATGACACCACCCTTATGGCAGAAAGTGAAGAGGAACTAAAAAGCCTCTTGATAAAAGTGAAAGAGGAGAGTGAAAAAGTTGGCTTAAAGCTCAATATTCAGAAAATGAAGATCATGGCATCTGGTCCCATCAGTTCATGGGAAATAGATGGGGAAACAGTGGAAACAGTGTCAGACTTTATTTTGGGGGGCTCCAAAATCACTGCAGATGGTGACTGCAGTCATGAAATTAAAAGACACTTGCTCCTTGGAAGAAAAGTTATGACCAACCTAGATAGCATATTGAAAAGTAGAGACATTACTTTGCCAACAAAGGTCCATCTAGTCAAGGCTATGGTTTTTCCAGTGGTCATGTATAGATGTGCGAGTTGGATTTGAAGAAAGCTGAGTGCTGAAGAATTGATGCTTTTGAAATGTGGTGTTGGAGAAGACTCTTGAGAGTCCCTTGGACTGCAAGGAGATCCAACCAGTCCATTCTAAAGGAGATCAGTCATGGGTGTTCTTTGGAAGGAATGATGCTAAAGCTGAAACTCCAGTACTTTGGCCACCTCATGCGAAGAGTTGACTCATTGGAGAAGATACTGATGCTGGGAGGGATTGGGGGCAGGAGGAAAAGGGGATGACAGAGGATGAGATGGCTGGATGGCATCACCAACTCCATGGACGTGAGTTTGAGTGAACTCCGGGAGATGGTGATAGACAGGGAGGCCTGGCGTGCTGAGATTCATGGGGTTGCAAAGAGTCGGACACGACTGAGGGACTGAATTGAACTGATGTATGCATATATATGTATATATGTGTGTGTAAGTGAAATGAATGACAGTATGGATACAAGGACAGGGTAGAAATTAGATTGTTTTTTATTGTAAGGTACTTGTAGAATGTATGAAGTTGTATAGTGTTTGAAAGTATACTTGGATTAGTGAAAAAGATACATTGCAAACTCTAGGGCAGTCACTAGTAGTAGTGTTAGTCATTCAGTCATGTCCAACTCTTTGCGATCCCATGGACTGTGGCCCGCCAGTCTCCTCTCCATGGGATTCTCTAGGCAAGAATGCTGGAGTGGATTGCCATTCCCTCCTCCAGTGATATTTCTGACCCAGGGATCAAACCAGGGTCTTCTTCATTGCAGGCAGATTCTTTACCGTCTGAGCTACAGGGGAGTCACTAGAAAGCTTCAAAAAAGTTGCATATCTCATATGCTAAGAAAGGAGAGAATTCTGACTCCAGAATTCCACCCCACTACTTGTGATTTATATGTAACTTTTAGTTCAGTTCAGTTCAGTCGCTCAACTATGTCCGACTCTTTGTGACCCCATGAATCACAGCACACCAGTACTCCCCGTCCATCACCAACTCCCGGAGTGCACTCAAACTCATGTCCATCGAGTCGGTGATGCCATCCAGCCATCTCATCCTCTGTCATCCCCTTTTCCTCCTGCCCCCAATCCCTCCCAGCATCAGGGTCTTTTCCAATGAGTCAACTCTTCACATGAGGTGGCCAAAGTATTGGAGTTTCAGCTTTAGCATCAGTCCTTCCAGTGAACACCCAGGACTGATCTCCTTTAGAATGGACTGGTTGGATCTCCTTGCAAGGGACTCTTAAGAGTCTTCAAGTTATTTAATGTCTCTAAGCTTCAGATCTCTCACCAATAATAATTTTTTGTACCTCATGGACTATTTTAGAATATAAATGCAATTATTACTTCTTTTCCTCGGGGATCTTCCCAACCCAGGGATCAAACCCATGTCTCTTGAGTCTGCTGCATCGGCAGGCAGATTCTTTACCACTAGCATTCCTGGCAAATCCCAATACATGTAAAATGCTCAGCACTCTGATTATTGTTGTTATTGCCTTGCTTTCACACAGTAATTTCATCATTATTGTCTAATTAAGGTGTCACAGATTTTTGGAAAGCAAGTTTTATTCTTGGGTTATCATCTTCTCTATCTTCAGTTTCTTCTTATTAAGTTGCACCATGTTCCTTTTGGACATGTCAAACAAACTTTCTCCTGTCATGACTGAACTTTGTGAAAGTTTCCTACTGCCTGCCACGTTTTTCCATTGACACTCAACCGATCCCAATTTGGTCCCTCTTTCTCATTGTATTAAAGTCAATCTCATCAAGGTTGCCACTAAGCTCTCCATTTTCAATGTATATTTTAAACTATGGCTGATTCTTGTTGATGTATGACAGAAAAATCACAAAATTCTGAAAAGCAATTATCCTTCAATTAAATAATTTTTAAAAACCTTAAATACTAAATTAATGTTCCTATAATGATTGAGTATAGAAATCAAGCATTCCAATGCTTTCTCCATTGACTTCAGCAACATAATGTTTTGCTGTTTCTCATATTTATGACTCATTATTATTGGAGCTCTCAAGGATTTTGATTCACATTCCGCATCTTCTTCCTGGTGATATTATTAGTTTTTTCAGCCTCACTTGTGTTCTGTTCATTTAAAGTAGATTCCCAGTTCCCGGAACCAGTTGGGTATTGTTGTTCAGTCACCAAGTTGTATCTAACTCTTTGTGACCCAGTGGACTGCAGCATCCAGGCTCCCCTGTCCTCTGCTGTCTCCTGGAGTTTGCTCAAAAGTTGGGTCTTGCCACCTCCAATATTTCCCCCACAGGTTCTCTCTACTTCTACCCTCATTAAATAAGAAAGTCTTTCATCATTCTAAGATACTCTCTAAGTGTCTATCATGACTTAGATGCCCCCTCTGTAACTCCTCTGTGACAGTCTTGATTTATTACATGCTATTTCTTGCTTATTATTATAGCAGTCTTCAATATCAGAGCACTGACAGTATCCAGTTAACTTTGGCCAAACTTACAATTTTGTTATAACAAATTAACCCACATTCAGTTGCTTAAAACAGGAATAATTTATTCTTAACGGATCAATGGGTCAGATCTTTATGTTAGACGGAGCTCAGGGGTTTTGATCTCGGCTGGCTTATTTTTCCATCTGGTTGTTGGTTGATGTAGACTGAGATAAGCTTTGGGGCAGTTTGACTCTCTTCCACCTGTCTTTCTTCCTCTTCCTAGGACAAGAATATAGCCCAGGCATGGGAATTGTAATGTCACATGAGTGAAAGCAAAGACTCTGATCGCTTCTTGTGTTCTAGGTTGGGAATTAGCCCACCACTTATAGTTTATTTAATTGCGAAAGCAAGTCATGTTGACTTGTACTCAAAGTCATGGAGTGGGGAAACATACTCTGCTTCTTTTGTCCTATGACAAAGGTAGTGGATACAGAGGAGAATGAAGAATTGGAACCAATGATACAAGCTACCACACTGAGTAGCTTCTTCCCAACCCAATCTGTTTTCCTTATTACCACTAATTCTTATAAATGTGAACTGTATCATGTTAATTCCTAGCCTAAAATCTGTTGGTTGCATTTTAGATAAAATACAAACTTCTTCCCTGGGCTCGTCAGACCCTTTATCTGACCTAAACTCCTTTGCCAACTGGAGTATCTATCTGTTCTTTTATGTGCCCCACACTTCCATTTCCCCTTAGGGAACCAGTCACCTCTCCATCATTCCACAGTGTCTGTGTGAGGCACAGAGATGGACATGGGCTGCAGGTTGAACGAACCCTATTGCCCATTCTCTTGCGACAGGAATTCTTCCATTCACGGGAAATATTAGAGTATGGGAGAAACAAGTTTCTCTTTTTACTGAAGTTATTGCAGTCATTTTACTCCCTCATGAAGAGAGCCTGTCAGCAGAATAAAGGCAACATATAATGGAAAGCGGAGATAAGAAATGGAGAATAATAGAGCAAACTCTAAAAAATATTTTCTGATCCTGGATGCAGCCATGTTTGCACTCCTTTTTATTTTTATTTAAAATATAAATTTATTTATTTTAATTGGAGGTTAATTACTTTACAATATTGTATTGGTTTTGCCATACATCAACATGAATCCGCCACAAGTATACACATGTTCCCCATCCTGAACCCCCCTCCCTGTATTCCTTTTTAAATAAAGTCATTTGAATTTAGTTCTGTATTATATAACCAAAAGTTCCTGGCCCAGTTCCACCCACGTGCACATGCTTCTTTGCCCTTCTCCTCTCCAGCCATGGATGGATACTCTCACATGTTTTGTAAGTATAGTATGTTCCAACCCCCCACTGACACTGACTTTGTCAAAGTTTTCCTTGATTTACTAATTGCAAAACCCTGTAATATTTTTTCCTTCTCTCAGCCAGAAATTTTAGTCATTCTTTAAGAACAAACTCAGTGTTAAATGCCATTTTTCCTGTGCAGTCTTTCCTAATCTGTCAGACAAAATTAATCTGTGGTATATGCATGTTTAGAGGTTGTGAAAAGAGAGAAAAAAGAGACCCAGACTACTGTTGCATATTTTGTAATATGATAAATGTGATATTAGAGTTACTCCTCCTATCCATCAGTAAATGAAGTCAGCTCTACCTTCAAAACATACCCAAAATCAGATAACTTCTTTTTAAAAAGCCTATTTATTTTTAAATTCATCTCGGTTGCACCTGGTTGTGGCACACAGCATCTTCAGTCTTCACTGTGGCGAGCAGGATTTTTAGTTGCAGAATCTTTAGCTGCAGTAGTGGCATGTGGGATCTAATTCCCTGACCAGAGATCAAACCAGGACCCCCGCATTGGAAGCATGGAGTCTTAGCCACAGGACCACTGGGGAAGTCATAACTTCTTATAACGTCCAATATCACATCACTCATTGACTGTTATAAGAGTGCCTACTGTATCTCCCTGATTCAGCACATTCTGTCCCTGTAATATCAAGTGACATCTGTTCACAAGCTTGTCTCTAGGGCCCTGAACAATCTTGCCTCTCTTCCATCTCCTTGATTTCATCCCCTTGCTCACTCTGCTCTGGGTATAAGAACTTTCTACTGCTTCCCACATTCATCACACATGTTTTTGACCCAAGGACTTAGTAGTTGCTGTTCTTTCCATGAATTCTCTTCCTCTAAATATCTGCCTGAGTTTTCTCTCACCTTCTTCAGATCTTTGCTGGAATGTCATCTTAGTGAGGTCTCATGAGGTAAATGTATTTAAGGCTCGGGCCTCCATCCTCCTTCCTTGCACTATATTCTGTGTAGAACTTATATAACATGGCTTCCCTGGTGGGTCAGACTTTAAATAATTTGTCTGCAATGCAGGAGACCTGGGTTCGATCCCTGGGTTGGAAATATCCCCTGGAGGAGAGCATGGCAACCCACTCCAGCATTCTTGCCTGGAGGACATATATATATATATATATATATATATATATATATATAACATATCATATATCATACTTATATATTTTGGTTTTTGTCTATTTCTACTCACTGGGATATAAGCTCAATGAGGTGAGATCTTAATTTTTGTTTGTCTATTTATTTAGCTATTCAGTGTTCTTGCCCCATTGCCTAGAATAGTGTCTGATACACAGGAGGCTCTTAAATTTGCATAAAATAAATAAGTGAAGGAACACACTTACCTTTGTATATGTCTCATCACTGTACTAGGCTGTGACAGTCAGGAACTACATGAAATTTATCCTTTTCTCTGCCTTCTACCCCCAGTGGACATCAGAGCCCTTAATAGGTATTCAGTGAATGGATTTGTGTGTGTTTAGTTTTTTTATTGTTGTTGTTTTTGTTTTAGGTACCTACAACTAGTGAGTGTTAGACCTGAAAATAAAACCTACATATTTTAAAACCAAGTCTCTTGATGGCTGTTTTCTTCATATGACAATGAATCTAGGCCTCAGAAAAATCTGGCTGAGGATATCTGAGTGTGATCCTTTGATTTTTCAGAAACAATATCAAATGGTGATTTCCTGACTTTATCAAAAACAGGTTTTAGGTTTGAATCATATGTGAGAATTTAAGAAAATTATAAAAATCAAAGGGTGAAGAAATACTTGGTTGTACCTTAAGAGAATGAAGAAAGCAATCATAATATAGAGTTTTCAAGATAACTCAGCATTCTTTTCCAGAATCCTAGTCTTACTGTAAGGAGACTAATATCCTACTATGATTATTACTCTTTCCTCTGCTACCGTTAGTTACCATTATTGAGCTGTCTTACTTGCATATCTTATTTAATTCTCAAAACTTTCCTGTGTGGTGATTACTATTTATTAAGCACATTTTATGGAATAAGAAATTGAGACTCAGAGTAGTTATACAGTGTTCTCGAGGTTGCAGAACTAGTAAAAGTTGACATTAGGATTTGAGCACAGACTCATCTTCTTTTTCTTTTAATGTATGATATGAAACCTATGACATTGCTCTAAAGTCTTAACCTAAATAATTGAGTTCTTCCAGGGTATAATGTAGCATTCTACTGAAGAAATTTCAATACAGCTCAATTAATTGATTCAGTATGTTATGTCAGCATTTTTTTCTTATATTATAATATTTTAGAAAATTAAAAAAGAGAAAACTATAACAAGATTATCAGAGACAATAGGATTCTATGTGTGTGTGTTTTTTTTAATTTATTTATTTGGCTGCACCTGATAACATGTGGGATTTTAGTTTCCAGACCAGGGATCAAACCCACATCCCCTGAAGCAGAAGCACAGAGTCTTACCACCGGACTTCCAGAAAGTACCTTATATGTTTTTAAATTGTAATGATAAGTGAAGATAATTCAGTGAATTTTCTAAGGATAAAGTAACACAAAGATTCATTTTGAAATCTGGTCTACTATAAGATATTATATGAACTACTAGGCTTAAAAATTAATAAACATAACTCTGTTTCCAGGAAAAATTAATGTTGTACTAGTTTAAAGTAGAAATCCTCCTTGAATTGCTTTCGAAGGTGATTAAATGGGGAAAAATAAAATTTTGTAATGGCAGGCATACATCTTATTATATACCTGATTTTCTCACAAAAGCCCTTTAAACTGGGCATTTGATTCTATTTTGAAAGATAAAGAAGCTGATGCTCAGAGGGATAAAATAATTTGCTGAAGGTTTCCAAACCAGGTAATTATAGAACCTGGATACAGTCCCCAAATTACCCTGGCATTGGTCAACTCGATTTTCTTGTTCTGTGCTTCTAAATGTTGAATCTGTGGTGAACTGGAAAAAGAATGGTGGGGGATGAAATCACATGAAATCAGTAGCTGGGTCAAGTAGGTCCTTGTAGCCCATTAAGAGTTGGACTTGAGTTTGAATGAAATGGAAAATCACTAGAGGCTTCTGAGTAGAGACACAACTCAATCTGACTTAGGGGTAACACTGTTATTCTTAGTGTTCTCTTAAAAATAGACTCTAGGATAATGAAGATGAGATAGGGAGACTAGGGACTGTTGCAGTAATCTATGTGAAGAATCTAGTTTAAATCATATTTTTATGATAGAACCAACGGGATTTATTAATAGACTGGGTATTCATAGTATCATGCTGTATGTAATATCTATCTTCCCTGCTTTCTCTACTCTACATAAACACGTTATACTTTTGTCATAGTCAGATTTGTATTTTGGAAAGGAAAATGGGGAGAAAGTATTAGATGAAAATATATATAACTAGAAGTAAGGAGACCAATAAGGAGGAACAGATTAAGTCTGTTGCAATAATCATAATGATAGATCATGGTGACTTGAACCAAGAGAATGGTGATGGATCTGGAGGGAAATCCATTCATTTAGGATAGGAATTAATGACTGATTTGTAATAAAGCATATAAGAGAAGAATGATTCATAGCTTTCTGACTTAAGTACTGGTTTGGGTGATAATGCTTTTCTAAACTGAGCATACAGGAGACAGACATAGGTTAAATATGGAAGATGGGGGAGGACAATATGAATTCAGCTTTGGAAACAGTGAATTCAGGATTCTTATCGGGGATCTAGGTGGTTTTCAATGAAAGAGTGAGTTCATGAGGTTGGTCTCAGAGGAGAAATCAGGGCTAGGGTAGCCTCATCGTAATACAGATAATTAAAGTCAAGAGAACAGATGATACCATCCAAGTAGAACGTTTAGAATAGTCAGAACAAAGGTTTGGAGACAGAGTTAATGGGAATACTTCCATTTTAGGAGTGGGCGAAGACAAAGGATTCTAAGAAGCAGGGTGAAAAAGAGTGGCTAGAGGGGGCTGGGGTAAAATTATGAAGATTGAGTATGGGAAAGACAAGGGAATGAGAGTGTGTCTGGTTAACAGTGTCAAATACAAATGTCAGATGTAAAAGAGTAACAGTAAATCAAGGATTGAAAGTAAATCTAGAGGATTTAGCAAATGGAATTAGCCATGACCTTGCTAATTTCAGTGGTGAGGAGGGAGCATACTATAGTTGGCCTGTCTACTTGAGAAGGAGCTCCTGTAGCATGGTGCTGAGTTCTTGAATTTTTGTTCAAATCCTGTCTCCTTTTCTCATCTCATGGTATATCAAACAATAGAGATTTGAGATTTGACTGTCCATCTGAAGTGGTGACTTAAACTGCAACAGTAAATCATGGACTCCTCGTTGTATGTGCTCTACCCCTTATGCCTCTTAAAAAATATTATCCTCAATTAATTTTCACTGAGAGACTAAGACAACTGGAATATATAGTATCTTGAATTGCATTTGTCATTTCCTGCTTAATCATAGATGTCTCATCTTATTTTTAGTGCCACTAAGAATTACTATCTTTGGAAGCTAATCACTGCAGAGTCACCGAGTGTCAGTTATTTGTGACTTGTACAATCTATTTTGATGACCGTACAACTTACATCCAAGGAATGCCACATTCCAGTGTGCTCTGTTGGATGACAAGATCATTTTACACTGAATTCCAAGTCTCTACAGTCTACCACTAATATATCTGGATGTGAATACCCTAATTTGTGAGCTACATAACTCCTTTGTTCCCTTGCAATAGATGTTGTATTAAACTGTCCTTCATCCCCCAAAGACAGTGTTCCTTCCCTATAAAACACCCCATTATACCCGAGTGCAGTGTAGGGCTTTTGTAGTCTCACTCAGACCTCCATTCATGTCCTCTCTAATAAAGACCTCTTTGTAACACAGACATTAGTAGAATTCCTTAAAATCTCAGGTTCTCTGGAAGAATTCTAAAGAGAAGAGGGGGAAACATTAGGATTTATATTTGGTACAAATAAAAGACTGATCAGTTCAAGATATTGTACCCTGTACAGTAAGGCCAATGAGATGAAAAATCTGTGTGCCTGTTTTTTTCATTACATTGTTCTGATGATAGTGTCTCTCCTCTTTGCCTGCATTAATGGTGTTTACCTACTTATTTTTTTTATACCTTTCACCTTTGGCCTTATTTTTTTTCAAGAAACTTATGCACACCCAGAGACCAAACATTTCCATAAGCTAGCTACTTTTTATCAAATAAAACATTTGTAGAAATAAAAGAATTTCTGGATTTTAGAGTTAAGATTCCTACCCCTACCTACATAACATTTCAAAGGAGATTAATTTTGACTTTGAAAGCAAACATATCTTTTCCTTGATTTTGTCTAATACCTAATTTGACTTTTTCTCATTTTTTTTTTCTGTTTGTTAAAAAAAAACTGAAGAAAGGAAGAAAAAGAGAAAGAAAGAAGGGAAGGATGGTAGGCAAAAGAAAGGAAGGAAAGAAATCAGAGTGAAGAAAAGTCAGGCCAGAGATTACATTAGGCTGAGGCAAATGGTATTCACCTTTTATAGTCCCTATGTTTTATAATGAAGATACTTCATTGAAACAATGATGCATACTTCAAGGGTTCCCTGGAGAGCCGTGAATCCTGTTTGGAGAGATTCATGAATATGTGCATTAGCACAATCCAACTGGAACTTGCCCTTAAAAAACGAACCACAAGAGAAGCTGATCAGTTTCCGCTTATGTATATAATCAGAAGGTTATCATATTATCTCCCTCTCCACGGGAAAAGCAGATGCGTACTTTTCGACCACCTTAAGAGAAGAAATGCCAAAGGGAACAGCAATTTTTTCCTCCTCTGTGATGTTCATTATGTGACACCCACACAGAAACCTTTTAAAACTAGTCTTTGGCAAAAAGAGTGGAAAATGAATATAGGCTTGATTTTGCAAAATGAATTTTTTTTTTTTTTTTTTTTTGCTTAAGATGAATCATAGCACAAACCTTCAAAACATATTTCTGCCCTAATTTGCTGAAAGTCATTAATAAAACTGCATTGAGTTCACAGAGTGCTAGAGACTGCATATGAGCCAGATATTTCAGAGTCAAAGCTCACAGAAAGTACATGAGATTCTGTGCCTTAAAGATGAATGAGGGACACATGGAAGATCTTGAAGTAGTAGTTTATTTAAAGTACAGCGAATTCCATGAAAAGATTTCTAACCAGCAGTTGGTGCCCAAGTTTCAATATAAATGGCAGTCCACCACTAAGCTAGTGACAATGATAAACAGTATCCAGGTTTATCTGCAGATTTATCTTTATCCATGAATTCCAAACAAAATGGAGAGTTTAAAAAGAAGGAAAACCCCCCAAACTTCAATCATCACATAAAAACAGCAGAGAAAAATTTGTTACCTATAGACTGATGTTTTTAAATGATCATCTATGCTGTGCTAAGCAGAGATAGTATTAGCAAATGTGAAAAATTATTATGGAAAATTTGAGCTTTATATACCGATTTGAGAAAAATGGTGCTGAGTTACTTAGTAAAGACCTTAAGTAGTTTTGTATGCATTGTTGTTATTGTATGTTCTGGGTTGTGGGTTCAAGCCTGTGAGTGTTTACAGCATGTTGTGGAAACACAAAGGAGCAAAATAATTGTTTCAAAAAGAAGAGTATAATTATTTTAATGTTAAAAACTAAATTGCTGTCAGGCAGTTTCTTTAACTTGTCACTTAGTCACTACTTAGGCACCTGGTAATGAGTCACCGGAAGCTGTTTCGATTTATCATTTCTAGTCCCCACATTTGAGGAGAAAACAGTGTTTAAACTTGTCCCTTATATTCTCAAACCTCTAGATGCGAAGGCTTCCTGGACATTTCAGGCCCTCCTAAAGTAATGTGAGTCTGTATACTCAGGATGTAGGGAAGGGCTAAGGGAACATTGTTAATTTGAGAGGGTACAATGGTGTAGTCCTGCATTTAAATTATTTCTAACTTTCTACCAGAAGTTGTATTCATGTTTTGGAAAATTAGTACTTAGCCAAGCTCTGAGGAAGAAAGCATTTTATTTAGTAATAGTTCAAATAATGCAGTAAAAATGTCTCTCTGTGCATTTGAACTGGCCCTGGTGGCCTGATTCAGTATTTTGCCCATTTTCTTGGCTTTTCAAGCTTCACACACACAAAAAGAAATTGTACAAAACACTTAGCACTATTTTTTCCATAGCTGGTAATGGGGCTTTCACAGCTCAAAGGCAAGGAAAAATTATCTGGAAAGGTGAACAGGTTTTAAGAAAAACTAGAAAATTCTCCTCATACATTTTAGACTCAGCTTTCTGCCCCTTTCCTGTGATTTAAATCTAGTCACTAGAACGCCTGCAAGAAATTCTGAATATAATCATACAAACTGACCCACAAAAACAAGTTCCATAGAGAATGGTGTTAAAAGAAAGACAGCTATTACTGACAGGGTTTTATGTGTGTGTGTACTTCTGTATATAATCTCTCTCTCTCTCTCTATCACCCAAACTATCTCAGCATTCACATACGCACCAGAGAAAATGCAGCTTTGAACTCCTTTTGCAAGTAAGTCCCATCCTAGGATCTTAGAAGTTTTATCTTGTGCAAAACGGGAGTTTTCAACAGTGACACAGTCATCTGTTTGGTGAAAACAGGGCTAGATAGTGAATTGCAGCTTCTGTGTGTGACTGTGTGTGTGCACGCATGTAGGCGAGGTGGTGGTGAGAGAGGGAAGGTCAAAGGGTAAATTCCAATTGCTGCCACATATTTTTATGAGCTGAGTTATACCCAGCTTCTAGCCTGGAAAGGGGAAGAGGATCTTAGAAAGGGAAGTAACCTGAGTGGGCAGGTCAGGAAAATCCTGAAAAAGAGCTCTTTTAAATTCCCAGTTAATTGCTCCCCAACCTGCCATATCCATCCATTTTAATTTTTATTTTATTGTTCTAGGACTTGAAAAGATCCGTTTGCTCTTACAGGAATCCCAGTAAAATCTGGATTGCCAACGATGAAGTTCTCTTGGAGGATTCACTTCCCTTTTCTCCCTTTGGTATTTTTTCCCCTTGTTGGAGAGGTGAGGGATGGAGCATCATGGAAAGTCAGAGAGGAGGTGGAGACTACGCGGGGAGTTAGTTCCCAGACCAAGGCTGACAAAGCATTGATACTGCGGGAAAGAAAATGCTAAACAGAGCCGGGGAGAAAAAGACAGGAGGGGCCCCAGGAACCCAGCTTTGTCAGAAGCTTTCCGTACCCAACCCGCTCTCTGGCAAACGTAGAGGCTATTTTCTGCCTTTTACAAGAGGTACTGCCAGGAGGTGGGGGGCGGGAGAAGAAAAGAAAAGCTGATGCCGAAATCAAGGAAGAAACAGCAGAAGGGTCAGGGGCAACAGTCAAGGCAGAAGCAGCTGCCGCGGCCGGCCCAACACCGGCATAAACCCGTCCTGGTGGCGCAGGCAGCGGCCGCCGAGGTGACAGCCCGAGTGGCAACAGCTGTGAGGAGGCCCGGCTTCTCCTCGGGGCCGCAGCGCCGGGGGTCAGAGTGGGGAGTCCCTATCGCTTCCATCTTCTGAGCAAGCACATTCTTCTCATTCCTTCACTCTCGCCTTCTCAACGTCAGCTGACCGGCTGCTGCCTCTCCCTCGCCTTGGGGATTGGCAAAACCGCCTTTCTTTTTTCCGCGGAGCACGCCGGTGACACCCGGATTTGTTCTAGTCGGTGTCCCTGCGGCCTCAGGCGTGAGCTGCCTGAGCCAGTTAGACCTGGGCCTCTCTCGCGTCTGTCTACGGGGTGGCCCATCAAACCCAAAGCATTTGGTGGGTGAAATTGCCGGGGACTAAACAAGACCTTAATTTTCAAAGTTGATGGGGATAAACCTAGGCATCACTTGAGAGGGTGACCAGCTCCAAGCCACCGAAAGATGAACAAATGAGGCAATTTCAGTATTATCAGACACAACATTATGACCTTTTTTGTTGTAAAAGGAACTCAAATGTAGCTACAGATTGAATGAAGTGATAGGCCGTAAAAGGGCAAGAGGGAAGAGGGAAGGGATAATAGGCACCGTCCATTTGAGCCTGTTACACTTACTGTTTCAAATCTATTCAGACCGTGTTAGTGGCAAATACACAGTTTACCGGCAATAATAAATGAGGGAAGGAGTAAAGATAAATCTTAGGGAGTGCGGTGGTACATTCAGAGTAGTGACAATTGTTGTTTATTTGCCTTTTTTCATGAAAATTAGGGCAAGCCTATATGTGAGACATATCTTTATATATATATATATTTTTTTTTTCTCATGTTTTTGGAAGTCAGGGTGAGTGGAGGCATTCAACTTTATTTTCCTTAATTAGGTAAACAAAAAAATCAATAAGCCTTTTTAGTATGGATTTCTCTTCCTTAGTAAATATTCAAGCAAAACGAACTGTACATTTTCGGCATTTATAATCAACCTGTTTGCCTTCATTAAGCCTATCCCATATGACTTTTAAATTCTACTCTACAAGTTTACAGTATTTCATATATATGAACTTTAACCCTTCTGTACAGTTACATTGTCTTTATACACTTGGTCACGTAACAATTGAAGAGGTTAGGCAAGTTGTTCACTTGCTGGAGATTTAAATTAATTGTTTTTAAAGTATAAGTGCCTGTACAGCAAAACTGGGGATTTCCCCATAGTTTGGAAGCTACCAGCCTCACAATTAGCCATAAGTAGGTGCATTTTTGAGTGGGAAGGACAAATAAGCCAAACTTCAAAATTTCAACCTGTGCACATAAGATAATTGGTTTCAATTAAATGAAGAAATTAAAATATTTTAAGTGGGAAAGAAGTTGGTGCTTTAAATTAGAAGAGGTAATTATTTTATGTGACTAAAGTATACAGAAGAAGTAATTGTCTATTTTGAAGTTTTAAAATGCATTACATTTTATTATTTGGTTATTTGAAATGGAGTAAAATAATTACAAGTAACATTGCATTTGTCACAGAAGTGAATGTGATCAAGATACTCATTTGTATTAGAAAAACAATTATACTACATTTAGGTAAATTATTTTATGTAGCTCAACAACATGATGTTGTTTTAGAAAATTCTAAAAAGAATTCTCTTAAGGACAATTAATTAATAGACTATTAGATCATTTAAATACTTTTTTCAATGTGAAATTGAAGGAATTTTTATAAAATGATATGTTAGATTATATGAAAGCTTATATTTTGTTAAGAATATTATTTAAGTAGCTATAAAAAGAGGAAGAAGGAGAAAGTCTTTATATTTCTGTGGTGAGCTGAGTAAATAGAATTGTTGTATATCCAATTTCATTTAGACACTATATTTTTGCAGTGTAATTTTAGGATTTAGATGTAGTTTAGGATGTGTCACTTAATATGGACGTGGAGTTTTGTTCTTCATTGGCTCTTTTGGCTAGAAGAAAACCAAAGATTTATTCATTCATGGATTGATCCTAATTTGTGTGTTATTTTATTGTTACAGATCTTTTCTAGACACAGTGATATTTTTGTGAAATTCATATTACAGTATTTTTATAAAATAATATATACTGAGAGACTGATTTCACATGACAGAAACAAACTTTAGCATCACATAGTTTAAAAATGTGTCATTTTAAATGTACACTAAAATTGCATTTTATTTCTTTCTAGTCAAACAAAAGCTCTCTGAATGAAGATTCAGAGATTTCGTGGGCTTTGTCTAAATTCAAAGTGCCCTCTACTGTCAAAAATGTGTACTACTGAGAAAGAGAAAATTTGACAAGTCTGAAATAAAAATCTAGACAGTGAGAGACAGATGGAAGAAAACCAGGAAAGGTAATGGCACTCAGCCCTGGGGCAATTCAGTTTGGAATGTTCCGTCAGTAAATAGTTATGCTCCCATTTCAAGTTAAAAGTTACTTAAAATTATTCGTATTTTGTGACTGCTGCCTCATGCTTCTTTGCTTTTAGTTTTGATTTCAAAAGTGCAATTTCACTTTGGTGTCACTGTATGTTTTAGTCTGATGATCCAAACAGTGTATGTTATAAATGCCAGGATAAATGTAAAAACTACCTATACCCTGTTACGTTTATACTCTTGAGGAATATTGTTCAGAGGTTCTTTCTGTACTTTTAAATATTAGAACACTTTTATTTTAACTATTGATTGTATGTACTTAAAATGAAAAACATTCATCATTACTGTGATAAAATAAAGCTAAGTGGTAAGTTGATCCATTGTGGGGAAAAAAGTCAGCCAGACTTTAAAAAATATCATGCAAACAAATAAAATGGTCATGTATTTTGTTTACTCTTAAGATATTTAAACATTATGAAAATAATTGTAAGCATATTCTATGTGTTTAAGTGTAAGCTTGTTACAATCTTTTAATTAAATTCAGTGACGCAAAGAAAATTTTGCCATAAGAAATTCAGATTATTCCATATTGTTGTTTTATAATATAATATTTTAATATTTTACAGTGTACCACAGAGCTGTGAAACTTCAAGTTTGAGATATACAATTTTAAAAATGGTTACTGACTTGTTTTTTATTTATTATATTGAAAAGAACATTTTGATGGAATTTTTAGCTTTTTATAATAAAATCAATAATTTGAAGTGAAATTAAAGAGGCACCGACATAACTGAGGGAAGGAAAAACTCACAGTTTATCATGTCCAACATGCATAACAGTTTTTGGCTAACTAGCTCTATGAAATATTTGGTCTATATTTCAAGCAAAAACAAGCTAGAAATATAGATAATTGGGAGTGGGGATTTGATACAAAAATCAAGGCTTTAAAAAAAAATCAGGGCTTTAGCTGTTATGTAAAATGCATATAGATTTGGTTTTTCAGTTTCATCAGCCACTAGGGATTTTAGGTGTGATTGTTGGGTGGAGAAACCCAGAGAGTGAGTTTCAGTAGAGTAGACCTCAGGTAGCCTCCCTGTTTGCAGAGCTTGCCTTCTCTTTGCCTCTTAAGTGCCTCTGGTAGGTTTCTAACACACATCCCAGATGTCCAAGCTGCCTTTTATGAAGAACAAAGGCACTCAGATAGTACTTATTATTAATGTTTTCTTGATATAAAGGGTTGTATCTAGTAGGGGGCTTGTATGCCAAAAACAAATGAATGGACAAGGAAACAAACGGACACATGAATGAAAGAGAGAGGCAAAATGGTGGTTCTCTGGTCACAGAATTTACAGGTGATTTGAAAGAGAATCTTGTCGAGTAAAACAGCATTTTATGCCATCAAATTTAAAGTTTCCTCTGTTTGAAGAAAACAGCACACCATTCTTCTCAATTGTTTGAAAAATCCAGGAGATACAATATATCTAAATGTTTCCTCTGGCTATTTTCAATGCTTGAAAGCAAATCTGTTAACCCAAGTATCTACTTGAGCCTAATTTCTATGGAATCACCATTTCTCTTATAAGTGGTCAGTTATTTTCTACTCTTTGGAAATTAATTTCATTTGTAATATTAATCCTAGGCTCCATAAAAGATGTATTCACATTATAAAAAGTCTAATACAATGATAATACTAAAAGACTAACTAAATGTTTGATGCTTCTCCTTCTGTTGCTTTTTAGAATCAACTCTTCACTTCTGAATTCACTTTGCTTGTCTAAGTTGCTTCTGTCATGTTTAATTCTTTGCAACCCTATGGACTGTAACCTACCAGGCTCCTCTGTCCATGGGACTCTCCAGGCAAGAATACTGGAGTGGGTTGCTGAGCCCTCCTCCAGGAGATCTTCCCAACCCAGAACTTGCATCTCTTATATCTCTTGCATTGGCAGGCAGGTTCTTTACCACTAGTGCCACCTGAGAAGCACTGAATATACCTTGAGATAGTCTAATTTCTAGTCAATCTAATCTTATCTAATGTAATTAATAACAGAGCCTTGCTCTTCAAAATAAATACTCTTCATCATTATGAGTCCGCTTAGGAAAACTTTAAATAAGGGGGTTCAATGCCCTCTAGCCTATATCCTCAGGTTGGCCCATGGAACTCTTTCTTCTTCTAACAGGAGAAAATGTTGCAAAGATAGGAAAAACAAAAACAAAACAAAAAAACCCAAAAACTGGCTCCTTGAAGAAGTTGCTCTTTATTTCTTATGGAACCTGGGAGCTACTCTCTCTCTTGTTCTTTTTAGGACCTATTGTCCAACTGTATAGTTTCTGTGGAGTGCACAGTATCTTTCTGATAAATTCCATTCCTCTATAAGCTAGCCAATCAATTGCCTTTGTTGGTAACCAAATAAATCTAACTGTCACAATCTATGCCTTTCTCAGTGAGCAACTCATAGATTCATAGGTGATGTTTACAGAAAGTTCATAGACTTTCATTTCATGATAGAGAAGCTTGATTGAGTAGGGAACTTGGCCAAAGCCACATAGCATCAAGCATGCTACAATGAACTCAGACCTTGCCTCCTAATGGCCAGAGAATTGTACCAAAGCATGAATTAATGACCTGCATTCCCATGAGCTGCTGGGTTTTGTGTCTAGTTTCATTGACATAAATTCCTGCTTTTCTCTTCCTCACAAACTAATATTGAGAACATTTTTGGATACATAGAAATGAAAATTATGTAATGGAGATCAAACCATTTTAGGAAATGAAATATTATGATAAATTGATTTATTTGTAGTATATGTAGGACTCTAATGTTACAAAGTTTAGTGCAAGAAATTTCTTTCCTCAAGGAAGCAAAATCCAGTGTATTTAAATAGGGGAGAGGCCGTGCTTGGATTGTGTATGTTTAGGTATCTGGAGAAATAACAACTATCTGTTAACAACTTGATAGATATACAATGAAATCTTTCTCTTTCTTAACAAAAGTTGTTGTAGATAGAAGTAAGAATTGTGGAAAATTACCTTTTTTTTTAATACATCAATAGTAACAAAGCATGTCACAAGCATTTAATAAAGGGATTATCGTAGACTTTATACATACCTAGGAACCAACAGAAAAATCTCAAGGGACAAATCATTAAACCCCATTCTTCAGTATTAACCTGCACAACAGCTCAGGAAACATCTCTGAGGGTGCAAGGCATTTATTAGAAGCATGTTTAGGAATCTCTGACTGTTTTACAAAAACCTCTTCTTCAGAAAACAACAGGATAGTTACCAAGCATTTTTGGAAACTGTGTATAACTGAGGAGATTCAATTCATTAGAAACATGATAAATTATAAATGGTAAAGGCTGAAAAAGGGTAAATTGTGGGGGAAATGTAAATTAAATATCAAAAGTATAATGTAACCATTAGTGATCATTCAGTATGTATTACTTTACTTTGCTATATTCTTTATTATACTTTTTGAGATAAGGCAGTTTACCACAGTATTATTTTATGCCTCACTTACTTTATACAGGAAAAAGCAAAGAAAAAAATTCAAGCTAGAATGTGCAAACAGTGTTTTTTCCTTACCGTTATTTTTCTTTTATTTAAATATGATGATATTCACAATATAGAGTATATTTATGGATCCTTAATTGACTGTAATTAATTCCCATTACTTTTCTATTTCTGAAAAGATTATGAAAACCATGATTTTTATCCCAAATCTTTATCTTTCCTTGACCCAGAACTTTATATTTTCCAGTGGATTCCAAATACTAAATAGAATATCTTTCATCCCTGTAGTGATTCAGACTTAGTATTAACTTTCATCCTCAGAGTTTCATTTGCTTCTCCTAAGGGTTCTGTTCAATAGTTGACAGAGATTTTGATTGATAATTTATTTATTTGATTTTGTAAAAATCAAAACAGTTTTGTCTTGTTTGCCTCAGGGTGAAACAGGCAAGTTTATTAGGGCCCGTTGCTTCTCAGGCCTCAGGGGACAACTGTTTTATGACTAATTACTTTTAACTAATTTTCATGAAAGATAATATTACTCCTTTTTGTTTTTCAAGAATCCTCTCCTGGACTCTCCACTTTGGAATTAATGCTCAGACGGTAAAGCATCTGCCCACAATGAGGGAGACCAGGTTCGATCCCCGGGTTGGGAAGATACCCTGGAGAAGGAAATGGCAACCCACTCCAGTATTCTTGCCTAGAAAATCCCATGGATGGAGGAGCCTGGTGGGCTACAGTCCATGGGGTCACAAAGAGTCGGACACGACTGAGCAAGTTCATGGAGATCATGGATGGTTACATAACATCTAGGCCCACATTTGTTCCAATTACTCTTGGACATCCACACCCAGTGCTCAGGATCCTGGACATGTGGACACTTACACTGTTGCCCTCCACCACCCCTGAAGTGACCACCACACCAACCAACCACAGGCTATCTGGGAGGGGTGTTCTTTACGAGACCACATATAAATCTGTACTTCTGAACTCCAGGGAGTGTCAGCTTCTTTTCTTTTTTCCCTTTTCCCTTTCTCTTATTCACTCTGCCCCACCCCCGCCCTCGGCCCGACCCCCCAATCCCTTTCTGCTCCGTACTTTCCTGCTTCCATAGGTAGACTTTTTCACCCAATTGCCTTTTAATTTCCTTTTCTATAATCCCCCCTTCTACTCACCTCTGCCATTAGTTATATCACTTATATATGATGTTGAGCAAGTTGTTTAACCTCACTGAGTCAGATTTTGTTATCTGGATAGGTAGAAATAACTTACAGAGCTATGTTGATCATTAAATAATGCTTTTAGAAGTGCTGAACTCCATGCTTTTTATATGGTCATTATGATCAGTGAGTACCTTATGAACATTAGTCGTCTTGGGATTTTGTGGGTAAAATATATAGACACTTTTTCCTTAAATTATTTATTTATTTATTTATTTTTGGCTATGCTGGGTCTTCATTGCTTTGTGAGGCTTTTTTTAGTTGTGATGAGCAGGGACTACTCTTTGTTTTGGTGTGTGGGCTTCTCATTGTGGTGGCTTCTCTTGTTGCAGAGCACAGGCTCTAGGCACACGGGCTTCAGTAGTTGTGTCTCACAGGCCCTGGAGCGTGGGCTTGGTTTTTGTGGTACACAGACCCAGTTGCTCTGAGACATGAGGAATCTTCCCAGACCAGGAGTAGAACCTGTGTCATTTGCATTGGCAGGCAAATTTCTATCCACTGCACTACCAGGGAAAAATCTGTAGACATACTGTGGGGTAACTTTTGAAGTTGTTATAATCAAGAGTTCACTCTATTCAGGCAATTTACTATGTTCTATTTTATTAGTATTTTATACTTAGATATCTATATAATATTTGTTACTGTGATTTTTTAATTGACTGCTTTCTAACGTCTTGAAAACATTTGGTAACAAATAGAAAGTTTTTATTCCTCTAACCCAAATCACTTAATTAGAGGGCCTAAGCCTCAGTGTTCTCTTTTTGTAGTCATTGAATAGGAGACCTTACCATTTATTCTAAATTTTTTTTATATGGTGATAATTGTCAGATTTTTATCCCTGGCTTGATCTAGTCCTTAAACTCCAAACTCATGTATTCATCTGCCTAAGTGACATCTCCACTTGTGTATCTACTGCGTATCTCAAACCTGTATGTCTAAATCTGAATTATTGATATTGATAAACTTCCCATAAATCTTTTCCCTCTAAGGTAGTTTTGGCATAATTACTTAGACTAAACACTTTGGGCTTTCCCCCCACCCCATATCTCAGTCTAATCCTTAAATTCTGTCAAACTCAGTCTTCAAAATGTATCCCAAACTAATCATTCCAATGTTATAAGCATAGTCCAATTTGCCATGAACCTTACCTCAACATCTAAAATGCTCCTAGCTGGTATCTTTGCTTTCACTCTTGCCCCTTTGCAGTCTGTTCTTCATGTAGCAGCCAGAGGTATATATTAAATTATGTCCCTCCCCTACATAAAAGTTTTCAAAAGCTTATTTTTATATTTAAAATAAAATCCAAAGTTCTCATAATAGCTTAAATGGTTCTACCTATCAAACAGATAATCTACGTTAATGAGAAAAACTCCTGGCTACGTCTTATAATTTGTTTCTTACCACCTTTCCCACTTTTTCCCCTGGCTTCCTTTGAGTTTCTCAAAAACACTCCTAACTAGGTCCATTGCTCATATTATTCCCTCTGCCTAGAATGTGCTCCACTCAGCTGTCTCTAGGCTTCACACCTTTATTTCATTAAAGTTTCAGTTCAACTATCACTGGTTAAAGAAATATAGTTTGACTACCCTACATATTTCATTTAGCTAGATAATTCACCCTTTCTCTCTTTCTTCAATCTTCATATTTCAGGTTTCCCTCTCCTGTTATTTCCTTTCCACTTGGAGAACTTAGCATTCCTTTTAAAGCTTATCTACTATTAACAAAGTGTCATAAGTTTTCCTCACCTGAAAATTCTTTTATTTTGTTTTTATTTCTGAAGGCTATTTTCATTGGATATAGAACTCTGGATTGACAATTTCTTCCTCTCATCACTTTCTAAATATTGTTCCATTGTCTCACAGCCTCCATGGTTCCTAATGAGATATCCATAGTCATTCCAATCATTATTCCTTTTCTCAATAATGTATTCTTTTCTCTGACTGCTTTTAAGTTCTTTGTTTATTTATGTCTATCCGTTTCTGGCTTAGCGTTTGCAGAGTTTCTTGGGTCTGCTAAATTTGGAATCTGTCATTAAATTTGGGAAATTTTCAGCCACTCTTCTTCAAACGTTTTCTGTGCCAATCTATTTCTCCTTTCCTTCTGAGACTCTTATGATGTGAATGTTAGACATTTTGATATTTTCTTACAGGTAACTGAGGCTCTGTTCACTTTTAAAAGTTGTTATTTTCCTATACATTTCAATATGAATAATTTTATTGTTCTATCTTCAGGTTTACTAATTCTTTCAATTCTTTTATTGAGTTCCTCAGAGGATTGTTACTTTTTGTTGTGGTTAGACAGCAAGACAAAAGAGTTTGAGGGCCTCCAGAGTTGCCTTTGCTGCCACTGCTGCAACCATAAGAGCTTAGTTGGGTAGTTGGCTCTTATTGAGGGATCTGAAAGAGAGCCAAGAGAGTCAAAAGAACTTCACCTTTCAGGTGCTGCTGCCACAGAGTGGAGTAGGGAGGTGTTGCCACCGCACCGCTGGCACTACCTGGAGTAGGACAGATAAAAGAAGTACACTTCTGCTTCCCTAGTAGGAAGGGAAAGGGCACTTCTTTGTGTCATCACTCACCTACTATAGGGGTGGGGAAAGTCAAAGCAGATTGCCACTACTGTCACCACAACCACATGCCAGTAAGAATGTGGCAGGATGCATAAATGTCCCGTCTAATGCCTCTCTGCAGTTGTCTACTCTCAGCCTAGTCTCTAGTTCACAGCAGTTATTACTACCTGAAAAAAAGAATATGTTATAGGAACAACTAGATACTCGATGATAACAAGAGTACTCAAGGCCTGGTAAATAAGCGTGGGGATGGCACACTGGTTGGCTACTGCTCAAATAGCCATAGCTTGAGGAGAGTAAATTAAAAAAAAAAAAAAAAGGTGGGTACCAAAGGCCTATTTGTGTGTCCTGACAGGAGGTTTAGGAGAAACCACTTTCTAATTTTTTGTGTATGTGTTTGAAATTTTACTTGGGAGATACTCACTTTATTTCTTTGGAAGTGCTGGGTAGTTCTTTTTCTTCCCATTGAGAATTTAGAGAAACTATTGAGAAGGAATTATGAATTTAGAGTCAAGAGATTCAGCACATAAGGTTTTGGATATACTAGTAAATCTATAAATAAACTATTTGGAAGATATAATTCTGAAAGAGTGGATTTTATAAATTAAAACAGTGCTTATAGTACTGAATAGTGCATGGTATGTGTGCATGCTCAGTTGTGTCCTACTCTTTTCAACCCCATGAACTGTAGCTGTCCAGGCTCCTCTGTTCATGGAATTTTCCAGGCAAGAAAACTGGAACAGGTTGCCATTTCCTACTCCAGGGGATCTTCCCAGCCCAGGGATTGAATCTGGTGTCTCCTGCAGTGGCAGGCAGATGGTTTACCACTGTTACTGAATGGTGGCAAGTAAAAGAACATTGCTGAGAAGAGACATAAGCAAAACTGCCACAACACATTTGTAGAAAACTAAGGGCTACTATAATTCACATTTGAGCAGTCAGTCAAGACTTTTCCACATCTTTCTTTTTTCCTGTGAAAATTAAACTGATAAAGTTAAATAAATATTCTCCCTTACAGGAGAATTTTTGAGGTGGTCTGCATATAATGGGTTTACATATCTAACTTTTAGCAATTAGATAATGACAAAACTGCACATTTTTTAAGACATTACCCCTTTGTTTTCTTCCACTCTCTGTTGTCCATTTCTGAAGCTGTAGTGGTTTCCTAGAAGACTAGTAAGGAATGAACTTGATTAGATATATTGGCAGAAAGATTGATGGGGTACATTTTGAGAAACATATCAGTTCAGTTCAGTTCAGATGCTCAGTTGTGTCCGACTCTTTGCCACCCCATGAATCACAGCACACCAGGCCTCCCTGTCCATCACCAACTCCCGGAGTTCACTCAGACTCACGTCCATTGAGTCAGCGATGCCATCCAGCCATCTCTTCTTCTGTTGTCCCCTTCTCCTCCTGCCCCCAATCCCTCCCAGCATCAGAGTCTTTTCCAATGAGTCAACTCTTGCATGAGGTGGCCAAAGTACTGGAGTTTCAGCTTCAGCATCATTCTTTCCAAAGAAATCCCAGGGCTGATCTCCTTCAGAATGGACTGGTTGGATCTCCTTGCAGTCCAAGGGACTCTCAAGAGTCTTCTCCAGCACCACAGTTCAAAAGCATCAATTCTTCAGAGCTCAGCTTTCTTCAGTCCAACTCTCACATCCATACATGACCACAGGAAAAACCATAGCCTTGACTAGACGGACCTTTGTTGGCAAAGTAATGTCTCTGCTTTTGAATATGCTATCTAGGTTGGTCATAACTTTCCTTCCAAGGAGTAAGCGCCTTTTAATTTCATGGCTGCATTCACCATCTGCAGTGATTTTGGAGCCCAAAAAATAAAGTCTGACACTATTTCCACTGTGTCCCCATCTATTTGCCATGAAGTAATGGAACCGGATGCCATGATCTTAGTTTTCTGAATGTTGACCTTTAAGCCAACTTTTTCACTCTCCACTTTCACTTTCATCAAGAGGCTTTTTAGTTCCTCTTCACTTTCTGCCATAAGGGTGGTGTCATCTGCATATCTGAGGTTATTGATATTTCTCCTGGCAATCTTGATGCCAGTTTGTGTTTCTTCCAGTCCAGCGTTTCTCATTATGTACTCTGCACATAAGTTAAATTAGCAGGGTGACAATATACAGCCTTGATGTACTTCTTTTCCTATTTGCAACCAGTCTGTTGTTCCATGTCCAGTTCTAACTGTTGCTTCCTGATCTGCATACAGGTATGCACAAAGAAGAAATGCTTGACACATGGAAGAATTTTTTTAGTTTTGGTATGAAAATCTTCCTTGATAAACTAAAATTAAAGATAGGACCAATGACTTAGTAGATCATCTTTTCAATCATCTTGCTATTTATGCCTTTAGATATTCTCCTCCTTGCCCAGTACTTTAATGTCTTTATTCTTTTAGCATAGTTTCCCAGCTAGGCTATTTTATTTACCAATGCTGTATATTTGCTACATATGCTACTTCTTTCTTTAACTAGTTAACTTGCAAGATTATCAGAGGGTGAGGAAGATGTACAGAAAAGGACTCCCTCAGTATCTCTCTGAGCTAGAAGGACACATGAAAGAATAAAAACAAACAAATAGACCTAACTCTAAATCCATGTTATACAGTGTTCTGCAAAACTATTAGCACTGGATTCAGTTTATTTACAGGGAAGTTGCTTAAAGCAGAGGATAACTTCAAGAGATTCATATGTAAGATTCACATTTATTTAAAGTTCACAGATGGGACCAAATCTTCAGTTCTAGATGGGCCTTAATTTGAAAAAATATATGGAGAATTAGCTTTAATTTTGTAATTTTGTTTTAAGATTTTTGTACAGTATTTTTTACTGCTATCCCTGTCAACTCCATTCCAAAAACATACTGTACTGATAGTTAAAGCTTTGTGATATTTTGCTCTGATTTTCAACGTGATGAAAAAAAAGAATTATTTGGCTAAAATAAAGTTAAATTTTTATTTAAAATTTTATTAAAACTTAGTTAACTTTAAAAAGTTAAATTTTTTGTCATTCTTCTCCAGGGACTGTGTTACAGAAGAAGTTATGAAGAAAACAGTGAATGAGTTTGGCATATGAAGAGGTAATTAAAGTATTAGAGAGTAAACATTGAAGGCAGGAGAAAAGGGGACGATAGAGGACGAGATGGCTGGATGGCATCACCAACTCAACAGACATGATTCTGAGCAAGCTTTGAGAGTTGGTGATGGACAGGGAAGCCTGGCATGCTGCAGTCCATGGAGTTGCAAAGAGTTAGACATGACTGAACAAATGAACTGAACTGAACTTTACCACTTACTAGCCCTGGGATCTTTGCATGTTTTCAGGTCTCACTGACAAAGTAAATTTAGTAAAATGTGGCTAAAGAAAAAAAAAATCAAATTGGCACTGCTAGCATGCTTGTGGGTTATGCTCAAGATAAATCTTGTCTTGTATCTTCTCCAAATGGTTTGGAGAAGATGATTCCTCCTGAAATGTATATGAATGATTTTTCAAGAGAAAAAAAGAGAGGGAACAGAAGTTTTAGTATTCAATTTAGTGTCCTCTGGGATGAACAAATGACTTAATTTTAAAGTAAAATTAGCCAAAAAATGGAATAAAATTTTATATTACACAATAAGATACTCTGCCATGAATAAAGAATTCAACGTATAATAATACTAAGAGAAAGCATTCAACCAGAAGAATGTTCAAGCAGAAAAACTTGGTAATGAGGTGAGCCAGAAAGAAGACCAATGAACAAGTTATGAAAGAGATACTGCTGACAGGGTAAGAAGGCAAGCAAGATGTGGTCTGCTAAAAAATAAACTTTGAAAAACAAAGAAAAAATTGCAACAACTAGAAACAGAAATATCAGTCAATTTTTCAGAAATTCATCCACTGAGACTTGGTGGTAAAATAGTCTCAGTGAAGACTATAAGAATCAAAAATTGGCTATTATCCCTGTTCCCCCAGACACAACAGCACTGCAAGCTATTTTACAGTTATCTTAAAAAAAAAAGCAGCAATGCAAGGTTAATCAGATTATTTACCTGTACCATCAGAGTAGGTAAGGATCAATGAGTTAATTATTGTGAAATATTAAAACACTTGGGATATCTGAATGAAAAATGAAAATAATTATTTATGGCTTTCATAGAATGTCTCAGTAATCATAGTTACTTTTTAGTACTCATATACATGTTATATAAAAGCAGTAAAAATTAAATTTTTGGCATAATTTGGCACCAGAACAGATATTTGATAGAACTAAACTACCTAGGTAAAATAATGCTAAAAATAACTTGCCTTTGATTTTTTTTCCTGGTTAATGATTATTTTCTACTATTAACCTAGTAATTTCCTTGTCTATGACTATGTTTAGATGATGAGAAAGAGAGTATATAGACCAGAGGTTGCTTCTTAAAATGGAATACATTTATGAGCATTTGGTTATTTTCTCTTCTAGTTACGCTTGAAAACATTTTGAAACAATTTGATGGAAAAAAATAAATAATTGAATGAAAATGCGTAACAGTAAATTTACAAAAACGAAGTATGCTTGGCATTTGTTGAGTTGAATGCAATAGGAAAAGACAAGTTAAGCCTTCACAGATAAAAGGAGAAACAGCCATAGAATTTGAGAGTTGGAAAGGACTTGGAGAGGTCATGTAGGTTACCACCTTTCTGGCAGGACCACACTAAAAACTACTAAGCCTGTAAGAATTCTGTCTAATGTTGAAAACCAAGCAAAACAATGTTAGAAACTAAAATCCCATAGAATGGGAGATGGATTTGGATCTCTTGAATTCCTCTTTATTTTTGCCAGAAAAAAAATTTTTTTCATGTTATTTTGGGTTTCAGTGTTAATCCTTAAGAAGTATTGACCATCTTGCTACAAATGTACCAACTGTATCCTTCTATAACATTCATTACATTGGTTAAATAAAATAAAAACTTTGGGTTCAAAAGAACAGCCTTTATGTCTCTCTTGTTCACACTGGCTCTTTGATACTAAACTTTGGCAAATTCCAACAGTTTTTTAAAATCACTTTATAATATTTTCTGGATGGAGAGGGATAGGTATCCTTTGACACAGATGTGACTTAAAAGCAACTAAGGTTACGTTGCTAACAAACTGCTACTTATCCATGCTTCTTTTCTTCTTAGGGCACATTTCTTCTCATTTTTCTTGCAGTATCATCATTCTCTCAGCTCTACCTATGTCCCTCCTCCTCCTCCTCTTATTTTCTTTCTTCCTCCTTCCCTTCCTCCCTTGCTTCCTTTCACAAACCTCACCTTGTCATTAGCAGGAATCTTGTTTGCACTTTAGATGAAAAATATCAGCATGCTGTAGTCTTGTGATTCAAACTGTACTTTGAGAACCAGTGATGTTGACATCATGTAGGAGCTTGTTAGAAATGCACAAACTTAGGCCCTACCACAGAGCTTCTAAATCAGGATCTGACTTTTAACAATATCCTCAAATGATTCACGGAATCATTTTCAAGTTTAAGAGGTGCTGATTTAGAGTACCTACATTCCAAGAGATGCTCTAAACTTCACACTGTTCTCCCTTAGGTAGAACTGTCCCTCTCCCTGCTTGCTCTATCCAAATCAGAAGACAATATATTCATAGGGTAAGTCAAGTCAGAAACCTAGGAAACTTTTCTCAATCCCTTTCTCTTACTTGCCACCTTTATATAATGTAACCAATCTTGTCATTTCTGTTTTCTGAATATTTCTTGAATATTTCCTCAGTGTGTCCCCCAATTGCCACTTTGATAGAGCCCACATTTTTCATATGGACCTGAGTATAAACTTTTAACTAGTCTTACTGCTTCTAGCCTCATCTTTCTCTAGTACCATCTCCTTGATAATTCAAATTATTCTTTTAACAATTTAAATCTGATTATAGCCTTGACCTGCCTCTTGAGAAACCTGTATGCAGGTCAGGAAGCAACAGTTAGAACTGGACATGAAACAACAGACAGGTTCCAAATAGGAAAAGGAGTACGTCAAGGCTGTATATTGTCACCCTGCTTATTTAACTTATATGCAGAGTACATCATGAGAAATGCTGGGCTGGAGGAAGCACAAGCTGGAATCAAGATTGCCGGGAAAAATATCAATAACCTCAGACATGCAGATGACACCACCCTTATGGCAGAAAGTGAAGAACTAAAGAGCCTCTTGATGAAAGTGAAAGAGGATAGTGAAAAAAATTGGCTTAAAGGTCAACATTCAGAAAACTAAGATCATGGCATCTGGTCCCATAACTTCATGGCAATTAGATGGGGAAACAGTGGAAACAGTGTCAGACTTTATTTTTGGGGGCTCCAAAATCACTGCAGATGGTGATTTCAGCCATGAAATTAAAAGATGCTTACTCCTTGGAAGGAAAGTTATGACCAACCTAGACAGCGTATTAAAAAGCAGAGACATTACTTTGTCCTCGAAGGTCCGTCTACTCAAGGCTATGGTTTTTCCAGTAGTCATATATGGTTGTGAGAGTTGGACTATAAAGAAAGCTGAGCACAAAAAAATTGATGCTTTTGAACTGTGGTGTTGGAGAAGACTCTTGAGAGTCCCTTGGGCTGCAAGGAGATCCAACCAGTCCATCCTAAAGGAGATCAATCCTAGGTGTTCATTGGAAGGACTGATGTTGAAGCTGAAACTCCAATACTTTGGCCAGCTGATGCGAACAATTGACTCATTTGAAAAGACCCTGATGCTGGGAAAGATTGAGGGAGGGGGAGAAGGGGATGACAGAGGATGAAATGGTTGAATGGCATCACCAACTCAATGGACTTGGGTTTGGGTAGACCCCGGCAGTTGGTGATGGACGGGGAAGCCTGGTGTGCTGTGGTTCATGGTGTCACAAAGAGTTGAACATGACTGAGCTACTGAACTGAACTAGGTTTGTCATAGCTTTCCTTCCAAGAAGCAAGTGTCTTTTAATTTTATGGCTGCAGCCACTCTCTGCAATTATGGCACCCAAGAATAGAAAATCTGTCACTCAGATCAGATCAGATCAGATCAGATCAGTCGCTCAGTCGTATCTGACTCTTGGCGACCCCATGAATCGCAGAGCGCCCCTGTACATCACCAACTCCTGGAGTTCACTGAGACTCACGTCCATCGAGTCAGTGATGCCATCCAGCCATCTTATCCTCTGTCGTCCCCTTCTCCTCCTGTCCCCAATCCCTCCCAGCATCAGAGTCTTTTCCAATGAGTCAACTCTTTGCATGAGGTGGCCAAAGTACTGGAGTTTCAGCTTTAGCATCATTCCTTCCAAAGAAATCCCAGGGCTGATCTCCTTCAGAATGGACTGGTTGGATCTCCTTGCAGTCCAAGGGACTCTCAAGAGTCTTCTCCAACACCACAGTTCAAAAGCATCAATTCTTTGGCACTCAGCCTTCTTCACAGTCCAACTCTCACATCCATATATGACCACAGGAAAAACCATAGCCTTGACTAGACAAACCTTTGTTGGCAAAGTAATGTTTCTGCTTTTGAATAGGCTATCTAGGTTGTCACTACTTCCACTTTTATCCCCTTCTATTTGCCATGACATGATGGAACTGGATGCCATGATCTTAGTTTTTTGAATGTTGAGTTTTAAGTCAATTTTTTCACTCTCCTCTTTCACATAAAACATTTAAATATCTTAATTTCTCTTTAATTATCTAATTAACTTTTTAAGCTCTTTTGTAAAATGATGATTTTAATAAATTTCTTTTAGTGGATATATTAGAATCAACTTTTAAAATACGTTTGAGAATTCTCTGATGGTCCAGTGGTTAAGACTCCCTGCTCCCAGTGCAGGGGGCACAGGTTTGATCCCTTTTGGGGAACTAAGATCCCACATGCTACATGGTATGACCAAAAATAAATAAATGAAATTTAAAAAAATATATTAAATTTCTGGTTATAATAAATTAAAGTTATGATGTACATTTGAAGTTTTGGGAAATTTGAAATCATTTCCCCACTCACTGGGACCAAAGTCTCTCAGATATATTCCTTCCTTTTGATCGCCATAGCTGTTGCCCCAGTCCTAACCATCATCATATTACAAAATAGCATCTTAGCTGTTCATTTTCCTTCTGATCTCTCTTTTTCAATCCATCCTTCCCAAAGATGCTCAAAAACCCAGTTTTAATGACTTCATATTATTTTAAAATAATTGTGATTACAGGATCCTGATAATATAAAAAATATGCAAACTAAGGCTAAGAAGAAAGCATATTCATCATTTGTCAGTTATAGAATTTATACCATGAAAACTTAAAATGAATAGCTAAAAAAGAAAAAAAAGGAAGATGCCATGCGAAATAGTCTATCAACATCAACGTGCTGGAGCAGAGAATGGAAGACTGAAACATTTCCTTAATTCTGTGCCTCAGTTCAAATCTTGTACTTTGAAGAAATTCTGTGTGTTTGCAGGCTCAGTGCCTCCAGTCATATCCAATTCTGCAACCCTATGGACTGTAGTCCACCAGGCTCCCCTGTCCATAGGATTCTGCAACCAAGAATACTGGATTGGATTGCCATGCGCTCTTCTAGAAGTTCTACTTCTGTTTAAAGTCTCACAAATGTTCTTTTGATGACAGATCCATCGGCTTCTGGCCCTTACTCTCTTAAATCTTATTCAATAATATGACATCTCAACACTGTCATGCCTCCTAGGTAAGAAATTTCTTTTAAAGTTTCCTTGGTCTCACATATAGAGAATATGTATATTCTTGCATCTGAAGGACTTCTAGTTTCCATTTTGGTAGGAGGTCTTTGGTTTTTATTTGTTTATCTAAAAGGACCATTTTAGTGTGGTTTTCTCAGAAGAAATCTGTCCAGAATTCTCCATCTCTTGTCAGATAAGAAACTTTTGCAACTTTAAAGTGGTATTTCTAGTTGGTTTTTTTTCCCCCCCCTAAGTTTCTACCTACCAAGGTTCTCGAAATCATAGGCTTCTAGCTTCAGTCCGGGCATCACAGATATTGTGTGGGACTCAGTATAATTCTTGAATTAAATGTTTCACTTGCCTTATGACAGAAAGCAGTGCTGGGGACAGGCATGAGTTCCTTCTAATCAGTATTGCCTGTAAAATTGATTCTAAAGGATAGGGTCTGAATGGGGATGTCAACCTAAGAAACTAGAAAGGAGATTGTTTCTTCATAGTCTAGTTGAGGCAGTAGGACATAATGGAAAAAAACAAGAGTTTAAAGCAGCCATATCCAACCTCCAGGATCTAATGATGATGATCTGAGGTGGAATAATAATAGACATAAAGTTCAAAATAAATGTAATGGTTTTGAAAGGTGAAAGAAAGTGAAATCGCTCAGTTGTGTCTGACCCTTTGCAACCCACAGACTATAGCCTACCACACTCCTTCGTCCATGGGATTTTCCAGGCATGAGTACTGGAATGGGTTGCTACTTCCTTCTCCAGAGGATCTTCCCCACCCAGGGATCAAACCCGGCTTCTGTGTTGTAGGCAGACACTTGACTGTCTGAGCCCAAACCATTCTCCCTCCCTCCACCCACCCCAAACTCCCCACCCCAGTCTCTGGAAAAATTGCCTTCAATGAAATTGGTCCCTGGTGCCACAAAAGTTGGAAACTGCTGGTTTTAAACCATTTGACTTTAAGTCAAATGGACCTAACTTTGCATCCCAGCTCAACTACTTGTGATCTGTGTGGCCCTATTTAACCTTCCTGAATCTCAATTTTTTTCATTCATAAAATAGGAATAATAGCCCTATCTACCTCATATTTACTCTGAGGATTAAGTGAGGCATATGTTGGAAAAAACCCTGATGCTGGGCAAGATTGAAGGCCAGAGGAGAAAGGGGCGGCAGATGATGAGATGGTTGGATAGTGTCACCAACTCAGTGGACATGAATTTGACCAAACTCTGGGAGACAGTGAAGGACAGGGAAACCCAGCATGCTTACTTACAGCATGGAGTCACAAAGAGCTGGACATGACTTAGCGACTGAACCATATAAAGCATGTTGCCGGTAGTGTCTATGCTATGCAATGCTAAGTCACTTCAGTCGTGTCCAACTCTGTGCGACCCCATAGACGGCAGCCCACCAGGCTCCCCCGTCCCTGGGATTCTCCAGGCAAGAACACTGGAGTGGGTTGCCATTTCCTTCTCCAATGCATGAAAGTGAAAAGTGAAAGTGAAGTCGCTCAGTCGTGTCCGACTCTTAGAGACCCCATGGACTGCAGCCTACCAGATTCCTCAGACCATGGGATTTTCCAAGCAAGAGTACTGGAGTGGGGTGCCATTGCCTTCTCCGCCGGTAGTGTCTGGCATGTACTAAATTCGAGGTAGCCCTACTTTTAGTTACATCTTGAAATCAGAGCTGGTATGTCAAGAGAACATTTTTAGCAATTTTGGCAATTAAAAATTTTAACATCAAAAGGAAGAGTTTCAGATATTAAGTAGAAGGCTTGAAGGAGTGACCAGAAATGATGCTTCCTCTTCCAAACAAACAAAGAAAGGAAGGCAATGTGTTAGTGGCTGATTCACAAAGAATTCCATTAACTCCAGTAACTTTAATTTAGTTTGGTAAACTGGACTGCCTCTGGGACTCATTTATAAGGCATTAGCATTATACTGGGAGAAGGCAATGGCACCCCACTCCAGTACTCTTGCCTGGAAAATCCCATGGATGGAGGAGCCTGGTAGGCTGCGGTCCATGGGGTCACTAAGAGTTGGGCACGACTGAGCGACTTCACTTTCACGTTTCACTTTCATGCATTGGAAAAGGAAATGGCAACTCACTCCAGTGTTCTTGCCTGGAGAATCCCAGGGACCGGGGAGCCTGGTGGGCTGCCGTCTCTGGGGTTGCACAGAGTTGGACATGACTGAAGCGACTTAGCAGCAGCAGCATTATACTAAACACAGGTAACAGATACATGAAGTGATAGATGTTATAGACAAATAAACATGAGTTTTCTATATTTCAAGTATGTTAGTTTGAATTTTGATGTCAGTTCCTTGAGATTCAGAACCTGGTCTTTTACAGTCAACTTTGAACTTTCCAAAGTGCTGATGCACTGGGTGCTCTATTTGAACACCTATGTTATCTGTGACTATCTATAACAATGATATCTTTCTCCAGCTAGGTTACAGAAGAGGAGAACAATGCTCTAAAGAGGGTTTAGGTAACCGTCTGGAGAATGCACCCACCCAATGATTATCCAGTTACCTATTTTCTTAAAATAAGAGCTGTTTACTTTAGGAACAAGCCCTTTAATTCTCTTTCATTATAATCTCACAATTTATTGCCAAATGCTTTAAAGATCTAACATTACTGTATTCATTCCAGTATCCTAGACTTTAATTTTTAGTTCATCTTATGCCAAGACATTGCTATTAGTTTGATGTTTCAATGGAAAAACTCTAAAGAGGTCCTATTTTGTGAATTATAGATTCTGTATTTTGATTCATTTTGTATATAATGTTCTGACAATCAATACATACAATTAGGCCCATAAAAATTTAGAGCAGCTACTATTGTAAACAGCAAATGTGTTATTAAAACATGACTATAATAAAAAACTATCAAACTGTTGAAAAAAGTACTCATAGTAAACTTTATGTTTTTAGTATATCATATTTTATAGACGATAAATCAGTACTTTCCCATGTATTTAATATTGAGGACATGAATATTTATTAATAGTCAAAGTAACAGTTATGCATATCACGGATTTTGGATTTCCAATTTTTAATAGCTCTACTATAAAGATACTTAACACTGAATTCATAGCAATTCTAGTTCATCTGTTTTTTTCCCTCAGAAACCCAAAAATCTATAATAATTATAGTTGTCCTGATAAGTCTCAATTACCAATATATACTACTCAGCAAACCATTTTGGTCACTTGAACTTTATGAGTTTTGAATGAATTTGAATTTGAAATTTGGGTTAAGGAAGATTTACATGTAAAAAACTAAAAATTATGTTGATACCTTTTATACATTCTTTCATCAATAAAGCTGAAGACTGGAAAAAAACAAATTTTGAGTCAGATAGATTGGAAATCAAATCTCAGCTTTTCAATTTATCAGTCACATGGCATTGAAAAAGTCACTGGACCAACTGAACTACAAATTTCTCATGTCTAAAATGAGAATAATTTGATTCTGTGATATGTGAAAGCTTAGAAATAATGCATGTAGAACCCCTGGCACAAGACTTGATTTACAGTAGATATTCAAAAGTGGGTGCTACTGATATTAAAAACTAATATCATAGTAAAGAAATAATGCAACATAACAATACTAAAATTGTTAATTTAACTAATCATAATATGTCAAGATATAATTTCAGTGTTGAAATTGTTGGATAGCATCACCGACCCAATGGACATGAGTGTGAGCAAACTCCAGGAGATAGTGACGGACATGAGATAGCTTGGCATAATGTAGTTCATAGCATTGCAAAGAGTTAGACGTGACTTAGTGCCTGAACAACAGCAACAAGGCAAAAACTAGCTCTAGAACAATACGCAGCTTTAATAGGAAAAATGAAAAGAACTGTTTTTTTGTAAACCATAAAAATGTTTTTATTGAATCAAAATTCCCATATTTTAACAAGAAAGTTCTCATTTATCCATTCATTCACTTATTCATCTTGAAATCCATAGCCCTTCATAATTGATGTTTCTCTACTTCTCTGAATTTGATTTTCCTCTTCAAAGGGACTACAAGGGTTGCTTGTGAGATTCTTTCTTAGTATATGCTTGCTATTTCTGTTATATATTTGGAAAATATCCAGTTAAAATAAACAGGCTTAAGATATGATAGATTTCCAGTAAGACAGAGGAAAAAATAATTGTAATTTTAGAGTAGCCTATTGAGAATATTTATATAGATATATCCAGAGAGATTGATTACATTTTAATTGATTATCCTCATTAAAAAAATGGAGATTAAAATACCAATCTTGGAAGGTTATTCAGAGAATTAAATGTCTGAACAATGTAGGCAATGTTTAGTTCCTGGCAGGTAGAAAGCATTCATTAATTATTAGTGATCATGATAATTATAGAGTGATGATGATGATGTAAAGAAGTACCAGGAGAGTTTTGAAATAAGAGGTTGATTTGACATGATACATTTAGGGCTTTGTTAAAGTTTTCCTGAATAAACGGTGTCATGTTCTGGTATTCCTGCATAGAATGGATGTCCACGACAAACATCCTGCCCCTGGATAATACATATTTTAACATCTAATTATTTAGATGTGCCACATAATTAGAAAGCAGGAAAAATAGATCTGTAAGCGTGTAAAAAATATAAGGGAAATTATCCATCTGAGATGCAGCACATATAACACACATACAATTGAAGCAGCACAAAGTATGATGTAAATCATTTTACTAAGTCAGATTAAAGGTGCTATTACTCATGGTTATGTAATACTATCTGTAATTTCTGTGTTAAACTTGACATTATAAATCCTTTAATCTGCGTATTTAAAAGCTGTTCTATGGCTCATTTTTCAAACAGATTCCCGTTAACACATTTACTGCTAATGAACCACTAACGTGTTCTCTCTTTCTTAGATAAACGCTGTTGACCAACATTATTATTTGCTCCTCATATAATTATTTTTTTGGCTTTTTAATTTGATTGCTTCAATAAAAAATACACCAATAATGCATTTTTAATTACACTTCCCAGGTGACCTATGTAAAAAGAGGTTTTATAATGAAGCCACAATAATTAGCCTGTCACAGTCCAGTTTGGGGCTATTGTCTAGTTGTCCTTTCCATGGCTTGTTGTGGCATGACTAGAATTCTAAAGACCTTGTATATTATCTCCCATAATACTTAGGAAGGTATTAAAAATGTGTGCAATACTGGCAGAAGCAGGCTTTCTAATTATTGTCAGCTATTTCTAGTGTGACGTGGTAAATTCCCTTGAGAACATCAACAACAGCCCACTCCAGGGTTTGTAATAGGCCCTAGAGCCTAAGTAGTTGTAGACAGAGCAGTTTCCCTCCGGAGAGATAATTGGTTTACAGAGCAGCTCAACATCTGAACCAAATCCATTTTTTTTTCCTATTGTGATTTCACTGTTTACTCTAATATACATAAACTATTTTGTTATATTAAATAACATATGACTCATTCTTTAAGAGCTGAGTAAATTCGCATGTTCTGCCTCACCTGGAATACTAATGACAATTATGTCTGCCCATTTCTCATGCATGAAATATTAAATATTTGGTTAGTTAAACACACATGCTTACTGTAAATAATGTGTTCTGGAAACTTATTAAATACGATTATCCTTTAGGTTTTTTTTTTTTTTTTTAATGGATGAAATCTGGCTTTAACTTAAGGAGAAATGCAGACAATTTCCCAGAAATGTAAAGGATTGTTGTCCTTATTAGCACAGAGCAATCAATTACTGAGAAATATTTGTTAATGTTTGCAGTCTACTATTAATAGTAATATAGTGATACTTTATTTTGCAAACAGAGTATATCAGGTATGCAGATACTTTGCTTTAAAGCAATAAATAAATGTATTTTGGCACACTGAAGTTTCAGCTAGACTTGGTGTTAATATCTCTGGTCTTTAACAGATACACTGACGTTGCTGTGTATTATAAGCAAATCCTATTGTAAATGCTTTTCCTTTTAAATTATATCAGATCTTCAAGTCACCACTCTTGTCCTCAATCCCAAAGCAAGTAAATATAAAGGCGTTATACATATTAGAAGGCCAGGCTTCTTCAGTAGAATCTGGAAACACCTTCTACTGTCTTACACTCCTTTTCACCAGTCCACTTTCTTTTTCCTCCAGTTGAGCAGTATAATAATCATTTCTGTTTCTAGTCTAAATAAGTCTTTCCATGTGTGGAATCTTGTATAAGGCATTTGTTACTACTCAATAGGATAGATCCATAACCATCAGTATTTCCTTCTCTATTACTAAAGAGGCTTTGTTAGATAATTTTGGAGAATTGGAATGATAGGATTATTTACCCATATTGTATTTAGTGTCACATGAATGGGCACAGAGATTAAATCCTATGACTTTCTGGTTTTTATTTTCATAGAAATAAGCAAGTTATCTTGCATGAAAAAGAATCTAAAGTGGGAACTAAAACACTATATTGTTTCACAACAAACTGATTGTTTTTCTTTGTTTTGCCATCATGTCTAATAGAAACAGAATCCTTCTCCAGCTCACAATAAATGGGACAAGTAAGGGGCACCATGATTTAAGGCAAAATCTTTAATCTGTCTAAATCTCAACTCTCTTACATGTAAAAGAACATCAATTTCATAAGGGGGTGACAAGAGCTTCTTTAAAGTGCACAAAACATTGTACTTGAAACAGGATAAGCACTCAATAAATGTTAGTTCCTTTTCCTTCAGTTAATATTTTTTACATTCAATTCTTTTTTAATGAGGTTAAGACAAAAATGTTCTATAAATAGACATATGATTATAATTCTAATTAGAGATGCAGACTTTGCCCTTTGAAAAATAATCTTCCAATTACTTGTATGCATTTGATGTTATAATGAAATGTACATACCTGTATGCCATTTTGATTTTTTAAATACCTGTGTTTGTATTTTAATGACGATTCAATGAGGATTGATCCAAAAATATTTAAGCAGATGATAAATAACTAGAAAATGGCAAAACAGAGTAAGATTAGAAGACTTCGCTTCATTAAAAAATAATTTCTTAGAGCAGAAAAACAAAATAAAAAAAATTAGTCATGTGAGTGGTCAAATATCACCTTTTGGCATTCTAATAAACCATTGCTTAGATAGAAATATAAAGCTATTACTAATGGCTATTAATGTGTACATGCTTCATGTAATTTTATAGTATCTTATTTTAATATCTGTAATTTTAATGAATTGCAATTTAGGAAAGAAACAATTTTCATTTACTTTATATAACATAATTATGGATCAAATTAACCCCGCACTAGTCTTAATTACATTTAGTTTCATTTGGCTGATCAAGCAATTAACATGCCAGTGTATTTTGGAAGTAAAAACCAAGTTGTTATAGTTGTTCTTCCAAAAAACATGTACTTGTTCATCTAAAGTGTAGCCACTGTGTAAAATTATTTCTTGAAGTATTTTTTTTTCTGGTTTACTGTACATTCAGTGTGTTGCTGTTCAAGAATAGGTATAATGAGAAAGTACTGCACCTGGGGGCCTGTTATATGCTACTGCTTAATAATCTCTCATGCCAACCTTTATCTGCTATGTTCAGATTGGTTTTCATGCATTTCTCTTCTAATTGGAACTAATTTTAGGTTTGCCATCACTTGTGATTAAACAGCCTCTTTACCACACATATATTTTCTTCCGTTTATGTATTGTTACCTTCACAGTTTTCGTGATAAGAGAATGATTTGTCAGGAAGAGACCATCTTTTTACTCCATTAGCTAAGTTACATCTGTAAGAAGCATAATTTTAAGAGCAATAAAAAATATTGGGTTTAATAATAATAGCATTCAGGACCATATGAATATCACTGCAACTAATCCTTTTCAACTAATTGAAAATGAAAATGGCCCTTTGCAATATGTATGTGTATTGTGAATAATCCTAATTAGGATAATGCAAGGTTATTTTAGCACAGTTCAGAGGCAGGGTACAGTCTCAGAAAAACAGCTCAGCTGAAGTGAAGTTCATTTAGAATTACCTTGGAACCTATGAGAAAGCACAAACTTTGAATTATGAACACCACAGATGAGAGGTCCTTTAGAAATCATGGCTTCCCAGTTGTATTTAAACAGGCTTAAAAACAGAAAAGGGCTTCAGGTTGTGATATTTCTGATACTTTCTGGTGGAAAAAATAATTTCTAAAATCTGTGATATCAGCCTAATATCCATTATAGTATATGTCTCAAAAGGGCTAAATATAAGACATTTGAACAAACTCTATGCTGATATATTATTTTCTCATATTCTAAAACCTTTGTTTTTATATTTCATAAGTATTTTTTTTCCTTTTCAGTTTGGATAAAGACAGTAGTTTTCCCTTATTTCCTGTGACATTTCATATTGTGACTGGATTTGTCAGATTGCATCAGTCACATCTGATTACATTATATCATGTCAAAAACAATGAAAAATAAGGTATTGTTCTACTTTTTACTGAAAAAAACAGGATTTATAGTCTACCATATTTCTTATGTAAATATTCCTTTTCATATATAATGATAGAAACAAAAATATGTTAAGTAAAAAATGAAGGAAACCATTGACTGGTAATTTAAATAACCCATGCTTATTGTAACTAATTATATCTCACTTGTATGACAAAAAATTATAACTCTATATAGGTTTAAATCTATTACTTATTTATTGCTTTCTCAAAATATGGTTGAAGTTTGAGTGTTTGCAACTGGTAGTGACTAAAGATCAATGTATTTATTATTAATTTGAACAAGCATTTTAAGAAGTTATGTCATAATCTTAATAAGATACTCACAATAAGAAGTGAATACTGTTATGTTGTATTCACAATAATAAGTTATATCTTATTCACAATAACATTTTTCACTCTTTCCACTATTCTCACTTTACTTTCACAGTGAATTAATCATCCAAGTAGATACTTTGTCAATAAATAAGGTATTTGACTAATAAGTGCATATTGGCTAATTTGAATTTGCACATTTGACTAATAAGTGCATATTGACTATTTTAAATCAAGTTCAAAAAAACAATGCACAGTCTTCATTAACTTTAATTTCTCATTTAAAATGAAACAAAATGGATAAAATAGAGAAATAAAATCTGGGAATTCTCTTTTTTCTCAATGATTCCCAGGCAACACACTTGTACTTTATGTTGTGAATATTACTTGTTATAACAAAAAAGAAATTGGGTATGTGTTGGGGGTGTTGATAACCCTCGTATGGCAGTCTGCCTTTCTTCTAGCTCTTCCCTTTGGGGTTGTGGTGATAGACTCAGCATTAGAGCTTAAGGGTTTCCGTGCTACACATAAAACCAAATACACATGTCATGAATTTTCTTAGATATAAATGAAAAGAAATGAACTTTATGGAGACAAATTAACATTGACAATTTTGAAGCAAATGTATAACCCATTCATTATAATTTCTATTGAGTAGAAATATAGTCAATAGAAAATTTAGATATAGATGAAACAACACTACTGATTTTACGAAAGAATGAAACCCATAGTCAACTGAATATTGTCATTTAAATAATATTATTTTAAAGCAATAGTCTAGAAAGTGGGCTTTACTGGAAACTTGTTAAGTGTGAAGCTTATGTCTTGAGAGTTTGTTAAATTTTGAAGAGTGTGTCTTGGAGAGAATTGCACTATTGGTGATACATGAGTTAAAGGCACAGTTTGCATATATGTTCCAAAGATTGGTCCTAGACATCTTTTGACTCTTAGTTCCAGGTTGTTTATTTATATCATGCTGAGAAGAAAATTGGTAGGAATCCTCCATTATTAGTACTTACTTGTATGACAGAAGAGCTTAAATAGTTGGGCATATGAATATTGCTGTTGTTCAGTCGCTGAGTTCCATCTGACTCTTTGCGACCCCATGGACTGCAGTATGCCAGGCTCCCCTGACATATGTATGTACGTAAGCTATCTTTTAAAGCCTTATTATGTAACTAAATGAAATAATACATCAGGATGATAAAAATTATATAGGATTTAAGGAATAAATGAATGTCAACCCATGATTCTGGAGTGAGGGACATTGTGGGAGACTGAGAGACCTAGGAGCCTGAATCTTCCTCAAATAGATAGGGTATTTGTAAGGAATAAACACAATTCTTGAAAGAGTAAAGGCTTCATTAATTTGGAGGAGATAAAGTAATAATTCCTCCCACTCATGCTATAGGCTTAGCAATGGAGAGAAACATTGTCCTGCAGTGACAGCAGTCACATAACACTGAACTTGTTTTCCTTGTCAGCTCCTGGGCTGAGTGTGTGGGCTGTTGAATCCTTTAACGTTAGGACCGGGCCATGATAGTGCTAGATGAAGTTGTTTTACCAGCTATTTAAAAAACATAACATTTTCACAAGTTCACATGGATAATTTATAAATATTTAAAAAATAAATTGCAAATATTTATTTGCTGCATTCCTAGCTCCCACATTATGAGAGTCACTAAATCATTTGGGGAGAAGAAACAAAATAATCAATTTTGACCCTCTTTAAAGGGTCTCTAAGAGGAAAATGTACTGCCAATTGTAGGTTAGTAATATTGTTCAGGAACAGATTACTGTAAGTGAGTTTCCCGGATGGCTCTGATTGTAAAGAATCTGCCTGCAATGCAGGAGACCTGGGTTTTATCCCTGGGTCAGGAAGATCCCCTGGAGAAGGGAATGGCTATCCACTCCAGTATTCTTTCCTGGAGAATTCCATGGGCAGAGGAGCCTGGCAGGCTACAGTCCATGGGGTCGCAAAGAGTCTGACACTACTGACTAACACTTTTCAAATTTCTATAAACTACAATCTTGGAACCATAGACTGTCAAGTTTGGAAGGGTTCTTTAGAGTATCTTACCCAACCAAACAAAATCCCATTGTTCCTCAACTTGCTTTAAGAGAGTCATTCAATTTGTATTTCATATCTACAGTGACAGAAGTTTCATCACCTTTTGAGATAGTCTACACTGTAACCACAATTGTTGTGACCAGTTTGACCTCATGAGGTTAGAATAAAGTTAAACCCATCTATGCCATATCACATCATGTTGGTGTTAGTATTTCCATGTAAAATGCTCATTTTTCTATTAATTGTTTCTCTTGGACTGGTTTCAAGTTCCTTTCCCTTTCTAGCCAATTATTTCAGAATTAGAAGAGCTACTCCAATACTCTTGCCTGGAAAATCCCATGGTCAGAGGAGCTTGATAGGCTGCAGTCCATGGGGTCGCTGAGTCAGACACAACTGAGCGACTTCACTTTCACTTTTCACTTTCATGCATTGGAGAAGGAAATGGCAACCCACTCCAGTGTTCTTGCCTGGAGAATCCCAGGGATGGGGGAGCCTGGTGGGCTGCCATCTATGGGGTCGCATAGAGTCGGACACAATTGAAGGGACTTAGCAGCAGCAGCAGCAAACTCTTCATTTACCCACCCGTTTGCCTGCCTCTTTCACGTGAAGATGCATGCAGCAGTAATTTTGTAGTTGTATATTTCAGTGTTTCCCAAAATGGATTCTGTCAAGCATTATTCTCATAAACATACTGTATGAAAAAATTTTCACAGGACAGATATATTAAAGAAATGTTGCATATCTGTATGTTTCCTGTGATTCACAGTGAATATTTATCATACTAAAAGTTCTAAGATTTTGAGGAAAAAAAAACATGTTTAACTTTCTGCAGTCTAGTATTCCCCAGAATTTTTTGATCTTTAAACACTTTTTCAACCTGCTAACATTTCTTTCAACCATTTGTTAAAAATGTATGTTGATTCTCTATATCTGCATCTCTATTCCTGCCCTGCAAATAGGTTCATCTGTATCATTTTTCTCGGAGAAGGAAATGGAAACCCACTCCAGTACTCTTGCCTAGAAAATCCCATGGATGGAGGAGCCTGGTAGGCTACAGTCCATGGGGTCGTAAAGAGTCAGACACGATTAAGTGGCTTCACTTTCTCTTTTCACTTTCATGCATTGGAGAAGGAAGTGGCAACCCACTCCAGTGCTCTTGCCTGGAGAATCCCAGAGATGGAGGAGCCTGGTGGGATTCCGTCTATGAGGTCGTGCAGAGTCAGACATGACTGAAGGGACTTAGCAGCAGCAGTGCCATTTTCTAGATTCTGCGTATATGAATTAATGTATGACATTTGTTTTTCTCTTTCTGACTTACTTCCCTCAGTATGACAGACTCTAGTTCCATCCATGTCTCTGTGAATAGCTAAATTTTGTTCCTTTTTATGGCTGAATAATATTCCATTGTATATATGTACCACATCTTTTTTATCTATTCATTTGTTGATGGACACTTAGGTTGCTTCCATGTCCTGGGGACATGTAGACATGGTGGTTGGGGGAAGGGGAGGGTAGGACAAATCAAGAGAGTAGCATTGACATATATACACTACCATGTATAAAATAGATACCTAGTGGGAAGCTGTTGAATGGCCCAGGGAGCTCAGCTTGATGCTCTGTGATCACTTAAATGAGTGGGATGGGAGAGAGGTCCAAGAAGGAGGGGATGTATGGATAAATATAGTTGATTCACTTCATTGTACAGTAGAAACTAACGCAACAGTGTAAAGCAATTATACTCCAATAAAAATGTTGTATGTTGAGAAATGCTAGCCATAAATCTATTGAGATGTCAAATTAAAGGAGGAAAATGGAACAAATATTTGGTTGAGTAAGTTTTTAGTAATGAGAGATGTCATGTAATAATAAAAAGTATCACCACAGAGCATTGTTTTTTAGCTTTGCTTGCTTGGTTTTGCCCAACCTCTCCCCTGTGACTCACTGTTTCACTAGTTTGACCCTGGTTGTCTTGATCTACATGAGTGTTATAGCCTTACATAGAACTACAAGTCAGAGAACATTTCTAAGAGCTCTATGGAACCTTAAAACATCATAAAAAAGATCAAAACTGTACTATCATTTTTAAAAGGAAATGGATTGGGAAGAATTAGAGCAAGTATTAAAAACTATCATCCTCCTTCATTATATTTTAGCGACAAATGGTTGTGTGTTAGTTATTCAGTCGTGTCTGACTCTTTGCGACCCCATGGACTGTAGCCTCTGCCAGGCTCCTCTGTCCATGGAATTCTCCAGGTAAGACTACTGGAGTGGGTTGCCATTTTCTTCTCCAAGGGATTTTCCTAACCCAGGGATCAAGCCCCAGTCTCCCACATTGCAGGCAGATTCCTTACCATCTGAGCCACAAAATGTTATATGGCACCAACTCCTTGCCAGACGAAATTAATATAACCCAAACCCTCTGTTAATATTTAATAATTGAAGATAGTTTATTGTCAAGTGGAATTTAATAAAGAAGTTTCTAGGAACAGTTCCTTTCATTTGGATGGCAAGCAATGGGAACAAGGCAAAATCTTAAGCCACTACAAGAAGAAAAAGAATCCTGTTATTTAAACTTTATTTTGTAAGTAAATGCTAGAAATTGTGGCTTTCAGTTGATATTTCCTTGCTATAATTTGGCGGTATTTGCAACAAGGGTTTAATACTTTTGACCTGTGTTTTATTGCTTAGTAGTAGTTTTATAACTAACAACTAAACCAAATCAGAATGAGCACACATGGTAGAATTTAGAGCAAATACAGTTCGTTTACTTCTGACAAGGCAATATAAAATCGCTCTGTTGCTATAAATGGTTACACTCAAATCAAGGTTTTTCTGCATTGTTTGATTAGACAATATTTTAAGAATTAAGAGAAAACGTTCCTATAATAATGTGATGGTTTGATAGACTAGGAAATGAGGTTTCCTTTTCTAAATCTCCTTTTTTTAGAACATTAGGCAATACTCTCCATAATGATAATTACTATATTTCTAAATTGAGGAAACTGGTAGAAAATAAAATCTCCTTTGTTGGCAGTCAGTAAATGTTGGAAAAAAAAAACAAACCTGAAAACAGAATCAGCAGGATTCCTCAGAGTGTGGAACTGAGAAAAGGGGATTGACTAAGATGTTGCCCAACAATAATAATTTATGAAGTGCAGTGTAATGTGTACATATTATTCTTTATCTCTCTCTCTCTCACACACAGGCATGCACACCATCTCTGAAAATATATGTTGAAATTTGATAGGAGAAAAAAGTGAATGCAGCCTTCCCTTATTTTATGGTCTCTAAAATTGGAATTTATAAGAAATAATTTCACATAAAATACTAAGAAAGAGTTGAGAATGTCTCTGCTTTATTTCAGTGTTATGACTGAAACTAGAAGAAATAGACTGGGAGATGTTATTATACTGAGAAATGTTCAATACATCATGTGAAATGTGTTGGTATTTTTAGATTGAGGACTATTATATGAAATTTTCCTAAACATAAACCTCTACTTAGAGCTACTAGCTTCCTGTCTTAGGGAGACATAGTGTGGGAGTTTGAATCCCAGTTCTCCCACTTATTAGTTATGTGATTATAGGCAAGTTAGTTATATACACTTCTGAACCTCAACCACTGGTTATTTGTATATAAAAGAGGTGTTACTATGCCATCTGCACTGTGCTGATATCAGGGTTTATACAAGATTCCAGAGTGTCTTCCCTATTGTAAATATGATTAAATTCTATGCACCTTCCTCTCCACCTTGTCCTCTTCCCCCTCCTTCTTGTCTTCCTTTTGCCTTTGATTTTTCCTTCTTCATCATCTTATTATTTTCAAATTCCCTGCCACTGCCTCCCCGTTTAGAATTGCCATGTGATTTCAGCTGTCTCTTGACTCAGCCTTCACTCGATAAAAGGCAAGTGTGACACAACTGCAGTGGTCAGAAATAGAATTCTCTTGCTAGGTGAATGGAAAAGAAGCACAGGAGACAGAACTGGTGCCTCGGTTTCTCAGCCTTTCTCCTTTCATTAACTCCACCGTTAACATAAGTCTAATGATGCAGTGAAATGATTCTGGAGGAGCCTTTCAGAGAAGCTGGCTGGAGGACAGTGATGGGAATTGGGTCTCAGGCTGACTGGCCTTGCTACCAGCAGAACCGTATATGTGGTACTCTCCAGTGGGGGTGGTTAACAGGGGGTGTAGGGAAAGAGTTAAGAATTCAGTAGCAAAAGTTGAAGAAATTATGAGGATTCTGACATTTAAGAATTTCTTTTTGCAGTGCCTTATAATTTTTAAATGTCAGAGAGAACTGGAGTGGCTATTAAGTCTGAGATCTTAGTACAGAGTTAAGTCAGTTTTATTTTTTAGAAATGGCTTATTTATTTCTAGGAAGTAAGCATCACACTCCAAAGTGACCATTGTTTTCCCTCATCTATAACTACTCTATCATTGGTTTTAATACCAAGGGCAATAATTTCAAAGACAAAGCAAGAAGAACAAAAGCAGATTCACTTTATTGGCTATAGGGGTTTTTGTCTATTAGGGCAATAAAACAAGAAAGAAACTCACGTGTTTGATGTCTTTCACATCCAAATAGCTTTATTATTGAGAGTGTTATCAATAAGTAGCATTAGTGCACCTATTCAGAGACCCCCAGGTCACCTTTGGAGTAATATTGATATTTAGGTTTTCTATAGTAGTCAGCTAGGTTTTAATATGGCGTTTTTTTTTTTTTTTTAATGTAAATCCAAGGGAGAAAAATCCAGTAAATTTTCACTTAATTTGCTATCAATACAAGGCAAGAACTTTCTAAAATTTGTAATAAACAGCTACTTACTTAGTATGTGACTTGCTGGTAGAAGGAAGAAATTCTGATACTGCTCTTGAATTCCTTTCTGTGATCTTTGTAGACAAAGAATTTTGGAATGGTTGTTCCCCATATTTAAGGCTTCGTTCAAAGGTCATATTGTTAATGAAGTTTTCCAGGACTCCCTCAGGTGGGAGCACTATCATCTCCCAACTCTGAATTTCTAATGTTTCATCTATAATTCTCATGCATTTCTTATTAAGTTCTACCTTATGCTATCATTTTTTCCATACAATTTTTATTTTTCCTATTTAAATGTTAGTTCAGGGAAAGAGGATATTTGTGTTTTTCACTTTTACATTCACCATACTGCTTTACCAAAAATAAATACTAAGATCATTAAAATGTGTGAATGAGTCAGTGCCTCCCTACTTGAGGTTTGTCGCTTGGGGATTAACTGCTAAAGTGTCCTTCAGGAAGTTCAGTCACTCAGGAGTGTCCAACGCTTTGTGACCCCATGGACTGCAGCATGCCAGGCCTCCATGTCCATCACCAACACCCAGAGCCTACTCAAACTCATGTCCATTGAGTCAGTGACACCATCCAACCATCTCATCCTTTGTAGTCCCCTCCTCCTCCGGCATGCAATCTTTCCCAGCACCCGGATCTTTTCCAAGGAGATAGTTTTTCACATCGGGTGGCCAAAGCATTGCAGCTTCAGCTTCACCATCAGTCCTTCCAGTGAATATTCAGGACTGATTTCCTTTAGGGTTGACTGGTTTGACCTCCTTGCTGTCCAAGGGACTCTCAAGAATCTTCTCCAACACCACAGTTCAAAAGCATCAATTCTTTGGAGCTCAGCTTTCTTTATAGTCCAACTGTCACATCCATACATGACCAATGGAAAAACCATAGCTTTGACTAGATGGATCTTTGTTGGCAAAGTAATGTCTCTGCTTTTTCATATCCTGTCTAGGTTGGTTCGGAGAAGGCAATGACACCCCACTCCAGTACTTTTGCCTGGAAAATTCCATGGACGGAGGAGTCTGGTAGGTTGCAGTCCGTGGGGTCGCTAGAGTTGGACAGGACTGAGCGACTTCACTTTCACTTTTCACTTTCATGCATTGGAGAAGGAAATGGCAACCCACTCCAGTGTTCTTGCCTGGAGAATCCCAGGGACGGGAAGCCTGGTGGGCTGCCGTCTATGGGGTCGCACAGAGTCGGACATGACTGAAGCGACTTAGCAGTAGCAGCAGCTAGGTTGGTTATAACTTTTCTTCAAAGGAGCAAGTGTCTTTTAATTTCATGGCTTCAGTCACCATCTGCAATGGTTTGGATTCCAAGAAAATAAAGTCTCTCACTGTTTCCATTGTTTCCCCATCTATTTGCCATGAAGTGATGGTACCACAATCCATGATCTTAGTTTTCTGAACATTGAGCTTTAAGCCAACTTTTTCACTCTCCTCTTTCACACTCATCAAGAGGCTCTTTGGTTCTTCTTCGCTTTCTGACATAAGGGTGGTGTCATCTGCATATCTGAGGTTATGGATATTTCTCCCAGCAATCTTGATTCCAGCTTGTGCTTCTGCCAGCCCAGTGTTTCTCATGATGTACTTGCATGTAAGTTAAATAAGCAGGGTGACAACATACAGCCTTGATGTACTCCTTTCCCAATTTGGAACCAGTCTGTTGTTCCATGTCTTGTTCTAACTGTTGCTTCTTGACCTGCCTGCAGATTTCTCAAGAGGCAGGTCAGGTGGTCTGCTATTCCCATCTCTTAAAGAATTTTCCAGTTTGTTGTGATGCACATGGTCAAATGCTTTGGCATAATCAATAAAGCAGAAGTAGATGTTTTTCTAAAACTCTTTTGCTTTTTTGATGCCAAAGTGAGACACATACATACACCTACATCCACACATTTGACACAGTTTTTCCATAAAGTTTTTAAATGTCAGAGTCAAGAGTGATCCCAGAGGTTATCCTTTTCCACTATTTGTCCATATATTGCTAATTAAGATGCTGAAGCTCAGAGAAACTGAATATTAAAAGCAGGATAAACAAGGTCAAAAAACATATAGTGAAAATGCTTCTGAACTGGAAGAAAGCTTAGCTATTACATTGTTTGATACCTTCACCATTTTCTGAACTACTTATGTATGTGTGGATGGATGGATGTCTGTATATATGCATGTGTCTATTATTTTTAATCAAATGACAAGCCCAGAGAAGAAAATGACTAGTAAAGGTCATATCAGGAATTATTGGCAGAGCCTGGACGAGAATACCACTCTCCCACTCACATATTATACATCCTGGAAAAAATATTGTTTATCTCATGCATGGACCTAGTAGTTACTTCTCCATCTGGCACAAACAAACGAGCTCACAGATGTTATATGGGAACTGGAACTGTATGAGAATGCCCAATATAAATAGGTCTCTAAGACTTAGGTGAGATAACACATCTCCAAGATGGCAAAACAATTTAAAACTTATGCCCTATTTTCTACCTTAATGTTAAAATCTCACTTTCCTCTTTTTTCAAAGAAACTTTCTAGATGTCATTGCATCTGATCCTCACAACTGTGAAGAAGACATGCATTCTCACATTCACTTCTCATCTTTGAGGAGACACAGAGAGGTATTTCAGGTTATAAACTGAATCAGAGATCAAACCAGAATTTGAACCTAAATGTTTAAAGTTATAGCCTGTTGTCCTTTTCATTTTCAGTTGTTGTCTCCGCATTTATGTGAATGTACATAAATAATGAGGAATGATTTTGTTTCTAGAGACATGCTAACAATTATCCTAATGAAATACTTTTTAATTGAGAAAATAAAAATAATTTGTGAACTTGGCAACATGATGATCCAGTGGCCATAAAGTTAGAGAAGGCCCATATTGTGTTTTTTATTCAAGAAGAGGTTCAAGCCTAAACCTTCAGCCTATATCTGTTTAGTGATCATGTTTTATGTTGTTTATTGGCTATCTTAGTAGCTTTTTATGTAACTAACAGTAACAACAAAATCAGAGACAGAGAGGTATCAATAGTATGTGGAGACCTGGATAAACAAGGCTGAGAGTCTGTGCTATCTTCCCAAATTCTTTGACACATATATAAATACATATCTAAACATATCCTCTAGGGATATTTAAAAATTTAACCATATGTGTATCATTCTATAATTGGCTTTTTAACTTCGTGGTATGGTTTCTATAGTATATTTAACCACACTCCTATTAATGGATATTTAGTTTTGTTTTTTTTTTTCCTTTTATAGACTAATATGTAATGGACATTTTGCCCCTTATACCTTTATAAACCTGTGTCTGTTTCCATATGATGAAATCTTACCTGTAGAATTGCTGGGTGCTGCATGTTGGGTCTCCCAATAGCACTCTTTGGATAAGATTGCATTTAGGAGGTATATCAAGAAGTGCTTCTGGGGCAATGCCTATGGATTGGGAGGGAAGGAAGCAGAACTGATGAGGAGTTAGCTGCCATGCAGTCTCAAGGAAACCTCGGTGGACCTCCCAGGAAAATTTTAAACTGGGATGGCCCTGGGATGGCTTGAGTTTTCTTGTGCTGGAGTGAGGTAGATGATGGATGCAGACTGCCCAGGGAAGGAGGCTGGCCCTTGAGCAAGGTGGTTCTCTTCAGACACCCAAAGACTGTTGACAGCTGAAGGCTTTCTGCCAGCAGCACTCCTAGCAGCTGGGGCAATGAGTTCCTGAAAGGGGGTCTGTGTGCCTGTCACTGCACTGAGCATAGGCAGTGCATATCATATAACTTGATACATATATAAATTGATAAATTGTACCAGATCCAGATTATCATCCCCAAATTCGCTAAAATATACTAATTCCATCAGTGGTGTGTAGAATGCTTGTTGCCCCAGATCTTTAACAACATGAAGAACTATCAATCTTTGTAATGTTTGCCAACCTGATAGACAACATCCTCACTGTTGTTTTAATTTGCATTCATTTATTAATGAGATTAATACCTTTTCATGTATTTAAAGACCATGCGTATTTCTTTTTTAGCGACTTGCCAGTTTATGCCCCTTTTGTCATTTTGTATTATGCTAATCTTTATACAATAAGGGTATTAACCATTTCTTTGTCACATATGTTGCATGTATTTTTCAGAGTTTGTAATTTCTTTTTAATATTCTTTATGTCTCCTTCAGTGTAGTCTTTTATATAGTCAAATCTATAGGTCTTTTCTACCCTTTAAGGTGTGCACGTGTGTGCATACTCAGTTGCTCAGTCATGTCTGGTTTTTTGTGATTACATGGACTATAGCCCTCTAGGCTCCTCTGTCTGTGGAATTTTTCAGCAAGAATCCTGGAGTAGGTAACCATTCCCTTTTCCAGGGGATTTTCCTGACCGGGGATCGAACCCACGCCTCTTACGTGTCCTGTATTGATACGCAGATTCTTTACCATGAGGGTCCTTTCTTATTCAAGATTATAAATATATCTTCATATATACTTCTTATTCTTCATGGTATATTAAATCCATTTTGAATTTATTTTTATAAATATGTGTAAGAACATCCTACAATTGGAAGTTATGTTAAGGTGTGAAGATACAATAGATACCTTATGCTAAAGTATCTAGAGGGACCAGAACATGATACAGCCACTAAAATTTTATATTCTAATGATTTCAGGACTCTTCAACTTCTCGACTGCATCAAGGATAGAATAAAGGTCAAACGTTGCTGATTAAAGGAATGGATATTCTTGAGACAAAGCTCCTAGTGTACCATGCATCTTCCTATCATGCATCTTCCTATCAAGGGGAGGGATGATGTAGGTGGGTCTCCCTTTACTGTAAGCAGACTATTTAGCAAGTTCAGTTTGTCTTACATAATTTCAGGACATGATGGATAATAATTGTCTGATGCATGGTGGAGAACTTAAGGGACAGGTGACTAGTTTAATAGATTCTTTGAGGTTAGAATGAAGGCAAATTGCTGCCAATTGGCTGATTTGCATTCCAGAGCAGAGACAATTTCTCAGAGCAGAGATTCCTGAATGTTTCCTATAATTAAAAGTTTCTTCACTGTGCCCCTCAGCACAAAAGCATACTAGGTGGGGTCAGCTTTGGTCTTGTCCCTAAGAGTCATCAATTTGGGCAGACAGGTATCAACAGACCTCAGATCACATTTAAAGGAAAAAGGAGAAAAGACAAAGTTAGTTTATAATTGTAACCTATGAGTCCTGTTTTTTCGACATATTAGTAGTAGAGTGATGTGAAACAAGGATCTAACTTTTTTTCTCAAATTTTGCCAATTTTTCAATATTATTTATAAACGATGTGCCCTTTCATTCACAGATTTGAAATGCTACCATTTTTAATATAATAAATTTAAGTTCCCATAGTCTACATTGTTCCAAGGATATAATCATTATTTGGCATTGTCATATTCTTTTAATAAAATGAGTTTATAAAATATTTCAATATCCAGTTAGAGAAATCTATTATCATTTTGCTCCAAACATTTTTTGTCTATACTGTAGCATTTCTTTTGTTTCACAAATGAACTAAATAAACTCCAACTTGATCAACCTCCCAAATTGTAGACATTTTATTGGAATTACAGTAATTTACAGAATAGTTTTTGGGGAGATTTGACATCTTTTCTAAAATTTAGACTTCCTACCTACTTTATATGTCTTCCATTATATTCCTCAATGACTTTTTATAGCTTCATAGAAAGAAAGAAATTCTTACTATACTCAAACCTCAGCATCTTGTATTTTAATTGTTATGATGAATTGAATCATTCATTCTCAAACTTGCAAACTCCATTTTATAATTATTATAATTATGGATACTGGCAAATACTTAACAGGTAAATCTCTGGAAGAATTAAGAAATTCCTGATTTTAGAATTTGCTGATTTTCATGGTGTAAATATTTCTGCCATGACAAATTTCAGTCTTTAAGCATCCATACCACTAGATGTGGAATTAGGAAAGCATGCTGAATTTATTCTTGTGAACTGTTATAAACTGATTCCAGTACATCACTGTTGCTTAGATCTTTTCTAGTCAAATAATTTTTAAAATGATTACAATCAAGTATTTGTAAGTTTAAAGTGAACTTTGTGAATAATAATTTAGAACCTAAGAATTAGAGTCTAAGAACTTAAGAATTAAATTTTAGAAAAAATCAAAATATACTTAAATATTTCTTTGAATTTATTACTCACCACTATTTCTGGTATACATTAGTTAGGGGAATATTTAAAATAATGTGTCTTGGTCTCCCTCTTGGGGGCTCCTGATTTTGTGGTTTTCCTTTTCCTTTTGGGGCTTAGTCTCCAGTTGGACTTGCAGATGAGTGAAGTTACTGCATTCAGCGTGGGAGTCCACCAGACTCAACATGCTGAACGTCTCCACTGAAATGTTCAGGTTCTCTACGCCAAATAGACTTTGAGAGAAGTCATTTAAGATATAGAGTTCTTGTAAAATTCTCAAAGCTTCTTGATATGTTCTCTGTTGGGGCTGCTCCCCTGCATTCCCTCCAGCTCCTTCTGGTTGGATTTTGTAGGTGTCCGCATCGGGTGACAGTGGAAACTCACAACACTAGGGATGCTCTGGAAGTTAGGTGGAGTTCTGAACATTTTGGTTTTCTGTAGTCAATGGCACCCCACTTCAGTACTCTTGCTTGGAAAATCCCATGGACGGAGGAGCTTGTTAGGCTGCAGTCCGTGGGGTCGCTAGGAGTTGAACACGACTGAGCGACTTCACTTTCACTTTTCACTTTCATGCATTGGAGAAGGAAATGGCAACTTACTCCAGTGTTCTTGCTTGGAAAATCCCATGGACGGAGGAGCCTGGTGGGTTGCCGTCTATGGGGTCGCACAGAGTCGGACACGACTGAAGTGACTTAGCATAGCATAGCATAGTCATTTTTTATGATAACCCAAATTCACCTATTATGCTGCTAGCCTCATTCTCTCATCTCTTTGTGTCTCAATCAGAAGTCATTAGTGTTCACTTACATTAAGTGACATATTAAGGACAAATGCTGCATCCACTTGTCTAGGGCTCAACTATTAACATTTGATTCCTCTATCATTTTTCTCTGCTACCTTTTTTTTTACCACCCCAAACTTAGTTTATAGCATCTTTTCAAATATGACTTCATGCTTGAGAGTTTTCCAGACTTTTCTTTGAAAAATGCTTCCAATTACTTTTGAGGTAAGCCCTTACTTTGCCAGGCTTATGAGTTTGCTTTGACTGTTGTAAGAAACTACCAGAGACTGGTTTGCTTAAACAATATAAATTTATTTCCTCATAGTTTTGGAGACTAAGAGTCCAAATCAAGATATCTGCAGGGTTGGTTTCTTTTGAGATCTCCCTCTTTGTCTTGTAGATGGCCATCTTCTCCCTGGGTCTTCAAGTAGTCTTTCCTCCTTCTATATCTGTGTCCTCATTTCCTGTTCTTTGGATTAGGATTCACCCTAAATATCCTGTTTTCACTTAATTACCTCTTTAAAGACCCTGTTTCTAAATAATTGTCACTTTCTGAGGTACTAAGGGTTAGACTTAAATATGTTTTGAGAACCAACTATTCAACCCTTAACACCAAGGTTGAAATTAAAACTATTATCTATTAGTTGGTACTTTAATTAATCTGCCTGCTTGATAAGATGTAAACTGGTTGCCATCCTTAATTCTGTATTTCTTATTTCTATATTTCGTTAGACTTTTCAATAGTATTTGAGGAAAGGAGGAAGTTAAACATATAAACTTGGATTGAGACCTTTATACTGAAGCCTTCTGATGTTTTTCAGTGCCTGTGAGGACACAGAGAGGAGAAGACATCTCCCTAGCTCTTACTGTAGTGTGCTCACCTACCCCAACCCTGAGGGCACGGGTTGTCGTGTTCATGTGCGTGAATCCTCAGTGAAGAATAACACTGAAATTCTACCACATTTGGTACTCATTTGAATTGCTCCCAAATGTTTATAACCTACCTTTTAAATTAATTAAATTTAAACATAATGAAATAGCAATACTTTTTTCAAGTTAACTATGAAATATAAAAGGAATATTTATGAATTTTCTGAGATTATTGACAGTATATCACTATATTACTTTTTCTTACAATTTACATATACATTTAAGATATTTCTGCCTACTTGTATCTAATTGTTATCTTGTTTTCTAGTCATATCAAGACATAAATCTTTATAAAGTGCACAAGCACTATTAACAAAAATGGTTAAAAATGGGTCTTAAGGTTTCATATTGTAAGAACATCTTTGATGAATGTATTCTATTCTTCCCTCTTGATGCCTCAGCCCACACAAATAATACAACTGCTTCCTTTAATTAAAATAAGAAAATATATTACTTATAAAGCTTAGTCTTAAGCAGAGCCACATACAAAATCTATAGTTCCCATAATGGGAGACACACTGTAAAATGAAATAAAATGATAAATTGATAAATACATGGTATTGTTATTTGTTCTCTTGTTGCTAACTATCTTTATCACAGTGGCAGGAAAATATAAAAGAATTATAAAGTCTCAGTTTAATAAAAGGAAAACTGTGAATCATGTAACTTATGAGATCTTATGGTTTAAAAAGTTCTTGAAATTAAAAATCTCTGTAGATGTTTTCACCCCTGACATAATTTTTTTCTTCTCTTTATAATAATTAACAAAATCCTTTTGGATAGTTTCTCCAGTTATTTGTTTCAGAAGAGCCAAATTATTGAAGGTAAAAATAATTTTTTAATGACATATACTTTATTTTATATTTGTCCATGGATGTTTTGGTCATACCTTGGAAAAAATGAGAACAAATACATTATGAGATAAACTTTAGATACCAAATAAGTATTCCCTGGAGGGGAAGAAAAAGAAATATGAGCTGCTTACTCTGGGAGGTTTTCAAATCCTCTAATCTGTTTGAAATTACATTGATGCTGTTATTTAAAGATTAGAGTTTTGTTATTGCTGCAATCAAGCCACAGTCTGTTTTCCCTACCTGTACTATGTTAACAGTTGTTAAAACTCTGGAATCAAGGTTTCCTTTCATTCTGCCTGAAGTACAGTTGCGTATTTCTATATACCACTGCATTTTGCCTCAATTGAAAATTTCACATTTCTACTTATAAATTATATGTTTCCTTGGGGGTGTGGAGGGAGAAAGGCATGTGGAGGTATCAGCTTAATTGGGCTACTGTGCTCACACGTATTTGACCATATGAATGGGTGAAAATCCTCTTTGCCTCTGTAGCTTTGTGTAGAGGTTTCATATTAAATTAAAAAGACAGTAGTGTAGAGAGCTCTATTTAGAAAGCTATTCACACTCAAAGCATTTTCAAGATGTTTCTGCCACAATATAAAAACAGAAAAAGTGCTCTATTGTTTATCGTGTTTATTGATCCAAGAGGCTAATGTGTAGGAATATAAAACCTAATGGCTGCTCCTTAGGGAAGCAGGGGATCTAATATGTATTTCATTTTAACTGTTTAAAATAATACACCAGGTGCTGTTCAAACTTTAGGAGACTCTTGGCATAAGCCCCACTTATTAAGGCAATTTTAAAAATTCAGCGTCACCAAGCTTGGTCCTGAGGGCCATATAAGACTAGGTTGAACCCATTCTAATTCTTTGTGTGATGGAAAGCCAAATAAACAAAATAGCACTTGCCTACTAAATGTCAGATACATTTCTCCATTTCTTACAACCATCAGCTTCTCTGTTAAAGTAGGATATTTCAGCCTCTTTTATAAAGGGAAAAAATGGACTCAGAGAATAATGGAGGTACCAGGATTTGACCACAGGACTGACTGTTTTACTCAAAAGCTTTACTGCTGATTCCAACTCATGTAGTTATCTCTGAAATATCAAAAAAGCCTGTACTGTTTCCATAGCTGTAGTGACTGTGGTGCATGTGAAGTCACAGAATGGGGGTGAAGTACTGCTGAGGTGAATTACAATTCTCAGCTTCCCTTTGGCTCCTCCAAAGAGATTCAACCAAGTAGTTGTAACCAACGTAAGTGCAAACATCTATATATAAATTCTACAACCCATCACTCAGTGACTTCCCATCCACTGTGCCCTGAAAATACCTTAGATGAATAGTAAACATGCTGAAATTCATAGATACTAAATATCTGAGTAAATTCTTAAAGTAGTGTGAATACACCCTGGCCCAAGATGCTTATTTATCCTCCTCCCAGCCACCTCACTATGCTTTTAAGCATAGGACAGTGGTGGTTTAGTTGCTAAGTTGAGTTTGACTCTTGCGACCCCACGGACCAGGCTCCTCTGTCCTTAGGATTTCCCAGGCAGAATACTAGAGTGGGTTGCAGTTTCCTATTCCAGGAGGATTTTTCCCACCCCTGGATTGAATCTGTGTCTCCTGCATTGCAGGCAAATTCTTTACTGACTTAACTACCAGGGAAGCTCTGTAGGCACAGGAATCCTCTACGTTTCAGGAACATCCTTTGCCTGACTCATCCGGTTCTGTCTTCTGCTTCTCTTCATTTGGCATAGCAATATTCTGGCACTAGCATTTCCAGGATACATCATGTGCTTCCAAACAGCTGTGTCTCTCATCAAGATGACTTCTCTGTTTGAGACACTAACACTACTAACACATTCTTGCTAAACTTAGCTTGTCTGCTTGGTCCAGATCAAAGACAATCATCTCTGTGGCTCCTTCTGAAAGTCTTCAGATAGACCAAATCAATCCTCCTAGGTTCCCGCACACTATGTATTCATCTTCATTATGAAAATAATTTTCCAAAACAATGGCTTATTTTGATTTTACATGACTATTTTCTCATTTTATCCTTAAACACATTCTGTCAGAAAAGTACTCTCCCTGCTTAAGTTGGTGACTAGATCAAAGTAGACCCTCACTAAGATTTATTTAATTAATTGTTGTGGTCAAGTTGCTCAGTTGTGTCCAACTCTTTGTGACCCCATGGACTTCGGCTCACCAGACTTATATGTCCTTCACCATCTCCTGGAGTTTGCTCAAACTACTGTCCATTAGTCAGTGATGCCATACAACCATCTTATCCTCTGTCATACCTTTAACCTCCTGTTTCCAATCTTTCCCAGCAATGAGTCTGCTTTTTCAATGAGTCTGCTCTTCATACCAGTTGGCCAAAGTATTGGAGCTTCAGTCTCAGTCCCTCCAATGAATATCCAGGATTTATTTCCTTTAGAATTGACTGATTTGATATCCTTGCAGTCCAAGGGACTCTCAAGAGTCTTCTCCAACACCACAGTTCAAAAGCATCCATTCTTTGGTGCTCAGCATTCTTTATGGTCCAACTCTCACATGCTTACATGACTACTGGAAAAACCATAGCTTTGATTATCCAGACATTTGTTGGCAAAGTAACGTCTCTGCTTTTTAATATGCTATCTAGGTTTCTCATAACTTTTTCTCACAAGGAGCAAGTGTCTTTTATTTTCATGGCTGCAGTCACCATCTGCAGTGATTTTGGAGACCCAAAAGTAAATTTGTCACTGTTTCCATTGTTTTCCCATCTGTTTGTCATGGAGTGATGGGACTGGATAATATGATCTTAATTTTTTGAATGTTGAGTTTTAAACCAGCTTTTTCACTCTCCTCTTTCACCTTCGTCAAGAGGCTCTTTCATTTCAGTTCAGTTCAGTCACTCAGTGGTGTCCGACTCTTCGTGACCCCATGAATTGCAGCACGCCAGGCCTCCCTGTCCATCACCAACTCCCAGAGTTCACTCAGACTCACGTCCATCGAGTCAGTGATGCCATCCAGCCATCTCATCCTCTGTCGTCCCCTTCTCCTCCTACCCCCAATCCCTCCCAGCATCAGAGTCTTTTCCAATGAGTCAACTCTTCGCATGAGGTGGAGTTCTTCACTTTCTGCCATAAGAGTGGTGTCATCTGCATATATGAGGTTATTGATATTTCTCCCAGAAATTTTGATCCTAGCTTGTGCTTCATCCAGCCTGGCATTTCATATGATATACTCTGCCTATAAGTTAAATAACCAGAATGACAACATACAGCCTTGACATACTTCTTCCCCAATTTGGAACCAGTCCATTGTTCCATGTCCAGTTCTAACAGTTGCTTCTTGACCTGCACACAGGTTTTGCAGGAGGCAGGTGAGGTGGTTTGGTATTCCCATCTTTTGAAGAATTTTCCATAGTGTGTTGTGATTCACACAGTCAAAGGCTTTAGCATAGTCAATGAAACAGAAGTAGACATTTTTCTGGAATTCTCTTGCTTTTTCTATGATCCAACAGATGTTGGCAATTTGATCTCTGGTTCCTCTGCCTTTTCTAAATCCAGCTTGAATATGTGGAAGTTCTTTGTTCACGTATTGTTGAAGCCTCACTCAGAGAATTTTGAGTGTTATTCTGCTAGCATGTGAGATGAGTGCAATTGTGTGGTAATTTGAACATTCTTTTTCATTGCCCTTCTTTGGTACTGGAATGAAAAATGACATTTTCCTGTCTTGTGGCCACTGCTGAGTTATCCAAATTTGCTGACACATTGAATGCAGCACTTTCATAGCATCATCTTTTAGGATTTGAAATAGCTCAGCCTGAATTCCATCACCTCCACTAGCTTTGTTTATAGTGATCCTTCCTAAGGCCCACTTGACGTCACACTCCAAGATGTCTGACTCTAGGTGAGTGATCACACCATCGTGGTTATCTGGGCCATTAGTTCTTTTTTGTATAGTTCTTCTGTGTATTCTTGCCACCTCTTCTTAATATCTTCTGTTTTGTTAGGCCCACCCTGTTTCTGTTCTTTTTTGTGCCTTTCTTTACATGAAATATTCCCTTGGTATCTCTGATTTTCTTGAAGAGATCTCTAGTCTCTCCCATTCTATTGTTTTCCTCTATTTTTTTTCGCTTAGGAAGGCTTTCTTATCTCTCCTTGATATTCTTTGTAACTCTGCTTTCATATGGGTATATCTTTCCTTTTCTCCTATTTAATTAATAACAGAATAACTAACCAATATCTGTACCATCCATATATTTATTAATAATGAAAGTCCATTCCCAGTATTGTGCACTACTTTGTACATAAAAAGGGTATACCATAAGATTCCCTGGTGGCTCAGTTGGTCAAGAATCCACCTGTAATTCAGGAGACTGCCTGCAATGCAGGATATATGTTTTTGATCCCTGGGTAAGGCAGATTTCCTGGAGGAGGAAATGGCAACCCTCTCCAGTATTCTTGCCCGGAGAATCCCATTATCAGAGGCGCCTGGTGGACTATAGTTCATTAAATTGCAAAGAGTCAGACAAGATTTAATGAATAAAGCACCACCACCATAGTGGCAAGTTCCCATTTTACAAGAAAATTTAAAGAGACAAATACTACTTAAGAACTGTTCTGTTTTTCAAAAGTTTAAAAACAAGAAGAAATCATTCTGTATTTAAGCAAATTGTATTTGTTCTGTGATATTTCGTTTCAGTACTCTTTAAATTTAAGCATTTAGAATTAAGTGACAACATAACTATAAAAGTCAATGGACAGAATGTTTACTACTTTTCATTAAAAAGTAGAAACTACCAATTTTTTTTGTTGTTTAGCCACTCAGTCGTGTCTGTTTGTGGTCGAATGGACTATAGCCTGCCAGGTTCCTCTGTCCGTGGAATTTTCAAGGCCAGAATACTGGAGTGGGTTGCCATTTCCTCCTTCAGGGGATCTTCCTGACCCTGGATCTCCTACTTTGCAGGTAGATTCTTTACTACTTAGCCACTAGAGAAGTGTGATTATATTCTAAAATGTGCCTTAGCATTGACCGTAAATCCATACTACTCTTTTCCAATCAAATGAGGTTTTCCAATCACACAAGGTTTTATGCTTAAAGATCTTTGAAGTTTCTTACAGCTAAAACATTTTCTGATTTTATGATCCTGCATTATAACATTATTGCTATCAGCATAAACCTTCACAAGTTACTAAATGCACTGAATGCTTATTCTGACTATACCCGTTCTTATGGAAGTTACATTTTTGGTCCCTTCAATGATGAGACCATAAAAACTTAAAGGCAGCCTGTGCTTCTCTTAAGGATTGGAAACAGTTCTGAAACATCTTGTCTTTTGACAGAATGGTGAGTGTCTTGCCATTGCTCCTCTAGACAGAAGCAGAAAAAGTACCAACAGAATGCTGCTTAGTAAGCTCTTCAACCAGAAAAAGATTTTCTTCTGTGCTATCGTGTCAGTTCTGGTAGTCCTTTTAGATTTTTTTCTCATGATTTTTCTCCCTTTGATATTCACCTTACCTCTATTTGCTGTCATAATTATTTTACGTGAATCATAGACACCGGGACTATGGGGAAAATGACAGGTCATTGTATTCAGACCTCTGTACCTAATGCACGCTATTGCCAGGCAGTTTTATTATTCCCTTTAGAAATATATTTAATCTCTTTCTGAATGTCTTATTGATGTTTCCTCAATGACCTCTTTGGGTGGCTATTCCATTGTTAAACTGCTCTTGCCTTTAGGACACTTTCTCTTATAAGTAATTTAAACATGTTCTTCTTATTTCCTGTAAAACATTCAAAGTCAGCCACAAATGAATTGTCCGTCTACTGTACATTATTTTTTTCTTCTCTAGTAAAATATCACATGTCATGGGAGGCAAGCTCTCCATTCAACACGTAGGCCATTCATAGGAAACCTAACAGATTTATGTCATTCCTTTATCTGTAAAAGAAATAGCTAAATGTTCCTAAAATTCCTCCAAGCTCTAATATTCTGTGAACATATGATTTCTACATTTGGTTGTGGTATTTCTAAATTAGTCTCTGTCCCATAGTTTGCTATGCCTTGGAACTTCTAAGTCTTGTGTTCTTAAATATATTGTTTTTAACCTTCAGCCATCTGAAACTGAATTTTATCTTATAGAATTAATAATACCTACTTTAGTGAGTACTTATTATGTACTGCTGCTGCTGCTGCTAAGTCGCTTCAGTCGTGTCCAACTCTGTGCGACCCCATAGACGGCAGCCCACCAGGCTCCCCCGTCCCTGGGATTCTTCAGGCAAGAACACTGGAGTGGGTTGCCATTTCCTTCTCCAATGCATGAAAGTGAAAAGTGAAAGTGAAGTCGCTCAGTCGTGTCTGACTCCTAGTGACCCCATGGACTACAGCCCACCAGGCTCCTCCATCCATGGGATTTTCTAGGCAAGAGTACTGAAGTAGGGTGCCATTGCCTTCTCCTATCATGTACTATGGAGAAGGCGATGGCACCCCACTCCAGTACTCTTGCCTGGAAAATCCCATGGTCGGAGGAGCCTGGTAGGCTGCAGTCCATGGGGTCGCTAAGAGTCAGACACGACTGAGCGACTTCACTTTCCCTTTTCACTTTCATGCATTGGAGGAGGAAATGGCAACACACTCCAGTGTTCTTGCCTAGAGACTCCCAGGGACGGGGGGGCCTGGTGGGATGCTGTCTATGGGGTTGCACAGAGTCGGACACGACTGAAGCGACTTAGCAGCATTATGTACTACCTTATATTAATATTTATATATTTATAATTACTCTCCTAATGATATTTTCTAGAATTTTGTTGGAGTTAAATATATATACATACATATACACAAAATGTGGTCCACTGGAGAAGGGAATAACAAATTCCTTCAGTATTCTTGCCTTGAGAACCCCATGAAAAATACACACATACACACAAACACAGAATATACATTTAATTTATTCCATTGGAACCACTACAACACATCCCTTTCAACACATCCCTTTTTCTTCTTTTGCCATCACATCATTTTTTTTTCTTTTTCTTTATCAAGAATTTATGAGGACATCTGTCCCACGAAAACACTTTACAGAACACTTGTGCTATTCTCTGCAGCAGTATTTTCCAGTACTTTTTACTTTTTTATGGCTACCAAGAATGCTGGTTTTCTTTCATATATTTCTGAGCTGTCTAGAGGTAGCTGATGTTTTCAAAATAAGAAATATGTTTTACTCGTTTGGAAGCTTAACTTGGAGAGTGGACTATTTAATTGATAATCTCATATTGAATAGTTTCTTTGTTGTAGTTTTTGTTTTATTATAGATTAGGTGAAGCCATCTGTTAATAATAGTGAAGGGACTGGGTTCTCATACTGCCTACGTAAGGTAAGGTCTAGACTTACCATGAGATTTATTTATTTATTTTTCTGTTAATGAACTGAAAAACATTTCTTGGTGTGCTCTTTAGGCAACATTCCAGGTGTTTTACTGAACAAAGTAGGAAACTAGCAGGTTCTTAGGGCATCTGACATAAAAAATCAGTTCAATACAGTCTCCAGCTTTATACTGGGTAAATCTGCAAACCCGGTTAGTTTGAAGTCTATGTGTGCCTTAGTGATTGGAGTTGCTACCTGAAAACCATACTTGTATCTTCCTTCTCATAGCCATCTCATCTCACTTTGTTTTGAGCGTTCAATTTTTGGAAAGACTATTGAACAGTTAGTGTTTTCACGGCCTTGCCTCCTAGTCCTGCATCTTCTCATTAAACTCATCTTCCCACCTCACTACCCTACTCCAGATCTCCACTGTCTCAAACCATCCTCAGTAATGTGGTTTCTCTGTGTTTAAATCCAACAGATGCATCTCCACCCTTATCCTACATAACCTACCTGAGCACTATTGCCTCTGTTGACCATTATCTTCTTCTTGAAACTTTTCCTTACACTGGTTCCTGTGACATGATTTCTCCCTGGTTTTCATCCTACGTAGGTGAAATAGTTGTTAATTGTTCTGACTCTAGAAACAGACTGCCTGTGTTCAAATTCTGGCTCCTTCTATTGTTGTGACTTCAAGAGTACCAATCAGTAACCCTGGTAGTTCAGTCAGTAAAGAATCTGCCTGCAGTGCAGAAGACCCAAGTTCAATCCCTGGGTTGGGAAGATTCCCTGGAGAAGGAAATGGCAACCCACTCCAGTATTCTTGCCTGGAAAATCCCATGGACAGAGAAGCCTGGCAGGCTATGGGTCAGAAGAGTCACACACAATTTAGCGACTAAACCACCAACAAAGATACCAATTAGATTTCCTGTGTAAAATAGTGAGGGTAACAATGGTATCTACTGTTGTGAAAATTGAAAGAGCTCATCTAGAGGCATTAAGAACATTGCTAGCTTCCCTGATAGCTCAGTTGGTAAAGAATCTGCCTGTGATGGAGGAGATCCCAGGTCGATCCCTGGGTTGGGAAGATCTGTTGGAGAAGGGATAAACTACCCACTCCAGTATTCTTGGGTTTCCCTTGTGGCTAAGCTGGTAAAGAATCTGCCTGCAATGTGGAAGACCTGGGTTTGAGCCCTGGGTTGGGAAGATCCCGTAGAAAAGGGAAAGGCTATCCACTCCAGTATCCTGGCCTGGAGAATTCCATTGACTGTACAGTCTATGGGGTTGCCGAGAGTCAGACACGACCAAGTGACTTTCATGTAGATTTGCATATTGATGCAAAATCTTCTACTCTCAATGAGTGTTGAGTAATGCCTCTGTATTTTACAGTACATGGGTATAGAGTGGCTAGAAGAAGATAGTAAAACACTACCTAACCATGCAGAAAGGGTGCAGAAAGCAGGAAGTGGAGGACAGGACTGAAATCTATTATCACATATCAAATAATAGTAACATATTTGAGAAGGTAAAACATAACAGTAACCAAGAAATATCTCTTAGTCATCCACTAGGAGGCCTGGATTCCTGTCACCGTCACCATCACTGCTGCTACTGCTGTTAAGTTGCTAAGTTGCATCTGACTCTTTTGTGACCCCATGGACTGTAACCCAGCAGGCTCCTCCGTCCATGGGATTCCCCAGGCAAGAATACTGGAATGGGTTACCAATTCTTTCTTCAGGTTATCTTCCTGACCCAGGGATTGAACCCATGTCTCTTGCTTGGCAGGCATATTCTTTGCCACTGAGCCACCAGGGAAGCAAAAAATAATCACTGCCTAATCACTTATAAAGGACCAACTCTCTCTCCCTTTCCAGTCTCTGTGATCTGAGGGGCTTTCAGCTCCTGAAGTATAGGCTTGACACTGATCTTGATTTGAATACTCTTCTAATTACAATGACTATATTGAGAAGGATGAAGAAACCATAGCAGCTTCAAGTGTATGAGTTAAATGGAAAATAATCCTGGTGATCCAGGACAAAAAACTTGGCCAAGGTCTCTCCTTGCCAGATTTACGACTGTGTGTTTTCTTGGTTTTAATGTTAAGTCCATTGTGTAAGTGGAGAGAGCCTCTAGGCAATCTCAAAAACTTTTGCTTTGACTTGAATTCTCTATTACCTACTACTACTGTTTGAGAAGTCTGAATCCCTCCAAGTAACACATGTTCTGCCCCATGGCCAGAAAGATTATATGTTTGCCTGTGTAACTGCCAGGGTTCTCTCTCCTTAATTAATTATATGAGAAGAATGATTTCATGGGTGAATCAAAAAGCCATTGCATAGTCCCTTCCTGTCTTCTGGGTGTCATTGCTATTGCAGTCTGTCCTACTTTTATGGGTTTGTGACAACTGTCAACCTTTCCTAATATAATATTGGAGTTCTTAAGACAAATATTTAGGCGTTAAGAGTTATTTACATAAAGAATCAGTTTTGATGTACATACTCAATCATCTTTTGTTGTTAATAAGATAAATATTAGGGTATAGCCAACAAATTACAAAAATTGGTTGTTAAACTAAGAAACATTTCTTAGTCATTGATAAAATGTTTGCAATGTTTAATAATTTTCAGAGTTTGTAGCTATTGGTGGTTGCTGCTGCTACTGCTAAGTCGCTTCAGTCATGTCCGACTCTGTGCGACCCCAGAGACAGCAGCCCACCAGGCTCCCCCGTCCCTGGGATTCTCCAGGCAAGAACACTGGAGTGGGTTGCCATTTCCTTCTCCAATGCATGAAAGTGAAAAGTGAAAGTGAAGTTGCTCAGTCGTGTCCAACCCTTAGTGACTCCATGGTCTGCAGCGCACCAGGCTCCTCTGTCCATGGGATTTTCCAGGCAAGAGTACTGGAATGGGGTGCCATTGCCTTCTCCGTATTGGTGGTTAAGGGGAGGTAAAACCCAGTTGGATAATTCACCACAAGATGATTTTTATAACACCTGCAAAATACATCTGTGGGTTGTTTCTTTAGGTAACATATGTTTCTGTGTTTTTGAACTGATGACTTGCTTTGCACTTCTCAAATAGTAGCAAAACAAAATTCCCTCTGAATCGAATAAATTTTAAACATGTCAAATACTATGTGAAATTGAGAATTCTCTAAGGCAGAGGAATCCACTTTTTAAGAGGGTAGAGAAATAAGCAAAATGACCCAGACAGAAAACTTACCCTAAGAGAGAAAATAGCTGGGAGTGGAAAACCAATTCTTCAGAGGACAAAGATAGGGAGGATAATTGGTTCAGAAGAAAAACTTCTACCTGAAGTAGAGAGAAAGCAGGTTGATAACCCTTGTGGAACTGTGAAGGAAGAGAACCAGAGCTGTCTTCATAATCATGGAGAGTGGAATGGCCCCCAGTATTGAGACTCTATTGTGGAAGTTAAAGGATGGAAGAAAAGGAAATCATTGTTCACTGGGAAAGGAATGAAATGTTTTCAGGCCAAATAAAATTCAATACTTGGGTTGAAACTATTAGAAATAAAAAAGATACATGAAACACTAGATGGAAAACCAACAATTAATAACTTTTAGAGAGGTGACTGAAAGAAAGATAATGCATATCCCCCAAATTATTGAATTTATTCACATTTCTATCAGACCTAAGTGTATCATTTCAAGATAAATGAAGTCATTGATCATTTTTCTTTTTCCTACATATCAGTTTATAGGTATGCATTGAACATTTATACATATCAAACATGATGCCTGCAGAGACTACACAATGTTATGTGAGATGGTTAAACAGTTAATCTTTGAGCTGCTACAATTGGAGAAGGGGATGTGCATATGTTTAAAAGGGTTATGCTGACAATGGAATGATATCTACATTTCTTTATAAACCTAGGAATTTTTTCTGTTTGGGCTACATCTGGAATTTTTTTTTTCTTTTCAAAAGCAAGAAGAATAAAACCTTAATACTGCAGATTATGAAATTATAGAAATAGAGACATAAATAAGAACATTTCAAATAGATAAGCAATTCTTAGAGAAAATAGATGCCTTTAAATATCATTTTAAAGCTTATGTATTAAAATTGGAGAGTGAAGGGTCTTAAACTAATTTTAGTGGCACTATGCAAAAGGAAAACCATCTCAATATTGGAGGACTTTGGACAAAGAAAGTGGACATTTAGAAGAGAATCATTAGAAACTGAATGATTCAAGGGGAAAATGCATATCTAACTCACTCTCTCATAATGTCATCTCCCAGCCATATCTGTGTAAAGACTTTCTTTAAAGGAAAATCAGTGCTTTGTGGGTGTGAATTTAAAACTAAATAAAATACAGTAATGCAGTTCAGGAGACATTGGGAGTTCCTCTGACCTTCAGAAATCTAGTGAACTTCTCTTTAAATTCCCGTCCATTCCAGAGTGAATGGAAATCAAAACTCCACTGGAGTAAATAATGTTGGTGCCCTGCCTGCGCATATCGCCTCATTCAACTTCCGACTTCCAGCACCTGCATATTTACCTCTATCTCTTGGGGCAAAAGTGCCAATAAATAGCCTCTGGGAGTAGTCCTTAACCAATGATTGACAGCAATGATACATAAGTACCCCAGTCCTTTGGGGAGAATAACTCTGGGGTGTGTGTTTCACACTGGCTCCCTTTTCCCCAACAGGATTAAGTCCAGTCACCCACAGTGGTAGATGGCTTACTAAGGAACATTTTTGGGCTGCCTTTCCTTCCTTGTCTCATTTTCTTGCTTCCTACATGGGGTTTCTTCTCCTCCCAAATAAACTATTTGCACTAGAACCCTTGTCTTAGCATCTGTCTCTGGGGGCACACAAACCATGCACCATCTCTGAGATTTATACATACTCCCACGGCCATTACATTTTTAGAGGCCCTGTGTCCTCATAAGCTAAATGGGTGGAACTCAACCTCTTCAGTTCCCAAAATAAATACTCACTCACAACTTTTACAAACTTGAAAGACTTTATTGAGAATTTAGAAGACTCCCTAGGAGGAGTCACTTTGTTCCAAGTGCAGCTTTTCTCTCTCTGCTTTCCTTTCCTCCACCTCCCTTGTACGGATTGCTTGGGGAACTTCAAATTCTTCTCCCTTTTGATTACATAGAGCAATTTTTTCTAATTTCTTCTCCCTTTCAAGGCTTAGTGCTGGCAACCAAGGGCTGGGAATCCTATCCACTATTTCAAGAAACTCTGCTGCTGCTGCTGCTGCTAAGTCGCTTCAGTCGTGTCCGATTCTATGCGACCCCATAGATGGCAGCCCATCAGGCTCCCTGGTCCCTGGGCTTCTCCAGGCAAGAACACTGGAGTGGCTTGCCATTTCCTTCTCCAATGCATGAAAGTGAAAAGTGAAAATGAAGTCGCTCAGTCGTGTCCGACTCTTAGCAACCCCATGGACTGCAGCCCACCAGGCTCCTCCATCCATGGGATTTTCCAGGCAAGAGTAATGATAGCTTTTCCCCCTAAAGAGACTGTAGAGTCAGCAGTTAAAACGATAGCATTGCTGCACTTTGTTATGGTCACAGCCCTACTGTATAATCCTTGTACTTTTCTAGTTATTGTTATTCTTATATACAGTAAGAATAAAGGAGTTTTTCTTAAAGTTCTGAATAGTTATCTAAATCAGTCCACCCTACTTGACCAGGGGTGGAATTAGGTTCTATTGGGCTTGAAGTTGATACAGTTTGGGGTGTACTTTAAGAAGAAAAAAAAAACAAAACAAAATACGTTGATAAGCCTTGGGAAGTCAGAAACAACTCAGGAGCAACGTTAAATACCTTCACAGTAGATCAGCCTTGGTACCTGGCTTTGTTACAAAGAATTGGCAAGCCAGGAATATAGCACCTCATAAAATCACCTCTTATAAAACAACCAGAACATTGAGTGCTTACGGTCTTCCAGGGATTGTTCTAAGCGGTTTACTAGGATTAATTTCTTTAATCTATTTTTATCCCAGATTTAAAGATGAGGAAACTTCTGAACAGATAGGTTACTTAACTTGACGGAGGCCATGCAACTAGTAAATGGCAAAGCTATAGTTTGGACTGTGATAGTATATCACAAACAGCAGTCCATATAGCCTCGATGCTATAGTACCCCTGAAAACCTCGTTCTTGGCCCCTAAATAACTCACCATCTGTGAAAAAAAGTATGCATCAAAGATAAATGCAGCATAAACAATATACTCTACTTGCTTCCTTCATATTACCCTCAGAGATAATTGGGTCAGCCACATACTCAGGCAGATGGTACTCAAGGGTCTACTTATCTCACAGTCTTCCTCACAGGGCAGTCACACCAAAAGGAAGCACACTACTCGGTTCCCTTCACAATACAATTAAAGTGTCCTGAAGCCAACAACAAGAAAATTAGAGATACCGAGGGAACATTTCATGCAAAGATGGGCTCAATAAAGGACAGAAATGGTATGGACCTAACATAAGCAGAAGATATTAAGAAGAGATGGCAAGAATACACAGAACTGTACAAAAAAGATCTTCATGACCCAGATAATCGTGATAGTGTGATCACTCACTTAGAGCCAGACATCCTGGAATGTGAAGTCAAGTGGGCCTTAGAAAGCATCACTACGAACAAAGCTAGTGGAGGTGATGGAATTCCAGTTGAACTATTTCAAATCCTAAAAGATGATGCTGTGAAAGTGCTGCACTCAATATGCCAGCAAATTTGGAAAACTCAGCAGTGGCCACAGGACTGGAAAAGCTCAGTTTTCATTCCAATCCCAAAGAAAGGCAAAGAATGCTCAAACTACTGCACAATTGCACTCATCTCACACGCTAGTAAAGTAATGCTCAAAATTCTCCAAGCCAGGCTTCAGCAATACGTGAACTGTAAAATTCCAGATGTTCAAGCTGGTTTTAGAAAAGGCAGAGGAACCAGAGATCAAATTGCCAACATCTGCTGGATCATTGAAAAAGCAAGAGAGTTCCAGAAAAACATCTATTTCTGCTTTATTGACTATGCCAAAGCCTTTGACTGTGTGGATCACAATAAACTGTGGAAACTTCTGAAAGAGATGGGAGTATCAGACCACCTGACCTGCTTCTTGAGAAACCTGTATACAGGTCAGGAAGCAACAGTTAGAACTGGACATGGAACAACAGACTGGTTCCAAATAGGAAAAGGAGTACGTCAAGGCTGTATATTGTCACCCTGCTTATTTAACTTCTATGCAGAGTACATCATGAGAAATGCTGGGCTGGAGGAAGCACAAGCTGGAATCAAGATTGCCGGGAGAAATATCAATAACCTCAGATATGCAGATGACACCACCCTTATGGCAGAAAGAGAAGAAGAACTAAAGAGCCTCTTCATGAAAGTGAAAGGGGAGCATGAAAAAGTTGGCTTAAAGCTCAACATTCAGAAAACTAATATCATGGCATCTAATCCCATCCCGTCATGACAAATAGATGGGGAAACAGTGGAAAATCACTGCAGATGGTGAAAAAGGAGAGGACAGAGGATGAGACGGTTGGATGGCATCATCAACTCAGTGGACGTGGGTTTGGGTAGACTCCAGCAGTTGATGGTGGACAGGGAGGTCTGGCATGCTGTGGTTCATAGAGTTGCAAAAGTCGGACATGACTGTGTGACTGAACTGACTTGAAGCCAACAACATGTACATTAGCATAGGTTAATGTCTGTTGATCTGTACAATGTTGTAATAATACAATCACTTTAGGTCCAAATATGGACTCCTTGAGACAACCCAAATTCCCAGGTTTAGTAAGTGGGCCCAGAGTTAGTAATAAACCCCCACTGAGATTGTAATAAATACCCCCTGCAGTATTATTCCAACTTATACATAGCCACTATTGCAATTGCCTTTGTCAGCTATACTTGATTACATAATCAGTCTTCCTATTCCTGTTGAGCCAAAAGAGAACTCTTCAACCTGAGAAGAAAAAATATTTTTCTTCCCAGGGATCTCATAATTGATTTTAGTATATCCCTGCTGAGTTAGGAGCAACTGTGAACTTACAAGTATGGGGTGCCACTCTTCATGCACCACCCACTGCATGGTGGTGACTGAGAGGAAGAGAAAACCCATTCACAGAGAGAGAAACTACCAATGAAATGTCTTTTTCATAATGTTCCGCTGCATATTTTCTCCTTTGGGGTTATAATGTACTCCTGATTTATTTATAATGTTGGGATTTATATCTTAAACTAACTTGAGTTCATTTCTATTAATTGCATTTTACAGTCCTAATTAATAGAGATACAACCCAAAATAAACTTAGGTTTACTTATGTTTTTAAAAAACCTTTTCAATAAGTTTGTCAATGTTAGGAATGGAATTGTAACTAAAAGGTGCTACAACACTTTTTAGAATATTGTTAACAAAAGCCAGAATGTCCAGATTAATCTATGACCAGGGATATGTCTCACAGTGATGTGGCCAGGATGGTAATTTCTGATGGTAATTTCTGAAGGCCATGTAATTTCTCAAGTTAAATTGTATTAAATGTGTCTTCACTAGATACTTCTATAATTCCATGTTCCCCTTTTAAAGACTGAGGTCATCTTATTTTTAGTCCCTTCAAGTCATTAATATTTTTCTGTTTCCTTTTCACAGAAACTTTTGATAATGAATCCTTGCTTTATTAGAGCTTGGAGCTTTTTAAAAGTTCAATTTCACTGTGAAGTCAAAGTCTTAAAATTTTCTTATGACTAAGTGATTTTTTGCTTTATTTTCATCTCATTTATTAGATAAGTTTAGCCTTACAATGGCACCCCACTCCAGTACTCTTGCCTGGAAAATCCCATGGACAGAGGAGCCTGGTGGGCTGCAGTCCATGGGGTTGCTAAGAGTTGGACACGACTGAAGCGACTTAGCAGCAGCAGCAGCAAACTTTGACTTGATATTTCACATGTATATGCCTATGAATGTGTGCATTTCTGCATGGATTTATGCATGTAATAGTAACTGTCTAAAATAAATGATCATATTGAAAATAGAAGCAGGTGAAGATCATTAACTTATTAAGTAAAAATAATTTTAATCAGGTGTAATCCATATATGAATATTGTTTTGAAGTCCAAAGCAAGTTTTTTTCTGGGGTACAGAATTTTTCCTTACTAATGATGTCTATTTTGGTTGTCTACTTGACTTTTGTTAGATTTTCTGCTGGTAAGAAATTATGCAGTTTTAGAAGAAATGGAAAAAAATATTTTAAGACAAATAATGTCACTTGTTAATTTATCCAAGCAGATGGTGATATATTTTAGTCATAAAAATTGAAAAATGGGTTTGTATTCTCTTCAAATTTTGTTTCCTGAATAGTTTGAAAGGTTTATTATCCTTATACCTTTTAAAGGACAGTAAAACAAAACTACAAAGAAAAAAAAAAAACAAAACATAGATTTGACTCTTCCAGGAAGAGCTAAGAGTATCTGTATATCACTATGGTCTTCATTGTTATTTCTCTCTTTAAGCACATATTTAAATTTGGAGCTGTATTTACTATTTAAAGTAACAGTGTAACAGAAACTGTAGGAACCCTCAAGCCATGTCATTTTACAAATCCAAACATAAAAATTGTGTTCTTGCTTGACACTAATAAGACTCGCTGGGGAAAATGCAATTTTGAATTAACTGATTGTAATTTTCTTGTACCAAGCTGAGCAAACCATATATAAAAAGTAGAACTACAGTTAAAGCTTAAAGAGCATGCAAGTCAGAACAACCGTTATGCGATAAATATTTTACTTGTGGAGCATGTTTTTTCATTGATTTTGACTGCTCTGTGTAAAACATATCATGCGTGAAATATGTATAATGTATGGGAACAATTCAATTCTCTTATTATGGTTTTATCACGTAAGTAGTTACCCTGGTTTTAATTTTTTAATTTACTTTTTATTAGTTTTGAATTTTGTGCACATTAAATCATACTGTCTGTATCTTTTAATGAATTGCTGTTTTCCATTCAACTTTATGAATTTTAAAAAAATGTGTTAATTTGTAGATCATTTATTTTTGCTGCCAGCGATAGTATAATTTTTAAGATACATTGTTTCAAATATACTGTTAAATCCATTATACTCTTGGTAAATACTGTTTAGATTGTTTTGAAGTTTTAAATTTTATTTTTAGCATTAATGTGTTTCTGTGAACATCTTGTATATATCTCTGAGTTCTACATCTGGAATTGAAATTTCTGAATCAAAGAATATGCATACTTTTAAATTTATTAGATAGTGTAAATCATTTTGCAAAATTATGCTACTCACAGTTTCATTCATATATGAGAGTTTCACTATTCTAAATCATCGTCAAGATTTAGGATTACCAATATTTTAATTATAATCTGATTGATATCAATCAAATTGATAACTGCACTGTGAAATACAGTACATATTTATAAGTTTAATTTTCTCTGATTACTATGGAAGTTGAATAACTTTTAATATGTTTGTATGTCATTTGTTTTTTATTTTCTTTGAAATACTTATATCATTTGTTCTTTTATCTTATTGAGCTTTTGACCTTTTTATTGATTTGTGGGAGTTCTTTATATATTATAAATGCTAATTATTTGTCTTGTGTGTTTCATAATTATCTTCTTTCAGTTCTAGTTTATATTTGTATAGTTTGTATTGTTCTTTATCTCATCTTCTCATTTAATGAATATAAAGTTTCCATTTTAGTAAGGTCCAATTTATTTTTCCTTTATGTTTTGTGCTGCCTAAAAGATGATAGTTTTTTCTAAAATATAAAAAAAAATTGCTTTGGTGTTATGTTTCTAATCTTCCTGTGTGTTTTAAAGTAGCATTTATTTTTTGCTTTCATTTATTTCTGAAGGATAACAATAACCAAACCATTTACTGAATAGTTCATTCTTTCTCTACTGATCTGAATATCTAGCTTTCTCATCCCTTAAATCTACATGTTTTCCTGAATTCTACATGTTTGCTCTCAAACTGTTGCATTGGTCTATTCATCTGTTCCTACACGAAAATGGCACTGCTTTAAATGTTAGCTTTGTAATTAATATTGGTATCTAATAGGAAGCCCTCTAACTTGTTCTTTTAGGAGAATATTGGATATTTGCTATCTTTAATCTTCCAAATGTATCATAGAATTAGGTCATCATCCTTAATTAAAAAAAAAAAAACTGTTGTGATTTTGACTGAAATTGCATTGTATCTATAGATCAAGTTAGATAGAATTCATATTTTTACAGAATTGATTCTTTCTACACGTGCACATGCCATGCTTCTTTATTTAGTTAGGTTCTTAAATGTGTTTCAGTAACATTTTATGGAATTTCCTGATAGCTCAGTTGGTAAAGAATGCACCTTCTATGCAGGAGACCGTGGTTTGATTCCTGGGTTGGGCAGATCCCCTGGAGAAGGGAAAGGCTACTCACTTCAGTATTCTTGGGCTTCCCTTGTGGCTCAGCTGGTAAAGAACCTGCCTGCAATGTGGGAGACCTGGGTTTGATCCCTGGCTTGGGAAGATCCCCTGGAGAAGGGAAAGGCTACCCACTCCAGTATTCTGGCCTGGAAAATTCCATGGACTATATAGTTTTCTACACAGAAACATTTCTACATAAAACATTTTATTGTTTTCTACATAAAGTTCTTACACATAATTTTTAGATTTATTTATGGTGCTTTACTTTCTAATGGTTTTGTAAATTTATACTATGTCATTTTGTTGCATTGATTTGTACTTTTACACCTTTGTATATTGAATTTAAAATATTTTTTAACCTAAATTTTTTTTCTTAAATTCCAACAATTGGCCAGTAATATGTAAAAATTTTCTTTGAAAGAAAGAAATAGTAAGTCTAATATTTTGCAAATAGTAAGTCTAATATTTTCTCTACTCATTGGGGAGTTATATGTTATAATCTCATTAATTTGGAAATTTTTACTTATATATATAATTTAATAAAACCTATATTTAGTAAAAATTTTTTCCCTTCTCTCAAATAATGCTAGAATTTAGAATGTTTAGACTGATTACCTACTTCCTAAAATGTTATTGTTGTACAAAATTTTTATTCTGTCTTGATTTTATGCCAACCCCACAAAGTAGTTATTATTACAGTCTTATAGAACAAGTATATCTGTTTTAACATTTTCCTTCATGCAATTGCATTTTTCATCTCAGATCTTTCTTCTTCTTGAAAAAAGTACATACATCAAGATTTCCTTAGCTTTTTTTTTTTGCAATTAAGAAATATTTATTTTTTAATTGAAGGATAATTGCTTTGCAGAATTTTGTTGGTTTCTGCCAAACATCAACATTCAGTCAGCCATGAGTATACGTATGTCTCCTCCCTCTTGAACCTCTAGGAGGGCGTTCCTTAGCTTTTGACTCTCAGTTTTCTTTCTTCTTCTCCCTTCTCCTCCACCCCCTCCCCTTCCTCTCTTTTTCTAAAACTGGAATTAAATGAGGGACCAAGTCAAGCAATTAACTGGAGGAAACATATTCTGGGAAAAGAGAATAATAGTTCAAAAGTCCTGAAATGGGAGCTTCTTGACAAACACTGGAAACAATATAACACTTACAGGGGAAAAGAAGGAAAAGGGAAAACTTTTCTAGCAACTGGATCTATAGGACAGATGTGTTACTAACACTCTTTCTCAGTTGACACCAGAATGTGTTTTTTTTCTTCCAGTTTTATTTATACACAATTGACCTATAGCACTGTAAAAGTTTAAGGTACACAGCATAATGTTTGACTTATGTCCATCATGAAATGATTACCATAGTAAGTTTAATGAACATACATCATCTCATGGATATAAAGTTGAAAAAATATACCTTCTTTCCTTGTGATAAGAATGTTTAGGATTAATTTTTTCAGTCTTCTTACTGTAAAAAACAACTACTTTTTTCTTCTTTGAAGAAATTACATGTCTTTGCTGGATATTTAATTCCTTATGTACAGTTATATTGTTATTTAAATAAATCTTTTAACCTCCTTTATATATGTTTTTCTTAATAAGAAATCAGTTCAGTTATCTGTGCAATTATTGCTTTTTGGTAGTCTATTTTATACCTGGCTGCTTTAAAAATCTTTCAATTTAATTATTTCCCTTTTAACCTTGTCTTTTTTTGTTGTTGTTGTTATTTCATGAACTTCTACATGTATTTACTGTGTATTATCTTTTCTAGAGGGTTTCCCAGGTGGCGCAGTGGTAAAGAATCCGCCTGCCAAGCAAGAGATGCGGGTTCAATCCCTGGGTCAGGAAGATCCCCTGGAGAAGGAAATGGCAACCCATTCCAGTATTCTTGCCTGGGAAATCTCATGGACAGAGGAGCTTGGTGGGCTCTAGTCCATAGGGTTGCAAAAGAGTCAAACACGACTTAGTGACTAAAAACAACAATCTTTTCTAGAAATTCTTTTCACACTTCTGCAAATCTTTACTCTCTAATTCTTCATCACATGAATAATTCTATTTTTTAAAAAATATGCTAAACATTCTTATTTATATTCTATTTTTTTAATTCTATTTTATTTTTAAACTTCACAATATTGTATTAGTTTTGCCAAACATCAAAATGAATCCACCACAGGTATACCCATGCTCCCCATCCTGAATCCTCCTCCCTCCTCTCTCCCCATACCCTCCCTCTGGATCGTCCCAGTGCACCAGTCCCAAGCATCCAGTATCGTGCATCGAACCAGGACTGGCGACTCATTTCATACATGATATTATACATGTTTCAATGCCATTCTCCCAAATCTCCCCACCCTCTCCCTCTCCCTCTCCCACAGAGTCCATAAGACTGATTTATATTCTATTTTATGGTTTATATTTATTCAAACATCTGCAGTCTTTGTGAGTTTGATTTTGAGGTTTATTGTTTCTGCTTACTGATGCTACTGCTAAGTTGCTTCAGTCGTGTCCGACTCTGTGAGACCCCATAGATGGCAGCCCACCAGGCTCCCCTGTCCCTGGAATTATCCAGGCAAGAACGCTGGAGTGGGTTGCTATTTCCTTCTCCAACACATGAAAGTGAAAAGTGAAAGTGAAGTTGCTCGGTCGTGTCCAACTGTTAGCGACCCCATGGACTGCAGCCTGCCAGGCTCCTCCGTCCATGGGATTTTCCAGGCAGGAGTATTGTTTCTGCTTATACTCATTTATAATGTTTTTTTTTTTTTTTTTTTTTTAACCTCAGTGTGTTTTATTGCACTGATCAGCAATACTGAAAAATGTACTAGGCAATCTGGAGGAATCCTGATACAGGCTTCCAAAGTGTTTCCTCTTAGGAGGGATCATGCTGAACACACTCCTCCAGTAGTGAGATGCAGCAATATGTGTGCAGTGTTTTGGCCCAGAAAGCTTGCTTGAGACTCAGGAGTCCAGAGTTTCTATTTGGGGCCAGTCTTATAGAGTTTTTTTTTTTAATTGATTTTTTACTGGGAGGAAATTGCTTTACAATGTTGTGTTGGTTTCTGCCATACAACAGTGCATATCAGCCATAATTATTCCCTCTATAATATGTTCTTTGTACCTGTTTTAGTGATTTTTTAAAATTTATGAGACTGTGTCTATACATGCTATCTATGGGAATACTTTGAGGACTGGGTTAAAGATGAACCTTCCATAGAAGATTTGTATATGCTTCTACTAGGAACCTGGAGGATTATTAACTGAGTAACATTTTAAACTTAACATTTATCTTGAGATTTGGGGGAATCCAAATTGGAATGAATTCCAGTTCCCAAACCATATGAGTATAGAGTGATAAGTAGAAATTTTCCAAGGGAAACTTTTTCCCCCAATTTCTCTGACTTCAGTCAGAAGCAAAGAAAAAACTGGTAAATGTTCTTTAGGTAATAGATTGTTTTTTAAGTCACTTGCAAGAGGCTCTATATTTGGGGGCATCTAGCTTCTTGAGGGTAATATCTGACCGCTGCTTAACTTTGGTCCTGCTTTCCCAGGTGGTGCCAGGAAGATCAGTAAACAGCCTGAAAACAAAGACATCGAGACTTCCTTACTACTTCTTTCCTTAGGAAACCTCTTATTTTCCTACTCTCTTAGATACCCTTGTTTGTTTTTTAATATTTTATCAAAGATTTTTTTTTGTTTTTCTCTGCTGCAGAATCTTTCTTTTTTTAAAAAATTTATTTATTTTAATTGGAGGCTAATTACTTTACAATATTGTATTGGTTTTGCCATACATCAACATGAATCCGCCACGGGTGTACACGTGTTCCCTATCCTGAACCCCCCTCCCACCTCCCTCCCCATACCATCCCTCTGGGTCATCCCAGTATACCAGCCCCAGGCATCCTGTATCCTGCATCGAACCTGGACTGGTGATTCCTTTGCCTGCTTAAGCTCTATATTATGAGAAGTTAAAATGCATAGTTGTTCCTTCTCTTTCTACAAAATTGAGGCCATTCATTTGCATAGAAGTTTACAAGTTTAAGCAGAAGCATGGTTCTGGTGCCATCCTGGTTTGGTTCAAACTTGTGCTTTGGGTATTCATTAGTAGTATGATCTTAGGAAAGTTATTGAAACTACTTTTACCTTAGTTTCCTTGTAGGGATAATAATCATACCAATCTATAAGATTATTAAATTAAATGAATTTAATAATTAGAGTGGTAACTTACACATAGTATGTACTCAGTAAATAATAATAGTATCATTGTTATTTCTGATAAAGTGGAAAAAAATAATGTTGTTTTCTTGCTAGATTTGTTTGCATAGTTTGGGCTGGTTAAGTTAAGATAGGGAAAATTAATAAAATTTGACTTGTAGAATGAGTTAAAGATGAGGGTCTTATATTTAGAAAATAGTAATAAAGGGTATACCTTGGGAAAGGATTCCTGTCTCACATTGGTTCTCAGCTTCCTTCCCTGATGGATCAGATGGTCAAGAATCCAACTGCAATGTAGAACACGTGGGTTCTATTCCTGGATCAGGAAGATCCCCTGGAGAAGGAATGGCCACCCACTCCAGTATTCTGGCCTGGAGAATTCCATGGACAGAGGAGCCTGGTGGGCTACAATAACGGGGCCACAAAAAGTCATAAAAAGCCAAGTGACTAACACTTTTACTTCTTACTCCCCTTAAGGGCCAAACCATTGATGTTCATGGCAGTAGGCTCACAGTGCAAAGTTACGAAAACTTCTTGATAAAAACAATTTGCATCTTTGTTTAAAATGTTTATTTTCAGAACTCTTCTTTAGATATTAAACGTAGAAGCAACCTGAAAGAGGGAATTCTTAACAGTCCTCATTTTTCAGAAATTTCTACTTCTAGTCAGATAACAGAGGTTCTGAGAAGGCTATTCCTGTATCTGTTTAATCTCAAATGTCTTCAGCCTCTAATCATCTTTATACCAACTCTGGAGTTACAAGTGGCTCCTCACAGGCCCTAGGAAAAACCAATGGCATTAGATACTAAAATAAAATGCAGCTTGTAATCTAGTTTTGATTTCAGTAAGATAAAATTCTCAAAAGCATTTTGAGATTAAATAACAAATCCAATTTGACTCTCCTTTTGGTATTTACATTTTAGTTGCATGCATACATGCTAAATCACCTCAGTTGTGTCCACCTCTTTTGCAACCCCTTGACCTGTAGCCTGCCTCTGTCCATGGGATTCTCCATGCAGGAATACTGGAGTGGGTTGCCATGCCCCTCCTCCAGGAGATCTTCCGGACCCAGGGATCGAAGCCATGTCTCTTATGTCTCTTGCATTGGCAGACAGGTTCTTTACCACTAGCGCCACTTATGTCCTCTAAATGCATCTAGCAAGATCAATAATGCTTTCTTAAACCCTCTTGTACCATAGCACAATTTTCTCTTCTGTAATATCCCTCATATTGACCTCATTTTACCTCCTTATGGATATGTTAAAAGTAAACATCTTTAGTAACTTTACTTGGAAGTCGTGTGCCATACACAGAGTGAGCTCACAAATACAGAATAGCCAGGCTAGCTCCTATCATGTCACAGGGTGGTTGAATCCAGTGTGAATGACAAAGCTTGTCTTCTTTCACATTGTGGACAGCTTTGTGAAAAGATAAATTGTACTAGATTTCCATAACTCATAATTGCAGAAATGTCTCATGTATATAAGAAAAACAGCTCTACTCTCTGACATAAAGATAAACCTTCTGGTTTCTTGTTCAGTTGCTAAGTTGTATCTGACTCTGCAACCCAATGGACTGCAGCACGCCAGGCTTCCCAGTCGTTCACCATCTCCTGGAGTTTGCTCAAACTCATGTTCATTGACTGGGTGATGCCATCCAGCCACCTCATCCTTTGTCACGCCCTTCTCCTCCTGCCCTCAATCTTTCCAGGCATCAGGGTCTTTTCCAGTGAGTCAGCTCTTCACATCAGGTGGCCAAAGTATTGCAGCTTCAGTTTCAGCATCAGTCCTTCCAATGTATATTCAGGGTTGGATTCTATCTAATACATGTTCCTGATTGTACTTCACCAACTGCTTATGAGTTGAAGTTTTCACCATGGCTCTGTCACTTTATTTAAAAATTTAGGTCTATAAGGCACCAGGTACAGATATATTAAAACACTCAGTTGAAAATATGTTCCCAAACCAATAAGAAAGAATACACTTTAGATATTTTCAGCCTATTTACTGATTCCCTAGTGGCTCAGTTGGTTAAGAATCCTCTTGCAATGCAAGAAACCGCCTGCCAATGTAGGATATCCGGGTTCGATCCCTGGGTGAGGAAGAACCCTTGGAGAAGGAAATGGCAAACCACTCCAGTATTCTTGTCTGGATAATTCTGTGGACAGAGGAGCCTAGTGGGCTACAGTGGGCTACCCTAGTGGGCTACACGGGATTGCAAAGAGTCAGACACGACTTAAAGACTAAACTACAACCAACACCATGTATATTAATTGAAAAATGGATAAGATGATGTGGTTCCTGCCCTTCTCATTAATGTAATCCTGCTTCCCGGGTCCATACCCCCAATCAACACTAACAGAAAAGAAAAAAATAGAAATGACTTTTAATAGAAAGTACCTTATTTTCTCCATACATTGAGTCAATTCTGACTATTGAGTGTATCCCTATGGCTCTTTCGTATCTAGCATTGGGAGTTCTGAGTAATGAGCAATTAGACTTCAACAATGGGATTCCAGAACATAATGGACAATATGCCAGGTATTTAGTTTCAGTATCTTCATTTCTATTCACATCTCTATGTACTGTGTGATTTTTGCCTTAATTTAATTTTAGTACCATTATTGTGTCTTCTGTTTAATTTTTTTATAGCTTGCTATAATTAAGCTTTTATTTGGAAGTCATTTTAAAACCACTGCATCGTTGTCATGGAATTGTTGGTAATATGTGATTACATTATGTTGTCTTTTGCCAGGACACTCTTGTAAATGAAACATTATCCTCAGAGATTTTCTTGGCTGAAAATGTAAGTAATTAAAAATGTAAACAAATATTATCTGTTACATATGCTGCAATAATAAATACTTCAGTATAATACAAGTTAATGTCTCTTTTGGGATACAATTTAATCCTCCTACAACATGTTTTATAAATGGACAAATAAACAGTTAAGTACTTAATACCTTATCTACTATGGTATGCAGATACCCAGGGCTTTTATATGCTTCTCTCTTTGCGTATTTATGCATTTCTTAAGAGGCATTATCAAGAATCTTTTAGCATTATTGTTATTTTATAGCAATGCCAGCTGTGAAGATGTGAAAATTCAATCGAAACCTCCCAATTAACATCTAGTATAAATGATAGCCTAAGAAAATGGGCACTTTTTGTCTATAGATTTTAGGACAAAAGTTACTACATCCTGTAAAAAAGGTGTACAACTTTTACTCATTAACTTATTTCTTAGAAATTATCCTAAAATAGTTGAAGTGCATGCAAAAGAGAGTGTACATAATTTTCATCATTTTATTATTGTCAAAATATTATAAATAACCTATATATATCTGCAGAGAATTGGTTTAGAAGAATATAATAAATTCATTGAATGGAATGCTATGCAACCATTAGAAATCAAATTGAAGGACTTCCCTGGTGGTCCAGTGGCGAGGGCTCCATGCTCCCAGTGCAGGGGGCCCAGATTTGATCCCTGGTCAAGGAACTATATCCCACACTGCAACTAAGACCTGGCACAGTCAAATAAATAAATAGAAATAAATATTATTTTTAAAAAATCAAATTGATTGAAAAAAATAAAATCAAAAAGCAAGTGACATGATAACATAAGTTTATATTTATGGATAAATAATAGCAATTAAAGATAGACTTAACCAAAAACAGCATTCCAATGATTATTTATATTTGTTAAAAAAGAACTCATGTTGGGGTTCTTATAAGCAGTATCTATTGTATATTACTGATTATGTCCTTACTAAAGGAAACCATCTAAAGAAAATTATTAGATTAGCTAGTTGAATAGACTGATTTTTTAAAAAACAAATTGATTGAAATATTTGGTATAGATAAATAGCTTGAACTTTTTCAGAACCTGTTCCCAGCCTTTAAATAATATACATGAAACAATATATTGTACTAAAAATCTAGGCAACTGAATTAAAATCAGATTTTTTTAAAGGAGGTACAATATCAAAGAAATTCTTGTGGCATGTCTAGAAACTGTATGTACCTGCCTTTTATATATAAGGATAACTTTACCTAAGTTTGGTTAAAATAGAACATGGTTTTTAACTTTGCCCAGGTGAGGATATTATCAAATATTATCAATATTTTTCTTCAAATAACCATAAAACTAGATAAAAAACAACTATTTCAGCACACAGAAAATTGACAATTGCCATAAAACAATCTGAGAAGAATTTATGCTTAAAAATGTGCCTTATGATCCAGCAATCCCACTGCTGGGCATACACACTGAGGAAACCAGAAGGGAAAGAGACACGTGTACCCCAATGTTCATAGCAGCACTGTTTATAATAGCCAGGACATGTAAGCAACCTAGATGTCCATCAGCAGATGAATGGATAAGAAAGCTGTGGTACATATACACAATGGAGTATTACTCAGCCATTAAAAAGAATACATTTGAATCAGTTCTAATGAGGTGGATGAAACTGGAGCCTATTATACAGAGTGAAGTAAGCCAGAAGGAAAAACATAAATACAGTATACTAACGCATATATATGGAATTTAGAAAGATGGTAACAATAACCCGGTGTACGAGACAGCAAAAGAGACACTGATGTATAGAACAGTCTTATGGACTCTGTGGGAGAGGGAGAGGGTGGGAAGATTTGGGAGAGTGGCATTGAAACATGTAAAATATCATGTATGAAACGAGTCGCCAGTCCAGGTTTGATGCACGATGCTGGATGCTTGGGGCTGGTGCACTGGGACGGCCCAGAGGGATGGTATGGGGAGGGAGGAGGGAGGAGGGTTCGGGATGGGGAAAAAAAAAAAAATGTGCTGAGTTTTGGGCAGTATTATTTTGAATCTATAGCATTCTGGCTGAGGTATTTTCCTGTCTTTCCCCACCCCCACCAGTTGCCCTCGCTGGGATAAGATGTTTTTGGCAGGTTCTTTGTAGTACACTAAATTTAGCGTGGCGGGTGGTACCTACCCCCAGCAGCACTGTTCGTAGACATGACTTCACTGAAGACAGGTGAAGAGGGGAGGGTCAGTGATTCAGTGCACTTAGCCTATGTTTGCCAGTCAAGCACAGTTTAATTCTGTTGACTTTTATACATGCTCTATGGAGACTGGAGAAGCTCCAAGATATTCATACACTTCTGGCCAACCCAGAGGCTGTGCACATGCACATAGGAGACCTGAACGAGCCCACGTAGAAGGTAAAACCTGGAAAGTGAAGTGAAGTCGCTCAGTCACATCTGACTCTTTGTGACCCCATAGACTAGCCTACCAGGCTCCTCCGTCCATGGGATTTTCCAGGCAATAGTACTGGAGTGGATTGCCATTTCCTTCTCCAGGGGATCGTCCCAACCCAGGGCTCAAACCCGGGTGTCCCGCATTGTAGACAGATGCTTTACTGTCTGAGCCACCAGGGAAGTTGAAGTAGATTGTAAATATTCTCACAAAAAAAAAAGAAAGAAAGAAAAGAAATGATAATTATGTGATGTGATGGAGATGTTAGCTAATGCTATAGCAGTAATCATTTTTCAGTGTATCAAATTAAGGTGCTATATGCCTTAAACTTACACTGTGTTATATGTCAATTATATCTCAGTAAAGCCGAAAAAAAATGTCCTGAAATCTGGAAATGACACAGACATATCAGTAAAGAATGATAGCCACACTAGCTAATCACTGATGGATCAGATTGGGATTCTCAATAAGTAGATATATATGTACACACACAGGTATATATTAAGTAGATGTATATATGTACATATCTAATATGTGTGTATTATGTATACCTATATAATACACATACACATATTTTAGAAATTCTGGAGTTGAGTATTGTAATTGAAATGAAAAACTCAGTAAACAGTTCAACAGCAGACTCATGATGGCAGAAAAAAAAAAAATAAGTGAATCAAGGTAAATCAAGGAAATTATATCTGAAAAGGAAAATAAAAAAGAATGAACAGTTTTAAAGACCTCTGGGTCAACATAAGGTGTACAATGTATATATATTCAAAGCCATCAGAATCCTAGAAGGACAGAAGAGAGAGGGCAAAAAAAATAATTGAAGAAATAATCAAATTTGATGAAAAACGTGATCTATATACCCAAGAAGATCAACAAAGCCCAAGAAGGATGAGTAAAACAGGTAGTTTTAGAAGATGTGACATATATACACATCATAAATTTTTGAAAGATAAAAGAGAAAGCAACTGAAGAAAGAGACAACATATCACATATATGGGAGAATAATGACCATTAACAGCTAACTTCTCATCAGAAACAGTGGAGGCCCAAAGTATGGAATAACGCATACAAAATGCTGAAAGAAAAAGCGAGGAAACAAAAACAAATGTAAATCTGTCAACCAAAAATTCAATATCCAGCAAAAACAGTATTCAAAATAAAAGCATGGGGAGGGTATAGTAGACATACTCCCTCTCCATACTGCTGAAAATCTAGAAATCATGTATAAAATAAACATTAAAAGAATTTGAAAACTGTAAACAACAGGGCACCTGCTTGGAGATTTTATGCCCTAAGGAGTAGTGTCCCATGTGGTTGCTTTATATCTCTCAGGATGAGTGACAAAGAAGGTGACAAGGAATGACATTAGTCTCAATAGAAAACTTCTCTTTCCAGACAAAAAACCAAGAAGGGGGAAGTCTGGTAAGACACAAATACTTTTACACAGCAACCACACCACTCCAAACACTATTCCCATCATAGCCAGTAGAAGTCAAGTGAAGAATCCAGACTTCCCCCATTGCCAGCATGTAATGAGGTACCCAACATTTCCCCTTGCTCTGAGGTGGTATCAGAGAAACACTGTTAGGGAGCTGGGACTTTCATCCCCATGGGATGATAAGGAGGCCCTTCACCTCAGTGAAGGTGAAAGACAGCATAGGTAGCAATAACAAGGTGCCCTTTCCCCTTCCCAATATGGTGTATCAGTGCAGGTCCAGTTAGAAGCCTGAATTCATACTTGTGCCCAGTGGTAATAAAGAGCCCTCCCTTTCAAGAATCACTGGAGTCAGAGTGGAGAAGAAGTACTTGGGCCTGTAGGAAGAAGGTGGTGCCTTTTCCCCTGTCAAATCATTGTAGGAGGTCTGCTAAAACACAGATTTAAATAAGACCAAAAGTATTATATAATAATTCACAAAATGTTTAGGTTTAGACTGTAAGTTACTTATACAAATAAAAAGGTAGATGTCAACCTGAATAAGAAAAGATGATCTTAATTGATGATAACACCAAGATGACACAGATGTGAGCAGTGTCTGAATAATTTTTAAAAAGTTAACCAAAAATACTTCAACTAGCAATTATGAACTTGCTTGAGACAAATTAAAAAATGGGAAATCTCATCAAAGATACAGACTCAGAAAACAAATATAAGAACCAAACAGAAATTTTAAATCATTTAGGACATTTTACAACATTGTACAAAAAAAAAAATCACTATAACTAAAATGAAAATTCAATAAATGAGCTCAACAGTAGGAAGGAGAAAACAGAAGAATCGGCTTGAGGACAGCAAAACAGAAACTATTGAATCTGAACAATAAAGAAAATAGACTGAAAAAAATGAACAGAATCTTAAAAAAATTTACTGTAACAAAAGATCTAACATTTGCATCATTGTAGACTGAGAGTGATGAGATAATGTATCTGAAAAAGCATTTAAAAAATAATAGCTTAAAATTTCCCACATTTTGTAAGGGACAAACTACAGATTCAAGAGCTGAGCAAACTGCAAACAAGATAAACTCAAGTAAATCAATGGAAAGACACACCTTTGTCAAATTTCTGAAATCTGAAAGAAAAAATTCTTGAATGCAGCCAGAGAGAAATCATACAATTCCTAGAGGGAAGAAACAAACCAAATGATAGTGACTTTCTCAAAAGAAACCATGGAAGTCAGAGGAAGAGGCACAATATTTTTCAAAGAGCTGAAAGAATAGACCTGTCGACTCAAAATTTTGTATTCAGTTACAATTTTTCCTTTACAAATAAAGGGTAAATTTAAAAATTCTGAGATTCTGAGAAAACCCTATCCTAAATGAATAGTTAAAAGAAGTTCTCTAAGCGGAAAGAAAGTGATAAAAGAAAGAACCTTGAACATTAAGAAAGAAGAAAAGACAACAGATGAAACAAAATTAGTAACAAATTTTCCTAATTGAATTTTCTAAATTATGTTAGATGATTTAGGGAAAATTTATAATTCTATCTAATATAATTGCATTAAATAAAAATCACCAAATGCAACAATTAAAAGCTAGATTGGTAGAGTGGATAAAAGAAACATAATCAAATTATATGCTATCTACAATAATCTCATTTTAAATATATTCATATAGTTGAGATAAAATAAAAGAATGGAAACAGATAAATCATGCAAACAGTAGTCAAAGGAAAGCAAGAATAGGTAATATCAAGTAAAGTGGATTTCAGAACAAAGCAAATTGCCTGGAAGAGATAAAAATATTAATGATAAAAGGGTAATCCCAACAAGAAAAATATTATTCCTAAGTATGAATAGATCAAACACAAAAAATTACGTGTGAAATAAAAAGTAATAAAACTGAAAGGAGAAATATCCAAATTTAGAATTATACTTGGAGATTTTAACACTCTCAACAAACAATAAAAAGACTAAAGATAAACATAAGCTATAAAAGAGTTCAATAACATGATCAACCAATAGGATCTAGTTGATATTTATAGAATGCTGCACCCAACAACTAATATACCTTCAGGTGTCCTCAAAACATATACCAAGATAGACTATATCCTTCAGAACATATACCAAGATGGACCATATCCTGGGCAATAAATAAATCTATTTCAACAATTTAAAATAATTGAAATCACACAGCGATTTTGACCACAGTGTTAGATGTAAGTAATGGAAGGATAACAGGAATATTGCCAAACACTTGAAAAATAAAACTCACACTTCAAAAAAATGTATAGTTCAAACAAGAATTTTCAATATAAATATAAAATAGTCCATTAAATTGAATGAAAATGAAAACACAGAATATCAAATTTTGAGGCAGCAACTAAAGCAGTGCTGAGAGGGAAATTTTTGCTTACATTAGAAAAGAAGAAATTTATGACCTAAGTTCTCCCATAGAGAAACTAGGAAAAAATATATAATCTAAGCTCTTCTATTAAAAAACTAGAAAACTAGGAGCAAAATAGTCTCAAAGCAAGCAGAAAGAAAGGAAATAATAAAGAGCATGTATCAATGAAATGGAAAAAATAAAATCAATAAAACAAATAATGCTTCTTTGAAAAAACCAATATATTTGACCAACCTTTTGCTGGACTGACAAAAAAAAAAAAAAAAAAAGAACTAAAATTGTTAATATTAGGAATGAAATCAGGCATGTTATTACAGGCCTTTCAAATAGCAAAAGCATAATAAGAGAGTACTATAAGATATTAAGAAGAGGTGGCAAGAATACACAGAAGAACTATACAAAAAAGAGCTTCATGACCCAAATATTTATAATGGTGTGATCACTCACTTAGAGCCAGACATCCTGGAATGTGAAGTCAAGTGGGCCTTAGAAAGCATTACTAGGAACAAAGCTAGTGGAGGTGATGGAATTCCAGTTGACCTATTTCAAATACTGAAAGATGATGCTGTGAAAGTGCTGCACTCAGTATACAAGCAAATTTGGAAAACTCAGCAGTGGCCACAGGACTGGAAAAGCTCAGTTTTCATTCCAATCCCAAAGAAAGGCAATGCCAAAGAATGCTCAAACTACCGCACAATTGCACTCATCTCACACGCTAGTAAAGTAATGCTCAAAATTCTCCAAGCCAGGCTTCAGCAGTACGTGAACTGTGAACTCCCTGATGTTCAAGCTGGTTTTAGAAAAGGCAGAGGAACCATAGATCAAATTACCAACATCTGCTGGATCATGGAAAAAGCAAGAGAGTTCCAGAAAAACATCTATTTCTGCTTTATTAACTATGCCAAAGCCTTTGACTGTGTGGATCACAATAAAGTGTGGAAAATTCTTCAAGAGATGGGAATACCAGACTACCTGACCTGCCTCTTGAGAAACCTGTATGGAGGTCAGGAAGCAACAGTTAGAACTAGCCATGGAACAAGAGACTGGTTCCAAATAGGAAAGGAAGTTCGTCAAGGCTGTATATTGTCACCCTGCTTATTTAACTTCTATGCAGAGTACATCATGAGAAACGCTGGGCTGGAGGAAGCACAAGCTGGCATCAAGATTGCTGGGAGAAATCTCAATAACCTCAGATATGCAGATGACACCTCCCTTATGGCAGAAAGTGAAGAGGAACTAAAAAGCCTGTTGATGAAAGTGAAAGAGGAGAGTGAAAAAGTTAGTTTAAAGCTCAACATTCAGAAAACTGAGATCATGGCAACTGGTCCCATCACTCCATGGCGAATAGATGGGGAAACAGTGGAAACAGTGTCAGACTTTATTTTTTTGGGCTCCAAAATCACTGCAGATGGTGATTGCAGCCATGGAATTAAAAGACACTTACTCCTTGGAAGGAAAGTTATGACCAACCTAGATAGCATATTGAAAAGCTGAGATATTACTTTGCCAACAAAGGTCTGTCTAGTCAAGGCTATGGTTTTTCCAGTGGTCATGTATGGATATGAGAGTTGGACTATAAAGAAAGCTGACCACTAAAGAATTGATGCTTTTGGACTGTGGTGTTGGAGAAGACTCTTGAGAGTCCCTTGGACTGCAAGGAGATCCAACCAGTCCATTCTAAAGGAGATCACTCCTGGGTGTTCTTTGGAAGGACTGATGCTAAAGCTGAAACTCCAATATTTTGGCCACCTCATTTGAAAAGTTGACTCATTGGAAAAGACCCTGATGCTGGGAGGGATTGGGGGCAGGAGGAGAAGGGGACGACAGAGGATGAGATGGCTGGATGGCATCACCAACTCGATGGGTATGAGTTTGGGTAAAATCCGGGAGTTGGTGATGGACAGGGAGGCCTGGTTTGCTGTGATTTATGGGGTTGCAAAGAGTCAGACACAACTGAATGACTGAACTGACCTGAACTGCATTGATGTATATCTCTACAAATATAAAACTGATTCATTTAGGTGAAATAGACTAATTCCTCAGAAAATATAAACTGCCATTACTAGTATAAAACAGATCATTTCAATAGTTCTGTAACTATTAAGGAAGCTGAATTTACAATTAAACTTCCTGAAAAAGAACTCTCTATTTTTACTGGTTTCACTGGAGAATTCTACTAAATATTTAAAAAGGACTTGTCAACAATTTCACACAATAAATGCTAGAAAATATAAGAAGAAGTAACTTATATCAATTCATTTTATGAAGCTCATAATACCCTGATAGCAAAATCAGATAAAGATAGTACAAAAAGAAAACTAGAGACCAATATCTTTTATGAACTTTGACTTAAAATCTTCATAAAATATTGACCTATCAATGTGTAAAAGAATAAATGTGTAAAACAGAACAAGACTAAGTGGTGTTATAAAAGTATGCAACACCGATTCAACACTCAAAAAAGTCAGTGTAATCCACCATGTCAATAAACTAAAAAGAAAAATATTACTACCTCAATTGATGCAGAAAAAGTATTAAACAAAAATTCATTAGTTATCATAAAACCTCTCAGCAAAAGAAGAGTAGAGGTAACGTCTTCAATCTAATAAAGAATATTTACAAAATAATATAGCAAACATTTTCAATTATGATGAAAAGCTGCCTATTTAACCCTTAACATCAACAAAGCAAGGGTATCTATCTAGTTTTATCACTTTTATTCCACATAATGGTGAAAAATCTAGGTACTACAATAAGACAGCACAAAGAAATAAAAGGTGCACATCTGACCTTATTTGCAGATGACATAATAGTTTGCAGAGAAGATCCCAAGGAATCTACAAAACAAAAGCCTGTGAATAATAAGTGAGTTCAGCAAGGTTGGGGAATACAAGATCAACATTCAAACATCAAGTAAATTGTTTATAATACTAACAATGAATATGAGGAAACTGAAATTTAAAACATAATACCATTTACAATTCCTCATAAAGAAAATGAAATGTGTAAATGAAATGTTTGTATATAAATGTGTATATCTAACACATGTATCTGGAGGAGGACACACATCCCACTCCAGTTATATTCTTGCCTGGAGAATCCCCATGGACAGAGGTGCCTGGCAAGTTGCAGTCCATGGGGTTGCAAAGAGTCGGACACAATGGAGCAACTAAGCACAACACATGTATAAGATTTGTATAATGATGATTCAGAGCTCATGAAAAAAATCAAGAGCTAAATAAATGGAGAGACATAGATGTTTATGGATTGATGACTCAATGTAATTCGGATGTCAGTACTCCCCAGATTGCTCCACGTGGCCAGTGTGATTCCTATTAAAATCCCAGCAATAGCTTTTGTGTATACAGATAAGTTAATATCCAAATTTATATAAAAAGGCATGTTGTTGTTCAGTTGCTCAATTGTGTCTGATCTTTTGTGACCTAATGAAGTGCAGCATGCCAGGCTTCCCTGTCCTTTGTCATCTCCAAAAATTTGCTTAAACTCATGTCCATGGAGTTGGTTATGCCATCCTACCATCTCATACTTTGTCACCCCCTTCTCCTCCTGCCTTCAATCTTTCCCAGCATTAGGGTCTTTTCTAATGAGTTAGGTGACCAAAGTATTGGAGCTTCAGCTTCAGCACCAGTCCTTCCAATGAATATTCAGGGTTGATTTCGTTTAGGATTGACTGGTTGGATCTCCTTGCAGTCCAAGGGGCTCTCAAGAGTCTTCTCCAACACCACAGTTCAAAAGCATCAGTTCTCCAATGCTCAGCTTTCTTTATGGTCCAACTCTTACATCCGTACATGACTACTAGAAAAACCATAGCTTTGAGTATATGGACCTTATCTATCTATCTATATATAGAGAGAGTGCCAAAACAATATTAAAAAGTAAAGATGAAGTGGATGAGTCATGAACCTTAAGTGATATTAAGGTTACATAAATATCGATATATAACTATAGTTGTCATGACAGTATGGAATTAGTGGTTGGATAGATACATAGAACAATTGAACAGAATGGAGAACCAGGGAAAAAGTCCCACAAACATGTTCAACTGATTTAACAAAGGTACAAAAACAATGTAATTCAACAGAGAATGGTACATATTTCAATAATGATGATAGAACAGTTGCAAAAAAAAAAAAAAACCCTAAGCTTTTACTCCTTTTACAAAAGATAGCCCAAAATATATTATATAGAATGCAAAATGAAAAACTATGAAACTTTAACAAAAAAAAAGAGAAAATCTCATTCAGATCAGATCAGATCAGATCAGTCGCTCAGTCGTGTCTGACTCTTTGTGACCCCATGAATCGCAGCACGCCAGGCCTCCATGTCCATCACCAACTCCCAGAGTTCACTCAAACTCACGTCCATTGAGTCAGCGATGCCATCCAGCCATCTCATCCTCTGTCGTCCCCTTCTCCTCCTGCCCCCAATCCTTCCCAGCATCAGAGTCTTTTCCAATGAGTCAACTCTTCGCATGAGGTGGCCAAAGTACTGGAGTTTCAGCTTTAGCATCATTCCTTCCAAAGAAATCCCAGGGCTGATCTCCTTCAGAATGGACTGGTTGGATCTCCTCGCAGTCCAAGGGACTCTCAAGAGTCTTCTCCAACACCACAGTTCAAAAGCATCTTATCTAGAGCTAAATAAAGAGCTGCTAGACTTGACATCAAAAGCACTATCCATAAAAAGAAAGATTGATATTTTAGATTTCATCAGAATTGCTTTCTGAAAGACTAAATCAAGAGAACAAGAAGATAGCTTCAGACTGGATGAAAATATTTGCAAAGCATTCCAGTTAACAGTTTCACAACTTCTTATAAAATTAAATGTACATTTACCTTGAGATTGGAAGAATTACACTTTGGGGCGTTAATCCAGAGGAATAAAAGCCTATGTTCATACAAATACCTGTATATGAAAGTTCATAGCAAGTTTATTAATAAAATCTCCCAGCTGAAAACAATCCAGGAGTCCTTCAATAGGTAAATAACTAAACAAGCTAAGGTATGTAAAGACCATGGAATTCTACTTAACAATAAAAAAAAATGAAATATAGATACTCACAACAACATGTTGCAATTTCTAAGAACTTATACTGACTAAAAAAGCCAATCCAGAAAGTTTACATATTGTATTATTCCATTTATATACATTTTGAAAAGACCAAATTTCAGTAATGGAAAACAGATTCATGGTTTCCAGGTGTTAGGGCATGATGGGAGGAAGGAGGAAATTGGATGTAGTTATAAAGTCGCTAAGAGTTGGACATGACTGAGCGACTTCACTTTCACTTTTCACTTTCATGCATTGGAGAAGGAAATGGCAACCCACTCCAGTGTTCTTGCCTGGAGAATCCCAGGGACGGGGAGCCTGGTGGGCTGCCGTCTATGGGGTCGCACAGAGTCGGACACGACTGAAGTGACTTAGCATAGCATATAAAATGGTAACACATGTGATCCTTGTTGTGATGAAACTATTCTATAACTTAACTGTGATGCTTGACACACAACTGATGTATGAAATATACACACACACACATACAACACAAATGAGTGTAACTAAAATAGGGACATCAGAATAAGATAGGTGGATTATATCAATGTCAACACTCTAGTTGTTATACTGTAATATAGTTTTGTAAGACATTATCAGTAGAAATTGCACAAAGGGTATGAGCATCTTTTTGTATTATTTTGTACAAATGCTTGTGAATCTACAATGATGTCAGTATAACATCAACAAGTTATACCACAATCAAGTGGAGTTTACTCCAGTGATGCAAAGCTGGTTTAATATTCAAACTATCAGTGGAATCTACCATATTAGCAGGCTAAAAAAGTAAAATCACATAATCACATCAATCAAGACAAGCCACAGACAGAAAGAAAATTAGGCAAGTTATATGTATCTAGGAAGTCAGGGGAAAATATGTTTTCATTTATACTACTCTGGAAGGATATTTAAAAAGGAACATGATGTCACTTCCATGTCAGTAAAGCAAAGATATTTCATAAAACATAGCTGTACTCCTTTTTACCATCAGGACCAGATTATTGCCCCTTACAGATTGAATTTTTTTTCTTTCTTTTTTCATTTTTTAATTTCTTAGCACAAGTTTCAGAGAGAAATGCTGAAATGATTTCTTCATTAAAGAGAATCATGGCCTTTTTAGAATATCTTTAAGAAGATTCCCAGGATAAAAATAAACTAATCCAATCTTAGTTTCCTGATTAAAAAAAAAAAAAAAGTTATATGTATCTGACAAGGGCTTCCCTGGTCCTCACCTGGTAAAGATGTAGGAGACCCCAGTTCAATGCTTGGGTTGGGAAGATCCCCTGGAGAAGGGATAGGCTACCCACTCCAGTATTCTTGGGCTTTCCTGGTGGCTCAGACAGCAAAGAATCTGCCTGCGATGCAGGAGACCTGGGTTCGATCCCTGGATTGGAAATATCCCCTGAAGGAGGGCATGGCAACCTATTCCGGTGTTTTTCCCTGGAGAAGAGGAGCCTGGTGGGTTACAGTCTATAGGGCTGGACACGACTTCACAACTAAGCACACACACATATACCTGATAAAGGAATTGTATCTGGAATATAGAAGAATATTAACAACTCAAGAGAAGATATACAATTCAACTTTTAAAAAAGAAATCACTTTTTAAAAAAAAAAATATATGAATGGCTTATAATAGATAAGATACTCAACATTATTAGTCATTATAGAAATGTGAAGGAAAATCATGAGAGACCACTACAAATCCATTTAAATGGCTGTAATCAAAGAAATAGACTAAAACCAAGTGATGGTAAAGATGTGATGAAAATGTAATTTTCATGCTTTTCTGATGGGAATTTAAAATGTTACCAGCATTTTGGAAAATATTTTGGTAGTTTCTTAGAAAATTAAATAACAATTTACCATATAAACCAAAAATTTCTCTTCTAGGAATCTAAAACAAATGAAAATACATTGTAACACAAAGACATGTCCACAAATACAGCAACATTATAATGAAAATAAAGTGTAGAAAAAATTCAGTTCATTAGCTGATAAACTGATATATTGTGGTATATCCATACAATGCAATATTGAGCTATTAATACTTTGGACTGCAAGGAGATGCAACCAGTCCATTCTCAAGGAGATCAGTCCTTGGTGTTCATTGGAAGGACTGATGCTGAAGCTGAAACTCCAATACTTTGGTCACCTCATGCGAAGAGTTGACTCATTGGAAAAGACTCTTATGCTGGGAGGGATTAGGGCAGGAGGAGAAGGGGACAACAGAGGATGAGATGGCTGGTTGGCATCACCAACTCAATGGACATGAGTTTGGGTGAACTCTGGGAGTTGGTGATGGACGGGGAGGCCTGGCATGCTATGATTCATGGGGTCGCAAAGAGTCAGACACGACTGAGCAACTGAACTGAACTGAACTGAATGCTTGTTTGTCAAAAACATTATGCTCAGGAAAGGAGCCAGAGGTAAAAGATTGCATATTATGATTTCAGTCACTTGAAATGTCTAGAAAAGGCCCATTATAGAAGTAGAAAACACATCAGTGATTGCCTAAGACTTGAGAGTAAGAACATGGGTTAACTATGAAAAGGCACAGGAAACTTTTGGGGTTGATGAAAATGCTCTAAAACTAGACCATGGTAATATTTTCACATCCTTATAAATAATCTACCAGTAACATTGAATTGTGTATTTATAATGGGAGGCTATTAAGATATGGCAATTATTTATCTCAATAAACCTGTTCAAAAATAAACATTGGTATATTAGTTCATGTAGCAAATATTTTGGGGCTTTCCTGGTGGCTCAGATGGTAAAGAATCCGCCTGCAGTGCGGGAGACCTGGGTTTGATTCCTGGGTCTGGGAGATCCCCTGGAGAAGGGCATGGCAACCCACTACAGTATTCTTGCCTGGAGAATTCCATGGATAGAGGAGCCTGGCTGGCTCCAGTCCATGGGTCACAAAGAATCAGACACGACTGAGTGACACACACATAAGCAACCATTTTATTTGAGCAAATGTAAAATAGACTATTAAAAAGCCTAAGTCCTTCAGTCAACACATGTATAATACAGAGTTATGATGACTACTCTTTCATTTTGTTTCTTATATTTTGTGATGCAAATTGTTACTATTTTCAAGACAACAGATTCACTTGAGAAGTGCATAATACATTCATAAAATTTAGTTTAAGAAAACTTACACTTTATATTCTCTTGTCAAGCTGTGTTCTTAAAGATCCCTTTGATTCCATCATTTTTAGAAACAGTTCACACTCTAGTGTTTCCTGATGCTTTGGTAGTTCTTCGAGCAGGTGAACACACAGATGTATAGCTATCTATATCAGGAAACATTTGTTTAATGTCCACCTGTACACATGCATATTAAATACTCAGTTTATTCATTTTATATTTTGTATCCTTATAGGGTAAAATGTTGTAACAGTACTTTCTCATGTGAGATTCTAAAATTGTAAATTAAAGGGAGTCTCACTCATCAGTGTAGTGTCAGATGCAGAGATTAAACAGTAAAAGCTAGAGAAAGGCTTGCAATCAAAGATACGTTGCATATCTTAAGTGTGGCTAGAATCAAATAATTTCTTCTGGCCCTTAATATCTAGCTCTAATTTGTTTTTTTTCTCTCTGACAATGCACACACTTTTAGTATCAGATCATCACAAAAAAGAACTCTTTATGTATCTTACCTATACCTAATGGCATGTAGAACTGGTTAAACATATGTGGTCTTTGACCTTAAAGCAAATAGTTTAGAACAAGTAACATATAAGAATGGCATATGAACAACTAAATACATATGATTCTAATATTATGCCATAGTCTTTAAAAACATGCTTGCTTGTTATTAATATTTTGTGAAAATGATAATGGGCATTCATACAAGTTTGAATCATTTATGTTACATTAATCTTCACTCACTTTTATAACTTCATGTGAGGATTTCTCAGGCTGTATTTTAAAGGGGTATAAAGAAAAGTAAGGGCTGTCACAAGTAATTTATATAAGAAGTTTAACAGTTAGGCTTCCTTTTTTGGATTGTTGTTAATTTTAAAGACTTTTTTTCCCCCCAAATCTTTGAGAATAAGGCTAACTAGATTTAATGGCCCCAATAAATATCCAGGTGTGTCCACTAGTTGAGAGGCTTATGTCTTTGAGTATGTGGGAGTTTGCTGACCAAGCAGTGACTCATGCAAAGGAACAGAAGAAAAAGAAAACCTAGTGGGTCATTGGAGTTAAGTGCTCATTTTGTGAGCACTTAAATATCTCCACTGCAGAAAAAAAATGGAAAATTCTGCCATTAATTAAATCCCTGTATTATGAAGGCAAAATGTCTTCAAATAAAGCTTAACAGAAGTAGAATTTCAGTGAAAGAAACATATGTTCAACATATAGATAGTTCTACCTCCACTTCTCCAGTTTTAAAAGAGTTACAGGAATCTCAGCTGTCATCTGAGAGAAAGAAAAGCATTATTAATCAGAGAAAGTTCTTAATCACTTTTTTAAATAAAGGAAAATAGTGAAATATATCAATAGAATTCACAATGGCATTTGTATTATGTTCTTTCAATATCACAAACAGTTAGATTAAGTTAGGAGAAAGGGGCTAAACCTCAATAATAGGTATCTTTCATTTGTATGCCACTTCCCAATACAGGGTAGGTCCCTGATAAAAATGGCACCTATTTTGCTTCTTCTTTTCATGATTAAAAAAAAAAGTGTTATTTTTGGAATATAATTGTTTTGTAATATTGTGTTAGTTTCTGCTGTACAACAAAGGTATATATCTATATATTCATACACTCCCTCTTGAACTTCCCTCCCACCCGATGCCCATCCCACCTTTCTAGGTCATCACAGTGCACAGAGCTGATGTCCCTGGAATGAACTGGGAGAGCAGCATTGAAATAGGTGTCTATTTCCTAAATCAGCAGGAAGGGTTTCTGGAGGAGATATGCTTTCAGTCCTCATTAATTGGAAATTGCTATTTTTTCAAGAACAGACCATGCATCAGACTTTAGTCCTCCTATACTCTCTATTTCCTTCCCCTTCATCTTCTTTGCTCTGTGGATGATAAGGGATACCAAATCAATAGCTGAGTAGAAGAAGCAGATATAACATTCCCAGAGACACTGGAGACAGGAAATAGAAGCCACAATTCATTTTTCTGTCTCAGTTTAGATTGTATTTATACCACCTGCTATGCCTGTGGGAATAGAGTCTATAGTGGTGTCTTTAGACACAAACTTTCTTTTAGTGACTTTCCTTTTTCTATTCAGTGTGATAAGATTTTTTTCTGGTAGAAGTAGCCTATGGCACTTGGCTGAAGAGATGAGCCTTCAATGAGATATAGGAGACAAAGAATGACGAATTAAAATGACAAGGTTGTCTTATAAGATTGTGATCCAGTGAAATGAAGTATTTCTGGCCCAGTCAATGTAGACAGCATTATGCTATGTGGTAATAGATTGCAAGACCCGGGCAGCCTGTGTATGTCTTTGAGATAACTGAATTTGTCACTATCAACACTCTCCCAAATTGTGTCTTTCCTGACTTTGGAGAATAGGAGTATGGGCAAAGCTATACATATAAGTCAAGTAGTCAGGGATATTTTATTTTTCCTAAAAAAATACCTTAAAATTGTAATAATATATTAGTCATTGGCATGAAATTAATCCAAGACAAGCCTTAAATAGATGATTAATAACTCCAAAAGTGATGTGACCTTTGGCATTCTGTCTATTGAATGTCTTGTTACATCTGTTCCCTCATAATTCTGCCTGGTAGTCAACCACATATTCTCTCCTGAGCTTCCATCCTGCCTGCTGAACATCTTTACCGGGTGTTAAAAACTTCCATCCAAATTGAATACACATTCAGTTAAATGTAGACTTGCTTATATAAAAACTGGAAACACAACTGCAGATTATCAGGTGAAAGTTTGTTTAATCTATATTTAGCTGTTTGGTGCTAAATGAGGAAGGGGCAAAGAATAGCGATATAAGCATATTTGTGTGGGATAAACTTTGGGGTCATCTCTAATATGCCATTCTCTGTCTTCTTTTACAAAATGTCACATAGTTGTTTCTTCTTTGTTTGTTACAAACATCTTTCCCCGTTCTAATCATTTTCTTCCTAACCAGATCCTCATTTCTTTTCAAAGTGAGAAATACAATTTATTTATGGTTTCTAACCATATTATAAAATACTTTCTGTGGAATACTCATAATATATAAGTGACTAATATTTTAGCTTGTATCAAAGTTCTTCTTGATTGTGGCCAAGTATGTTAACAAATTGGGGCTAACCACTGTAGGTTGTATTTGTTGTATATTTTGGAAATAGGCTAAGATTTCTTGAGGATTGAAGGCAAGAAAATGTTACCCCCTCATTAAACAGTTGATGTCTTCATTTGCGGATGGCCACATGTTTCATCTTTTGGCTGGTTGAAGATTCGGGGTTCTAGTTTATTGATGCAATGATTACAAAAAACTAGAAAAGGGTCTGCTTTTTTCAGACCTATGTGACACTTGTAGGATGGCAAGATTGTCATAATTGTGTCTATTTAAATGTCATGCCCATTGCCCACAGTTAGATTATATTTCCTTTTTTATTTATATACTATGAGAAATATTTTAGATGATTTCTATTTTCCAAAACCAATTTCCAGAACCTTAAATAATTAGTAAAAAGAAAAAAAAGTTGAATGAATGATGTCAAACCTGATTGTTGCATAAATCTTAAACTCCCTAAAGTTCAGGGATCTGGGTGCAATTCTTTCATACCCAACTGTAGGGAGTGGGTATTACAGTAGCCCTCTGGATGCAAAAAGGTTTGAGTGGAGTAGCATCTTGTAATTCAGAAACACAAAGGAAAGTTAAGATACAGCTATCGTTCCGTATAGTCAATAGAATGGGAAAGAGTAGAGATCTCTTCAATAAAATTAGAAATATCAAGAGAAATTTCATGCAAAGATGGACACAATAAATGATAGAAACAAATGGACCTAACAGAAGCAGAAGATATTAAGAAGAGGCAGCAAGAATTTACAGAAGAACTGTACAAAAAAGATCTTCATGACCCCGATAATCATGATGGTGTGATCACTCACCTAGAGCCAGACATCCTGGAGTATAAAGTCAAGTGGGCCTTAGGAAGCATCACTATGAACAAAGCTAGTGGAGATGATGGAATTCCAGCTGAACTATTTCAAATTCTAAAAATGATGCTGTTAAAGTGCTGCACTTAATATGCCAGCAAATTTGGAAAACTCAACAGTGGCCACCGGATGGGAAAAGGTGTTTTGATCCAATCCCAAAGAAAGGGAGTGCCAAAGAAAATTCAAATTACTGCACAATTTCACTCATTTCACATGCTCGCAAACTAGTGCTTAAAATTCTCCAAACTAGCCTTTAGCAGTACATGAACCAAGAACCTCCAGATGTTCAAGATGGATTTAGAAGAGGCAGAGGAACCAGAGATCAAATTCTCAACATCCATTGGATCATAGAAAAAGCAAGAGAATTCCAGAAAAACATCTACTTCAACTTCATTAGCTATGCTAAAGCCTTTGTGTGGATCACAACAAACTGGAAAATTCTTAAAGAGATGGGAATACCAGACCACCCTACTTGCTTCCTGAGAACCTGTATGCAGGTCAAGAAGCAACAATTAGAACTGCACATCGAACAACACACTGGTTCCAAATTGGGAAAGGAGTGCATCAAGGCTGTATATTGTCACCCTGCTTATTTAACTTCTATGCAGAGTACATCATGTGAAATGCTGGCCTGGAAGAAGCACAAGCTGGAATCAAGATTGCCAGGAGAAATGTCAATAATGTCAGATATGCAGATGATACACCCTTATGGCAGAAAGCAAAGAGGAACTAAAGAGCCTCTGATGAAAGTGAAAGAGGAGAGTGAAAAAGCTGGCTTAAAACTCAACATTCAAAAACCAAGATCATGGCATCTGGTCCCATCACTACATGGCAAATAGATGAGGAAAAAATGGAAACAGTGACAGACTATTTTCTTGGGCTCCAAAATCACTGCAGATGGTGACTGCAGCCATGAAATTAAAAGACACTTGCTCCTTGGAAAAAATGCTATGACAAACTTATACAGCATATTAAAAACCAGAGACATTACTTTGCCAATAAAAATCCTCTAGTTAAAGCTATGGTTTTTCCAGTAGTCATGTATGGATGTGAGAGTTGGACCATAAAGAAGGCTGAGCTTCGAAGAACTGATGGTTTTGAACTGTGGTGTTGGAGAAGACTCTTGACAGTCCCTTGACTGCAAGGGAGATCAAACCAGTCAATCCTAAAGGAAATAAGTCCTGAATAGTCATTGAAGGACTGATGCAGAAGCTGAAGCTCCAATACTTTGGCCTCCTGAGGCAAAGAGTTGACTCATTAGAAAAGACCCTGATGCTGGGATTTTATGTAGGAGGAGAAGAGGACAACAAAGGACAAGATGGTTGGATGGCATTACTGATTCCATGGACATTAGTTTGAGTAAGCTTCGGGAGATGGTGAAGGACAGGGAAGCCTGGTGTGCTGCAGTCCCTGGGGTCACAAAGAGTCAGACACAATTGAGTCAACAATCACTCTTGGGATAAAAAAGTCCCTTATGCTGAATCAGGAAATCATATATACATATTCCCAGCTGTGGATGTGACTGGTCATAGAAGCAAGGTCCAATGCTGTAAAGAGCAATATTGCATAGGAACCTGGATGTCAGGTCCATGAATCAAGGCAAATTGGAAGTGGTCAAACAGGAGATGGCAAGAGTGAAAATCGATATTTTAGGAATCAGCAAACTAAAATGGACTGGAATGGGTGAATTTAACTCAGATGAAAATTATATCTACTACTGCAGGCAGGAATCCTTCAGAGAAATGAGGAGCCATCATGGTCAACAAAAGAGTCCAAAATGCAGTACTTGGATGCAATCTCAAAAATGACAGAATGATCTCTGTTCGTTTCCAAGGCAAACCATTCAATATTACAGTAATCCAAGTCTATGCCCCAACCAGTAATGCTGAAGAAGCTGAAGTTGAATGGTTCTATGAAGACCTACAAGACCTTTTAGAACTAACACCCAAAAAAGATGTCCTTTTCATTATAGGGGACTGGAATGCAAAAGTAGGAAGTCAAGAAACACCTGGAGTAACAGGCAAATTTGGCCTTGGAATATGGAATGAAGCAGGACAAAGACTAATAGAATTTTGCCAAGAAAATGCACTGGTCATAGCAAACACCCTCTTCCAATAACACAAGAGAAGACTCTACACATGGACATCACCAGATGGTCAACACTGAAATCAAATTGATTAATTTCTTTGCAGCCAAAGATGGAGAAGCTCTATACAGCCAACAAAAACAAGACCAGAAGCTGACTGTGGCCCAGATCATGAACTCCTTATTGCCAAATTCAGACTGAAATTGAAGAAAGTAGGGAAAACCACTAGACCATTCAGGTATGACCTAAATCAAATCCCTTCTGATTATACAGTGGAAGTGAGAAATAGATTTAAGGGACTAAATGTCATAGAGTGCCTGATGAACTATGGACAGAGGTTTGTGACATTGTACAGGAGACAGGGATCAAGACCATCCATCTCCATGGAAAAGAAATGCAAAAAAGCAAAATGGCTTTCTGGGGAGGCCTTACAAATAGCTGTGAAAAGAAGAGAAGCGAAAAGCAAAGGAGAAAAGGAAAGATATAAGCATCTGAATGCAGAGTTCCAAAGAATAGCAAGAAGAGATAAGAAAGCCTTCCTCAGTGATCAATGCAAAGAAACAGAGGAAAACAACAAAATGGGAAAGACTAGAGATCTCTTCAAGAAAATTAGAGATACCAAGGGAACATTTCATGCAAAGATGGGCTCAATAAAGGACAGAAATGGTATGGACCTAACAGAAGAAGATATTAAGAAGAGGTGGCAAGAATACACAGAAGAACTGTACAAAAAAGATCTTCACGACCCAGATAATCACGATGGTGTGATCACTCACCTAGAACCAGACATCCTGGAATGTGAAGTCAAGTGGGCCTTAGAAAGCATCACTACGAACAAAGCTAGTGGAGGTGAAGGAATTCCAGTTGACCTATTTCAAATACTGAAAGATGATGCTGTGAAAGTGCTACACTCAATATGCCAGCAAATTTGGAAAACTCAGCAGTGGCCACAGGTCTGGATAAGGTCAGTTTTCATTCCAATCCCAAAGAAAGGCAATGCCAAAGAATGCTCAAACTACCACACAATTGCACTCATCTCACATGCTAGTAAAGTAATGCTCAAAATTCTCCAAGCCAGGCTTCAGCAGTATGTGAACTTCCAGATGTTCAAGCTGGTCTTAGAAAAGGCAGTGGAACCAGAGATCAAATTGCCAACATCCACTGGATCATGGAAAAAGCAAGAGAGTTCCAGAAATACATCTATTTCTGCTTTATTGACTATGCCAAAGCCTTTGACTGTGTGGATCACAAGAAACTGTGGAAAATTCTGAAAGAGATGAGAATACCAGGCCACCTGACCTGCTTCTTGAGAAATCTGTATGCAGGTCAGGAAGCAACAGTTAGAACTGGACATGGAACAACAGACTGGTTCCAAATAGGAAAAGGAGTTCGTCAAGGCTATATATTGTCACCCTGCTTATTTAACTTATATGCAGAGTACATCATGAGAAACGCTGGGCCGGAAGAAGCACAAGCTGGAATCAAGATTGCCGGGAGAAATATCAATAACCTCAGATATGCAGATGACACCACCCTTATGGCAGAAAGTGAAGAGGAACTAAAAAGCCTGTTGATGAAAGTGAAAGTGGAGGGTGAAAAAGTTGGCTTAAAGCTCAACATTCAGAAAACGAAGATCATGGCATCTGGTCCCATCACATCATGGGAAATAGATGGGGAAACAGTGGAAACAGTGTCAGACTTTATTTTTGGGGGCTTCAAAATCACTGCAGATGGTGACTGCAGCCATGAAATTAAAAGACGCTTACTCCTTGGAAGGAAAGTTATGACCAACCTAGATAGCTTATTCAAAAGCAGAGACATTACTTTGCCAACAAAGGTTCGTCTAGTCAAGGCTATGGTTTTTCCTGTGGTCGTGTATGGATGTGAGAGTTGGACTGTGAAGAAAGCTGAGCGCCGAAGAATTGATGCTTTTGAACTGTGGTGTTGGAGAAGACTCTTGAGAGTCCCTTGGACTGCAAGGAGATCCAACCAGTCCATTCTGAAGGAGATCAGCCCTGGGATTTCTTTGGAAGGAATGATGCTAAAGCTGAAACTCCAGTACTTTGGCCACCTCATGAGAAGAGTTGACTCATTGGGAAAGACTCTGATGCTGGGAAGGATTGGGGGCAGGAGGAGAAGGGGACAACAGAGGATGAGATGGCTGGATGGCATCACTGACTTGATGGACGTGAGTCTGAGTGAACTCTGGGAGTTGGTGATGGACAGGGAGGCCTGGCGTGCTGCGATTCATGGGGTCGTGAAGAGTTGGACACGACTGAGCGACTGAACTGAACTGATAACATGAGAAAATAGAAAGTACCTCTTAAAGTCCCCATGTTTACCCCATTGTCTTATTTTTGAAAAAAAAAATAAAAAACTAAAATTTATTCAGTTCCCATTTTTGGATTTTTCCAATGTGTTAAGCAGAGGAAAATAAAATGAAAATAATAAAATTTCAAAATGAAATTTAAAATACTCAAATGAAGCTCAAGACCTGAATGTGGCTTACTCTTTAGATCCATGCAGATAAGAATCAACAAACATAATCTGTCCTATAAAGTTAGGCTTTTAAATTATGTAGTGCTCAATATACTATTTTACCTCTAGGGCCAATGGTAAGAAAATAGGTGACTTCAACATCCAAGATAATAATATATGAATGAGCTCAGTGATGGCCATAGCAGACACAATATGATTTAAGATGAATAAGCAATTTCAATACATTGAAATAATTAGATTGGGCTTAAGCTTGCAAGCAGTCTGTTTTCTCAAATCATTATAATAAGTTGTTCAAAAAGTGCTGGTGTATAATTGCCTGAAGTCAGAGAATAGAAAAGAGAAAAAGCTGAAAATCCATTATGTCCGTGTTAACAGTCTAACTAAACTAATTAACTGCTATCTGAGTTTTCACACCTCTATTTCATGATCTTTCTTGCCTCAAACCTCCAAGCTTCAAAAGCATCAAACAAACAAAAAAATCATTTGAAAGAAACAATACTAAATATAATACAAAATATTACATTTTGAAAATCAGTTGCTCTTATTTCCTCCACCTTCATATGTTTACACTGCTTGACAAACAAACTTGTCATATATTGTCTCTATATAAACTTATGTCTAATCACTTATGTGCACACAAATAAAAGAATAAAATATTTTCTATACAGCTAGCATCATAACCATGTTATATGTATAGCCACTTTAAAATTTAATACCAAGAATGAGAATTCCTAATAGTCTAGAAAAGCTTGGAAGTTCTGCAAATTCAAACTTTTAAAATAATAAAATAAAAATTCAAATGAAATACCAGTGCCCAGCTCTTCATATTTGTTATGCAAAAATATTGAAAATGTTTCCTTTAGTTGCTACCTGGATTTAAATATATTAAACACTGAGTTATAGTTAGAATCAATTTATCCACATACCCTTCCTTCACTGGGATCTGCTCTGCTGTGTATGTATGTGTCTGTATATATATACATTTTCCCCAAAGCTCTACCTCCAAATACCTTCACATTAGGCATTTAGGATTTTTTAAAGGTCCTTCTTAAAAAACTGAGGTATACTTGATGTACAATATTATATGTTTCAGGTGTACAACATAATAGTTCACAATTTTTAAAGGTTATATTCCATTTATAGGTATTATAAAATGTTGGCTAAATTCACTGTGTTGTAATATTTATCATTATAGCTTATTTATTTTATACATAATAGTTTGTACTTCTTAATCCCTTATTCCCTACCCCTATCTTGCCTCTCCATTTTCCTCCTATTTTATATTTAATTTTTAAAGAGAGAGACATGAAAAAGAAACACTTTTTTTTTAATTAAGAAGTTATGCTTATATAATAGGGAAGTGACCAACAGCCAACTAAGCTCAAAGACAAATTATACTGAACTGTAATTTGATTATTTTTGTCTTACATAAATAGTTATTTAATACAGTTCAATCAGATTTTATTTGGATTTAAATCAGAATTCCTCATTTTTTATACATTCCAATTGATAAAGCTGTATAAGATCTTCCAAAAGCCTGACAGTTTTCAGTCCTATTTAATATCAGTTTTACCCCTGAAAATTTGAAAAACATATTCTTAATATATCCTGATCTCTAATTAGCAGTTTTCTAAGTCACTATAATAAGATGTATTTTATTGAAGGTATAATTATTTACATAATATATTATCTTATTCTCTTATAGAAGATATTCTGATTTTGCTCAACAGTTGGTTTTACAGATATGTATTTTATTGTGATTTACTTTGTATAATGTAATTTAATTCTATTCCATTTATAAGAGGAGATGATAGTGATAGTCTTTCTATTCCAAAAAATTTATTTGTCTTATAGTATTTGATATTATCTAATATAGCATGTGTAAAATGTTATAATCATCATTTTCTTACATTGGTTATTTCTTTATATTTTGATACTCTAATTTACTCAGTTATAAACAAAACTACGCATGAACAATTTCCTATTCTTGTTAATAAAAAATTCTTTCTTGATGAATTTTCATTCATGATTCATGAATAACACTGAATCTGGAATTACATGATCAATTTAAATAAATTAATGATTCACAAACCACAAATCATGTTAAATTTTATAAGCTGTATCTGCTACTAGTCAGTGTCAAATTCATAAACTGAAACCTTAGAGAATAATCAGATCTTAATTTCTTGTATTGCTATCCCTCTTTCATGCTCTCTTGTGTATAGATTGTCTGGTTAATTTCTACAGTTGAGTTCTGATGGCAAAGTAGCATTGAAATTCAGCAGGACACATTTCTTGTATGTATCCATGCTTGGTTGTGCATTTGGTGAGAACACCTGGCTAATGAATCCAAGGTCATGAATCTACTAGTCTGTGCACCCATTTGCTTAGTTGTATACAAAGATTATGGATTGCACCCTTTATCACAGGTAACTTATGCATATATGTTGTCAGTAGAGATGTCTATCTGATTGTGTTTGGAAGGATCAAAGGAAATCCATGTGCATGGTTGGGAAAAGCATTCGAAGTGCATGTTTGCTTAAGACTGAGTCAGCGTCTTCTTCACCCAGGATTCCTACTGTTCTGTTTGTATGTTCACATGCCTTGACATTCTTCTCCATATCCCACACAGGGTAATGTTGGGACTCCTCAGGTTTATGGGAGAGAACCCCTTACTAATCATGTTCTGCTATCCTGCTATGTCCATGATGACAGAAAAGTGAATCTAACACTCAGAGTTACTGTAACAAATCATATTCTTCTAGCCTTTTATGTATGGGTTTTAAGTTTTAATTAAGATCATTAAAAACATAAAATTTTTTTATCAAGAATCATAATGAGGTGGATGAAACTGGAGCCTATTATACAGAGTGAAGTAAGCCAGAAGGAAAAACACCAATACAGTATAATAACGCATATATATGGAATTTAGAAAGATGGTAACAATAACCCTGTGTACGAGACAGCAAAAGAGACACTGATGTATAGAACAGTCTTATGGACTCAATGGGAGAGGGAGTGGGTGGGAAGATTTGGGAGAATGGCATTGAAACATGTAAAATATCATGTATGAAACGAGATGCCAGTCCAGGTTCGATGCACGATACTGCATGCCTGGGGCTAGTGCACTGGGATGACCCAGAGGGATGGTATGGGGAGGGAGGAGGGAGGAGGGTTCAGGATGGGGAACACATGTATACCTGTGGCAGATTCATTTTGATATTTGGCAAAACTAATACAATTATGTAAAGTTTAAAAATAAAATAAAATTTAAAAAAAAGAATCATAAATTCCACTTACCTATGAAATTGATATATATTATGAAAAAGTTATAAATCAAAAATAAATTTTTTATTTCTAGTTATTTATAAAATCATTTTATAAGACTATACTTATCACCATCTAGTCCCTCCTAGCCTTTAAGGTATAATAGCTGTTTTTTATATCTGTATACAAATATATGGCTTAGAAAATATATATATTTATTTTAATGTAAACAGGAAAGTAACCAACAACATAAAGGAAGATACAGAGTTTAGAGCTAATATCTACTCCATTAGATTTCATTTTCTAATGAATTAATCCTTTGCCTGTAAGTATTTATGTTGTTCAGGTGTCAATAAAAATTTAAAAAGCAGTCACCAGTTAGTGCTAGAATGGAGGCCTTCGAGTTTTAAGACTTAGAATAACTGCTGGCCCAAATAATAAAATATAAATAAGGCAGAGAATATTTAAAAATACATTTCCAAGGTCTAAAAGTAAAAGTATTAAAACATTATCAACCAAGCATGTAAATCTTGAAACTTCTGTGTAAATGTCAAAAGCTATATAATGATCATGTAGGATAAAATCCTTGTACTATTGAAGTACAGATGGATTTCTTGTACACACTCCCAAAATACCAAACTGCATTGTAGTTTGTACCAGTTAAAGAACTGTAAAAGAAAAAGACAAGAAACTATGAAACAAGAAACTAGAAAAATGGTTCAGTACAGCATTTCTACCGGTAAAAAGAGAAATGCAAGTTAAAATAAGAGAGTCTACTTGCAGTAACATTTGACAGTCCTCAGTGGAATTTTATGTGCAGATATCTCTGCCGTATGACTCTACTGTTTCATCCCTAAGTGCGTATGTCATTCAGAGAAATGCTTGCTTAGATGCATAAGGGCTTACTTCAAAGTTGTATGTGTGTGTATATGAGAGAAAATTGGAAAGAATCTAAGGGTCTATCAATAAGGAGACGGGTAGGCAAATGTGTGGCTGTGCATAGTGAAATAGTTTGCAGCAGTAGGGGGCAACAAGCTAGAAATACACAGAGGAAGAGGAAATCTTAAAACTTACTGCTGAGTAAAAAGAAACAAAAGCAGAAAAGTGAAAAAAAAGAGTAAAAGGAACTATATCATAATAAATATTATGTAAAAGTAAAAATCCCAATTTACACAAAACAATCTTTTAAGGATTCTTACATATTGTACAAATTTACTTTCATATTAGAGTGAAATATGAACTTCCCGATAAGTTCTATTGGGAAGAGGCAAAAGGGAAGAAAGATGAGGACAATGGAGAAAGAAAGAAAAGCAAAACCACCACTGATGATTGTTTCAAGATGGACAACAACAAGGTATCATGATTTAAAATTTTAACTTATTCCTTTACATCTAAGGTTATACAGGAGAAAGAAAATGGAAGATGAAAGAAGCGACAGAATAAAGAAAGAGAGAGTCTAATTCTAAATTGTTAAGGATGTTATTTTAGGTAAGTTTTTAATTTGAAGTAAAAGCAAAGTCAGTTGTTCTCAAAACATCTTGACACCAGTACATTCAGCAGATAGAAGTGACTAGTTTATCTTATACTTTCAGCAAAGGCACTGCTGGTTCTCATTCATCACTTGCTTCTTACATTCTGGCCATGATACTCTCAGATTTTATTAATAAGGGAATTGTTTTTCTAATAAGGCTATTCATGTGATGACATGCCCATGTGTCTTCAGACATATTTGGTGAACTATTACAATCTTAAAGGAATACATTGGGTATATTGAGCTTGATTAGAAAAAGTGCCACTGATTGCCCTACAGCTAAACTCTTTATTAATTTGTGCCATGCAATTTCTAGTTTGAAATTCATAGGCATTTAGAAAATTAATCCTTCACAGAGAGAGGATAATTCAGGTGGTGAACTTAGTAGAAGGAAGGCCTTTTGGGTATTTACTTTGGACACATTATCCCCAGCAGACCTAAATGAAGAGCACTCTCTGATCCATTTGCTGCAAAAATCCTTTCAACAACACAAGTTCAGATGTTGGCCTTCATCATCTATGGTGCATGAATAACTGTTGCATTTACAATAGCCCTTTGCAATTCAGACGTAAAATGCTTTACATAGTACTACTATGTAAATCAGTACTATTGATTTAAGTAGGTGTAAATAGAAAATGTAGGGGGCTAGACATAATACGGGAGAAGTCAATGGCACCCCACTCCAGTACTCTTGCCTGGAAAATCCCATGGATGGAGGAGCCTGGTAGGCTGTAGTCAATGGGGTCACTAAAAGTCGGACACGATTGAGTGACTTCCCTTTCACTTTTCACTTTCATGCACTGGAGAAGGAAATGGCAACCCACTCTAGTACTCTTTCCTGGAAAATCCCAGGGATGGGAGAGCCTGGTGGGCTTCCGTCTGTAGGGTTGCACAGAGTCGGACACGACTGAAGCTACTTAGCAGCAGCAGCAGACATAAAACAATTCATACTATTAACTTCACACACACACACACACACACAAACAAAAAGCCACCCTTCTTCCTCAATCATAGAAATCAGTGTTCACAGGAAGATCTTTCACTGAGAAGCCAACTATGATATCACTGCTGCTACTGCTGCTGCTAAGTCACTGCAGTCGTGTCTGACTCTGTGCGATCCCAAAGACGGCAGCCCACCAGGCTCCCCCGTCCCTGGGATTCTCTAGGCAAGAACACTGGAGTGGGTTGCCATTTCCTTCTCCAATGCATGAGAGTGAAAAGTGAAAGTGAAGTCGCTCAGTCGTATCCAACTCTTAGCGACTCCATGGACTGCAGCCTACCAGACTCCTCCATCCATGGGATTTTCCAGGCAAGAGTACTGGAGTGGGGTGCCATCGCCTTCTCCGTGTGATATCACAAGTATAAGATTATAAGTACATTTTCTGCCAGCCAGCTATGTGGAAACTTTAAGCTAAATTCTATTCCTGGTAATTTCAGTTCAGTCTTCAAAATTTTGTGGCATACGTATCAAAGTGCAGAATCAACACCGGAGCATAAATACATGAAATAAAAGCTGGTTTCCATAGAAAAGGCAGTGAGATGATTCAATTAAAATAACATTATTTAATAATTTCATATTTCTGTCACATAACTCACAGGACCAAAATAAATTCATATAGCATTATAAATAAGTATATATATAGATGGAAACATTGTTCAAAGGGTGATTATCTCGAAAAAAATCTTTTCGAAGTGATATGAACAAGTTAACACTTTGGAACTCAGCCTTAAAAAGTATAATAATAATACAATAACAGAGATGCATGTAGTCCATACATATTCATATGTACATGTGTGTATACACATACACACAGCAGGTATAACTTCCTGTAGGATGAAAGCATACATGTAAATGAAACTTGAATTTAACAAACACGTACATATCTTCCACTTTGGAAAGTATCTGTCCTTGGTTGTCTAGAAAAAAGTAAAATGTATGTGTCAGGTACATTTTTTAAAATAAAGTTTTACATATTACCATTGCTCATGCTGACAAAAGTTCTTAGGAAAATTAATGGATGATACTTTAAAACATTTCAAGTCTGTTGTTTCTCCTTTCTCTATCAGTATGTTCTAATATTGTGACTAAAGCTAATCGTGAAGACTGTTTGGGTTGATGATTATGGTACCCACAAAGTGGTTGGCAAATCAGAACTGTCTCCTGAGCTGGGAAAGTGACCAACTATGTCTCTTTCCTTTTTATTGTTGCTGTTTAAAGAAAAATAATTGGATCTCAACAATGACAATCCCTAATGAGAACTTACACTGGAGACTGTGTCCGTGCAGGTATAAACTAATACTTTGAGCAAAGTTCGGCAGTTGATTGATGTTAGCTGGGATGTATAACATTCAAAGGGTGTCTTTGCACATTTTGGCTATTTATCAGTAGTTTCTGGACTACATATAATCTCCTAGCCTTCAGCTGAGTTTATATCTGTTAATATCTGCATATAGGACAGAGGGCCCTGATTCCTTTCTGATAATAATGTTAAGAACTGCAAGTTCACCCTCTGCCACTCTTCATGCCTAACACTTGATTTTTGATATTTTCTTAATCTTAATTTAAATAACCTAATATGGCCTACTAATAATATGGTCTGTGATTTTCATACACAAGTATCTTTGGGAAGGGGTCAGTTTTAGAAATATAATGAGGAGGTACCCACTCCAGTATTCTTGCCTAGAGAATCCCATGGATAGAGGAGCCTGATGGGCTGCTGTCCATAGGGTTGCACAGAGTCGGACATGACTGAAGCTACTTAGCATGCATGTATGCATTGGAGAAGGAAATGGCAACCCACTCCAGTATTCTTGCCTGGAGAATCCCAGGGACGGAGGAACCTGGTGGGCTGCCATCTATGGGGTTGCACAGAGTCGGACACAACTGAAGCGAATTAGCAGCAGCAGCAGAAGAGATACACATGGGTTTTGAGGCCATCGCACATCTGTGGCCAATTCTGAACAGATTTTCACCACCTTTCAGCCACAGCCACGATTCTATGCTGGCCGGTTTGTAAACATCTTTAAAAAAACGAAGTGGGTGAGAGAGGTTAGGAATAGTGATATAGTAGCAACCAGATTGACAAACATACCACATTGTTATCTTTTATTCCTGATTTAAAAAAAAAATACAGGTTATTAATTTTCATAGCACATATACAGGAACAAAAGAAATGACTTAAATGTCTATTACCACCTATAATCTGGGACTACATTAAAAAGGTACTGGTCAACTTGGCTTCATTTGTCTTCCAGACTCTGCAGAGATGTGAGGCCAGGCCAATTGGGGTTAAAGCAGACAGGGAACTGATACAGCTGGGGATCATTAAGACTGATCGAGGGCCAGCCCAAAGGAAAAGTCAGCAGAAAACAGGGCTGAGAGCTCTTTACAAGCAGAACGGCAGGGTCGTGTATATTCAGGAAACAGCCTAACAACATCCAGAGAATCTTGTTGATTTAATTAGATTTCGTTTAAAATTCCAGAGTAGAAGCAGCTTGGTCAACTTTGATTCTAAATATGTCAGGGGAAAAGAATTGTTCATTTTCAAAAGTAATATTATTGAAGCATTTATGAAATAGTAAAAATCTTGGTCATGGTAAAACTATATATATATATGAATATATATATATATGAATATAGGGCATAGATGTTTCCTTGCTAACAACATGTTATCATCTTTATCTTGACCATTTAATACATAGATTGTGGGTTTTAGTGGGAACCTGTTCATTCATGTACTAGTTCAGTTCAGTCGCTCAGTCATGTCCAACTCTTTGTGACCCCATGAACCACAGCACACCAGGGCTCCCGGTCCATCACCAACTCCTGGAGTTCATTCAAAACCATGTCCATTGAGTCGGTGATGCCATCCAACCATCTCATCCTCTGTCGTTCCCTTCTCCTCCTGCCCTCAATCTTTCCCAGCATCATGATCTTTTCAAATGAGTCAGCACTTCGCATCAGGTGGCCAAAGTACTGGAGTTTCAGCTTCAGCATCAGTCCTTCCAATGAATATTCAGAACTGATCTCCTTTAGAATGGACCAGTTGGATCTCCTTGCAGTCCAAGGGGCTCTCAAAAGTCTTCTCCAACACCACAGTTCAAAAGCATCAGTTCTTCGGCGCTCAGCTTTCTTTATAGTCCAACTCTCACATCCATACGTGACTACTGGAAAAACCATAGCCTTGACTAGAGGGACCTTTGTTGACAAAGTAATGTCTCTGCTTTTGAATATGCTATCTAGGTTGGTCATAACTTTCCTTCCAAGGAGTAAGCGTCTTTTAATTTTATGGCTGAAATGATCATCTGCAGTGATTTTGGAGCCCAAAAAAATAAAGTCAGCCACTGTTTCCCCATCTATTTGCCATGAAGTGATGGGACCGGATGCCATGATCTTAGATTTCTGAATGTTTAGCTTTAAGCCAACTTTTTCATTCCTCTCTTTCACCTTCATCAAGAAGCTCTTTAGTTCTTCTTCACTTTCTGCCATAAGGGTGGTGTCATCTGCACATCTGAGGTTATTGATATTTCTCCCAGCAGTCTTGATTCCAGCTTGTGCTTCTTCCAGCCCAGCGTTTTTCATGATGTACTCTGCATATAAGTTAAATAAGCAGGGTGACAGTATACAGCCTTGACATACTCCTTTTCCTATTTGGAACCAGTCTGTTGTTCCATGTCCAGTTCTAACTGTTGCTTCCTGACCTGCATACAGGTTTCTCAAGAAGCAGGTCAGGTGGTCTGATATTCCATCTCTTTTAGAATTTTCCACAGTTGATTGTGATCCACACAGTCAAAGGCTTTGTACTTTTAGGTTATTAGTTTTTCTGTTTCTGGCTCAGATTTTCATTCTCTCACAGTATTTTCTGGATGACTTTCCAAATAAATTATTTGAACTCAAATCCTTGTCTCAGAGTCTATTTGGGGGAACTAAACTAACACATACAAATCCTAGTAATTACTTAAATTTGATCCTTGCCTCACAGACATGTTTTGAAGATCATGTTTGTTAATACATGCAAAATTAGTTTTTAATAGTAAAGTGATACAAGTGGAAGTTATTAAATTTCTTCCACCAAAACTATGAATTTTAAAGACCAAAATTTTTTATCTTTCTACCCTTTGTAATTTGCAGAATTAACAAAATAGAGGAGGAATTTAATAAATATCCATGAAAAAAATGCTAGAACTCTGAGCTTACTTGGTCACCAAAAATATTTTGAAAACTAATAAAGGATTTGGTATTCTCATGGGCACATATTTATGAGAGATGCTGCTGCTGTGTTCTACCTTCTGCTGTGCCTCTGTGAGAGTGAAGGCATCACACAGATCTAGGGAAGGGAGACAGTGAAATGGGAATATAGTACAGATATCAGTCTTCCCTCAGTATCCTTGGGAGATTAATTTCAGGATCCCTACAGAAAGGAAATTAGGATTCTCAAGTCCCCTATATAAAAATGCATGGTACGTACATATCACCTATGTACTTATCCCTATATACTTTAAATCATTTCTAGATTACTTATAATATCTAATACAATGTAAATGTAAATAGTTATACATATAATTTAAATGTTGTGTAAATAGTTGCCAGTGTGTGACAAATTCAACTTTTTCTTTTTGGAACTTTCCGAAATTTTTAAAAATTATTTTTGATTCAGTTAGTTGAATCCTTGGTTGGAGAACTCAGGGACATGAAGTCCTGACTGTATTAGCTAAAACTAGATCCATACCTATACTGTTCTATACACGGGAGCAGGAGGGCCTAGAGGCGCTACCCCATGTTGAAGATCAGGAAGGGCGGCAGTGAGGAGATACCCCTCATCCAAGGTAAGGAGCAGCGGCTGCACTTTGATGGAGCAGCCATGAAGAGATACCCCACATCCAAGGTAAGAGAAACCCAAGTAAGATGGTAGGTGTTGCAAGAGGGCATCAGAGGGCAGACACACTGAAACCATACTCATAGAAAACTAGTCAATCTAATCACACTAGGACCACAGCCTTGTCTAACTCAATGAAACTAAGCCATGCCCGTGGGGCAACCCAAGACGGGTGGGTCATGGTGGGGAGATCTGACAGAATGTGGTCCACTGGAGAAGGGAATGGCAAACCACTTCAGTATTCTTGCCTTGAAAACCCCATGAACAGTATGAAAAGGCAAAATGATAGGATACTGAAAGAGAAACTCCCCAGGTCAGTAGGTGCCCAATATGCTATTGGAGATCAGTGGAGAAATAACTCCAGAAAGAATGAAGGGATGGGGCCAAAGCAAAAACAATACCCAGCTTTGGATGTGACTGGTGATAGAAGCTAGGTCTGATGCTGTAAAGACCAATACTGCATAGGAACCTGGAATGTCAGGTCCATGAATCAAGGCAAATTGGAAGTGGTCAAACAGGAGATGGCAAGAGTGAATGTCGACATTCCAGGAATCAGTGAACTAAAATGGACCAGAATGGGTGAATTTAACTCAGATGACAATTATATCTACTACTGTGGGCAGGAATCCCTCAGAGGAAATGGAGTAGCCATCATGGTCAACAAAAGAGTCCTAAATGCAGTACTTGGATGCAATCTCAAAAATGACAGAATGATCTCTGTTCGTTTCCAAGGCAAACCATTCAATATCACAGTAATCCAAGTCTATGCCCCAACCAGTAATGCTGAAAAAGCTGAAGTTGAATGGTTCTATGAAGACCTACAAGACCTTTAAAACTAACACCCAAAAAAGATGTCCTTTTCATTATAGAGGACTGGAATGCAAAAGTAGGAAGTCAAGAAACACCTGGAGTAACAGGCAAATTTGGCCTTGGAATATGGAATGAAGCAGGACAAAGACTAATAGAGTTTTGCCAAGAAAATGCACTGGTCATAGCAAACACTCTCTTCCAACAACGCAAGAGAAGACTCTACACATGGACATCACCTGATGGTCAACACCAAAATCAGATTGATTATATTCTTTGCATCCAAAGATGGAGAAGCTCTATACAGTCAACAAAAACAAGACCAGGAGCCGACTGTGTCTCAGATCATGAACTCCTTATTGCTAAATTCAGACTGAAATTGAAGAAAGTAGGGAAAACCACTAGACCATTCAGGTATGACCTAAATCAAATCCCTTCTGATTATACAGTGGAAGTGAGAAACAGATTTAAGGGACTAAATGTCATAGAGTGCCTGATGAACTATGGAATGAGTTTTGTGACATTGTACAGGAGACAGGGATCAAGACCATCCATCTCCATGGAAAAGAAATGCAAAAAAGCAAAATGGCTTTCTGGGGAGGCCTTACAAATAGCTGTGAAAAGAAGAGAAGCGAAAAGCAAAGGAGAAAAGGAAAGATATAAGCATCTGAATGCAGAGTTCCAAAGAGTAGCAAGAAGAGATAAGAAAGCCTTCTTCAGTGATCAATGCAAAGAAACAGAGGAAAACAACAGAATGGGAAAGACTAGAGATCTCTTCAAGAAAATTAGAGATACCAAGGGAACATTTCATGCAAAGATGGGCTCGATAAAGGACAGAAATGGTATGGACCTAACAGAAGCAGAAGATATTAAGAAGAGGTGGCAAGAATACACAGAAGAACTGTACAAAAAAGATCTTCACGACCCAGATAATCACGATGGTGTGATCACTCACCTAGAACCAGACATCCTGGAATGTGAAGTCAAGTGGGCCTTAGGAAGCATCACTACAAACAAAGCTAATGGAGGTGATGGAATTCCAGTTGAGCTATTCAAATCCTGAAAGATGATGCTGTGAAAGTGCTGCACTCAATATGCCAGCAAATTTGGAAAACTCAGCAGTGGCCACAGGACTGGAAAAGGTCAGTTTCATTCCAATCCCAAAGAAAGGCAATACCAAAGAATGCTCAAACTACCGCACAATTGCACTCATCTCACATGCTAGTAAAGTAATGCTCAAAATTCTCCAAGCCAGGCTTAAGTAATGAAGCCTGTGAACCATGAACAGCAATGAAGTGAACCATGAACTTCCTGATGTTCAAGCTGGTTTTAGAAAAGGCAGAGGAACCAGAGATCAAATTGCCAACATCCACTGGATCATGGAAAAAGCAAGAGAGTTCCAGAAAAACATCTATTTCTGCTTTCTTGACTATGCCAAAGCCTTTGACTGTGTGGATCACAATAAACTGTGGACAATTCTGAAAGAGATGGGAATACCGGACCACCTGATCTGCCTTTTGAGAAATCTGTATGCAGGTCAGGAAGCAACAGTTAGAACTGGACATGGAACAACAAACTGGTTCCAAATAGGAAAAGGAGTACGTCAAGGTTGTATATTGTCACCCTGCTTATTTAACTTATATGCAGAATACATCATGAGAAACGCTGGACTGGAAGAAACACAAGCTGGAATCAAGATTTCTGGGAGAAATATCAATAACTTCAGATATGCAGGTGACACCAACCTTATGGCAGAAAGTGAAGAGGAACTAAAAACCCTCTTGATGAAAGTGAAAGTGGAGGGTGAAAAAGTTGGCTTAAAGCTCAACATTCAGAAAACGAAGATCATGGCATCCAGTCCTATCACTTCATGGTAAATAGATGGGGAAACAGTGGAAACAGTGTCAGACTTTTTTTTTGTGGGGCTCCAAAATCACTGCAGATGGTGATTGCAGCCATGAAATTAAAAGACGCTTACTCCTTGGAAGGAAAGTTATGACCAACCTAGATAGCATATTGAAAAGCAGAGACATTACTTTACCAACAAAGTCTGTCTAGTCAAGGCTATGATTTTTCCTGTTGTCATGTATGTATGTGAGAGTTGGACTGTGAAGAAAGCTGAACGCCGAAGAATTGATGCTTTTGAACTGTGGCGTTGGAGAAGGCTCTTGAGAGTCCCTTGGATTTCCCTAAAGATTTCCATTCTTTAGGAAATCAGCCCTGGGATTTCTTTGGAGGGAATGATGTTGAAGCTGAAACTCCAGTACTTTGGCCACCTCATGAGAAGAGTTGACTCATTGGAAAAGACTCTGTTGCTGGGAGGGATGGGTGGCAGGAGGAGAAGGGGACGACAGAGGATGAGATGGCTGGATGGCATCACTGACTCGATGGATGCGAGTCTGAGTGAACTCCGGGAGTTTGTGATGGACAGGGAGGCCTGGCGTGTTGCGATTCATGGGGTCGCAAAGAGTCGGACACGACTGAGCGACTGAACTGAATTGACTGAGATACATACCTATACTGTTCCTTGCCTACAAAAGCATAGGAAGACAAAAAATTCTGAGTCCTGCATTCCAGTTATTTTCTAAGGGTTGGTTAAAACTAAGAAAGATGATAAAGGAGGAGATGGACTCAGTTCATTCCCAGTATTTTTGTCAATTTTCCATGGAGCCCTGGAAGTTCTATTGCTTCTAGAATTTGCCAATTTAGGCATGGCTTATACAAGTGGTTCTCAAAGTGTGGTCCTCAACCACACACATTAACATTATCTGAGAGCTTCTTAGAAGTGAAAATTCTTGTTCTTATTTTGATATGTGTATATATTACAGAATAATGACCACTGTAACTCCAGTTAACATCCATTACCGTACATATAGTGACAAATTTTTTTCTTGTGATGAGAATTTTCAAGATCCATTCCTAATTTATTTTGACATATGCAGTACAGTATTATTAACTATAGTTGTCAACCTGTACATTATATTCCCATTATTTATATATTTTACAACTGAAAATTTGCACCTTTTGACTCCCTTCAACCCATTTCATCCACCTGCCACCTCTTGCTTCATACAATCACTGATCTGTTCTTTATATCCATGAGCTGTTTTTTCTTTTGTTTCTTTTGTTTTTAGATTCCACATATAAGTGAAATCATATGATATTTATCTCTCTCTGATTTATTTCACTTAGCATAATACCTTCAAGGTTCATCCATATTATTTTAATAGGCAAGGTTTCATTTTTGTTTTTGGGGATATATAGATAAATATCTCAGATATTCTTTATCCATACACCACCAATGCACATTTAGTTTGTTTGAATGTCTTAGTCATAAGACAAACAATTTAGTCTCTTAAAATTTTATTAGACCAAAATTTGCCTGTTTCTCTTTTAGAGCATCTGAAACTGATGATCTGAGTTACATTATTTGAGCTTTCACATGCCAGAGCAATAGGAAGGAGCATTCAGGATTTCTAGGAATAAGACATTGGAAAGCAGGTCCTATAAAACTCGATGAGGGTAAGGGAGAGCAGAACCCTGTGTGCATTTCCCAAGGAAGACAAAGCTAAGTTAGTCTTAAGAATGGATGTTTCTCTCCCAAATGGCTGACCTCTGCAAAGATCAGGAAATGATGCTTTTCTAGGCTGTCTAGACAGAGAGAGAAAAAGGTCTTGTACAGCTTATTTCACCAAATCCATCTCAATGATACTCAAATGTATCATTTTCTTGGGAAGCAATACCACTTATTCTTGATCTTGTTTATGTTGCTTGATAAAAGGACTGGTGTGATCTCTTTGTTTCGTGACCTCCAACATTCTTAATAAATATTGGCTCTTAAATAAGTAGTACTTTCTATTTTATTTGTAAAATTCATGGAAATAGGATATAATGGCAGTTTATTTATATTTAGTTTTATATTTTAATGACTATTAATATGTTCAAACTCAGTATTTCCATGACCAATTTGATACTTGTACCTTGGTATTCATCTTGGGACTGTCTCAGTGTTTGGGATCCTCACATTAAGCTAAATGTCAAAAATCAAAGACAATATGAAGGAAAAAAGAGGAAATAACCAGAAGATTTGAAAGTGAGGAAGGTTAAGGGAATTCAGATTAAATGATTTAGAAAAGAGAAGGCTGAGAGACATCCTATCACTCTATCTCAAGTTTATGGACAGTAGTCATTGGTCGTTCATCCTTTCAATGACAAGAATAAAAAGATGAGCTTAAATTGCAGTAGGTTGGATATAGATTAACTGGAATGACCTTGGAATTAGGGTTAACTGGAATCTCTCATTATCGATGAAACTGGATTTTTTTCAGTGGCAAATTGAGCCGTGACTTGAAGAGAAGGAAGCCTAAGCATTTTCATTTCTAGTCAAAGTTTGGGAATGTATTGTGGATTCCCGCTATAAAAATTCAATAAATTGCAAGGTATTTTGGGAGGTGACCAGTTCTACTTCATTAATGACTTCACCCCGGTTATTCATGGATGTTAAAAGGATATTTACAATCTATATCTTAGGAAATCTTTGAGTTAGTGACCTACCATTTAGCTGAAGCTTTATATTTTTTTCTGAATTTAACCATTATACTTTCCATCGTTTCCAAATGTTGGCTATGCTCCTTTTGGAAAATATTCCATTATAAAACAAACTACTGAGTTTTGTAAGAAATTGTTAAAACTGAAAAAAAAAAAAAATACTGATGAGGTTCCAAATGCTCCTTTATCAAAAGAAATGTTCTTTTCATGATATAAAGATTGGGATTCATTTCTGAGAGAAGTGACATTCAAATACATATAACTTTTAAGCTCAATAAAAAAGTTGAAATGTATTTAAATTTCAATTTTTTTTTATAATAAAGGAGTTGAGTTTACTCACTAATGAATTTGTTTCAGTAAGAGAAAAGTTTGGTATTTATTGTATTTTTAAGTGAAAAAAATTAATATTTGATTTTTTTTAGCAGTTTCAGGGGAATTAAAATTTTATGTGTGCCTGTATAGGTGGGAGAGTAGCTAGATATATGCTTATGTGTGTGTACATATGAATACACAGATGCGCACTCATATTTTGATTTCTAAATTATTACAACAGAATCTCTCAAGAAGAATCACTCCAGAACATGATTGATATAGATGAAATCTTTAGACTTGGTAAATGATGAAACATCAAAGAAATTTTGGCTCAAGTTTACATTATTAAATCTTTGATTTTTAAATTGAGAACAGTCAGTGTTATATAACTAACCTCAAAAGTATAGACTCTAAACCTACAATGTGCTTCATCCTTAAAAGTAATTGTATTTCAAGCTTATAGACATATAAACATGTATTCTGTAGTTGTAAGAGTTAACATAGAAGTATTGCATGTCAGTTTAGATAGTAATGATTTGAATATGCTTATAATTATCATTGCATTATTTTATTAATCTTTGCACATCTGTTAAATAACATTTACAACACAACTATATAAATCCATTAAATAGATAAATGTTTTGATTATCTTTTATTGTTTATTTTTCATCTTCAGGGATTCATTAAATTGACTATACCTTTCAAAACATAATCTACAGCTTAATTAAGCCTTACAGTTATAAATTTTGAGCCAGCATATTAAGAGAGAAGTTATTGCTTTGGGGCTACAATATTACTAATGAATGTTTTGCTCTGAAACACTGCTCCTGGTATAAAATTCTAAGTCTATCCAAAAGAAGCTGTCCTTGATTTCACTATTCAGAAATTCATAAGTCAACTTTTTATGTTTTATAAGCTTCTTAGGAACAAAATCCAAACCCACTGATGGCTGAGCAAATTTCACAGCTTGTAGAAAAGACACATATCATTGTAATGTGTGAAATTTTAATCAAAAATGTTATGAAGGAGAAAGGTAAACTGACTGCTATAATTAATGTGTTCTGACACAGAGATTTAGCTGGCACATTTGTGGACTGTGCTGTGCTATGTTAACTGTTCCATTGCTAAAGGACTGTCAGCTTGAGGTGTTCCTGTGCTATGGTTTTAGCACTTGACACATTTTCCTAGAGCATCAGCTTTGTCATGAATTGAAATGTTAAGTCATTTCTTCCTTGGCTTTTCTATTAATATTTAGTTAGGTGTCATGTGTGTCTGGTGATAGGGTATGTTATCTTCCTTTAAAAAGCGGCTTCATTTAAAATTAAACTATATAAGCATTGCTGTTAAAATTAATCACCTTGCGTTTTGTTTCTCTTCTATTTAAACATTATCCAATGCCTTAAAGGTGAGAGGATTGAGTAAAACTAATTGAGGTAATGAAGAAATTAGGAACTGTACCCACATGGAACATATCAAAATAAAATATTTTTATTTTATATATTATACAACATTTATTTCATAATTAATTCTTGCTTGACCTCACAAAGTGAACAAAATATTCTCTATATAAGAAATAAACTCTGATTCTAAAAGGACACTTGCTATGTATTTATATTTTGGAAGTAGGATCAAATTCATGAACTATTTGTGAAATATTGCTAAAATATTCTTTCATGCCAGACCCTGGGTAAATAGTAAGTTTCATGCCAGACATTGGGTTAGATGGTGGCTCTATATTTCAGAGAGATTCTTCTGAAAATTATAGATTGGGTTCTTGGCTCTGCTGTGTCAATCTCCTTGCAGAGATCTACGGCAGGCTCTCTCAGAGCACTGCCAGTGTGGTTGTGCAGTAGACAAAAGACATACCTGAAAGGAGAAGACAGAATGCCACTTAAATTAAATAGGAAATGAATTGGCCAGCAAGTTGGCATGTCTGCTGAGACAAATCATGGACAACATGTCTCTCAACAACAAAACTTATTTGTTTTCTCTTGCCAACAGATTCATCACTGCCCAGGCAAAACAGGCAAAATACATTAGTGTCATGGTAAACTGATAAAGAGAAGTGCCTCAATCTAGCATCCTCAATGGCGAAAGTCTTAGGGCAGTATTGATCTGTGTTATATAAATCTTGTTTTCTGTCTGCAGAAGTGAATCAGGAATGACCCGTAAGGTTAACAAACATTGTAATGTCTTTCAACTGGGGCGGATGCCTGTGAGTTCCACACATTGTGTTTGGTCAAGTTCCATCTTGTCATTTTTACCTCCAAGAAGCTTAACTAATTGCTGGCAATCATAAGAATGTTTGACGGAAGGAGAGAATTCCTACAATTTTTAACCCCTCTCCCATCCCCTCTTTTTTTTTTTTTTTCCTGAAGTCTTAACAAGCAGTCAAAGCCAAGTAGCGGAAAACAATCAACACTGAATTAGTCAGCAGGAGTCTTCACTTAGTTGAAAGTTTATGTAATTGGCATGTCATGTTCCTGCATTGCCAAGAACAGACCTGATTAAGCTGATGCACTTCAGTAAAGTATGACAAAGGGAGCTTCTCATCCTTTTGAGTTACATGTCAGGGTATGTGCTTAACATGATTTTCTTCTGTTGAGAAGGGACCCAAGGCTAACTGTATACGCTGTGAACTGATGAAATAAAAATTCTCACCAAACTAAGACTTGACAAGTAAATGTTTGGGGGACAAAACAAGAGCAGATATCAGTAGTGAAAGATAATTATCAAAGAAAATTTATTAGCAAAAGTTCAATTACCCATAATAACCTGCTTTATTTTACAGACAGTGGACTCTTAAAAGAATGACAAATTCAATTATGCTATAGTGGGGGCTCACCTGACCACAGATGCTTTCTCCACATGAAGTGTTTTATGCTTTTACTTATTAAAAAATTGTCTCTGTAGCCTTAACAAATTTTTACCATAGAATTTCTCTTTAGAGATTAATCAGACATTTGAATTTTGTCTGCTAACTTTTTACAATGCTTTATTAGGCTGTGAATGATGGATTTTGCCCTTATTTGGAAAGTCAGCCTTTATGGTGAAAAAAACAAATGCCTAGCATTAGAAGAGACTCTATAAAGCTTATGATATTTCATTTTTATTTGCTCACACTAGTGTTCCTCTTGTCATAACCTTAAATCAAATGATAGATTTGAACTTAGCTTAGATTATTAAAGCTAAAAGAGAGCAGTTGCTGAGGGAGCAGTCCACGCATCTCTTACGTCATAGTTGACAGCATAAGGACAACATTCAGGGAACTAATGGAGTTTCTTTTTCTTCTCCCTTTTTGTCATAGAAAGGTCAAACTAGTTTTCAACATTTTTATGTATGTCATTCTCAATATAGCAACAGAATCTCTTATGGAAAACAATGTAAGTAAATGTCTCCACGATGCTACTAGTCACCTGATCAAAAGCCAATGTTGAAAAACACTTCTAATGACTGTCTCTTATGCATCAGTGCACCTACTAATGAGCTGCCAGAATGGGCTTTGTAAAGCTTTACTAAGATAGAGCAGGAATGTGAGAAGCCTGAGATATAACTTCCCTGCTGTGATCCCTGCCTTTCTACTAACAGGGAGCCTAGACTTGGAGCTGCTAATGAGCGTGCTGGAAAGAGTGTCCAAACCAATGCAGGCTGGAGACAATTCACCTGTCTGCTTTCAGATCTGGGGTATGATGCATGACAGTAAGACACTTGGTAGTAGCTTTTCTTTAAATAATTTAGATATTTATTGATTTTTCCCTCTCTATCCCCATATTTTAGTCTCTTCATTTTACTTTCGGTGATTTCTAGCACCAGAGTAAAAGGATTATTCTCTCCATTGCCTTACTTCCCCACCCACACAGATAAGAAATTAATGTCATTATGTCATATAATAGTAAAATGGAATACTAAATTAGTTCTTTGCAGGGAAAAGAAGTATATGCTTTTCAGAGATCATATTTATAAAATGAGTCAGTTGACATTAATACTTTTTAAAAGCCAAAAATGGCTTATTTGAATTAAAGGAGTTCAAAATATATTTTGACACTTAAAACAGTGCAGAGCTTAAGTTAAAGACCTTTCTCCCTCTAGCGAAACCTGGTTCAGCATCTTTATCCATGGCTAAATCCCGGCAAGATCTTTATAAAGAATGCTTACTTAACTTGGTTGGTAGAAATTCCTGGTCTATGAAATGAAATAGTTAACTTCAGGCTACCTTTCAAGTTCAATGCTAAGCTGTTCACATTACACATTTTGTTGCTATGCTTCCTTTGAGTTTTCCTAGAGGCTGTTTTATTAGTTAATTTTTTTAGTCAAACAAAATTACAGAATACAAACTGTGTAATTTCACCAATTTGCAATGCCACAGTTATCCCAGAAAGAGAATCAACATCCCCATCCATTAATTACAATCCTGACTATCTTTTAGAGTCCCAGGAGGCAGCCTGTGCGGTTCACATGGGCCCGTGCTATCTGTCCCTTCCAGTTGCCAATGTTCCTATTTTCCACAGCTCACCCTTGCTTTTTCTCAGGTTGATGCAACATGCCATGGGAAATCGCAGGCTCCGTGGCAACTGGGGAGATAAGAATGCTGTGTGCCTCGGCAGCCCCTTTTATCCAAGGATCTCCAAAGAGCTTTATAAAAATCTATTTTTTAATCCTCCAGATACGCCCATGAAATAGGTATTAGCCCGACTACACAGCTAGCAGAGTGGAAATCAGGGAGCATCTACCTGCATCTCAGCCTTGAACCCTTCTCACTATTGGATCTAGTATAAGGAGAGAGCTTGAATTCTGAACCCAATTCTGACAATGTGTGGAGAGGACTGGAATATATATCTTTCCTGCTAGGAAATTTATGAGACCCCAAAGAAATTGAGCTGCACATAAGTACATTTTTAAAGTGTATGAAACTGAAATACAAATTATATCATAAATATTTGAGGTAACAACTGTATGACAGTTGGCCTGATTTGGAACTTTGTTACCAAGGAATCCTTCCTTTCTCAAACTTAATACTCTAACGTACCCTATTTTAATTCTTTATTTTGTAAACAACTTGCCAAAAGGGTAGGGGGAAGAGAGGTTACCCAGTAAAGATTTTGGAGCAAATTTCAGTTCTGCACAGCTTATAAAAATTAGCTTCTTGCTCTCAGGAGACATAATCTAAGGGGAAAGGGAAGAAATTGTTAAGCTCATAGACATAAATGATATGCATATCACGAATATTACCTGCTACTGATAGAAAGTTACATTTTGAGAATTTCACTATTTGTTTTTATAAAATACTGAGAAAAATATCTCTTTTTCTGATGTTTCCTGTGGAATTCTTTCATTGCATATCCACCCCTATTAGAAAAATAAATTCTTCATTAATGTAGTATTTTCTAATTAAGTGATCTTGAAATATCATGGAATGTTCTGTTAAAGCCTGCCAAGCTGCCCTAAGGAGCAAGTAGGGTAGCTTGACTTTCATCATCCTTCAAAATTTTACATACACAAAATTTTATTTTAGCATAAAGTTTTATCTTTTAATCTCAGCTATCTTTCAAAATATATATAAAATTACAATATATAATTTTATTTTTTTTCTTTTTATTTTTTTAAAATTTTATTTTATTTTTAAACTTTACAATATTGTATTAATTTTGCCATATATCAAAATGAATCCGCCACAGGTATACCTGTGTTCCCCATCCTGAACCCCCTCCCTCCTCCCTCCCCATATCCTCCCTCTGGGTCATCCCAATGCACCAGCCCCAAGCATCCAGTATCGTGCATCAAACCTGGACTGGCAACTCGTTTCATACATGATATTATACATGTTTCAATGCTATTCTCCCAAATCTCCCCACCCTCTCCCTCTCCCACAGAGTCCATAAGACTGATCTATACATCAGTGTCTCTTTTGCTGTCTCGTACACAGGGTTATTGTTACCATCTTTCTAAATTCCATATATATGCGTTAGTATACTGTATTGGTGTTTTTCATTCTGGCTTACTTCACTCTGTATAATAGGTTCCAGTTTCATCCATCTCATTAGAACTGATTCAAATGTATTCTTTTTAATGGCTGAGTAATACGCCATTGTGTATATGTACCACAGCTTTCTTATCCATTCATCTGCTGATGGGCATCTAGGTTGCTTCCATGTCCCGGCTATTATAAACAGTGCTGCGATGAACAAAAACTGGAAATAGAACTGCCTTATGATCCAGCAATCCCACTGCTGGGCATACACACTGAGGAAACCAGAAGGGAAAGAGACACGTGTACAATATATAATTTTCTTTGTTTTCTGATCTAAATATTCTTTACCACTCAGTGACCAAATATTCAGAAACTAGATAAATATCTAAAAAATAATTTTTCAAACCAAAACTATAATAAAACCTGCTTTCCTTACTCTTTATTTTCTTTAGCATCTGTGTTGGTAGAGAAATACATATAAAGCACAATATTATCTTAGCCTACCAATAGATCAGCAATATACTTCTCTAAGCAAGTGAGTTTACTGATAGTAAGTTAGACCCTTGGGAAGAGATGTTCATGTTTTGAGCCACTGGAATCCTGTTATAGGACTCTGAGTGGTGACTTATGCTCAGTTTCAATTTTTGTATAAATCATATTTCTGCTACTATATTCAATATATATTCTAAAATACACATAAAGAAAATATTAAGAAGGATGACAAAAAAGAAAATATACATTTCATTTATTAGTTGGGTAAAATATGCTTTGTTTCTAGTAATGATATTAATTATATAATACTTTAGTAAATGATATATAATTGGATAAAATTCCTTATTTTTATTTTTGGAATTCATAGTTAAATTCTTGGTGGTATAGCAGTTTCTAAAGACTGGCTCTAGGTTCAGTTTATTTTGATGCTCAGTTTTAGTTGTTAACAGAGCTGGAAACAATACCTTACAGAGTTATTATGAACAAAATGAATTTATGAAATCATTACAGTGATTTTTAAATTCCACTCCCTCCCCAAAATAAGCAAAAACTTTCATTAGAATGTTGATAGTAAATTTCCATCTGTCTGATGACAATTACTTTTGCATTTAATTGGATTGAGTGTCATTTTAATGTTTTAATGAATAGCTTCAACATTGATAGAATTCTTCATTTGGGAGATTACAAAGCATGTTAGAAAATTCTTTCCAAGATTTTTTTTCTTTTTAAGTAGACAAGTCACCTTGGCCAAAAAAATCTAGAATGACAAATCATTTCTAAATATCTGTTTTTATAATTTTTTCATTATATTCATGTTTGTTTCAAAATAAAGTTTCTCAACCATTGATATAAAATAATTTTATTTAAAGAGATATAATGTTTATATATATTATTTCTTATATATTATTACATCTTATATATTTTTATATATTATAAAACATAATATATAATATGTTTTTTTTTAAACAAAGCAGCTAGTTGTCATACTGCTCGAGTCATTTGTCATCATTAAAGACTTGCCTTTTTAAAAGTAAAAATACATCTCTTCTAAGAACTTTCTTGTAAGATAACTAGTGAAGATTTTCATGGTATTCTTTATTCATTCAAGATTGATTTAAAGATTCTACTTTTTAAATGGGTTGCTTTTTATGAAATAAACCCTACTCTTTTTTTTTTGCAGTAAAAAAATGCAATTTGTTGCAATATGTTGAAGGCAGATAACTGTGTAAGGCCATCTCTTTCAACCACATCAAAGAATCTCATTCATTCCTCAGGTTGGAATACATAGCAATGAGCCTCTTTCCTTTGGACCACTGCTGATATCTAGCAAAACACAAATTTTTTCTGTTCTCTAGATTATAAAACTCTGTTACTGGGGCTTGCTTCCCTGGTGGCTCAGTGATAAAGAATCTGCCTGACAATGGCAGGAGATACAGGTTCGATTCCAAGTCTGAGAAGATCCCACTTGCCATGGAGCAACTAAACTCATGCACCGCAACTTCTGAGTCTGTGCTCTAGAGACCAGGAGCTGCAACTACGGAGCCCCCCTGCCACAGCTACTGAAGTCTGTGCACCCTACACCCCATGCTCTGCAACAAGAAGCCCTCACATGGCAATTAGAGAACAGAAAAAAATTTCTACTACAATTGATTTTTTCTTTATATCCTGATTGCATGATGTGTGTACTTTGGAGACCATCATACCAGACAGTCACAGGATGGGGTGAAGATGATTAGAAAGCCTAGGAATCTGAATCGAATATTATTTGGGGCTAAAGCACTATCCAAAAGGTCAGTTTTCATTCCAGTCCTAAAGAAAGGCATGTCAAAGATGTTCAAACTACTGCACAGTTGCATTCATCTCGCCTGCTAGCAAAGCAATACTCAAAATTCACCAAGCGAGGCTCCAACAGTACATGAATGGAGAACTTCCAGATTTTCAAGCTATATTTAGAAAAAGCAGAGGAACCAGAGATCAAATTGCCAACAATCATTGGAACATAGAAAAAGCAAGAGAATTCCAGAAAAACATGTATTTCTGCTTTATTGACTACGCCAAAGCCTTTTACTGAGTGGATCACAACAACCTGTGGAAATTCTTCAAGAGATGGGAATACCAGACTACCTTACCTGCCTCCTGAGAAATCTGTATGCAGGTCAAGAAGCAAGAGTTCAAATGGGACACTGAACAACCCACTGGTTCTAAATTGGGAAAAGAGTATGTCAAGACTGTATATTGTCACCCTGTTTATTTAACTTACATGCAGAGTACATCATGCAAAATGCTGGACTGGATGAAGCACAAGCTGGAATCAAGATTGCCAGGAGAAATATCAATAACCTCAGATGTACAGATGACCCCACCCTTATGGCTGAAAGTGAAGAGGAACTAAAGAGTCTCTTGATGAGAGTGAAAGAGGAATGAAAAAAGCTGGCTTATAACTCATCATGCAAAAAATGAAGATCTGGTCCCATCACTTCATGGCAAATAGATGGGGAAACAATGGAAACAGTGACAGACTTTAATTTCTTGGGCTCCAAAATCACTGCAGATGGTGACTGCAGCCAAGAAATTAAAAGACACTTTCTTCTTGGATGAAAAGCTATGACCAGCCTAGACAGCATATTAAAAAGCAGAGACGTTACTTTGCCAACAAAGGTCTGTCTAGTCAAAGCTATGGTTTTCCAGTAGTCATGTATGGATGTATGGATAAAGAAAGTTGAGCGCCAAAGAATTGATGCTTTTGAACTGTGGTGTTGGAGAAGACTTTTGAGAATCCCTTGGACAGAAAGGAGATCAAACCAGTCAATCCTAAAGGAAATCAGTCCTGAATATTCATTGGAAGGACCTTTGCAGAAGCTGAAGCTCCAATACTTTGGCCACCTGATGCAAAGAACTGACTCATTGGAAAAGACCCTGATGCTGGGAAAGATTGAAGCTGGGAAGAAAAGGGGACAACAGAGGATGAGATGGTTGGATGGCATCACCGACTCTGTGGACTTGAATTTGAGCAAGCTCGAGGAGTTAGTCATGCATGGACAGGGAAGCCTGGCGTGCTGCAGTCGATAGGGTCACAAAGAGTCTGACATGACTGAGCAACTGAACCAGACTGAGTGCACTATCCAAACATAAAAAGAATATAGGTTATTGGAACATTTTAGAGACATTAGGAGAATACAGAAGTCAACAAATTTCTCACATACTGAGAATATATCGGGTTAGAAAATTGAGTGACTTAAGCTGTCACTTTCAGTATTAACTCAGAAATATAACACCAAAAAAGTAAACCAAAGAGAAACACTCAAGATCTATAGAAATAGATGTGTAGCATGTTCTGAAGGACATAGAGAAAAGACTTTAAAGTGTAAAGAGCTCTTGGTTCTTAGAATGAAATGCAGATACGTGGTGGTATGGAAATAGTGGTTACCTCTAGCAGCAGGAACACAGTCACAGGTGGGACAGTTACTTTATAATATATATCTTTCTGGTTGTTTAAACTTTTTATCCATGGGCAATTACTATTTTCAAATAAGTATTACAATAACTTGTACTTGTGATATGCTTATTATATATGGCAGGCAGTGTTGTGAGTACTTTACAAGGATCAATTCATTTAAACCTCACTACAACCTCTTGAGTTGAATATCATCATTCTTATTTTACAAAGATTAGGAAACTGAGGCACAAGTAGGTTTTAGTCATAGGTCGCACAGTGGGCGGCACAGCCTTTTCAAGTTGTCTGGTAAATTAAGTCCTAACATTTACTTCCTCTCCAGAATAAAAAATTATTTGTTCCCAAATGTGAGGTGATTTTAATAATTCAAAATAATCAAAGAAATGTATACTTATGAACATATAGTTTAGTTGTGCTAAGTACTGAAGAAACTCTATTTATACTGCAGTATATCCCATGTAATCACAAACCCTTCCACAGACCAACAAGCAAAAAACCAAAGATCATGAGAATCCATGTAGTCTCAGTCAGCATGCAGAAGATGTCTTCTATTTAATAAGAAAAAATGAGAACATTGTTACAAACTTTGTCTTTAAAATGGTTTACTATTTTCTAACATAGAACCCTTCTAACATATACTTGCTCCTATCTTGAGGGCTTTTCTCTGAGTCAAAGCTCACCCCTCCCCCCAACACCCTCATAACTAATTTTGCTCATCTTTGAAGTATCTTCCAAAAATCTTACCAGATTAACACATTTTATAGTTATTTTTCTCTAATGTAAATTTCTTATTGGCCACTTGCATGGCCATTCTTGCTCAGATGTTTCTCTTACAAATATTTTCATTTATATTATTTCTCTTTTTAAAATTTTGATCAAATTATTGATAAATGGCTTAATTTTCTATTAAGTTTTCTGTATTGCCTTTAAGTATGGAACTCAGTAAATAATAAATATTTATAATTTCTGCTAGACGGTGAGATTAAGGAAACGAATCAGATATTATACTTGCTGTCTGAGTATTTAAAATTTTGTAGAGAAGATGTTTGAAAGTTAAACATTATATTGCAAGTTAAACATAACAGTAAGTGACTGAGAAAAAACTAAATATCAGTATACACAGTCAGTTCAAAACTATCTTCCTTAGATTGTTTTCTGGACTCCTGATAATACAACTTACATATATATTTCTAGCATTTTCCATAAGATTTAAAAATTCCTCCAAAACAGCATGATATGTAATGTTTAAGTTTAAAAATATGTCAGTCTTATATAATGTGCATTTGTTTCACAATGTTCATTCTTAAATATTTTCTTGAGGTTAAATATTCAACTTACATTTTTTTCAACTCCTTTTTGTCTGTTAGGATCCCAAATACTTATGTTTTGTTTTTTCTTTTAAGTCATGTAGCATAAGCTCCACATGGCTAAATAACAAAGCAACATGTATCAAAATAAAACTCGGCTTACTTAGTTTTTTCTTTTCTTCCTGGGTGTAATTTCATGGTGCAATAGTTAGATAAGGTTATCATTTTAAGGAAACACAATATATGTGTGTTAAACTTCTAAGATAACATGAAGTAGGATGCTTGTGGTTTAGAAATATTGTATGCAATGATAAGTAATGGAGAAATCACATATTTGATCCATATTTACTATGTACATTATACTGTATATGCTTCCCTGGTGGCTCAGAGGGTAAAGCATCTGCCTGCAATGCCGGAGACCCTGGTTCAATCCCTGGGTCGGGAAGATCCCCTGGAGAAGGAACTGGCAACCCAATCCAGTATTCTTGCCTGGAGAATCCCATTGATGGAGGAGCCTGTTAGGCTACAGTCCATGGGGTCGCAAAGAGACAGACACGACTGAGCGACTTCACTTCACTTCACTTATACTGTATACAGGGCTTCTGTTGTGGCTCAGCTGGTAAAGAATCTGCCTGCAATGCGGGAGACCTGGGTTCGATCCCTGGGTTGGGAAGATCCCCTGGAGAAGGGAAAAGCTACCCATTCCAGTATTCTGGCATGGAGAATTCCATGAACTGTATAGTCCATTGGGTCGCAAAGAGTCGGACAGGACGGAGCAACTTTCACTTTCACTGTATACTGTATACAAGTGATCTTTGAAGATATGGAACATTTTGAGGGGCCTTCATCAAGCTACATCATGCAAACAACAAAATGTATATGCTGAAATTGACAATAATTTGCAAATAAACGGTGAAGTGTCAATATATGATCCTTCTGCTAAGGAGCACAGCACAAGACTGGCTGCCATTTTCTCCACGTAGCTTTCTTCCTTGGCTTGGAAATTTGTCTCCTACATTTGTAACCATACTTTGAAAAGAAATACTAGAGTACAGAAAGACATATAATTAAAAGTGAGTTTTCCTATCAACTCTTTTCTCTCCTTTCCTCCCATAACACTAAATACTAAGCTCTCAATTCTACTAATTCTACTACCATTTATGTCAACCATAAATGGTTTCTATTGGTTTCTCATTAAGAAAGACAAAGAATTGATCTCACTAATATTGTCTCCTTCTTAAACTACTTCAAATTCCTTAATTATATTTTTACCTTTAGTTACATGGGTTACCTCTAAATCTAATTACTAATGTTTTATTTCTTGACCATAATTTTTCACTGTTATATATAACACTTCATCTACATGTGAGAAGACATTGATACTCTTTTTTTCCATCCCTCTTTCTTGTACTACTCCCAAATTTTATTAGCTGTGTCATTAATTTGTATTTTTCTTTCTCTTTCTTTCTCTCCCTTTCTTCCTTCCTTCCTCTTTTTCTTTTTCCTTCCTTCCTACCTTCTTTCCTTTCCTTTCTTTCCTTTTCTTTTTTTTCCTCTTACTCCCTCCTTTCTTATTTCTTTTCTTTTATATAATTTTGTACTATGTAATAATAGTATATATTATATAATGATAGCACAAAATAAAAAATATATATATTTGTACATAATAATTTCATTTTCTATACTTTGTACCTATATTAATTCTAAAAGTTTCCATGATTAGTATTTGAAATATTATTATTATTATAAAGATAATGAGTTCTATAGAGCATAGAATGCAGTATGTAATCATTCAGTCACTAAGTGATGTCCAACTTTTTGCCATCCTGTGAACTGCAGTGCACCAGGCTTCCCTGTCCTTTACTGTCTCCCAGAGTTTGCTCAAACTCATGTTCGTTTGTGTCGGTGATACCATCCAACCATCTCATCCTCTGTTGCCTTGCCCCTTTCTCCTCCTGCCCTCAATCTTTCCCAGCATCAGGGTCTTTTCCAATGAGTCAGCTCTTTGCTTCAGGTGTCCACAGTATTGGAGCTTCAGCTTCCGCATCAGTACTTCCAATGAATATTCTGGGTTCGTTTCCTTTAGTATCGACTGGTTTGGCCCCCTTGCTGTCCAAGGGATTCTTAGTCTTCTCCAGCACCACAATTTGAAAGCATCAATTCTTTGGTGCTCAGCCTTCTTTATGGTTCAGCTCTCACATCCACATTGGTTCTGTTAGAAAAGCAAAATTTTTTGAATTAAACATATAATCTAAATATCAAGGTCAATATCTTTTATTTTCTTACAATCAATTAATGCTCCCAAATTTGGAGCTATGACTTTCTTGAACAGGTGAACAGGTAGAGTTTCTAATTGTATAGGTTTCTCATTATACAAGAGAACTATATACTCTTTATACTACTGGAAGCATCATGAAATTTGGACTGTTTTTCACTTCAAGGAAATAGATATCCAATAAGATATTAAGTATTTGTGAAGAATAGAATTTGCATTATCCAATTTGCAACTAATAATATTATATGTATATTCTGGGATACAGTTGTAAGTGAAAATTTTCTAGACAGCATCTTATGATCTCAAATTTAATATCTTTTTAGAAAAATGGGGATGTAGGAGAAGAGTTTGGCATGTGTGAGTTTCACACTTAAAGGAAACCACCTATTTCATATCAAAGTCTTATGTAATTGGTTCATTTAGACCGATGGCATTGGGCTCTCAAATGGAAAAATGTGTCAGTTAGTAATAGAAAATCAAATATGCTTTCTTTGGAAATGTTTTACACTGTGATGGATATTTAAATGAGTTAGAGCAAGAGAAAACTTAACTAAAACTTCCAAGTTGTATTTGGTTGCCTATTGTGCTTTGACACAAGTAGGGGTTATTGGCTGTTAAGACTCTTTATTGGCCCTGCTTCTAGAGTTCCTGGAACTTTTAATAAATATCCTTAGCTTGAATTTAACTACGACAAATGACCGTTGGTATATCTGTTCGTTTCCAGTAATTGAGCGGGCAGTCTATAACTCCACATACTATAGATTTGTTGTGTTATAAAAATCTAATTATATTAATGTTATTCATTTACAATGCTATGTTCTGATAGTGATGTCTCCTTGACTTCTGGAAAAGATGAAAATCGATCACTTAATCCAAGCAGCACATACACATGGTCTTCTGGATTGCTACCATAATCAACATATCCAGAAAATAAAGACTTTAAATATCTGTCTCTAAAAGATCTGAATCTCTAAAGTTTTGGTTCAAGGAAAGTATTTCAAGGATTATATTACTAGATTGATCAATCTGGGCTATTTGCCATTTTGCAGGTTCACTGATTTTTCACCTATAAAACAAGTTAATTTACTAATTATTATTTCATATATCTTCTAGATTTAAATTTTCTATGATTGTGAGATTCAAAGCTAAACCACAATACAATAATAATATATATTAACATATAATGTATAAACTTAAGAAGGATATTTAAATTTAGATGTATTGCATCTTATATGTTTAAAATTATGAGGACAACCCTGCATTAATGCTAAAGGTTTACATTTGAAAACTCTTGAAATTATACTAATGTAAAGTTTTCTTGAAACTCTCATCAATTTTGGCAAAAAATTTAATTATTTTTCAGTATAATACTAAAGAACATATTATATGGCTGAAAATGATTAATAAAAGTTGAAATCAGTAATTTCATTAAATAAAATGGGAAATCAGTGTCACAAAAGGTGAAAAGTAAATGCCTCTTCCAGGTCCTCATTTAACTCATAAATAATGCAATTAGAATTTTGCCTTAAATGTTTATTGAGACTATGTTCTCTTGGAGAACTTTTAGACTTTTCTCTCCTTGTGCTTAAATGTTCAATTTCATTAATATACACTTGACGTGAGTAATAAAGTATAATATTTTACAGAATCAAAGTTCTAAGAAGGGACTACAAAACAGTTGGTATGTTTCTTAAAGAAGTTCCCTCCAAATTAATTTAAATTTGCTCTGGAATAAACACTGAAAATTTGCTTAAGGACCATAAGATAAAGGTAATTATAAATGGCAGAGCATCTGACTTAGGGGAGCTGTCTGGTGGGGTGTTTGGTGTTCATCCAAGTTTTTGCTAACAACTTTATTAATTATCTGGAAGAGGAAATAAACAGCATGTTAATTAAATTTGCAGCTGATAATAATTGCAAAATGTTGCCAACTCCAATGTAAGAAAAGAAAAAGAAACAAAAAGGAAAACATAATGGGTTGATACATGATCTGAACTGATATATGATAAGGAAACAAGAAATGACAAATATGATAGAGGAAAATAAAACAATATAATGATGAATATCAACCATAAATTGATGAAAAGAATACATTATTAAATACTTTTAAGGATTCCTATAGCTATAACTAATTATATTATGCTACTCCTTTCTCTGGAGATCTTCCTGACCCAGGGATCAAACCCAGGTCTCCTGTATTTCAGGCAAATTCTTCACCATCTGAGCTACCAGGGAAGCCCAATATAACTAATAAATATTATAAACTTAAATGTGATAGAATATGTACATGACCATCTGTAATACTTTCATATCTTGAATATAGGCATCATCAATGATCAATTCAAGAGGAAGCCTTAATAGAAAGATGCATGAAATCTTGGTGGTTGAGATTTGGCAAGATCAATGTGATAGCCAAGGTAAGAGTATTTTTTATCAAATTGAGTCATATTTAGACTTTATTCTATTTAATCTTCATTTGAACACTGTATCCATCAGTGTTTACACAGTATTTATTCTTGAAGGCTAGCTATCGGGATTTTTAAAAAAATCCTGGGTTTCTTGCTTTTTGAATGACAGCTGTATTATGTGCCATATGCCATGCATACTGTCAGGGGTTTTGCTCACAAAGAATAGATTCTGTCAAAGAGTCAAGCCTAGCTAGCCATAAAATAGAAAAAAGACAAGGAAAAATAGGAAGTAAATAAAAACCTTTAAAGACAAGTTTAAATAAAGATGAAGTTTTTTATTTCTTTGCTCTCCATAATGTATTCTCTCATGATATCCACATTACAGGAAGACTTCATAGATTAAATTCTCACAGTATCTTAAAATAGATCCTTTACATTACGAATCACATTATATATTTACCTGTCTTCCTTCACTATATGGGATTCTTGAGGACAGAATCCTTATCTTAAACATCTTTGTAATTTTCAGCATCTAGAGCCATGTCTGGTTTCTAATAAATGCTCAGATGAAGTTTACTGATTGAATATATGCTGCATTGTATTTTGGAAATCTTCCTTGACTACATTAGCTCTGTAATATTGAAAATATTTTTACCTCTGAGTCTCATTCTTCTTATTCCTGAAAGTGGAGAAAATATCTTGTTTTACATGAATTTGGATAAATCCTGTGTGTAAGATATAGTGCTAGTGTCTCGTCCATAAAACAACTTCAGCTTCCCTCCCTTTTTTCCTTTGTTTTTTTTTTATTTTCTTTCAAGGATCTTACCAAGACCAACCTGGGTAGAGATTATTCCTCTAAAATAATTTAGTTAATTAAAAAATGATTTAGAATATTTATGAATATCAGTATTTTAATGAATAGATGCTTCCAAGAGAATTAGGCTTAACCATTATAAAACTGCTATAATTGTCATAGATGTTTAACACTTTTTTATTGAAATTTGTAGTTTTCTTTTTAGATTTCATCCAAATTATATGTTCAACACTATATGCTTTGTTAAGTAGGTGTTAAGTGACTTACCTTGACTTCTCATAATGATAATATGTGAAAAGATCTAATGATTTATGTATTTGGGAATTTTAAGACAATTAGTTAGAACACTATATGACCACTCCATAAAAAATACACATCACCATAAAATAACTGCATATGGAGTATTTAATCCTGAACTTCTAAAGATGAAAAGTGAAAGTAGTTACAATAATCATTATTTTCAATTTTATGTAGTTAAGTGGTTTTACACAAGAAATTAGCCTTCCAAATGACATAGTTATAATGTGTTAATGGCAGCATAATGTGTTATTACATTATGCAACATAATTTCATGGATATTATGTATGGCATTTTAGAAACTCATGTACTTATAGTTATTAGAAGATACTCAATTTTTTAGACCACTTTCTTAACCCTATTACTTAATGTAATCCTTGAGTGGTTTCTCTGCCTTTTGATGAGGCCTTTGTATAGATTGTATAACCTATTTTCTAAGTTTAACTTACTGCTCCCCTGTTGCTTTATTATCAACATTTTGTCTTTTTCTCTTTCCAATTGAATATTTAGAATATTGTCTTAAAAGGATCTCAAAGTCAAGATGTAGTAATGATCTAATGTATACAGTTTAAAATGTTTTGGTTTTGAAAGTTGGCTAGTTTATATAGTAAATCTTAATTTATTTAGATGGAATTGAATATTTATTTTATCCTCATTAACACTAAAGTAATGCTTTATTCCTCAGAATTTATTCAATTCTTTTAATAGCAAATTATCATTTATTAAAAGCTCAACATTCAGTTAAATTCACTACTTGCTGAGTACCTGCTTTTTGTGAGACCATGCACATAGTTAAAAACAGACCTTCCTTTAATACACAGTGGGATTGAAATCCCAGATTTGACACAATTCCTGTGTGAATTTAGGCAAATTAATCTCTTCCTAGACTCATTTTTTAATATGTAAAAGAAATTTAGTCACCATCACTCCAAACATTTTTTAAAGGTATATTGAAATAAGATAGCTAAAATGTTTAGCATATGGTACTTGTTCACTTGTTCACATGATAACAGATATTGTTATTCTAATTAATAACTAAATGTATCAAGTGGTCATATTACAAAAGTAAATGAAGAGTTCATAGTTTTCTGGATTTAGAAGCTGAAAAGATTATATAATCAAGTAAGATTAAAGTCTCTGCACTCAAGAAATCCCATGGAGGTTTTGTGGACTAAAGTTAAAAACTGAGTACAAACATTTGTACAGCATTAACTTCAGAGGAAGTCAGTATAATAATTTCTGTACTCAATTATAAGAAAGTACTATGGATATTCAGGAGAAGGGAATTGAATGTTATGGCTGAGGTAGATGAGAAAAAGTTTAGAGGGTTGCGTTTGAAAGATATGTGGAAATCAAACTTTTGAAGAAGGCTGGAAGGGTTTTTGAAGCCAATAAAGAACTGTGGACAAAGTCATGAAAACATTAATTTATTGAGTTTTTATATTCTATGAATGAGAGGTTCAGAGTTCAGGAAATTGAACAAACTGGTGGAGAATTATGCTGAGTGACATCAATGAATGTGGCAATATATATGATTTTTTTCCTGCAGAAAATGGGGAAATATTCGATGTCAGAATCATCTCCCTGACTTAAAAGGTGTATTTCTGTATTTGCTTGTGTATGTGGAATATTTGTCTGTGAGAATTACGGCAGTGTTTTAGGTTCTATTCACAACAGCCCAGAACCTACCCTCTAGCTTCTTACAATCTATTCAGATTGTCCATTGCAATATACAAACGAAGGACATACAGAAGGTGATCTGACAATGATCAACATGTTTGAGATGGTAAGTCAGACAGAAGAAGATAATTCTGATGAGTGTTTGGATGCAGTAAGGCAACATTTACAGTCTGAGCAGACCCAACAAAGAAGAGTGGGCAAGTGCTAAGCAAAAGATTTATTTCTCGAAACAGAGGTGATGACAGCACTGTTCTTGGCTTATTTCCTCTATTAGCTGCTAGTCCTGAATACAATCATGATGTTTTTACCCCAAGTTTGTTCTTTTAATTCTCTCCTTCAGGCCACTCTTTAATAAGTTTTCCTTTACTTCTTTCCTCTCCTGCTTTTCCTTGGGTATGGTCAAAAAATGTCTCTGGCAAGAAACCTGAAATGAAGGGAATGTCAACTAATAATATAATCTATATAGTGTATTGAGTCAGTATGGTCTTTGAACCATGGTTCTCAGCTGTTCTGAACTGCATCATCTCTACAATGGGGTTATTAATAATACCTCCTTTACAGGGTCCCTCTGGGGATTAACTTCAATAATGCATGCAAAGAACCTAGCACAGTTCCTAGCATGGATATGTGCTCAATACAATTTAATGTTTATTGTTGTCTTAATGGCGAAGGTGCTAGACTAATGCTTTTGGAAATTCTGGTTTCTTCTGTCTTTTCTACTTATGGACTGACTAAATTAGAGTACATCATTTAACATTTCTGACACTGAGATCTAAGTTGGTTAACATCTCACCCAGATGTAAAGAGCAAATAGAACAATGTGTAAGATATTGCTATTTGGATCATGGAAAGTTTTGCAAAGGTAAGACACTATCTTTATCAGTGTGGTTATTAATAATAGTAAAACATGGAGGTGGTCCTAAGATGGCAGAGGAATAGGATGGGGAGACCATTTTCTCTCCCACAAATTTATCAAAAGATCATTTGAATGCAGAGCAACTTTCACAAAATAACTGAATGCTGGTAGAGAGCACCAGGCACCCAGAAAGGCAGCCCATTCTCTTTTAAAGGAGGTAGGACAAAATATAAAAGACAAAAAGAGAGATAAAAGAGTTAGGGACAGAGACCTTTCCTGGGGAGGGAGTCGTAAAGGAGGAAAAGTTTCCAAACACCTGGAAATTCTCTCACCAGCAGGTCTGTGGTGGGGTTTTGGAATCTCAGAGGGCAACATAACTTGGAGGTGGGGGAAAAAAAACACAGAATATACACCTAACCACAACTCACAGCGGAGAAGTAGCCTAGATGCTCGCGTCCGCCACCATGGAGTTGGGGCTGAAAGGGAGGCGCGGGTTGCCTGCTTAGGGTAAGGACTGGGCCTGAATGCCCTGAGGCCAATCTGAGGGAGCTAACATGAGATAGCAACCCAAACTGTGGGATAGCCAGAGAGAGAAAAAAAAAAATAAGAGAGAGAGAGAGAACTTTCCACAAAAAGCTCTAACCTAAGGCACAGCCTGGCCAACTCACAGAACAAAGGATTGAGTGAATACCAGAGGAGAGCTAGCCAGCTGCAGACCAGCCCATTCCCCCGCTGGAGGCAGAGAGACAGGTAGGTGATAGCCAAAGCTGGAAGGCAAGGGTCAATCTCAGCCCTAGAGACGGCATCATCCACCAAATTGTGAGCAGGCTCCCCTTTGCTAACTAAGTCTTCCTGGGATCCTGGACATTAACATCTGCCAGAAGGATTGCAGCCTAAGATCAGCTCCCCAGAGGAGACACATGGCACACCCGAGACGGCACTTTTGTGGTGCACCCAGGAAACCAAGCAGCTGGGACCAGGATGGTGATTAAGATGAACAGACCACCTAGGACAGTGAGCTCACCAAGTACCTGGTTGCCTGAGCTTCTCAGACCTGGGAAGAGCACAAAACACAGGCTCAACCAAGTCTGTGCCTTTGTGGAGTACCCGAGAACCTGAACCTGAGCAGCTCAGACCTGGGAAGTGTGCAAAATCCAGGGCCTGCTTTGGACAGTTCCCATGCAGAGTAACTTTGAGCCTGAGCAGTGTAGACCAGGAAAGCACACACATCGTGAGCTGGGGCAAACCCAGTGTGGTCCATATACTGTGAGCAGTCCCCACACACACCAGTGATATTTGTTTGCATTGTTCCTCCCTCCCCACAGCACAACTGAACAAGTAAGCCTAAATAAGTGACCATCTTTGCCCCCTTGTGTCAGGGTGGAAATTAGACACTGATGAAACTTGCAAACAGAAGAAGCCAAAGTAAACGAAGAAGAGGGAACCACTTTGAAAGTGACAGGTGCAAGATTTTAAGATTAAAACCATGTAGTTAGCATTGACTACTGGAAAAGGTCAGTTTTCATTCCAATCCCAAAGAAAGGCAATGCCAAAGAATGCTCAAACTATTGCACAATTGCACTCATCTCACACGCTAGTAAAGTAATGCTCAAAATTCTCCAAGCCAGGCTTCAGCAATATGTGAACGGTGAACTTCCAGATGTTCAAGCTGGTTTTAGAAAAGGCAGAGGAACCAGAGATCAAATTGCCAACATCTGCTGGATCATGGAAAAAGCAAGAGAGTTACAGAAAAACATTTATTTATGCTTTATTGACTGTGTCAAAGCCTTTGACTGTGTGGATCACAAGAAACTGTGGAAAATTCTGAAAGAGATGGAAATACCAGACCACCTGACTTGCCTTTTGAGAAACCTACATGCAGGTCAGGAAGCAACAGTTAGAACTGGACATGGAACAGATTGGTTCCAAATAGGAAAAGGAGTACATCAAGGCTGTATATTGTCACCCTGCTTATTGAACTTATATGCAGAGTACATCATGAGAAACTCAGGGCTGGATGAAGCACAAGCTGGAATCAAGATTGTCCGGAGAAATATCAAGAACCTCAGATATGCAGATGACACCACGCTTATGGCAGAAAATGAAGAGGAACTAAAAAGCCTTTTGATAAAAGTGAAAGAGGACAGTGAAAAAGTTGGCTTAAAGCTCATCATTCAGAAAACTAAGATCATGGCATCTGGTCCCATCACTTCATAGGAAATAGATGGGGAAACAGTGTCAGACTTTTTTGGGGGGCTCCAAAATCACTGCAGATGGTGATTGCAGCCATGAAATTAAAAGACACTTACTCCTTGGAAGGAAAGTTATGACCAACCTAGATAGCATATTCAAAAGCAGAGACATTACCTTGCCAACAAAGATCCATCTAGTCAAGGCTATGGTTTTTCCAGTAGTCATGTATGGATGTGAGAGTTGGACTGTGAAGAAAGCTGAGTGCTGAGGAATTGATGCTTTTGAACTGTGGTGTTGGAAAAGACTCTTGAGACTCCCTGGGACTGCAAGGAGATCCAACCAGTCCATTCTAAAGGAAATCAGTCCTGGGTGTTCATTGGAAGGACTGGTGCTAAAGCTGAAACTCTAATACTTTGTCCACCTCATGTGAAGAGGTGACTCATTGGAAAAGACTCTGATGCTGGGAGGGATTGGGGGCAGGAGTAGAAGGGGACGACAGAGGATGAGATGGCTGGATGGCATCACTGACTTGATGGACATGCGTTTAAGTGAACTCCAGGAGTTGGTGATGGACAGGGAGGCCTAGCATGCTGCAACTCATGGGGTCGCAAAGTGTCAGACATGACTGAGCGACTGAACTGAACTGAAAGCATCAGAAGGGGCCTATAGACCTAGAGAAAAAGTATAAGATGGAACAAGGAACTAACTGAAATTGGACTGACCCCACACTGCCCTCAAGAGCTCCATAGAAATTCCTAGATATATTTTATTATTATCATTTTTTAATTTTTTTAATTTTTAAGTTCTTTATTACTCCTTTAATTTTCATTATTATAACCTACTATTACCTTGCAAAAAAGACTCTATTTTTAAAGCAAATTTCATGTATATATATTTTTTTTTATAATTTTTGTGATTTTGTTTTGTATTTTTAATATTATATTTTGGGGAGTCTAACCTCTACTCTAGATTTTTAATCTTTGCTTTTTGGTATTTGTTATCAATTTTTTACCTTGAAGAACCTAATTTTCAGTACCCATTTTTATTGAGGGGTGTGATTATTGGCTTGATTGCTCTCCCCCCTTTTGACTCTACTTTTTCTTCCCCAGGTCACCCCTATCTCCTCCCTCCCCCTTCTCTTCTCTACTTAACTCTATGAATCTCTCTGGGTGTTCTGGGCTGTAGAAAACACCTAGGAAACTGATTACTGGCTAGATTGGTCTCTCTCCTTTGACTCCCCCTCTTCTCCTCCTGGTCACCTCTATCTCCTTCCTCCCTCTTCTCTTCTCTATGTAACTCTGTGAACCTCTCTGGGTGTTCCAGGCTGTGGTAAGCACATAGGGAATTGATTGCTGGATAGATTGATCTCGCCCCTTTCGATTCCCCCTCTTCTCCTCCTGGTCACCTCTGTCTCCCTCCTCCCTCTTCTCTCCTCCATGTAACTCTGTGAACCTTTCCAGATGTTCCTCACTGTAGAGAATCTTTTCACCATTAACCTAGATGTTTTATCATTTGTGCTGTATGGATAGAGATGTCTTGAGGCCACTGTAAGAATAAGACTGAAAGACAGAGGCAGGAAGCTTAAATCCAAAACTTGAGAACACCAGAAAACTCCTGACTCCAGGGAATATTAATTGACAAGAACTCATCCAAAAGCCTCCATACCTACACTGAAACCAAGATCCACCCAAGAACCAACAAGTTTCAAAGTAAGACATACCATGTTAATTCTACAGCAATGCAGGAACATAACCCTGAGCATTAATATACAGGTGGCCAAAAGTCACACCAAACCCAGAGACACCTCAAAACTCACTACTGGACACTTCATTGCACTTCAGAGGGAGGAGATCCAGCTCCACCCATCAGAACACCAATGCAAGCTTCCCTAACTAGGAAACCTTGACAAGCCACTCATCCAACCCTACCCACAGGGAGGAACCTCCACAATAAAGAGGAACCACAAAATTCCAGCATACAGAAAGGCCACTCCAAACACAACAATCTAAACAAAATGAAAGGGCAGAGATATATTCAGCAAGTAAAGGAACTTGATAAATGCGCACCAAACCAAACCAAAGAGGAGATAGGGAGTCTACCTGAAAAAGAATTCAGTATAATGATAGTAAAGATGATCCAAAATCTTGAAAACAAAATGGAGTTACAGATAAATAGACTGGATAGAAGGATTGAGAAGATGCAAGAAATGTTTAACAAGGACCTAGAAGAAATAAAAAAGAGTCAATCAATGAATAATACAATAACAGATCAGAAGCACTCTGGAGGGAACCAACAGTAGAATAACTGAGGCAGAAGATAGGATAAGTGAGGTGGAAGATAGAATGGTGGAAATAAATGAAGCAGAGAGGAAAAAAGAATGAAAGAAATGAGGACAACCTCAGAGACCTCTGGGACAATGTTAAATGCCCCAACATTTGAATCATAGGCGTCCCAGAAGAAGACGACAGAAAGAAAGGCCATGAGAAAATACTTGAGGAGATAATAGTTGAAAAATTCCCTACATTGGGGAAGGAAATAGCCATCCAAGTCCAAGAAACACAGAGAGTCCTAAACAGGATAAACCCAAAGTGAAACAACCCAAGACACATATTAATCAAATTAATGAATATCAAACACAAAGATCAAATATTAAAAGCAGCAACAGAAAAGCAACAAATCACATACAAGGGGATTCCCATAAGGATAACAGCTGATCTTTCAATAGAAACTCTTCAGGCCAGAAGGGAATGGCAGGACATACTTAAAGTGATGAAAGAGAAAAACCTACAACTCAGATACTATACTCAGCAAGGATCTCATTCAAATATGAAGGAAAAATCAAAAGCTTTACAGACAAGCAAAAGCTGAAAGAATTTAGCACCACCAAACCAGCTCTGCAACAAATGCTAAAAGATCTTCTTTAGACAGGAAACACAGAAAAGGTTTATAAACTTGAACCCAAAACAACAAAGTAAATGGCATCGGGATCATACTTATCAATAATTACCTTAAATGTAAATAGGTTGAATCCCCCAACCAAAAGATGAAGACTGGCTGAATGGATATAAAAACAAGACCCATATGTGGTCTACAAAAGACCCACCTCAAAACATGGGACACATACAGACTGAAAGTGAAGGGCTAGAAAAAGATATTTCACGCAAATGGAGACCAAAAGAAAGCAGCAGTAGCAATACTCATATCAGATAAAATAGACTTTGAAATAAAGGCCATGAAAAGAGACAAAGAAGGACACTACATAATGATCAAAGGATTAATCCAAGAAGAAGATATAACAGTTATAAATATATATGCACCCAACTACCACACAATTGCCCTTATCTCTCACACTAGTAAAGTAATGCTCAAAATTCTCCAAGCCAGGCTTCAGCAATACATGAACCATGAACTTCCAGATGTTCAAGGTGGTTTTAGAAAAGGCAGAGGAACCAGATATCAAATTGCCAGCATCTGCTGGATCATGGAAAAAGCAAGAAAGTTCCAGAAAAACATCTATTTCTGCTTTATTGACTATGCCAAAGTTTTTGACGGTGTGGATCACAATACACTGTGGGAAACTTTGTGGAAAATTCTTCAAGAGATAGGAATATCAGACCACCTGACCTGCCTCTTGAGAAACCTGTATGCAGGTCAGGAAGCAACAGTTAGAACTGGACATGGAACAACAGACTGGTTCCAAATAGGGAAAGGAGTACTCCAAGGCTGTATATTGTCACCCTGCTTATTTAACTTATATGCAGAGTACATCATGAGAAGCGCTGGGCTGGATGAAGCACAAGCTGGAATCAAGATTGTCCGGAGAAATATCAATAACCTCAGATATGCAGATGACACCACGCTTATGGCAGAAAGTGAAGAGGAACTAAAAAGCCTCTTGATGAAAGTGAAAGAGGAGAGTGAAAAAGTTGACTTAAAGCTCAACATTCAGAAAACGAAGATAATGGCATCCGGTCCCATCACTTCATGGGAAATAGATGGGGAAACAATGGAAACAGTGGCAGACTTTATTTTTGGGGGCTCCAAAACCACTGCAGATGGTGACTGCAGCCACGAACTTAAAAGATGCTTACTCCTTGGAAGGAAAGTTGTGACCAACCTAGATAGCATATTAAAAAGCAGAGACATTATTTTGTCAACAAAGTTCCATCTAGTCAAGGCTGTGGTTTTTCCAGTAGTCATGTATGGATGTGAGAGTTGGACTATAAAGAAAGCTGAGCGCTGAAGAATTGATGCTTTTGAACTGTGGTGCTGGAGAAGATTCTTTAGAGTCTCTTGGACTGCAAGGAGATCCAACCAGTCCATCCTAAAGGAAATCAATCCTGGGTGTTCATTGGAAGGTGTGATGTTGAAGCTGAAAGTCCAATACTTTGACCACCTGATGCAAAGATCTGACTCATTTGAAAAGACCCTGATGCTGGGAAAGATTGAGGGCAGGAGGAGAAGGGGACTGCAGAGGAAGAGATGGTTGGGTAGCATCACCTATTCAATGGACATGAGATTGGGTAGGCTCTGGGAGTTGGTGTTGAACAGGGAGGTGTGGTGTGCTGCAGCAAAGAGTTGAACACAACTGAGCAACTGAACTGAATGAACTGATGTACACAACATAGGAGCACCACAATAAGTAAGGCAAATGCTTGGACTGCAAGGAGATCCAACCAGTCCATTCTGAAGGAGATCAGCCCTGGGATTTCTTTGGAAGGAATGATGCTAAAGCTGAAACTCCAGTACTTTGGTCACCTCATGTGAAGAGTTGACTCATTGGAAAAGACTCTGATGCTGGGAAGGATTGGGGGCAAGAGGAGAAGGGGACGACAGAGGATGAGATGGCTGGATTGCATCACTGACTCGATGGACGTGAGTCTCAGTGAACTCTGGGAGTTGGTGATGGACAGGGAGGCCTGGCGTGCTGCGATTCATGGGGTCGCAAAGAGTCAGACACGACTGAGCGACTGATCTGATCTGATTGGATCTGAACACATATGAAAGGGAAAATTAACAGTAACACAATAATTGTGGGAGCCTTTAATACCCAACTCACACTTATGGATACATCAACTAAACAGACAATTAGCAAGGAAACACAAATTTTAAAAGATGCAATGGACCAATTAGACCTAATTGATATCTATAGGACGTTTAACCCCAAAACAATGAATTTCACCTTTTTCTCAAGTGTACATGGAACATTCTCCAGGATAGATCACATCCTGGGCCGTAAATCTAGGCTTGGTAAATTAAAAAATTTGAAATCTTTTCAAGCATCTCTTCTGATCACAATGCAGTAAGATTAGATGTCAACTACAAGGAAAAAAATACAAACATATGGAGACTAAACAACACGCTTTTGAATAACCAACAAATCACAGAAGAAATAAAAAAAGAAATCAAAATATGCATAAAAATAAATGACAATGAAAACACGACAACCCAAAACCTATGGGATTCAGTAAAAGTAGTGCTAAGGGGAAGGTTCATAGCAATACAAGCTTACCTCAGGAAATAAGAGAAAAATCAAATAAATAACCTAACTTTACGCTAAAGCAAGTAGAAAAAGAAGAAGTACCAAAGGGTTAGTAGAAGGAAAGAAATCATAAAAATTAGGGCAGAAATAAATGAAAGAGAAACAAAGGAGACTATAGCAAAAATCAACAAAACCAAAAGCTGGTTCTTTGAGAAGATAAATAAACAAACCATTAGCCAGACTAATCAAGAATAAAAGGGAGAAGAATTGAATCAACAGATTAGAAATGAAAATGGAGAAATCACAGCAGACAACACAGAAATGCAAAGGATCATGAGACTACTATCAGCAACTATATGCCAATAAAATGGACAAATTGGAAGAAATGGATGAATTCTTAGAAAAGTATAAATTTCCAAAACTGAACCAGGAAGAAATAGTAAATCTTAACAGACCCATCACAAGCACAGAAATCAAAACTGTTATCAAAAATTTCCAACGAACAAAAGCCCAGGACCAGATGGCTTCACAGGTGAATTCTACCAAAAATTTAGAGAAGAGCTAACACCTATCCTATTCAAACTCTTCCAGAAAATTGAAGAGGAAGATAAACTTCCAAACTCATTCTATGAGGCCAACATCACCCTAACACCAAAACCAGACAATGATGCCACATAAAAAGAAAACTACAGGCCAATATCACTGATGAACACACACCAAAATTTCTCAACAAAATTCTAGCAAACAGAATCCAACAACATATTAAAAAGATCATACATCATGACCACGTGGGCTTTATCCCAGGGATGCAAGGATTCTTTAGTATTCGCAAATCAGTCAATGTGATACACCATATTAACAAATTGAAAGTTAAAAACCATTTGATTATCTTAATAGATGCAGAGAAAGCCTTTGACAAAATTCAACATCTATTTATGATAAAAATCCTCCAGAAAGCAGGCATAGAAGGAAAATACCTCAGCATAATAAAAACCATATATGATAAACCCACAGGAAATATTATCCTCAATGATGAAAAATTCAAAGCATTTCCCCTAAAGTCAGGAAAAAGACAAGGGTGCCCACTCTCACCACTACTATTCAACATAGATTTGAAAGCTTTAGCCACAGCAGTCAGAGAAGAAAAAGGAATAAAAGGAACCCAGATTGGAAAAGAAGTAAAACTCTCACTGTTTTCAGATGACATGATCCCCTATATGGAAAACCCTAAAGATACCACCAGAAGATTACTAGAGCTAATCAACGAATATAGTAAGGTTGCAGGATATCAAATTAACACACAGAAATCCCTTGCATTCCTATACACTAACAAACAATGAGAAAGCAGAAAGAGAAATTAAGGAAACAATTCCATTATCCAGAAAAGTGATTTATCCTAAAACATAAGGATAATTAATGAGGTTTTTCCATAGGCATAATACTAGTCTCCATGAAAATAAAATATCATTGCTTTTATTCTAGTCTAACCATCATATCTGCCTTATCAGTAAACCTATATTGGTATAATAAGTATTTTAGATGGTGGAAAGTTAAAATTTTCAATCAAAACGTTCTTTTTATGTCACTCTCTTATAAGTAAATTTCTTAGAATCTCATCAGTTAGTAAAGAGGCTTCATTGACCTGAAAGATTGAGAAAAGATCAGAATGTATCGCCCTTGATACTACCACTTTGAGAGGCTCTGCTTCTACTGAGAATTCCTATTTGAGTAGCTGTTTAGCCACTGTTTTTTAAATTTTTTGGCTGTCTTTTTCTTAAAAATTTCATTTATATATTTTTGAGTTTTCAGAACAATGTTTTCATTTTCCCCCTTAATTCTTAAATAAAAAGGATAGGAATATACTGACTAAATACAAGTGCTTTGTTTGGTCTGAAATCTTGAAAACATTCCTCTAACTACTAACCTGAGGTAGCTTTAGGTTGGAACTGTTTCAAGAGAACCTCCGTCCATTCCAGGAGTTACCTTCTAGTTTTGGTTACAGGCTCCCAATTGATCTTTCCAACCTTGACTTATTCTATAAACAATACCAAAACCTTTTTCTCCCCAGGGTTAAAAGCCCTCAGACCAATTTAATATCTCCAAAGTTCTCTATTGGAGGGATCATTTATTTTTAATTAGAGGGTAATTGCTTTACAGTGTTATGTTGGTTTCTGCCATTTATCAATATGAATCAGCCCTAAGTATACATATGTCCCCTCCCTCTTGAACCTCACTCCCACCTCCCATTCCATCCCACTCCTCTAAGTTGTCACAGAGCTCTGGGTTGAGCTCCCTGTGTCATAGAGCAAATTCCCACTGGCTGTCTGTTTTACATATGGTAATATATATATTTGGGCTTCCCAGGTGGCTCTAGTGGTAAAGAACCTGCCTGCCAATGCAGAAGACGTGAAACTCAGGTTTAATCCCGGGTTGGGAAGATCCCCTGGAGGAGAGTATGGCAATGCATTCCAGTATACGTGCCTGGAGAATCCCATGAACAGAGGAACCTAGCAGGCTACAGTCCATAGGGCCACAAAGAGTCAAACATTACTGAAACGACTTAGCATGCTTGCAATGTGTATGTTCCAATGCTACTCTCTCAATTCGTCCCACCCTCTCCTCCTGCTATGTCCACAAGTCTGGTCTCTATGTTTGCATCTCTACTGCTGCCTTACAAATTAGTTCATCGGTGCCATTTTTCAAGACTCCATATATCTGAATTAATATATACTTTTTTTCTCTCTCTGACTTACTTCATTCTGTACAACAGTCTCTAGGTTCATCCACTTCACTAGAACTGACTCAAAATTCATTCCTTTTTGTGGCTGAGTAATATTTCATCATATGTATATACCACAACTTCTTTATCCGTTCATCTGCTGATGGGCATCTATGTTGCTTCCGTGTCCTGGCTATGTAAACAGTGCTGCAGTGAACATTGGGGTACATGTATCTTTTCAGATTGTGGTTTTCTTGGGGTATATTTCCAGTAGTGGGATTGCTGGGTCGTATGGTTGTTTTATTCCTAGTTTTTAAAAGAAATCTCCATACTGTTCTCCATAGTGCCTGTATTAATTTACATTCCCACCAACAGTGCAAGAGAGTTCCTTTTCCCCCACATTCTCTCCAGCATTTATATATTATTTGTAGATTTTTGATGACAGTCATTCTGACCAGTGGGAGGTGATATCTCATTGTAGTTTTATTTTGTGTTTCTCTAATAATAAGTGATGTTGAACAGTTTTTCACGTGTTTTTATTAGCCATCTCTATGTCAGAAAAATATCTACTTCTGCTTTATTGACTATGCCAAAGCTTTTGATTGTTGGACCACAAAAAACTCTGGAAATTTTTTAAAGAGATGGGAATACCAGACCACCTGACCTGCCTCTTGAGAAACCTACATGCAGGTCAGGAAGCAACAGTTAGAACAGGACATGGAACAACAGACTGGTTCCAAATAGGGAAAGGAGTATGTCAAGGCTGTATATTGTCACCCTGTTTGTTCAACTTATATGCAGAGTACATCATGAGGAACGCTGGGCGGGATGAAGCAAAAGCTGGAATCAAGATTGCCAGGAGAAATATCAATAACCTCAGATATCCAGATGACACCATCCTTATGGCAGACAGAGAAGAGCCTCTTGATGAAAGTGAAAGAGGAGATTGAAAAAGTTGGCTTAAAACTCAACATTCAGAAAACTAAGATAATAGCATCTGGTCCTATCACTTCATGACAAATAAATGGGGAAACAGTGGAAACAGTGACAGTCTTTGTTTTTTGGGGCTCCAAAATCACTGCAGATGGTAACTACAGCCATGAAATTAAAAGATGCTTGCTCCTTGGAAGAATAGTTATGACCAACCTAGACAGCATATTAAAAAGCAGAGACATTACTTTGCCAACAAAGGTTCATGTAGTCAAAGCTATAGTCTTTCCAATAGTCATGTATGGATGTGAGAGTTGGACTGTGAAGAAAGCTGAGCGCTGAAGAATTGATGCTTTTGAACTGTGGTGTTGGAGAAGACTCTTGAGTGTCCCTTGGACTGCAAGGAGATCCAACCAATCCATTCTAAAGGAGATCAGTCCTGGGTGTTCATTGGAAGGACTGATGTTGAAGCTGAAACTCCAGTACTTTGGCCACTTATGCGAAGAGCTGACTCTTTTGAAAAGATCCCGATGCTGGGAAAGACTGAAGGCGGGAGGAGAAGGGGACGACAGAGGATGAGACAGCTGGATGGCATCACCAACTCAATGGACATGAGTTTGAGTAAACTCTGGGATTTGGCGATAGACAGGGAAGCCTGGTGTCCTGCAGTCCATGGGGTCGCATAGAGTCGGACACAAATGAATGACTGAACTGAGCTGAATGATGTCTTCTTTGGAGAAATGTCTGTTTAGGTCTTCTGCCCATTTTTTATTGGGTTGTTTGTTTTTCCGATATTGAGCTGCCTGAGTTGCTTGGATATTTTGGAGATTAATCCTTTATGATTTGTTTTATTTGCAATTATTTTTTCCCATTCTGAGGGTTGTCTTTTCATCTTGTTTATGGTTTCTTTAGCTGTGCAAAAGCTTTTCCGTAGGTCCCACTTGTTTATTTTTGTTGTTATTTCCATTACTTTAGGAGGTGGGTCATAAAGGATCTTCCTGTGATTTGTGTCAAAAGTGTTTTGTTTATGCTTTCCTCTAAGAGTTTATATTTTCTGGTCTTAAATTTAGGTCTTTAATCCATTTTGAGTTTATCTTTGTGTGTGTGTGTGTGGTGTTAGGAAGTGTTCTCATTTCATTCTTATTTATGATGCTCTTCAGTTTTCCCAGCACCACTTATTGAAGAGACTATCTTTTCTCCATTGTATATTCTTGCCTCCTTTGTCAAAGATAAGGTGCCCATAGGTGCATGGGTTTATCTCTGGGCTTTCTATCTTGTTCCATTGGTCTATATTTCCGGGTTTTTTTTTTTTTTTTAACCTGTACCATACTGACTTGATGACTGTAGCTTTGTAGTATAGCCTGAAGTCAGGCAGATTGATCCTTCCAGCTCCATTCTTCTTTCTCAAGATTGCTGTGGCTATCTGGGTCTTTTTTTTTGTCTCACAAATTTGTGAAATTTTTCTACTAGTTCTATGAAAAGTGCTATTTTTAAGTTGATAGAGATGGCATTGAATCTGTAGATTGCTTTGGGTAGTATAGTCATTTTCATAATATTGATTCTTCCAATCCAGGAAATTGTATGTGTCTCCATCTGTTTATGATGTTTTTGATTGCTTTCATCAGTGTCTTGTAGTTTTCTGTATACAGCTCTTTTGTCTCCTTAGATAAGTTTATCCCTAGGTATTTTTTTTTTTTTTTGCAATGGTGAATGGGATTGATTCCTTAACTTCTCTCTCTCTGATTCTTAATTGTTAGTGTATAAGAATGCAAGGAATTTCTGTGTATTCATTTTGTACCCAGCAACTTTATCAAACTCACTGATTACGTCTAGTCATTTTCTCATAGCATCTTTCAGGTTTTCTATGTATAGTACCATATCATCTGCAAACACTGAGAATTCTACTTATTCTTTTCCAATCTGGATTCCTTTCATTATTTTTCTTCTCTGATTGCCAAGGCTAGGACTTCTAAAACTATATTGAATAATAGTGGCAAGAGTGGGCATCCTTATCTTCTTCCTGATCTTAGAGGAAATACTTTTAGTTTTTTGCCATTGAGAATAGTGTTTGCTGTGACTTTATTTTATATGGTCTTAATTACATTGAGTTAGTTTTTTTCTATGCCCATTTTCTGCAGAATATTTTTTATCATAAATGGATACTGAATTTTGCTGAAAGCTTTTCCTGCATCTTTTGAGATTATCATATGATTTTTATTTTTTAATTTGTTAATATGATGTATCACATTGATTGATTTGCATATATTGAAGAATACTTGCATCCCTTGGATAAACCCAACTTGGGCTTTCCCGGTTGCTCAAACAGTAATGAATACATCTGCAATGACCTGGGTTTGAACCCTGAGTTGAGAAGATCATCTGTAGGAAGGTATGGCAACCCACTCTAGTATTCTTGCCTCAAGAATCCCCATGGACAAAGGAGCCTGGCAGGCTACAGTTCATGGGTTGGAAAAAGTTGGAAGCAACTGAATGACTCAGTACATAGCACATGATCCTTTTAATGTGTTGTTGAATTTCATTTCTTAGAATTTTGTTGAAGATTTTGCATCTATGTTTATCTGTGATATTGACCTGTAATTTTCTTTTTTTGTCTTTGTCTGTTTTGCTATCAGGGCGATGGTGGCCTCATAGAATGGGTTTGGAAGTGTCCTTCCTCTGCAATATTTTGGAACAGTTTGAGAAGGATAGGAGTTAGCTCATATTTAAATGTTTGATAGAACTTACCAGTGAAGCCAACTGGACCTGGGCTTTTGTTTTTTTAGGAGATTTGTTTATCACAGTTTTGATTTCAGTGCTTGTGACTGGCTTGTTCATAATTTCTATTTCTTCCTGGTTCAGTCTTGGAAGGTTGGACTTTTCTAAGAATATGTCCATTTCTTCCAGGTTGTCCCACTAAAATGTTTCAAAATTCTTCAAACAAAATTATTTCAGAAAATAATGTTAAATCCTTAACTATTATGTAAAACTATTCTGTGACACTATTTACATGAAAAAAATGATACTTTGTTATGCTTCGAAGTTTTTACCACTTTTATTTAGATAACTTATGTTTTTCTTTTTTTTTAATTTTATTTTATTTTTAAACTTTACAATATTGTATTAGTTTTGCCAAATATCAAAATGAATCCACCACAGGTATACCTGTGTTCCTCATCCTGAACCCTCCTCCCTCCTCCCTCCCCATACCCTCCCTCTCGGTCGTCCCAGTGCACCAGCCCCAAGCATCCAGTATCGTACATCGAACTTCTCCTTAAAAGATATCAGTCAGGTATAAAGTTATTCTCTTTGCAGTTTCCCATTTGTGATGAGAAAATTATCAACCGCAGAATTAAATAAATTATTTGAAACATTTTAGGCATTGCATATTTTTGCTCAACAAATACCTAAAAAGATGAAATCAAGTGAAACAGCAAGTAATTTGTTCTCACCATCTGTTCTATTTATTTCAACAACTGTGCACCCTCATCATGCCTTAATTTCAACTTTTGTTATGTGTCTTGTGAATAAATAAGCTATAGAACAGCTCATACTCCCTATGTACAACTGTGTCAAATGGGTAACCCAGTAAGGTGCATTGACAGATTAAGGAGAAAGAATAAAGATCTTTAGATAAAAGCAAGGAAAATCCAATTTATTTTAAATAAACCTCATTTAAACCTATAATTCATTAGACACTGCAACTTAAAATAGATGATTCTAAATCACCTGTCACCTTCTGCCAGAAATATGCTGCAGACAATTCTTGAAATGTGAAGAATGGCCTAATGAAAATGTATTAATAAAATCAATTAGTTGATGCTCTGCCTTTCTTTCCTCCACTCAGAGGATTAAATTGTCTACCTCTCACAAGGGGTAATCATATGAAAGCTTCTATAGATGACTTGTTTACTGTTTCCCTAACTCCTTTCTCAACTCCCTTCTCCCTGTTCTATGCCTCACTACAGAGACTGAAAGGTCTAGCTAGTTTCTTTCCCAATCTCTTGTAGACTAGAAATAGTCATATGATCAGTTCTGGCCATTAAGCTATTCAAGGACTTGTGCTCTAAACCTTCTGAAATGAGTTTTCTTCCTTGATGAAAAAAGAGAGGCCCTCCTGTAAAGGTCTCATGTATGTCACTCTACTTCCCAGTTTTGGATGTGGTTGTATGATAATAATTAGAGCTGTAGTTATTTAAAAAAAGGAATACATAAAAAATCGAGTGTATTAAAGATGGATATAAAGTTTCTGGGTTTTTGATGATAACATTGAGCTCATTTTCTTTTTTTTAATTTTATTTTTAAACTTTACATAATTGTATTAGTTTGAGCTCATTAAGTAACCCTGGTATAGCCTGACTCCAGACTGATCATCCAGTCAACAATAAACACCAAATTTCTGTATACAACAGTTCGGAAAGTCTTGCTGCTAAAGTGTAGTCATCATCAACATCATCTAGGAATATGTAAAATGTAGACTATCCATAACCTCCCCAGACCTACTGAATCAGAAAAACAGTTTAATAAGATATCCAGGTGATTTGTATGCACATTCAAGTTTAAGAAGCTCTGATGTAAGCCCCTGAAATGTGGCCATGATAGAGAATCTGGCTGTAATGTGAGAGACCTGGGTTTGATCCCTGGTTCAGGAAAATCCCCTGGAGAAGGAACTGGCAACTCACTCCAGTATTCTTGCCTGGAAAATCCTATGGAAAGAGGAGCCTGGTGGGCTGTAGTCCATGATGTCACAAAGAGTCGGACACGACTGATCTAACACACACACACACACACACACACAAAGTGTCCATGATATTACTTGCAGTTGCAAGTTACTTTAAGTGACAGAACTGCTGAATTGCCAAGGTCCTGTGGTCCTCTCTACTTAGTATATGTATGTGTGCACTTAGTCGCTCAGTTGTCTGACTCTTTGTAACCACATGTGCTGTAGCCCTCCAGGATCCCATCCATGGCGATTCTCTAGGCAAGAATACAAGAGTGGGTTGCCATACTCTCCTCCAGGGAATCGTCCCAACCCAGGGATTGAACCCAGATTTCCTGCATTGCAAGCAGATTCTTTACTGTCTGAGCCACCAGCAAAGCCCATTTAGTATAGGGTACACCACATTTTGGACATCCCTGGTGGCTCAAACTGTAAAAAACCTGCCTGCAATACATAGAACCTGGGTTCCACACCACACTTTAACACTTCTATTTTCCCATGTTAGAATCAAAGAAATAGTATACTTTTGTGGTTCTCAGTTTTTCACAGTAAAGGATACATATAATTTTAGCTTTTCTTTCTTCTCTATTTTCTTTTGCTTCTTCCTGCTTACTAGAAGAAAAAAGCTTTCACTCCATCTTTCTTTCAGTTCTGTTCAGTTCAGTCACTCAGTCGTGTCTGACTCTTTGTGACCCAATGGACCAAGCACACCAGGCTTCCCTGTCTATCCTAATTCCTGAAATTTGCTCAAACTCATGTTCATCAAGTCAGTGATGCCATCCAACCATCTCATCCTCTGTCATCCCCTTTTCCTCTCACCTTCAATCTTTCCCAGCATCAAGGTCTTTTCAAATGAGTCAGTTTTTCACATCAGGTGACCACAGTATTAGAGTTTCAGCTTCAGCATCAGTCCTTCCAATGAATATTCAGGACTGATTTCTTATAGGATTGACTGGTTGGATCTGCTTGCAGTCCAAGGGACTCTAAAGAGTCTTCTCCAACACCACAGTTCAAAAGCATCAATTCTTCAGTGCTCAGTCTTCTTTATGGTCCAACTTTCACATCCATATATGACTACTGGAAAAATGATAGCTTTGACCAGATGGATCTTTGTTGACAAAATAATGTCTCTGCTTTTTAATATGCTGTCTAGGCTGGTCATATGGAGAAGGCAATGGCACCCCACTCCAGTACTCTTGCCTGGAAAATCCCATGGATTTTCCCCATGCAGCCCATGGAGTCGCTGAGGGTTGGACACAACTGAGCGACTTCACTTTCACTTTTCATTTTCATGCATTGGAGAAGGAAATGGCAACCCACTCCAATGTTCTTGCCTGGAGAATTCCAGGGATGGGGGAGCCTGGTGGGCTGCCGTCTATGGGGTCACACAGAGTCAGACATGACTAAAGTGACTTAGCAGCCACAGCAGGGTGGTCATAACTTTTTTTCCAATGAACAAGTGTCTTTTAATTTCATGACTGCAATCACCATCTGCAGTGGTTTTGGAGCCCAAATAAAGTCTGTCACTGTTTCCATTGTTTCCACATCTATTTGCCATAAAGTGATGGGACCAGAGGTCATGATCTTAGTTTTTTGAATGTTGAGTTTTAAGCCAACTTTTTCAATCTCTTCTTTCACTTTCATCAAGAGGATCTTTAGTTCTTCTTTGCTTTCTGCCATAAGGGTGGTGTCATCTGCGTGTCTGAGGTTGTTGATATTTCTCCTGGCAATCTTGATTCCAGCTTGTGCTTCATCCAGCCCAGCATTTTGCATGATGTATTCTGCATATAAGTTAAATAAGCAGGGTGGCAGTATACAGCCTTGACGTACTCCTTTTCCAATTTGGAACCCGTCCATTTTTCCATTTCTGGTTATAACTGTTGCTTCTTGACCTGCATACAGATTTCTCAGGAGACAAGGAAGGTAGTCTGGTATTCCCATCTCTTGAAGAACTTTCCTCAGTTTATTGTGATCCACACAATCAAAGGCTTTAGTGTATTCAATAAAGCAGAAGTAGATGTTTTTCTGGAACTCTCTTGCTTTTTGATCATCCAACAGATATTGGCAATTTGATCTCTGGTTCCTCTGCTTTTTCTAAATCCTGTTTGAACATCTGGAAGTTCACAGTTCAAGTACTGTTGAAGCGTGGCTTGAAGAATTTTAAGCGTTACTTTGCCAGCATGTGAGATGACTGCAATTATGTGGTAGTTCGAACATTCTTTAGCATTGCCTTTCTTTGGGATTGGAATGAAAACTGACATTTTCCAGTCCTGTGGCCACTGCTGAGTTTTCCAAATTTGCTAGCATATTGAGTGCAGCACTTTCACAGCATCATCTTTTAGGATTTGAAATAGCTCAACTGGAATTCCATCACTCCACTATCTTTGTTCATACTGATGCTGCCTAAGGCCCACTTGACTTCGCATTCCAGGATGTCTTTCTCTAGGAAGTGATCATACCATCGTGGTTATCTGGGTCATGAAGATCTTTTTTACATTGTTCTTCTGTGTATTCTTGCCACCTCTTCTTAATATTTTCTACTTCTCTGAGGTCCATACCATTTCTGTCCTTTATTAGGCCCATTTTTGCATAAAATTTTCCTTTGGTATCTTTAATTTTCTTGAAGAGATTTCTAGTTTTTCCCATTCTATTGTTTTCCTCTATTTCTCTGTATTGATCACTGAGGAAGGCTTTCTTATCTCTCCTTGCTATTCTTTGGAACTCTACATTCAAATGGGTATATATTTTCTTTTCTCCTTTGCATTTAGTTTCTCTTCTTTTTTCAGCTGTTTTTCAGCTAAGGCCTCCTCAGACAGCCATTTCGCCTTTTTGCATTTCTTTTTCTTGGGGATGGTCTTGATCCCTGCCTCCTGTACAGTGTCATGAATCTCCATCCATAGTTCTTCAGGCACTCTGTCTATCAGATCTAATCCCTTGAATTTATTTGTCACTTCCACTGTATAATCGTAAGGGATTTGATTTAGGTCATACATGAATGGTCTAGTGGTTTTTCTACACTTTCTTCAATTTAAGTCTGAATTTTGCCCTAAGGAATTCATGATCTGATCCACAGTCAGCTCCTGGTCTTGTTTTTGCTGATTGTATATAGCTTCTCCATCTTTGGCTGCAAAGAGTATGATCAATCTGATTTCAGTATTGACCATCTGGTGGTTTCAATATTGACCATCTGATGATTTTCCTTTCTTTGCATCTTTCTTTGCCTTCCTCATTCTTTAAATAATTTTCATTATTTGTGGCTCATATACACGTGTGTTATATATATACACATACACACACATATATATAATATAAATACATATATTATAAACTATGTTCATATAAGAATATATTAAATATGTAATGGATTATATATTTATTTGGGTTTCCCCAGTGGATCTGTCGGCAATGTAGGTTGGAAAGATCCCCTGGAAAACCAAATGGCAACCCACTCTAGTATTTTTGCCTGGGAAATACTATGGACAGAGGAGCCTAGTGGGCTGCAGTCATGGGGTAGCAGAAGAATTGGATATGACTTGGTGACTAAACAACTGCATATTTTTGTATAATATAAAACCTACAAATGTATGCTAGCACTGCCATTAAAAATTAAATAAGACGTGGATCTTACTTGTAATCAAGATGCTAGTCTTCCCTTATGTTATTAAACAACTCATCTCTTTTTTGAGGAAACCCAAATATAAATTTTGATAAAAGGAAAAGAAATACATGAAACTAGGAAAATAATGTGTCACAGTGAAATAGAAATAAAGCAGTCCACCACCAAATCCTTAAATGTATTCCATGTAAAATTTTCACAAGAGATTTCATTTCCTGGTCAGTTATTTTTAATTAATCTTGCTGTTTTACTCAAGAATCAAAATTAAAGAGACTTAGTACTAAAAGCAAAATTTATTTTTTTGGTGATATCTAAAAGATACTATATTTTTAAGAGGAATTTACTTTTATCCCTGAAAGATTGCACTATTTTAAATTCATAAAAGCTAATGATTTTGTGGGTTGACCTGGAACCTTCATCACTACTAATATATCTTTGAAAGAATCCATTCCAACTGACTGACTCATAAATAAGTTTGGGGAGTTTATTTCTTTGGTAGCAAGATTGACTCTATCACCTAGAATTTTGGTATTTGCCAGTTTAATACCATTTAAGTCAGATTGATGGGAACTTATTATTTACTATTCAGAGTAAAGAAAATTACCACTTAGGAAGGGTTAATTTTGTTCGAATTTCAATTCAACACACTCTGCATGTATTCTGTATGTTATTCTTCACAATATCACTATATTAGGAACTAGTGTCAAAGATGATGCAAACCTGGATAACAAATGATTACATGACAAAAGAGACTTATTCATTTCCATTATGAATATGAATTTCAAGAACCAAAGATATTTATTTTTAAAGTGAACACTTTTGTTAGGTAAGCAATTGTATTTATTTATTTATTTTTGGTGTTCAGGAAAGCTTACTTTGATTGAAACTGATAATGCTATGTGACTTCTGGCAAAATAATTAGTTTGTGTCTTGTGGAGCTTTATGGACTTCCTTGGCTTGTCCCTTGAGACAGAGTTGGGAGGTAGGCAGAGCTATTCCAAAAAGCCTGCAGAATCAGACCCGCCATGGCTGGTGCCCTTTCTCCCTGCTGTTCTGGACACCAGATGCTTCTCTCTGCTGTTGTGACAGTTGGGAAAGCACTGTGTCTTGATTCTTTTCATCATCCTGCTGAGCCTGTTCCTGAACTTTTGACAGTAGCTGCTGCTTAATGACAGCAAGGCTGTTGGTGAAATGGCTGTTGCTTGTGTTAAATGATCTATGAATCTATGATCAAACACTGTGGTCTGGAGAAAGAGGGTGTAGAGCTAAATGTGGCCTGACCATTTAGTAAGATGAATTGGGACAATGTTGTAAGGGAAACCAAATACAAACAAGGCTTAACAGGATGGTCATCAGAATATAAAGACTTCCTTATTACAGCATGGGGATGACCTAGCTGATGTTTTCAAGTTCAGCAGTGAGTCACATTTTTGATTGAGTCTCAGGAGTCAGAGGGACTTCCCAATGAGCCCACTTTTTAGTGACCAAATGCTACCTACACACCTCTTCTCTGCATGCCACGGGTCCCTATGATTATATTGGGCAAAAGAAAGAAAGAAAGTGAAGTCTCTCAGTCATGTCCAACTCTTTGCGACCCTGTGGACTATAGCCCGCCAGGCTCCTCTGTCCATGAGATTTTCCAGGCCAGAATACTGGAGTGGGTTGCCATTTCCTTCTCCAGGGGATCTTCCCAACCCAGGGATTGAACTTGGGTCTCCCGCATTGCAGATAGACTTTACTATCTGAGCCACAGGGAAGCCCAATGTTGGGCAAAGCAGAGATTATTCTATACTTCATAAAAATTCATTATTAAGAAGTTTTTATGTTTTACCATTTTAAAGATTTCAAAAAGGCCATTGCAAAGAGCTGTGTGAATATGGAAACTGTAAAAATTGAGGAGGAAATCACTGTTATTATTAAGCTATAAAATCAATGTTGGGATTGGTACACTGCAGAGATTTAAATGAACCTCAAAACTTTTCCCCTCTGCTTTCAATTAAAACTAGATGTTTTAAAGCCAGATAAAGTCTAAGATAAACAGAAATAAGGGCTTCCCAGGTAAAGCTAGTGGTAAAGAACTCACCTGCCAATGCAAGAGACATAAGAGACTCGGGTTCAATCCCTGGGTTGGGAAGATCACCTGAGAAGGAAATGACAACCTACGCCAGTATTCTTGCCTGGAGCAGCCCACTGACAGAGAAACCTTGTGGGCTATGGTTCATAGGTTTGCAGTTGGACACAACTGAAGCTACTTAGCACACAAACAAATAAATTCATGCTTTGTAAATCTTGACCAGACCTTTGTGCACAACCAGTGACTGCTGGTTAGGACCTGCAGCACCCAATAGACTGAGTTCTTAATACTGCCTATGGACAGAGAATGGCAATGTGACCTTCAATGTCAAACTGCCTACAAGTTGACTTGAGTCATATTACACCACACCTACTCTAACAGATGTCAGTTGACCTGCAAGAGAAATGTATTGGCTTGAAGAAGTTACATTAGTCTGAAAATAATTTTTGTTTTGTGTTGTTTGGTTAGAGGAGTGTTAGTGGCTAGATTTTAGACAGTGTCAGAGAGCCAGAGAAAATGAGAGGCTAGGAAATAAGTTTCTCCTAATCGATTCCATAGCCAGTTGCTGGACAAGCAAGACCATTTCCATAAAATTTAAATGAGACATTTAAATTGGCTCACTGTATAAATTACTCTACGTAGATATTCTCTTATCTGACATACATGTTGATTTAGATCAGTCTTGCTGCTACACGGAGTGTAGTTTATGTAAAATGGGTAAGGATTAAAAAAAAAAAAAAACTTAGGTTGGCCCAGTGAGCAGGTTAAACTAGAATAAGAGGAGAGAATATTTCTCCCAAAGCTTACATTGCTCATAAAATTAGATGCAAAAATCTTACATTAATGAAAAATTAAGTTTGAGCTCTTCATTACAGAGATATAAGGAATTTACAAGTTACAGTAGGATGATTCCATAATAGGAAAAACTCTGGGTTCCAAGAGTCTATAGTGCTTCATTTGAGGGAAAAGAAAAAAAATCATCAGCAACTAAGGACAAAATGCAACCTAAGTTTGGAAATTGAATTTCATGACTCTCCTGAGCCCCATAGGTTTCCTCTGCTGAGAAGTGGAACATCCTCCAAAGAGCAAGGTGTGAACAGTGAGGAGAGTAGACTCACCCAATCTGTCATATCCTTCCTTTGGCTTCCTGCCTTCCCCAAACACACTGAGGCTGATTTTCCTCTTCCCTTCCTGCCTCACCTTTGTTGCAGAAGTAGCACAATAGCTTGGCATCTGAAACTTCAACTTAATTAAAAATAAAAATGTCTGCCCTGAGGTTAATGTTAAAAAAAATGGCATGAGTTCTTCCAAATAAACACTTGGTCCCTACATAATTTCATCATTAACATGAAAATACTGTAAAAACAGAGGTGTTTTTAATTACTCTATGTTTGTTGCTTTTTTAAATATAAGTTCTTTTCTTATTGAAATACAGAAAACAAGTCTCATAATTATGTTGATTCTTTGAAGAATTAGAGTATTCTCATATATTTGATTCTCCAAAATATTAGAATATTAGAATACACATTCCTCACAATTTACATTTTGCATCTTTTGGTACTTTATATTTGGAAAAGTATTTAGAAATTCAGGTAGTAATCTTTTTTAATTTTTTATTTTCTATTGGGGTATAATATGTAATAATATTAATGAACTGTATTATATTCTCCAACTGAATGATATATATAATGATAGAATACCAAGGAATTAGTGAATTTTGAAGGATATAAACACTATGATGATTACAAGTCAGATAGTTTAATGATATCTGAGGAAATCTGTAACTCAAGATGCGTGAAGGTCATATAGACTCCAGGAGTTTCATATGTCTCCTCTTAGGGACTGAACTGTGTCTTTCCTAAATCCCTATGCTGAAGTCCTACCTCCACCCCTGACTACCTCAGAATGTGACTGGATTTGGAGACAAGGTCTTAAAAAGGTAATTAGTTTAAAATATGGTTATTAGAATGGACCTTAATCCACCTTAATCTAACTGGTGTCCTTATGAGAAGAGGAAATTTAAACACAGACACATACAGAGGGAAGACCATGTGAAAACCCAGGGAGAAGACAGTCATCTACAAGCAAAGGGTAGAAGCTTCAGAAGAAACCAGCCTTGACAATACCTTGATTCCATAATTTATAACCTCTATAACTGTGAGAAAATAAATTTCTATTTTTTAAACCACTCATTCTGTAGTTCTTTGTTATGGGAGCCTTAGCAAACTAACAAAGTACTCCAGGGATTAGAAAGAGGTAATGTCTTCCCCCAGTTGCCTTGCATATTCCCCCCAAAATAAATAATAATAATAATAGACAATCTAGTTGTTTAACTCCCCCAATAATTCACTAATTAATTCATACTTTCAACAAATAAACACTAATTGATTATATTCTATCCACCGGTCACTTGCTAAATTCTGGAATAAGGATAGCTTCTCAAGTAATTCAGAGCCAGCAAAAGACACAGACATGCAGAAGTAATTGCTGTCAATGTGGGAGATGTCAAAGAGAATGTATTTATCTGTTTGTACATTCACTCATTTTCCAATTCCAATGCACACTTGTTGAGATTTTACCATGTCCCAGCATTGAGCTGGAGGAAAATTGAACTCTTGTTGAGAGATATTTCAATAAAGTTCTCTCTAGTAATGTGTTCATTCTCTAATGAAGAAGGAAGGTTTTATTCAAAGTATTGTAATGGCTGTCATCTGGTTATCCCACCAGTATCGCATGCTGAAACCTCCGTAACAGTGCTATTATCTTCCCCCAACTGAGTCTGTTCTTCTTGCTGATTCTCTCATCATGTTCCGTGGCTCATGCATCCAGTCACTCAAGTCAAAACCTGAGCTTAACCTTGAGACATGTTTTTACTTTAGCCCCATATCTATTAGATCATCAAATCTGAGGACATTCCTCAAATATCTCTAAACACTTCCTTACCATACCTGATTCTCCATTGCAAGGCTTCATCATCTCTTGCTTCAATTAGGTTAGACTTAATTATTATAAATCTTAAATCTATGATTTAGATTATTATCTTCTTTAGTAGGAGGACTTCTACTTCCTTTTGCCTCTCATGCTAATCAACCTTTCATGTTGACTCCAGAATTATATTTCCAAAGCAAAAATATAGGTATGTAACTTCCTTTCATAATATTTTCATGAATGCTGATGAAATGTAATAAGAATTCCTTAATCCAAAATACTATATTACTATATACGATATCAGCCATACTTTCTATCACTTACCAGATTTTGAGATTTAAATATAAACTATAAGCCTAAATAGAAATGGGGGGAAAGGAGGATTTTTTTTCAGTAATAATCACACTAAGGAAAGGATGATTGTCTTAGATCATAATATTTGTGTGCCTTTTTAATATATATGATCCATTGTTTATTAAACTACATGTTCTTGTTTAGGCCTTACTTATAATTTTTATCATCATCATTCTCCCTGCAATATGCATATAAGACTTTGATGAATAGAGTAAATTAGTTCAACATGTTTTCCTCAATTTTATTTGACTTTCTGGGAGAAATCTGACTATGTAAAGTCATATAATGGACCCATTAAAAATGTTTAATCAAATTAAAAAATCTCCATATTCTTTTCTCACATGATAAGGAGTTTTCAGTAAAGAATATTTTAAAGGAAAATTAAATCATTCAAACTTTTAACTTGATGAAAGCAATAGCAAAAATTGTAGTAGTGTTTTCATGAAGAGAAATATATGTATTAGTTTTCATATGGGCTTCCCTAGTGGTTCAGAGGTAAAGAATCTGCCTGCCAATGCAGGAGATGCAGGGTCCATCCTTAGGTCTGGAAGATCCCCTAGAGGAGGAAATGGCAACCATTCCAGTATTCTTGCCTGGGAAATCCCATGGACAGAGGAACTTGATGGGCTACAGTCCATGGGGTCACATGAGTCAGACATGACCTAGGGACTAAACAACAACAATATATGTATTATGTTTTATGATCTCCAAATTTTATGTGCTGTATATAACTCCAGAAGGAGAATCAAGGAGTTACTGAATATAGCTAATAATGTTTTCCCCTTACATTAATTAGTTTGCAGTTTGCTAAAATATAATTCAGGAGCCATTTCTTCAGAATAATAAATATTCAGAAAAAAATGACATATTTTAAGTCTACCAAAGAATAATTTTCTCAATTATTGATAGCAAAAACTGACGATCTGAGTCTTTAGACATTGCATTCTTGTTTGTTTTTTTTTTTTCCCCATCAAAAATCAAATTACTGATGTTTCTAGCTTCCCATTTTGGCATTGTTAGAAATCAGTAAATATTAAGAAATTCTTTTCAAAAGACCAATAGTTTCTGGCCATCCAGCCATGAACATTGTCTTCAGACTTTCAAGCCTTCAAGAGCCGCCATGGAATTCATGCGTGTTCTGGGAGGGAACCATCGAAAGACTGTAAGGATGTCTGAGGATAAAGGTCCTGAATATTATGCTAAGAAGCACTGATCATCAAAGAGAGAAAAAGAACCCAGCTTGATTTTAATGAAATCTTTTTATAGTGTAGGAGAGGTGAGGAAATGTGGAAAACATCGGTGATTTGGGCAGCAGATTGGAGGAGACCTCTATTTTATTCAGAAGACTACTTGGTACCAGAAAATAATTAGATAGTCTCTTGGAAATGACTTAATGGATGACCCTTGTTCTGGACTTATATACTCCTGTCCAAACCCGAAGTTATTACCCAAACTGAATCTGTTAAAACCCTCTCTCCTACACTAGCTGGGATTGGAGATAGAAGTCTCTCATTGCCATTCCCAAGGGCTTCTTTTAAAAAGGCTTTTCCTGCTCTACAGGTTTTGAGGCTAAATGAAAGTTTCCAGCCTCCAGGGCTGCTAATTTAGCAGCTTTTGTAAGTATTAGAGTTCAAGGAAAATAATCCTTTTTAAAAAACTGTACATTAAGTGATTTCTCACTAAATTATGAGAAAGGCCTTGTCTACCAATTACTAAGTATTAAAAAGTTACCAATTATTAGGGGCTTTCCTGACAAGGTCATTTATAAAAGAATCATTCAATCTAGCCAGAGAAACCACTGCTGAGAACATAACTAAAAACAATTCTTCAGCTAAATTCTAAGGAAATTAATGTATCTGTTATCTATATTTATATTTGGAGAAGGAGCAGTGAGAATGTTTCATCCTTGAACTGAGAGACTACCTCTGAGCTCTTTGCAGAGAAAAAGAAAGTTTGCAACGGCAAGCTAGAACACTTTGGATGTGCAGGGTATTGATTTCTCTCTTGTATTTATTCTATTCTTGTGTTAGGAAACGTTAAGTATCTGGAGAGAGATGGCAAAGTGGACATGTTAAAAACAGTTTGACATGATTGAGTCTTCATATTTGTCAAGGTGTTTACCAGCTCTATAAAATTGTTTTGTTTCACATTTTTGTTCTCAATAGATGTCATATCCTTGAAATGTGGCAGATTCATGTATCTGAAGTATCAGTTTTTCAGTTTAACACCAGATGCAGTCAGTTCTGTATTAGGAAGCAGTGGTATGCTGATATACCCACAAGTTTTTGCTCCCTTTTTTCTAATAAAACAGTTGGTAAGTGTAAGGAATTATCTATATTGTACTGTTAAGCACAAGGATCAAACACCATTCTTAGCACTGTATTCTACCAGCCATGGCCATTCTTTAGTCATGTCTCAAAAGGTACCACAGTTCCCAAGTTGGTTTCTCTGGGAACTGTAGAGACAGTTGAATTACAATTCATAATTGACCAGTCACTAGCCCTAGGGATTTTTCTTCATCCGCCAAGTTTCCCTGAGTCCTGTGGAGTGTGGAAAGTGGTGGCCCCTCCCAGTTTCCTGAGTCCTTTGAGACAGAGCCAGTGAACCACAACCCTCAGTGTTCTGATCACTGGAAGGGTTTTTTTTTTTTTTCTTTTCTTTTCTTTACAATTCATCAGAACTGCTTTGATTTCCTTAAAAGACTGTTATCCCGAAGAACAATGCTGCTTGTTTTGGATTGTTTTGTGTTCTTCATACCTGTTGAGCTCAAATTATGCTAAAGCTGCCAACTCATTTTATAAAGAGTCATCTGGAAAACAATTTGAAAATGTCAACTTTTTGCTTCCTTTACAAACTTCACTCCAATATGACTCCAATATAACCCAATATAATGGGAATGATAACTTGTTAGGCTCCCAAAATGTCTCCTAGTCATGCCTCATGTGAAAGCTATTTCAGATAAACTGTTTTGAGTTCAAGAAATTACCAGACCATGTCTTAAATAAATTTATGGAGAACTCCTTCTCAGCTCTTGAAAGAATATTTTGTATATTTCTTTCTAGGTTTATGTATAAGAAGTGTTGGCATCTGAAAATGTGCTAGTTAATTTAGGCACTGAAAGTCTGTTAAATTTGTCACAAATATAGACTAATTCCAAATAAGCCTGATAACCAGAAGCATTATGTATTTTGGGATATATCCAAGTACATTCGTCCATTGGTTGATATATAAATAAATTACCAAATTTAGATAACTAGGGTTGTTGCATTTGGAATTATAATTACTCAGAGTTGCATTAACATTTATTTTTTTTTATTTTCCATGAATATCAATTTCATCTGATTTGATGACAATGGTAGACTGATAAGACTACTTACCATTTTAAATTCACATCAGGGTCTGTACAGTGCCTGGACTATGTTCAGGTCAGAGGGAGTGTGGAATTGACATTCTTCAGAGAAACAGAGCCAGTAAGCACCAATGTCACAGAGGCAACTCTAATGCCACTAGGAGAGAAACACTTCTTTTGCTTACCATCGTCAGTCACCTTATTGATCACTGGTACCGAGAGGAAATGTTACTATCAGTGGTACAAATTAAGCTAGAGAAGTAACTCAATTAACATGATTTCAATGCCACAACCACTTTTTCAAGACATGGTCTTGCTCACTCAGTGACTTTCCTGTTTCATTGATTCTGGGCACTTGGTTTCCTTAAGAATATATATGACCAAGTGCTCTTTCTTTCGCTCCTGTAGTTTACCATAGTACAAATTGCTGCAGATGTGAGTGTTCTTATTGGCTTACATGGAAGAATGACTGTACTCTTTAGTGCTCTTATAAAAGCACAGTTTAAACCAGCCTTTCAATTTTTGTGTGACAGAAGAAGAAGGGGCTAATCTTATGGGTCTTGACCTCTCTTGAGCATTCAAATTATTGATGACAGAGCACAAGGCTCTTTACATTCCCTGCTTGTCATTTTCTTGGCCTTAGATGTCTCCCAACCCATTTCAGTGCACATGGCTTATTGATGCCCTGCGTTGGCGGGCCATGCCTCTTCTCAGCCTCAACATCTCTGGTCTACTCTTCCATAAGGATTATGGAAAGAAGCAATCTTCCTGAGACCCAGCTTTCTACATCTCCAGTTCACAACAGTCAAAATACTACTAGTGGTATAACATCTCCTCCCTTATTAATAAGAATACCTCATCAATGCATTATTTCAAGCAACTAGTTGACCATCCAATTTCATCACTCACATTTGTTCACTAAACTGGATCTTCCTTGGAGACAGTTTTAATTTCTTTCATCACAGATGTCTCAAATCAGTTTTACATTTATTTTTTCCTGAAGTTTCAATGAGGATTCCAGCTCCTATGCTTATTCTTCCCTTATTAATTATCAATACTCTATACAGATATAAGCAGGAACATTTTCTAATACCTCATAAGGATGCACAAATGAAAACTATAAACTTCTTGGGATATACTAAAGGCAATAAAAAGAGGTTGTAAACAATACTCAAAGGGGGCACCCTAAGCCATCTGTCAGTTTCATGGTTTTCCTTGGGGATTCCAAGGTCCCTGCTACTCCTGCATTCCTTCAGAGGGGTTCCTTCTGCAGGTGACATCACCGCTTTTACCATATACAATTAGCCCCAGAGTGTGTACTGGACACAAAGACACCCACATAGAGTCTGGTCAGCAGAGTGTACGTTGTCCTGGCGAGAGCATTTTTACCAACTGGGTTGCCTTAAAATGGATGAGACTGACAGACCCAATCAGATTTTCATCTCTTTTGTGAAGTTTGAATGGGACATTCAAAGAAAGGCTGAAGACAATAGGGGGGTAAAGTTGCTGAGAGATACACAGAAAGGAAGCAGTAAGCAGAAACTATGGGGATGTAGGACTCAGGGTTAAGAAAATGCCTCAATAGAGAAAAGAATAATGAGGGTCAGCTTGCAAGTGACAGCAGGGGCTGTAGATGCAGAGAGAGAATGAGTGAGTTGGCATCATGTGCAACAGTGAAACCGGGAGGAGAGGTGACTTGTGCTGAGGAGAAAGCTTGCTTCTCTAGAGCTAGTTTTACTCTAAATGATCGTCCAGTTCTCCATGGGACCCGGCTGTGTGGTTGTGGTTATTCTGACAGTTGTTTCTGCCACCATCAACCAAGTTAGGCATCTATATTGCTCTTCCACGTTTCCCAATTTATCTTCTCAAAAAAAAAAAAAGCAAAAACAAAAAATGGTCAGAGGGTATGAATATTCTTAGGAGACTGGAAAAACTAGCATATAGTCATAGTCACTTTTGCTGTGAGGGAAGGAGTGTAGATGATCCCTAGCTTAGATTACTTGCAGTCATATTATTGAGGAAAGTTACAGATCTGGCCAAAAAATTGTTTACATTAAAAATGGTAGTAAAAGAATTGTCAGGGTATGTATTTCCCAGCTGTTTCCTGAGGGACATGTATTGAGGCAATTCTTAATAATGAGAGTTTAGAATGAGGGTAGTCTGTTAAGTTTGGAAAAGATTTAGCATGTATATTAGCCTACTAAAAGCTCTGTAAAGTCTTGCAATGAAGAACGAATATCACTTCTGTTTAACCTACCTTTTCATAGAGCAACAGATAGTATCTCACCAAATTATTTTTTCTGTGGTATGCAGTTTTTAAAACTTCAGTTTATATAAATGATCTTAATATATTACATCTTATAAAAAGATAGCTGTCTTTGAGATTGAACTTAGCTGTGAATTATTCTAAACTTTGAAATTTTTATTGCTTCTGATGTCATGCAAGAGGTCTTAGAAATAATACTAAAGGTATATTGGTTATTGAAATTTCTATAAATACCAGTGTGAAAAATTTCTTTCTGTCTCTTCCAACCCACCCTCTGGTTTTATGTAGTAGAAGGAGATTTCCTTTGTGGATTGTTAGTGCAATTTAAAGGTTTTGTAGGTAAACTTTCTAACCTGAGAAAATTGGAAGAGCAGTAAGAACAAGATGTGAATATAGTCTTCTTAAGCTCTTTGAAACAACGTGATAAAGACTAAAGGGAAAAATAGGGATTAGATAAACACATATTTCATAGCCCTTATGTGGCTATTATTGGATTTAAATACTACTTGTCACAAGATATTAAAATACTGGGTATTCTGAGGTATGCAATTTGACACAAAAGGTAAAATATCCAAATTTAACATTTCAGTAAAGAAGATGGTAATTAACACTATTTTAATCAGTCTAATTAAGGGGAAAAAAGGAAGAGAAAAGAATTTTAATTGTAAAAGCAGTTATTGGTTTAATATAAATAATATTTTTAGTAATGTGAAAGTAGAAAATCAGTTATAAAACTTTGTGGTATCTCTTTAATAACTCTAAAAATAGAATGGTCAGTAAAATATAGTTACAGGCAATTTTTATATAATCCAGTAGCTTTTAAATCTAATAATATTTACATGTAGAGTTGTGTCAGGGAAGGCAAGAATATTAAATTTTTCTGACTGTTGAAATAACAAATGTACATTTTGAAAATTTGGAGCAGCATAAAAAAGAATTTGCCACTCATAATTATAGTGTTTAGCATTATTGATTCTTTTCTATTTGGCAAGTATTTTCTTCTAGTCTTTTTTCATGAATGTAACCTTTTACAAACTTGAGATGTTGACTACATAATTTTCCAGTTTTGCCTGTGCTATTATTTTATCAATATTTCCACATTTTTATACAACTTAACCAAATAAAGATTATCAAAAACTCTCCAATCCTCATCTTAAGAGTTACATAATAGTACATTGTAATTTATTTAACGTTTATCTAGCATTGGTTGCTGCTGCTGCTAAGTCGCTTCAGTCGTGTCCGACTCTGTGCGACCCCATAGACCGCAGCCCACCAGGCTCCCCCGTCCCTGGGATTCTCCAGGCAAGAACACTGGAGTGGGTTGCCATTTCCTTCTCCAATGCATGAAAGTGAAAAGTGAAAGTGAAGTCGCTCAGTCATGTCTGACTCTAGTGACCCCATGGACTACAGCCTACCAGACTCCTCCGTCCATAGGATTTTCTAGGTGAGAGTACTGGAGTGGGGTGCCATTGCACTAGCATTGGTTAATTCAGGTTGATTTCTGTCTGAATAATTTAAAATATGTTTTACCAATAATACTGTGAACTGTGTAAATCTTTTTTTCCTTAAAAAATACTTACTTTGGGGTAGATTCCATCAAAGAGATTAATGGGTCAAATGTTTCAATGTTTCAAAAACTTGAAATATGTATTTCAAATGTTTTGTTATAACTCTTGTAAAATTTAACATTCTTTTCTATAACATATTAGGACCTTTACATTTACTCTTTGTGAATTTCTTATTCACATCCTTTCTCCACCCACCTATTGGCTTTGCATTTTTCTTGTTGGTTTTATATGAAGTTTTTTCATACAACTCTTATTTTGCATATTAAATAAAAGTATTGCTAAATATTTTCTTAGATTATTTGCTTTTATGTTACTTTAATATATATAATATTGGTGATTATGTTTTAAAAGCTATTGATATTTCTATATTTTATTTCCTTATAAGCTTAGTATATCTAATTGTCCTAGAACTTATGCAAATTAGGGATGAATCCTCTCTTTAGGCTCTTATACTTGCTGCAAGAGAGAATTTTCTGAATGCATACAGAGAGACTAATAAATAGGTCTTATTGCTTATTTCTTAGAACTTTTTTTTTTGGAGATGGGGAAGAGGTTTTCTGAACTTAATGCTCTATGGTAACATCTCATGAAGATTCTCAACTTTTCAGTGCAACCAAAGTTTTCTCTAGCCTTTCACAGAATCCAAGAGAGTAACCTGCAGTACATGTAAACAAAGAAGATTTGAACATTAGATTAGATAGAGGTTGTTCTCTCTCCCATAAATGCAGTCTACTACTTAGAAAAGCAGCATCTAAATCTTGGGCAAACTTGTTTATGAAAAGTGGATGATAGTCACAGATTGTTTATTTCATCTGATTCATAATACTGTCTCTTACATTAGCTCCTTTGCAGGGTCTGTTTCTAGACTATTTTATTCTATCTTATTAACCTGAGATTTATTCTAATATTATTATCACATTTTTTATTGTATAATTTTATAGTTAAGGTTAAAAATCTTCTATGGTAAATTCACTACCATTATTTTCTTTTTACCATTTTCCTAACTATTCATGTTTATTTAATCTTTCTAATAAAATATATCAGTCTCTAAAATCATCCCTTTGGGATTTTTGTTGGATTTTTATTAAATATATACATTGATTTTAGAAGGATATTATAATAATATCTTTTAATAGTTAACAGAATTTACAAAAGCCAGAATTTGTGATTCTGTAAAGTATAATATATAGAGGATTGAAGTTTATTGTAGTTGAAAGAATAGTGGGTTAGGCATAGGAGATCTTGTTCCTGGGATTTTCTGCCTTTGTGAACCTGGGAAAATTAATAGACTGCTCTATGGCTCAGTTTCTTTATTGGAATACTGAAGAGGTTGTACAACACATGGCATTAGAATGGTCAATGAGTTCCATTCCAAACTGTGAATATAATGAACATTGATATTATTAAAAATAGTTGTCTTCTGCCCACTGGCTTCTTCGGAATACCATCTTAGTTCAACAACCACTCCTTCTCCAATTTTAACACTTCTCTTCTAGGTAAAGATATATTCCATAGAAATGGATAGAAATTACTATGTATTAGAAAATTATGCTTGCTATACAAATAGATTACCTAATTTCAAGCAGAATGGCTATGCATATTATACATATCAAACAAGCATCCTGATTTTGACTGGCTTGGTTTATAATAACATAACCCCACTGTTCCTATGATATCTTATACAGAATTCCAGTATATAGAAATTAATCTGATGGAAGGAAGTCATAAGTAACCAAAAAAAGAGTTGCAAAATAAACATAGCTAGTAAGAGGCTACAAAATGTATTTTATGTAAAACAAAATGTGGTTAAAATGGTTAAACATGGTTAAAATCCAATATTTAAAGCACATTTATAATTTTAAAGACATCAACCTAACATATAAAAATAATGCTTTATAAATAATAAAGCAAGGTGTCCAAGCCATTGTAACAAAAGAAACCAGATTTTCAGTGTCTTAATACAGTTAAAATTTACTGCTCTCTATGTCATCATTCAATGTGGAGTTGTTCCTTGCTGTCATTGAGAGACTCAGGGTCCTTACGTCCTATATATCCAACATCTTCTAGGTCTTCATTTTTCTCTGCATTTAATAGTATGGATGAGAAAAAGATGTAGGAGAAGGCGTACCCACTCTTTTCCACCTAAACCTGGGGATGACATATTACTTCTCATCTTTCTTTTCTTTTCCTTTCAACTTTTCCTCAGTTTTATGGTACTATGTAACTGCAAGGGAATCTGGAAAATAGATACTAATGAGGGGCCAAGTGAACAAACACATTTAATGGTAAGAACTAGCCACCCATGCCATAGTCAGCCATTATGACCATGAAATATTATCTCTTTTTCTCAACATGATGAGCACATTCCAATACTAAACACTGAATCCAGTCTTTGTCCCCATTGCAAAGCCTAAGCCATCTATAGGATGGGCAGCACTCTGTATCAGTTCAATTATGGCTCTAAACCTATGCACTAAACAGATAAGTTTCCTACTCTTTCCATACCCAATGGGCAGGCGTGCTTAATGTTACCTACCCTAGTAATCAAGATGTTAGTGCTTTAGTTAGGCTCATGCTACTCTCTGGAAGGGACTCACTCACCCATTACTATTGGTGTCCCTTCTCCTTTACTTCTGAAAGTTTTTTCTTCATCAGTTATTCTCCATACCACATCTGAGGTGGACATTTGGGAGTGTGTCCACCTTGGAGACTGTGCAGTATTTTTTCCAATTATTTTTAGTGGAGTGAGCTTGGGTGCCCAAAATTTGTTTGACAGTTTGAACAATTCAAGGCTCTGTTTAGCCTGGGCTCATGGTTTTATTGTTACTGTTAGAGAGTTTTGACAAAATTGGCTTCTAATATGATCCATGTTCCAGTAACTATATTCCTTCCTAGACAGTTCTTCAGCTTGATTTATTTCTTGCCTTTTTCCCCCCTCTCCTTCTTCTGTGCCTCAACAATGCTAACTTGAGATCATCTAAAATTAAACTCTCATCTTTGCCACATTGCTGAATGACTGCCTTCAACTGCTAATACTTCTAAATCTTCATTATTCAGTCTTTCCCCATATTATCTCTTGTTATTGGCTGCCTAGAATCCAGTTCCAAAACTTCTGATCTTCTCAGCTCCATTTCATTTCTGTCAATTAATTATTTCTATAGCTCATCAATTTCATTTACTACCTGGCCAAAGTCACCAATAACCATCTAATAAACACTAATACAGTGCTTCTTTCCAATTTTTCCCAGAGCTGTCTGTTCAATGGCGCAAGACCTACCTTCCAGAGTATTATTCAGGCAGTTTTACCAAATATTTTGCCAAAGAATAGCAAAGCTTTGCAGCCTATTGGCCTCCAATAGTGATTGGTTCTTCATTACACATGGCACACTCACTAAGCCTATTGCTGAGTATTTTTGGAGATTTTATATTAACATCCTTCTTTTCCTATTATCTTCTCTCTTGGTCAGCATATGTTAATGGCAATAACAACTCCAAATTTTTACTATCTTAAATCAATAAAGCTTTATTTTTCAAATATCAAAATCCAATATGGTTGGCACTAGAGCTCTGCTTCACAAAAATAGAAGGCTTATGTGGCTCAACCATTTTCTAGGACGTTGTTCTTTTCTGTGCTGAATAGATGGATGGGGAAATAGAGTGAACAGAAAGTACACATATTTTTAATTGCCTTGATCCCCAAAATGATACCAATCACCTCTATTCACAGCCCATTGACTAGAAACCCACTGCACCACTGGGATAACTGCAGTAGACTCTGGGGAATGTATCCTAGATGTATTCCCAGGGAGAAGAAGAACCCAGAAACTCTGTCACAAGCCTACAAATTACTTAATGAAAAGGATAAAAATGTAGTGTTTGTTAAAATTGTCTGTTACTATCACCTCTTCCTTAGCTCAGCTCATTTCTAATATTAGAACAGAAAAGTGTACAGCAATAATATAGTTCCATCTCTCCACTTTCGTATGACTTCCTTTCACATTTCATTGTTCAAATATCACAGTCCTGGAACCTGGGAACCTCTAGCTATCTCTTGCTTGCCACAACCCCTGCTCCATTCTCAAAGAGAATTGTTGGTAAAGGCAGGTGGCACTTTACTTGGCAGACGCAGGGAAAAGAATAAATGATGGCTGTTTTAGGCCACTGAATTATAGGATGTTTTCTCAAGCAGGAATAGTTGATTGATACATCACTAAACAGGTAACAAAATGGACTCTCATAAAAGTTACTTGCCAAAATCAAGAGCCGGGGTATATAATAGGATGATTTTATTTCCAGGTAGGTAAGCTTTAGAACATTACCTTCAGTTCAAACTTAGTTTCTATGGGAAAATACCCTATGCCATGGCTTAAGTTCCAAATGGCAAAGTTTATATACTCTCAATGCAAGCAGAATTAAAATGGTATTAGAGAATGAAGCTTTGTTTATGCTTTTTGTTACGGTTTTCTAGAGTGTACTTTAAGCATTGGCTACAAGCCACATTGGGACATTAAGTAATCACAATACTAACACGTTTCAACATTCAGCTGGCAACAAGGCCTACAATTATAGTTAAGCTTTTATTCTCTGTGTCTGCAATTACCTAACCAGTGAAAGGAGATTTTCATGATTGCCATTAAGGGTTTAATTATGATGAGTCAGACACGAGAACGGTTCTTAGCTAGACAACCAGGCATCGCTGTGGGGAAATTGGTCCATCTGAGGACATGCCTGGAAGGATAGACCAAAACAGTGAAGGCAGCCAATTTGCACTACTGTGAACTCAGGACACGTTGCCGCGGCTCTAGTTCTCTTTCAGCAGCTTCATAGGGTACAGGCCATCAGTGGCCTTAGTGCCTTTAAAAGGCCAGTTGACCTCAGGTGAAAAATACTCTTGTCTGATGCAGTTCTCTTGCTCTAGGAGTCTGGCTACTTACCCCATAACAAAGGGTAAAATAAAAGAAAATTCTTAGCATCTAACTAGTAAGAAACAAAGTAAACACTTTGAGTTACTTGAAAAAGAACTGTAAGACTGGATATCACTAATTCACTGGTTTTGTTTATTGAATGTTCCTGTCACTTTAATAGCCCATTTACAAATGTAATCCAACATTGAATATTTAGTGGCTTTGTTATAAATCATATCAAACTATTTAAATCTAAGCATGTCAGAGAAGAATGTCATTGGTTTCCTTTAGTTGTTTGAAAGCCGTGTTTGTTGTTAGATAATAAATCAAAAGTGCCATTGTTTTTTTAAAATCTATGGAATCCAGACAACACTATGAACAAAGGAACAACTAGGAAACAGCTGGGAGAGAGTTATTATGGAAGCTTTTCAGAAGCTAGTTAGAAAGTATGCTATATCGTAATGAAACTAAGCAAAGGTGGTCTTTTTTATCTGAGTATCTAAAGTACATATTGTTCTGATTAGATGTTTGTAAACAGGACAGTAGTAATTACAATATAGACACACAAAAAATCCCTTCAAGTTTTTGTTACATCAAGAGAAGAACCATTATTCATTGTCCATATGCTGAATTTATTTTAACAAGGACCTGTAGAACCACTTTTATAGCTCCAGGATATTTTTTCTTTAGCTCAAACCTGTTCTACCATTTCAACTATTTCAAAAACAAGTTTGATGAGTTTTAGAATATACTAGAGTATAAAGGATTCTCAGTGGGAATTTCATGCAGAGATATATTTTTAGAAAATTTTTAAAGTTACCTTAAGCCTGGGAAACATGAATTTAATATTTCATATTTAAAATTTTCCTTAATTAATTAATTTTCCTTAACATTAACTTAAAGCACAATTTTAAAATATTTTGTCAGTGATCAAGTTGAATCAGAATTATGCTTTAAATAAATTTTAAAACGTTTAAATTAATATTTACCAAGTTCTTAAAAGAGAGCATGCCTCTGTGGCCAGTATTTCAAGAAAATTGCATATTAAATTTAAAGTGAAAATTTTGCAACTCTATATTAATCGTAGAAATAGGAAAAGATAAAATGCCCCAAATAGCAAAGTCAGCATAAAGTCACATTAGAAAGATGGTCACGTGACTAAAAAAAGCACAAAAGTCTTAGAAATTAAAACACAAAAAGAGAGCAACATCTACATTACACAGTGATAAGATACAAAGTATATGAGAGTAAAGAGGCCACTCTCCAGAAGTCTCCAAAATAGACATCTTTTCTACTATACAGAATTTAAAAAGAAAGCATGATTGCATTGCTCATCTAATTATTCTTTTTTTGTTTTGTTTTCAGCACACACTTTTGAAGCCCTCACTATAAACAGGTTATAGCCACTAGCTAAGTATTTTATGGCATCAATTTTTGTAACTTTCTATGTAACTCTTCTTCAGCGTTACTGGTTGGGGTGTAGACTTGGATTACCATGATATTAAATGGTTTGTCATGGAAACGAACAGAGATCATTCTGTTGTTTTTGAGATTGCATCCAAGTTCTGCATTTTGGACCCTTTTGTTGACCGTGATGGCTACTCCATTTCTTCTAAGGGATTCCTGCCCACAGTAGTAGATATAATGGTCATCTGAGTTAAATTCAACCATTCCAGTCCATCTTAGTTCGCTGATTCCTAGAATGTTGATGTTCACTCTTGCCATCTCTTGTTTGACCACTTCCAATTTGCCTTGATTCATGGACCTAACATTCCAGGTTCCTATGCAATATTGCTCTTTACAGTATCGGACCTTGTTTCTATCACCAGTCACATCCACAACTGGGTATTGTTTTTGCTTTGGCTCTATCCCTTCATTCTTTCTGAAGTTATTTCTCCACTGATCTCTAGTCTCATATTGGGCACCTACTGACCTGGGGAGTTCATCTTTCAGTGTCCTATCTTTTTGCCTTTTCATGCCGTTCATGGCTTTCTCAAGGCAAGAATACTGAAGTGGTTTGCCATTCTTCTGTCAGACCTCTCCACCATGACCCGTCCATCTTGGGTGGCCCCACACAGCATGGCATAGTTTCATTGAGTTAGACAAGCTGTGGTCTGTGTGATCAGATTGGCTAGTTGTCTGTGATTGTGGTTTCAGTCTGTCTGCCTTCTGATGCTCTCTCTTAATGCCTACTGTCTTAATTGTGTTTCTCTTACCTTGGATGTGGGGTATCTCTCCATGGCTGATCCAGTAAAGCGCAGCTCCTCTAGGCCGCCAAGCCTGACCTTGGACGTGGGGTAGCTCCTGACCTTTTCATTACAGGGGTATAGAATGAAAAAGTAGGAAGTCAAGAAACACCTGGAGTAACAGGCAAATTTGGCCTTGGAGTACAGAATGAAGCAGGGCAAAGGCTAATAGAGTTTTGCCAAGAGAACACACTGGTCATAGCAAACACCCTCTTCCAACAAGAGAAGACTCTCCACATGGACATCACCAGATGGTCAACACCGAAATCAGATTGGTTACATTCTTTGCAGCCAAAGATGGAGAAGCTCTAAATAGTCAGCAAAAACAAGACCAGGAGCTGGCTTTGGCTCAGATCATGAACTCCTTGTTGCCAAATTCAGACTTAAATTGAAGAAAGTGGAGAAAACCACTAGACCATTCGGGTATGACCTAAATCAAATCCCTTATGATTATAGAGTGGAAGTGAGAAATACATTTAAGGGACTAGATCTGAAGACAGAGTGCCTGATGACCTATGGATGGAGGTTTGTGACATTGTACAGGAGACAGGGAGCAAGACCATCCCCAAGAAAAATAAATTCAAATAAGCAAAATGGCTCTCTGGGGAGGCCTTACAAATAGCTCTGAAAAGAAGAGAAGCAAAAAGCAAAGGAGAAAAGGAAATATATACTCATTTGAATGCAGAGTTCCAAAGAATAGCAAGGGGAGATAGGAAAGCCTTCCTCAGTGATCAATGCAAACAAATAGAGGAAAACAATAGAATGGGAAAGACTAGAGATCTATTCAAGAAAATTAGAGTTACCAAGGGAATATTTCACACAAAGAAGGGCTCAATAAAGGACAGAAATGGTATGGACCTAACAAAAGCAGAAGATATTAATAAGTGGTGGCAAGAATACAAAGAAGAACTGTACAAAAAGATCTTCACAACCCAGATAATCATGATGGTGTGATCACTCACCTAGAGCCAGACATCCTGGAATGTGAAGTCAAGTGGGCCTTAGAAAGCATCACTACGAACAAAGCTAGTGGAGGTGATGAAATTCCAGTTGAGCTATTCAAATCCTGAAAGATGATGCTGTGAAAGTGCTGCACTCAATATGCCAGCAAATTTGGAAAACTCAGCAGTGGCCACAGGACTGGAAAAGGTCAATTTGCATTCCAATCCCAAAGAAAGGCAATGCCAAAGAATGTTCAAACTACTGCACAATTGCAATCATCTCACACGCTAGTAAAGTAATGCTCAAAATTCTCCAAGCCAGGCTTCAGCAATACGTGAACCGTGAACTCCCTGATGTTCAAGCTGGTTTTGGAAAAGGCAGAGGAACCAGAGATCAAATTGCCAACATCTGTTGGATCATGGAAAAAGCAAGAGAGTTCCAGAAAAACATCTATTTCTGCTTTATTAACTATGCCAAAGCCTTTGACTGTGTGGATCATGATAAACTGTGGAAAATTCTGAAAGAGATGGGAATACCAGACCACCTGACCTGCCTCTTGAGAAACCTAGATGCAGGTCAGGAAGCAGCAGTTAGAACTGGGCACGGAACAACAGACTGGTTCCAACAACAACAACAACATGGTTCCAAAAAGGAAAAGGAGTACGCCAAGGCTGTATATTGTCACTCTGCTTATTGATGCTTTTGAACTGTGGTGTTGGAGAAGACTCTTGAGAGTCCCTTGGACTGCAAGGAGATCCAACCAGTCCATTCTGAAGAAGATCAGCCCTGGGATTTCTTGGGAAGGAATGATGCTAAAGCTGAAACTCCAGTACTTTGGCCACCTCATGCGAAGAGTTGACTCATTGGAAAAGACCCTGATGCTGGGAGGGATTGGGGGCAGGAGGAGAAGGGGACGACAGAGGATGAGATGGCTGGATGGCATCACTGATGGACGTGATCATCATCATGTCCATCATCGATGGACATGAGTCAGTGAACTCCGGGAGTTGGTGATGGACAGGGTGGCCTGGCATCCTGCGATTCATGTGGTTGCAAAGAGTCGGACACGACTGACCGACTGAACTGAACTGAACTGATGTATAATATTAAACTGAACTTCTCAGTCAAAATAAGTTTCATGCTATTTGTTTTGGAATGTTGAAAAGTAAAAGTGAAAGTTGCTCAGTCATGTCCAACTCTGTGTGATCCAGTGGACTATACAGTCCATGGAATTCCCCTAGCCAGAATACAGGAGTGGGTAGCCTTTCCCTTCTCCAGGGGGTCTTCCCAATCCAGGGATTGAACCCAGGTCCCCGACATTGCAGGTAGATTCTTTACCAGCTAAGCCACAAGGGAAGCCTGAGAATACTGGAGTGGGTAGTCTTCAGTGGATCTTCCCGACCGAGAAATTGAACCAGGGTTACCTGAATATAATTGAGAAATTGTCGTTCCATTTGTTGAATAAGATCATGTGTGTCCCAAAGCAAAAATATTTTTCCCCCATTTTTTACCTTTAGAAGAGAGAGCATACCTTATAATTGAGTTCCTTCATTATCAGTGTTAGTTTTGGATAATTACAGAGCTTACCTATAATCTCTAGACTTTTTCAAGGAGTTAAATACAAGTTTACTTATTATCCTTGGGACTAAAATCTCCCAGTTTTTTTAGATTCCATTTTATATAAATATTTTACAGCTCACTTTCAAAATCAAGATAGTGCCTGACTGTGTTACAGAGATCAAGTACTATAAAAATCCATTACTGAAAAAAAAATGTAACATAATGACAGCAACACAGAAATCAGAAACTTTCCAAATGTTATACAAATAGGAAGTTATAACAGGATGAAAGCTCCAAAGACAGCATCACACATTGATTCAAAACTCTCTACATCATATAAACTACCTAAACAAAAAGATAGAACGTTCTAGGAGATCTTTACAGGTGACAAAGATCCAACTCAACTGGCAACAAAGTAATCGATCTTGAAGATGCACAAGATGCATAAGAAAATTGTTTTGTGGAATGTTAGAGTGGAAGATGTTTCTAAGTTAAAATATTGTTTTCAGCATGTGGAATTAAATCATATCCATAATTAAATATTTTTTAAAAAGACTGCAAATAGACATCTGACTTTCTATTTGTAATCTTAAAAGCTTATATCCAAAATTTTTTCTTCTTATATGTGTTTATTATATAGTTTATGATATGTAGAATTGTGTGTATGATCTTAAATATTTAACACTTAGAAGTTATTATCTTTAGCTGCTGCTCTCATTGTTTGAACAGTAGAAATGAAATTAGGAAATTTGCTCCACTATATTTTTATCTCATTCTCTGTTCCACTGAGTACTGCTTATATTTTAAGAACCTTAATAAATAATAAGTGATAATATTGACTCTTGTACTCTACCTTTAAATATACTTTTGAAACTTGCATTAAATGAGTATACATTTATTTATATTAATGTATACTTATTTCACAATTAAGATTTTTCATATGTGTGTGCATATATATATAATATATGTTTGTAGTTGTGTGTGTATATTCTTCAGTATTCCCAGTTTTAAGCTCTTAGAAGAATTGGGCTCACACATTTGTTCTCTGAACTTGTGTCAAATAATAAACGTGTTACACCATAGGCTTGAAATGTTTGGAAAGCACTAAATAATAAAGCTCTAATATTCTTATAAAAAGAAAAACAGGTCCCTCAGCAACTGTAGACCATGCTTTGTAAATAACAACCTTATCATTAGATATTTTACAAATATTTTGTGTAAAACTAGTGTTTATGAATGTGCCACAAAATACAGACTTATGTGATGGAAGAACATAGATTTAGACTCATTCAAGAGGATAATTCCTGGGAAAGAATTTAAAGAAATTGATTAACACCCATGAACAATCGTTCTCGAGGGGCAGATATTACAAGTATTAGGAAAAGGGGCTTGCAAGTAACAGGAATTCCCGTAATGTCTTTATATGATAAATAAAGGCACTTGTTTGGGTGGAGAGAAAAGAAGTCACTGTGCGTGTGTGTGTACATATGCCAGTGTCTTGAAATTAAGATGGGGATGGATTTGAATATCAAATTAAGATTTATATTTAAACTAATACATAATGGGATGTCCATGGAAAATGTTGATTGATAGAAAATACTTTACAGAAATGGTGATGACATGAAAATGGCCTTAAGTAAAATGATTCCTTTGACTGGGTGTATATGAACTAAAATAGGAAGAAATCAGATCCTTGGTGAAACAGTATAGGGAGATGGTCATATCAGTATAATGCAGTCCATTCACGAGATGATAAGAGGAATAGGTGTAGGGTGTCCATCTTGGACAAAAGTGTATATGTTGTCAGGACAATAGGGATAGCTTAGAGGTTTAATTTATAATAACTAATTATATACAAATATCCATTGAGAGAGGAGCTTGGCGGCCTGCACTCCATGGGGTCACAAAAGAGTCGGACACGACTTAGCGACTAAACAACAACCATTAGTCAGTAGGCTCCAAATTTGCATTTTCTTCAAATTAAGGAAGCGTTATTCCATACTTAATTACCAGATTGTAAGAAAAAAATTAGATACAAAATTTTTATAAGAAGGTGAATTATATAAATCAATCTTGAAGAAGTAAGAGAGAAAAATACTTAAACACAAACACCCCGAAGAGGCTGGCCCACAGCGCCACCTTGTGTTGATAACCTGTTTGGGTTTTTTTGTATTTGTTTTTATTTTTATTTATTTATTTTTTTTTTTCGATACTAGGTAGACATTTATTTTTTGTGTATTTTACAAGTTTAATTTTGGAAGGGCTACTTGACAAATTTCAGCATTAACTGCCAACTCTATAGACATGTTCAACAAAAAAAGGCATTTACTTTTGGCCCTTTTAATACAGGCAAGTGTCCTATTGCATCACAAATAAGAGATGCTGTAAAAGATCAGAGGGCATATTAAAGAAATTGGATTTTTCTTTCAAATGCTGTTTAGTTGATAAATAACATAATACAAACATAATGGTGTGACCCATCAGTGATTTCCAGAATAAAACCCATAGGCCTACCTACTTTAAAAGGCAGGAACTAGTGAAAGTTATTAAAATCAGCATTTTTATCCTTAGATTATCAATCTCAGAATGAAACTTCTTTGATCCCAATTTTACAAGGTATGGTGTGGTGTGTCAGGAGGAGAAGGGATAAGGTGGGAGAAGGGACATGGGGGAAGGCTGGCAGTGCATGCTGAATTGCAGAAGTAGGACAGTGGCTCAAAGCTGTCACTTCCAGATAAGGATAGTGTTTTAGAAAATTTTAAATGGGTCTATAGTTGTGGTATATTGGGGAGAATATCAAAGGACTGATAATTTATCAAAAATCATTTACTGAAGGCCATGAGGGGGCTTAAGAGATAAGCAGGGATGGAAATGGGGGAGAAGTGAAGGAAAATGAGGTGGAAAAGGAAAATGAAAAATGAAGAAATGTGTCTGAATGTTGGGGAAACATAGAAAGGCCACCAGGGAAACTCTTTGTTGCCACTCAGACATGCCCTTCCTACAGGATACCTGCCCCTGAATCACCAGAGTTTGGGGCACAATTCAAGTAGAGCTCACATTTCAGTGTTGATGAGACTTCACTAATTTGGACTGAGAAAGAATACCTGTCTGATTTAGTAAAAAGTATCAATAAACATTTAGAGGTATAGTTCTGTTACATCAAATAAAATGAGGAACAAATTCCAAGTGAAGTAAGAACATATACAGGCCTTGATGAACAGTTAAAATGTTTTTTTAGGTGAGCAGCACAAGAATATTGAGTAACTTGTAAAGAGACTGCAAACATGCGCCTTCCAGTTCATCCAAACAATCCAACAATTCTATCCCAACATGCCAATAACTAGAATTGTTTTACTCAGATACAGTCTTTAAAAATGAAATGTTTCTAAGAACTGTACTATCAAATAGGAGCTACTGGACATGAAACAGGTAATTTATTTTAGCTGGTTTTCATTTAAGTATTTTTCTCCAACTTGTTTATGCCAACATACATTTACAATAAGGACAATGATTTAAATTGGTCATTTCTCAAACCACAATTCTGAAACCATAGAAATGTTTGATGAAGCCCATCTTATTCAAAAATCTTCACTCAAGCAATGGTGACACAGCCTGCAACTATACCTTCAATAAACTGAGCTAAGAAGCAGAACAGAAATATAAAAATGTATGACCTCTATCCCAAGCACCAATAATGGAGACTAAGCAATTACTTAAACCTACAAGTCCTACATGACCGGTCTCTCCTGATGGAAAATCCTGAGATTTCAATCATTGTGACTTTACAGAAGGCAGGCTGGTTTAATGAGGAAACTTACTTTTAATAAAAAGACAACAATATTTTATTTTGGGCACTTACTCAGTATTTCACAGATCCTCAACAAGTTTTGAGGTAGGTTAATATTAGTATTTATTTTACAAACTAAAACTCAGGCAGAGATTACATCACTTATTGCAAACCATAGCAGGAGTCCTACTATAACCAAGAATAACATGGTTTTTCAGATTAATCTGATGTGTGTGAATTTAACAGTGACAGCTTGCAAGTAGTCATTAAAAACAAAACCCAAACCCCACTAGGTATTACAGAAATTCTACTTTGGGTATTTTGTAATTCGTAAATCAATCCTATAATGATTATACATGCTTTTGTATTTGTTTTTAAAGACTTCTTGGTGCTAAACCACATACAGAAGTTAATATGGGTGATTTTGCCCTAATTTCAGATTAGCAAATTACTGAAATATGTAGCAAATACATACTTAAAAATAATTCTTGTCTACTAGTCAACTTCTCTGCCTGCACTGTCACAAATTATTGCTTTGTTTTGTTTTTTTTTTACTAAAATGTGGTCAATCCACTGGGGTCTTAGAAAGGAGTATTGGGAACAGATGGATTCTGTACAGAATCTAAGGGCAGAACTAATCAAAGTGTGTTGTTTTAAAGAATTTGCAACCAAAGAAGGTACATGATGAGGGTATGCACATCTAACAAAACACTGTAATTAATTTTCATTGGGTAGTTTCTATTTTTTTAACTCTTTTTTTAATGGTTACAGGCTACTGATAACTGTAATTAAAAAAACTTTGAATTCACTGTTTTGGAAATAATTGAAATAGCGACTGATCAAATCTGTCTTTAGCAAGTCTCATTTCATCTCAGCCTTCATTATTTGAACCAACGGTTGAGTACTATTTTTTAATCGCTGTCCAAATGAGAGATCTTCCATGAATTTCTGGGGACCTAGTATATAAAACACTTGAGGAAGATTATGAACAATAAACTGCAAGCCCTGTTTCTAAAGCTACTCTCCAGAATTGTCTCATGGCCTACAAGTCTGGGGATGCCTTCCATTGAACACTTTTTCTTCCTAGAATAGCATAGCAATTGTTTCTTTCCTATCTTCCCTGTCACAATGACTGATTCATTTAAGGGAAAATAAGCTTGAATTGGCTTTTTGTACTTTCTTTTTCCTCTTGTGGGGTGACCTTTATGTCCTTAAACAAAGCCTGTTATTAAATTAGGAAATAAAGGTAGCATATGTAATTTATTTAGAATGTAATCTATCAAAATACAAGACCTGTCCCTGAAAAAAAAAAAAGTAGACTCCTCAGATTCTAACTTAATTCACTTAAACCACTTAATTACAAACTTAGACACAATCAACATGACTCTGGAGTCTTTTATTTTTTATAGAGAAACAAAAGGGTTAATGTCATGTATACACACACACATACATACACATATGTGTGTGGTATTGTGTGTGTACCTAGCCGTTCAGTCTTTTCCAACTCTTTGTGACCCTATGAACTGGGCACCAGACTCCTTCATTCATGGGATTCTCCAGGCAAGAATACTGGAGTGGGTAGCCATTACCTTCTCCAGGGGATCTTCTCAACCCAGGGATCGAACCCTGGTCTCCTGTATTGCAAGTAGATTCTTTACTGTCAGAACCACCAGAGAAGCCAATAATACACACAAAAGTGGCTCAGTGATTAAAAAAAAATCTGCCTGACAATGCAGGAGACGTGGGTTCGATCCCTGGGTCAGGAAAATCCCCTGGAGGGGGAAATGGCAGCCCACTCTAATATTCTTGCTGGGAAATCCCACAGACTGAAGAGCCTGGCAGGCTACAGTCCATGAGGTCACAAAGAGTCGGACACGACTGAGCACAAAGTACATGTACACGATATATATTACAATGTTTAATGACATGTAAACTTAAAATGTTAGGTTTTAGTGTATGTATAAAGTATATATAGACATGTATATAACATATGTATATAATTCTACTGAAAATTTTGTACTTCTGTGGTTTCAGGATGTATAGATAATCGTATTATACATTCTATATCTTCAGCAGCATGGATAATGACATTTTTATAGTGTCCACTAGGAAATAACTAAAGCATATTATCTGTCTAATAAGGATAATTTTTGATTCTATGTAAGTTTTACTATAGGCAACATTCTTCCCTCTAGCACTCATCAAAAATGTTTTATTTTTAGTGAGTTGGAGTGTATTAATTAAAAAATCATTACTCTTATGACCAATTCAACAATACACTTAATTATTGTCAACGAGTCTTAGCTCTTTATAAAAGTACATTTTTTAAATGACAAACAAGGCATTTGTCACTAACAATTATTCAGGGTGTCACGTCTTTCCTTTTCATCATAAACATTTCTGTCATTCCTTTGCAGAATACATATTATTGTCTGTTTGAAATACATTATTTTTAGGAGGAAAGCTGCTCAACAGATTAGGGAATTTGAACTAGCCAGTGGAGAACTTAACTACATAAGCCCACTACACCTAATTATAAAAGATGAAGGTTTTAAAATTTGCATAATTGCAACTATTGGTAGGGGTCGGTAACATATTTGCATTATCTACTTATGTTCCACACCAACACTTTTAAGCACCACTTTAAAAAGTCTGCTAAGTCAGATGCTTGTAGATGTCAGAACATTATAACCTAAAATGCAGGCGATGCCTTTCTCTACCTACACCCCTGGGTTCTAACAGCTTTCTAAATCTTCCAAATTTTGAAACATTCTTTCTCTCTATTGTGGCATACAACAAGAGAAGTGCCTGTGCCTCTAAACCACATCCTAAGTACTCATTTATTCCTTTTGAAAATAATCATTTTGTTTGCTATAATTCGTACTAACTAATACTTACAGAAATGGCATTCACACAATAGAAGTGCGGAGATAGTCAAGAGAAGTGGTTGGTTATAGAAATTTCCCTTGTCTATCTAGTAACATGAGAACATTTAGCTCTTATTAGGAAATGTTTGTTTCATACCTCTTGAATGTAATATTTAGATTTGATATTTGTATTTATGCATATAAAATAAAAAATTTCTACATACCATTAGAATACTCCAAAGAAGGAAAAGTGATGGCATCTTAATTTACAAAAATAGAAAAAGCTACAAAAATATGATTTTTAGTTTTTATATTTTCCCATCAGTTTTCATGGAAAGCAATTAGCAATAACTATAAAAATATTTTTGATGAAAGAGGTTAGTTAACATTGCAGCTAGGTATATGCTAGCCATCTAATTATTGCTCCAATTGTGGTTTTAGTTTGTCTATTGTGTTTTTGGTAGTCTCTTCCTAACATTTTCTTCTCAAAGTACTGTATCTCAGAGCATAGTTTGTACTATTTAATTGAAAGTGAGTAATTTAGTTTATTTTAGTCAATCCATGTTAGTAATTTACCCATCCTCAGAACCCTGCTGTTTATCTTTTGTATTGAGGCATTTTCCCCTAAATTCCTATTTTGATTTTTTGTTTGCTCATTTTTATGAAATTCCATATAACCTCCTACCTATTATTTATAACTGCTGTAATAATGTTTAGTTTTTATTGCAATACTCCAGGCTCTGCTCACTTCCTATTTGATATTCCCACTATGGCTATAGTAGCATATTGCACAGAGCAGGTAGTCACTATTAGTTGAATAAGTGAAGAAATAAATGAAATGCACTTGCTATTATTTTGAAGGCAGCTAATCTGTACTAGTAAAAAAAAATTGAAGTGATGATCTATCATATTAACATTAGATTATTAAGGTTCTGCCACAAAGGTATTATTCATAAAATATAGTTGTAATTTTGTGTGGAGAAGGAAATGTGGAATAATAGAAAAACCATGGATAGACTCCAGAATCAGAAAAAAGCAGATTTAAATCCAGGTTTAATTTCTATCAACTCTGTAAACTTGGGCAAGTTATTGAATTTCTCTGAGTTTCAGGTTTGCCTTTTATAAAATGGGCAAAATTTATGTCTTATTGGGTTTCAATGAGGATAGAAATAATATTGCTAAATATTATTAAATATTTCTAAAATAATATTTCTGAAGAGTCTAGATCCTGCATATGCTCATGCTCAGTTACTTCTGTCATGTCCGACTCTCTGCGACCCTGTGGACCATGGCCCGCCAGGTTCCTCTGTCCATGGGATTCTCCAGGCAAAAATACTGGAGTGGGTTGCCATTTCCTTCTCCAGTGATAAAGTATGCAGTGAGTGGAAGTGAGTGAAGTGAAGTTGCTCAGTCGTGTCCAACTCTTTGCAACCCCATGGACTGTAGCCTACCAGGCTCCTTCATCCATGGGATTTTCCAAGCAAAAGTATTGGAGTGGGTTGCCATTTCCTTCTCTGGAGATCCTGCATATAGAAGCTATTAAATGGCAGCTATGATCATCATATTTTTTACTATCATCATAGCAAATACTCAAAGCCAATTTATCAATCCCCCATTTCCATTTTCTAATTCAGTTATTCCAAATATTATTTAGCTCTTTAAACAATAGCAGCTACAAATAGATGTTTACTTTCCTAAGGTACAAGGATTCTTTTAGCCTCCAAATATAAAGGCTCTTATGATGAATGCACAGACTTCCTGGGATACCATTAGTATTTCTGGTCTCCATACACTTAAGGATTTTCATGCAGATGGAAGAGAACTGGCTGAAGACTGCACCAGGCATTTTTCTGAATGTCTCTGCCTATGATGGGAAATTTCCTCTCTCTTCTATTCTCTTTCCCATTGAAATTTATGACAGGCTTCTCTTACACTAGGAAAATGTTATGATGGGATGGGGAGAAGGAATGGTATACAACATAAAGGTGATTTCTACCAAATATAAAAGTCCAAGTATTTAATTCAAAGTGTGTGATATCCAGGGCACCAATGCAATCACAAACTTCCATTTTCTAACACACGGAATCACAGGAGACAGATTACTTTGGCATGATTTTTGAAAATTTTCTTAATATAAATTTAAACTTTTGAAATTATCATCGACATGCAAAGAAATAGAGGAGAACTAAAACCATTGACTATTAAATCTAAAAATGACCATTGTTAGAAATCATTTCATAGTTGAGATAACAATTTTCAAGGGATGGGGTGATTTCCTTCAGCTGATTTGCGAAATGAAAATGGTGAGGATTGGAATATAGGTCTTCCTTTATACTGCACTAGGTGTCTTCAGCTGGGCTATATTTAAGCACATAACTGTGAAGCAAATAAAACTCATTGTCCTCCAGGATTAGTGTGACTTGAGAGAGCAAGTAACTCAGGGAAAGTTCAACTCAGATATGGGCATCTCCAAAATCTCTCTTGGCGTCTGTGTGACCGGGCTTGCTGCTTCTGTTCTGTCTCCCAACAGATTCACATAAGCCATTATTGATGCAACACTGTGTGTGTTTTAAAGTTGTGTGCCTCTTTGATATTAGAATATTTCTAAGAGGAAACATTTTAATTCTAGTTTATATTTTTTAAAAATGTGTCATTCTTGGCCAGCACAACATTTAATCAGATGTAAAGACTTAGAGAAACAATTTAGGAAAAGGAGACTGTAGGGGAAAAAAGCAAAAGGCATTTTATTTCCACAGTGAGTCATACTTTGTAGAGTAAGAGTGTGGAGAGTCAAACGGTCATTTTTTTTGTTTTTACAATACAAATGTAGCTGGAAGATAAGTTATTCAGTCATAATGCTATATTCATAAAAAAGCCAAACAATGTTTGCTTACAAATAAAATATGACAAGAAGATACACTTACCCGAAGTAAAATTGCTTGTGGTATGCTGGCAATTCCCAATAATCAAAATTTCACAGGAAGTAAGGTCGTTTGAGCTAGCTTTTGGTGAATGAATACATTTACTTCACACTTACAGTAAATATTGAGCTTTTTTACTTGTACTACCCAAGTTCCCTTCAGCTTCTGCTCTCCTGAGGTAACTCCCAAGCCTGACAGTTTCTGTAACTTGACTCCTCAACACTTTCCAGGAAAGAAGGCTATCAATGGGCCTCTGGTTTTATTGTTAACTCCTTCATAATAGGATAAAGTCTTTTCATCATTTTCAGCTTCTTCAGTCATAGAAATAAAAAGAAAATATCTGGCCACATTTTCTTTTTTACATAAGGTTAGACTATCTCCCCTCAGTATAATAAAATCTGTACTCAGATTTCTCAGAGTGAGCATCAAATATAAGTCTATGTGTGTGCATGTGTACGGGCCATGTACTTCCTATCACAACCTCACCTTGATGATAACGATACTGTATGGCTCCACATGAGTGTTTTTCTCACTGCAGATCTTTATTTTCTGGTTTCTGAACTCTTAACAAATTTGGTGACACTGTGGCTGATCCACTTTATCCCTGCTTTGTTTGGGGATGGTCTTGCTCTCTGAGGCTTCACTTCCCTCATTTTCATTGACTTGAGGAAAAGGTTCATTAAGCCTGATCTCTCTCAGTCTTTTTTCTTCCTCCCCTTTCTTCTCTCTTCTCCACACTGGACTCTGGGGCTCTTTATTCCTCAGGTCCCCTATAGGTTAAGCCAAAGCTCTTATCCTCTCTTCTCTTTAACTCAGAGTCAGCACAGGCATCTGTATTCCATAACCCTCCATATGAATAAATAAAAGCAGGTACCAGCCTCCCAAATCTCCAGGTTTGGCCAGACAAACAGCCTGAGTCACAGCTCCTGTCAAAGTTTCGTATCCCCTTAAAGCAAAAACTCCCCAATGCCACTGAGACTCTTCACTTCAATTCCCTGATGTTTAAATTTGCCAGACTCCTACAGAACCTCAAATAATTAACATCAAAAGAAAGACAAATTATGGACATAAATGAAGCACACTAAGGCAGAAGGAATGGATGCATTCATTTCTGGGATTAAATAATGACTTCTTTGGAGCTTCTTATGCTCTTCAGACCGTCTGATCTGTAAGAAGGCAACTAGGGTCCCAGCCAGTTTGAAAAGTTGGAGAGGTAGTTTGAACTTGCCAAGATTTTCCACTCTTTGTTCTGTGTATCTATGCTTCTTGTTCTCATAGAAATGTTGTATTTGTAAAATAGTATGCTACTGTTAGGTAATTAGAACAGGAAAAAGGAGTCCAGAATGGCGGTGGCTAAAAGACAAGGAAGGGGAAAGCCCGTGAAAATAAGACAAAGGAAGGTTCGAGGACCAGAGTGAGGACCTCAGGTAGAACAAACAGCACTCCTGGCTAGCCCAATTTACATAGGGCCGGCCCAGGGGGGAGGAGGAAAAACATAAAAAGAGGAGCCAAAGGGCCGGGTATCTCTCTCTCTTCTCTTCGCGTCTGTATGCCCTCACACCTTGAGGATGTATTTTCCTTTATTTTCTAAATAAAACTGAGCTGTAACACGGAGCTGTAATGCTGATCTGTCTGAGAGCTGTGACATGGTCTGTCCGAGAGCTGAGACACAGTTTGTCCGAGAGCCGTGACACGCTGAGGGCTTTAACGTCAGTTGTTTAAAATTTTTGTTGTGACGAGACAGAATTGAGGAAATTACACACTCCCCTGACACTACTTTGAAATTATTCCAAAATAATTGTTGTGTGAAGAAGAAACTGGTGGGTGTGGGGAGGGTTAGTGTTCCAGATCTTAGAAAGTGTTCCTTTTGTTTCTGTTTTTAAACTTGAGATTTAAACAAAGCTGAGCCATTCATATTACCAGTTCACAAAACATTATCATCCTGTGTGTAAACAAATCCCCTATCTTGGTAAATTGGTTGGTTGTTGATTTGTTGATTTTTAAAAAATTTCTTTTTTTTAATCCCTTAATCACTCCCATCACTCCCTGAATGGGCAACCATATGGATGTGTAACTTTTTATTATATTGTGTTCTTGCAAACTGTGTATTCTGTTATGTGCATGTATTTTAATATAACTGATACCACTACATAACTCTGTTTTCTACTTGAATCTTCTATGTTTCTAGCATCAATCCTTTTTTTTTTTTTTTTAGGTATAGCACCTGCTCATTATTTTTAACTGTTCCAAAATGCTCTTGATGTATACCTACCACATTTGCCTATTTATTAGAGGTCTGAGTTTCACTTCTGAGTAAAGAAAAATAAATACCCTAAAGTTTCTTTCTTCTTTTTCTGTTTGCTCTTGGAGATGTTTTTCTGTGTCTGTGCTGGATAAAGGGAATATGATGACCTAATTTAAGGATAAAAACAAAAGGAGAAAGGGTGTGATCAGAATTCTAAGTCATTTGCAATAAACAAGATTAAAACTAAAGTCTTTTAGATTCAATACTGTATAGTAATGATATTGGTCCACAGGCTTTCATCTCTCTGGACCTGCTGAGTGCTATGCGAGTGTTTGCTCAGATACTCAGTCATGTGTGACTCTGTGTGACCCCATGGTCTGTAGCCTGCCAGGCTTCTCTGCCTATGGGATTCTCCAGGCAAGAATACTGGAGTGGGGTGCCATTACCTGCTCCAAGAGATCTTCCTGACTCAGGAGGGATCGAATCCTTGTGTCTTGTGATTTCTGCATTGGCAGTCAGATTCTTTGCCTGGGAAGCCCCCTGCTGAGCGCTAATCTTGGCTAATCCACTCACTATCTCTAAATTTAGGAAAGTTATTTCACCTTGTGAGCATTGGTTACTTCATCTGTAATATGAATACACACAAAATACCTTTCTTTTACTAATCCAGAGAGGTTATACTGAGTTGCTATCACAAATCAACCGCAAATCTTGAGAGATTAAAACCATTGAAGAGATCTTTTGTTCAAGCTAATGTTTCTCAGTTCAGCTGCGAGCTTTGCTCCATGTTGCTTTCATCTGCACTGCATGGCCTAGGTTGATAAACTGACCACTGACCACCATATAGATTCCTGACTGCTGAGATGGAGGGAAAAGAGAGCTCTGGAGTCTTACACATGGGATTCAACACTAAGTCCACAAGTAACAACTATAATTCTGCATAAAAGTTCTTGGCCGTAACTGGTCTTATGACCCTACTTGACCCCAGGAGATAATAAAAGAAAACCTTACCCTGTGTCCAGAAGTTGGGGAATCTGAAATATTCAGTGAAGCATCCTAATGATTACCATATGCCTCATGTGGTCATTGTAAGTATTAATGAAGTTATTTCTTATCAAGTGGTTGTACAATACGTTGGGCACAGTAGACACTGAGTGAATATTATCTATTATTTTATAATCCTAGGAAGGTATCTAAGGCCCTCTCCAAACTTAAACACTGCATTTTATTACTTAAAAATCTTTCTTTTTTCTCTGTATATCATTAGAAAAATATGCCAACACTTCCTTCATGTTTCAGGTGAGTGGTTATTTTCAGTACCTTGATCCTTATTCCATTTCTTTTGGCTTTCCTAGCCACTGGTTCTTTGCCAATTCTGTCATTATAATGGTGTCATACCTCTTGAATCTACCTGCCCTACCAGCCTTGATGACAATTGGTGACAATCACAGCTGCCTTTGCTATGGCTTTATTTGTATATTTTGTCATACAAGTAAAGGTATTATAAAAATGAGCACTTTTTTAAAAGTGAAAGGGGGGCATAAAGTCTCAGGGAAACTAATGGATAGTCAGTCTATTTATCTCAGCAATAAACTAGTGAGCTGCTTTCATAGCTTCTTATGGTCCCCTTACTTATATGGTCCCCTTATATGGTGCCAGCTCACTAGGCTTATCCTAATTTTGAGGATTTGCTTCATTTTTCAAGATATCTTAAGCATCACTTTTCCTGGTACCTTTTCCTAGTTGCCTCATTCCTCCAAAGTTAGTACGTTCTTCCTTTGTGTTCCCAAAGAAACAGGAGTCTACTTCATGTGGTATGAAAATTATTTATTTAAATGTCTATCTCATAAAGCTGTGGGGTCCTTGAATACAGGGATCTCATTTCATTTGTCTTTGTATTCCCAGGAACCTGCAGAGTCCTGACACACAGTCAGCAATCAATGTTTGTTGCACGGATGAATGCAGTCCTAGAAATGTAATACCTTAATTAAGAAACCAAATCTTTAATGGGGTGGGAAGTGGGTATTTCAGGCATGGTGGAAGGACAGCTGGATAGGTTTTGAGGAAGAGAGGTATTTCACTTTTTCCCTAAGAATTGGCATCAATCAACTTTGTTGACTGCATTTGGATGCTGGCTGTAATTGATTCGTAGCATTTGGTGCCACTTTATTAGAATCACAGTGCTCTAATACTATCTCTATAGGACAGTTTTAGATGTTCTAAAACTGCAGATATTTCATTAATAAAACAGTAGCAATAATAATCACATATGTCTTTAGAGGATTTAAGCCCTTTAAATACCTAGACTTTTTTAATTAAAAAAAGTCCCCAGTTCCATCTCTCTCTTTAGCAAGCTTACTGAAAACTCCCTCCCAAAATGACTGGTGACAAAAGTTTTAAAAATTTGCACAATGGTTCCATAGCCTCTATAACTCTTATTGGGATACACTTTCTCTATATTCCCTTTTTTTCCCACCCAGGACATTCATTATTGTAATAATGACTTCCCTAACTCTGATCTCTCATGCCTCCAAATGTGTGCATGTACAGTCATATGGCCAGAGACTGCAAAATAATAATTAGATCATATGATTCCCTCTATCAAAAATTGTTAATAAGGTAGATCCCTATGATTTGAAAATTAAAGACCAGTATGTCCTTTTAAAATCATCAATGAGACCTAGGTTACCTTCCCAGACTCAGGACCTACTACTGCTCAGCACACTTCCTACTCTTCAGTCATACAGTTGCCTGCTTGAACGTAATGTGAACTTGCACAACAGTATCTTTTTAATGTTCTTTTTCTTCCTTACCTTGTTTTTCTTAAAAAAAAAAAAAAAAACTCCAATTTTTCATTATCTAACTTATAAAGGCTCTTATGATGGATGCACAGACTTAAATGATGCACCTTCCTTCCATTTCCATATTCTTAAAAGTTTACCTTAGTTTAGCTTTTGTGTCTCCAGTAGATTTTCAACTCAATAGAGTCTTTCATGTCCTGTTCATATTTATTCATTTTAGCGAACACTTACACTCCTGCAAATTATGACCAATTGTAAAATTGTAATTGAATTAATCATTGTAAAATAACACTGCATTAGAGTTCCAGTTCTGAAATAAGACATACTTTTTTTAAGTTATCAGTTTTGGGGGATAGAATGGACTTTCACAGGAGTTTTATCTTTCTCAAATGATTTTACACAGGTTCATATGTATATAGACTGAGGACAATCTTTTTTATTTTGTGATTTCAGTTTCTTTCTATATATCAAGAGTTATAAAGCAATAATGGAATGTACTTTATAAAAATAGGAAAATATTTTGCAAAATATACTCAATGATCATGAACACAAAATTGTTAGTATTATTTGAAGCTAATCTTACTATAAGCTGATGCATAATGCCTATAAGAGTGACATCTGGTGGCTCATAGGGAATGTTACAGTTCAGTTCAGTTCAGTCACTCAGTCATGTCCAACTCTTTGCGACCCCATGGACTGCAGCACACCAGGCTTCCTTGTCCATCACCAACTCCCTGAGCTTGCTCAAACTCATATCCATCGAGTCGGTGATGCCATCCAACCATCTTGTCCTCTGTCGTCCCCTTATCCTCCTACCTTCAGTTTTCCCCAACATCAGGGTCTTTTCCAATGAGGCAGTTCTTGGCATCAGGTGGCCCAAGTATGTTACAGTAATCTACCAGTTTTAACCTTTAAATATATTTGTATTTTAGTAACACTGTTGCCTCTGTACTAGTAAATTAGTCCTAATTATTTTCAATATTTGCTCATATATTCAAATAATGCCTTATGGAGAAAACTAATATGTTATATGTTTTATTGCCTAACATATACAAGTTTTAAGTTCATATTTTCAGTTAGTAAAAGTTGGCTAAGTTGCAAACCTGGGTTCTTCTTATGCCTGAAAGGGGTGGAAGGCAGAAGAAAGCATTAAAGCACCTGTCATGCACACCACTGTAACTGAACTCAATCCTCCCTAAACAACCCTGGTCCTCCCTAGAACATACATGTCATCATTTATCCTATGTACCCAGTGTATACTGTGGTGTAACAAATAACAAAAGACTGGAAGCTTGGAGTTCTAGACCAGCCGTACCACTATGGAATTGTGTGACCCTGAATCAGTTCTTTAATTCCTTGGGCCTTAATTTCCTCACTTGAAAAACTGAGACTAGATCTCCTCCATCTTGAAAATTCTTAATGACAGGGACTTAATAGACAGTGGTGGTTAATTACAATGATATGCCTCTCCTCTGATATTTGTCTTTAAGTGCAAAGAGGATAGGTATTTTTAAAAATGATAATAAAGGTTTTTTAAATTTATATTTAGTATTCATATAACATCCATTATCAGAGTACCCAATGGGATAACTCAAGATTCCCAGGGCCACTGGCAAGGAGCCAAAGCTATTACAGTCACATTTGTGAATAAATTAGAAACAGCTTAGGCTCAGTTTCTCACACTCAAGAACTGACTAAATGTACCTGCTGTTTTACCCTATTCAGTGATTTCCAAAGTGTCAGGAAATAGACTCATTAGAATCATCTGGACACTTGTTAAATTATGTCTTTCTCATACTCCCCACTAAATCTACTGAAGGGAAAGACTGGAATCCACATTTTTAACAAGCTCTCCTGGTGGTAATGATATTTATCTTGGTTTAGAAACTGCTTACTATCATGACTCAGAAATTATATAGATTCACACAGAAAGGGATATTGGTACAATCTAGTTGATGAAAAATAAAGTCTTTCACATCAGGACTGGTAAACTCAAGTGTCTATAGGGCACACACAAGTAATGTAAATTTTAAAAATTGGCCAAATAGGAATTAAGAGGAACTCTAGCAAACACACCCCATCGTAAAATGCGTTTATTTTTGTTTTAGTTGCTAAGTCATGTCCAACTCTTTTGAGACCCCATGGACTATAGCCCCCTAGAGTTCTCTGTCCATGGGATTTTCCAGGAAGAATACTGGAGTGGGTTGCCGTTTCCTTCTCCAGAGGATCTTTGAGACCCAAGATAAACCTGTCACTTCCGCATTGGCAGGTAGATTCTTTACCACTGAGTCACCAGGGAAGCCCCCCCACCCCCGCCCCCACCTCTGCCCATGTGAAATAGATAGCCTTTAATCAGCTGTAGTTGTCAGGAGGGAAGCTTCCCAGGCTGCCCTGCTGCTGCTGCTGCTGCTAAATCACTTCAGTCGTGTCCGACTCTGTGCGACCCCATAGACAGCAGCCCACCAGGCTCCTCCGTCCGTGAGATTTTCTACGCCAAGAGTACTGGAGTCGGGTGCCATCGCCTTCTCCGCCCAGGCTGCCCAGTGCTTTGTAAAAAGAAGATGAAATAGGGTTCATATGTGAAATCTCCAGTTTGTAGGGCTTGGAGCTAATGCACTGTGAGCCTAATGAAACACCAGTGGCTTCAGGTTTATATCGTCTATTTTATATATGGTTCTCATGTGTGCCCTCTGTCTCATGCTTCTGTTTGTCAGCTCCAGTGCGGCTTTCCATTTGACTCATTTAAAAGGTCAGATGAACCTACAGAAAACCCTATATAACTGTCATTTTATATTTCCTGTTGTCATATCCTTATAAAATTTGTCAAATTCTTATAAGATTTGTCAAAATCTTGTCTCTCGTAAAGCATTTGAGAATTTTATTCTCCAAATGTCTGAAAATGTACTCTTTTCAGGTACTTCTCCCAAACAGCTTCCCATCTCCATATATTTAACACATTACTAAAGACATTTTTCATGTTCTTAACATATTTCTATTAAGGCTTTAGCTTAAATAAATGAAGATAACACTTTCAATAATAATTTTGTTTATCACTAAGTGTATTATATACAATTAGCCTTCATATCAGAGAAGGCAATGGCACCCCACTCCAGTACTCTTGCCTGGAAAATCCCATGGACAGAGGAGCCTGGTAGGCTGCAGTCCATGGGGTCTCTAGGAGTTGGACACGACTGAGAAACTTCACTTTCACTTTTCACTTTCATGCCCTGGAAAAGGAAATGGCAACACACTCCAGTGTTTTTGCCTGGAGAATCCCAGGGACCGGGGAGCCTGGTGGGCTGCCGTCTATGGGGTCACACAGAGTCGGACACGACTTAAGAGACTTAGCATAGCATAGCATAGCATAGCATAGCATAGCATAGCCTTCATATATAAATTGAAATATTTAAACCTTATTATTTATTCATTATTGAGTGCCTATTACTTGTTTAACATTACTGTTATTAAAAGCAAGTACTGTGTGCATCTCTCTTAATTTTAGAGCCATAGTCAGAATGTTTAAAGTAAGTGAATAAAAAAAGGAACTTTGCCAATGATAAAATTAAAACAAAACCTTATGATGAGGTGTTCTCATGAATCTGGATCCTAAGCTTGAAAGAAAGCCCCTGGGACAAGTGGCAGAGCAAAGAACTTAAAGAGAAACCCAGCAGAAACTTTTCATAAAATAAATACTACATTTTATATGAGTAAGGAATTTCAGTAGTTGGCGAGAGGTAGTCAAGTTTTTTGTTTTTTGCTTAGGTGTTTTTGGTCATGATGAGTGGTGAAGTGAAGCTTCTAGGTGACAGGGAAACACTTGAAGTCTCATGAAGAGAAAGGAAGGAAAATTAAAGCACATAACTCTTAAAGAAAATCCATAACAGATGTATGAGGACTCTAAGACACACCAAAGTACTATTAATTATCTCCACATATTTGAATTGGTCATCTAAAGGAACTTAGGGATTTATTGTAACCTGGAACACATCCAAAAGCCACTATTTCTGAATATATGACATATCACCAAGACTCATATCATTGTAAAATGATATGACTAAATTAATTTGAATGAAGATAAAAGAGGTCTAAATTTTATGTCCTATAATAAGCATCACTTATATGACACATTAGTGGAATTTATAGAGGGTGATGATTTATTGAATGTTAGTTATCATCATGGCCTCAGATGAGATGATGGAGAAAGAATAAAAATAAACACAAGTGATTATCTCCACTCTGCAGTAGCTTCAGTTCTATTTAAAGAATACAAATAAAGTACAGGCATTAAAGATGCTTCAGAACCAGGTAAAACTCTGAATGCACAGTGTATTTTAATGTGAACTTGGTGCAATGAGTTTTAAGGAAGTAATGATTCAGAGTACAGTGGTGATAGCTAGGGAAATTAAATAAGCTATTTTTAATTTGTCAACATAGCTAACTCACTTTGAGTTTTTTAATTTAATTCATTCAACCATTTATTCATTCAACAAGAATTTGTTAAGTTCTTCTCTGTATTTTTATTAAAAGGTAATATATTCACATGGCTCAAAAATAAGTTATTCTCACTACTGTGCCATCCCTATCTACTCCCTTAAATGATTGATTTTATTAGTTTGTTTCTTACCTTCTCATTTATGCAAATGCAAGAAAATATTAATGTGATTTAAGAGTTTAACCCTTTTAGTATATAAAAAGTCACAGCCCTTTTAGTATATAAAAAGTCACATATTATATATACCAGTCTTTACCTTAATTCCATATTATGAGAATTCCATTTAAAATTGAATAGTATTCCAGTCTATGCCATTGTTTAACCCATCTCATATAGATGGATACAGGTTATATCCAATGTATCACTAGCATTGCTGCCATAATAATCTTGTAGATGATATTGTGTTCATATTGCTTGTCTTTTCTCACCAAACTTTCTTGATAGACTCTAAACCTAATAATATGTAAATCATTTTTGGTTCAAGAGAAAAGACAATTGTGATCTATTTATTCACCTATAATTTTATATATGGTTATATAAAACATTATACATTGTTATGAATTATGATTATGATTATATAAAACATCTATATATAGTTATATGGAGAAGGCAATGGTGCCCCACTCCAGTACTCTTGCATAGAAAATCCCATGGATGGAGTGGCCTGGTGGGCTGCAGTCCATGCGGTCGTGAAGAGTCGGACACGACTGAGCAACTTCACTTTCACTTTTCACTTTCATGCATTGGAGAAGGAAATGGCAACCCACTCCAGTGTTCTTGCCTGGAGAATCCCAGGGATGGGGGAGCCTGGTGGGCTGCCGTCTATGGGGTCACACAGAGTTGGACACGACTGAAGCGACTTAGCAACAGCATAGTTATATAGATGTAACTATATATATATATATCTGTTATATGTTATGTAATGTATAATTTTAATTTTATGTGCACTATTAGTGTTGGTAACACTCCCTAATATGAGTCACAAAATAGATTATCGTCCATTTCCTCTGAAGCAATTTTAAGATACCCTAAGACAAATAAAGAGAGGTGTCATTCTTTGGCTATCCATACCTCACACTGTAATATTTTTCCTGGTAATAATCATTTTTTCTATTTTAATTTCTTATTAGTATTAAGTTGTAGATTATTACCCAGTCAAAACATTAACTGAATCATGTCATGTCCCATGGAGTTTTATCATGTTTAAATTTTCAAAACTTGACTACATATAGGAAAATGAAAGGTGTTTAAAAAAACTAGAGCTCAGGTTCTTTCCCAAACTCCGACAGCTTGAAAGGAACTCCAACAGAGAAACAGAAGTAAAACGAAAACTCCTGGAGCCTTGGCCCACTGGTACAAGACTCTAATTGGCAGCCTTCACAGGGAATTTGTCAGTCATTCAAGTTCTATATACTGCGTTCCTGATTAAATTTGAAAATAAGGACACCAGTCTAATACTATAAGCTGTCTCAAAATTAAAGTAGCAAGTTTCATATTTTACAAAAGTTTGAATTTAATATGCACATTTCTTTTAAAACATATTCGTATTTATTACCTTTTAATATAACTGTTGCTTAAATATCTTCAAACCCTAGCCCTTGTACAAATTAGATCATGTTCATGATATTTTAATTCATGGCTCATTTAGTAAATTTATATTTTAAAAATTCCTCTGTCTAAATGTAAAATATTTCAAAGCCCTTCATTGCAATGTGGGTACATAATAGAACACACTTGACATATACTTTTGAAAACTTTTAATATCCTTTGCTAATTGAAAAAATAATAATGCTGCTGCTTCAGAAGCTCTCAAAGAATTTTAAAATTATCTGGTTTTAAAATCCTGTACGCTGGTGTGGGATCAATATTATTTTGAAGAATATGTGACTTATGAAAGCTCAGAGTTAGTGGTGGAGCTCAAAATAGAACCAATGAATCTTGACTCTCAATTTGTGGCTCTAGCTAACCACATTAACTGGACAATTTTCTTTCATCTGTGTATTATTAATAACATAATATCCTGTGACACAACAGAATAATAGCCTCTTTGTAGAATTACCTTAGAGTTATGTGGCACATGTTTTTAAAGAACATGTTATGTGCAGATATATATAACTTACAGACTGTCACATAATTAAATAATTGCTGGCTATTTAGATAAGGATTTTAGCTTCCAATAGTCTTAGTCTTATAGATATGGGCCATTTAGAAAAATGACACATCTTAAATTTACAAATAAGCTTTTTTAGGGAGACTTCAGTTTTCTCTTACCCAGATACCTCATGAAAAGGGAGGTAGTTATAACTTTTACATCCCATCTTGATTTTAGATCTGGGGTTAGGTCTGAACTGAATTAACTATTGCTTCTGGACCCAAAGGAAATTCATATTGGACAGTACTTTTTATCCCAGCTACTCAGCTTCAAATCAAAACCAATGGATTTTCCAACATACATGGTTTTTGGTTAATGTTATTACTATTAACCATTCAAATATCACAGTAACTTTGCTACATTTCCCTACATTTTATCTCTTCCCTCCCTTAGTGGCAATGATAGTGTGCTGTCAGGGTTTGCATTTTATTACTCTATTTCTAACTCCTTATATACCTTAAATGAAGGTTTTCCTCAATGGTCTCCTCTTGAACTTCTTCCTTTCTTTCTGTCATAAACGTCCATGGCTTCAGTTATTGATTATGTGACGCTCATTCCTATATACATAACAATAGCTTAACCTTACTCCTGAGGTTTACCTTCTAGTAATTTCTTCCTGGATTTTCATTAGCAGCTCAAATTCAACTATTTTAAGCTTTCCTTAATTTCTTTACCGTTGAAGGTATCAACCTCATACACCATATTATCCTAAATACCCCAGAGTCTGTTTCTTTTTCATATTGTCTTATCAGTTCAGTTCGGTTCAGTCATTCAGTCATGTCTGACTCTTTCTGACCCCGTGGACTGCAGCACGCCAGGCTTCCCTGTCCATCACCAACCCCGAAGCTTGCTCAAACTCATGTCAATTGATTTGGTGATGAGATCCAATCATCTCATCCTCTCTTGTCCCCTTCTCCTCCTGCCTTCAATCTTTCACAGCATCAGGGTCTTTTCCTATGAGTCAGTTCTTCGCATCAGGTGGCCAAAGTATTGGAGTTTCAGCTTCAGCATCAGTCCTTCCAATGAATATTCAGGACTGATTTCCTTTAGGATGGACTGGTTGGATCTCCTTGCAGTCCAAGGGACTCTCAAGAGTCTTCTCCAACACCATAGTTCAAAAACATCAATTCTTTGGTGCTCAGCTTTCTTTATGGTGTAACTCTCACATCCATATAAGACTACTGGAAAAACCATAAGTTTGACTGATGGAGCTTTGTCAGCAAAGTGTCTTATAATTATACCTTTATAGGTCTTTTATTCCAGCTAAATTTCAAGCTTCTCATGAACAGGGCCTTATTCATCTTTGTGGTCCTGTACTTAGCACTATATAGCACCTGGTAAGAATGCATGAATACATTACCATTGTGTAAAGGTCTGGAAAACTTTCAGGATATTTGAGATAAAAGAGATCTGTTTCATGCGAGAAAAACAATATACACTTTGTTTCATAAAATATTTCCAATGAATAAATTATTAAAATCTACTGTATTAATATACTGCAATAACATTGCAATATATATTATTATTATTTAGTTTGGGGATATAAACAATAATATTACATTTTTTGATGGAGCAGCTTCAAAAATAGTCTTATAAACTTTATGCTCTGTTAATGTTTATGTTACTAAAGTGTTAGGTATTTATAATTATGAAGGAAATACAGTTAAGACCAAAGCATTTATAATCGAATAGGATTTGATTATCCATTAATACTAAATGGGAGGTTCATGACCTGAGCCTAATGGGCCCTCTACAAGTTGTAGTGGACAATTAAACGACTCAGCAGTGAAACTGACATTGAGGAGCAGATTTTGCCTGCCAGCCACTCTCAGGGTTTGAATTTCACTGGATCATGTTCCAAAAGGTCAGCACTGGCCAGATGACCAGTCCAGAACTGCAGATGGTAATGTGGTCACCTGACCACTCTGGGGCTCCCCAACCTGCTGCACAGGCTCAAGTTCACTGAAAGGTCTCAGCAAGCTCTGTGCCACTACTCTGGAATACCATAATTCCCAGGTACTCTCTCTTCTACATTATGTAGAATAAAATACTTTTGGTCTTCCAGCCAGAGGATAAAATCATGACACTGTTGTCACATTTGAAAGTTAGCAACTTAGCTATAGAAAGCAGCTCAATGCGAGACAGCTTTTTCAGACGAATGTTTATATTCTTTAAATGAAACAGCATTTACATACTCACCAGATCTTGGGAGACATTCAAGACACAGCGTTCAAGTCTGACCATGCCAGTTACTAGCTACATGTCCTTGTGCCTGTCATGTCATCTCCTTGAACCTCTGTTTTATTTCCTGCTATAAGCTGGAGAACACAGTGCTGTACCTATTCTACCCTGCCAACTTCAGAGAGTTGAGAAACATAGCATGTAAGTCATTGGCAAACTATCTGGTGATACACAGACATACTATCCATTTTCTTTCTGCTTGAATGAGAGTCTTTTTGTGAATCTCCAAAGAAAAATGTGGAAAAAATATTTGTTCTTAGTTTTGGACCACATGAATTAGACTTAGTGATTAGATTAAAAAAAAAAATTTATTGCCCTTAAACTTTTTTTTTAAAGAGGCCCCAAAGGAGGAGACGATCTAAAAACATCTCTTGCCAATGATTCTCTTGCCCAAATTTTGCCCAATCTAGCAGGAAAATGAGACTAGCTTTAATTTGAAATATTTTTATACTCTTGCTAGGGCTTCCCAGGTGGCGCTACTGGTAAAGAACCTGCCTGCCAATGCAGGAGACACAAGACACGTGGGTTCAGTTCCTTGGTCAGGAAGATCCCCTGGAGGAGGGCATGGGAACCCACTCCAGTATCCATCCCTGGAGAATCCCATGGACAGGAGAGCCTGATGGTCCATGGTCCATAGGGTCGCAAAGAGTCAGACATGACTGAAGCAACTTAGCACACACACACACATACCTTTTCAGAGTCAGAATTGAGGAATGTACGTTTGAACATGACTTGATACTATTGTATTACTTACGCTCAAGTAGCATTTCAAACGGAGAAGGCAATGGCAACCCACTCCAGTACTCTTGCCTGGAAAATCCCATGGACTGAGGAGCCTGGTGGGCTGCAGTCTATGGGGTTGCTAAGAGTCGGACACAACTGAAGCAACTTAGCAGCAGCAGCTGCAGCATTTCAAAAAATCTTACAGGATACAGTCTTTTCCCAGTGTTTTTATTCTTTGACAGCACAGGTTGATTGGACTGTAACTCTCATTGTTTCAATGGGGTGTTTCATTTGCCCAGAGATCCAACCTCTTGGACATTACACACTCAAGGTAAATGGGGCAAGATTAGGTCCATAATATAAAGTACTCATCTACACACAATAGAGAGACCAAAACAAAACAAAACAAAACTGGGCTCACAAGTGATGCTGAAATCTCAAATGATGAGCTTATTTTTTTCTGAAAAGCCTCCTATGAATACTCAGAAATGGATAGTATATATGAAAAGAACTCCTACAGTACTTGCATAAGCCCTTAGCATGGCTTCTACAGAGTTTGTGCACAAATGTCATTACAAATGTCATTAGGAGACAAATGGTATCTCTTGGAGGTAAGATTTTAACCTTGCTTCAAATTGTAACATCCTAAAGAAGGGGTTGGACTTCCCTGGTGGCTCAGTGGTAAAGAATCTGCCTGCCAATGCAGGAGACCTGGGTTCAATCTCTGGGTCAGGAAGATCCTGTGGAGTAGGCAATGGCAACCCACTCCAGTATTCTTGCCTGGGAAATCCCATGGACCAAGGAGTCTGGTGGGCTACAGTCCATATATGCGTGTTCAGTCACTAAGTCATGTCTGACTCCTTGCGACTTCATGGACTGTAGCCTACCAGGCTTCTCTGTCCATGGGATTTTCCAGGCAAGAATACTGGAGTGGGTCGCCATTTCCTTCTGTAGGGGATCTTCCCACCTAGAGATCAAACTTACATCTCCTGAATCTCCTGCATTGGCAGTCATATTCTGTACCACTGAGCCACTTGGTAAGCCTGGGCTACAGTCCATGGGGTCACAGAAGATTTGGACATGACTTAGTGACTAAGGCTTCCCTGGTGGCTCAGATGGTAAAGAATCTGCCTGCAATGTGGGAGACCCGGGTTCAATCCCTTGGGTCAGGAAGATACGCTGGAGATGGGAATGGCCACCCACTCCAGTATTCTTACCTGGAGAATCCCATGGAAAGAGGAGCCTGGTGGGCTACAGTTCATGGGGTCACAAAAGAGTTGGACATGACTGAGTGACTAACACTTCCACTTAGTGACTAAACAACAACAAACAAGGGCTTAAAATGTTTGAATTTAGAACAAATGCGAAAAGCAAAATTTTTGTTTTGTTGGTTTGAGAATATTTTCACCAGATGAAAATCAAATGTACCTGGTGTTTCCTTATTTTGCCCAGTTTTATTTCTCTGCATGCAACAGCTAAGAGAACAGAGGTATGTGTCTGCATCTAACAGCCTTATCTCAAAGTTCTCAGGAAAAACAACCAAGAGCACAATGGAAAAAGAGGCAGATGTACAGTCCTCCAGCCTCCCGTTGGCTTGGCTTTGTTTCAGGCCCTGAGAAATTGAGAGAATGCTGATTTGCATGGTTGATGCAGATCAAAGGGAAAGCAGAGTGGCTCGTTGTTTGTGCACTTTGGATTCCTTGGAGCGAAAACAAGGGGACAATAGATAGATAAGTTATCTCCTAGAAACTATAATGCTAGTATTCCTACCTTGTTTTTGTGAAAATCTGAAAACAGGGTGAGTTTTGTAGCATTCAGAAAAGGAATACAGTCATGTTAGAATACAGTAGAGGTAGAAAGAGACAGTTGTGGCTATTTCTTTAAGTGTTCCCTTGCAGCGTGGGCACTCAGCTTTCAGAGTAGCTTATGTTTGGGTTGCACCTGTTGGTTTCTAAAAACCATCTACACATTTGTGGCTAAAACTTTCCTCTCTTGAGTATCTCCTGAAGATTTAGAATCCAGGAACCTGGATTCCTGTTTGTTCACCCAGTCACCATCCCCAATATGGTACCCACACCTGGGACTCATCACTCACCTACTGTCTTCATATCTGGCCCCAATACATCAGTCACCACCAGTTTTTGCCCCCTGATTTATTTGCCCTGAGGGAACTATTGGAGCAGCTGGTGGGGACAAATTGTACTCTCTAACTTTTTCTTTAGTTTGCACCTTAGGATGCTTTGGCCTTCCCTAGTGGCTCAGCTGGTAAAGAATCTGCCTGCAGTGTGGGAGATGTGGGTTCATTCCTGGTTGGGAAGATTCCCTGGAGAAGGGAATGGCAACCCACTCCAGTATTCTTGCCTGGAGAATCCCACGGAGAGAGGAGCCTGGCCGTCTACAGTCCAAGAGATCTCAAAGAGTGGGACAACTGAGTGAATAATACTGTGACTTTCACTTAGTACACATTGGTTAGAAGAGGTATGCTCCGTATGCCTAAGAGTGTTCTCTGGAGGCTGCTCTAGAAGCATTTGAACTATATGCAAATCTGTCCCCACCTTCATTTCTAAAGCTGACCACCCCCCCCACCCTTTCTTTCCAGCCTAGGTGCCTGTATGGCCCCACACAACCCAAGTCTGGCTTGCAGGGTCAAGCTGTCCTTTCACAGTGGGAAAAAGCTGATGAAAATCCTTCACACAGAGGTGTTAAAAGCTTAATGATGAACACTCCCTTGAGTATCTTCATTTTGAAAGAGATTGCCTGGAGAGGTTATTGATTTACACAGAGAAATGGATTTCTAATCCTGGAATTTCTTTAGGAAGAGGGAAAGAGATTTACTTGGGTGGGGATAGAGATCATTTTTTTTGGTGGGGGGAGGGGGGTAACTCCAGAAATTAAATAGAAACAGCTACCTGATTTGTCCTCTGATGAGATGGCCTGCAGTGTGGGAGATGTGCCTTTGACCCAAATATAGTGATAAGCTTTGATAGGAAAAAAAGAGGAGAAGAGAAGCAGGAGAGGAAGAAAGATAGGAGAGAGGGGAGAAGAAAAACTGGAGATGCACAATCACTTTACAATAATAGAAAAAGGACAGAGATTTCCATAACGCCCACTTCTGTGAGGAAATGTGTTTCTAGAAAAATATTAAAATATTTAGATCAATTTGGCATAGTACAGGAATAATGGGCTTTCGCAAATGAACTATATTAAAATGAATATGTATTAGCAGCATAAAGTACAAATAAAGTACTGTCTAAAAATACAGAATAAATCTAATCAAGTGTAGCATCATTTTCTTGCATGTGCTTCCATAAGATTTTTAAAAGTTTCAGTTGCTAGAGATTATGACTCCAGAAGAAACAAAGAAAAAGAAAAAAGAAAAAGCAAACACACTAGGACAAAATGAGATCGTTGCTATTGGATATCAAAGATTAGTTTTAAGAATAGCCACTTCATATCCAGATAGAAGCAGTATGAGTTAGCCAGCAGTAATATTGATAAAAAATATTTAAGATAATGATAATGTTAAGGATGATCACATGGCATTGTTCTAAATCTTTACCAAACTAGATCGTCAACAACAATTCTATGGACTAGATACTTTCAATATTAACATTTTAATAAGGAGGAAAAGGAAGCACAAAATGTTGATGTGATTAAAATTAATAAGTAGCAGAACTCAGAAGTAAGCCAAGTACAGAGTTCTAAAGTTTTTCTTTAGTGTATTCTGAGGCTACATATTAGCATTTCAATGAAGTTTGTCAAAAACTTTTGCTGTGCTTTTGAATTGTCCTAATCCGCTCCTTTGTTTCAGTGCTGTGGTAGTTTCTGATGACCGAGTCCAAACAATGACACATCTTCACAACATTTAAAATCCTGCAAATCAATACTTCAAAGGGAGTAGGAACCAGTTGCTTTGGGATTTAGACAAATGGAGGACAGTGGCTTAAATCAATCTTTCAATAGCCATAATTTCATTACATTAAATAACAGCTGTAACAATACCATTTAAAATTCTAGGTTTGGAAGAGACACTAGAGAAAATTTTATCCCTCAACCTCACTTTATGGATGAGGAAATGGAGTCCTAAAAAGAACATTAACTAAACTGATCAAGGAACATAAAACTGAAAAGGACTGATTTTCCAAAACGTAGCTTTAAGTGACATTAACCATTTGTGCTGTGGGGTGATTTGTGATACAGTTGACTTAGTCTAGGATACTGAGATGGCTGACATAAAATAAGCACTTTGTCACTGTTTGTTAACCTTTAAACTTTAATCAACTTTGACTTTTGCCCAGAGGCTCTAGAATCCTCACTTTTGTTATAGCAGAGTAAAAGATGGACTTTGAGATAGCTCTTCCTCCATTCCTGTTTCCCCTCCCACATTCATTGTTATCCTCCACTGAGGGATGAAAGGCTTTTACAAGATTATTTCTTAGGGAGGAATCATTCTTTTCTTTACTTCCTTTACTTTGTTTTTTAAAAGTGTTTCATGTCTAGAACCAAGACAGAAATTCTGGGTTAACATGCTTAGTTGATAATTTGTACTTCTTTTCTAACAAATCACTCCCTGGTTCTAGAATTATTAACTTACATATTAAATTTTGTTTTCTAGTATGTGTGTGTATGTGTTTATACATGTGAATATATGTATATGTATACATTTTCTATGTGTGTATATGTCTATGTGCAGTAGTACTGGTAATGAAAGCTGCTCAGTCTTGTCTGACTGTTTACAAGCCCATGAACTATACAGTCCATGGGATTCTCCAGGCCAGAATACTGGAGTGGGTAGCCTTTCCCTTCTCCAGGGGATCTTCCCAACCCAGGGATCGAACCCAGGTCTCCCGCATTGCAGGCAGAGCCACAAGGGAGGCATGTGTATGTGTCAGTCAGTCAGTGCAGTCACTCAGTTGTGTCCAACTCTTTGTGACCCCATTAATCACAGCACTCCAGGCCTCCCTGTCCATCACCATCTCCTGGAGTTCACTCAAACTCACGTCCATCAAGTCAGTGATGCCATCCAGCCATCTCATCCTCTTTTGTCCCCTTCTCCTCCTGCCCCCAATCCTTTCCAGCATCAGAGTCTTTCCCAATGAGTCAACTCTTTGCATGAGGTGGCCAAAGTACTGGAGTTTCAGCTTTAGCATCATTCCTTCCAAAGAAATCCCAGGGCTGATCTCCTTCAGAATGGACTGGTTGGATCTCCTTGCAGTCCAAGGGACTCTCAAGAGTCTTCTCCAACACCACAGTTCAAAAGCATCAGTTCTTTGGTGCTCAGCTTTCTTCACAGTCCAACTCTCACATCCATACATGACCACTGGAAAAACCATAGCCTTGACCAGACAGACCTTTGTTGGCAAAGTAATGTCTCTGCTTTTCAATATGCTATCTAGGTTGGTCATAACTTTTCTTCCAAGGAGTAAGTGTCTTTTAATTTCATGGCTGCAATCACCATCTGCAGTGATTTTGGAGCCCCCAAAAATAAAGTCTGACACTGTTTCCACTCTTTCCCCATCTGTTTGCCATGAAATGATGGGACCAGATGCCATGATCTTCGTTTTCTGAATGTTGAGCTTTAAGCCAACTTTTTCACTCTCCTCTTTCACTTTCATCCAGAGGCTTTTTAGTTCCTCTTCACTTTCTGCCATAAGGGTGGTATCATCTGCATATCTGAGGTTATTGATATTTCTCCCGGCAATCTTGATTCCAGCTTGTGCTTCTTCCAGCCCAGCGTTTAATATATACCCACTGCCCCACATTTCTTGAAAGCCTAGTGCCATCCTAGATTTTGGATTAAAATGTTAGCTCCAGCCCTTAGTGGCTACCTAACTTTACACAATTTACTTGCCTTCTTAACTCTCTTTTTTCTCCCAGTTTAATACTCTCTATATAATAATACTAATAGTATTATTTTTCAGAGCAGCTTTAAGGATAACAGACATATGTGACTGTGTAAAGATCTAGCACAACATCTGGCATATAGTATGTGCTCAATAAATGTTACTTATTATTTTTGCCTGCCCTATAGTAGGTATTCAGTAAATACTGCATGCATACTCAGTTGTGTCCAACTCTTTGCAACCCCACTAGGCGGTAGCCCACCAGGCTTCCTCTGTTCATGAGATTATCTCTGCAAGAATACTGGAGTGGGTTGCTATTTCCTCCTCCAGAGGATCTTCCCAACTCAGGGTTTGAATCCATGTCTCCCAGGCCTCTTCCATTGCAGGTAGACTCTTTACTGCTAAGCCATGGCCTGTTCAATAAATATTACTAGTGCTTCTATTGGGGCTTCCTGGTTGGCACTAGTGGTAAATAACCTGCCTGCCAATGCAGGAGACATGGATCCAATCCCTGGGTTGAGAAGATCCCCAGGAGGAGGGCATGGCAACTCACTCCAGTATTCTTGCCTAGAGAATCCCAGGGACAAAGGAGTCTGGTGGGCTACAGTCCATGGGTTCACAAAGAGTTGGACACGACTGAAGTGACTTAGCATGTACACACAATGCCATTATCATTATTATTATTCTGTTTCTCTGAACGTTCATAATTTCTCTCACTACCATAGCAACAATGCTTTGTAACTACCACCACATAACTTCATTCTTAAAGTAGAAAAATAGGAGCATGAAATATAAAGATTATCCATATACAGCAATCATATAAAGTGTTTCATAATGGTAGATGTTTTTATGGTGTTGTTTGCCAACATCATTGTTGTACAAGGCTTGCTGTGCACATCTTCCTTCCTATCTGTTCTAGCTTCTTAATAAAGCTAGTCAGCTTAGCTCTTCAATTGTCAGACAAATAGGAAAGCACTAATGAGACAGAAATCTTAGTTCTGGCAGTATTCTCCATTGTGGCTTTGGCCAGGTTGTTTGTCATCTTTAACATTAGTTTCTCAATCCTATGATGAAGTGTCTAAATGAGATCTTCAACATATCTTCCACAATTTCACGTAGAAATCATTCTTTTAAATCTATAACGTGAATGAAAGCTATAGGACACTCACCAGTCACTGAAAATGACATGACCAGCACTTTGCTTTCAGAATCTTATTTTGAAATAATCCAGTGAGATTATAAAAGAGGCACATGCCCATTGGAAGTCAAATACTGAGCATCCCTGTTTTAAATAGTTTTTTAACTTCCTTTATTTCTTTACTCTAATTTGGCTGCCTTGTACAGTATCAGGATAAAAGGCAGTGTATACGTTACTTAGACAGCGAGGATTGCCACGTTAGTCATTTGTTTTGTTAATGTCATTGCAAATTTTCTACAACATCAACTTAGACCTTATTATCTGTGGAACCACAGAGTGTCATATCTGATGAGCCATAATGCAACATACTTTTGTCAAAAAATCTATTTGTTGAGTAAAAGGCATTTAAGGGTTCTCATTTAAAATATATGGTGTATGCTGACATCTATCGGAGATTGTGTGTAATGAATGATATATAGCTAAAATCAAGATTCTCTGGGTGTGGTAAGCTTTTAGTTTAAGGAAAATGTATTAAAATAACAGGAAACAGGAAAATAGAAATTCACTATTAACACATAAGGTGTATTTTTCTCTGAAGTATTGAAGATGCTCAGTATATATCCCATAAAATAAATTGCTTCAAATGACTGGAAAAATTGAAGGGGAAGAGAGCAATTTCCATGGTAACCATATAAAGGGGAATTTCTCAAAGGAAGAGTAAGGTGAAGAACAGAAATATTTTAAAAAGGTTGGACAAAAAAGGAGAATATACTTGCCAATCAAAGAAGTAAGTTTAGAAGTGGTTCTTTAGTTAAAATATCTTCATAAAATACTGTTTACTATTTAATTCTCTAAAACAATAATACTAATAAAACAACTGTGGATATACAGTTATGTCATGTACTATACCAAATAAATTATATTCCCCCCTAAAAAATTATATTTCCAGTTAAAGTGATGTGTCACAGATACATCTGAGGAAGTCGGGGCAACACAGCATGGATGGAAGAGGGAACTGGTGGTCACAGGTGTGGTTCCAGATCCCAGGTCAGCTGAAAATTGAAAATGAAAGTCGCTTCAGTCCTGTCCAGCTCTTTGCAACACTATAGACTGTACCCACCAGGCTCCTCTGTCCCTGGGGATTCTCCAGGCCAGGCAAGAACACTGGAATGGATAGCCATGCCCTCCTCCAGGGGATCTTCCCAACCCAGGGATCACACACAGGTCTCCCGCATTGCAGGCAGATTCTTTGCCGTCTGAGCCACCTCCCTGGAATCCCTGAACCTTAGTTATTTTACCTATAAAATGAGAAGAGATGACAAGACAATTTCCAAGACTAAATCCAGGTTTCAATTTTCTAAGTATGATTTTTAAAATAGTGGTGACTTTTCTTTTCTAATGATTCTATTAGTGGTTAATGATATGCAACCTTGCAAGAAGCGCTAACCTCTCTGTACCACCATTTCCTCACTTACCATCACAGGTGTTGGGACTAGGTGATGTTTAAATTGAAATCTCTGAAAAGTTATTATCGTCAAACACTTTACCATATTCCCTAATCCATTTGGGGCTTAATGAATTCAATCTACCTTAAGGTAGAGTTAAGAAAATCAATGAAACCTGATGCATATAGAAAAAAAGATAATTTATATTGAACATGGACTGCTGCCTCTAAAACGGCAGAGTAGAAGGATGTGCAACAGAGGATGAGATGGCTGAATGGCATCACTGACTCAATGGACATGAGTTTGAGCAAGCTCCAGGAGATGGTGAAGGACAGGGAAGCCTGGTGGGCTGCAGTCCATGGGGTCGAAAAGAGTCAGACACAACTTAGTGATTGAACAATATTGAACATGAATATATCTCCATATATTTAAATAAACTTGAAGATAATATTTTGATTTTTAAATGTCTATACACCCACACCACTTCTGTTTTTTGTCCATACTGTGGACAGTAACAAAAAAGTTAATGTCTCTCTGCTGGTTTTGTCTCCTTTTCAACTCTGTTCCTAACCATGCTTCACATTTGGACCAGTGGCACTAAAGAGAAAAACAGGGCTAAATTTCTGAGTTCAATTCCCCAGATCCTCCCAAAGCCTTTATAGCTTAAGCTGAGATTCATCGAGGGACTGTCTGAGTTTTGGAAACACAACTAAATGTGCATTTCCTATACCTGAAAAGAGACACTTTACCATGACTAATTATACTGTCTATATTCAAACATTACTCATTCTGGAGAAAGCTACATGTTATTAGAATTCTTCATATTCAACAAAAGAAAAACCTTTTTCTGATGTTTGGATTTAAAGCCATGCTTAGAATACACTCAATAGTAAATTAAAGATCAATTTTATTGGGTATGTATGATGTGCCAAAACTGATGTTAAAACTTCAGGCATAGTGTCTCATTCAATCTTTATAATTAATTGAAGTTTTTATAACATTTTAATAAATGAAAACAATAAAACTTTAAAAGTTTGACATGTTAAGCTTAACATATTATAAATTCACAATCATTATGCTTCAGTCTTACACATATATATTTTGTGTCACACAGGCACATACATAGATTCACTTTAATGGTTTCCTACCATCATTATAACAGGTTTAGTATTTTCAAATTTATATTATGAGATAGTAGTCAGTGGAATGGGGGGAGTTCAGGATAGGGAACACATGTACACCTGTGGCAGATTCATGTTGATGTATGGCAAAACCAATACAATATTGTAAAGTGAAAAAAAAAAAGAAAGAAAGAAACTTTCTTAATCTAATAAGGGTGTATTTTTAAAAAGACAGCATATATCATAATTACTATTGAATTATTTAAAGGTATTTTTGCTGGAAATCAAGGACAGGACATAGATGCATGCTATCACTGCTTGTAGAAAGCATAATATCAGAATCTTAGTAATATAAAATATCAAGGACAAAAAACATTAGTTTGCAAAGCAAGAAATTAAGCTATCAGTGGCATGATTGTGTACACTGAAAATACCGATTCTTAACAAGGTAGCTAGATGTAGCAGTTTTTGTTTGTTTTTTCATCACTAAGTTGTGTCCACCTCTTGTGACCCAGAGCCTGCCAGTCTCCACTGTCCATGGGATTTCTCAACAAGAATACTGGAGTGGGTTGCCATTTCCTTCTCCAGGTGATCTTCCTGACCCAGGGATGGAACCCACGTTTCCTGCATTCTTTACCACTAAGTCACCAGGGAAGATTCTTTACCACTGAGTCACCAGGGAAGCCATGATGTAGTACAGTAGCTGAATACAAAGCAAATATAAAACAGTAGATTATGTTTCTAAATAACAGAAATAAGCAGATGGAAACTGAAAAAAAAAATTAAATAACATCAAAATACAAAGTACTGTGGGAAATTTTGATTAAATAATGCAAGACCTCTACATTCAAAGCAACAATTACAATTAAAAGAAATTAAAGAAGGGCTATACGAGGAAAGAGGAACAATGTCCATGGATTGAAACTCTCTATATTACAAGGATATCAATTCTGGATGACAGGCATTTCTAATAAAAAACACAAACTAATGACATAGAATTTATATCTGGTTGTATATTCATTTGGAATAACACCAATTTTGACAAAAATAGATTTACACAAAATATTACATTTGAGAGAGCATCATAAAGGTTCACAAATACAAAACAAAGGGAAGTCTGACAATTTCAGCTAGTACAGATACAATGAGTCACTTTTAGATGGAGGGAATTTATTAATTACATGGACAGCATGAAAAAAGAATGAGCCAAAGGTGCCAGCTCCCTGACTCCCTGAGCAACACATTGAAAAGAATAACACTGAAACAAAAAGAGGTGAATGACTGTAATACAAGTTGTAGAATAATATGTTGCCACAGAACAAAATCTAGATTGCAGCTATGAGATTTTCTATTCTGTAGCTGTTCAAGGGTTCTCAAGGCAAGAATACTGAAGTGGTTTGCCATTCCCTTCTCCAGTGGACCACATTCTGTCAGACCTCTCCACCATAACCTGTCCATCTTGGGTGGCCCCACACAGCATGGCTTAGTTTCATTGAGTTAGACAAGGCTGTGGTCCATGTGATCAGATTGGCTAGTTGTCTGTGATTGTGGTTTCAGTGTGTCTGCCCTCTGACGCCCTCTCACAACACCTACCATCTTACTTGGGTTTCTCTTATCTTGGACATGGGGTATCTATTCACGGCTGCTCCAGCAAAGCGCAGCCACTGCTCCTTACCTTGGACGAGGGGTATCTCCTCACAGCCACCCCTCCTGACCTTGAATGTGGAGTAGCTCCTCTCAGCCCTCCTGCGCCTGTGCAACCGCTGCTCCTTGGACCTGGGGTAGTTCCTCTTGGCCGCCGCCCCTGACCTCAGGCGTGGTATGAACAGTATGAAAAGGGAAAATGATAGGATACTGAAAGAGGAACTCCCCGGGTCGGTAGGTGCCCAATATGCTACTGGAGATCAGTGGAGAAATAACTCCAGAAAGAATGAAGGGATGGAGCCAAAGCATAAACAATACCCAGTTGTGAATGTGACTGGTGATAGAAGCAAGGTCCTATGCTATAAATAACAATGTTGCATAGGAACCTGGAATGTTAGGTCCATGAATCAAGGCAAATTGAAAGTGGTCAAAAAAGAGATGGGAAGAGTGAATGTCAACATTCTAGGAATCAGCTAACTAAAATGGACTGGAATGGGTGAATTTAACTCGGATGACCATTGTATCTACTACTGCAGGCAGGAATCCCTTACAAGAAATGGAGTAGCCATCATGGTCAACAAAAGAGTCCAAAATGCAGAACTTGGATGCAATCTCAAATCAACAGAATGATCTCTGTTCGTTTCCAAGGCAAACCATTCAATATCACAGTGATCCAAGTCTATGCCCTGACCCATAATGCCAAAGAAGTTGAACGGTTCTATGAATACCTACAAGACCTTTTAGAACTAACACCCAAAAAAGATGTCCTTTTCATTATAGGGGACTGGAATGCAAAAGTAGGAAGTCAAGAAACACCTGGGGTAACAGGCAAATTTGGCCTTGGAATACGGAATGAAGCAGGGCAAAGGCTAATAGAGTTTTGCCAAGAGAACGCACCTGTCATAGCAAACACCCTCTTCCAACAAAGCAAGAGAAGACTCTACACATGAACATCACCAGATGGTCAACACTGAAATCAGACTGATTATATTTTTTGCAGCCAAAGATGGAGAAACTCTATACAGTCAAAAAAAAAAACAAAACCAGGAGCTGACTGTGGCTCAGACCATGAACTCCTTATTGCCAAATTCAGACTGAAATTGAAGAAAGTAGGGAAAACTACTAGACCATTCAGGAATGACTTAAATCAAATCCCTTATGATTATACAGTGGAAGTGAGAAATAGATTTAAGGCACTAAATGTCATAGAGTGCCTGATGAACTATGGACAGAGGTTCATGACATTGTACAGGAGACAGGGATCAAGACCATCCCCATGGAAAAGAAATGCAAAAAAAGCAAAATGGCTGTCTGGGGAGACCTGTATTTGTAAAATAGCTGTGAAAAGAAGAGAAGCGAAAAGCAAAGGAGAAAAGGAAAGATATAAGCAGCTGAATGGAGAGTTCCAAAGGAAAGCAGGGAGAGATAAGAAAGCCTTTCTCAGTGATCAATGCAAAGAAATAGGGGGAAAACAACAGAATGGGAAAGACTAGAGATCTCTTCAAGAAAATTAGAGATACCAAGGGAACATTTCATGCAAAGATGGGCTCGATAAAGGACAGAAATGGTATGGACCTAACAGAAGCAGAAGATATTAAGAAGAGATGGCAAGAGTACACAGAAGAACTGTACAAAAAAGATCTTCACAACCCAGATAATCACAGTGGTGTGATCACTCACCTAGAGCTAGACACCCTGGAATGTGAAGTCAAGTGGGCCTTAGAAAGCATCACTACGAACAAAGCTAGTGGAGGTGATGGAATTCCAGGGGAGCTATTTCAAATCTTGAAAGATGATGCTGTGAAAGTGCTGCACTTAATATGCCTGCAAATTTGGAAAACTCAGCAGTGGCCACAGGACTGGAAAAGGTCAGTTTTCATTCCAATCTCAAAGAAAGGCAATGCCAAAGAATGCTCAAACTACCACACAATTGCACTCATCTCACACGCTAATAAAGTAATGCTCAAAATTCTCCAAGCCAGGCTTCAGCAATACATGAACCGTGAACTTCCAGATGTTCAAGCTGGTTTTAGAAAAGGCAGAGGAACCAGAGATCAAATTACTAACATCTGCTGGATCATGGAAAAAGCAAGAGAGTTCCAGAAAAACATCTATTTCTGCTTTATTGACTGTGCCAAAGCCTTTGACTGTGTGGATCACAATAAACTGTGGAAAATTCTGAAAGAGATGGGCATATCAGACCACCTGACCTGCCTCTTGAGAAACCTACATGCAGGTCAGGAAGCAACAGTTAGAACTGGACATGGAACAACAGACTGATTCCAAACAGGAAAAGGAATACATCAAGGCTGTATATTGTCACCCTGCTTATTTAACTTATATGCAGAGTACATCATGAGAAACGCTGGGCTGGAAGAAGCACAAGCTGGAATCAAGATTGCCGGGAGAAATATCAATAACCTCAGATATGCAGATGACACCACCCTTATGGCAGAAAGTGAAGAGGAACTAAAAAGCCTCTTGATGAAAGTGAAAGAGGAGAGTGAAAAAGTTGGCTTAAAGCTCAACATTCAGAAAACGAAGATCATGGCATCTGGTCCCATCAATTCATGGGAAATAGATGGGGAAACAGTGGAAACAGTGTCAGACTTTATTTTTGGGGGCTCCAAAATCACTGCAGATGGTGATTGCAGCCATGAAGTTAAAAGACACTCCTTGGAAGGAAAGTTATGACCAACCTAGATAGCATATTGAAAAGCAGAGACATTACTTTGCCAACAAAGGTCCGTCTAGTCAAGGCTATGGTTTTTCCAGTGGTCATGTATGGATGTGAGAGTTGGACTGTGAAGAAAGCTTAGCGCTGAAGAATTGATGCTTTTGAACTGTGGTGTTGGAGAAGACTCTTGAGAGTCCCTTGGACTGCAAGGAGATCCAACCAGTCCATTCTAAAGGAAATCAGTCCTGGGTATTTACAGGAAGGACTGATGCCGAGGCTGAAACTCCAGTACTTTGGCCACCTCATGCGAAGGGTTGATTCATTGGAACAGACTCATGCTGGGAGGGATTGGGGGCAGGAGGAGAAAGGAACAACAGAGGATGAGATGGCTGGATGGCATCACCGACTCAATGGACATGAGTTTGAGTAAACTCCGGGAGTTGATGATGGACAGGGAGGCCTGGCATGCTGCGATTCATGGGGTCGTAGAGTTGGACACGACTGAGCGAATGAATTGAACTGAACTGAATTCTGGAATCCTAGGTACATTCTAGCTATGTACCTAGGGGGATGGGGCAGAAAGCCCCATAACTCATCCAACACAGGAGGGGATGAACAAACAGATTCATAACAACCTTCCTTTCATTAAAAACTACTATACCTTAATGATGGAGAGGATGTTTCATAAAATAAGGGAAAGCATCAATTCAAGTTTTGGCAAAAGGATCATAGGCCTCTGATTTCCATACCCTTCTAGTTTTTTTCTAAGATAATTATATTCTAGAAAAGATAAAATGTTGGGGATGGAAAATGATTCAGTGATTTTACCCTAGCTATCTACCCTAAAAAAACACTCAGGACATTATTATAATAAAGTGACAATTAAAACAGAGATTTCACACTAAGTGGTGACCAATAGTAGGACAATTTTATTGACATTGAATCTCTCTATCTACCTACTTATCTATCTAAAATGAATATACTTTTGAAATAGGAGCTTAAAGGACTCTTTAAATATTTAAGAAACACTATGAGGAAAAATATGAAGAAGACTGTAATTGAATATGAAGTTTTCTTAAGAAAACATAGCAGGTAAAAAAGAGACGAATTGAAGTGACCTTGTAGGAGCTCCTGAAAGTCCTCCCATACTTTCTTGTCCACATGTGATCATGAGGTGTACTCTCCAAACTTAAATAAGCTGCAGCTCAAGGCTTTGCATATATGAATATATGCAAGGTCACCAAGGTGACGTGGAGAGCCATTCTTCTTTGTTAAAAAATACAGTAAACAAAAAAGATACACAGACAACAAATAACTATATTAAAAGATGGCTTACATCATATGTCATCAGGGAAAAGCAAATTAAAACACAATAAGATATCACTACGTATCTATTACATTGTGAAAATTCAGAATACTGTTCAAACATTAAATGCTAGCAAGGATGGGAAGCAACAGGAGCTCTTATTTTTTGCAACTAGGAACAAAAATTGCTACAGTAGCTTTAGAAGAAAATATGGAGGGTTTTTTTTTTGTTGTTGTTTTAAACAAAAATAACCATACTTTTATCTAACAATCTTATTTCTTGGTATTTATCCAAAGGAATTGAAAAAGTATCCACACAAAAATCTACACACAGATGTTTAGAGCAGCTTTATTCATAATTGCTAAATTCTAAAGGCAACCTTTGAACTTTGTGGAAAATTCTTAAAGAGATGGGCATATCAGACCACCTTACCTGCTTCCTGAGAAATCTGTATGCAGGTCAGGAAGCAACAGTTAGAACTGGACATGGAACAACAGACTGGTTCCAAATAGGGAAAGGAGTACATCAAGGCTGTATACTGTAACCCTGCTTATTTAACTTATATGCAGAGTACATCATGAGAAACGCTGGGCTGGAAGAAGCACAAGCTGGAATCAAGATTGCCGGGAGAAATATCAATAACCTCAGATGTGCAGATGACACCCCCCTAATTGCAGAAATTGAAGAGGATCTAAAGAGTCTCTTGATGAAAGTGAAAGAGTAGAGTGAAAAATTTGGCTTAAAACTCAACATACAGAAAACTAAGATCATGGCATCCAGTCCCATCACTTTATGGCAAGTAATGGGGAAACAATGGAAACAGTGAGAGATTTATTTTCTTGGGCTTCAAAATCACTGCAAATGGTGACTGCAGCCATGAAATTAGAAAACACTTGCTCCTTGGAAGAATAGTTATGACCAACCTCAGTTCAGTTCAGTTCAGTCACTCAGTCATGTCTGACTCTTTGCCACCCCATGAATCGCAGCATGCCAGGCCTCCCTGTCCATCACAAACTCCTGAAGTTTACCCAAACTCATGTCCATTGAGTTGGTGATGCCATCCAGCCACCTCATCCTCTGTCATCCCCTTCTCCTCCTAGACAGCATATTAAAAAGCAGAGACATTATTTTGTCAACAAAGGTCCATCTAGTCAAAGCTATTATTTTTCCAGTAGTCATGTATGGATGTGAGTTGGACTATAAAGAAAGCTGAGCACCAAAGAATTGATGCTTTTGAACTGTGGTGTTGAAGAAGACTCTTGAGAGTCCCTTGGACTGCAAGGAGATCAAACCAGTCAATCCTAAGTCCTGAATATTCATTGGAAGGACTGATGCTGAAGCTGAAACTCCAATACTTTGGCTACCTGATGTGAACTGACTCTTTGGAAAAGACCCCGATGCTGTGGAAGATTAAAGGAAGGAGGAGAAGGGGAAAACAGAGGATGAGATGGTTGGATGGCATCACTGACTTGAGGGATATGAGTTTGAGCAAGCTCTGGGAGTTGGTGATAGACAGGGAAGCCTGGCATGCTGCTGTCTGTGTGGTAGTAAAGAATCAGACACGACTAAGGGACTGAACTCAGCTAAAAAGCAGCCTAGATATCGTTTAGTAGGTGAATGGATTAACATGGATTAATGTAAGTTTTGGTACATCCAGACAATGGAATGTTATTCAGTGCTAAAAAGAAATGAGCTACCAAGCCACTAAAAGACATGTAGGACGCTAATTGTATATCACTGGGGGAAAGAAGCCAATCTGAAAAGATGATATACTGTATAATTCCAACTATAAGAAATGGCAAAAATTATAAAGATAATAAAAAGGCCAGTCTTGCCAGCGAGAGGGGAGAATAGTCAGAGCACAGAGAATGTTTATGACAGTGAAAATATTCTGTGTAGTATTACAATGATGAATATATGTCAGCGTACTTTGTCCAAAATCATAGACTGTACAATACCGAGAGCGAGCCTGAAAGCAGACTATGAACTGTGTATGATTATGATGGGCCAGGGTTGGTTCGTCCAGAATGTACTGTTCTGGTAAGTGATGCTGATAATGGAGAACAGTGTGCATATGCAGGGCAGGGGTGAGTGGAAAATCTTTGAACCATCCTTTCAATTTTGTTGCAACTCTAAAACTGCCCTAAAATAAAGTACAATAAATAATGAGTTAAATAGTAAAAAATCAAAATCAATACAAAATATGTTTTTAGTAATTAAAAAAAATTAAGTCTATTCTTGGGATAGGAAAGAAGTCATAAAGGAAATAATTACTTACATTTCAATGCAGGATTCCTATGTCATTGTTAAAGTAGTATTTTTAAAAATTGAAGTTCTAGTTCTAAATATATACACACACATGTTATATAAATATATCTGAAAGCAAGAAAAAATAGACATGACCTTAGCATTTAAATCAGAAAAATAAGGAGGAAGAAAATAGGTTCAAAGTAATGAAAAAAGAATTTTTAGATCTAAACATCAGTATCCACATTAAGTTAAATATTGATTCTTCCTGATATATCCAGCACGATTTTATTACCATGTGAATCAATCCCCTCGTTTATCTATAAGAAACCTAATTCCTGCATTCATATCTCATTTATTGAACAGTTTGATCTTATTATCTTTGTATACCAGTAGAATTATAAACCTGCAGCACTGTAAGAAACAGTGTTATCAACTAGGTTCAATACTGATGTGCGTTCATTGGGCCTTTAGTCTTACAGGCTCCATTCCTATCTATAATGGAACTTCTCTGTGGCTCAGGGGTAAAGAAGCCATGCGCAAGGCAGGCGCTGCAGGAGATGTAGGTTCGATCCCTGGGTCAGGTAGATCCCCTGGAGAAGGAAGTGGCAATCCACTTCAGTTCTCTTGCCTGAAACCCCACGGACAGAGGAGCCTGGAAGGCTACAATCAATGGTGCTGCAAAGAGTTGGCGAAGACTGAGCAATTTAGCATGCATATATATAATGTATGCGTGCATGCTAAGTCTCTTGAGTCACATCTTAAAACCATTCAACCTGAAAACCATAATCTCAAGCTAACCATGAGAAAAACATCAGACAAATTCCAACACTGAGCAGCCTACAGTGTACCTGACCAATACTCTGCAAAACTTTCAGGTCATAAAAACAAGGAAATTCAAAGAAACTGTCACAGTCAAGAGGAACCTAAGAAGACATGGCAAGTAAATATAATGTGGCAAAAAATAAGATATTAGATAAAAAATAACTGTGAACTTTAGTTAATAATTTTTAAAAGGAACGGCATGACAAGAAAAGAACAAAACGTGAAAAAGAAAACTCATGTGATTAGTTCATGCTCACCTGGTGGCTCAGTAGCAAAGAATCTGCTTGCCAATGCAAGAGATGCGGATTCAATCCCTGGGTCAGGAAAATGCCCTGGAGAGGGAAATGGCAACCCACTCCAGTATTCTTGCCTGGAAAATCCTACGGACAGGGGAGCCTGGCATGCTATAGTGTATGGGGCTGAAAAGAGTCGAATGTGACTGAAGCAACAGTACCACCCAGGTAATTCAGGATAATCTCAAGCCTGTAATTTCAATCTCATTCAAATTCCCTTTGCCATATAATGCAACAGATGTACATGTTCCAGAGATTGGGATATGGATATGAATATGGTTGAGGGGGCAACACTTTTCTTTCTACCAAACAAATGTAAAAGTAACCTTGAATAAAAACAGAAATACACTATTTTTAACAGAATTAATACTTTTAGTCAATCTGTATAAATACAAGGCAATTTCAACACACCTTCTGGTGGATATTGAAAGAACTCCATAAACTTATTCTAAAGTATAGGTTTATATAGAAATGTAAATGACCAAGAATAGCTAAAAATCGCTTTTGAAAAGCAAAAGCAAATTGAAGGGAATTGTACTTCATATTGAATGTATCTAAAGCTTACAATATGCAATGATGTACTTGGGAAAGACCTGGTAAACAGACCAGTGGAAAGAAATCCCATGAGTAGACCTTTACAGATATTGAAAATCGGCATATGAGAGATATGCCATAACAAATTAGTGAAGAAAGGCTATATTTTCTTACAGGTAATGATGGAAGACTTTCTTACTTCATGGAGAAAATTAGTTTGGGATGTCTAATTTACATCATTTAAAATTTCCAAATGGATTAAAGACCTAAATTTAAAAGTAAACTTTAAAGCTGTTAAAATCATATTTGGAACAGCTTTCTAATGCTATGTGGATTAAGATGTCTTATACAGTACCTGAAAACAGAAAATATAATGGGAAAATTTGTGGATATGATGACATTAAAAACAATGATTTCCTTTCACTATAAACACACATAGATTGAGAGAAGATATTTGCAATGATTCAAATCAGAGGAGTATTAATAGTTGGGATAAACATATTCTCAAGTCAACTAGAAAAATATAGGAAACTCATTAGAAAAAAATGGGCAAGAAATAGAGATAGTAACTGCAGAAATTATACCTGGGTAGTTAGCAGGTGTTTGAAGTGATGCACTGGCTCATTAGCAATCAGAGGAAAAGAGAATATTACTTTCATACTGTCAAAAAAATTAGAATTTATTTTCCAAGTTTTGAGAAGCACAATAGCTGATGGGTATGTAAACTGATGTGGCCATTATATATAACATTTTGACAGTTTTCCTCCTTCTCTCTGTCTCACCAACAAGCAAACAAATGATCCTATATTAGATATGTACTATGTATCAGGATACAGTTGCAGTCCTCATGGTACCTATATTCTGGTGGTGGTGGTGGTGGTTTAGTCGGTAAGTTGTGTCCAGCTCTTCTGACCCCATGGACTATAGCCTGCCAGTCTCCTACGTCCATGGGAATTCCCAGGCAGGAATACTTGAGTGGGTTGCCATTTCCTTCTCCAGGGGATCTTCCTGACCCACAGATTGAACATGGGTCTCCTGCTTTGCAAGCAGTCTCATGCATTGCAGGTGGATTCTTTACCAACTGAGCTACCAGGTGGAGATACACAGATCTATAAGTTCATATACTAAACATGTTGGAGTTTGGGGTTGGATAGGGATAAAGATGGAGAAGGAAATGGCAACCCACTCCACTGTTCTTGCCTGGAGAATCCCAGGGATGGGGGAGCCTGGTGGGCTGCCGTCTATGGGGTTGCACAGAGTAGGACACGACTGAAGCGACTTGGCAGGGATAAAGAGAACAACTAGTCAAATTAGATGAAATGTGACAAGGGCCTTGCACAGACTCAAATGATAGTGTTCCATGAATTACCCCTTAAAATTTAATGCATTTACCGTAGTGAGTCTGGGTTTGGGATTTATAATGCGTCATGAGATAAAATTTTAAGACATATTCAGAAATAACACCCTAGAAACATTTGTTTTTAGTCAGTACACTGAGGCAAAATGTATTAACAGAGAAAAAGCTAGTCTGGTTGTAGCAAAGCAACAGAAATTTGGAAGAGATAGTCACGGATAGATAATTCTATATGCCAGGCAAAAAAACATGGATAAAATATACTAGAATTGCCAAATACACCCTTAACCCATCAGATATGGTGTGGGGATTGGGTGTTCATGGAGTGACTTCTGCAAGACTGGCTGTGAGGGAGGACCTTTGCAAAGGTGATGTGGTTGTCAGTTCAGTTCAGTCGTTCAGTCAGGTCTGACTCTTGGCAACCCCATGGACTGCAGCACACCAGGCTTCCCTGTCCATCACCAGCTCCTGGAGCTTGCTCAGACTCATGTCCATTGAGTTGGTGATGCCATCCAACCATCTCATACTCTGTCATCCCCTTTTCCTCCAGCCTTCAATCTTTCCGAGCATCAAGGTCTTTTCTAATGAGTCAGTTCTTCACATCAGGTAGCTGAAGTATTGGAGTTTCAGCTTGAACATCAGTCCTTTCAATGAATATTCAGGACTGATCTCCTTTAGGATGGACTGGTTTGATCACCTTGAAGTCCAAGGGAGTCTCAAGAGTCTTCTCCAACACCACAGTTCAAAAGCATCAATTCTTTGGAGCTCAGCTTTCTTCATAGTCCAACTCTCACATCCATATATGACTACTGGAAAAACCATAGCTTTGACTAGGCAGACTTTGTTGGCAAAGTAATGTCTCTGCTTCTTCTTTTTTTTTTTTCTGCCTCTTAATATGCTGTCAGTTGGTCATAACTTTTCTTCCAAGGAGCAAGTGTCTTTTAATTTCATGACTGCAGCCACCACCTGCAGTGATTTTGGAGCCCCCCCAAAAAATCTGTCACTGTTTCCATTGTTTCACTGTCTATTTGCCGTGAAGTGATGAGACCGGATGCCATGATCTTAGTTTTCTGAATTTTGAGCTTTAAGCCAACTTTTTCACTCTCCTCTTTCACTTTCTTCAAGAGGCTTTTTAGTTGCTCTTCACTTTCTGCCATAAGGGTGGTGTCATCTGCATATCTGAGGTTATTGATATTTCTCCCAGCAATCTTGATGCCAGCTTGTACTTCATCCAGCCTGGCATTTCACATGATGTACTCTCCATATAAGTTAAATAAGCAGGGTGACAGTATACAGTCTTGACATATTCCTTTTCCAATTTGGAACCAGTCTGTTGTTCCATGTCCAGTTCTAACTGTTGCTTCTTGATCTGCATACAGATTTCTCAGGAGACAGTTAAGGTGGACTGGTATTCCCATCTCTTGAAGTTGTTTCCACAGTTTGTTTTGAGCCACACAGTCAAAAGCTTTGGCATAGTCAATAAAGCAGATGTTTTTTCTGGAACTCTTGCCTTTTTGATGATCCAACGGATGTTGGCAATTTTATCTCTGGTTCCTTTGCCTTTTCTAAATCCAGCTTCAACATCTGGAAGTTCATGATTCACGTACTGTTGAAGCCTGTCTTGAGAATTTTGAGCATTATTTTACTAGCGTGTGAGATGAGTGCAACTGTGAGGTAGTCTGAGCATTCTTTGGCATTGCCTTCCTTTGGGATTGGAATGAAAACTGACCTTTTCCAGTCCTGTGGCCACTGCTGAGTTTTCCAAATTTGCTGGCATAGTGAGTGCAGCACTTTCACAGCATCATCTTTCAGGATCTGAAATAGCTCAACTGGAATTCCATCACCTTCACTAGCTTAGTTCGCAGAGATGCTTCTTAAGGCCCACTTGACTTTGCATTCCAGGATGTCTGGCTCTAGGAAGAAGGTATAGGAAGAATGTGTTCCTGAATACTATGGTCAGAATCTCCTTATCTGCTTTCTTTCAAATTTATACTGCTCTGAATAACTTTATTTTCTGTTCAAATTAATTCACTTTCTTTTCCCTCCCTGACCCCTTCTCAGTTCTATTTGTTATGCTGTGTTATGTCTAACATTTTTACAAATACAGAAAGTTTAAAAATCATATATTCTGCAAATGTGTAAGAGAGCCCAAGTTAAATAATTTTACTCTTTTCATAAAGACAACTAATGAAATGAATAATCAATAGTCACTTAATATCTATTCCCTGGATAAGATGGCCACAAACTTCAATTTGCATTTTAGAAAGGGTCTTTTTTTTCCACACCACATGAGATACTTTTGAATAAACGTGACATGAAGGTGACTCTGCCTTTGAAATACTTTTGAGAAAACATTTACAATAGTTGCAGGATTTATCAATTAAAGATATGCTGTTGATTGGAATAGTAGAGAATAAAGACTAGGATTTGAGTCCCAGAGTAAAGAGTTGGGAGAGAAACATATTTGTTTCAAATATTTTTTCTCTTCCTTGATCTTTCTTCTCCTTCTGGTATTCCCATTTCATGTATATTACATCTTTTGTAGTTGTCCCACATTTTTTGGATATTCTGTTCCGACTTTTTCTTTTCTTCTCTTTGCTTTTCAGTTTGGGGATTCTTTGACATATTCTCAAGCTCAGAGATTCTTTCCTCAGCCGTGTCCAGTCTACTAATGAGTCAATCAAAGGCCTTCTTCATTTCTTTCTGTTACAGTGTTTTTGATCTCTTTTTCCCTTTCTAAAAATTTCCAGCTCTCTGCTTCCATTACTCATCTGTTTTTGCCTGTTGACTGCTTATTCAATTAGAGATCTTAGCACATTAATCATGCTTGTTTTAAATTCTGGTAATTCCAACATCCCTGCCATGTCTGGTTCTGAGGCTTGTTCCTCTTTGAACTGTGTTTTGCCTTTCGGTACATCTTTATAATTTTTTGTTGAAAGGCAGACATATGGAATCAGGTAAGTAGAACTATGGCAAATAGGCTTTTACTGGTGTAAGCTGTAGGAGGAGGGGAAGCATTCTCTGGTCCTGTGATGAGATCTTAGTCTTTAGTAAGCCTGTGCTCCTGGGCTGTGAACTTCACAAGTGCTTCTCATTTTATTTGTCTCATTTCAGTTCAGTTCAGTCGCTCAGTTGTGTCTGACTCTTTGCGACCCCATGAATCACAGCACGCCAGGCCTCCCTGTCCATCACCATCTCCCGGAGTTCACTGAGACTCACGTCCATCGAGTCAGTGATGCCATCCAGCCATCTCATCCTCTGTCGTCCCCTTCTCCTCCTGCCCCCAATCCCTCCCAGCATCAGAGTTTTTTCCAATGAGTCAACTCTTCGCATGAGGTGGCCAAGGTACTGGAGTTTCAGTTTTAGTATCATTCCTTCCAAAGAAATCCCAGGGCTGATTTCCTTTAGAATGGACTGGTTGGATCTCCTTGCAGTCCAAGGGACTCTCAAGAGTCTTCTCCAACACCACAGTTCAAAAGCATCAATTCTTCGGTGCTCAGCTTTCTTCACAGACCAACTTTCACATCCATACATGACCACTGGAAAAACCATAGCCTTAACTAGATGGACCTTTATTGGCAAAGTAATGTCTCTGCTTTTGAATATGCTATCTAGGTTGGTCATAACTTTTCTTCCAAGGAGTTAGCGTCTTTTAATTTCATGGATGCAGTCACCATCTGCAGTGATTTTGGAGCCCAAAAAATAAAGTCTGACACTGTTTTCACTTTTTCCCCATCTATTTCCCATGAAGTGATGGGACCAGATGCCATGATCTTCATTTTCTGAATGTTGAGCTTTAAGCCAACTTTTTCACTCTCCCCTTTCACTTTCATCAAGAGGCTTTTTAGTTCCTCTTCACTTTCTGCCATACGAGTGGTGTCATCTGCATATCTGAGGTTATTGATATTTGTCTCATCTTAGTACAGAATGACCAGAGGGTACTGGAGTTCTATTTTCTTTCCTTCAGGTAGTTTAGTCTGGTAAAACCTAAACAGGTAAAGGTTTCTCCTGAGGGTAAGCCTGGTTAAGGATAGATCCCTCTCCTATATTTCCCAAGTGATTATTTCTCCGCTCCTCTTGCTGGAAACCCCAAAAGGTTTTTCTCTGATCTCACAGGTTCTCACAATGAACCAGTTACAGCTTCATGAGTTAAAACTCATAAAAATGTGGCTGAGTCCCTCTGACTGGGTCCCCTGGAGTTTTTGTCTCTTAGACTTGTCTACACTGAACTTTTAGCAATTTGTTCAGGCTTCCCAGGGAAGTTTCTGATAGTGGATTTCTACTCCAGGAAATTGTGATTCTCTGTCTCTCTAATTTGGGGGGTAGTGGTTTGTCCTGTGGCCTCACTTCTCTAATGAATCTAACAGGTGTTGATGTTTTTACTAGTTCAATTTTTTACTTGTTAGGATGAAGTGGTGACTTATAAACTCTTTACATGCCTGACTAGAAATCAGGAGTCCTAAGTCTATAAACTCTTTTCTTTTCTTATACTTAATTATGTAATAGGATTTTTCTAGTCTCATAAAATTAGTTCAGTTTAGTCACTCAGTCATGTCTGACTCTTTGAGACCACATGGACTGCAGTACGCCAGGCTTCCCTATCACCAATTCCTGCAGCTTACTCAAACTCATGCCCATCAAGTAGGTGATGCCATCCAACCATCTCATACTCTGTTGTCCCCTTCTCCTCCCACCTTCAATCTTTCCTAACATTGGGGTCTTTTCCAAGAGTCAGCTCTTCGCATCAAGTGTCCAAAGTATTGAAGTTTCAGCTTCAGCATCAGTCCTTCCAATGAATATTCAGGACTGATTTCTTTCAGGATTGACTGGTTGGATCTCCTTGCAGTCCAAGGGACTCTCAGGAGTCTTCTTCAACACCACAGTTCAAAGCATCAATTCTTCGGCCCTCAGCTTTTTTATACTCCAACTCTCACATCTGTACGTGACCACTGGATAAATCATAACTTTGACTAGATGGACCTTTGTTGACAAAGTAATGTCTCTGCTTTTTAATATGCTATCTAGGTTGGTCATAACTTTTCTTCCAAGGAGCAAGCATCTTTTACTTTCATGGCAGCAATCACCATCTGCAGTGATTTTGGAGCCCAAAATAAGTAAGTTAACTAAAATGAGTTAGCTATTCTATTATCTTTCCTCCCCCATCCCTCTTCCATTTGAAGGAAGAATTATTTACTCCTTCAATGTTTGGTAAAAGTCACCTGCAAATCAATATGGGCCTGGGAGGTGAGTGTATTATGATTCCTTAAAATATTTCTTCAGGTTATATTTCTATATAACTTAAATTATTTGGTTTCTTAGGTCTCTGAATTCAACCAAAGTACAAAAAAAAAAAAAAAAAAAAGGTATCTCAGAAACATTGAGTTTTGCACATGCTATTTATTTTTTTGGAATGCTTTATTTTCACTTATTTTGCCAGCTAACTTTGATCATTCTTTAGTTTGCTTACAACGTATCAGATGGTGATAACTTTATGTTATATAGAACCATGTCTTTAAGAATGCCTTCCTTCATCTTAGGTTACATGTCCATGTTATCTGAGCACATGAAATCCAGTGCTTCTGTTTTATATTCCTGAATAGATAGTATTGTCATTCCCTTGTGAATACATCAGTATGTCCCACAAGTTCATAATCTCCTTGAAGGCAAAAATTGCATTACTTCTTGATTCCTCAAAATCAACATTTATTGTCTTAAAATATTTCTTAGATAAAATAATTATTTTATAACACTATAACTAGGTTATGGTTTTAAAGAGGAAGCAAATAACATTCTCCATACCTTTATTTTGATATTGCCATTTCTGAAAAGAATTTAATTGGGCAATGTGCACTTTAAAACGGATAACCTCTGCCATCTGGTGGCAGTAACATGAATTACAGCCCACAGCCTCAAAGTGACTGAAAGTGGATGTATTCTTTTATGCCAGAAGTTCTCACTTAAGGGATTGGAAAATCATATTGGGAGGAAGGTGAGTAGCGAACACTGATTCTCAAAATATTTAAAATTTCAAAATTAACACATTATTTTTAAAACATAATGGATATGCTGCTGCTGCTAAGTCGCTTCAGTTGTGTCCGACTCTGTGCGACCCCATAGACGGCAGCCCACCAGGCTCCCCTGTCCCTGGGATCCTCCAGGCAAGAACACTGGAGTGGGTTGCCATTTCCTTCTCCAATGCATGAAAATCAAAAGTGAAAGTCATGTCCGACTCTTAGTGACCCCATGAAATGCAGCCTACCAGGCTCCTCCGTCCATGGATTTTCCAGGCAAGAGTACTGGAGTGGGGTGCCATTTTCAGTGGTAAATCTGTATCTGCACATTTTGCTCATATTCCCAAAGCTCAAATATTCTTTGAAGATATTTTGTTAGCTGAATATATATGCATTATTGTTACATTTCCTCACTGAGTTAACTTTTTCATCATTATGAAATGTTCTTTGTTTCTGACAACTCTCCTTGCCTTATGTTCTTCACTGATATTAAATATAGTGATACCACTTCCTTTTATTATTTTCTGGCCAGTCTTTTTCTATCCTTTCACTCTCAGCTGATCTGCTGCTGCTACTACTAAGTCGCTTCAGTTGTGTCCAACTCTGTGCGACCCCATAGACGGCAGCCCACCAGGCTCCTCTGTCCCTGGGATTCTCCAGGCAAGAACACTGAAGTGGGTTGCCATTTCCTTCTCCAATGCATGAAAGTGAGAAGTGAAAGTGAAGTTGCTCAGTCGTGTCGGACTCCTAGTGACCCCGTGGACTGCAGCCTACCAGGCTCCTCCATCCATGGGATTTTCCAGGCAAGAGTACTGGAGTGGGTTGCCATTGCCTTCTGATTTGTATCCTCATATTTAAAGTCTGTGACAGTCTCTCCATCCGTTAGAATGGCTCTGGCTTACATGTTGGGTAGCCCCCTGGAGGCACCGCACCTATCTTTTCTAGGGGCTTTCAAAGCAATTACTTCATGTTTTGCATTCAACAGTTGGTGACACTGTGCTGTCCTGGTTTGGCCCTAAGCTATACCAGAAAAGGATAGCTATTCCTTGCGCAAATAGAATGCTCTTTTTGGTCTGCCTATAGGTCTTTGCCTGTCATCTGCTTATGACCATATGGGGAAAGCACTGAACAAAATCACGTTTTGGGAATGAAGTGATTATAACCTATACAGAGAGAATATAGGTGGAAGATGTGTAATTTATGTTATGAAATACCAAATGGGAAATTTAACATGAACAAAAATTATCTTTCACATTTTCCTGCATACCCTGGAAAATTATCAATGATGCTCAGTTAACAACTAAATACTAAAAGCTGGCATACAAGGTCAACAGGCTTCCCTGGTAGCTCAGATCATAAAGAATCTGCTGGCAATGTGGGAGACCTGGATTTGATCCCTGGGTTCAGAAGATCCTCTGGAGGAGGGCATGGCAACCTACTCCAGTATTTTTGCCTGTCCAAAGAGTCAGACAGAACTGTGCAACTAAGCACAGCATTCAGGGTCAGCATGATGGATGATGCAGCATCCTAAGTAACAATGTAAACAATATTAAATCAATGGTATTAAGTAAATTAATGGTACAGAGTATTGAAGCTCCAATACTTTGGCTACCTGATGTGAAGAACTGACTCATTTGAAAGGACCCTGATGCTGGGAAAGATGAAAGGCAGGAGGAGAAGGGGATGACAGAGGATGAGATGGTTAGATGGTGGCACCCACTCGATGGACATGTTTAAGCAAGCTCTGGGAGCTGGTGATGAACAGGGAAGCCTGGCATGCTGCAGTTCATGGAGTTGCAAAGAGTTGGACACACTGAGTGAATGAACTGAATGGAACTTAAGATACTGAAGAGGCAAGATCTATACTGTTTCCATATAAACAAGTTGCAAAGAGCCACAGCACTGTAATTAATAACAATAAAAAATAACAATGGTGCTTCCTTTTTCTTAACATTGGAAAAATGAAGCTAGCCAGGAACATCCATTTGACAATACAGAAGACCAAAAAAAAAAAAAAAAAAAAATCATGAACCTAAACAGAAAGAAATTATGCTGGTACAGTGCTGGTACACTGTAAAAGATGTGTGCAGTATATAAAGTATATAAATACATAAATGCATTGTCTCCATACACTGTTAAAAAAAAGTTTCATTAAGAGCACTGTACTTTAATGATGGAAATGATGTTCCATAAATTAAGGGCAGGCATCAGTTCAAGTTTTGGCAAAAAGATGGCTTGATCACAGGCCTCTGATTTCCATACCCTTCTGAGTTTTCTCAGGATAATGATATTCTAGAAAAGGTAAAATGATGGAGATGGAAACTGATTCAGTCATTTTACACTATCTGATCTACCTTATCTGAAAAAGTACTCAGGAGATTATTATAATTAAGTGACAATTAAAACAGATTTCAAAGTAAACGGTGACCAATAGGAGAGGACAATTTTGTTGACATTAAATCTCTCTCTTTATCTACCTTTCTAAAAGGACTGCTTTTGAAATAAGAACTTAAAGGACTCTTTAAATATTTGATAAACATTCTAAACAAAAATATCAATAAAAGCCTGGAATTGAAATACAAAATTGTCTTAAGAATGCCTAGCAGGATTGATTTGTGTGTATTGAAATTTATATCATTCATATTATATAATGTTATGAATGACTTTTTTTTTTAAGGGATAAAATCTCTTTTTGTTACTGTGAAGGGAAGATAGAATATTTTTTAAGTATGAAAGAAAGTGAAGATAAAATGATCCACTTTTGCAAAACCAAGCAAACCAAAGCTCTGTATATGTGTATATCAGTTAAGTTCAGCCGCTCAGTTGTGCCCAACTCTTTGTGACCCCATGGACTAAAGCACACCAGCCTTCCTTGTCCATCACCAACTCCCAGAGCTTGCTCGAACTCATGTCCATCAAGTCGGTGATGCCATCCAACCATCTCGTCTTCTGTCGTCCCCTTCTCCTCCCACCTTCAATCTTTCCCATCATCAGGGTCTTTTCCAACAAGTCGGTTCTTCGCATCAGGTAGCCAAAGTATTGAAGCTTCAGCTTCAGTATCAGTCCTTCCAGTGAATAGTCAGGATTGATTTTCTTTAGGATTAACTGGTTGTATCTCCTTGCAGTCCAAGGGACTCTCAAGAGTCTTCTCCAATATCACAGTTCAGAAGCATCAATTCTTTGGCACTCAGCCTTCTTTATGGTCCAACTCTCACATCCATACATGACTACTAGAAAAACCATAGCTTTGACTAGATGAGCCTTTGTCGGCAAAGTAATGTCTCTGCTTTTTAATATGCTAAGTTGGTCATGGCTTTTCTTCCAAGGAGCAAGCATCTTTTAATTTCATGGCTTCAGTCACCATCTGCACTGATATTGGAAACCAAGAAAATAAAGTCTCTCACTGTTTCCATTGTTTCCAACTCATAGCAAACTAGGGCTAGAAAGTTATTTCTTTAAAAAGCATACCTATGAAAACCTATGGTAATATTGTTTAAGAAAAAAATATTTATTAGTGAAAAAGTAATTCATCCTTGGAGTAAAGTTAAGACATATATAGATGATGGCAGAAGGAATTATAGCTGGGATCATCAGAAAAGGCTGAAATTAGAAAAATGAATTGTAGATTCAATTGTAGATTGATCAAGTATGAATTTTAGATAACAGAACAGCATGAGCAAAACCATGGAGGTGAGAGGGGACAAGGAATGTGGACTAGCAACTGTTTAGTTATACGTGGTTGCATACAGGTTCCAAGAAAGATGAAAGTGGATAAACAGGTGGAGTTTAGCATGAGGAAAGTACACTATTGTATGAAAATCAGTCTTTCTTTTTTACCAATTCAGGACACAAATCTCAGGGAAGAATTTAAAACAGAAATACATTTTACCTGCATTAGTATCTATTTTTGCTAATCAAAAGAAACCTGAAGAGGATTTTCATTTTTACAAAAAAGACAAAAAGTGGAAACAGCATTCAGCTATTTGCTGTGTTTTGCAGCAAGCCATTATACAGGCAGCACGGAGTCAAGCAGCAAAAGTTACACCACCAAGCTCTTGCCTCCGAAATGACATTTAACATCTCAGCATCAACCTTCATAGCTTTGAACTCTTGATATCAGCATCTGGGCTTTATCTCCATTTATTTTGTGTGTCTCAGCAAGATGTGAACTAAGTTGATAACTTCTTTGCTTTACATCATTAAGAATGCTGTACTTTTGGATAGCAGGAGAAGCCTGCTTAGACAACTCATTCATGCGTGCATACAAAGTTGCTTCAGTCATGTCTGACTCTATGTGACCCTGTGGACTGTGTGGCCCACCAGGCTCCTCTATCCATGGGATTCTCCAGGCAAGAATGTTGGAGTAGGTTGCTGTGCCCTCCTCCAGGGGATCTTCCCAACAAAGGGATCAATTCTGTGTCTGTTACATCTACCTGCATTGGCAGGCAGGTTCTTTATCACTAATGCCACTTAGGAAGCGTGCATAGACAACTCACTTCTCACTACTTCTGTGCAGTATTTCCTTAACTGGCCTATTAATTTATATAACACCTGTAAATGTATATATATATGAATGGTGAGCCTCAGTTTTCTTACTAAACTCTAATAATAAGGAGCTTATCCTGGAGTCACAATGTGACAAAGTCCCACTTTCTGGAAAATAGATGTAAACAAAGAAGAATGAAAAGGATCTCTGAGGTGCTTGCATTTTTTCAAAGTGAGGCCGTGTGGACCAGTGGCTGGAGCTTTGAACCTCATCAACCTTGTTCAGTCTCATCATCTCTATCTGTTCCCCAGTTGGAAATAAAAACAAAGGAATACATGTGATATGCAGGTGTAAAAGACATTAGAAATGTGATTCCACAAGATTTGATTAGATTTGAAATTTGAGGTAGAAAACGGGTGTCAAAGTTATTCTGAGATTTTTCACCCCATTGGTTAGTAACTAACAAAAGTGGTGATTATGAAAAAGACAATATCCTGGGAAGCCCTTAAGGTAGCAGCCTCTGGTTGACTGAAAGATTTATATTTTGGAGTTTGTTACAAGTACTCAAAATTTTGTGTTCTTACATATAGAAGAGATGGCTGAAACAATGGAGTTATTCCATTGTCTGGATGTACCATAGTTTATTTATCCATTCACCTACAGAAAGATATCATGATTGCTCCTGGAATTTGGCAATTATAAATAAAGCTGCTATAAACATTGGTGTGTAGGCTTTTGAATGGACAAATGTCTTCAACTCTGATTCTAAGGAAGGAAATGCAGCGATACAGAGAGATGAGAGAACAAGAGAGAGGGGAATACTGAATTCAATATATTGAGAAATATAGACAGTAAAAATCTAAACATCACATCATATGGCATCAGTAAAGTGCAAATTAAAACATGATACCACTGTGGTCAAAATCCAGTACACTCACGCACAGAATGCTTTGAGGACATGAGATAAAAGGAACTTTCTGGGTCAGGAGATTCCCCTGGAGAGGGAAATGGCAACCCACTCCAGTATTCTTGGCTGGAGAATCCCATGGACAGAGGAGCCTGGCAAGCTACAGTTAATTCGTGGAATCTCAAAAGTCGGACATGACTTAGCACTATCTGTCTTCCTCATTCATTGCAGCTGGGAGTCAGGAGAGTACAACTATGGAAGACAGTTTGGTGGTTTTTTACAAAACTAAACATACTTTTATACATGATCCAGCAATCACCTTCTTTGGTATTAACCAAAGGAGTTGAAGACATCTGTCCATAAAAAGCCTACATACCAATGTCTATAGCAGCTTTATTCATAATTGCCAAATTCCAGGAGCAATCATGATATCTTTCTGTAGGTGAATGGATAAATAAACTATGGTACATACAGACGATGAAATTTTTCAGTTCAGTTCAGTTCAGTCACTCAGTCGTGTCCGACTCTTTGCGATCCCATGAATCACAGCATGCCAGGCCTTCCCTGTCCATCACCATCTCCCGGAGTTCACTGAGACTCACGTCCATCGAGTCAGTGATGCCATCCAGCCATCTCACCCTCTGTTGTCTCCTTCTCCTCCTGCCCGCAATCTCTCCCAGCATCAGAGTCTTTTCCAATGAGTCAACTCTTCGCATGAGGTGGCCAAAGTACTGGAGTTTCAGCTTTAGCATCATTCCTTCCAAAGAAATCCCAGGGCTGATCTCCTTTAGAATGGACTGGTTGGATCTCCTTGCAGTCCAAGGGACTCTCAAGAGTCTTCTCCAACACCACAGTTCAAAAGCATCAATTCTTCAGCACTCAGCTTTCTTCACAGTCCAACTCTCACATCCATACATGACCACAGGAAAAACCATAGCCTTGAGTAGACGGACCTTTGTTGGTAAAGTAATGTCTCTACTTTTGAATATGCTATTACTCAGTGCTAAAAAGAATTGAGCTATCAAGCTATGAAAAGACATGGAGGGAACTTAAATGCATATCACTAAGTGAAAGAGACCAATCTGAAGAGGTTTTAATAGATTTGATTTCAAGTATATGACATTCTCGAAAAAGCTAAAACTGTGGAGACAGTAAAAAAAAAGAAAAAGAAAAAAATCAGTCACTGACAAGGGTTGGAGGAGTGGAGAAAGAATGAACAAGTGCAGCAGAGAGGCTTCTATGGCAGTGAAAATACACTGTGTGATGCAGTAACGATGGAGACATGTCATTATACATAGATAAATGTCTAAACCCATAGAGGTACAATACCAAGAGTTAATAGTAATGCCAACTGTGGATTTTTAATGATTATGGTGTTTTAATACAGGTTTATCAATTGTAACACGTGTACCTCTCTAGTGAGGAATATTGATAATGGGGGGGTGCTATGCATCTGTGGATAGCATTAAAATATATAAATATAGACTTAAAATATCTAAAGAAAGAGGATATATGTCAGACATCTATATCTTAGACATCTTGGTATTCTGTTAACGCATTAGTGCACTGCACTACAAAAAAATTCTGCTTAACAAGTATTTATTAAATTTATGTAAAATCTAAGTAGATTTATCCTAATTTCTCAATCTATTGCAGGATAACATAATTCATTAGAGAATAAAGGTGAGAGCTTGAGAAAAGTTATAATCAATAACAAAAGTAACAAGAAATAGAATATGAAAAACAGTAATGAATATTTTTAAAATCAAGCTATTATATGTTCTTAAGTATAGAGAGCAAATAGTCATCCCAGCAACCTAACAGCTCATCAAGGGTTTACTGGATTCCAGTTTGGAACATTGTTGATGGTGACAGTTGTGCCCAGGAATCATTAAGAAATTGAAGTTCTTGCCTTTGATTTGTATTTTTGTAAAGTCATTTCATAAGAGAATACATTACAAATATGTCCAATAAAGTCATCAGTGTTTATTCAGATTGAGGTGGAAGTAGAATGGGATGAGGGTTGAAAAATATAACTGATTAGAATTTATATACACGTTTATAATGCATTAATATATGTGTATAATAAATATATGCTCATTAGTTATCATGCCTATTTCTAAAAACTTCCTTTATGAGAACTTTTATCATTCTTACAAAAAGAGTCAGCTGAAAGTTAATTGTACTTTTAAAAAATAAATAAATCAGCTAACAACGGGGGACGGGCTTTGGGAATAATTTTTCCTCGTGAGCATATTTTTATTGACTCTCTAAGTTCTAGCAGGGGCAGCAAACACTAACAGCTTTAGACCAAAGTAAGAATATGTGTAACATATTTGTAATGTCCCCACTGGGTACACATACACATTCACATCATTCTGGCAGAAAGCAAACCGGATTTTAACTATTAAATTCATTTATGGAGAATATGACACTTTCCAACAATAGTAAAAAAGTAAGTTCTTACTGTATATATCATCAGCTGTTCAAGTAACAAACTATTGAAATGCATTCATCAAATTTATACTTTAAAACTGCATGGTTTTTTCTTAAAACTTGGAGAATATTTATTTATTTAAACATTATCTTTCTACTCCCAAAGAGTCACATAATGATAAGCTTGAAACTTATCCATCGTTCCAGAAATTTTCCCCTAATTTATTATTCTATTCTTCACATTTTAACAAAAGCTCAATTTATCCCTTCCATCATCTCATTCTCTTCCTGCACCACAACTTCTTTATTTTAAAAAGAGGTAAGATGTAAGTGGAATTATTTTGAAATGATTCATGATTATTAAAAGACTGTGAAGTCATAGTTTCAGTTATATGAAGTTCTCAGATTTCTCTGAGAACCAAATCTGTGACCTAGATTGAAAGTTTGCTTTATAAAGAAGTGTGCCCACATTCTCGAGCTCTGTTAATATTACGTTGCTATAAAAAGTCAGACTAACAAAATCCCAGTGGAATATGTACATTGCAGCCGTTGCTAAGGTAACCCCTTTAGTCTCTAAATAGAAAAAATTTAAAAATACGTTCTTTGAGGGCAGATAAGTAAAGGCTGTCCCAAGGCTTCCTAAGACTATTTTTGTGGCAGCAGTAAGTGACTAAGGAAAATAAGTAGGACCTAAACTGAGACCTAGTCACAAGCAAATAATAAATTGGCCAGTAAAAATGAAATTAAAACAGCATAGGATAAAGCCCTTCTGAAATTCCCTTTAGGTCCCCACAGGGAAGAGTAGCCTCAAGCCTTTAGGTCTCAAGGAGACCTAAAAATGAGGAAATTAAACTGCATTGTCATATTCATCCCTTAGAGTGCATTCACTATTAAGACAGAAAGAATCTGAGAATATTAATAATTTGCTCACTCTGCAGTATTCCTATTGAAACTTTATCTTTCCTCTGGGGTGAATATTGAAAGTATGGATTTATTATATAAGAGCCTAGAAATACCCAGAGTACAAGTTTCAGAACAAGATTAAACTACCCTCTCTCAAAAAGTATAAAATAGCTAAATATATATTAGTTAAAGACACAGCCACTGGATGTCATTGTAATGCTATGGAAATAAAAGTTTCATAAATTTTTCCTACAGAAATGCTATCAAATGCTACAGAAATTTAATTTAGCATTAAGCACAGTTCAGTCTATGTCACCTAAAACATCATCAAAGATAGGCTTTCCAGATTTATTTTATGTGGTGGTGACAGTGATACTTATTAAAAGATTTAAATGCATTATTTTTAATATAAATTTATTTATTTTAATTGGAGGCTAATTACTTTACAATATTGTATTGATTTTGTTAAATGCATTATTTATTTTTCGTTTTTCTGTTTTATTTGACAACTGATAGTAAACTGAAAATGTCTTATGATTTTCCTGTTGTCATACTTTGGGTATTTAAGTCAAATTGGTTTATATTGTTAACTAATGAACAAACGTTTTATTAACTAAGACATTATTATGGTTCAATAGAACCAGAAAGTGAAAGAAAGTATTAGTGGCTCAGTCGTGTCCGACTCTTAGCAACCCCAAGTAACATATAATATTGCATATAGGTATTGGTCACTCAATCATGTCCAACTCTTTGTCACTCCATGGACTGTAACTCATCAGGCTCCTCTGTCCATGGAATTCTCTAGGAAAGAATACTGGAGTTGGGTAGCCATTCCCTTCTCCAGGGGATTTTCCCCACCAAGGGATCGAGCCTAGGTCTCCTGCATGGCAGGCAGATTCTTTACTATCTGAGCCACCAGGGAAGTTCCAAATATTATTTGTACATGTAATTTTTAAATGCTCATTTATTTACATTCAGATGAAAATATTATGTTTGTGTCTATATTAAAAGAACAAAAGAAAACTGAAGAATCATTGCATAGACTATGCATAAAATGAAAAGAGACATAAACTTAGAGTTTAGTTACAGAAAGAATTGTAGAGATAATCTGGAGCTCTCTTGTACAGCAGAGAAATTTCAAATCCCAAGAGAGCAAATGAATTTTCCTAAAGCCAGTGATCATGGATTATAAAATCATAAAGATAGTTAGTGACAAAGTCAGGACTAGAACTTTTCTACCAAAGGACTTTTTTTTTCTTTTTTTTAAAATTTTATTTTATTTTTAAACTTTACAATATTGTATTAGTTTTGCCATATATCAAAATGAATCCGCCACAGGTATACATGTGTTCCCCATCCTGAACCCTCCTCCCTCCCCATACCATCCCTCTGGGTCATCCCAGTGCACCAGCCCCAAGCATCCAGTATCGTGCATCGAACCTGGACTGGCGACTCGTTTCATACATGATATTATACATGCTTCAATGCCATTCTCCCAAATCTTCCCACCCTCTCCCTCTCCCACAGAGTCCATAAGACTGTTCTATACATCAGTGTCTCTTTTGCTGTCTCGTACACAGGTTTATTGTTACCATCTTTCTAAATTCCATATATATGCGTTAGTATACTGTATTGGTGTTTTTCTTTCTGGCTTACTTCACTCTGTATAATAGGCTCCAGTTTCATCCACCTCATTAGAACTGATTTTCTACTAAATATTCCAAAGGGATGTTCAGTTAAGATGATAGAGTAGGTATCAGTAGCATTTGCTTCTCAGGTGACTTACCAACTAAATATTAATATATTCTTCCCCCCGAGCCTTTCCTCTGTAGCTCCCTTTCCTTCTTTTTCCTTCTGCGTAATACCCTCTCTATGAATTACCTCCTTTTTCCTCTTCACAGTCTACATCCCTCATGGTAGAAGAGATAATTTCCTGAGCAAGGAACGGTCAGGTGGGAAGTAGTAACGCTTGTGGAATGGGTGATGGAGGAGCCAGTGCATTTGGGGAGCTGGGGTAGGAGCACAGTCAAGAGAACGGAATTTGATACCGCTGAATTCAAACGTTCAAACTTATTCATCAAAGTCAGCAATCATTTCCTCCTCTCAAGGAGGCATCTCCAAACACTTTGTATTTTAGCATCTTATCCATCATGTCATTGTGTGTGTGTGTGTGTGTGTGTATGTGTGTGTATGTTTGTGTGTGTGTGTGATAGAAACAGATAAAGAGAAAAGGGAAAGAGAGAGAACTTTGTTTTTCTTCAACTTGTAAAATCATGAATTCCCTAGCATGTAAAAGGGCTTGGGATCACATAGCACAGTACTGAACACAATTACCTGTTGTCATCATTTACCTATAGTTATCAATTACCTGTTGATTAATAATTTTATGTATATATTTTATGTTCTCAGATTTGGAATTATAAATTTATCCAGTTATTTATTGTTTGAAGGAGAAACAATTCACTCATTATTTCATTTATTCAAAAAACATTAATTGAATGCTTATTATTGGGTTGGCCAAAAAGTTCATTCCTCTTTTTCCATAACATCTTACAAGAATACCCAACTACACTTTTTGGCCAATTCATTCGGTGTGTTCCAGGCAGATATTGTGCTGTTACTTCCTCTTTCACATTCTCCATCACCACAACTAATGAAGATGACACAGTAGTTGGTGATGCTGCTGATAATAAAGATGAAGATAATGATTTGCTAACATGTGTTGAGTGCTTACTGTTTTCCAGGCATTGCTCTAAAAGTTTTACTCATTTACTCTTTAGAGCAAATGCAGGAAGTATCTACCATTATCTTCATTTCATAGTTAAGAAAACCAGAGCAACTGGTACAGTGACACAGCCCAGATAGATGATGCATCTGGGGTTAGGTGACACATCTGGGGGTGTGGACCCCAAGTGGAGCCACTCCAGAGACATTATGTGGGAAAAGGGGGCTCTGCCTTCAGGAGTTAGCAGTCTGAGGCAGGGGCAGGATATATGTGTGGACATGAGAAGTGCCAATTATGATTTGCAAATTAAGCGCAAGTCAGTAATGCATAGGCAGGCATGCTGAACCCTCCCTTAAGAGTTGTGGAGGCTTCATAGAACAGAAAGTAGTAGGTCGGTCTAACAGGAGTTAGCATACTTTTCATTTAGACCACCTTGGCAGTTCAGTGAATTTTTCACAGATTAATATTTTTAAATGCAAAAGGAGAAAAAAAAATAGAAAGGCAGTGGGAACTAACTGTATGGGAATAAAGAGTTCTAAAATACATTTGCATAAAATAACAGTATATATTGCTGGTCCTAATATTATAATTACCCTAATTTAAATAGTTGGAAAACTAAATGTTATTTGAGACACCTGCAAAAACTGTAACCTGCTATGAAAATAGTTTCTGTTGATGATAAAGTCACAGGTTTTGCTAATAACACTAAAGTTTGTAGACTATACTTACTTTTGAAAGATATGAGAAATTTCAGTTAGAAGTTAGCAAAAGTAAAGGTATAATTTTTATCCATCCACATTCATACATACATTGAATTTTATCCATGGTCTATCTGGGGTCCATAGACTCCAAGTTAAGAAGCCCTGAAAGAATAAAGAAGCTTTTTTTTTTTTAATGTGGACACGTTGGCACAACCTGCTATGCTGTGATTTGGGGAATGTCCTGTTGAGGGCTATCTTGAGTTTATAATCATAATCAAAAGTCCTTCCCCAAAGTATAAGCAGCAGATTATTACTTTAACACCGTGGACTGCAAGATGGCCTGCTGAGAAGCACCGTTAATTAAGATTGAACAGTCAGCAGTGTACTCCCTATAAACTTAGTTCCTCTTTCACTACAACCAACTTAGATTTTACAGGCTCTTGCCAGCCCTATCCTGTGGATTTCGGTGTCTTAGTAGCTTGATTAAAAAGTGAACATTTGATCCTGAGCAGTCTGCTGCTGCTGTTGCTAAGTCGCTTCAGTCGTGTCCAACTCTGTGCGACCTCATAGATGGCAGTTCACCAGGCTCCTCCGTCCCTGGGATTCTCCAGAATACTGGAGTGGATTGCCATTTCCTTCTCCAATGCATGAAAGTGAAAGTGAGGTTGCTCTGTCATGTCAGACTCTTAGCGACCCTATGGACTGCAGCCTACCAGGCTCCTCCATCCACAGGATTTTCCAGGCAAGAGTACTGCAATGGGGTGCCATTGCCTTTTCCCCCCTAGCTATCTAGGGGAAAAAAGAAAAGATCCAGAATGTGATAATAGAGTCCCCAGTCTTGCTGGGACCAGTGTTTTGGCAACCAACTTAATGAAAGAATTTAGTGAATGTCTAATTTGGGACCCAGGTTGCATCTTGGAAGGATGGAGGGAAGATAAGAAAAAAGAGGGAAAGGGAATCTTGCTTACTCTTTGAAAGCGAGGTCACCATTAAAATGTTATGGACATGACTGAAACTCAGTGCTCAAATGTTTACCACCTAGTCCTTGCTGCCAGGTTTTGGTGTGTGCTGAGAAGTGTCCCACAGCACATGCAAAGGCTCCACGTAGTTCATTAAGGCTTCTCACCTCTTTCTTGCTCACCCTCATCTTTGGAGGTGTAAATTAGAGAGGCAGATGTACAATCTGGGAAGTTTTCCAGCTATATATTTAGAACTTTGAGTGTTCAGCACTGTGGGCGCTGAGCAGCTTTTTCAGTCCGTCACACATCCAGCCTGGGTGCCAAGAAAACCCCTCAAATGGCCCCTGAATGCTTTGTTCGAGAAGAAAATAGCAACCTTTACCAGGGCAAGCTGCAGTTTGCTTTTTAATTTTTATTGTATAATGAATTTCTATTGGACACAGTGGAAGAAAAAGAGGACTGTGATGAAGTCCTGGAAGCCCTGAGTTTCCTGGCTAAATGATATTTGTTCGGAGAGAGCCTTAAAGGGTCCCTTTCTTGAAATTTGCAGAAAATAAGTGTGCATCAAGGAGAACATTAGATACTAAAAGCCTGAAATGGTATGACAGCATACTTAAATTTGAAAAGTACTTTTCAATTGAAGAGTGCTTTCATAAATTTTTATCTGATTTTATCCTTACTAAAACCTCGTATCTAAAGGACAGATGTTATTTTTCCATAATTTGATAGGGAACCAGACTTAGGTTAAGTCTCCAGTTAAGTAACCAATGTTGTGAAGATAAGTTATAGTGGAATTAAGTGTTAATCTCTTCATTCGTGAAACTATTCAGTAGTTACCATTTGTCAGGAGATCATGGAGGGAAACAAAATAATACAGAACCCTATGCTATGCTATGCTATGCTAAGTCGCTTCAGTTGTGTCCGACTCTGTGCGACCCCATAGATGGCAGCCCACCAGGGTCTGTCGTCCCTGGGATTCTCCAGGCAAGATTACTGGATTGGGTTGCCATTTCCTTCTCCAATGCATGAAAGTGAAAAGTGAAAGTGAAGTCGCTCAGTCATGTCCGACTCTTAGCGACCCCATGGACTGCAGCCTACCAGGTTTCTCCATCCATGGGATTTTCCAGGCAAGAGTACTGGAGTGGGGTGCCATTACAGAACCCTATTGTCATCTAATTCCTCCACTATCTTCTAAGTAACCTAATATGGAGAAGAGTTATCTAAGAAATAGAAATGGGTAAGTGTTGGGGGCTGGCGTGAGGCACTCCGCCCATGACAAAGGTCATGAGGAAGGAGGCTTGACATACGCAAAGGCGGGATCCAGTCTCAGGAGTCCCCCTGGAAATCCTCAAGCATCTACCCCCATAACCAGAGCCTGCCTACTTTACTACTTTGTGCTCTCACCTACACCTCTGACTTTACGGGGGGCTGTCCCCCACCACCTCTTTTGGAGAAGGAGTTAACTTAGAGCTCCAGTTAATAATAATTCCTGGGCATGACAGGAGAGTTTCAACTTACAAACTCCTCTGAAGGTTCTCTAGCTTGCCTGACAGGCTTGTCCGGCCACATGTAATTGCTCCCAGCCTCCCAACCGTGAGAGGCACGAGATGCTTTAAACCTTCTAAAACAGTTTCCTTAGAAAAGTTAGAAAACCATTAGTATAAGTATAGTGGGCTGATTAGAAATTGTACTGGTGAAGGGTTTTTCATTTGTTGAGCCAATGTTTGTTGCTAAGACTCCACATCCCCTGCCCTTACACACATTAATGAATATATAGAAGAAATAAGTATTAACCTTTGATATATATCACATTAGACCTTAGGCTAAGTAAATTCTTTCCTTAACTAAAACCCACTACACCCTCACCCTATAGGAATGTAACTTTATTTGGGTGGTGTCTGTTTTAAGAATAATCACCCCTGGAGAAATAAGTGTCCTGGTTGACTGACCACTGTCACAAGGAGAGGGTCATAAATTGTCAGCAGCCCCCCTGGCCAGAAGATGATGTAACACCCCTAAGACCTCTGTATACATTTGTATGAAGCACCTGACTTTTATAATAAAAGTCAGGACTGCTGTCCCCATGTGACTTTTGTATAACATCTCAGTGTATAAAAACAGACTCTGGAAAATAAAGAATGGGGATCAGTTCCTCAAAATACTGGTCTCCCCATGTCGCTCTCTCTCTCACTCTGGCTGAGTCTCCATCTGGAGTGCGCAACCTGCCATGCTTACTAATTATGCCTGGGCTTCTAAGATCCAACTGGGGAGGCCTCAGTGTCTCCTCTCCCTCGGGAGAACGGAAGGATGCCTGCGGCCTCCGTAAGTGGTGCAAGCTTCTTGTCTTGAAGTTTTATTGGTCTCCCACGTAAACCAAGCTACTCAGCCTCTTTTCTCCACTGAATTTTCCTACTGAGCTATCCTCATTCTATTACTTTTTATATCTTTGATGAATATTTAAATAGTCGCCGAAGCCGTCTCCCCTTCGAATACCCTGGATCAGCCGGGGCTGGACCCCGGCAGGTAAGTATGAATGAAAATTAAAGGCAGTCTCAGAATAAAGCATAGAAAGTTAGGAAAATTGTTCTAGTGTGTGCTTTTCATGCATAGAGATGTATCCATCTCACACTCATTTCACAGCGCAGTTGAGTCTGTGGTCTTCTCTGCTCTAAATTTCTCTTCTATTCTTTTAAGCTGTAAAGAGTCAGAGTCCACTGATGGTAAAAGTGCTCTCTTCTTTTGTCCTTTAGGTGGACAATTCTGAAACAGATTCCATAAAGATCTTCAGAGGCTCCCAGTAGGATTGAGGGCCAGTTGCTTACAGTGGTGACCATTTCAAGCTCACATGCTGGTAATGACTTTGTTGTTGTTGTTAAGTCACTCAGTCAAGTCCGACTCTGCAGCCCCATAGACAACAACATGCCAGGCTTCCCTGTCCTTCACTGTCTCCCAGAGTTCGCTCAAACTCATGTCCACTGAGTCAGTGATGCCATCCAATCATCTCATCCTCTCTCACTCCCTTCTCCTTCTACCTTCAATCTTTCCCAGCATCATGGTCTTTTCCAATGAGTTTACTCTTCCCATCAGGTGGACAAAGTATTGGGGGCCTCAGCTTTAGCATCAGACCTTCCAGTGAATGGTCATGGTTGATTTCCTTGGTCATGACTGTCCCTTCTTTTTTTTTCTCTCTCTTTCTCTCCATGTTCTCCATTTTTGTTTCTTTTTAATTGAAGGATAAAAGCTTTACAGAATTCTGTTTTTTTCTGTCAAACCCCAACATGAATCAGCCATAGGTATACATATAATCCCCTTGAACCTCCCTCCCATCTCCCTCCTCATCCCAGCCCGCTAGGTTGATACAGAGCCCCTGTTTGAGTTTCTTGAGCCATACAGCAAATTCAGGTTGGCTATCTATTTTACATATGGTAATATAAGTTTCCATGTTACTCTTTCCATACATCTCACCCTCTTCTCCCCTCTCCCCATGTTCATAAGTCTATTCTCTATGTCTTTTTCTCCATTATTGCCCTGTAAATAAATTCTTCAGTACCATTTTCCTAGATTCCATATATGTGAGTTAGGATACAATATTTATCTTTCTCTTTCTGACTCACTTCACTCTATAAGTTCCAAGTTCATCCATTTCATCAGAACTGATTCAAATGCATTCCTTTATATGGCTGAATTATATTCCGTTGTGTATATGTACCAAAACTTCTTTATCCATCCATCCGTCAGTGGACATCTAGGTTACCTCCATGCTCCAGCTATTGTAAATAGTGCTGCAGTGAACAATGGGATACATGTGTCTTTTTCAGTTTTGATTTCCTCATGGCATATGCCTAGGAGTGGGATTGCTGGGTCATAAGGTGGTTTTATTCCTAGTTCTTTAAAAACTCTCCATACAGTCTTCCATATTGGCTGTATCAATTTATATTCCCACCAACAGTGCAAGAGTGTTCCTTTTTCTTCACACCCTCTCCAGCATTTATTGTTAGTAGACTTTTTGATGATGGCCATTCTGACCAGTGTGAGGTGATATCTCACTGTGGTTTTGATTTTCATTTCTCTAATAATGAGCGATGTTGAGCATCTTTTCATGTGTGTGTTAGCCATCTGTATGTCTTCCTTGGAGAAATGTCTGTGTAGGTCTTTCCCCCACTTTTTGATTGGGTTGTTTGTTTTTCTGGCATTGAGTTGTATGAGCTGCTTGTATATTTTGGAAATTAATCCTTTGTCAGTTGTTTCATTGGCCATTATTTTCTCCCATTCTGAGGGTTGTCTTTTCACCTTGCTTATAGTTTCCTTTGCTGTGCAGAAGCTTTTAAGTTTAATCAGGTCCCACTTGTTTAGTTTTGTTTTCATTTCTGTTACTCTAGGAGGTGGGTCATAGGGGATCTTGCTTTGATTTATATCATTGAATATTCTGCCTATGTGTTCCTCTAAGAGTTTTATAGTTTCTGGTCTTACATTTAGATCTTCAATCATTTTGAGTTTATCTATATGCATGGTAGTGGAAGTGTTCTAATTTCATTCTTATACACGTAGCTGTCCAGTTTTACCAGTACCATTTATTGAAGAGGCTGTCTTTGCCCCATTGTAGGTACCCATAGGGCGTGGGTTTATTTCTGGGCTTTCTGTCTTGTTTCATTGGTCTATATTTCTGTTTTTGAGCCAGTACCATACTGTCTTGATGACTATAGCTTTGTAGTATAATCTGAAGTCAGGAAGGTTGATTCCTCCAGCTCCATTCTTCTTTCTCAAGACTGCTTTGACTATTTGGGATCTTTTGTGTTTCAATATGAATTGTGAAATTTTTTGTTCTGGTTCTGTGAAAAATGCCATTGGTAATTTGATAGGGATTGCACTGAATCTGTAGATGCATTTGGTATTATATTCATTTTCATAATATTGTTTCTTCCTACCCAGGAACATGGAATATCTCTCCATCTGTTTATGTCATCTTTGATTTCTCTCATCAATGTCTTATGCTTTTCTGTGTACAGTTCTTTTGACTCCTTAGGTAAGTTTATTCCTAGATATTTAATTCTTCTTGTTGCAATGGTGAATGGGACTGGTTCCTTTATTTCTCTTTCTGATTTTTCATTGTTAGTATATAGAAATGCAAGTGATTTCTGTGTATTTATTTCATATCTTGCAACTTTGCTAAATTCACTGATTAGCCCTAGTAATTTTCTGATACTATCTTTAGGGTTTTCTATGTACAGTGTCATGTCATCTGCAAACAGTGAGAGCTTGACTTCTTTTCTGATCTGTTTTCCTTTTATTTGTTTTTCTTCTCTGATTGCTTTACTAGGACTTCCAGAACTATGTTGAATAATAGTGGGGAAAGTGGACACCCTTCTCTTGTTCCTGATTTTAGGGGGAATGCTTTCAGTTTTTCACCATTAAGAATGTTTGTTGTAGGCTTATCATATATGGCCTTTACTATGTTGAGGTACGTTCCTTCTATGCCCATTTTTTGAAGAGTTTTAATCATAAATGGGTGCTGAATTTTGTCAAAGGCTTTTTATGCATCTATTGAGATTATCATATGGTTTTTGTCTTTCAATTTGTTAATATGATGTATCACACTGATTAATTTGTGTATATTGAAGAATGTTTGCATTCCTGGAATAAACCCAACTTGACCATGGTGTATGAGCTTTTTGATGTGTTGCTGAATTCTGTTTGCTAAAATTTTGTTGAAGATTTTTATATCTATGTTTACCAGTCATGTTGGCCTGTAGTTTTCTTTTTCTGTGTAGTCTTTGTCTGGTTTTGATATCAGGTTGACGGTGGCCTCATAGAATGAGTTTGGAAGTGTTCCTTCCTCTGCAATTTTTTGACAGAGTTTTAGAAGGATAAGCATTAGCTCTTCTCTAAATGTTTGATAGAATTCTCCTGTGAAGCCATCTGGTCCTGGGCTTTTGTTTTTTGGGACATTTTTGATCACAGCTTCAATTTCAGTGCTTATAATTGGGTTGCTCATAATTTATATTTCTTCCTGGTTCAATCTTGGAGATTGACCGTTTCTAAGAATCTGTCCATTTCTTCCAGGTTATCCATTTTAATCCAAAATATTTGTTCATAGTAGTCTCATAATCCTTTGTATTTCTGCATTGTCTGTTGTAACCTCTCCTTTTTCATTTCTGATATTGTTGATTTGATTCTTCTCTCTTTTTTCTTGATGAGTCTGTTTAAAGGTTTGTCAATTTTGTTTATCTTCTCAAAGAACCAGCTTTTAGTTTTATTAATCTTTACTATTGTTTCTTTCATTTCTTTTTCATTTATTTCTGCTTAGAACTTTATGATTTCTTTCCTTCTACTATTTTGGGATTTTTTTATTGTTGTTCTTTTTCTAGTTGTTTTAGGTGTAAAGTTAGGTTGTCTATTTGATGTTTTTCTTGTTTCTTGAGGTAGGATTGTATTGCTATAAACTTCCCTCTTAGAACTGCTTTTGCTGCAACCCATAGGTTTTGCATTGTTGTGTTTTCATTGTCATTTGTTTCTAGAATTTTTTTGATTTCCCTTTTGATTTCTTCAGTAACCTGTTGGTTATTTAGAAACGTGTGGTTTAATCTCTGTGTGTTTGTGTTTCTTACAGTTTTTTCTTATAATTGATATCTAGTCTCATAGCATTGTGGTCAGAGAAGATGCTTGATACAGTTTCAGCTTTCTTAAATTTCCTGAGGTTTGATTTGTGACCCAAGATGTGGTCTATCCTGAAGCATGTTCCGTGTGCACTGGAAAAGAAGGTGTATTCTTCTGCATCTGGATGGAATGTCCTGAAGATATCCATGAGGTCCACCTCATCTAATGTATCATTTAAGACTTGAGTTTCCTTTTTAAATTTCTGTTTTGATGATCTGTCCATTGGTGGGAGTAGGGTGTTAAAGTCTCCAGCTATTATTGTGTTAGTGTCAATTTGTCCTATTATGTCTGTTAGTATTTGTCTTATGCATTGAGGTGCTCCTATGTAGGGTGCATCAGTTCAGTTCAGTTGAGTTGCTCAGTTGTATCCGACTCTATGCAACCCCATGAATCACAGCACGTCAGGCCTCCCTGTCCATCACCAACTCCTGGAGTTTACTCAAACTCATGTCCATCGAGTCAGTGATGCCATCCAGCCATCTCATCCTCTGTCGTTCCCTTCTCCTCTTGCCTACAATCCCTCCCAGCATCAGAGTCTTTTCCAATGAGTCAACTCTTCGCATGAGGTGGCCAAAGTATTGGAGTTTCAGCTTCAATATCAGTCCTTCCAATGAACATCCAGGACTGATCTCCTTTAGAATGGACTGGTTGGATCTCCTTGCAGTCCAAGGGACTCTCAAGAGTCTTCTCCAACACCACACTTCAAAAGCATCAATTCTTCAGCGCTCAGCTTTCTTCACAGTCCAACTCTCACATCCATACATGACCACTGGAAAAACCATAGCCTTGACTAGATGAACCTTTGTGGCAAAGTAATGTCTCTGCTTTTTAATATGCTATCTAGGTTAGTCGTAACTTTTCTTCCGAGGAGTAAGCGTCTTTTAATTTCATGGCTGAAATCACCATCTGCAGTTATTTTGGAGCCCCCAAAAATAAAGTCTGACACTGTTTCCACTGTTTCCCCATCTATTTCCCATGAAGTGATGGGACCAGATGCCATGATCTTCATTTTCTGAATGTTGAGTGTTAAGCCAACTTTTTCACTCTCCTCTTTCACTTCCATCCAGAGGCTTTTTAGTTCCTCTTCACTTTCTGCCATAAGGGTGGTGTCATCTGCATATCTGAGGTTATTGATATTTCTCCCGGCAATCTTGATTCCAGCTTGTGCTTCTTCCAGCCCAGCGTTTCTCATGATGTACTCTGCATATAAGTTAAATAAGCAGGGTGACAGTATACAGACTTGACGTATTCCTTTTCCTATTTGGAACCATGTCCAATTCTAACTGTTGCTTCCTGACCTGCATACAAATTTCTCAAGAGGCAGATCAGGTGGTCTGGTATTCCCATCTCTTTCAGAATTTTCCACAGTTTATTGTGATCCACACAGTCAAAGGCTTTGGCATAGTCAATAAAGCAGAAATAGATGTTTTTGTGGAACTCGCTTGCTTTTTCCATGATCCAGCAGATGTTGGCAATTTGATCTCTGGTTCCTCTGCCTTTTCTAAATCCAGCTTAAACGTCTGGAAGTTCACGGTTCACGTATTGCTGAAACCTGGCTTGGAGAATTTTGAGCATTAGTTTACTGGCATGTGAGATGAGTGCAATTTTGTGGTAGTTTGAGCATTCTTTGGCATTGCCTTTCTTTGGGATTGGAATGAAAAGAGACCTTTTCCAGTCCTGTGGCCACTGCTGAGTTTTCCAAATTTGGTGGCATATTAAGTGCAGCATTTTCACAGCATCATCTTCCAGGATTTGAAATAGCTCAACTGGAATTCCATCACTGCCACAAGCTTTGTTCATAGTGATGCTTTCTAAGGCCCACTTGACTTCACATTCCAGGATATCTGGCTCTAGGTGAGTGATCACATCATCGTGATTATCTGGGTTGTGAAGTTCTTTTTTGTAAAGTTCTTCTGTGTATTCTTGCCACCTTTTCTTAATATCTTCTGCTCTGTTAGGTCCATACCATTTCTGTCCTTTATCAAGTCCATCTTTGCATGAAATGTTCCCTTGGTATCTTTAATTTTCTTGAAGAGATCTCTAGTCTTTCTTATTCTGCTCTTTTCCTCTATTTCTTTGCATTGATTGCTGAAGAAGTCTTTCTTATCTCTCCTTGCTATTCTTTGGAACTCTGCATTCAGATGCTTATATCTTTCCTTTTCTCCTTTGCTTTTCACTTCTCTTCTTTTCACAGCTATTTGTAAGGTCTCCCCAGACAGCCATTTTGCTGTTTTGCATTTCTTTTCCATGGGGATGGTCTTGGTCCCTGTCTCCTATTCAATGTCATGAACCTCCATCCATAGTTCATCAGGCACTCTATCTATCAGATCTAGTCCCTTAAATCTATTTCTCACTTTCACTGTATAATTGTAAGGGATTTGATTTAGGTCATACCAGAATGGTCTAGTGGTTTTCCCTACTTTCTTCAATTTCAGTCTGAATTTGGCAGTAAGGAGTTCATGATCTGAGCCATGATCAGCTCCCGGTCTTGTTTTTCCTAACTGTATAGAGCTTCTCCTACAATTGTTATGTCTTCCTCTTGGGTTGATCCCTGATCATTATATAGTGTCCTTACTTATTAATCTTCTTTATTTCAATGTCTTTTTTTTTTTCTGATATGAGGATGCTACTCCAGCTTTCTTTTGCTTCCCCTTTGCACAGAATATATTTTTTCTATCCTCTCATTTTCAGTCTGTATATGTCTTTAGGTTTGAAGTGGATTTTTTTTGTAGAAAGCATATATATGGGTCTTGTCTTTGTATTCATTCAGGCAGTCTGTGTCGTTTGGTTGGACATTTAATCCACTTACATTTAAAGTAATTATTGATATATATGTTCCTATCGCCATTTGTTTGGGGTTGCTTTTGTAGATCTGTTTTCTTCTCTTGTATTTCTTGACTATATAAGTTCCTTTAATATTTGTTGTAAAGCTGGTTTTGGTGGTACTGAATTCTCTTAACTTTTGTTTGTCTGATAATCTTTTTATTTCTCCATCGATTTTAAATGAGATCCTTTCTGGGTACAGTAATCTAGGTTGTTGATTTTTCCCTTTCAGTACTTTAAATATATCCTGCTATTCCCTTCTGGCCCCAAGAGTTTCTGCTGAAAGATCAGCTGTTAAGTGTATGGGGTTTCCCTTGTATGTTACTTGTTGCTTCTCCCTTGCTGCTTTTAATATTCTTTCTTTGTATTTAGTCTTTGTTAATTTGATTACTATGTGTCTTGCCATGATTATTTAAAACCCAAGTTTATTAAAACCCAAATTTATTTAAAACCCAAGTTTAAACTCCTTGGGTTTATCCTGTATGAGACTCTTTGTGCCTCTTGGACTTGATTGACTATTTCCTTTCCCATGTTGGGGAAATATTCAACTATAATCTCTTCATAAATTTTCTCATACCCTTTCTTTTTCTCTTCTTCTTCTGGGACACCTATAATTAAATGTTGGTGTGTTTGATATTGTCCCAGAGGTCTCTGAGACTATCCTCAGTTCTTTTCATTCTTTTTACTTTATTCTGCTCTTCAGAAGCTATTTTCACCTTTTTATCATCCAGCTCGCTGATTCATTCTTCTGTTTCAGATATTCTGCTATTGATTCCTTCTAGAGTATTTTTAATTTCAGTAATTGTGTTGTTTGTCTCTGTATGTTTATTCTTTAATTCTTTTAGGTCTTTGTTAATTGCTTCTTGCATTTTCTCCATTTTGTTTTCAAGGTTTTTGATCATCTTTATGATCATTATTCTGAATTCTTTTTCTGGTAGTTTGCCTATTTCTTCTTCATTTATTTGGACTACTGTGTTTCTAGTTTGTTTCTTCATTTGTGTAGTATTTCTCTGCCTTTTCATTAGTTTTTTTAAACTTATTGTGTTCGAGGTCTCCTTTCCCCAGCTTTCAAGGTTGAATTCTTTCTCTCTTTTGGTTTCTGCCCTCATAAGTTTGGTCAAGTGGTTTGTGTGAGCTTCAAATAGGGTGAAATTTGTGCTGAGTTTTTATTTGTTTGTTTGTCTTTTCCTCTGGTGTGCAAGGCTGAGTGAGGTCGTAATCCTGTCTGCTGACGATTGGGTTTGTATTTTTGTTTTGCTTGTTGTTTAGATGAAGCATCATGCACAGGGTGCTCCTGGTGGTTGGGTGATGCTAGGTCTTGTATTCAAGTGGTTTCCTTTGTCTGATTTATCACTATTTGACACTCCCTAGGGTTAGTTCTCTAGTAGTCTAGGGTCTTGGAGTCAGTGCTCCCACTCCAAAGGCTCATGGCTTGATCTCTGGTCAGGAACAAAGATTCCACAAGTGGTTTATTATGACATTAAAGCAAATATCAAAAAATGAGAAATCAAAGATGAACCCCAGACCAATGCAGTTGCAAAATCAGGCAAATAATAATTAAAATAATGGAGTACACACAAATACATGTACACCCATGAGCAAAGTCAAAACAGTCTAACAAAAATAAAGTACAGTAGATTGACCTGAGACACAAGGGAAATCAAAATTATATTTACCAGTTAAGAATAAAACTAACTAAAGCACAAACTGGAAAACAAAACTAAAGCAAGGTGCCAAGTGGGGAGTAAAGCAATGAAAACAAAACTAACAAATATGTAGAGAGGAAAAGAAAGAAAGAATAGATATGGAAAGTTAAATAGATGTAGATGAAGAAGATGTATATACAAGATTAACTGCAAGGGGAAAAGAACAGTAGGAAAGGCAAACAAAGGAATAAATGTAGAAAAATACAACAGGTTAAAAAAACTAAACGTTAAAATTATAAAGAAGAGAAAGAAAGAAAAAAAAAGAACGGAAGAAATAAAAAAGGGGAAAAAAAGAAGGAAAACTCCCCAGAACTGCAAAAGCCCAAGGTAGAGGCAGGAGTTTATAACAACAATAAAAAATGTGACTGAGGGGAAAAAAGAAAGGAAAAAATGCTCAAAAGCTTAATTAGATTTCATAGTGCAATAAAACTGACTATTACAACAGAGGGTGGGGGGGAGGGAAGAAGAAAGAAATCCAGAATAATCTACAAAACAAGTCAAAACATAAAAAAACGTGATAAAAACAATAAAAGCGTAATAAAACATAATAAAAAACATAATAAATGTTTTTCTTGAGTCAGTGCTGTCAGAGTCCTTTCCCTCACTTGGAGTCACAGTCCACCTCACCTCCCTAAAAAAGTTTAGTCATTCAGTCATGTCCGACTCTTTGTGACCCCATGGACTGTCGACTACCAGACTCCTCCATCCATGGAATTTTCCAGACAAGAGTACTGGAGTGGGTTGCCATTTCTTTCTCCAGAGGATCTTCCCAACCCAGGGATCAAACCCGGGTCTCCCACATTGTAGGCAGACGCTTTACCATCTGAGCCACCAGGGAATGATCTCTAGACCCATTGTGGGGGCAGCTTGGATTCTAATCTGGTCCTACCCCTCTGTGTTCTTGCCTCCAATGTCCACAGCTATAAGAACTAGTGCATCTTCTTTTTGGGGAGCTCTCAATGACCTTTTCCATATTCCATAGACACAGAGTCTGCCCAGTTGATCGTGTGGATTTAATCTGCAGCTTGTACAGCTGGTGGGAAAGTTTGGGGTCTTCTTCCTTGGTCACACTGCCCCTGGGTTTCAATTGTGGTTTTATTTCCACCTCCTCATGTGGGTCGTCCAATGGGGTTTACTCCTGAGGCTGCCTTGGAGGAATTGGGTTTGCCCCTGTGAGGCCAGGGGTGGAGGTGGTGCAGCTGCTTGGGTTGTAGGGTTTCTGGCAGCACCAGATACTCAGGGGAGTTGGCAGCAAGGGAATCCCATGGACGGAGGAGCCTGTTAGGCTGCAATCCATGGGGTCGCTAAGAGTCGGACACGACTGAATGACTTCACTTTCCCTTTTCACTTTCATGCATTGGAGAGGGAAATGGCAGCCCACTCCAGTGTTCTTGCCTGGAGAATCCCAGGGACGGTGAAGCCTGGTGGGCTGCCATCTATGGGGTCACACAGAGTTGGAAACGACTGAAGTGACTTAGCATAGCATAGCATAGAAGAATATAGCAACCAGTATTGGCCAATATGCTCCAGTATTCTTGCCTGGAGAACCCCCTCCCCACTCCTAAACAGAGAAGCCTGGCAGGCCACAATCTACAGGATTGCAAAGAGTCGGACACTACTGAAGTGACTCTGCATGCATAGACAAGACATTTTTTGCCTGTGGCAGCTCTGCCCCAGTTAGAGTTGAGCATGAAGGCGGCACAGCTGCTTGGCTTGCAGGGACCCAGACTGCCTCCACCACAGGAATTATGGCCCTATCAGAGTCTTCTTTTCTAGCCTCTTGTAGCTGGCAATCAGAAGACCTCTTTGGCTAGTCTTTCTACATAGCTCCAGCCGTTCAGGCACTTAGAGGGCTCCTTTGCCTGGAATCCTTCTCTGTCGTTCAACATGTCAGGCACATAGAGGGGTCCCCTGGCTGGAGTCCTACTCTGTAGATCAGCATGTCAGGCACTTAAAGGGGCACCCTGGGTGGGGTCCTACTCTGTAGTTCAATGCATCAGGCATTTGATTGGCCAGCCTCTCTATTGTTCAGCTGCCAATGCTGGCATGTATGGGGAGAGAGGCTATGGTGATGGCTCCACCTCCTACACATGCCTCAGCAGTATCCCCTTGCTTCCATGGCTTCCCAGCTTTCCTCCACAGGCATTTCCCATCAAAATCTCCTCCCTCACATCTCCTGGATCTGTCTCTCCACAGTCAACAGCAGCCCTCACCCTGGGATTGCTCCACAATCTCTAGACTCCAGCTCCCAGCTGCGGCACCTTCCAAGGGATCTAAGTACCTGTCTGGGGTATATATGGCTGCAGCAAGGATTGTCTGATTCTCATTCCATTTAGGCTGCCACAGATCAACCGTTTCACCCTTAGCCTTAAATGTTTCTCCTCTGACTCTGACAACTGCCCCGATGTGGGGATCAGACCCCTGCTTCAGTTCCCCCACCCGCTGAGGTCAGGTCCAGTCCTACTAACACTCCTGTTTTTCCCCCTAGTTCCTTCATCCTACCGAGTTTTGCGTGGTTCTATGTATTCTTTTCCACTGGTCAGTTACTCCTGTCCACTCTCAGCTGTTGTTCTGCATGCACTTCTGTGACTGAAAGTGCATTCCTGATGTATCCATGGAGAGAGATGTACTCCATGTCCAGCTACTCCTCTGCCATCGTGTTCTCCCTCTTTTTGTTTTTATTCTTTCCAATCTCTTGCTCTTTTTCTGTGGAATCACTTCCAAAATAAGTCACTCATATAGAAGCTCTCATTAAAGCTCTGCCTTCTGGGAAAAGCCTAGGTGAACGCAGGGTAACTATAGGCCTTTGATTTTGTGTAACCTAAATTCCTTGATTGGCTCTATGTTAAAAAAAGAATTCTAGGTACTACCAACTCCAAAAATTAATAGTTGAACTGAAACACTTTAGGGAAGGAAGTGAATACCATGTGTTCCAATTTTGAAGGAAACTAGAATGAGTGGAGCCCAAGTTTCAACTGCTTACAACCCACACCCGAGTTGTAAGAACATCTTAGGATTATATTCTTTCCATCTCTCCTAATTAGAGCTCTGTGCAGAAAAAAAAAGGGGGGTTGGGGGAAGAAAACACCTCTGCCCACATGTTTTACCAGCACAGACTCAGCCTTAAGGCAGATTCACATTTCAGTTATGTAGGCCCCCAACTGAGGCTTCCATTCACGTGCTCTGTTCTAATTTCATCATGAAATTCAGTTTCCCTTTCTTAGTGTGATCCATTCCATGAGAACATGCTAGGAGTTTCCCATCCCTTTGACTTTTCTGTGGCATCAGGACACACATGGCCTGGTCACTGACAGCTACATTGCCACTGGCATCTTCCTCATACTGCACACTCTGCATGTGTCAAGAAGCCATGCCTCCTGTCTTCTTTGCCAGGATATTATGTATTGGCCTGCCCTGGTGGCTTAGTCAGTACAGAATCCTCCTGTAATGCAGGAGACCGGGTTTGATCCTTGGGTCAGGAAGATCCCCTGGAGAAGGGTATGGCAACCCACTCCAGTATTCTTATCTGGAGAATCCCATGGACAGAGGAGCCTGGCAGGCTACAGGTCACAGAGAGTCAAACATGAATGAGCGACTAAGCATACCACAGCAAGCATTGGCTTTGGGAATGAGCCACAGTCTAACATCTGGACACTTCTGATTTACGTTGCCCTAAGGGAAAAAAATATTTCCCCAAACCCTCATTCTTTATTTAAGTGATTATCAGTTAGCTTATTTTTCAAAAATATAGGGATCAGCCATATGACTGTACTGCACTACGAAATTACTCACAAGAAGTTGGAGAGTTGGTCATTCAGTCTCTGTCTCCAATTATGTGCTTCAGAGGAAGTCTTCATGTGAAGGCTTTTGCTTTCAATATGATCCCAATTTTCAGAAAGAACTTAAAATTTTTGACTATTGTATCTTGTTGTCTGATGTTATTTAAAAAATGGAGCTTCATTTAAACTTAATTCAGTGTAAGGTCATTCCCTCTTGAAGGTATGGTGGAGCTTAAGAACAAAAATAAATATCAGACAAAAATGGGTGCAGCAACTGCAAAGTCACTGTATTTGATACCTTTTAAAATATTAGACAAGTGCTGTGCCATGCTAAGTTATTTCAGTCGTGTCCAACTCTGCGTGACCTTTTGGACTGTAATCCACCAGGCTCATCTATCTGTCCATGACATTTTCCAGGCAAGAATACTAGAGTGGGTTGCCATAACCTCCTCCAGGGGATCTTACTGACCCAGAGATTGAACCCACATCTCCTGTGGCTCCCACATTTTATGTGGCTTCTTTACCCCTGAGCCACTGGGGAAGCCCATTAGACAGGTAGGAAATCACAGCTTTTAGTTTATGGCAGTTTATTTTTGGGTGTGTCAGGAGTGAACAAAAGCACTCTTCACCTGATTTTTGAACAAGTGAAATGACAGGTTTTGTGATTTATATTCAAGGCAAGTATAATCATATACACTGCTGCTGCCGCTAAGTCCTGTCAGTCGTATCCGATTCTGTGTGACCCCATAGACGGCAGCCCACCAGGCCTCGCCGTCCCTGGGATTCTCCAGGCAAGAACACTGGAGTGGGTTGCCATTTCCTTCTCCAATGCATGAAAGTGAAAAGTGAGAGTGAAGTTGCTCAGTCGTGTTCAACTCTTAGCAACCCCATGGACTGCAGCCTATCAGGTTCCTCTGTCCATGGGATTCTCCAGGCGAGAGTACCGGAGTGGGGTGTCATCACCTTCTCCAATCATATACACTATTCCTATGTAAATAAAAAATCGGGGGGAAAACTTTTGCTTTTTTTTGAAGCTACCACTAGATGGTATGCAAATACTCTTTCTTCAATGCTAGTTCTATTATTTTTCAGATTGTTAGAATATGGGAGGGACTTGAGACTGAGCATAGGCAGAGGGATGCTGCTGAAATCAGACATTTTTCATTAAATATTGTCAGCTCTATAGGGCCAGTTTTATTCCCCTAAATGTTAATCGTGATACTTTGACTTTCTTAAGCTTTACATTTTCTCATACAATTTCTCCAGTGTACCTAAGAATCAACTTTTAAATAATAGAATTTAGGGATTTTCTGCAAGTAAACTTTACATATAAAACTTCTTTGGACTTGAAGAATTAAAGATATTTTACATTGTTGATTTTAAAAAGTTACTTAGAGGTTTAAAACAAAAACTACATAGTTACCAAATACAAATTTCACCTCATGCTAGGGGAAAAGAGAATGTGCTTTTCATATAAATTATCTAATACTTTAAATAGCTAAAATTAATTTCTAGTTTGGCCTATCTAAATACCTACATCTTTCAGTATATGTAAGAATACTAAATGTCCCTCTATCCAATTGAGATTCTGTTCTGTTTTCTTGTAACTTATAAACATTAGGCTGCAATTCCCAATGAGGTAATGACATTCATCATCATAAAACAATTTTATGATGAGTCCAGGTCTTTCCAAAACAATTATTATTTGAAGCACCAATCAACTCTAGCTTATAGTATTAGATAGCATGTTCACTCTTCCAACTTCATTATTCCTGCTATAACTCAAAAGAACTTCTGAACAAAAGCCACCTACAAGATTTCCCAATTGATGGCTTCCAGATTGGCAGTCATGGCCTTCCTGCCATTCTTCAGGATGGGCGATTAATGAAAGACCAGTAAAGTGTAGGGAGGAAAATGAAGGTGAGGTGAGATGGCCATAAGCATCACTGACTCAGCTGTCAATGTTTAAAATGAATCTTTTCTCAGAATATGTAGCACAGTCCTTTGCATTAGTTCCAGAGATTTCAGAGATAAACTGCATCTGATCTCAGCATAATATTTAGTTTATATAACTACATATACCTACACAACTATACATTTCATAAATGTAAAAAGTCATCCACACACATAACCATGTAAATAGTAAGGAATTGCCTTTTATCTCAAATTATCCAAATTTTGCTGTTTGTTCATTTTCAGATAATTAAGATGTCATCATCTGAACTTCGTGTTCATCAATTTTATTCCACTTATTGCTCCTTTTTTTTCTAAACCTTTGTCCTTTGAGTCTCATACTTGCTTTCTCTGTTTTTGCTCTGAATCACAGAGTAATCCCAGAGGAAGACAGATAGCCGTGCAGATTTCATGTGGTACGGAGACCAGATCAGTAGGAGTCCTCCTGCTTGCTGGCTTACAACAGAAGACCTACTAGTAGTCATACCCTTCCTCTAAGTTCCGAACCTCACTGATTTTACACATGCGCTATTTGCGGATGAACTAACCTCTAGCTTCATTGAAATGGAAACTTGTGGATCTATTCTCATTGACCTCTTTTCATATTTTCTGAAAGATAATTGCAGGAGAAGGTGTAGCAATCTTTGTAATCCATAATCATTTGCTCTTGATCTCATTTCCTGACATCAGAAAGCTGTGATTATTTATCTGGTTCTGAACTGTTATTTCTCTTGAGCAATTCCTTCTTATTTAATACATAATATTTCTTCTCTTAAGACAACAAAGAAACAAAAACTAGTGAATCTTTCCTTTACCCCTCCACACTTATAACAAATTACCAGTTTTTATCTTTTATTTCACTGAAAAATGTGTTAATATTCCAACATTTTAATTCTTATCTTTATCAGCTGTAACCTCTGCAATTTTATATCTAACCTTATTCTTCTGAAAAATGCTCACTTTCCAATATTCTATTTATTGCTACTCTAATGACATTTCTTATCTGCCTAGACCTGGAGACTCTATTTATTTTTTCAATGAAACTTTCCTTTTGTGAAACTCCCTTGTGCTATGAACTTAGTGATCACTACCTTGATGTGGCTTCCAGCATTCTGATAGCATATCCATTTATTCTAGGTCATCAGCATTTCTTTTTTCTTCTTAATTATAAACCTTTCTCAGGGCTCACTGCATCCTAATCCTTTACTCTTCTATTTATTTTCCACTTATTTACTTTTTTATTCACTCTTTCCTTTTTTACAGCTATCATACTAGTCTACTCATATATCATTACATATGGTATCATTACAGAAGAGCGAATTAGCAAACATAAAAAGAATGCTGGGGTTAGAGAATCATTTTGTAACCACATAAAGTTAAGTATATAAACCATGTAATCTTAGCAAAGATTTGTTCAGGCAAGAATCACCAATGGATGCTAAATCTAGAAGAAAATTTTGATGAGGTGTAAGATATTTACCTTATCCTATCTTTCCAAATATTAATTGTTATTGATTATCTTAAGCTGTCCTTCCAAATTTTGATTAATAGCAGAAGCAAGTAAGATCATATTAGATGAGTGATAACATTAACATCACAAAAGGTTAGGGTTAGGGTTACCAGATGTTATGCTCAGGTACAACATCATTTAAGCCATCACTTCAGATTCCTTAGCAACGAATTGAAGACGTGCCTTCTGAATACAAGGACTCAATACTGTGCCTGAATCCTTGTAAGCATTAGTTCATTTCAGTTTAGTTGCTCAGTCGTGTCCGACTCTTTGCGACCCCATGAATCGCAGCACGCCAGGCCTCCCTGTCCATCACCAACTCCCGGAGTTCACTCAAACTCACGTCCATCAAATCAGTGATGCCATCCAGCCATCTCATCCTCTGTCGTCCCCTTCTCCTCCTGCCCCCAATCCTTCCCAGCATCAGAGTCTTTTCTAATGAGTCAACTCTTCGCATGAGGTGGCCAAAGTACTGGAGTTTCAGCTTTAGCATCATTCCTTCCAAAGAAATCCCAGGGCTGATCTCCTTCAGTAAGTGTTAATTTCTTCTTTCAAATTCTTCCATACTATGTCTTCATACAACATTGCTCTTTGTCTTATTGCTCTTCATTATATCCTCTTCACTCCAGTCATATGTGTATCTTCTTTCTCCAGCTAGGTTGTCAAGTAGCATTTAGTATTGTGTCTCACATACAGTAGATACTAATACATGTTTGTTGTTGCCATTGGTGGTTGATTACTGTATGCACTATTTTATTTGATAAACTGAACAAGAAAGGACTCTTCTAGGTTATACAGTCTGTTGCTATAGATACCACATTTTCCTCTAGATTTTCATTTTTTTACTTCTCTACTTCTCTCTGTGGTACCAGCAAATTATTTTCATCACATCTCTTTTTAACTTGATTTAGCTACACAAATAACAAATAAGAAATGCAATGATTTAATTTAAAATACAATCTAAATTCAGTATTTATAAACAATTGATTTCAAAATAAAGTTTATTTGTTAATAACCAAATATATCAGAAGACATGTTTATTGATTATGCTGTGGTGTTTAGCATAAGGCTACACTAAATTTTAAAGGAGTTCTTTTCTAATAGTAGCTAAAGAAGAAAGTTAAGACTGCATACATGATACAGTCTATTTAAATATTTTAAAATCTCATCAATTACATTAAAATGGTATTGAAAAACTATGTTTATTGATTATACAGAGAAAACAAGGTAACTATAGATTTTAAACTAAAGTTATTTTCCAATTGGGTCTAAGAAATAATTAAGGAGTTAAGGTTTAATGCATGATTTATTTTCATTAAATCGCATTAGAAGTTCATCCTTTACATTAAAATGTGTTTGTCAAATAGGGATCTTTGATTTAAAGACCAATAAGAAATATTGTTTTAGTTTTTATTATCTATTATAGTTAGCATAGAACTTGTGCTCTTTAAAACATATTATGATTTGTCTATATTATATCATGAAATAAGGAAAAGGAAAATTCATTCCATACAAATAAAATGGAATCAGATTCATTTAATATTGCACTAGAAAATACTGCACTAGAACTTGAATTCTCTGCATATACAGGTAAAAGCAACCACTTCATTTGGTTAAAAAATTAGAAAAAGAAATTAGCTTCATGACATCCCAATCCATAACATTTTATAGCTTGTTTTTAAATTCAGAGTAGTATTGAATTCTTGCAGTAAAAACCATTGAATAGCAAATAGAACAATTTTATTTTCTTTCTTTCATAGTATTTAAACACAATGGTATACAGAATAACTAGGGAAACAACATAAGACTATTCTTGTTAAACTTACCTGGAGCTTCTGTAGCTATCGGCAACCAAAAAATACTTAAAATGTATATAAATAATATATTCACCAAGTCTGGAGGGTAAAAGAAGTACTACTTACCATATTCTATATCAATAAATTAATAACATATAAATGGCACCTTACATACATCAATCTTCACTATTAACTATATTTGACAAGTAAGAAAATATACTTGTATTATCTTTATTTGACAAATGAGAAAGTAGAGACTTCCAGAGGTTAAGTAATTTGGCCAAGGTCATGAAGCAAGTACAAGCAGAACCAGAATTCACAAATAGATCTGTCTGGGTTTAAAGCCTGTAGTTTTATCTGGTATGCATATTGCCTTCATGGATGTGTTTATATTTCAAGTGTGAAGGTCAAGCAAGTATTTTGTTTCTGTTGTTCTCATTGTTGTTTAGTTGCTAAGTTGTGTCCAGCTCTTTGCGACCCCAAGGACTGTAGCCCACCAGGCTCCTCTGTCCACAGAATTCCTCAGGCAAGAATACTGGGTGGGTTGCTGTTTCCTTTCCCAGGGGATCTTTCCAACCCCAGGATCAAACCCAGGTCTCTTGCATTGGCAGGCACGTTCTTTACAACTAGTGCCACCTGGGAAGCCCTGTTTTCCTTTGAACATGGATATATTTTACTTTCTTCTCACCAGAATTGGTTAAGAAAAATATGAGAAGTTTCACATAATATATCATCTTTTAACCCTATATTTCATAGAAAGAAATCATGGATATATGTTAGTTGGGCTTCCCTGATGGCTCATACATTAAAGAATCTGCCTGTAATGCAAGAGACTTGGGTTTGATCCCTGGGTTGGGAAGATCCCCTGGAGAAAGGAATGGCTACATATTGATACTAATTATTTCCATTTTAAAGTGAGGAAAATAATTGTTGTTGGTGTTCAGTCTCTCAGTTGTGTCTGACTCTTTGTGACCCCATGGACTGCAGCATACCAGGCTTCCCTGTCCTTCACCATCTCCTGGAGTTTGCTCAAACTCATGTCCACTGAGTCAGTGATACCATCCAACCATCCCATCCCCTGTTGTCTCCTTCTCCTCTGCCTTCAATCTTTCCCAGCATCAGGGTCTTTTCCAGGGAGTCAGCTCTTATCGGGTGGTCAAAGCATCAGTCCTTCCAATGAATATTCAGGGTTGATTTCCTTTAAGATTATTGGTTTGATCTCCTTACTATACAAAGGACTCTCAACACCACACTTCAAAGGCCCTCAAAAGTTGTTGTAAGTATTAAATGAGATAAGACATCAATGAAGTTATATATAAGAAGTTACTCATGTGTTCTACAAATATGAGCATTACTTTTACATTTCTCTATGCTTTTTATGGGGAGAAGGCAATGGCACCCCACTCCAGTACTGTTGCCTGGAAAATCCCATGGATGGAGGAGCCTGGTGGGCTGCAGTCCATGGGGTCGCTAAGAGTTGGACACGACTGAGTGACTTCACTTTCACTTTTCTCTTTCATGCATTGGAGAAGGAAATGGCAACCCACTCCAGTGTTCTTGCCTGGAGAATCCCAGGGACGGGGAGCCTGGTGGGCTGCTGTCTATGGGGTTGCACAGAGTCAGACACGACTGAAGCCACTTAGCAGCAGCAGCAACATGCTTCTTATGAGTGTTCAGTTATGACCCGAAAAAGGAGCTTCAACTTTTGGATAAATAGTGCCACAAATTAATTCTTAAGTGTGGTACAGTAAAAAGTTCTGCATTTTCTTTGCACTATAAGGCAGATATGAACAATTTTAAGGAATTCTAACTGGTATTCTGATACTCTGATACACTGACTGGTTTAGATCCTCTGGGAAACAACATTTAATGTAATAATTGATTAGCATTTAAGTTTGTGTGTGTGTGTGTGTGTGCCCTTGATTTGAAAGTAGGTATATCTATATCTATCTATCCCTATATATGTTTTTTAATGGATATTATATGAGCCAGCCGCATGCTCACCTACCATGATAAATAACTTGCAAGGTGACTGGTTCATACATCCTTTTTCTGATACTGTAGACTGCCAATGTATCCCTATGGAAGGGCCCTTCTGGGCAAGAAGACAAGTAATACTTAAAAAGCTTTTCAACAGAGTGCCAATTCTACCACCTGCACATCTGGTACCTAAAGCATAGATCTCTCTAATGAATTACACGAATATTATCCCTTTAGGCTGTTGTCACAGAATTCAATCATGAATTGATGGTGATTTAATACTTGCCAAATGTTCACTTGAGCTGGAATATTTTACAGGTGGTACAGGTATTCATTAAGTATCCATTCCTCTGAACTCCCTAAAGTTCTTCACTTTTCCCTGTATTATATTAAACCATCACAAAGTAATACTGGGTCTGTTTAAACATTTAAGCTTCTCATAAAAGACTTGAAATTGGGAATAGAGGCCCTACTCATATGGTTATAGAGTGCCACATACAGATTATTTTTCTTCCTTCATGAAAAATAACAGTTTTATACCCTAATGTGTAAAGAACTTGGAATCCTTACTCCCATTATCACAAGGAAAAAAAATATTAAAAATCAACACTTGGAGGCCCAGTTATAGGCCCTCCCACTTTCATTACTTTTAACTTCTGGAACTCTGCCAGATTCTCACCGTGGATTGGAGAAAAGTCCTCCTGTGCTTACGGCTGGAGGAGAGGATAAGTAACAATTTTTGAGATCCACCTAGAACATTCTGATGTCCCTGATGGACAAAGGTCCATCCTCAAGGGGAACTACCAGAGCCCTAACTGACCTGGGGGAAGGACAATAAGGTAACTCCAGCCCCCTCACGCCTTCCTGTCTCATATAAGTCAAGAAATAAAAAAGCTAAGAAACTACTCTGAAGGTCATAATCCAGGGATTCTGCCCTCCCCCTTCTTCCGGATGAAGATTTTATTTTAGGATTATAGAATACCTCCCTTTCCCAATACTTCACATCATGTCATCAGGGTGCTTCTATTCTTGTAGAAGACTACAACTTAAGAGAGTTGTAAGACAGAGACTTCCTTTAAGAAGTTACTAGGGAAATCCAAATACAACAGAGTAAACACATATGAGGAACCTAGAGGAACTGAAAGCCCTGACACCTATGGCAAACATGAAATACAGCCTAACTCCTATACAGATAAACATAAACCATTAACTAAAGGCCTGCTTTACCTCAGTTCCTATTAAACAATCTGCTGTGTCCAATAGTCAATAGAAAATTACAAGTCATGCTACCAGGCAAGGAAATAGGCAGTCTGAAGAAACAAAGCAAACATCAGATCAGACTCAGATATGGCAGATATTTGGGAATTATCAGAACAGGAATTTAAAGCAATTAATATGCTAAGGGATCTAATGGAAAAAATGGACAATATGCAAGAACAGATGGGTAATCTAAGCAGAGAGGTGCAAACTCCAATAATCAAAAGGAAATGCTAGAAATAAAACACACTGTAACAGAAATGAAGAATGCCTTTGATGAACTAATCAGTACAGTGGACTGGAAATAGATAAGTGAAAACTTAGTAAAGTTGGAAATAATGTCAATAAACAAGTCTAAAATACGTCTGAAAGTTCAAACCGAAAAAATGAATTAAAATAAAAAGGAATAAAATATCCAAGAAAACTGGGGCAATTACAAAAGAGAATGGGCATGGGAGTACCAGTAGAAGAAGAAAGAGAAAGGAGCAAGAGAAATATCTGAAGGCATACTGGCTGAGAATTTTCCAAAATTAATGACATACGTTAAAACACAGTTCCAGGTACTCAGAGAACCCCAGCAGGATAAATACCAAAAATGTACACCTAGGTATATAATACTCAAACATCAGAAAGTTAACCACAAAGAGAAAATCTCAAAAGAAGATGGGGTAAGGGGAAAACATACCTATAGAGGAACAAGGATAAAAATTACATTGAACTTTTATTCAGAAACCATTCAAGGAAGAAGAGAGTGGAGTGAAATATTTAAAGGCTGGAAAGAAAAAAATAGCTCACCTATTCTGAATTCAGTACCAAGTGAAATTGTCCTTCAAAACTGAAGGAGAAATAAAGACTTCCTCAGACAAACAAAAACTATAGAATTTTTTGTCAGTAGACTTGCCCTACAAGGAGTGTTAAGAGAAATTCTTTTGGTGGTATAGACAGAGACTCAGATTTGCATGAAGGAAAGAAAAGCATTAGAGAAGGAATAAATGATGGTTAAAAAAAACTTTTAAAAATTCTTAACTAATTTAAAAGATAACTTCAAAATTATATAGAAACAATGTAAAGGCTATGGTTTTTCCAGTGGTCATGTATGGATGTGAGAGTTGGACTGTGAAGAAAGCTGAGTGCCGAAGAACTGATGCTTTTGAATTGTGGTGTTGGAGAAGACTCTTGAGAGTCCCTTGGACTGCAAGGAGATCCAACCAGTCCATTCTGAAGGAGATCAGCCCTGGGATTTCTTTGGAAGGAATGATGCTAAAGCTGAAACTCCAGTACTTTGGCCACCTCATGCGAAGAGTTGACTCATTGGAAAAGACTGATGCTGGGAGGGATTGGGGGCAGGAGGAGAAGGGGACGACAGAGGATGAGATGGCTGGATGGCATCACTGACTCGATGGACGTGAGTCTGAGTGAACTCTGGGAATTGGTGATGGACAGGGAGGCCTGGCGTGCTGTGATTCATGGGGTCACAAAGAGTCAGACACGACTGAGCAACTGAACTGAACTGAACTGAATGTATGGGATAATTGTATCTTATGAATAAGCAAGATGCATAACAGCAATGTTGCTACCCATGAAGTTGTATAGAGTTATTTGAAAGTGGACTTAGATAGTTGCAGAAGTAAACTACAAACCATAAGGCAGTCATACACAATACACACAAAAAATGAACATGAAAGGATAACATAAAAGTTTGTGAGATGCAGCAAAAGCAGTGCTTAGAGGAAATTTGAGCTCATATACTAGAATTGAAATAAGATAGAAAATCAATCATCTAAATTGCTGCCTTAAGAAACAAGAGAATGAAGACCAATGTAAACCTAAAAGAAGAAAAGAAAAATTAGAGCATAAACTAATGGAATTGAAACATGAATATTATAAATAAAACCAAAAGCTAGTTCTTTAGAGGTAACAGTAGAATTGATAAATCTCCACCCAGGCTAATTAAGAAAAATAGAAGACTAACCACTGATATCAGAAATGTAGGAAGGCCCATCACTACTGATTCTGTGATATTAAAGTATAATAAAAATATAATGAGCAACTCTGTGCGCACAAATGTGATAGCTCAGATGAACCAGTTCTTTGAAAGACATCTACCAAAACTGCACAAATAGATAGACCATCCGAACAGGCCCATGTCTATGAAAGGAAGTGAATCAACAGCCAACAATCTTACAAAAAAAATAGTATAAGGCCTAGTTGGTGTCACTGATGAATTCTACCAAAGATTTTTTTCCTAAGAAAGGCAGACTGCAACACACAACACCTCATTCGAGTGTGTCTGAAATCTTGTACGCTTGACTTCCCTGTGTTCTCCTACAAGTATATGTTGAGAGCTTATTTGGTCTACCAAACATTTGAGAAAGAAATGACACCTATTATCTATAATATTTTCCAGAGAATTGAAGCAGAGTGTACACTACACAACTCATTCTATGAGGCAAACATTAGCATCCTAACGTCAAAACTAAAAAAAGACATTACAAGAAACTACAAATCAACATCTTACATGAACACAGATGCAAAGATCCTCAACAAAATATTAGTAAATATAATCCAACAATGCAAAAAACATTATGCAGGAGCACTAGGTTGGGATGAGATGGATGACAGAGGATGAGATGGTTGGATGGCATCACTGACTTGGTGGACATGAGTTTGAACAAGCTCTGGGAGTTGGTGATGAACAGGGAAGCCTTGCATATTGCAGTCCATGGGTTGCAAAGAGTTGAACACGAGTTTCTATTTTCCCCCTTTTTGCTCCACATGTTCCTTTCAGAGAAGTTAGAAAATATATATAAAAAAATTTTAATTACCCATATCACCATTTAAAAATAACCACTGTTAATATTTTTATGGCTGTACTTCCTGACTTTTTCTTATGTTCAAATCTTAGCTTCATCATTTAGTATGTGATCTTAGGTAACTCAACCTTTCTGAATAAGTTTTATCTTCAAAATGATGATAATAATTTTCTTCATTGAACTGCTGTGAAGTTTAAATGAAATAGTGCATTTTAAGTATTTAGAACAGTGCCTGGTACTAGCTTATAAACTTAAATGCACTCATAGCCTTTGATATGCTGATTATCCTTCTAGATATTTACTTATATCAGTTACGCCACCCTCCCCATAATGCACAAATATTGAAAACAATCTGGATATCCAGCAACAATAGAGTAAAAAAAAAAATGTGATGAAGACCACCCAGCATGAAAAAGCACAAACTAGTGATAAGTTCAACAATATGGCTAATCTCTAAAGCATTTTTGCTAAGTGAAAGGAGTCAGAGGCAAAGGACTACATAATATGTAATCCCATTTCTATGAAGTTTAAGATGGAGCAAAACTAAAATGGTGCAATCAGAAGAGCAGTTACATTTGGGGATGGAGTTAGACTAGAAATGGCATGAAGAAAATTACTGGGTTGTATCTCAGTTGGAGTGATAGTTGTGTGTGTTTGACATAATTCTTCTAATTCCACTCCTAAAATTGGTTCTTCAGTTTTGTGTTAGAATTGTACCTCAATTTAAAAAAAAGTCTTCCTTCTCACATAATACTTGACTGTCATGCTATCTCCAGCCGTATGTCTGTCATTGCCATATCCAATTAATAGCTTGTGGAAATCACCCTGTTCTCTTCATCTGCACTGCCACCTCATGTATTCAGACTACTATTTTCTCTCATATAATTTATCCAACTATCTCTTAATTAAGATCATTGTCCTCAACTTAGCTGAATGGGTTTTTGTTTTGTTTTGTTTTGTTTTTAATACAAAACAAATCACATCACGTTATTACTTAAAAATCCTCCAAGGACTGTAAAATCTTGAGACAAGTTTTGATCTCTTTCTGTGTCTTTTTGGGGACCATTTGACCTGGGCCCCCACATCCCACTTTACTCTTATCTTCTAGTATTTATCCACTAGAATGTTCAGTCCCAGATATTAGAAATGTTTTTTAGTTTAATTTCAAACTCCTTGTCCCCTCTTTTTTTTAAATGAGGAGCATCTGTAGGATAGGAAGCACAGTGTATACCTGGCTCTAAGGCAGAATGTGAAAAGAAATAACCAGGGTTAGCTGGAGTCAATCCCATTTCTTGATTCCAGTTCTTCCCCCATGCTTTTTCTTTGACATGGAGCAATTCTATTTTCCTCTTACTTGGCTAGTCCTACTAGATCATCTGGTTTAAACTTAATTCACTTTTTGATCTAGGAAGCTGTCGCCAACCACATATTCTGTTCAGGACATAAATGCTACCATATTATCCTGTTCTTCTCATTGTGAACTTAATTACTTATTTGTCCATATCTATTTCTATACTCTTTAAATATATGATCTAAAGGATCATATCTGTCTTGTTTACACTAATATCCACGACATTTGCAACAATCCCTGGCCCATAGTTGGGTCTCAGTAAATACATAATTATTACTGTCATTAAATAATTGAATGAATAGATGAATGATGAGTAAAATAAAGAATGAGTGAATGTTATATCCTTGCCCTTTTTAAAAACAGAAACTATGAAATAGCCACTTAAAAATTAGATAGATAACGTTTGTAAAACTATAGTAAAAAGTTTCACACACAGAAGTTTCATGGATGCTTAAGTTCTCCAACATTTGTGTCAGCTGTTAAGAAAAACCCCTGCCCAGTATAGGGCAAAATGAGTGAGTGAATAAAACTCAGTTGTGTCCAGCTCTTTGTGACCCCATGGACGTTAGCCCACCAGACTCCTCTGTCTATAGAATTCGCCAGGCAAGAATATTGAAGTGGCTTTCCAAGCCCTTCTCCAGGGAATTTTCCCAACCCAAGGATTAAACCTGGATCTCGTGCATTGCAAGCAGATTCTTTACTGTCTGAGCCACCAGGGAAACCCATAGGACAAAATAGTCACCACAATTTCTAATAATTTCTGATATATTAAATGTATTGTGAGAAGGTTAAAACTGGCCTGTTCCTATGTAAATAAGACATCAGTTCAGTTCAGTTCAGTCACTCAGTCGTGTCCAACTCTTTGCGACCCCATGAATCGCAGCACGCCAGGCCTCCCTGTCCATCACCAACTCCCGGAGTTCACTCAGACTCACGGCCATCGAGTCAGTGATGCCATCCAGCCGTCTCATCCTCTGTCATCCCCTTCTCCTTCTGCCCCCAATCCCTCCCAGCATCAGAGTCTTTTCCAATGAGTCAACTCTTCGCAGGAGGTGGCCAAAGTACGGTTATCCTATTACTGCTGCTGCTGCTGCTAAGTCGCTTCAGTCATGTCCAACTCTGTGCGACCCCATAGATGGCAGCCCACCAGGCTCCTCTGTCCCTGGGATTCTCCAGGCAAGAACACGGGAGTGGGTTGCCATTTCCTTCTCCAATGCATGCAAGTGAAAAGTGAAAGTGAAGTCACTCAGTCGTGTCCGACTCTTTGCAATCCCATGGACTGCAGCCTACCAGACTCCTCCATCCGTGGGATTCTCCAGGCAAGAGTACTGGAGTGGGGTGCCATTGCCTTCTCCATACCCTATTACAATAGGTGTTAAATAGTTTAAAAGGAAAATAAACAGTCTCTAAGTCAGTCTCCCAAAGGAAACTCAAAGGAAGCAACTTAGTGAATATCCTCTTATAAACCATGTCAGTTTTTAATTAAAATAAAATTCCCAGTAGGTAATTTGGGATATAATTCATGGCACTTCTCAGGTAACACAAGGAATCACAAATATCTGATGATAACTATCTAAATTATTTTTTTTTTAATTTATAGCCATCTTACGATTTCTCATTATTTGTTAAACCCTCACTATTGCCCTGGTTGAAGCCTGGAAAAACCATTAGGCATACAAACATTTGATAGATAAAGTTTTAAAACAGTTAAATATTTTTTTTGTTATCTAAATACTTTCAAATCATTTTTATTGCAATAGGTTATAATGCTATTAGCCACCATTTACCACATGATTATATATCAGCTAATGTTCAGTTCCTGAGCACGGAGAGGTCTTGTTTCATCTTTATGAAAATGAATGCTAGAAATATGTCTATAATTTGTTATTGAAAAATGAACATATTATTCAAAAGGATACTGACTACATTTCTGATCATTTAAAATGATAGATATGCTGTGTACATGTAGGAAACCCTAGGCAGATTCCTCACCAAAATGTTGACAATGACTATGTATTACTTTAAAAACAATATTTGCAGGGTTATAAAAGGCATTTTATGACAATCACACATTACTTTATTCATCAGTAAAACCTCTTTTCTCTACACATATCTTCACTTTGAAGAGATATAATAGACTTTTATCATATTTATCATCTTTCCTCTATTTCCAGGTCCATAAAGAGAAGGCTCCTATTTTTCAAGCTTTAATGATTCAGAGGTGTTTTTTTTTTTTTTTCCTATAGTTTTATGTCTCAATCATGATATTTTACCAGAATCAGAAGGAGTGGGAATGACTCAATGATAGATAAATGAATCATTTTAAATGGAATAAATTGTAATTCTATTCTGACTCTAATCTCTTCTACTCATATAAACAAATTAGTTTAGTTTTAAAATATATTGGATCAAGATGTCCCAATATAGCCTAAGAATGTAATCATTAATTACATTTCTTTACTCTTAAAAGTTGGAATGTACTTGAGATTGTTTAAAAACAGTATTGTCACAGCAACTACACCAAAAACTGAGTGTTTTCAACATGAGAATTTCCCAGTTTTGAGACAGACAATACAAAATCACTCCATCCAAAGTCTACTCAACAATTTATGAAGCTGAAACTTGAGAGTACAGCTTGCAGATAACATATTCTGGTATGCTCAACAAAATCTGTGAACTTCAAGTCATCTAGAGATTTTCTTATTGCTTATACTTATGTTTAAAATTTTATAGCTTTCATGTTCATGCTTCTCCAGGTTTAAGGCAGATTTGGAGATCATTTTGAGAAGCTATTTGGAACTTATTCCTACAGTCTGTCTTCTCACAAGAGTACAATGGTACCATATGTTCAATGATGTATGTTGACACAATTACTTAATGAAATATTATCTAAAGCAAGTGAAGTCTCTGTTCAACCATTTAAATAATTTCCACACTTTAAATATTGACAAGAGAGCTTCATTCTTCTTTACTGACTCTTCCAATTCATGTCAAACAAATATTTGAAACAAGTGTTCCTTGAGAAAGAACAACCAGAAAACATGCTATTTCTACTATCAGTGACTAACTGTGCTCACTTTCTTATGAAAAGACCACTTGTACAAATAAATTTCTTGAAGGTAATTTCCTACTTCAGATGGGGAACCTTAGGGAACATGATCCAGTGAAAGACATGTCCCAGGTTCAGATGACAAGAGCAAGTGAAAACTTTTAAATCCACCATCATGATTATTTTCTTGATTCCTTAGACCTGTTATGCACTTTGATCCTGTGTTTTATATTAGCAACGATGCCAAGAACCATGAGGTGTGGTGTCTCATCTTCTATCTACTCAGTACACTCTGTCTTAAAACTAAAGATGGTATAAGAGAACATCTTGTCTTACAACTAAGGGTTATAAATGAAAGGAGGTGGTGGGGTGACACTATATTTGTATTTTTTATTTACAGTATTAAAACAATTAGGTTTTATTCTTTTTGAAAATTTGGAATTTACTTTTAATATTGGAACTTGATTGTTTTGAAAATTTGTACAAAATACTGTGTTCTAAAAGTGATTTTTTTGGATTCACCTTTTATTCTTTGGACCAGCACAGAGGGTTTCTTCAGAAATGTCTATTGACAGGAAGGAAAGTTTGTTTGACTTCTATCAAGGATCAACTGAGTAAAAAAACATTTTTCATCGTATATAAATACTTATTTCTCCTTAAGTAAATTGTTCTTCCTAAAAGGAATAAGATAGAGAGGAATGATAAATTACTCCAACAATTTGGAAAATAAAATGTCTCCCTTGAAAATCTTTCTCCAAATTGGCCTAAGGATACAATTAACATTTTTTGATAATCACAGTATACCACAAAATAATATTATATCATTGTATATATAATTTAAAAGCCTTATTATAGTATAATTCCATTATGTCTCTCCTATTTTTTGAGCTACATTGTCATTAGATTTACTTCTATATATGCTCCAAACACCACATACATTATTATTATTTGTGAAAATAATCAATTTACTTTTAAAAAATTTTAAGAAAAGAAATAATATTCATCATTCCTTCCTATATATAAGGATTTCCATTCTGGAGTCATTTACCTTTAGCCAGAGAACTTTATTTAGCCATATTTTAGTGTGTATCTACTATAGTGCTATCAACTTTTTTTTACCTGAAAATATCTCTTCATTTACCTTGAAATTTTAGATATTTTTCCTGGATATAGAATTTTTTCTTTCAGAATTACTGTTATTTCATTATCTTTTGATTTACACTATTTCTAAAAAGGATGCAGGCAATATTTTAATGTTCTTGTTCCACTGGACATAATTTTCTCTCATTATCAATAGTTTGACTATGATGTACCTAGATGTACTTTTTTAATGCTGTTTTGGGTTCACTGAGTGTCTTGTATTTTAGTTGCTCTTTTTGATCAAATTTGGAATAAGTACAGCCAGTATTTCTTTAAATATTCGTTTCTACAACCATTCTTCTTCTCCTGAGACTGATTACATGTATGTTATACCATTTGATGCTGTCATATTGGCCACTGAGGCTCTATTATATTTTTCAGTCAGCCTGCTCACTGTATTTTGGTTTGGATAATTTCTGTTGACTTCTATTTATGTAACCAACCATTTCTTTTCTTTTGTGCAACCTATTGTTAGTTGAATGCAATGAATTTTTGATCAGATATTGTTTTTTTTTCAGTTTTACATTTTTCATTTGTTCTTTATTGTTCTGTATATTTTCTGAAATTTTCTATTGCCTCATCAGTTCTACCCACATTTTCCTCTAATTTCTTTAACATGTTTATCATAATTATATTACAGTCTTGACTGCTAACCCCAAATCTGGGTCACATGCTGTTTTATTTTTAGTGAATTATATTTCCTCTTTCTTCACATATCTGGGTTTTTTTTTTTTTAATAGTTGACATTAATTCACTGTAGAGAATCTGGAATCTGTTATTGTCTTCTGAAAAGTGCTATATTTTGTAAAAGCATGCAGTTAAACTACATGTCATTTACTTGATCTTTGAAAGAATTATTTGTAGGTTTTCTTAAAGTGGTCAATTTTTTTTTTTTTTTTGAGTCTTCTAGTAAACTCCTTAGTCTTTGGATGAAGTCTTTTTTTTTTTTTTAATTAGTTAATTTTTTATTGTGCTATGACATACCTAATCTAAAATTTATCATCTTAACCACTTTTTTTTCTCATTAGCTTTCCATTTCATACATAACAGTGTATATATGTCAATCCTAATCTCCCAATTCATGGATACAGTTTTTACTCAGAAGGTGTTCCCCTTAGGTTGTTTCACTGGAGACTCTGAGATATTTACCAATCCCTTCAAAGTGTTGAGATTAACATGGCAAGCCTATCTCTCCAGCAGAGGCAGCTACTAATGTCAAACACAAGTCTTTCAGCCTTCCAGATGTTCTTTTCAGTAAAAGGGCCTATTGATATCTTATTGTGGACTTCCTCATAGCTCAGTTGGTAAAGAATCTGTCTGCAATGCAGGAGACCCGGGTTTGATTCCTGGGTTGGGAAGATCCCCTGGAGAAGGAAATGGCAACCCATTCCAGTGTTCTTGCCTGGAGAATCCCATGGGCAGAGGAGCCTGGCGGGCTATGGTCCATGGGGTCACAAGTGTCAGACACGACTTAGCAACCAAACCACCACTACCATAGTTTAGGGTTCAGGGATTTGAAAGGGGTTTATAAGCACAGTTTCTGTGATTCTTTCCTTTCTGGGATTCTTCCCTGACATTCTATTCACTCTTAGGTCATGAATCCTATTGTCTGACTCTTTAAACCAATAAAACAGTAAAGTTTTTCTTCTCACTTGAGTTCTGTCAAAGGCATATCATGTAGACTTAAGAGATCCCTCAGGGGAAAAATCACATAAATGGGGTTCTTACCCAGAATTTTTCTACTCTTCCAGGGTTAAACCTCCTCCAGTTTGCACTTGCTTCTGTTACTCTCTAGTTACTTTAAGTATATACGTATTATATTTTGCTCATGGTTTGTAATCACTAGCAGCAGATGAGTTCATCCATTATATGTTTTTCTATCATTGCTAGAAGCCAGAAGCTTTCAATCACTTTTATTTCCTTTATTTTCAAATTATTAGTGAACTAAGACATTTAAAATATTTTACTAAAACTAAATTCATTTGCATGCAAATTACCTCTTAATTATGTGACTGTTGGTACAACAAATGAATAAGAGCTTCAGAAGTTAGGTATGCCATTATTTTAAAGAATATTAGTCATTATGCAATCAGATCAGATCAGTTGCTCAGTTGTGTCTGACTCTTTGCGACCCCATGAAACGCAAAATGCCAGGCCTCCCTGTCCATCACCAACTCCCGGAGTTCACTGAGACTCACGTCCATCAAGTCAGTGATGCCATCCAGCCATCTCATGGGTATTCTTTTTGCTTTGGCTCCATCCCTTCATTCTTTCTGGAGTTATTTCTCCACTGATCTCCAGTAGCAGATTGGGCACCTACTGAGCTGGGGAGTTTCTCTTTCAGTATCCTATCATTTTGCCTTTTCATACTGTTCATGGGGTTATCAAGGCAAGAATACTGAAGTGGTTTGCCATTCCCTTCTCCAGTGGACCACATTCTGTCAGATCTCTCCACCATGACCTGCCCATCTTGGGTTGCCCCACAGGCATGGCTTAGTTTCATTGAGTTAGACAAGGCTGTGGTCCTAGTGTGATTAAAATTTACACAAACAGATACTTGAAAGATGGCAATCAAGAATCTCAAGTCATATTTATCCAAGTATTTAATGAAGTTGCTAACATTTTTCTGATGTCTCTTGGCACCACTCTTGAATTTTAACTCTATAATTGTTCAGGTTAATTTGACTATTTAAGCCAGCACTAAATGTCTTGGAAAAGGATCTATATACTTATTCAACATAAATGATTATCCCTAAGGATATCTCACATTCATAAAATATAGTTTGCAAATAAACTTCACATATGGCTACATGGTCTAATTCTCTTAACCATCCTCTTAGGTAGCATGCCAGTATCTCCATTTTATAGATTATAAAATTAGAATATTAAAGGGATTATGGTGACTTTCCAAAAAAGAAAAACCAAACCCACAGATGGCAGGTGATGGAGCCAAGTCTTGGACTCGGATATTCTGCCTTCCAATAAAACTTTGTTCCACTAATTCATCACAGTGTCCTTAATTGGATCCCCTCTAATTCTGCTTTGGATTTCAATGCCATTCTTTGTATAAATCAAATATAATATTTTGTGTAATCCTTTTATAATACAGAGTGATACAGGATATTTGATACTAGCTTTTAGTTTGAAACTAGTTACCTTGATGAGAAAATAAAATTCAGAAAAGATTCAGTTCAGTTCAGTTCAGTTCAGTCACTCAGTCAATGTCTGACTCTTTGCGACCCCATGAATTGCAGCATGCCAGGCCTCCCTGTCCATCACCAACTCCCAGAGTTCACTCAGACTCATGACCATCAAGTCAGTGATGCCATCCAGCCATCTCATCCTCTGTCGTCCCAATTGACATAGCTCAGATTAGAATTTGGGAATCTTGATTACTAAATGTTCCATTGGTTCATGCTTGGCACAGTTAAAGAGATGCATTCTAGCTGATTATTTTCTATTACCCATGTTTATATTTTAAAATCTTGATCAACTTATATTTAAAATCTTAATACAAACAATTCATTTTCATTTGAGCAGGAAGTTTTTGTGTAGGAAAGAAGTCTATAACTGCAAACTTGGAAGTAAAAATGTTAGACAAAAATCTGTCTCTCAGCATCCAACGTTTTTTATCAGGCCTGAAACTGAGTTTAAAAATTACTTGTTAATAGCCTTTTATCTCTGAAGTCTAGAACTAGTCTCTTTTGTCCTGTGGGGAAAAAAAGATGAACATCAGTCAGTTTTTTATTTACAAGTCTCATTAATTTAACCACACATGGACATTAAACTATTTTTTAACTTCTAGCTCTGAAAATAAAACTTCAACCTCTCAAGCCCTGTGCAATGTGCAGCATTTTGATGATACTATTGATTATTATAGGCATCTCCTTCTAGGTAACTTATTTGAATTTTGCCACCTGAGAATCTATTTGGCTTAAGAAATTTGCTTCCTGAGGATCTATTTAGCTTTTCCGTTCTCTATACTATAATTATACCCTTACTTTGATTATTAGATACCCTGTGAAGAAAATGGAGCTGATTCTGAAAAGCTCTTACTTTGCTAATACACTGAAAGCTTGTGATTGTAGAGAGGGAGCTCTTTGAAAAACTATCATGTGACTCTTGTTACCAGGAAACCATATTCCTACATTAAATCTCTCATACAGCCATTGCTCAATATAGACATATATAAATATGCTATATATACATATGCATATGCATATCCCAATCTTTGGACATACATAAAAAACAAGTTAAAATAAGATCTAGCCTTACAGAGATATGGTTTTACAAATCTAGTTGGACTGAAAAGCAAGTCACTTTTGAGATTTAAAACAGTCAGATGATTCATGTTACATATTAGATTCTTGATCTTAGAAATATACAGAATGGAAATTAAAAGAATAAAACAACCTAAATTTGAAACCTTCCACTTTCTGTTTATTCTGTATTGAAAATATGTGTGGAGGGTAGTGAAGAGAGACATTTAGTTTAATTGTCAAAGCTGAATTTAGATATATTACAAGATTTACAAATTTATTTTCTTTTAAGAGAGTAAGAAAGACATATATATATATATATATATATATCTCAATGTAGTCAGTTTCCTGAAACTTAAAAAGTGTTATAGCCCATTCAGACAAATTTTCCTATTACTACCCTTTTTATAAAATTACATAAAGATGCCTTTTGCAAATTGATATAATAGTTAGGTGCATTAACTCAAGTACTGTTGTTCAGAAAACTTCCTTTTGTTGAGGACTTTTCCTAAAATTAAACCTGACATAGAATGATATTAAAATGGAGAATCATTTTGACCTAGTGGCCAGAAGGACCACTGAATTTCTTGGGACCAGAAGGAAAGCTCCTAGGAGCTATCTCAAAGAGCAAAATGGTTACTAGTTCAAATATACTTGAAGAAAGTGTGTTAGACGGGTGTAAATGTTGTTGTTCAGTCAGCCAGTTGTGTCTGACTCTTTGTGACTCCATGGACTTCAATACACCAGACTTCTTTGTCCTTCCCTATCTCCTGGAGTTTGTTCAAATTCATGTACTTTGAGTCGGTGATGCCATCCAATCATATTATCCTCTGTTGCTCCCTTCTCCTCCTGCCTTCAATCTTTCCCAGCATCAGGGTCTTTTCCAATGAGTCAGTTCTTCACATCATGTGCCCAAAATACTGAGCTTTAGTTTCAGCATCAGTCCTTCTAATGAATATTCAGGGTTGATTTCCTTCAGGAGTGACTGGTTTGATCTCCATGTTGTCAAAGGGACTCTGAAGAGTCTTCTCCAACACCACAATTCAAAAGCATCAATTCTTTGTCACTCAACCTTCTTTATGGTCCAGCTCTCATATTTGTACATGACTACTGGAAAAACCATAGCTTTGACTATATGGTCCTTTGTAGGCAAAGTGATATCTCTGCTTTTTAATGAGCTATCTACTGGTGGAATATAAAAACCTAAAACCATTGTGAAGAATTTATCAAAAGCGAAGAACTGACTCATTTGAAAAGACCCTGATGCTGGGAAAGATTGAAGGTGGAAGGAGAAGAGGATGACAGAGGATGAGACGGTTGGATGGCATCACCGACTCAATGGACGTAAGCTCTGGGAGTTGGTGATGGACAGGGAAGCCTGGCGTGATGTAGTCCATGGGGTTGCAAAGAGTCAGACACGACTGAGCAACTGAACTGAACTGATCACTAGCTGAAAAATAATCAGCAATGAAATTGCTCTTTTACTTCATAATCTTATATCTAGAGATTTACCTTTAAAATACATTCAGGAAAACAAAACTAAGGAAATATTCACAGAGGTATTAATTGCAGCAATATTTCTAATAGCAAAATGTTTATTTCTCATTTATAAAACTTGGTTGAATAAAATATGTTAATTCTGCACAAATGGACAGTTGAGTAGATGTAGTAAAAATGAAAATGATCTCCATGAATCAATCATGTGTTATTTTCAGGATATATCATGAAGTGGAAAAAACAGATTTGGAAAATATATTAGTTGTAAGACATTTTTTTAAATGAAGGTAATAAAATATTTATAAATATAAAAAAAACAAATGCAGAAAGGAACAATCAGACAGTAAAGGAAATGGTTATACAGAGGGAGTAGTAATAATTAGGTGAAAACAAATGGGTTGGGAATGAAACTCTTCTAATCATATATTTTCACATTGAATTGAAAGTATTAGTCACTCAGTCATGTTTGACTCTGCAAATCCATGGACTATAACACACAATTCTCTGTCCATGGAATTCTCTATGCAAGAATACTGGAATGGGTTGCTATTCCCTTCTCCAGGGGATCTTCCTGACCCAAGGATTGAACCTGGGTCTCCTGCATTGTAGGCGGATTCTTTACCACTGAGCCACCACGGAAGCCCCATGTTTTCACAGTGGAACTATATAAATAATTTACTGTAAACTGTATAAATAATTTAAATATTTAAAAATAAATTAAGTCAAAAAGAGTACAAAAGAAGCAAACACCTACATGAAAAACAAATAGAAACAAAAGAATGAAACATAATAATATTGGTAATTAAATGAAATATTTGATCCTTAATTGGATCATAGATTGAAAAGAAACAGAAAATAGGCATTATTGGAACAATAGGAAAAATTTGGATATGGATTTATTTTCAATTTCAGGAGAATGAGGCTTGCATAAATTGAAATTAATTTAAATGAAGTATCTAAAAATTAAAATTACTAAGAAATGGTGGGCTGATTTGGCATTATTGAAACAGAGCACATATTTTTTTACTTTTTATTTTATATAGGAGTATAGGTGATTATCAGAGAAGGCATTGGCACCCCATTCCAGTCCTCTTGCCTGGAAAATGCCATGGATGGAGGAGCCTGATAGGCTGTAGTCCATGGGGTCGCCAAGAGTCAGACACGACTGAGCGACTCCACTTTCACTTTTCACTTTTCACTTTCATGCACTGGAGAGTGGCAGTGTTCTTGCCTGGAGAATCCCAGGGATGGGGGAGCCTGGTGGGTTGCCGTCTATGGGTTCGCACAGAGTCAGACACGACTGAAGTGACTTAGCAGCAGTAGCATAGGTGATTATTGGCTTTCCTGGTGGCTCAGATGGTAAAGAATATGGCAGCAATGAAGGAAACCCAGGTTTGATCCCTGGATTGGGATGATCTCCTGGAGAAACGAAAGTCAACCCTGTCCAGTATTCTTGCGTAGAGAATTCCATGGACAGAGGAGTCTGGCAGACTATAGTCCATGGAGTAGCAAAGAGTTGGACATGACTGAGCAACTAACACACACACACACACACAGACATGCAAACTTACGGGCTTTCCAGCTGGCTCCATTGTAAAGAATCCACCTGCCAATGCAGGAGACTTGGTTCGATCCCTGAGTTGGGAAGATCCCCTGGAGAAGGAAGTGGCAACCCACTCCAGTATTCTTGCCTCGGGAATCCCATGGACAGAGGAACCTGGTGGGCTGTAGTCCATAGGGTTGCAAGGAGTCAAACACAACTTAGCGACTAAAACAATAACAACATGCAAACTTATACATTAAACAATCTAACCCCAGATCTGTAATTCACAAAAAGTTCTTAATTCTCTTTAAAATATTTCATAGAAATATTAAAGTAAGAACTTACCTTTATTTAACGTATTTACTTTGAAAATATTTGGCCATTAAAACCCGTTTCTTTCTGTATGTGTGTGAAAACAATATGCTCTCTGAATATTATAGGGAAAACTGAGCAGGCCTTTCTGTGTTTAGGCAGCCAGTAAGAATCCAGGCATTTATATGGTTTAATTTTTTTCATTTTAATTTAACTGTGAGAGAATAAAAAGGTAATTATTTTCCTGTTATTTTCCCCATGTGTTCCCCACACCCGTCCAGTGTAAGGAAAACCAGTTCTACCCAGTAAAGTTGATGGCATTAATTACTGCTGCTATAAGAAGCGCTATGCAGTGATGGCTGGCTGCCAGCCAAAGGGAAGTCTTCCCTCTCCTTGGCCTTTCTCATTCTTCTCTCATTAGCTGCAAATGAAATTGTCACATATATTTTTATAAGGGGACTTTTTCATGAGAACCTAACTCATTCAATATTATATCTGGCCTGAAATTCTAGCATCACATGCTCCTAAGTATTTCAAGAAACTTTATTTTTAGCTTGTCTCTTTTTGTGCCCTGTCAGCACTTAGGGCTTTCCTCCCTCTGTAGCTAGGTGGTTAGGAAAGGCTAAAAAGACAGATCTATTCGGAAAGAAGAGTCTCATGAAACTTGAGATAACTATTTCTCTTGCTCTGCCAAATATTTATGTAGCAGCCTAAAAATGAGCACTGTTCAATTGGGGTTCTTTCTCTTTCCATTAGCACCAAAGGTGAACACTTCCTTTTATGGATTTTGTTTGAATATATGTTTACACTCATGAAATCCAGATTTTTGTTTCTGTCCCTTCATCTTCCAAAATGCTCCAGCAACAACATAGTTCTGATACTCTGAATAAAAGTTCTGCTAGACTTCAGTGATAATGCTATCCTTGAAATTGGTAGGTTCTCTTGAGTAACACTGTGTCACTTTTATTTTTTGAAAAAATTTTGTCAAATTGATTGACATACCCTGGAAATATAAATTACTTGTAGGCTTGTTCTAGGGGGAGGGCATGGTAAGGAAAATAATTTACCAAGGTCAGTACAAAAAATAGTTTTGTTACTACTTTTGGAAATTGATTTGATTTGAGCCTAGTTTTTTAGTTTAAGGAAGAAGCTAGGTTCTCACACTCCACTTTCTCTGTACCTTCCTTGGTCTGAAGGACAAACCCCAGAGTCTCTGATTAGCAACTTTGAAGTGAGAAGATTTGAGATATTCACTGGCAGTGCTCCTTGGTGAAAATACTTAAGAGGAATGGAAAGAATATTGAAGATCACATTGTTTATTTTTCAGTGTGAGCCAAAGAATTAATGGAAGTAAACATTAGAAATATGAATTACCATCCTAAATCCATCATAGATTCATGATTGCTCATGTTCGTGTTTATGTTCATGTTTATGAACAATGAGCAATATGTCTCTTTCCCCAAAAATATTTTTTCTATAGTGAAAATTATTTTACTGGCTTCTCAGATCTAGATTCTGAGGCACTTTAATATGCTTCAAAAATTCAAGTTTGACCACCACTATGAATTATGTGAGGGACAGTTTAAATAGCTCATTTTATATTTGTTAGTTTATTTTGTATTGGTATACATTTAACACTTTTCATTACTTGCAATTATTTGCTTTTACTAGAGAAAGAGAGTGCCAAGCTTAAAGCCTAACTAGGTAGTGACCAGTAGTACAGTACCTAGTTAGGTTTTGAAAACATTATTTTTGTGTTATTGTATTTATTTTAAAATTATCTTCCATTTATGGAAATTTTACTATCCTCTTTTTATAGTAGTGATATACATTTTCCTTATGTATTTAAGTTTAGAAAGTGAGTCATTTTAAAGAAAATAGTGATAATAATGTATATGAGGTATGAACATCATGAGACTTTAAAGGTAATATTTGGGAAACAGGGATCATAAACCTAGATTAAACATGTGGTCTGAGCTACTAGTCCATCAGTAACCATAAATTTACCTCAATCTTAATCAGACTTTTTAGTTTGTTTTTTATGGCAATACACAGCTTCTTGCCCTGGTGAGAAAATTGGTGGACAGAATATGATTATAGAATAGTGCTCTAATTGTAACCTATGCCTTGGTAGTGAGATGATCTAGCTGGGCAAGGTAAATAATCTGATTATGATTAGTTGGTGACCCACATGGTTTAAAGAAACTAAACCACCCTCAAACTTGGAAAAATCAAATGAAAAGTTGGCCAAGGAAAAGATTAGAAAAAATTGCATAATCTAGAGAAGCGATTGTGATTAAATCTAAAGAATCACCCGAAAAACTTGTTTGAAATTTCATGCCTATGGCCTACTCTGAATAATGAGTTAGAATTAGTAGTGGTGGGTCCTCTAAAAATGAGTTGGAAGCAAATTGCTACAGACATATGATCTTGACAATATGTTCCTGAAATATATTGGGATTAATGCAATCTATAATTTATTCCAGAGAAAAAAGGCTTGTTTTAGATCAAAAGAACGAAAAAGAACATAGGAATTAGATGATCAAGAAATGAATCTTAGATATAAACACATATAAATATCTAAGTTATAAGATATTTATATTTCTTTTATTGTTTAGTATTGTTAAAACACTATATTGATAAGTAGAACTATTTGGTTTTGCCTTTTTTGTTGTGTTACTCTATCTGTTGATGAAAGAACAACATTTAAAAATTCTGAACAAGACAGTAATTTATTCTATTTCCTTTGCAAAAGTTCAGTCATATGGAATATTTCTAGTCATCATAACTATTTAAATGAAATATTTACTGAAAATACTTTTCTGAATGATTGGAAGAGTGGAATGAAAACAGGTTACCATTAGTAAGAGTAGACCATCTCCATGCTAATGATTTGAATAAAAAGTTTAATTCATTGTCAAATATAAAAGAATATAAGACATGAGATCCCCATCCACCTAGCCAAAATGCCATGCAAAACTCTTGTTTTCTAATCATAAAATACATGCATGTTTGTGCTGTGTTCAGTCACTCAGTCATGTCTGACTCTTTGTGACCCCATATACTGTAAACCGCCAGGCTCCTCTGTTCATGAGATTTGCCAGGCAAGAATACTGGAGTGGATAGCCATTCCCTTCTCCAGGGAATCTTTCCGACCCAGAGACTGAACGTGTCTCCTACATTGCAGGCAGATTCTTTACCACCTGAGCCACCAGGAAAGCCCCACATAAATTTACACATACATATTAAAATATTTTAAAATACAGCTTTGTTGTTGTTGTTTAGTTGGTAAGTCCTGTCTGACTCTGCGACCGTTCGGACTGTAGCCCATCAAGCTCCTCTATCCTTGGGATTTTCTAAGCAAGACTACTGGAATGAATTGCCATTTCCTTCTTGAGTCTCTGGTGTCTCCTGCATTGGCAGGTGGATTCTTTACCACTGAGCCAACAGGGAAGCCCAAAAGACAACTTACACACTCACATAAAAGAGAAGGTTGTTTAGAATCAAAACAATTTTAATAGAAAAATAGAATAGAGGATTTGCTCAGAAATTAGGCTGGTGAAGGGAAATTGTGAGTATGTTACTAGTGCTGTCTGTCTACTAAAGAAAGAGAAAACTTGGCATAATATAACAATCTCATTAATAGAATCCTTGAACTTGATTTAATGACTTCCTCCATCTCATTTCTCATAAGAGAAAAAAATAGAAAGAAATTAGCCTTTTACACAATTAGACCTCATGATGTCATGACTGCACATCTATTACAGATATGCATATGAAATAAGATCTTCAGGAATCTTATGATTATAAAATAGAGTATAATACAGTCATTCCACCATAAGTCAGCCTTATAATATATCTAGATTTTTTTAACTTCCTCCTTTATAAGAAGCAGCAATGGAGAAATAGATCTTAGACAAATAACATGAAAGCAAACTTTACTACTATAGATTTTTTGTTTATTGTTTATTCATTTATTTTTGTTCTTGGATGCTGGAAAGCACATCTGAAAAGGCAGTGGTTACTTGTTCTGTCATGAAATTTTGGAAGTGGTAGAAAGTATAAATTCTCTAATATTGTTTGAGTGCTGCAATAACTGTATCTTTAAAGCCCTATGTGTAGACACACACTCTGAAATAGTGTAGACTATTTCACTATTTAAACTTTTAAATAGTGTAACACTATAAAAATAGATATTTTAGTAGTGTTTTCAGAAAATATCTTTATTTCTTTTAATTAGTTGCAGGAAGGTCCAAGCTCTTATGTGTGTACTTTATATTTGTAAAACAGAAATAAATTCAGTGGCTTTTAGTTCAGATCTACCAAATTCAAGTTTTTTTTTTTTTAACCTTTAATACTTTTTGAAGTTAATTGAGTACCAGGGAATAAAATGAAACACAAAGTCCTTATATTCTACCTTAAATCACCCTTGATATTAAACTAGGGTTTAAGAACCCTTACCGGTTATTTTCACTCTTTACTGTACTGACTGTGCTTTTTAAGGAACAGAGAGTACTCATCTAACTTTAAGGCATTCAGTTCAGTTTAGTTCAGTTCGTCGCTCAGTCGTGTCTGACTCTTTGCAACCCCATGAACTGCAGGACGCCAGGCCTCCCTGTCCATCACCAACTCCCGGAGTTCACTCAGACTCACGTCCATCGAGTTGGTGATGCCATCCAGCCATCTCATCCTCTGTCATCCCCTTTTCCTCCTGCCCCCAATCCCTCCCAGCATCAGAGTCTTTTCCAATGAGTCAACTCTTTGCATGAAGTGGCCAAAGTATTGGAGTTTCAGCTTTAGCATCATTCCTACCAAAGAACACCCAGGGCTGATCTCCTTCAGAATGGACTGGTTGAATCTTCTTGCAGTCCAAGGGACTCTCAAGAGTCTTCTCCAACACCACAGTTCAAAAGCATCAATTCTTCGGCGCTCAGCCTTCTTCACAGTCCAACTCTCACATCCATACATGACCACAGCAAAAACCATAGCCTTGACTAGATGGACCTTTGTTGGCAAAGTAATTACAGACTAATTAAAGAAGGGAGATTTACAACAGTGAACAAAGTCAAGAACTTTAAAAGATATATGCCTCAGTGTTAGCTCGTGCAGTATGTGCACAGGAGGTGTAAGAAAAGGAAAATGATTTTTGTGAATTAGAAAAGGTAAAATGTGAGTTCTATTGTGATGGAGCAGATACAATGTTAATTGAAGAGCAGGTGGGAAAACTGTATAGTCAAAGGGAATGGAAATACTAAACAAACTGTACAAACGAAAAGGAGATCAGCTTTATTGGTAACTACTGCTGTTCCTCTTTAAAAGTTGAGAAAATTGAAGCATAAAAATTTAGAAAATTTGTCAAGATCACACATCTTGACACAGTAAGTGGCGCTACATGAATTTCAAACTGTCAACAGGACTTAGCCAATACGGAGCCCAAGGTTTGCCCAGAGGAGCAGCGAGAGACAGTAATACGAATAGAAAGGGTTAGGTCTCTTCTAAAACTCAATTCCTCCTATTCACTTCTACTTCTCAGTTCTGGTTTCCTTTATTTCCACTTCAATATTCTCTCCTTTGAAATTTATTTTTCATTCTAGAATTTTCTCAAAAGAGAATTCTTATCTTTAACTGGATTTCAGAATTCTCCAGTCACTGCCTGAGAAACATCAAAAAATATTTTTTCTCCTACTGAACTTTTTTGTTTCTGCCTCATTCAGAGAGTTTCTCTGAGAATTAAGGACAAAGAGCAAGTGAAGAGCTGCAGATACAGCTGGACTGGCTAATTATCATTTCAAAGGAATTCAGTGGGAGGATTTTTGTCCCCCAAGTTCAGAGCTCAACTGTTTCACAGCTGTAACCATAATAGTTTACACAGGGAACCATAGAAATTGCTCACTATAGATGTCTACCTTTCTGTCACATTTTGTTCTGTCCTCCTTCTATGCACCTCTCCCTTGTGTTTTCATTGTAGTCTTTAAATGTTCTTTCTCTCAATCTCTCATCTTGTTATATTTGTTTTCCCTCTTTACATTATATCATTTCCTTTCTTTCTCCCTCAAAAATATCTAATGTATAGTTGAAAAATACTTCTTGTATTTATTAAAATGCAAATTATTTTAATTATTTATTAAAAATGATCTCTAAAAATTTAAACATGGCTTAAAATTTTATCTCTCAGAAAGAATTTATCTACAAGGATTTATCTTGGAACTCCATCCTGATAAACTGAACTATATTAAAATTTTGAATTTATTTGAACAAAAATCAATTTGAATCAAGCAGCATCCAATATAGCAGACCAAAAGGAGCTCCTAAGAGCTATACCAAACGAAGAACTTTTATAGGCAGAAGGGAGCAGGAACAAGAAATTTACAGGAGACAAAAAAGCAGATTGGTTGTTGAAGGTTACTTTCCTTTAGGGGACGGCAGAGATCTGTCAGGCAGATTGCCTAACTAGTGCTGCCAGGCCATTCCTCATTGATTGATTTAAGATGTCATTTTTGGGAGAGCCAAAACTGTGATTAAGTCTCAGCTTGGTGACAAGGCACTTAGCAGAAATGACTACATTTGGGGCTTATTGTCTTTTTTTCTTTTTTTTCTTTAATAATCTCCAACACCCTTTTTTTTTCAGCATTTCAATCCCCTACCCGCCCCCCCCAAAAAAAATCTTACTTTTCCTTCTTTATGAGTAATGTTTGGAACTTTTTTAAAAAATTCATTTATTTTTTTAGTTGAAGGATAAATGCTTTACAGAATTTTGTTGGTTTCTGCCAAACTTCAACATGAATCAGCCTGCCTGGGTGCAAAAGCCCTCTTTGCCCTGTAAAATCTCTCTGTGCTGTGCTTAGTCACTCTACGACTTTTTGTGATCCCAAGGACGTAGCCCACCAGGCTCCTCTGTCCATGGGATTCTCCAGGCAAGAATACTGGAGTGGGTTGCCATGCTCTCCTCCAGAGGATCTTCCCAACCCAGGGATCAAACCCAGGTCCCCCACATTGCAGGTGGATTCTTTACTGTCTGAGCCACCAGGGAAGCCCTCAACTCCTATTTAAAAGTTTCAAAAACACTAATATATTTACATTCATTCTATCATTTAAATAACTATTTGGCCTTCAGTGTTTTTCCGTAGCATGGAACTTTCATTTCATGTTATACTACATTTGCATACTCACAAAGCAATCCTACAATTGTGAAATAATCAGTGATGAATGCAACAGATGATTTGCTGCAAGATTTCTCAAAGCTTTTAATGTAGTAATCTGCATTGTGAATTCTCTTTAATTATTATTAAAAAATTAAATTAAAATTTTTTCTTCCAATTTTATTGAGATATAATTGATATACAAGTCTTTCTACTGTGGTGCAGTGGTAAAGGATCTGATTCCCAATACAAAAGAGAGATGAGGGTTCGTTTTCTGGGTCAGGAAGATCCCTTGGAGGAGGAAATGGCAACTCAGTTCAATATTCTTGCCTGGAAAAATTCCAAGGGCTGAGAAGACTGGAGGGCTACTGTCCACAAAGTCCCAAAGGGTAGGATAGAACTCAGTGACTGAGCATACATGGGTACACAAAATCGACTATAGCACTGTGTCTGTATAAATTTAAGGTGTACAGATTCACGAATTGACTGACATCCAACATGAAGTGATTATCATAGAATGTTTAGGGAGCATTCATCATCTCATATAGGGTATATATTTACAATGCTGTGCATTACATCTCTAATACTTATTTATCTTACAACTGGGAAGCTTGTCCTTTTTAACTGCCTTCATCTAGTTCACTCTCGCCCTAGCCCGTACCTCTGGTAACCTCAAATCTTATTTCTTTTTCTTTGAGTTTGTTTGTTTTTGAATTATAATTTACTTACAACACTCTGTTTGTTTCTATTATATAATATATAATACAATATATATACAATATATAATACAATATAATGATTTGGTATTTTTGCTCATATCAAAATGATCACCAGGATAATTCTAGTTATGGCAGCATACAAGCATATTATGTAATTATTGACTGTATACCACACACTGTACATTTCAAACACATGACTCTTTTATTGTGCACCTGAAAGTTCATATTCCTTAATTTCTTTCATCTATTTATTTCTTCTCCTTCCTCCTGTTCCCTCTGGCAACCACCTATCTGCTCTCATATCTATAGCTCTGCTACTGTTTTATTATGTTTTTTCATTTATTGTTTTTTAGATTCCATATATGAATGGAATCATACAGCGTTTGTCTTTCTCTCTCTGACTTTTTAAGCTTAGCGTAATACTGTTTCAGTTCAGTTCAGTAGCTCAGTCATGTCCAATTCTTTGCAACCCCATGGACTGCAGCACACCAGGCTTCCCTGTCCATCACCAACTCCCAGAACTTACTCAAACTCATGTGTCCATCAAGTCAGTGATGCCACCAAACTGTCTCATCCTCTGTCGTCCCCTTCTCCTCCTGCCTTCAATCTTTCCCAGCATCAGAATCTTCTCCAAGGAGTCAGTTATTTGTATCAGGTGGCCAAAGTATTGGAGCTTCAGCTTCATCATCAGTCCTTCCAGTGAATATTCAGGACTGATTTCCTTTAGGATGGACTGGTTAGATCTCCTTGCAGTCCAAGGGACTCTCAACAGTCTTCTCCAACACCACAGTTCAAAAGCATCAATTCTTTTGCACTCAGCTTTCTTTATAGTCCAACTCACATCCATACATGACTATGGAAAAACCATATCTTTGACTAGATGGACCTCTGTTGGCAAAGTAATGTCTCTGCTTTTTAATATGCTGTCTAGGTTGGTCATAACTTTCCTTCCAAGGAGCAAGCATCTTTTAATTTCATGGCTGCAGTCACCATCCACAGTGATTTTGGAGCCCAGAAAAATAAAGTCAGCCACTGTTTCCACCATTTCCCCATCTATTTGACATGAAGTGATGGCACCGGATGCCATGATCTTAGTTTTCTGTATGTTGAGCTTCAAGCCAACTTTTTCACTCTGCTCTTTCATTTTCATCAAGAGGCTCTTTAGTTCTTCTTTGCTTTCTGCCATTAGGGTGGTATCATCTGCGTATCTGAGATTATTGATATTTCTCCCAGCAATCTTGATTCCAGCTTGTGCTTCCTCCAGCCCAACATTTCACAAGATGTACTCTACATATAAATTAAATAAGCAGGGTGACAATATACAGCCTTGATGTACTCCTTTGCCATTTAGACTCATCCAATATTGTTGAAAATGACAAGATTTCATTTTCTTTATAGCTGAGTAATATTCCATTGTATACATATATGCCACATCTTTTTTAACATGCGTCTATTAATGGTTACTTAGGTTGTTTCCATATCTTGGCTATTGTAAATAATGATGCAATAAACATGGGGGTTTGAATATAGATTTTCTGAATAACATTTTTGTTTCCTTTGGATAAATATCTAGGTGTGAAATGTCTGGATCATATGGTAGTTCTACTTTTAATTATTTGAAGACTCTCCATAATTTTTCCATGCACCAATTTATATTCCCACCAATAATTGAGAGGATTCCTTTTTCTCCACATTCTGCTAACACTTGCTATTTTTTGTCTTTTTGGTAATAGCCATTCTGACAATTGGGAGGTGATATCTTACTGTGGTTTTGATTTATGTTTGATGATTAATGATGTTGAGCATCTTTTCATGTGCCTGTTGACCATCTGTATGTCTTCTTTAGAAAAATGTCAATTCAAATATTTAAAAATCAAGTGGTTTTTTGATGTTGAGTTTTGTTAGTTACCTGTATATTTTGAATGTTAATTCCTTATCAGATATATGCAAATATTTTCTCCCATTCAGTAGGGCTTTTCATTTTGTTGATAATTTCCATCATTGTACAAAACTCTTTAATTCTTTATTTTCTTTTTCATGACAGAACTGGTATTCCACACACATAGTGTTGCAAATATCATTGCATTTCCATATGTGTGTGTATTTATGTAGTCAAAACAAAAATCTCTATAAACAGTATTTGCTTTTTTTGCATAATAAAGCAAAAAAGTGTGAGTGAGTGATAGTTGCTCAGGCATGCCTGACTCTTTGCAACCCCATGGACTGTAGCCTGCCAGGCTCCTCTGTTCATGGAAATCTCTCGGCAAGATTACTGGAGTGGGTTACCATTTCCATTAACTCTCTATCAGAAAAAATGTTGAATCTAAAATAAGAAGAGTGTATTGATATTCTTTTGTGGGCTAGAAGTACCTAAGAGAATCTATTCTAGGTTTCATGCTCATTGGTTTTTACATTAAGAGTTAAAATATAGATTTGGGTTATAGACAGAGCTGACACGCTAATAAAAATAAAATGTTCCATGTCTATTTTTCCAAGATACCTTGAAAGGAAATTTCACATGGTAAAAATGTTGAGATATAATTTAGAGAGTGTAAAGAGTAACATTGATCTATTAATAATTGGTACATCTGACTCTTAAAGTTTGGCAGTTATCTTTGTGCCACCTGATGTCTTTTTTCCAAAATGGAATTAAAATCTGACAACCATGTGTTCTCAGTATAAACACAGATATATACAGGAATACACAAGGATTATAACAAGATTGCTTTATTGCCTTCTGCTAGGTCTGCATCAACTGAAAATTAAATTTTTTGAAGTTGGCAATTTAAATGGAAAAGCCATAAAAATTGTGTTGAAAATAATATTTCTCTAATCTATGAGTCACTGATGATAAGACATTATTTCTTTTAGGCACTCTGATAGTGGTTATTTAGATTTTCTCATTCTTGAAAAGAAATTATGTTTCTCTAATTATAAATTTGGTTGTGTGTTTGCTGAGGTTTAAACAGATTGTTAATAAATGTGCTGTATTCAAAATTTATCATCTTTCAGATCAATTTAGGCTTCCCCTTGAAAGTGGGGGTCTGCTCATACCTTTCCACTTTGGATTGTCAATCTACATTTAAACTGACCTTTGCCAAAACTAGTTAAGGTATTTTAATCTTCAGAAATAAACATTAAGCATAGTATATGTTGGGATGCTGACTTAATTTTTGAAACTTCAACAACACCAGTGACATCTTTGCAATTAATACAGCATCAAGCTTCCTTCAAAGGGCTTCAAATGGGCAGGATGGGAAAGTTTACAAAGACCTTCCAAGGTGGAAATTAGAAAATTAATAGAGGTGACCATGGGTTCAAGAGACTATATTTCTGTTTTCTTTATTTGCTTCTCTCCTAGCTCCTACTGGGAAATCCCACACAGGGACGTTAATCAAAATTCCACCAGAAATTGCCTCAATCTTTTTATGACAGCTCATCAACGAAAAGTCTAATGTCTGGAATGAAGTTTGAGAACGTGAGTTAAATTGAGAAAGTCCATCTCAGAGCTGAGAAAGGGGTAGAAATTTTCCTTAACATTAGTCTGCCATTTGATACTAACACTCTAGATTCACATCAGCGATTTATATCTTATGGAACCCAATATATTTTGAAAGCTTTAACTCCCTTTCCCCCTCCTTCACAGAATCATTTCAACAGGGGCATGAAGTATCATTTCTATTGTAAGAGAGGTCACATCGCACCAGGGAGTTTTTAGAGAAGCTGGCCTGTGTCATTCTAAATTTAGTAAGAAAATCCCACTCTGCACAAACATTTGGTCTACATAATTGCCGAGTCTCAGGCTTTGTTACAGAAGCTTATGAAAACAAATGTAACTCTCTACCTCAGCAATGGCCAAGTACCCTTGAGCATCTCTAGACCTTGTTTAATTGACGCTTTTCCCAGCAAAGCACCTGCTCCTTAAACATGCAAAATTCCAGCCATATCCACACATAATAATCAGGCTGCAAAAGAGGGAAAGAGTAGAGAGAGACCCAAGGCAGCATGAGTTCTGTACAGAACCTAAAATCTGGCATTTCTGCCAGAACCAGAAATAAAGGATTCCTTTGACAATAATAATTGGGACTAGCTGCTGAACTGTGTTCCCTTGAAAATGTTTCAAAGTTGCCTTCAATGGGAAGAAATGCATGATGTTAGTAAGCTTCAAATGATAATGAGACAGTATTTTGTAGAGAATAATGTAAGAACTGTACCATAAAAAACAGATAGCGATTATGAATCAGGAGACTACATAATGAATCACATGAAAAAAATTGTTTTGTTCTTCCTGCTTGCTTTGTTTTTATTTAAGTTTGTTTCTGCCATGTAAGAATTTGGAGGGTTTCACTCAGTTTCTGCCATCTCCTAAAAGTTGGAAGATCTGAACAACCTAAGTGTTCATCAGTGGGTAAATGGATAAATAATTTGTGATAACCACAAAACAAGAATGTTATTCATTCATCAGAAAGATGGAAATCTTGTCATCTGTGACAAAATGGATGGATCTTGAGGATACTGTGCTAAGTGAAATAAGCCAAAAGAGAAAGACAAATGCTGTGTGATCTCGCATATGAAATCTAAAGACAATGAATTTATAGAAACACAGAGTGGAATGGTGGTTGCCAGTGATTGAGGGGTGGAGAAAATGGGAAATGTTGGTCATCTTCTAGTTATGAGATGAATAATTATAACATTGTTAGTATAGTTAGGCTCCCCTGGTGGCTCAGAGGTTAAAGCGTATGCCCGCAATGCAGGAGACCTGGGTTCAATCCCTGGATCAGGAAGATCCCCTGGAGAAGGAAATGGCAACCCACTCCAGTATTCTTGCCTGGAGAATCCCATGGACGGAGGAGCCTGGTGGGCTACAGTCCACAGGGTCGTAACAATACTGTATTGTATACTTTAATAGAGTACTTACAATATAAGTAGAACTGTAATGTTCTCACCATAACAATAACAATAAAATGGTAATTGAGGGGAAGAACCAACCTTACCAACCTTACTGTGGTAAACACTTTGCAATATATATGCGTGTATCAAATCATCAAATTGTACACCTTAAACTTACACAAAGCTGTCAATTTTATCTCAATAAAGCTGAAAAATACATGTACTTTTTTAAACTGGAGGACCTGATGATAGTGAGCCAAACATTTCTTAGTGTCAACAAAGAACTGAGGCTTGCATCACCCAAATCCTTGTCCTTGGTCTGTTTTGAATGTCACTTGGCATCAAAGTTTGCAAATCCTGCTCTAAAGGAAGTTTGAGATATAAAAACTGCCATTGGTTTTCAGGCATCAAAGGGTGTATAAAGAGACCTCTAGGAGAGGAATCAAGAAACATCAGTTTTTAGGTCATTGTAATTTATCACTACTTTTGCATATAATGAGCTCAGAAATATGTGCTATACAACTAATGGGAGTATATAAACATTAGAGGGCTACTAGGAATGACACAGGCGCTGTGAATCCATGAATTGAATCCTCACTGTGAATTTCCACCTACATTCATCTACTCTAACTCAAGGAAAAGCCTTGGGACTTTGGGAAGGCTCCTGGGTTTGGCATACAGTATAATGATCTGTCTGTGTTATAGTTTGTCTCTGGAAACAAGCAGACATTTCTCTTCACTGAGATCTTATGTCAAAAGATTTTAAGCCAATAATTACTGTCAGTGATATAGAAGCACTTAATATGTGAAAATTATATACAATAAGCTTTCATAACATTTTACAACCTGGTAGCTCAGATGGTAAAGGATCCATCTGCAATGGAGGAAACCTGGCTGGGTTCGATCCCTGGGTTGGGAGGATCCCTTGGAGGAGGGCATGGCAATCCACCCCAGTATTCTTGCCTGGAGAATCCTCATGAATAGAGGAGCCTGGCGGGCAACACTCCATGGGGTTGCAAAGAGTTGTATATTACTGAATGACTAAGCACATATAAACATTAACTCCTTCCTTTTTAAAAACAACTCTAAAAACAGTAGCCAATTCTTATAGGTCTTTGTTAATAGATTTTTGCATTTTCTCCATTTTGTTTTCAAGGTTTTTGATCATCTTTACTATCATTATTCTGATTTCCTTCTCAGGGAATTTTCCTCTTTCTTCATTTATTTGGACTTCTGTGTTTCTAGTTTGTTGCTTCATTTGTGCAGTATTTTTCTGCCTTTTCATTTTTTTTTAAGTTATTGTGTTTTAGGTTTCCTTTTCCCAGGATTCAAGGAAAGTTGAATTCTTTCCTTGAAGAAGGTTGAATTCTTTCTTCCTTTTGGTTTCTGCCCTCCTAAGTTTGGTCAAGTGGTTTGTGTGAGCTTCAAATAGTGTGAGATTTATGCTGAGTTTTTATTTGTTTGTTTGGTTTTCCTCTTACAGGCAAGGTTGAGTGAGGTGGTACTCCTGTCTGCTGATGATTTGGTTTGTATTTTTGTTTTATTTATTGTTTAGATGAATCATTCTGCATGGGGTGCTACTGGTGGTTGGTGATGCTGGGTCTTGTATTCAAGTGGTTTCCTTTGTGTGAGTTCTTACTATTTGATACTCCCTAGGGTTGGTTCTCTGGTGGTCTAGGGTCTTGGAGTCAGTGTTCCCACTCCAAAAGCTCAGGGTTTGATCTCTGGTCAGGGGCAAATATGCCACAAATGGTTTGTTATGGCATTAAGGGAGAGTAAAACAAATATCCAAAAACAAGAAACCAAAGTTGAACACCAGACCAATGGCAGTTACAAAACCAAGTAACTAATAATTAAAATAATGGAATATACACATATACATATACACCCATGAACAAAGTGAAAAAGGTCCAATAAAAATAAAGTACAGTAGATTGACCCAGTGAACAAAGGAAATCAAAAATTATATTTACCAGTTCAGGACAAAATTAACTTAAGCACAAACTGGAAAAAAAACTAAAGCAAGGTGCCAAGTGAGGAATAAAGCAATGAAAACAAAACTAACAAATATGTTGATAGGAAATGAAAGAAAGGGAAGAAAGAAAGAATACATATGCAAAGTTAAATAGAGGTAGATGAAGAAGATATACATACATTAAAGATTAACTGCAAAGAGAAAAGAACAGTAGGAAGGGCAAACAAAAGAATAAATGTAAAAAAAAATTTAATAGGTTTAAAAAATTAAAATTATAAAAAAGAGAAAAGAGAAAAAATGGAAGAAGAATGAAAAATGGGGGGCGGGGGAGGGGGAGGAAAACGTCCACATTCCTGGACAGGAAGAATCAAAATTGTGAAAATGACTATAGCACCAAATGGAATCTACAGATTCATTTGATCCCTATCAAATTACCAGTGGCATTTTTCACAGAACTGGAACAAAAAAGTTCACAATTCATATGGAAACACAAAGGATCCTGACTAGCCAAAACAGTCTTGAGAAAGAAGAATGGAGCTGGAGGAATCAAACTTCCTGACTTCAGGTTAATCCTACAAAGCTACAGTCATCAAGATGGTATGGTACTGACATAAAAGTAGACCAATGGAATAAGATAGAAAGCCCAGAAATAAACCCATGCACTTATGGGTACCTTATTTTTGAAAAAGGGGGCAAGAATATACAATGGGGCAAAGACAGCCTCTTCAATAAATGGTGTTGCGGAAGTTGGACAGCTACATGTAAAAGAATGAAATTAGAATACTTCCTAACACCACACACAAAGAAATTCAAAATGGATTAAAGACCTAAATGTAAGACCAGAAACTATAAAACTCTTAGAGGAAAACATAGGCAGAACACTCAATGACATAAATCAAAGCAAGATCCCCTATCACGCACCTCCTAGACATGGAAATAAAAACAAAAGTAAACAAGTGGGACCTTTTAAGTTTGATTAAACTTAAAAGAAACTATAAGCAAGGTGAAAAGACAACCCTCAGAGTGGGAGAAAATAATAGTGAATGAAACAACTGACAAAGGATTAATTTCCAAAATATACAAGCAGCTCATACAACTCAATGCCAGAAAAACAAACAACCCAATCAAAAAGTAGGGGAAAGACCTAAACAGACATTTCTCCAAGGAAGACATACAGATGGCTAACACACACATGAAAAGATGCTCAACATCACTCATTATTAGAGAAATGAAAATCAAAACCACAATGAGATATTACCTCACACTGGTCAGAATGGCCGTCATCAAAAAGTCTACAAACAATAAATGCTGGAAAGGGTGTGGAGAAAAGGGAACACTCTTGCACTGTTGGTGGGAATGTAAATTGAAACAGCCCCTATGGAAGATGGTATGGAGATCTCTTAAAGAACTGGGAATAAAACCACCATATGACCCAGAAATCCCTCTCCTAGGCATATGTCATGAGGAAACCAAAATTGAAAGAGACACATGTATCCCGTTGTTCATTGCATCACTATTTGCAATAGCTAGAACGTGGAAGCAACCTAGATATCCATCGACAGATGAGTGGATAAAGAAGTTGTGGTATATATACACAGTGGAACATTATTCAGCCATAAATAAGGAACACATTTGAGTCAGTTCTAATGAAGTGGATGAATCTAGAACCTATTATACAGAGTGAAGTGAGTCAGAAAGAGAAAGAGAAATACTGTATTCTAACACATATATACAGAATCTAGAAAAATGGTACTGAAGAATTTATTTACAGGGCAACAGTGGAAAAACAGACATAGTAAATAGACTTATGGTCATGGGGAGAGGGAAGAAGAGAGTGAGAGTGAGATGTATGAAAAGAGTAACATGGAAACTTACATTACCGTATGTAAAATAGAAAGCCAACGGGAATTTGCTGTATGGCTCAGAAAACTCACACAGGGGCTCTGTATCAACCTAGAGGGGTGGAATGGGGAGGGAGATGGCAGGGAGTTTCAAAAGGGAGGGGATATATGTATACCTATGGCTAATTCATGTTGATATTTGACAGAAAACAGCGAAATTCTGTAAAGAAATTATCCCTCAATAAAAAATGAATTAAAAAAAAAACAATAGGCAAAGCAGATATTTGCTGCTTTTAATAGTCTCTGACAGTAAAAATGACTTTTGTCCAAGAATAAAAAAATTGAAAAACCATGAACAGAGCTCTGATCTGTTTTCTACCAATAATAAAATTTTGAAGTGTGTTCTTTAAATACCTAAATTATCAGCAATTGAGTAAATATTATACAAAAGTGTAGTTGTTAAGAAGGAAAGTTCTGGAATTAATAGAGCTGGGTTACTACTCTGGGTGTGATGCTTAATACCTCTGAGACCTTGGTCAATTTAATAATATGTTTTATTTTTTCTCATCTGTAAAATATACATGATTGCAGTTACCTTACAGAATTATTGTGAAAATAAATGAGACAATGCCTCTTAAGTACTTGTAACAGTGGCTAGTACATAATAGAAATTCAATGCTTAATACTTAAAAGAATTATATTAAGATTTATAACAAAATACAGAATTTAAATATACATGACTGAAAAAGTGATTTAGGTTATACTAATATAACTTTCTCTTTATGAATTCAGTGCATGTATGGAAAGAAAAAGTCAATGGGGTATTTAACTTAGGTAACTGAATATATGTGTACAAAAACTCCTATAAAGATGTCAGAATGGTATTTGGGGGAAAATTGCCATTGGAGGCTATTGATATTATTCATTTTTTGTGCTACAAATTTTTTTGAAAATAATTTTGTTTATTTATTGTCAGGATATTTTTATTGGAGTATAATTGCTTTACAATGTTGTATTTCTACTGCTGATTGACTTCCTTGACAGAATTTTTTTTTTCTTTTAAATTTTATTTTATTTTTAAACTTTACATAATTGTATTAGTTTTGCCAAATATCAAAATGAATCCGCCACAGGTATACATGTGTTCCCCATCCTGAACCCTCCTCCCTCCTCCCTCCCCATACCATCCCTCTGGGTCATCCCAGTGCACCAGCCCCAAGCATCCAGTATCACGCATCGAACCTGGACTGGCAACTCGTTTCTTACATGATATTCTACATGTTTCAATGTCACTCTCCCAAATCTTCCCACCCTCTCCCTCTCCCACAGAGTCCATAAGACTGTTCTATACATCAGTGTCTCTTTTGCTATCTCGTACACCAGGTTATTGTTACCATCTTTCTAAATTCCATATATATGCGTTAGTATACTGTATTTATGTTTTTCCTTCTGGCTTACTTCACTCTGTATAATAGGCTCCAGTTTCATCCACCTCATTAGAACTGATTCAAATGTATTCTTTTTAATGGCTGAGTTGACAGAATATTTTTAATACTTGAAACATTTTCAAGCATAATGCTTTTAAAAGTTCATTTCACATTTGCATTGGCAAATGGAAACATTCTAAACTGATGCACTGGGACGGCCCAGAGGGATGGTATGGGGAGGGAGGAGGGAGGAGGGTTCGGGATGGGGAACACATGTATACCTGTGGCGGATTCATTTTGATATTTGGCAAAACTAATACAATTATGTAAAGTTTAAAAATAAAATAAAATTGGAAGAATAAAAAAAAAAGAAAAATAAATAAATAAATAAATAAATAAAAAATAAAAAAGCAAAAAAAAAAAATAAACTGATGCTTTCTCCATTACAAATGTAAAATTTTTGTAAAGCTCTTGGAGAGTTGCAATCTGCTTTTTGGTTTACAGGAAACTTGACTTTTTGTTTTCGTTTCTGTCTTTCAGAGTTGCTATCATTCTTACTGGGTAATGAGAAACAGGTGCACAAGAGTCAAAGCTCATTAAGATTAAAACCAACTGAGGTTCATATTTCTCTGTAACAGATGCAGGGCTCTCACGTTTAAATAAGTATCACTCTTAATTTGTTGCATGATTGTTATTAATTAGAAATGAATCCTGATAACAAAATTGTAATACTATTGACTTTTAGTCTATGAACTGTATCCTTACCAAACACAACTAAACTGCATATTCTTTATACTGCACTGCTCACATACTTCCCCAGTTCCAGTGGCAACAATACAAGCCCCTCTAACTTGCTTTCATGCTGCTGCTGCTAAGTCACTTCAGTCATGTCCGACTCTGTGAGACCCCATAGACAGCAGCCCACTAGGCTTCTCTGTCCCTGGGATTCTCCAGGCAAGAATACTGGAGTGGGTTGCCATTTCCTTCTCCAATGCATGAAAGTGAAAAGTGAAAGTGAAGTCACTCAGTCGTGCCCGACTCTTAGAGACCCCATGGATTGCAGCCTACCAGGCTCCTCCATCCACGGGATTTTCCAGGCAAGAGTACTGGAGTGGGGTGCCATTGCCTTCATAGTATTCATCAAATATCATGTCTATTTAAATACCTTTAATATTATAGGATTTCATGCAAAATTCCACTGTTCTATATTCAATTATTTGAAACATCTAAGTCAAATTGATAATTATTTGGGGTCTCAGCTTAACTAAAGCACTGAAAGTTTAGGTAAACTCATTAGTTTTTGAGGTTTCTATTTCTTAGTTTGCTTATAATTTATTTGTGTACATTTTCCCAAAAACAAAATTTAATACCTCTCAAAACTTGGTAGTGTGTAATGGGGGCCTGGGAGGGAATATTTGTATACATATTGCAGATTTACTTTGTTACCCAGCAGAAACTAATATATTGTTAAGCAATTATTCTCCAATAATAAACAAAAACATCAAAAAAAAAAAAAACAAATCATCATGCTGTACATCTTAAACTTATATAGTCCTGCAAGTCAATATATCTCAGTAAAACTGGAAGAAAATCTTTTTAAAAACTTGGTAGTTTTAAGAATTATTTATAAGGCCAATGTGTTCTTTCCCTTTAAAAACAGTCTTTTCTTTCTTTTTTTTAAATTTTTTGACTTTACAATATTGTATTGGTTTTGCCATATATCAAAATGAATCTGCCACAGGTATACATGTGTTCCCCATCCTGAACCCTCCTCCCTCCTCCCTCCCCATACCATCCCTCTGGGTCGTCCCAGTGCACCAGCCCCAAGCATCCAGTATCGTACATCGAACCTGGACTGGCGACTCGTTTCATATATGATATTATACATGTTTCAGTGCTATTCTCCCAAATCATCCCACCCTCTCCCTCTCCCACAGAATATTTAAGGATGAAATAATTTTTTGTTTCAGTCTACAGCTCTCTCAGATTCAGAAACTTTTGTAATCACACAGCAAAAAGGAAAGGATAAAATCCTCTTTCAGAGAGACACGTGTACCCCAATGTGCATAGCAGCACTGTTTAGAATAGCTAGGACATGGAAGCGACCTATATGTCCATCAGCAGATGAATGGATAAGAAAATTGTGGTACATATACACAATGGAATATTACTCAGTTATTAAAAAGGACTCATTTGAATCAGTTTTAATGAGGTGCATGAAACTGGAACCTATTATATAGAATGAAGTCAGAAAGACAAACAGCAATGCAGTATATTAATGAATATATATGCAATTTAGAAAGATGGTAACGATGACCCTATATGCGAGGCAACAAAAGAGACACAGATATAAAGAACAGACTTTTGGACTCTGTGGGAGAAGGCGAAGGTGGGATGATTTCAGAGAATAGCACTGAAACATGTCTATTACCATATGTGAAATAGATCACCAGTCCAGGTTCAATGCATGAAACAGGGTGCTCAGGGCTGGTGCACTGGGATAACAACCCAGAGGGATGGGATGGGAAGGGAGGTGGGAGGGGGTTTCAGGATGAGGGATACATGTACACCCATGGATGATTCATGCCAATGTATGGCAAAAACCACCACAATATTGTAAAGTAATTATCCTCCAATTAAATTAATTTTAAAATTTTTTAAAAATTTAAAAATTTTAAAAATTTTCAGTGGTAGTACCAGAAATTTTTAATTGCCCTTTAATTAGCTGAATAGCTTACACTTAATTGCATGCTCCTGCTCAGTCACTCAGTCATGCCCAACTTTTTGTGACCCTTTGGACTGTAGCCCACCAGGCTCCCCTGTCCATGGAATTTCCCAGGTAAGAATACTACGATGGGTTGCCATTTCCTCCTTCAGGGGATCTCCCCAAACCAAGGATGAAACTCACGTCTCCTTTGTGTCCTGTATGGCAAGTGGATTCTTTGCCACTGAGCCATCAGGGAAGCCCTACTTCATTGTATATATTTTTTCATCTGGCAAATTTTATATAAAATCCCAGTGTTATTTTTACAGATTTTATTGACTCTATCAAATTGTTCATCAGTTACTAACATAGGCAAATTATTTGAATATATACATGTTCATATCTTGGTCTTCATATGTATGTTTGTATGTGGTGTGATCTTTCCAATAGTTCTTATTAAATCTGTGTCCATAATTAACATATTTTCTGTATGAAGAATAGCAAATAATCAAATTCTTAAAATATGTAGTATTGCTTAGCAGTTTTTTATAAGCTACAGGGCTTTTATGCATTTACAAAAGAAGAAATTGTATTGTATAAAGATCTGCCCAATGAAACAGCATTAAATTATTACTTATTCTGATTCATTGCAGTTTTTGTTTATAAATTTTCTAACTGCACAGCTAATATAATGGGACTGCTGCTGCTGCTACTAAGTCACTTCAGTCGTGTCCAACTTTGTGTAACCCCATAGATGGCAGCCCACCAGGCTCCCCGTCCCTGGGATTCTCCAGGCAAGAACACTGGAGTGGGTTGCCATTTCCCTCTCCAATGCATGAAAGTGAAAAGCGAAAGTGAAGTCGCTCAGTCATATCCGACTCCTAGCAACCCCATGGACTGCAGCCTACCAGGCTCCTCCATCCATGGGATTTTCCAGGGAAGAGTCCTGGAATGGGTTGCCATTGCCTTCTCCAATAATGGGACTAGAAAAGCTAAAAGTAATGTGAGGAAAACTAGTAGCCAAATATGAAAATTAGCCAGGTTTGAAAGAAATAAGCAACAGATCCTTATTAATTGACTCCTTGTATAATGCAAGTTGTTGGAGGAAAACAGACTCTTTCCATTGTTTGCACATACTCTCTAAGAAATATGTTTAATGAACTACATTAGAGTTAGTAATACTTCACTATTTGTGATCGAAAGTACCAGAAAAAAACAACTGAAATGCAAGTAACAAATATTATAAATTGGCATTATTGGTTATTCTTACATGGTGATTTGTTTTTCTAGAAGCTGCTCTATAAAACTACAAAAGAAAGCGCGCCCAGTTCTTTGTCAAATGTTAAAAAAGTCGCCTACGCCCACTACTGACAAAGGACCCATGCATGCCTGAGTGCTTAGTTGCTCCATTGTGTCCAACACTTTTGCAGCCCACCAGGTTCCTCTGTTTTGGGGATTCTCCAGGCAAGAATACTGGAGTGGGTAGCCATTCCCTTCTGCGCGGGAATCTTCCTAACCCATGGATCAAACCTGAGTCCTTCAATGCAGGCAGTTTCTTTACTGTCTGAGCCACAAGGGAAGCCCCAAACTACCCATGAAGAGTTCCCTCTCCTCTTCAAAGGGCCTTCAGGACAGTAAAAATTGTTTTTTAACTAGTCCTCTCTTAAATATATATTTTTCCTAGTTCTAAATTTTAATTATAGAAAATTTTGTATATATACTCTAAAAAGAAAGTTGTAATATACTTTCTAACTTATCCCAAAAACAAACTGTAAATGAATTTATTTTCTAATTATTCATTGCCTATTCCCTTTTAAAATTTCTATTCAAAAAGAGAAAATGCAATTTATTGAATAAATCAGGAAGTCTTATATTTCCCCTGAATTTCATAAAATAATTTGGATCACAGAATTTCACCACTGTAATATTTTAAACTATACTGGTAAGATTAATATATTGTTGGCATTTGTGCACTGGAACAAGATAACTATTTCAGATAAATGTATAATCATTACTAACACTATCATTATGACAGCTAATATTTATAAAGAATGTTATCTATGTCAACCCTCTTCCAACAACACAAGAGAAGACTCTACACATGGACATCACCAGATGGTTGACACTGAAATCAGATTGATTATATTCTTTGCAGCCAAAGATGGAGGAGCTCTATACAGTCAGCAAAAACAAGACCAGGAGCTGACTGTGGCTTGGATCATGAATTCCTTATTGCCAAATTCAAACTGAAATTCAAGAAAGTGGAGAAAACCACTACAGCATTCAAGTATGACCTAAATCAAATCCCTTATGACTACACAGTGGAAGTAAGAAACAGATTTAAAGGCCTAGATCTGATAGACAGAGTGCCTGATGAACTATGGATGGAGGTTCCTGACATTGTACAGGAGACGGGAATCAAGACCATCCCCAAGAAAAAGAAATGCAAAAAAATAAAATAGCTGTCTGAGGAGTCCTTACATATAGCTGTGAAAAGAAGAGAAGCGAAAAGCAAAGGAGAAAAGGAAAAATACAGCCATTTGAATGCAGAGTTCCAAAGAATAGCAAGGAGAGATAAGAAAGCCTTCCTCAGCCATCAATGCAAAGAGATAGAGGAAAACAATAGATTGGGAAACACTAGAGATCTCTTCAAGAAAATTAGAGTTACCAAGGGAACATTTCATGCAAAGATGGGCTCAATAATGAACAGAAATGGTATGGACCTAACAGCAGCAGAAGGTATTAAGAAGAGGTGGCAAGAATACACAGAAGAACTGTACAAAAAAGATCTTCATGACCCAGATAATCATGATGGTGTGATCATTGACCTAGAGCTAGACATCCTGGAATGTGAAGTCAAGTGGGCCTTAGGAAGTGTAACTATAAACAAAGCTAGTGGAGGTAATGGAATTCCAGTTGAGCTATTTCAAATCCTGAAAGATGATGCTGTGAAAGTGCTGCACTCAATATGCCAGCAAATTTGGAAAACTCAGCAGTGGCCACAGGACTGGAAAAGCTCAGTTTTCATTCCAATCCCAAAGAAAGGCAATGTCAGAGAAGGCTCAAACTACCACACAGTTGAACTCATCTCACACGCTAGTAAAGTAATGCTCAAGATTCTCCAAGCCAGGCTTCAGCAATATGTGACCATGAACTTCCAGATGTTCAAGCTTCTTTTAGAAAAGGCAGAGGAACCAGAGATCAAATTGCCAACATCCGATGGGTCACCAAAAAAGCAAGAGAGTTCCAGAAAAACATCTATTTCTGCTTTATTGACTATGCCAAAGCCTTTGACTGTGTGGATCACAATAAACTATGGAAAATTATGAAAGAGCTGGGAGTACCAGACCACCTGATCTGCCTCTTGAGAAACCTGTATGCAGGTCAGGAAGCAACAGTTAGAACTGGACATGGAACAAAAGGCTGGTTCCAAATAGGAAAAGGAATATGTCAAGGCTGTATATTGTCACCCTGCTTGTTTAACTTATATGCAGAGTACATCATGAGAAACGCTGGGCTGGAGGAAGCACAGGCTGGAATCAAGATTGCTGGGAGAAATATCAATAACCTCAGATATGCAGATGATACCACCCTTATGGCAGAAAAGTGAAGAGGAACTAAAAAGCCTCTTGATGAAAATGAAAGAGGAGAGTGAAAAAGTTGGCTGAAAGCTCAACATTCAGAAAACTGAGATCATGGCATCTGGTCCCATCACTTTGAGGCAGATAGATGTGGAAACAGTGGCTGACTTTATTTTTCTGGGCTCCAATATCACTGCAGATGGTAATTGCAGCCATGAAATTAAAAGACGCTTACTCCTTTGAAAGAAAGTTATGACCAATCTAGACAGCATATTCAAAAGCAGAGACATTACTTTGCCAACAAAAGCCCATCTAGTCAAGGCTATGGTTTTTCCAGTGATCACGTGTGGATGTGAGAGTTGGACTATAAAGAAAGCTGAGCACCGAAGAATTGATGCTTTTGAACTGTGGTGTTGGAGAAGACTCTTGAGAGTCCCTTGGACTGCAAGGAGATCCAACCAGTCCATCCTAAAGGAGATCAGTCCTGGGTATTCATTGGAAGGACTGATGCTAAAGCTGAAACTCCAATACTTGACCACCTGATGTGAAGAGCTGAGTCATTGGAAAAAACTCTGATGCTGGGAAATATTGAGGGCAGGAGGAGAAGGGGATGACAGAGGATGGGACTGTTGGACGGCATCACTGACTCAATGGACATGGGTTTGGGTGGACTCCGGGAGTTGGTGATGGACAGGGATGCCTAGCATGCTGTGATTCATGAGGTCACAAAGAGTTGGACACGACTGAGTGACTGAGCTGAACTTAATACAAATACTCTAAAGAAAGAAGGATGCTTTCATAATTAGTATTTTATAACACACATACACATATGAACACATCTTAGCATTTATGAAATGAATTGCAGCACTTTGGTCTAGTGTCCTTTCCAATTACCTGACAATTGATGACTACATAATTACACCATAGGCATCTGTTGTTTTGCTGCCCATTTTCTTGGTCATCTGTTAACAGCACCTTCAGGAAGATCGCCTGGAGAAGGAAGTGGCAACCCACTCCAGTGTTCTTGCCTGGAAAATCCCATGGACAGAGAGCCTGGTAGGCTACAATCCCTGGAGTAGCAAAAGAATGAGGTATGACTTAGCGACTAAATAACAAGAGCAAATTTGCTTTGGGAGATCTGAGAGTGGTGATTACAGGCACTCTCCTTGGATTTGGAAGCATATATGTGCTAGGTCACTTCAGTTGTGTCCGACTGTTTGTGACCCTATGGACTGTAGCCTGCCAGGCTCCTCTGTCCATTGGATTCTCCAGGTAAGAATATTAGAGTAGGTTGCTATGTATCCAGGGGATCTTCCCTACCCAGTGATCAAACCTGCGTTCTTACATTTTCTACATTGTCAGGCGAGTTCTTTACCACTAACATGACCTAGGAAGTATGAACAACATCAAAAACACCAACCCTGATACATAGCATCCTGAAAAAAACTGTCGGCTTCTTTCAGATTTTGAAACTGCCTTGGACCTGGCACGTCTAAGCCCAGTGATTTTATGAATTTTTTTTTTTCTTTCTTAAAATCTGTAGAGCTGCCTTACTTCTTTCCAACCTATTTTTCTCATTTCACTTACTCGCAGCTAATGGACCCTGAGTTAAAAAACCTATCAAGACAGTCAAGTGATCTTTGATACATGATTCCATGGTCATTTAGATATTACAAACAATCCAATGCAAATAGAAGATTTAATTTATATGCATACCTATAGATATATATCTTTCAGTTTGTTTTCCTTTTAATGAATTCATTTATTAATTGATTAATTAATGTTTTAATTTTAGAGTATTTTGTTGCTTTTAGGAGTTCTTAGCAAAGACATCATCTGAGAACTTACTAGAAATGGATTCTCAGGCTCCACCCCAGATACATTGAATTAGAATCTACATTCTTATAAGGGTGCCATTCTCAAATGTTAAAGTTTTAGAAAAGCACTGTTTTAAGTCATTCTGAGTCAAATTCATGAAATAGAACTCCGTCTTCTAAAGCAAATAGAGGTCACTTTCAAAACTATTAAATCCATTAAACTGAGAGGCATCCATGATTATTGCTAAGTGCTCTTGGAAAACCTACAACTTTTGCAAATGGCTAATAGAAGAGGGCATGACAACCCAGTCCAGGATTTTTGCCTGGAGAATCCCCATGGACAGAGGAGCCTGGCGAGCTGCAGTCTATTGGGTCACAAAGAGTCGGACATGAATGAGCTTACACAGCACAATATTCAGTTAAAACAGTGTTTTCTGTTTTCTATTTTTTAATCACAAAATGTACAGATTCTTAAACTCAGAGAGCAGCACATTGTTGTTCAGTCGATAAGTTGTGTCCCACTCTTTGCAACCCCATGGACTGCAGCACACCAGGCTTCCCTGTCCTTCACTATCACCGGGAGTTTACTCAAACTCATATCCATTGAGCAGTGATGCTGTCCAAATCTCATCCCCTTCTCCTCCTGCCCTTAATCTTTCCCAGCATCAGGGTCTTTTCTAATGAGTTGGCTCTTTGCACCAGGTGGCCAAAGTATTGTAGCTTCAGCTTCAGCATCAGTCCTTCCAATGAATACTCATGGTTGATTTTCTTTTGGATTGACTGTTTGATCTTCTTGCTGTCCAAGGGACTCTCAATAGTCTTCTCAAGCACCACAGTTTGAAAGCATCAATTCCTCTGCATTCAGCCTCCTTTACAATCAAAATCTCACATCCGTACATGACTACTGGAAAAACCATAGCTTTGACTATACTGGCCTTTGTTGGCAAAGTGATGTCTCTGCTTTTTAATACACTATCTAGGTTTGTCATAGCTTTCCTTCAAAGGAGAAAGCATCTTTTAATTTTGTGGCTGCAGTCACTGTCTGTAGTGATTCTGGGGCCTAAGAAAATAAAATCTGCTGCTGTTTACATTTTTCCCCATCTCTTTGCAATGAAGTGATGGGCCCAGATGCCATGATCTTAGTTCTTTGAATGTTGAGTTTTAAGCTAGCTTTTTCACTTTCCTCTTTCTCTTTCATCAGGAGGCTCTTTAGTTCCACTTTGTGTCATTATATTACATTGCATTCTTCCATTACAACACATTATGCAACTATAAGTTTGAGATATTAACTACTTTAAATTTTTTAAACAAATCAAGAATAAATATTCTGTCTTATAAAATATCACAATGATAAAAACAAATTAGCGAAATACTGGAGATTCTTTGCACATTGCTTACCTCAACAATTCCTTATCTCCCTTTATAGTTAGTAATTAGTTACATGCCCTTTCAGATATTTTTCTGTTTCTATGTGTGTAGCTTTTAAAGAGTTATATATGTAGATCCTGGAGGAGAAATGGAACTCATTCCAACATTCTTGCCTGGGAAATCCCATGGACCAAGGTGCCTGGTAGGCTACAGTCCATGGAGTTGCAAAAGTGTCAGACGTGAATTAGTAACTAAACAACAATGAGATGTAAGATAGATGAATGTTCTATATGCAAATTTAGATATACAAATAGAAACTAATATATGAATTTTCAAAATGTCTCCAAAACCTTGTTGTGGAGAAAAAAATGCTTTGTTTACTTTTTTTATACCTGAACTTTAGATGTATCCCCATTTTTCCCCAGTAAAGGAAAATTTATTTTTCGAGTTCATGGAAAACGCAGTCAATTCAGACATTTCTCAGTTGGTTCAGAGATAACTTACATAAAATCATGATATCAGTAGAAGACTAGTGCTTGGTCACTTCTCCATCTGCTCGGATATTAGGTCATATTCAGAACTGATGGCTTCTTTGCTGTTTGCAGCCATATGGGCACATGCTTGTTTTCATGTACTTCTCCCACAGAGGTCTTTGGGGACTCTGAGATTGGAACAGGTCCATTTGCCTAGGCACCCCCGGGTAGCCATTTCTACTCTATTCTCCTGTGACATGGTAGCATGAAGAACTTCAAGAATTACCTAGCTTTTAGGTCTCTAGGCAGGAGATAGAATAAAGGTCTTTCCCACTATCTGGTCTCTGAACGTACCTAGCAGTTCTGGTGTTCACCTCTGATCAACATAAGGGTAGGTATAGAATCCTTTCTCAGCACATCTTGCCAGTGTCAACATTCTTACTCCTTTCTCTATGGAAGTAAATTTTACCATTTGGAGAGTGGGAAAGTCTGTCATCGTGGTCTCTTCTCAGTTCTAACAATTATCTCTTTATCTCTTTTCTTTTTTAAAAAGGAAATTAGCTGGAACCTCTCATATCTGTTGAATACAGTGCTGATAGTGTGCAATTTTGCTTTTACTATTTAGTGCCTGGGCTCCTCTGTCTTTCGAGAAAATGTCACTTTATCAATTTAAGAAAGTTTCCTTCTGTTTCTGATTTACCATTAAAAAAAATCTGTCAAATCCCTCATGCTGGTTTTTCTCCTTGTAACTCTTAATTTCCCTATAGATTCACTAGTGTTGAGTTATTCTTACATTCTTAGGACAGATGCTACTTGGTTTCAATATCAAATCTGTTAGTACACTGTTCAACTGAGTAATATTTTATCTAGAATCTTACATCTGTGCTCATAAATAAGATTGTTCTACTATTCTCTCTTTTAATAATTTTATATTTTATTTTAGTGTTGTCTAGCACTGTTATCAATATCCTTTGTATAAGAATATTATATGTGTCTCTACTGAAGGACTAATGAACAGTGCTTTATAGGGTTTTTTGAGTAACCAAATTTTATAATATATATGTATATAATATATAGGTCATATATATTATGTTATATATATTCACATATATGTATATGTAGAAATATAAACCATATGAACTACTTATGAACCACATATATGTGTATAATATATTCACTAAGTAGTGTCCAACTCTTTCTGCGACCCCATGGACTGTATCCTGCCAGGCTCCTCTATCCATGGGGATTTCTCAGGCAAGAATACCGGAGTCGGTTGCCATTTCCTTTTCCAGGGGAACTTCCCAACCCAGGGATCAAACCCAGGTCTCCTGCATCGCAGACAGATTCTTTATCCCTGAGCCACTGGGGAAACCACATATATATTTAAAAGTATTAATCTTTGGGAGGAGGAGGGAGTGTCCAGTTACCAAATCCCCATGGTTTTCCTTTGTTTTGCTTTCTATTAAAATTAACTGAGTCTGGTACATTGTCACCTTGCACTTGAACTCTATTATTTATTGTACTAATTCTATTCACTGCTTTCTAAAATATTTTTCATATACCATCATTAATCTTCCCAATGGAACAAACTACAAATTCTCTGTTTCATGTATTAAGGAATTATCTTTTTAACTCTTGAAGTTTGCTTAGGGATAGATCTTAAATCAAAGAATTTGACATCAGTTGCTACATTTATTTAGGTGAGGAGCTGAAGTTTGAACTAACCAAGCTTGAAGGCCTTGGTATCTGAAAGACCTATACAATTTTGAAACAATCATTCAAATTCTTATGGCCTTTAAGAAAGCTTCTAACATCAGCATGGGTTAGTCTCAGCTAATTTGACTACAGTTGATCCTTAGACAACAGGGGTTTGGACTGTGTGTGTCCACTTCTACTCAGATATTGTTTCCAATACGTACATTGTACAGTATGACTAACACACACACACACACACACACACACACACACACAGAGTCCATGATTGTTTGAATCCACATATGCAGAACTGCAGATTTTAAGGTCCAACTGTAAAGTTTTACTTGGATTTTGGACAGGGTAGAGAGGTCAACATCTCTAGGGCCAACTAACTGTATATCATTTGGTCCTCACAAAATAAATTTGAGGTATACAGGAAAAAAAGTAATCTTCCCAATCTTTGCATTGCCATGTTTTATTCCCTTTTCAGAATGCCTCTCCAATACTCATTCAGTTGTGAATATTGTACTTTATTCAGGATAGAGACTGGATAAATTTATTTCCTTATATTGATTACTACAATAAAAATACACAGATATTAAATAAATAATATAAATTATTAATATTTAATTCTGAATGTATTTTAGAATGTATTAGAACTGAATTAAGAAACTTCATCAAATAGTTTATCTTTGTATGGTGCTATAAAATGGGGGTGAGGTATCTTATGTTTTGGGATCCTAGATAAACTAGTTTTTTCTCTCAAAATTCCAGGCAAAAATTTGACAAATATGTATAAAGCAACAATAATATATTTTTCACTCTATATGAACATATGTGGTATTTGCATTTAAGAGTTTAAAGAAGCAAATATTGTTAGTTGTATAAAGAAAATGTGTATATTTGTCATTCATCAAAAATTTGGAGTGTTTTAGTGTGTGTCATCTTGAGAGAATTAAATGAATCTTAGCTAAATATAGAGTTCAAGTTTCTTTGAGTTTACTGAGTCTCATCTGTCTTTGCAGAATGTACAGCTTTCATTCATCTTGGGAAAATATGCCTGTCTATGTGCATATGTGTATATATATGTGTATATGTATATATATACACACACACATACATTAGCTTCCCTGGTGGCTCAGAAGCTAAAGTATCCGCCTGCAGTGTGAGAGACCTGGGTTTGATCCCTGAGTTGGGAAGATCCCCTGGAGAGGGCACAGCTACCTACTCCAGTATTCTTGCCTGGAGAATCCCCATGGACAGAGGAGCCTGGCAGGCTACAGTCTATGGGGTCGCAAGAGTTGGACATGACTGAGTGCCTTTCCCTTTCACATACACATACACACTGTGTATAGATATACACACTGACTAACATGACAAATAATTAAATGCATTTGGCTAAAGTGAGGGAACAGCACGCATGAAAATGCAAGGAGTAGTGGAAACACAGAGGCGACTGGAATTTCTGAAATATATACTGGAAAATGTAACTTGATCTAAAGGAGCTCTTAATTCCAGCATCAGAAATATATACACAAGCCTCCCTGGTTGGATCTATTTTAGTCTATAGCCTGCATTTTTATTTATATACCAATGTAGCTAAGTTTAGTAATTCTCTCTTCTCTGTTACCAGTTGTAAAACAACACTCCAGGAATAAAAATATGCTTTTCACTGTGACCTGTTTAATATTCATTTTTTAAAGTTTAGCTTTATCATATGATTCAAATATAAATGGATACAAATTGATTTCTTTTATGCAATAACTGGTTACCCAACCTCACCCCCTTTCTTACACATTTGCACTGTATATTAACTCTACACGCTGATATAGAACCCCATGTTATAGACACAGGACACGGAAGAACTACTGAAATTAAATTTCCATACAATTTGTTAGAACAGCAGCAGAAATAAAAATTAAGTACAATTATAGAAATAAAATGTAGTTCTTACAGGTCTGAAATTCATACCCCATGGAACCTTACAGTTGGTTGTTGTTTTGAGAAGGGAAATGTCAAAGAAAGGCCATTCCAGCAAGAATAACACCTATGGAAAGGCAAAAATATAGACTTGAATATTTCATATTGTGCCCAGACACTGCATGGCTCCAAAGCAAAGTAGCTGCAAAGTAAATATTTACTGAATGTGCCGAACTTGGCATTGACACAAATAGCTTATAAAACATTTTGCTTTTCTCTATGAAAACCCTATATCGCTAAGTCCAGTGTACATTTAAGAGAACTACCTGTTGACTTTTCAAATGATTTGCATACATTCTCACTTTTATTTCCTACCCTTTACTTAAAACCGAAAGTCCCAAATGAAATGGTTTACTCTTACATCACCTAATCCAAAATGATTTTAATTTCTCATTCCTTCTGTCTGCATCTCTTCAACTATAGGACACCATACATCCAATACCCAGGTTGACATATATCTGCAACCTCTTGGGTCTCTTAATACAAGTGTGTCTCTATTTCCACAGCCACCTACCAAGGATAAAGCCTTTATTAGCTCATAGTCAGATGTGTATGATTCCACTCAGTTGATTTTTATGTGTTTAGGCTCTCTTCTATCTGGTGTATCTGCAGTATTTCTGCTATGAAAGTGTCGCTCAGCTGGTCCGACTTTGCAGCCCTATGGACTATAGCCTGCCACACACTGTCTGTGGAATTCTCCAGGCAAGAATACTGAAGTGGGTAGCCATTTCCTTCTCCAGGGGATTTTCCCAACCCAGAGATCAAATGCAGTTCTCCTGCTTTGCAGGCAGATTCTTTACCGTCTGAGCCACCAGGGAAGCCCAGTGTATATATTTCTCAAGAATCTTGTCAGTAATTTAAATCTTTTCAAGCTTTAATTAATTTAATATCATACAGTCTTCAATATCTTGTATTCTGTATAATTTTAGTTTTACGAGGTTTTCTATTATGTAGCCTTTAAACTGGTCTTTTCCCATATTTTCTACATATAGAACTAAACACTACTTCTTTGCCTTTTTGAAAACAGTTGAGATTTCTACTTCTATATTCGAGTTTTATTGACCTTTCCATAAATTATTATTTTTGTATTTATTTCTCAAATCTAGCTAGTTCTATGACTTCATAACACTCCTTATAAAAGCAAATAACTTTTCAACATGTGATTATGTGTCCTAATTAATTAACTCAGTAATTATTTTTATGGTAGTTGGGATAACTTTGACCTTTACACTTCAGTTTTTATTACTAGATCTTTTTTATATTCTGTATCTTGAGATTTTTATTTAAAATACAAATAAAATAAATTTGCTATTAAAAAGTGATCACATTCTGTCACTATAGTTTGGAAGGCTGGGTTCAAAAGATATTGTTATTCCAGTGTGATAACCAGCAGGAAAGATGTGTGCAGGGAAATCCACAAATTCAAGGATGGATGCGTGAAAGAGAACTTTAAAAAAAATTTTTGGAGTATAATTGGTTTACAATGCTGTGTTAGTTACAGGTATACAACAAAGTGCATGTACATATATTCATTCTTTTCCAGATTCTTTTCCTATATAGATTTTAGAGAAGATTGAATAGTGTTCCCTGTGCTAAATAGTAAATCCTTTTTGGCTATCTATTTTTATGTACATAGTAGTGTGTATATGCTAATCGAAAACTCCTAATTTATCTCCCCCCAACCATATTTCCTCTTGATAACCATAAGTTTGTTTTTGAAATCTGTGAGTCTGTTTTTGTTTTGTAAAGAAGTTCATTTAGATCATTAAAAAAAATTAGATTCCACACATGAGTGATATGTGATATTACTAGGACTTTAAACAAAATATTTTAATGAGAGTTCAAATGTATAGTAGATACATTTTGAATTCTTACTGCAATATGTTAAGGAAATAATGTGAGAACTATCTCCATCTAAAATGAAAGAAAATGAAGCTTAGCAAAGTTGGGCAATTTATCAAAAGCTACTTAGCTGATGGCATATTCGAAAAGAATATACAGTTTATGCTGAACATTTGTGGTCCAAACTTCCGTTTCTCTACAGCAATATCACACCACATGAGTAGAACATTAATCAAAAATTCAGATTGAATGGATTTACAACTTAAAAATAGATCATGTGAAATTCTACTTAAGTAGCATCTGTTCCCACCCACTACCTCTTCTGATTCTCTTTCCCCAAAGTGCAAGGAAGTGATGATTGAGGACATTCAGCAGTTTTCATGTGCTTTACCGCCAAATTCGAGGTTTAAATTGAACTTGTCATGTGAGCTACATTGTCTGATAAGGAATCAACTATATAGTCTATAGTAAAAATTCCTTAAAGCAAAATATATTTCATTCTAAGTTTTTAAAATTAGAATTTGTTATTCAGCTAATAATTTCTTATGGCAACATTATACTGAGATTTTACTGAACATGCAACTATATATATATTTTTTTATTTTTGTCACAAATATAGTTTGTTTACCAAATATGTGATCTGCTCATTTTTGTTTTCCATTGCAAGATTTTCTTTTATTTGCATTTTGATCTAAAGACCCACTCTAGATGTTTAGCACTCTATCACTCTACAAAGCCTTTAGCTTATAATATCAGACATGATTCCCAGCTTCTTCTGAATATGTATTACCATTTATCACTAAGTCATTAAGATCTACAGAACTGTCATAGATGTTAGGAAGCACCTAGAAATGTGTACGCCACTGGCAGGGCTGCAAGTAATAAAAATGGGCCCCTGTGGATAGTCTCCTGTGCTTCTCTCTCTCCAGTTCAGCTCCCTACTTTCTCCTGCAAGCAGGCAAAACAGATTTGGATATTTATGGATAAGTTTCTCGGGACTCCCTGGAGGTAGAAGGTGATATCCTTCTTATTTCTCCATTAGTAAGCACAAATTTACCAAGAAAACAAGGTCTAGAATTGAGTGCCAAAAATAATATTCCTAGTCCTTGGTGCTCCTTTGAGGATTTACTTCTGTAAACCAAAGAATAGGGTATTTCTTCTCAGTAGTCAGCATCAAGTAGGAGCTAATATGATAGGTGTTTCTCTAATTGGAACATATTGAAGTTAAACTTGGACCAACAGGCTTTCATGTTGGACAAAGATTTCTGAGGTCTCTCAGAACTCAGAGTTTCTAAATTTGTCCACAGATTTTATTTTCTTTGGTTGTATCAGTTTCTATTCTACTCAATAACTGTTAATAGGCATTTAACTGTTAACAGACACTTCCAAGCATTTTATACTTACCAATTTTTTAGTCTTCACAGTGACTCAAGGAGGTTATTTTAATTCTCCAAATAGTCATATAGGGGACAGTTTATATTAATTACAGTTTATTCCAAATCACCTTACTTTTTCAGTAAAAAAACTCCATCATGTCTTGTCTTTAAGTGCTATAGTAATTAAATTATAAACAAACAATAAAATAATTCAACTAAATTAAACCAAATTAATTAACTCAAAACCAAAAATAATCTGTTAAAAATGAAAATATCAAATGAAAATTGGGCATGATGAATCAAGAGATGATGATGTTATTATAATCATTTTTAATAGCTCTTCCTTTAGAGTTTTCCTGAAAGTCAATGACCAGTGGATTGCATTGGTAGGAAGTGATCTTAACTCATGAATTGATTATTTTGCTATTGATGAAGAGAAAATTTAGTCCACAGATAACTATATTTTAAAAAGAGAAAGTTTATTTAAGAGATTGAGCATTAGTCTTTATTGTTTTGATTGCAGTTTGAATCCATCCTCACTTCTAAACTCAACTGCCACTTTCTTACTGAGTCAGTTCACCGACCAGAACAATTATTGCCAATCCCCAGTTCTATTCTTTCAATTATACAATAGTACCTCCATTCAGCTTCTAGAACTGCCATTTTCTTGCTTACATCCATGCCTAGGTAAGTTTCCAGCTAGTATGTAATAGTAACCACATAAATCTGAATCTCTCCATACACCTTCCAAAAACCACAAGATCAAAAATGACAAGGAAAACAACACAAACAAAGAACAGAAAATTTAGTTCAGTTCAGTTTATTTTACTCAGTCGTGTCTGAGTCTTTGCGACTCCATGGACTCCAGCATGCCAGGCTTCCCTGTCCATCATCAACTCCAGGAGCTTACTCAAACTCATGTCCATCACTTTGGTGATGCCATCCAACCATCTCATCATCTGTCGTCCCCTTCTCATCCCGCCTTCAATCATTCCCAGCATCAGGGTATTTTCCAATGAGTTGGTTCTTCACATCAGGTGGCCAAAGTATTGGAGTTTCGGCTTCAACATCAGTCCTTCCAATGAATATTCAGGACTGATTTCCTTTAGGATGGATTGGTTAGATCTCCTTGCAGTCCAAGGGACTCTCAAGAGTCTTCTCCAACACCACAGTTCAAAAGCATCAATTCATTGGCAATCAGCTTTCTTTATAGTCCAACACTCACATCCATACATGACCAGTGGAAAAACCATAGCTTTGACCAGATAGACCTTTGTTGACCTTTGTCTCTGCTTTTTAATATGCTGTCTAGTTTGGTAATAGCTTTTCATCCAAGAAGAAAGTGTCTTTTAATTTCTTGGCTAAGTAACCATCTGCAGTGATTTTGGAGCCCAAGAAAATAAAGTCTCTCACTGTTTCCATTGTTTCCCCATCTGTTTGCCATGAAGTGATGGGACCGGATGCCATGATCTTAGTTTTCTGAATGTTGAGTTGTAAGCCAACATTTTGCTCTCCTCTTTCACTTTCATCAAAAGGTACTTTAGTTCTTCTTTGCTTTCTGCCATTACAGTGGTATATCATCTGCATATCTGAGGTTATTGAGATTTCTCCCAGCAATCTTGATTCCAGCTTGTGCTTCATCCAGCCCAGCATTTTGTATGATGTACTCTGCATATAAGTTAAATAAGCAGGGTGACAATATACAGACTTGATATACTCCTTTCCCAATTTGGAACCAGTCTTTTGTTCCTTGTCCAGTTCTAACTGTTGCTTCTTGACACGAATAAGGCAACAGGAGAAGCTAAATACAAAGGAGAAAAGGAAAGATATACCCATTTGAATCCAGAGTTCCAAAGAATAGCAAGGAGAGATAAGAAAGCCTTCCCCAGTGATCAATGCAAAGAAACAGAGAATGGCAAAGACTAGAGACCTCCTCAAGAAAATTGGAGACACCAGGGGAACATTTCATGCAAAGGTGGGCACAATAAAGGGCAGAAATGGTATGGATCTAACAGAAGCAGAAGATATTAAGAAGAGGTGGCAAGAATACACAGAAGAACTATACCAGAAACATCTTCATGACCCAGATAACCACTATGGTGAGATCACTCACCTAGAATCAGACATCCTGGAATGCAAAGTCAAGTGGGTCTTAGGAAGTGTAACTATGAACAAAGCTAGTGGAGGTGATGGAATTCCATTTGAGCTATTTCAAATCCTAAAAGATGATGCTTTTAAAGTGTCGTACCCAATATGCCAGCAAATTTGGAAAACTCAGCCATGGCCACAGGGCTAGAAAAGATCTGTTTTCATTCCAATCCCAAAGAAAGGCAATGCCAAAGAATGTTCTAGCTACCACAAAATTGCACTCATGTCACACGCTATCAAAGTAATGCTCAAAATTCTCCAAGCCAGGCTTCAACAGTACTTGAACTGTGAACTTCCAGATATTCAAGCTGGATTTAGAAAAGGCAGAGGAACCAGAGATCAAATTGCCAACATCCATTGGATCATTGAAAAAGCAAGAGAGTTCCAGAAAATCATCTACTTCTGCTTTATTGACTATGCGAAAGCCTTTGACTGTGGATCACAACAAACTGTGGAAACTTCTTAAAGAGATGGGAATATCAGATCACCTGACCTGCCTCCTGAGAACAGAAAATTACTACTGGCCATTCTTCAGATATGCTAGGGGACAGTGAATACCACAAACTTTTAATTACTTACAAGAAGACAAATGTAAAACAAATTCCAACAAGGTTTCATGACTGGCGAAAGTCTGTAAGTATGAACAGTGAGGGAAGGCAATCCTAAGTGATTCTGTGGAAAAGAAGAGTGGAACAGGAGATGCAGACAAACAAAATCCCTTCCAGGAAGTGAAATTCAGTAAGCATGAAATTGCTATACAAAATTTGAAGAATCAAATTATAAGTTATAATTTCAGTTATAAGATGAGTTATAAGAATAGGACTTGCAAGTAAGAGGAATTAGGTATTAGTCCTTGAGAAACATTACCTTTGGGGGAAGAATTTGCCCGATAGAGAAAGGGTATCAGTGAAAAGAAACAAGTGACCAAGAAAAAAAGGAAAGAAGAGAATGTTAAGGATCCCACAGAAACCAAAGACAAATATGACAAAGCTTCTCTCTGCTCTTCCTGTCACCATCTGTTTCATCACCAACATAATCACATTTTTAAAATACATTTTAAAATATTGGTATTAATAGAAGAGGACACTCTTGAGCCAAGAAAGTTATTAACGGAAAGCCTAGAATTAAAAAAAGAAAAGTTAATGCAGTATAAAGTACTACAAAAAGTAAATAGAAAACTCCAATTAAAATATTTCCTGTGGTGGATATTCTTTCCGAAAATCAATAAGGGAGCAGAAGAACATGGTAACAAACTTCTAAATTGAATTAAATATTCTTAAACATGCCATTAGTTTTAAAACAACAATTTTAAAAAGGCACTGAAACAAATTTTAAAAACTAATGACCAAAAGAAGAGAAAACACAAATAAAAATGCACTGACAGTCATCAAGCTCAGAGAAGGAATTGAAGAAAAAGTTAACCAGAAAATGCAAAACAAATTAGACCGTGCCCAAGAGAGTACATATTGGAATAAAATTTTAATAAGGAACTTTGAGGAAAGCAGGAAAACAAGCAAGAGAGTACATTTGCAATTTTAAGAGCTGAATGAAAAAGTTTAAGGAGAAAATGGAGGAAATGCCAGGCAGGCAAGAAAAAAATTTTTGCTCTTTTTATAATTAGAATTACTTGGAAAGAAAAAAGAAACACAACAGAAATAAATATTTAAATCTATAAGACAAGAAAACTATTTGGAAATAAAAATTAGCTTAAATTTACATGTGGAGATGGCCTACCTTGTACTTGGGAACATTATTCAAAACAAATGACTTTGAGAAATATGCTACTAAGATGATTTGATTTTAAGTGGGAAAAAAGTCATCAGGTCCTCCAAACAAACAATAAAATTATAATGAGAAGAATATTAGTCTAGCACTAGCCTCTCAAGATGGAGAAGGCAATGGTAACCCACTCCAGTACTCTTGCTTGGAAAATCCCATGGACGGAGGAGCCTGGTAGGCTGCAGTCCATGGGGTCGTGAAGAGTCGGACACGACTGAGCGACTTCACTTTGACTTTTCACTTTCATGCACTGGAGAAGAAAATGGCAACCCACTCCAGTGTTCTTGCTTGGAGAATCCCAGGGATGGGGGAGCCTGGTGGGCTGCTGTCTATGGGGTCTCGAAGAGTCGGACACGACTGAAGTGACTTAGCAGCTGCAGCAGCAACAGCCTCTCAAGAGTATAATATAATGCAAAGTAACAGTGGAGCAACATTTTCAAAATATTCCATAGAAGAAAAGTTAACCAGGTTATATTCAGCCAAACTGTCTTTAATTTATCAAGTCTATAGGTGAATAGTTTTGCCTGGCAATAAAGCAGAGACTATTTTATAGGCGAGTCATTCATGAGGAATGTACTATAGAATGAGTTCATGTAAATAGCACATACTGAGGAAACCTTGGTAATTAAATTGCTGGTGGTTATTCCATTAAAACTGGGAGGAGAGGGAAAGTGGTGAAATTTGACAAAGGTAACTATTGTATATATGAGTGTCAATGAGTTCCATTTAAAGCTGACAGACTAGATAGTTTAAAAAAGTTTTTTTAAGAAAAAATGAAGGGGTCTGCAACTTGTACACATATAAAGATTACTAGAACAAAACAGAATCTTTCTGAAAAACCAAATTAAATAATAAAAGAAAATTTTTCTATATTTATTTTAAATAAAACATGTCAGTTATAGCATAAAATAATGTTAAATTGAAGTAAAATGTACTTATAACATTAAAAGCACCTGGCAAGAATGTCTTCATTCAACACTTTTTTTGACATTAAATTGGAAGTCCCAACTAATGCAAAGAAAAATAAACAAAAGATTTACAAAATGGATAGGAAGAAATAAAATTGTTTATATTTGCAGATACAGTAATGGTCTAAGTAGAAAATGCCAAAGAATCTTTAAAATAACCTCAAGAGCTAAAGAGCAATTTTAGTGAGCTGAAGGATACAAAGTCAATATATAAAAGTCAGTTGCTTTCCTAAGCACCAGTAATGAAAAACTGAAATTAAAAAAAATACTATTTACAAAAGTATAAAAAAGTCAAAAACTTAGGCACAAATTTAACAACATGTATACAGAATCTATACGTGAAAAACTGTAAAACATTGCTGAAAGAAATTAAAGATGAGGTAAATGAATGGATAGATATTTATGTTCATGGACTGGAAGACTCAGTATAGCCAAGACGTACATCTAGATCTATAGGTTCAATCATCTTGATCTATAGGTTCAATACAAAAAAGAAGTGAAGTCGCTCAGTCGTGTCCGACTCTTTGCGACCCCATGGACTGTAGCCTGACAGGCTCCTCTGTCTATGGGATTTTCCAGGCAAGAACACTGGAATGGGTTGCCATTTCCTTCTCCAGGGGATCTTCACAACCCAGGGATCAAACCCAGGTCTCCCGAATTGTAGGCAGATGCTTTTATCGTCTGAGCCACCAGGGAAGTCCCAGGTTCAATACAATCCCAATCTAAATACCAGGGATCTACTTTGTTAGTGTTGATAAACTGACTCAAGTTTACATGGAAAGGCAAAAGACATGCAATCCTATTTAATGTAATATTCTTTCTACATCAGTTACCATGTTTCCTTTTAAAAAGATTGTTTTTAATCTTAATTCCAGACTTCCATTTTAGTAAAAACATATCAATAAATATCTCTGCAAAGGTAAACTGACAATTAGAAAATTACCTTGGAAACCAGACTCAAGTGTATCATCATAGGATACATGTTTGCCATTCTTGAGGAAATTGGAAAATAATCAATTAGTTGTTGATTTTTGTTGCTCTGGGATTCCATTGTAAACTTTCCACCACTGTATACTCTAAAGCATTACACATGCCTGATGGTAAGTGTGCTGAGTGTGTACAATTTGCTTTACTTAATTGCTCAAATATTCAGTGCACATCTTGGGAATATATAAACTGAAATTCACAATTTGTTTTTTATTGAACATTAGGGACTTATCAATACTAATTTTTCTTTTCATTCAGGCTTCTGGTCCTGGTGCAATTTTTGAGACAGCTGGCCAATGAATGGGTCAAATAGATTTGAAAATCTATTTGAAAATCTATTTGATCTATTCAAATAGATTTGAAAATCTATTTTGATCCCCCAGGAAGGCATAGTGTTGGTGTTCTTTTTATAGCACAGGAAACTTCTGAAAAGCCTGCAACTACTCCCTTTGATTTCGTGACTGAGGATGGTCTATTTAGAAAATATGAATTAGAAACCTAGAGAGACAGGATCCTCTATGACCCACCTCCCAGAATATTGGAAATAAAAGCAAAAATAAACAAATGGGACCTAATTAACCTTAAAAGCTTCTGCACATCAAAGGGAACTATTAGCAAGGTGAAAAGACAGCCTTCAGAATGGGAGAAAATAATAGCAAATGAAGCAACCGACAAACAACTAATCTCAAAAATATACAAGCAACTCCTACAGCTCAACTCCAGAAAAATAAACGACCCAATCAAAAAATGGGCCAAAGAACTAAATAGACATTTCTCCAAAGAACTAAATAGACATTTCTCCAAAGAAGACATACAGATGGCTAACAAACACATGAAAAGATGCTCAACATCACTCATTATCAAAGAAATGCAAATCAAAACCACTATGAGGTACCATTTCACACCAGTCAGAATGGCTGCGATCCAAAAGTCTACAAATAATAAATGCTGGAGAGGGTGTGGAGAAAAGGGAACCCTCTTACACTGTTGGTGGGAATGCAACCTAGTACAGCCACTATGGAGAACAGTGTGGAGATTCCTTAAAAAACTGGAAATAGAACTGCCTTATGATCCAGCAATCCCACTGCTAGGCATACACACTGAGGAAACCAGAAGGGAAAGAGACACGTGTACCCCAATGTTCATCGCAGCACTGTTTATAATAGCCAGGACATGGAAGCAACCTAGATGTCCATCAGCAGATGAATGGATAAGAAAGCAGTGGTACATATACACAATGGAGTATTACTCAGCCATTAAAAAGAATACATTTGAATCAGTTCTAATGAGGTGGATGAAACTGGAGCCTATTATACACAGTGAAGTAAGCCAGAAGGAAAAACATAAATACAGTATACTAACGCATATATATGGAATTTAGAAAGATGGTAACAATAACTCTGTATACGAGACAGCAAAAGAGACACTGATGTATAGAACAGTCTTATGGACTGTGTGGGAGAGGGAGAGGGTGGGAAGATTTGGGAGAATGGCATTGAAACATGTAAAATATCATGTAGGAAACGAGTTGCCAGTCCAGGTTCGATGCACGATGCTGGATGCTTGGGGCTGGTGCACTGGACGGCCCAGAGGGATGGTATGGGGAGGGAGGAGGGAGGAGGGTTCGGGATGGGGAACACATGTATACCTGTGGCGGATTCATTTTGATATTTGGCAAAACTAATACAATTATGTAAAGTTTAAAAATAAAATAAAATTATAAAAAAAAAAAAAAAAAAAGAAACCTAGAGAGATAGAAAGAAAAGAAAGGAATAGGTTCCTTCTATTATGAAAATTACCAAAGTCATTATAGATCTACTTAATAAATTTAGAAAGCTAAATATTATGATAGAACTAAACAATCTGGTGAAAATTTATTAAATAAAAACAAAAGTCAAAACAGCTCAGTAATTCAGTCTGGTAATAGAGTCAGTAAAATCAGATTGAAATTCTATCTTTACCTAATCCTGCACATGAGCTGATAAGCTAAAATTTATGAAATTTGCTATAACTGATCATTATACTTACCCAACAAAGCAGCTAAGTTTTGATTTGTATCATAGCCATCTGGAGAACTTATTAAACTAATAAATGCCCGCCCCCCAAATTAGCATATAAAATCTCCTGGGCATTGGTCTTTTCTCTTCTTAACTAGCTCCCCAGGTAATTTTGATGCACATCAATATCATGAATCACTGTCTCAGCACATAGTAGGCCCTCTAATATGGTGCATAAAGAGAATTTACTATGATTGCTCATTATCTGTATCTAGTATATAAAGGACCTTTTCTTTTGGTGCAACTACACTTCTTTGTCATTTTCTCGGGATTTCACTTCACATTAATATGTCTATCCTATAGCGGTAAGAGAAGAGAAAGAAAGGTAAGACAAAAATTTTCCAATTTTTCTTTTCAAGGATTTTGGTAAAGATTGAGTGAGAAATAGATTAAAGTCAATATTAAGAATTGTCTCAGGATGTTGTTGTCTATACTTTCCATGTTTTTGGTTATCATAGATTAATAGAGGTGATTGTATTGCCTTCGGGCTCCCCTAGAGGCTCATTTGGTAAAGAATCTGCTTGCAATGCAGGAGATGCAGGTTTGATCCCCCGGTTGGAACTGGGCAAGCTACAGTCCATGCAATCGCAAAGAGTGGTACATGACTGTGCAACTAACTGGAGAACAAAAGTGAAGAATGTGTTTTAAATTGCTTCAGAAAGAGTTGGCCCTAACCTCTACCTGCAGGCTCACTGATCTAAGCACTCTGTCATGCCCCAGTCTCTTTGCACATTCTATTTCTTTTACTTGGAATTCTCTTCTCCTGCTCTTGACTTCCTTGATTTCACCTACCATGCAGTTTTCCTACTCTTGACATCTGAAAGTGAAAAGTGAAGTGAAGTCGCTCAGTCACGTCCAACTCTTTGCAACCCCATGGACTGTAGCCTACCAGGCTCATCTGCCCATGGGATTTTCCAGGCAAGAATACTGGAGTGGGTTGCCATTTCTTTCTCCACGGGATCTTCCCGACCCAGAGATCAAACCCGGGTCTCCCTCATTGTAGTCAGACACTTACAGTCTGAGCCACCAGGGAAGTCTCTTGACTTCTAATAGAGTGTAATTTAATTGTTCCTATGCTTGACTGCTACATTTCCTCCCAGGCAGAGATCATATCTGACCCATCTTTAACTCACCATTTCTTATTACCATGCCTTGCCTATACTAGTACTTGATGTTTGCTGAATGAATGAACAGTTAAATGGAAAAAAAAATACAAAACTCAGAAACTTCTTGACTAAAGAGTTGTAGGTTAACAAAAACAAGTCACTGGTGAAAAAATAAAACTGTCTTCTTTCTCCAGAATTGTCTAGAAGGTAAATATGTGAAGCCTCTGTTGCTTTCTTCTTGCCTATTCTCACTTCCAAGGATACAGGAGAGGCAACGAGCATAGCTGTGGTGGCCTCTGAGAAGCCGCTGTTTTGGCTGGATCTATCACTTTCTGAGTCTGAGCACAGAATCTGGAGGCCAACTGTTTGGAGTGATACTTTACGGTGCAGAAGTGAATGGCATGGGCTGTAAGTTGCAACCTCTTGTATCAGAGTAGCACCTTCATAGCCTGGAACCACACAGCCTGAAAGCATAAAAGCTGGCCTCTAACCAGGGAAAAATCAACTCCCATCACAATAGACAGAATAAAATACAATGCACTTTGTTTTAACCAGAGCTTCCGAAAGTTTAAAGCGTGGAGGGAGCTTATAAACCCACATTCCTATAAGTAATTGATTCTGGAGGTGTAGGAAACTGCCCAAGAATCTGCCAGTGCCTGGTAATTCTAATGCAGTTAGCCTTTTGAAAATTAATGCTATAAAGCATTGTTGTTGTTTAGTCACTAAGTCGTGTCCGACTCTTTGCAATCTCATGGACTATAGACTACCAGGCTCCTCTGTCCATGGGATTTCCCAGATAAGAATACTGGAGTGGGGTTCCATTTCTTTCTCCAGGGGATCTTCCTGACCCAGGGATCGAACTTGTGTCTCTGCATTGCAGGCAAATTCTTTACCACTGAGCCACCAGGGAATCCCATAGAGGATTGACTACAAGGGAAAAATATCTGCTAATTACATGTCACAATTCTAAAAATTTACCCAAATAAATAAAAATGATTAAGAACTTCAGCTTCTATGGAATTCATCAAATAATGGAGGAATTTTATTTAATGGAGGAATTTTTATTTAATTCCTATTCTTTTCCAGATAGAGGCAGTAATTAGTAGAGGTAGTAGAGGTAGTTCAGAGACTATCCTCTGGCTTCTTCCTGTGCCTTGAATTACAGGGAATTTTGTGGAAAGGTGCTTAAATATTTTGCATCTTTATTTCCTCCTTTTTAAAGAATGGGAATAATAAAAACACTTTCAGACTGCTGTAAGGATAAAATCAGTTCATATGAAGTGCTTAGTATCTGGGCTTCCCAGATGGCTCAGGTGGTAAAGAACCTGCCTGAAATGTGGGAGACCTAGGTTCAATCCCTTGGTCAGGAAGATCCTCTGGAGAAAGAAATGGCAACCCACTCCAGTATTCTTGCCTGGAGAAGCTCATGGATAGAGGAGCATGGCAGGCTATAATTCATGGGGTCACAAAGAGTTGGACTCGACTGAGTGACTAACACTTTCACTTTCTTTAGCACTAAGTACTGGTTCTAGGAAAAGTTAAAGTTATCAGTTCTGATGCTGTTATAATGTACAGTTTCAAAGAGTAGATAATATTTGGACAGTAATGACTATAATACAAATGGGATTGGGAAAAGGTAAAATATTCAAAATATCTCTATTAGATAAGAGCAATTTACACGCGGTATAAAACAGTCAATTCCATGACACAAGTAAAGATAGAGTTCTGTGGAGGTCCAGAAGAGAAATAGTGTATTCTCGTCTATCTAGTGTTAGTTGTTCAGTTGTGTCCAACTCTTTGTTACCCCCTGGACTATAGCACATCAGACTCCTCTCTGTCCATGGGATTCTCCAGACAAGAATACTGGAGTGGGTTGCCATGCCCTTCTCCAGGGGATCTTCCTGACCCAGGGACTGAACCTGGGTCTTCTGTATTGCAGGCAGATTTTTTACCACTGAGCCACCAGGGAAGCCCATAGAGTATGGACTACAAAGGAAATTTTTCTGCTAATTACATGGCAAAATTCTAAAAATTTACCCAAATAAATAAAAATGATTAAGAACTTCAGCTTCTATGGAATTCATCAAATAATGGAGGAACTTTATTTAATTCCCATTTTTTTTCAGATAGAGGCACATGGTATTAATAGTTCAGAGACTATGCTCTGGCTTCTTCCTGTGCCTTGAATTACAGGGAATTTTGTGGAAAGGTGCTTAAATATTTTGCATCTTTATTTCCTCCTTTTTAAAGAATGGGAATAATAGAACACTTTCAGACTGCTGTAAGGATAAAATCAGTTATATGAAGTGCTTAGTATCTGGGCTTCTCAGATGGCTCAGATGTTAAAGAACCTGCCTGAAATGTGGGAGACCTAGGTTCAATCCCTTGGTCGGGAAGATCCTCTGGAGAAAGAAATGGCAACCCACTCCAGTATTCTTGCCTGGAGAATCTCATGGATAGAGGAGCATAACAGGCTATAATTCATGGGGTCACAAAGAGTTGGACTCAACTGAGTGACTAACACTTTCACTTTCTTTAGCACTAAGTACTGCTTCTAGGAAAAGTGAAAGTTATCAGTTCTGATGCTGTTATAATGTACAGTTTCAAAGAGTAGATAATATTTGGACAGTAATGACTATAATACAAATGGGATTGGGAAAAGGCAAAATAATTCTAAATATCTCTATTAGACAAGAGCAATGGATTACACAAGGTATAAAACAGTCAATTCCATGACACAAGTAAAGATAGAGTTCTGTGGAGGTCCAGAAGAGAAATAGTGTATTCTCGTCTATCTAGTGTTAGTTGTTCAGTTGTGTCCAACTCTTTGTTACCCTGTGGACTATAGCCCACCAGACTCCTCTGTCCGTGGGATTTTCCAGGCAAGAATACTGGAGTGGGTTGCCATGCGCTTCTCCAGGGGATCTTCCTGACCCAGGGACTGAACCTGGGTCTTCTGTATTGCAGGCAGATTCTTTCCTGTCTGAGCCACCAGGGAAGTCCAGTGTTTTCTGCTATGGAACAAAAAACAGAGAAGGCATTGCAGATGGAACAACATTTGATTTGGGCCTTGAAAGATCAGTAACCTGTGAACATATGGACAAAAACATCTCTGCCAGAGGAAATCTTGAGCAAGTTTTAGAAGCATTGAAACACACAGGGTGTGTATGAGTGAGAGAGTGCCTGTTTTGATTTATCAGTGTAGTACTGAGAAATACGATAGAAACGTTTCGAGTCTGAAAAATATAGAAATGAAAGCCTTGGCTTATTTGATGTTTTTTTCCACACAGGTGCATCTAACATGAACAGAGCAGCAGACACTTTTATTTTCAGCTTGAGAAGCAATTCCAGAGGTGGTAACTGGAATGTCAATATCATGGCCTTTTCAAAATGCAGTGAGTCAGTTGGAGTCTAGAGAAGAGGTCTTTATTAGTCATAGATAAATATTCAACTGAGACTGTCACATGAACCTAACAACAGGGGAGGTGCCGAGAGTATTGAACAGATGCAGCCTTTTCACACTATGGTCTCCAGCTTTTTTCTAAAGGGAATATTAAGACAATGACAGCATTTATAGCCAGAGAAGACTAACACCACAGCCTTTGGTAATGAGCGCCAAAACATAAGGCCAACAAGATCTAATCCTGGCTCTAGCATTGACCCCTCCTATGCTCTGGGGGAGATTTTAAAGTATTAAGGCCATGCTCCTTCCAGGGGGGTGACTCCAAACCAAGTTGAAACAAAAATCATTATAATAAAAATTTCAAAACCTTGCTTTAGGTAGCAAAGTTGATGCTGCCGATGCTGCTGCTGCTAAGTCGCTTCAGTTGTGTCCGACTCTGTGCGACCCCAGAGACTGCAGCCCACCAGGCTCCCCTGTCCCTGGGATTCTCCAGGCAGGAACACTGGAGTGGGTTGCCATTTCCTTCTCCAATGCATGAAAGTGAAAGGTGAAAGTGAAGTCGCTCAGTCATGCCCGACTCTTAGCGACCCCATGGACTGCAGCCTACCAGGCTCCTCCGTCCATGGGATTTTCCAGGCAAGAGTACTGGAGTGGGGTGCCATTGCATTCTCTGAAGTTGATGCTATTAATAAAGAAATATTAAATGAGTGCTATGTTTTTGGACTTAAGGTAAAAATATGAATATATTAGCCAAGCAAACCTCTTATGAATATCAAGTTACTAGAAGGTAGTTATAGCCACGATGTGTTTATTCTTTTCCTTCAGGAAAATTAGATAACAGAAAAAAGTATGGAGCCAAGTTCAGATGTTCTAAATTTATCAGAGACTCTTGTTTATGTTTCTCTATATATTAAAAACTCATGTGCTTGAAATTTATGTATGCATATGTTTAAAAAATATATGCTCAAAACATATATACACATGTATGCACATGTGTTTAAAACAATAACACAAATGTTTGTAGGATTCCCCAAGAGGATGTTCATTCGCATATGTTCAGTTCAGTTCAGTCGCTCAGTCATGTCTGACTCTTTGCGACCCCATGAATTGCAGCACGCCAGGCCTCCCTGTCCATCACCAACTCCCGGAGTTCACCCAAACTCATGTCCATCGAGTCAGTGATGCCATCCAGCCATCTCATCCTCTGTCGTCCCCTTCTCCTCCTGCCCCCAATCCCTCCTAGCATCAGAGTCTTTTCCAATGAGTCAACTCTTTGCATGAGGTGGCCAAAGTACTGGAATTTGAGCTTTAGCATCAGTCCCTCCAAAGAACACCCAGGACTGATCTCCTTCAGGATGGACTGGTTGGATCTCCTTGCAGCCCAAGGGACTCTCAAGAGTCTTTTTCAACACCACAGTTCAAAAGCACCAATTCTTTGGCGCTGGGTTTTCTTCACAGTCCAACTGTCACATCCATACGTGACCACTGGAAAAACCATAGACTTGACTAGATGGACGTTTGTTGGCAAAGTAATGTCTCTGCTTTTGAATATGCTATCTAGTACTGACCCCATTAATAATCCAGAATTGTGCATGGTGTTTACATACTGAAAAGGAAGTTATTGAGGATGCCTCACTGAATAGACAAACCTTGATGATTATTTTTACCTTATGATAGTAGTGAGCCAGCCTCACATAAAGGGTAGACCAAGTTGTTGATCCTGAAGATAATATTAACATGTCAGATGTAAGGACATGGTTTGTTGAATGACAGCTGGAATTCAACATGGCAACCTTTAGTTCTGACACTTTTGCTGACTAATATACTTGGTAGCATTATTGACTTTTTGAATGACACATCTGTTAAACTTCCAAAATGAACACACACATTGGGCCCTCATCAGTTATTGACATCATCAGAATGACAATACACCAATACAGTATCACCATAGAGGTGCCACATAAAAAAGATACCCAACCTACTTATTCCAAAATTATCACTAGAATAAACATGTCTTCATTCAAGTATGAAGAATAATAGTAAGGTGAACCTAGAGTCAAGTGGAGGAGTCATTTCTGTAAACATCTGACTTAATCTTTAGTATAAAAGAATGAAGGGAGCAGCTGCATAGGTCAGAAAGGGAAAACACCAAACAAGCTTTGATTTAAATTATTTAATGAATTCTATAATTTCATTATTGCTAATGTTTTTATAGAGAGAACAGGCCTTGTGGTATTAAGTAGTTGGGCAGCCCACATCCTAGTAATATTTTAAAATCACCATTTATATTCTGGAATATTAACGAGTGAATATTTTATTTGAGAACATTTTATGTGCAGAAGTAATTCCAAATTTTCTTAATTGATAAAATATACTGCCTATAGAAACATGTATCCTTTAAAATAAGCTTAAGAAAATCCCAACTTTACTTTTTTTAAGTAACGTCTACTTCTGGTCTGAGAGCAGGGCATCATGAATTTGGCTAGTTTTCCCAATAAATAAATTATGTCCTGAGGCAAATTTGCATGCTTTGGGACTTTGACTCAACAAAATTGTGTTATGTGTCTCTTTATTCCTCCTAAAATTCAATCCTCAGAGCTTGTAAGCAGAACTAAAATGGCTATTTAGTAACCATGTACCACCTTTTGGCTTTTTATTGTTTTATTCTGTATGAGTATGTGCTCTATTTATCAAAAATATATAGAATATGGGGGGGATAATTTATCATGGCCTAAAGAAATCTAGTTTGACAAAGATTTGCTATATACCAACTGTGAATCAAGAAATGTTACTTGAATTTTTGTTGATATATAGTATTCAAGAGTCTCAGGCAGAGAAATTAGTCTGGATGCTATGTGATCTGTGGATTTGAAGCAATCACCTCATCAGGAAGATGATGCTATGGTCCAGGTGAGAAACGTCCAAACTTTACTCAGGCTGTGAGAAAAATGATGGAGAAAGAATCAGAGAAAAATTGAAGAAATACTAAAGATGTAAACTGGCTCCTTCTGATGATTAATTGTATACAGAGACAACTGAGGAAATGAAAAGAGTTGAGGATGTTTCTAAGATTTTTTTTGCATAGGTTGGAATTGTTAATGATATCACTAGGCGCAATACAGAAGGTATTGCTTAAAGGCAAAGGAATATAATGAGTTGATCTTTGGGGTATTTTAATTTGAAGGTTCTTCAAGACATGCAGGTAGGGCTTTCCACCTGAGGTGAAATTCCAGAGCTCAAAGAAATCTCAGGGATAGATATAGACATTTAGTCAGGATCAGTAAATGGTAGTAGAGCAGATGAACTCACTTCTGGGGGGAATGGAGAGGAAGAATAAAAATAGTTTGATGGCAAAACCCTGTAAAGAGTATTGATGTTCAAGACATGGATAGAATAAATGGTACTAGAAAGGAAAAGAATAGAAAGATTGGAAAGGTAGAATAAGAACCAACAATACGGATTCAATGAAGCAAAGTGGTTTCCTGAATAAACCACATTGAGTGTTCACTTAAAATATCAGCTCCTTTGGAGCAAGGTACTTGCCTGACCTCTCTGCTGCATCCCCAGCAGATGTCTTAACCTAATGGACACTCAAGAAATGTTAAAGGAGTCAACCAGCAGTATAATGTGCACTATAGAGGTTTATTCAAATAACCACTAAAAAACCCCCATCGATGAGGTGATTGAGGACATTGGCAAAAGTGATTTTAATGAAATGGTGGGAGCAGAGGTCAAACTCTCAGGCAAGGTAAGTAATACAAACACTGAGGGATGACTTCTTTTCAAAACTGTTGTATATAAAGGAAAAGTAAGAGGAAGACATTTCTTAAGATAATAAAAACGAAGCTTGGGAGACAGAAGATTATCAAAAGAAGAAAGTTCTCGAATGTCAGCACACAAAGCATTGGGGTCAAGTCATTCTAAATGGAGTATAGAAAGGACAATCTCAGCACCATATTGTAATTTCTTGATAACATGGACAGTATCTCACTGAAATACATGTGGGTTCTGACGTAAACCAGGTACTCATATTGGGTGCTTTTGCTGAATCAACTCTATCAAAACTGTATAACTGTATGCCAAGATGAAAACCTATATTAATCTGTACTTATCAGTCCAGTCCTTTCTCTCTCCCCTCTGCCAGCTTGGCAACATAGAGATCTCAGGAGCTGGGCCCACACTTAAAGGAAAAATGATTGAAATGGGCAGAGAGGATGTTAGCACAATCCACAGAAGGGGCTTAATTATGCTGTATTCCTGGGAGCTCTGAGGAAATCAGATGAAACCACTGCTCTTCATTATGAACATAATTCTCACTCATCTAGAGACCAGATGTGTTATGTGGCACTTGAAATTTTTCATATGATTCAAGGGTTTGAATCAGATGTTAAAACTATTTGATATTGACAAAATACATGTTTTAGTGCTGTCTGTTGGCTCAAAAGTTTGTTTCTGTGGATATACTTAAATTGCTTTCACATGTTTGCCTGTATATTGAAAAATAGTATTACTTTAAAACCACAATTTGTCTTTGTTTCCTTTCCTCCCTCCCTCCCATTTGTTCATCCATTCACCCATCCATTCATTATGGTTTTAAAATAATGCTATTTTTCAATATACAGGCAAATATGTGAAAGTAATTTAATTATATCCACAGGAACAACCATCTTTATCTTAGGATGCTATGCTATGCTATGCTATGCTATGCTATGCTATGCTAAGTCACTTCAGTCGTGTCCGACTCTGTGTGATCTCATAGACGGTAGCCTACCAAGCTCCCCTGTCCCTGGGATTCTCCAGGCAAGAACACTGGAGTGGGTTGCCATTTCCTTCTCCAATGCATGAAAGTGAAAAGTGAAAGTGAAGTCGCTCAGTCGTGTCCGACTCTTAGCGACCCCGTGGACTGCAGCCTACCAGGCTCCTCCATCCTTGGGGTTTTCCAGGCGAGAGTACTGGAGTGGGGTGCCATTGCCTTCTCTGTATCTTAGGATAGATATACATATGAAGAGGGTATGGCAACCCACTTCAGTATTCTTGCCTGGAGAATCCCCATGGACATAGTAGCCTGGTGGGCTACAGTGCATAGTGTTGCAAAGAGTCAGACACCACTGAGTGACTAAGCACAGCACAGCACAGATATACATATAAGCTGGATGCTTTCATTTGGGTGATTATATTCCTATTTTGTTTCATGTTTCTCTCTTGCCTTTACACAGCTAGTTTACAGTGTTTGGGTACATTCTTCGTATCTGTATTTTGTTATATAAGTTACTGTTGCTCTGAAGACCGTGAGCATTTGGAGCTTTGTCATTGACAGTTGCAGATATTGGGAGCTGTTTGATATAGGTTTGCAGGATGTCTCAGCAGATCTTTAATCCGATGTGATTGTGCCAGAATAACCTGGCACCATGCATGTACAATATGTCTGTGCTAAAAATTTCCACAAGAATTTTGGATGAGTAACCTCACAAAGTAACTGGGATCTGCTATTTTAAAAACAGAACTAATGCAATTGTGTTTTTTGTTTTCAAATCACACAAGGTATGTTATCACCATATATGCTCCTTTGCTTAATATATTCCCCATAAATATGTGTTATGAGTGGTCTACCTTAAAAATGTCAATTTAACATATTGGTGCTTATTTATTTTTTCTCCGTAGTCATGACAGTAAAGCCCCCATTGCCTATTTAAATGTTCATTTGTGGTGGAAAACACTTAGACTATCTCCTAAGACTCTTTTTGATCACCTCAGAAAACTCTGATATAATCAGCTTTAGAATCAACTATAAAGATCAATGGGCTTCCCTAGTAGCTCAGCTGGTAATGAATCCGCCTGCAATGCAGGAGATCTGGCTTTGATCCCTGGATTGGGAAGATCCACTGGAGAAGGGAAAGGCTACCCACTCCAGTATTCTTTCCTGGAAAATTCCACAGACAGAGGAGCCTGGCAGGCTACAGTCTGTGGGGTCGCAGAGAGTTGGACACAACTGAGTGACTTTCACTCTCATAAAGATCAAAGGGCTTCCCAGGTGGTGCTAGTGGTAAAGAACCCACCTGCCAATGCAGGAGATGGAAGAAACATGGGTTCTATACCTGGGTCAGGAAGATCCTGTGAAGAAGGAAATCGCAACCCACTCCAGTATTCTTGCCTGGAGAATCCTAAAGACAGAGGAGCCTGGTGGGCTACAGTCCATGGGGTCGCAAAGAGTCAGACACGACTGAAGCGACTTAACATGCACTCACATAAAGATCAAATAATTAGCTAGAAAGGGGAGGAAAAGCATTGACTTGATATGTGTTAATGTTTCTCAAACTTTCATGGGCCTAAAAGTCACTTTGGAGGCTAAGTAAAATTGTAGTTTGATGAGCTGTATCTCATGCCTACTGGATAGGAATCTATAGGCATGGAGGCTGGACCAGGAAATCGCATAACTGCCTCTGGTGAATTTTATGTCAGTAGTCCGGGACACAAGCTATGTCCATGCAAAGTTTTAAAACTTTCTGGGATTCAATGCTAGCTTTTTTTAAATCTTAGTTTCTTTTACTTTCTATTCACATAAGAAGGTATTGTGGGATTATCAATAGACCATCACAAGTCTGTCAGCTGAGAGTGAGTGAAGTTCAAGAGAAGAGAAAAAGGTTCCTCCCTTTTCTCTTTGGACAGGAGATGGTGATAAGCTATCCATACTTAAGCAAACTGACGAGGGAAGTGAAAGGAATTAGATCATTTCCTGAGCAGGTAAATTTGCTATTTGAATTATCTAGGGAATTGACCTGATTTTTTTTTTTCTCGTTAGTGGAGTGTTGGTCTAAATTTGTCCTCATTGCTAATGCACACCAAACATAATAAGTAGTCAGATAAATCCATTGGTCCAGAGAGCTTTTAAAACATTTGCGTTAGTCTTTCATTAGCAACAAAGTTGAATTCTATTATTAAGTTGAATTTTAGATATTGTGGAGACTTTTCATGGAAGTTGTATCATTTAAGCCTTAGTATTAAGTTCAGTACAAGATTTCTGTTCCGTGTTCATGCATAAAAGATTAAAAGCGCCCCCCCCCCCACAAAAAAAAAGCTAACAGCTTGGCTACCTGGAAATCAAGGACTAAAACCCAGGTTCCCTGACATATTGTTTAGTGTTATAGATTTGTGCTTGATTTATTTTTTCTTTAAAAAATAATTTTAAAATATTGATATGTATTAATATGAGTCTATTAGAATATTTTAAGTTGCAAGTTACAGAAAGTCTCAATCTGGCCTAAACAACAAAGGCGATTTATTGAGTCTTCAAAGCAAATGATAGTATAACTACTATTGCTTCAAAGAAGCTTGATCCTGGAACTCAAATAAGAACTTAGTATCAATATTATCCTCTATTTCCTCACCCAGCTTACCACTGTCAACTCAATGTTGATGTCTTGCAGCACCATCTTTCTTTGTGGCCATAAAACAATGGCCAGGAACACCCAATTCAAAACTTTTCTTATCCAGTAGGAAAGAAAAAGCATTTTGCTTTTTTTGGGGGCCCATGGCAGGATTAAAATTTCGCTGGTCTGATTTGGGTCATCTATCCAGTTCCAAGGGCAGAATAGATGGTATGATGGTTTGAGTCAAGCATAGTTTACACTGGAAGTTAGTTCTCATAAGCCCATTGTTAAAAGAAAAGGATATTGTGGATATCAAAAGAATTTTGCTTATCAGTATTCTGTTTTCAAAGTCCCAATATATTTTACTGTTGATTTTTAAAATATTTGCCTGGTGAGCTGGAGGCTTGTGATAATGAAGTCAAGAGACTGAGTAACAAACTGATTAGTTTTATTGAGGAAAAACTCCATGATTCTCATAATTTTGGCCAGCATTCTGACAAAGATTTACCTTTGATAATAAAATGAACCGGGATGGAGATTGTGCATGATGCATAATAATCTTTCTTTTCTATTAACATGTAAGATGATATGGATATATAAAATATATAATAATAAAATAGGGTATATTCTGTACCACTGATCTCTTAAGGACTTGGTGGGCCATTTCTTTGGCTTTATTCCAGTCCTGCTCTCCAGAGACTTACTAGGATGAGGAAAGTTAGTTTCTTTGAAGTAGCCTTGGCACTAATTACTAGGTACACAAAAAGAATGTATCAGTGGAATAAAAATATGGAAGCAAAAGACAAATGAGGAGAATAATTTTTGTGGATCTCCTTTAGAATTCTCCTATGCCAAAAGAAAAACTCTGAAGTTAGGAAGATTTGGTTATCTTGAGAGAAATCATTCCAATTTCAGGAGCAACAGTTTACACAGAAAAAGTAAGCATTAAAGTGTTCAATGAACAAATATTTCCTAAGCAATGACTCTGTGCAAAGGATTTATTTAAGCATCCTGTTAAATTACTGCAGAGGATAGATTGAGTCTGTTGCTTTTCTTTTATGTTTGATATATTTATGGATTGAGTAGCCTCTAATCCCAAACTTGCTTTAGGAGGATATTGATTTGCTTTTTGAAAATCATAACTTCTTAACTCTCAGTTCAAGTGGTTGCCATGTATTAACCATACCTCAGTACTAGCAATGAGCCATGATCAACTCACCTGGCCAAGAACAGAATTTCTGTTTCCCTGTGCGCACTTACTGGTTCAGAGATTTACCCACACCAGATCAACAGCAATCATTTCAGGACATTTTGCTGAAGCTATTAAGAAAGGGAAACTGGTATTACTTTTTACATAAGCTACTAAGATACAGGGGCTTCTCTGATGGCTCAGTGGTAAAGAATCTGCCGGCAATGTAGGAGACATATTTTTTCCCAGGTTGAGAAGATACCCCAGAGAACGAAATGGCAACCCACTCCAGTATTCTTGCCTGGGAAATCCCATGGACAGAGGAGCCTGGTGGGTTACAGTCCATGAGGTTACAAAAGAGTCAGACAGGACAGTGACAAAACACACACACACATACTGAGATACAGGCATCAAGCTTCTGGGGGCCACCACTGGGAACTGGCTGAGAAGTAAGCAACATGGAAAAGAGAAGAGCTGAGAGATACAAATGAAGATCTAGTTCTGATGATAACATTTGAGTGGCTGTTACCAGTGTCTGAAATGTTACTATATACTTTTCAGTTGGGCAACCTTATGCATTCTCTCTTCTGTTTAAACTAGGTTGATTGTGTTTCTTACACAATTAAATAATAGATTAACATAGTTTCCAGGTTTCTAAGTATAAACCCTTGCTTGTTAAACAAATCACTGAAAGAAACTACGTATAATATAAAGAGAATGCAGCAAATTATAGTGGACATTGTGTTAAACGAAATAGAAACAGTTTCTATAAGTGATTGAAATTTTCTAAGGGGTAAACTCAGTTTAACTGCAGAATTTCCCAGTAGAAAACATACACCCCTCCTATATCAAAAGGAGTCTGAGATTTCATCCCCTTCATGGAAAGACTAATGCAGAAACAACACCTCTATATACTTCTGTTGTTTTTCAATAAAATGTGTCTATTTCACATAGGATGCTAGTCCAGGGTCAGGAAATTTTATAGAGGTGACCTCAGCATTTGCTTTTACCTTAGCGCTTCCCTGGTAGCTCAGTAGTAAAGTCTGCCAGTGCAGGTGACACAGGTTTGATCCCTGATCCTGGATGATCCTACATGCTTTGGAGTGACTGAGCCCAAGTACCACAACCACTGAGCTGGTGCTCTAGAGCCCAGGAGCCACAAATGCTGAGCCCGTGTGCCCAGAGCCTGTGCTCAGCAATGAGAAACCAGCGCAATGGCAACACAGGGCACTGCAACCAGAAAGTAGCCTCCGCTTACTACAACTAGAGTCAAGCCTGTGTAGCAAGGAAGACCTGGCACAGCCAAAATTAAATACATTCTCATGATTTCACCTTAAAGAGGTTAAACAGGGAATGTGAAAGCTGTAGATTTTTGGTCTAGCATGTTCATCTAAGTGACTTTCTGTTTGTGACGTTTGGAAAGTGCAAACCATGAAACAGCTGAGTGTTTTGATAACTCCTAAAATAAATGGTCAGAAACCATAAGAGGGTCCCAAACTGTGCTCTTTTAGTTTAGGTTCTAGCAGGGAAAACCATTCTTTCTTATTGAGGTAAAATGCGCGTACAACAACAAAAAACCCTTCATAGTGTATAGGTTGAGAGCTGTGATAAATGTATATACTAAATACATCATCATAACCATCACACCAGTAAAGATACAAAAAATTTTCAGTCACACCAGAACATACTCTGATAAAGGGTTCTAGTCAAACAACATCCCTTTAAACAGTCACTGTCTGATTTTTCATTTTTTCTTTATTCAATTTTTAAAACTTTTATCTCTAGTTTTTAAATCTCTGTAGAATATTTGCCTTTTCTTGAACACCATATACATGGAATAATAAGAGTATTTACTCTTTTGTGTCTTATTTTATTGCTTAACATAATGTTTTAGAAATTTACTGGTAGTTTGAGTATATTAGAAGTTCATTTTAAAATCAAGTTTATTGGGTTATGACTTACCTAAAATAACATTTCAGATTTTAATGTATAATTCAGTGAGTTTTAACAGACTTACATGGTCGTGTAACCAGCACACAAACAGTGATATAGACTATGTCCATCACCACAAACATTTCCCACATACATTTTTATTGTCAACACCTTCCCCTACCCTGAATTCCTGCCAAACACTGATCGCTTTCTGTCACTATAGCTTTGCCTTTTTTAGAATTTTATAAAAATAGATCTACAGATTGTGTAATGTTTTGTGTCTGATTTCTTTAGCTTAAAATAGTGCTTTTACAATTCACTCATTTTGAAATGCATTAATTTGCTCTTTTCTGCTGCTAGATATTATATTATTGTATCTTATTATATGACTATATACCATGATTTTTTTTGACTATGGGCCAGTTGACAGATATTTTAGGCTTCTTCCAGTTTGAAACTATTAAGAATAAAGCTTCTATGAAAATTAAAGTGCAAATATTTTACAGATTTTTAGTTTCATTTTTTTTTCTATTTACACAACTGACTAGTTGTATAATGTACGGTAAATTTATATTTAACTTTATAAGAAATAAACAGGTCACTTTCCAATTTAGCTCCACGACTTTGTATTCCTGTTGGAGGAGGTCACGGAAGGGACATGACAGCTGATTGCCCTGCAAGCTGGACTCCAGCAGTTTGAGGCTTCTCACCCCGCCCTGTCCTTGGAATGTATCAATACATTCCACCCACCATTTCCCACACTAGACACTGTCCCAAGAGCGCAGCCTTGAGAAAGCAAGGTGTTGTTGAGACCATCTGGACTGAATCTGCTGACTGAACCCCAGTAAAGCCTCTGTATAAACTTTCAGGGTTGGTGGTCTGGTGTGGAGATTTCTGCTTTGGGTTGCTAAAGGCAAGCCTCCTATGTAAATTCCCTTGCTTATTAAACGTGCCACCTAATGATCTGGAGTGGCCTGGCTTTCTTTGGCCTCAGATCCCTGCCCTCTGGACTATGGGGCCGAGTTTGCAGACCAGCAGTTCTCACTAGCCACGTGTAAGAATTCCAGTTTTTCTACCTGGTCACTAATAATACTTGGTACTGTCAGTTTGATGTGTGCCTGTGTGTGAATGTTTGGTTCATTTTAGCCATTATAAGAACTGCGGCATAGCTATCTGAAAGTGAAAGTGAAGTTGCTCAGTCGTGTCCAACTCTTTGCGACCCCGTGGGCTGTAGCCTACCAGGCTCCTCTGTCCACGGGATTTTCCAGGCAATAGTACTGGAGTGGATTGCCATTTCCTTCTCCAGGGGATCTTCCCAACCCAGGGATTGAACCTGGGTCTCCCGCATTGTAGACAGACGCTTTACCATCTGAGCCACTGTTTTTAATTTGTATTTCTTCAATAACATGATGTTGAACATTTTTCCGTGTGATTATTTGCTATGTATACTACTTTGATAAAGTATCTGATAAGAGATTTTGTCTATTTATATATTTTTAAGTTGTTTGTGTTTTTAAAATGCATATGTGTGTTAATCGCTCAGTCCTGACTGACTCACAGGCTCCTGACCCACCAGGCTCCTCTCTCCAAGGGGTTCTCCAGGCAAGAATACTGGAGTGGGTTGACATTCCCTTCTCCAGGGGATCTTCCTGACCCAGGGATTGAACCTGGCTCTGCTGCATTGTAGGCAGATTCTTTACTGTCTGAGCTACCAGGGAAACCCCAGGGAAAGTGTTTAAGTAAATCCAAGTTATTTATGATTTGTTTTGCAAATATCATGCTGTTTCTTTTTTTAAATAGTATATTTTAATGAGCAAAACATTTTAATTTTGATGAAGTCCTATCTATTTATTTAGTCCATGATTTGTATCCTAAGAAATATTTGCCTAATCCAGTTTTCTCCTATGGCATTTTTTTCCAGAGTATATCTTTAGCTATTAAATTTAGGTTTATTGTTCATTCTTATTCTAAATTCATAGTGGTGTAGGTAAGGCATGAGGTTCATTTTTGCATATGGTTATCCAATTTTGTTTCAGCACCATTTGTTCAAAATGCTATTGTATTTGCTTTCTATTAGTGCTGTAACAAATTACAAGAATTTTACTAGCTTAAAATAGCACAAATTTATTATCTTATAGTTGTGGAGGTAAGAAGTCCAAAATCAGTATTACTGAGCTAAAGGTTTTGGCAATGTTGGTTTCTTCTGGAACTTCTACTACGGGAGAATCCTTTCCTTATCTTTGTCAGATTCTAGAGGTTGCCTCGGAGAAGGCATTAGCACCTCACTTCAGTACTCTTGCCTGGAAAATCCCATGGATGGAGGAGCCTGGTAGGCTGTAGTCCTCACAGAGTCGGACACGACTGAAGCGACTTAGCAGCAGCAGCAGAGGTTGCCAAGGCCCCTCTAGCTACTTCCTGCATCTTCAGAACCAGCAGTGTAGCACTGTCAAATCTACTTTACTGAGTCAGCTTCTGTCATCATGTTGCCTTCTTTCACTCTGAATCTTCTGTCTCCCTCTTGTAAGGACCCTTGTAATTACATTATACCCACCAGAATAAAATCACTGTGCATGTTCAGTTGCTCAGTCGTGTCTTGACTCTTTGCAATTCCGTGGACTATAGCCTGCAGACTCCTCTTGTCCATGGAATTTTCCAATCAAGGATATGGGAGTGGGTTGCCATTTCCTGCTCCAGGGTATCTTCCTGACCCAGGGATTGAAACTTTGCCTCCTTAATCTTCTGCATTGGCAGGCAAATTCTTTACCATTGCATCACCTGGGAAGCAAAAAAAAAAAAAAAAAAAAAAATTGTGCCCACTCAGAACAACCCAGAAAATTAAGATCTTTTTAAATGTAAGTTTTTTTTATTTTTACATTTTTGGCTGAGTGGGGTCTTTGTTGTTTTGCATAGGCTTTCTCTAGACGTGGCAAATGGGGACTACTCTTTGTTGAAGTATGCAGGCTTCTCACTGTGGTGGCATCTTGTTGTGGAGCAGACAGGCCCTAGGCACACAGGCTTCAGTAGTTCTGCTGCATGGGCTAGTCGTTTCTTGGCGTGTGAAATCCTCCTGGGCCAGGGATCAAACCAGTGTCCCCTGCATTGGCAGGCAGATTCTTATCCACCACTGCTGCTACTGCTAAGTCACTTCAATCGCGTCCGACTCTGTGCGACCCCATAGACTGCAGCCCACCAAGCTCCCCTGTCTGGGATTCTCCAGGCAAGAACAATGGAATGGGTTGCCGTTTCCTTCTCCAATGCATGAAAGTGAAAAGTGAAAGTGAAGTCGCTCAGTCCTGTTGGACTCTTCGTGATCCCATGGACTGCAGCCTACCAGGCTCCTCCACCCATGGGATTTTCCAGTCAAGAGTACTGGAGTGGGTTGCCATTGCCTTCAGTCATGTCAAACTCTGTGCGACCCCATAGACCGTAGCCCACCAGGCTCCCCCGTCCCTGGGATTCTCCAGGCAAGAACACTGGAGTGGGTTGCCATTTCCTTCTCCAATACATGAAAGTGAAAAGTGAAAGTGAAGTCGCTTAGTTGCGTCAGACCCTTAGCGATCCCATGGACTGCAGCCTACCAGGCTCCTCCATCCATGGGAGTTTCCAGGCAAGAGTACTGGAGTGGGTTTAACAACATTAGCAAAGTCCTTTTTGCCATATAAGGTTATATTTCATAGGTTTAGAGGATTAAGACACGTTCATCTTTGGGAGGAGACATTATTCAGCCTACCGTATCTATCATTTCATTCATTGAATTACTTCTGTTGTAAATCAATTGACCATATTTGTATGAGTCTGTATCTGGACTCTGTTCTCATCCAATGATCTATATATCTACCCTAATATCAATGCCACACAGTCTTAATTACTGCAGCCTGAAAGTGACTAATGAATTCCTGTACTGTGACCCCTCCAACTCTATTCTACTTTGTTGCATGTTTTGCTATTCTAGATCGCCTATGTTTATAAATGAATTTTTGAAGTGGCTTTTTAATGTCTTCATTAAAGCCTATATATCGTTTGGAGGAGCATTAACAGCTTAGTAATATTAGATTTTCTGATCAGTGAACATATTGTGAAAGTCTTCTATAGTTCCCTGATCAGGTATTTTATAGACTTCAGACTATAGATTTCAATATTAGATCTAGGGGCCTTTCCAGTGGTTCAGTGGTAAAGAATCTGTCTGCAATGCACGAGATGTGGGTTCAATCCCTGGGGCAGGAAAATACCCTGGAGGAGGAAATGGCACCCCACTCCAGTATTCTTCCCTGGGAAATTCCATGGACAGAGAAGCCTGCTGGGACACAGTCCAATGGTGTTGAAAAGAGTCAGACACGACTGAGCGACTGAGCATACACAAATAGATCTAACCATATTTTGTTAAGTTTATGTCTATGTATGTCATATGTATATGATGTTAAAACAGTATTTGTTTTTACATTTAATTTCACATTGTTTGTGGCAAGCATATAGAAATACAATTGAATTTTCTACCTTTATTTTATATCTTGTAATTTTGATATAAATCCATTTATTAAGTTGAGTAGGTTTTGTATATTCTTTAGAATTTTCTATATTTATAATCAAATTATCTTGAATAATGACAATTAGATTGTCATTACATTCATCAATGTATTCTTTTCAATCTGAATGCTTTTTACTCTTTTCTTTGATTTATTGCTCTATTTAGAAGTTCCAGCGTTATGCCAAATCAAAATTGTGAGAGTTGGACATCCATTCTTTGTTCCCAATCTTAGAGGATTTCATTATAAAGTATGATGCAAATGAAGTCATGTAGGTTACTCTCTTGATTCAAGATGTTCCTTTGTATTTTTTATTTACTGAGAGTTTTAAATTATGAATTTATGTTGAATTTTTTATATACCTTTTTTTGCATCTATTAATAGGATATTGCTTTTTTGTCTCTTGAGGTAAAATACAGGGTCTGGTTTTCATCTTTAAACCCCCAAATTTTGAAATTCAGTTTGCATTCCTAGGATGAACTCACTAAGTCATGATGTATTATTGTCCCTTTTATACTGACTTTTTTTTTTTACTGTATGATCTTTCTTATATGTAAAATCTAAAAAACAAAATCTCACAGATATAGAGAACAGATTGGTGGTTGCCAGAGGTAGGGGCTGGAGAGAGGGGAGCAAAATGAGTGAAAGGGGTTAAAAATAACAAACGTACAGCTATAAAATAAGTCCCGGGGATGTAATATATAGCATGGTGACTGTAATTAATAATGTAATATGTACTTATAAGTTGCTAAGAGTAAATCTTAAAAGTTCTCATCATAAGAAAAAAATTTGCAACTATGTATGATAATGTTACTAGACTTACTTGTATGTTGAGAAATGATCACAGTATCAAATTGTGATGTACCCCAATACTGTTATGTCTGTTACGTGTCAATTATGTCTCAATTAAAAAAACTACTTTGCGTTATGATTGGCACAGAAAGCTTGCACATATTTAGTGTAAACGATGTGATGAGTTTGCCTGATTTTAAATTTTTGTACTTACTAAATTTATAAAGCTGTGCCTTGGAAGAGATCTGATATTTTCCTACTGGTTCTGTGTTTCACTGGCAATTTCCCACACTCCTGTTATCCTAAGTCTGTGGTTTTCCTCCCTCCACTGAAGATATAAGTAACACACTGGGAGGAAAAGAGGAGTTGGCAAGTTTGTAACAATTGTATGGATGGGCTTGAGCAAGAAGCTCCAGTAAAAAACTAGAGAGGCACTACTTTGTCAACAAAGGTCTGTCTAGTCAAGGCTATGGTTTTTCCAGTGGTCATATATGGATGTGAGAGTTGGACTATAAAGAAAGCTGAGTGCTGAAGAATTGATGCTTTTGAACTGTGGTGTTGGAGATGACTCTTGAGAGTCCCTTGGATTGCAAGGAGATCCAACCAGTCCATCCTAAAGGAGATCAGTCCTGGGTGTTCATTGGAAGGACTGATGCTGAAGCTGAAACTCCAATACTTTGACCACCTGATGCGAAGAGCTGGCTCATTTGAAAAGACCCTGATGCTGGGAAAGATTGAGGGCAGGAGGAGAAGGGGACAACAGAGGATGGGATGGTTGGATGGCATCGCGGACTCAATGGACATGGGTTTGGGTACACTCCCGGAGTTGGTGATGGACAGGCAGGCCTGGCGTGCTGCAGTTCATGGGCTCTCAAAGAGTCGGACATGACTGAGTGACTGAACTGAACTGAGGAGAGGAAGTGTGTTGGGAGCAAGGTGTTTCCCTGGTCTCTATTTCTCCCCACTGACTGCTCACTAGTGGTCAGAATTTCAGTGAAATAAACACATTCCTAGTATTCAGAAGGCAGAGAGGAGAGACAGAGACCTACCTTGTATCTACTCAAGACTTTGCATCATGATGGCCTAAATATGCAACATCCAGACATGGCCCCCTGTATGATAAGCCCTACCTGTAGGGCTGTAAGGGTCTGAAGCTCTGCAGTGGGACTTGCGTTCTGCTGTTACACTGCATATAGGGCATATAGGGGTAACCAGTAGTATCTTAAGTTGAAACTTAAATCACTGCTTTGAAACTTTTTTTCTTTCCTAAAATGATCACTTAATTTAATGCTATAAAATTCCCTGAAAGTAATGCTTTAACTCTGTGCCTCATATTTTTGTATGCGATATTTTTCTTTTCATTCGATTCCAGTTATTTTATGTCTTGCCTTGTGATATCACGTTTGACTATGAGGTTTTTCAAAATGTGTTATTTAGTTTTCAAATATTTGAAAAGTATCCAGATATCTTTTTAATTTTGTTTTGTTTAGAGAACACACTTTGTAAGCATTCAGTCCTCTTAAATTTCTTTTGATCTTTTATGGGCCAGAATATGAACTGATTTGATGAATATTCTGTATACACTTTAAAAGAATGCTTATTCACCTAACATGGAACAGAATGTTCTATAAATGCCAGTTCTATAAATACCACAAAGTTGAGGATGATATTCAATTCATATGTACGTTTATACGTGTTCTATCAATTTTTGAGATATTGGCATTGGAATATACAATTTAGCTGATTTCACATTGATCAACTTAACTGTTTAATTGTCAACAGGACTCACAGGTCTCAAACCATTTTTACTCACAAAACAACTTTTTATTGAAGACCTCAAACCATCCTAAGCTTGCCTATAAGCAAAGCACCTTTGTACTGGGAAGCCCAAGGTCTATCATGGTGAAGGTTTTTTGAAGTAGGCTGATTTTGTAGGCATATACTAGTTATGTGACCAGCCCCTATTACCACCATTTCCTGAAACCAGGTACAAATTATAAATCCAATTAGTATTTCTAAACAACATTGTCAAGCTGTTAAATCCTGTTCTGAAACAATTCACAGACCCATGGTTGCAGAATATTATCTTTACAATAGATTTCATAACATTGCCCAAGGGTCAGTAACTCTGGAGATAGGCATGGTATTAATTCAGCCCAGCTGAAATAAATCCACACAGTACTAGTTAAGTGTGCTGCTGCTGCTGCTAAGTTGCTTCAGTCGTGCCGGTTAAGTGTAAGTATCAATTTAAGAAGACAAACTAATACAATTTCTGTGAAAACTTTTACCATATTTTTGCACCAACTTAACTATTCTTACAGTCTTTGCCTACTGTAATTTGAACTTTGTTATAAGCTTATGCTTATAGATTATAATGAATACTGCTGCTGCTGCTGCTGCTAAGTCACTTCAGTTGTGTCTGACTCTGTGAGACCCCATAGACAGCAGCCCACCAGGCTCCGCTGTCCCTGGGATTCTCCAGGCAAGAACACTGGAGTGGGTTGCCATTTCCTTCTCCAATGCATGAAAGTGAAAAGTGAAAGGGAAATCGCTCAGCTGTGTCCGACTCCTCTCGACCCCATGGACTGCAGCCCATCAGGCTCCTCCGTCCATGGGATTCTCCAAGCAAGAGTGCTGGAGTTGGGTGCCATTGCCTTCTCCGGATGTGGACCTGAAGAGGACTTCTATGTTATTAATAATGAATAGAAGTCCTCTTCAGGTCCACATCTTCCATTGAGACTGCATCCTAAGCAGATTTTAACTCAGTTTCCTTGTGCATTTGATCAACTATGTCTGTATTACCACGTCTTATTTTCACCTTTCAAATTGATAGGTAATAGTTGATTAACCAGTTGACCAATGACCTCAGTATTGTACTAAATTGCAGTATCACTATAGATATTAAAAATATAGTTTAAAAAAATCAGAAATTTTATGACTGTAGTGTTTGTTACTTCCCAACTGAAATAACTATTTCCTATGTGCCAAATATTATTACGTACACACATATTATCAAAGACGATGTTTTTGTAAAATGTGGAGTTCTTAAGTGTTCTGAATGAAGATACCTTCCGTCCATCACAAAGGATCAGACCAAAATGGGTTTCAAATGAAAGGAATCTTTTAAGAAAGCCCCTTAACTGTCTCTTTGTAATATTCATGTAAGTTGAAATGTTTTCTATGCTCACAAGTTGTATAATTGGAGTATCTTATTCCAGTCTATTGATGTTTCTGGAGCTGTTAAGAAGACTGATGTAAAATATATTCCCCTTTTGCAAACTGTGTTAATGAGGGGATCCATATAGTTCCATGAATGAACTACCTGTATTTTGTCAGTTGTATGCCAGGCCAATGGGATTGCCTTTTTTTGCCTCTGTTTGACATAATATATCTAAAACTCTTGCTTGTGTCATAGTGCAAAGCTTTTTTCACTGTTGGTCGAGCCTGTTGTCTTAACCTTGTTCCATTTGTAAAAACTATTTAGTTGAAACTGCATGATTAAACTAAACAGCTTGATGTCTACTTCATAAAATTTGAAAACTCCCCAAGCCACCTTCTTTTTTTGCAAGATTTTTCTTTTCTTCTTTGAAAACTCTCTTAATTAAAGCAAATTTTGTTCATCTGAACATGCCTAAGCTTAGGCTTTCTCTTATTCCCCCTAAAGTACTCCCTGGTCTGGTGGTAAATGTTTTATGCATCGTGCTTGTTGTTCCTACTGTGTGCTAACTGCCCATGTGTAATTGGGAAGTGAATCTGGCAACCAAATATGCCCCATTTCCCAGGATAAAGTCATATGGAAAGTTAGTACTCCTATATATACCTTTGTGGACACCAGAATGTCTGTCATAGGTAGTCTGTCTAAACTGCAGATACTGTATCTCTGGTACACAAACCGCTAGGTTAGCAGTATGGATTGGTCAACCTCAATAACACTAATGTTCTTTTTTCTTTTAGTTTTTCCTTAAAGGTATTGATGTATAACACTATGACATACTAGGCAAATAATGCCTTTCATTATAATCTTAACACTTCATAATATGATATACTCATAATCTTAACATTTCATTAAAATTTATGGGTACACGATGATCTTCAGTTCGAACATAAAACAGAATAAATGATGTTTGACCAAGGGAAAGAAATTCCCATAGAAATTATCTCATTTGGGGTCCTAATAGTAAATATCTATAAAATGAGAGCCAAAGACATACCATGTTAGGATTTTTCTGTTTAGACATCAGGAAAACTTCTGTTATTGTATTGAAGCATCTGACATTGCCATTTCAATAACGATGTTGTTTAATGCTATCTCCAGGTCATGGCATATTGTTCTAGTAAGGATGGAACATCTGAGATATCCTTACAAACATCTGAATCAAAGCTAAGAAAGAAAATAATTTTTTGGCTTTGTCTTTCTCAAGATAACAAAATAATGTTTATCCATTTATGAATAATTCCTTTGTTAATTCTTTTACCCTCAGTGATTATTTTAGTTCTTTCAGTTTACTATAATCCAAACTTTTTCTCCCAAAGTATACACTTAGTTTCGGCTCCTGAGTGCATAGAAAGAAATATATGCCTCCCTCTTAAATTATTGCCATTCGTTTGAGCAAGGAAAAGAAAAATGTAGGCTTACAGACTATCCACCAGGTAACAGGGCACTTGATCTTACTGAAGCCAGTTTGACTTCATATATTTTGAAGATTAGGCATATATATATTCAGGATTTTGTGTCTTTTGATGAATTGTGCCATATTTTCAGTTTTATTGAAAGAATTGATATACAGCACTAAATAAGTTTAAGATCAGCAAAGTGAGTTGACTTGTGAAATGATTACCACAATACATTTAGCTAACATCTATCATTTTATATAGATACAAAAAAGTTTTATTTTTCTTGTGATAGGAACTTTTAGGATCTGTTCTCTTAGCAACTTGCAAATATATCATACAGCAGTCTGAACTCTATTCATCGTATTGTACTTCACATCCCCAGTGTGTTTACTTATTATCTTATAACTAGAAGTTTTAAGATGGTCTTTTGACCATCTTAACTCAGTTATGAATTGACCCTATAACATTATAAGACATACAATTTATCCTTCATAATATTCCTTGGTCTAAAATGAAACTTTATCTAATTATTTTTATAGCCATTCCAACTTTGTTTAACTTGTGCTTACATGGTATATCACTTTTTATCCTTTTACTTTTAACATATCTTTGTCTTTATAGTAGATTTCTTGTAGACTACGTGTAGTTGAGTCTTATTCTTCTCTGTTTTACAATTGTAGCACTTGGATCATACACATTTGATGTAGCTATCAATATACCTGATTTACATCTATAATCTTCCTCTCTGTTTTCTGTTTTTTTGTCATGTGTTTTTTTCCCTATAGTTGGCAAAACATTTGGTTATTTAAATTTTCCTAAAATATAAAAAACAGAATGGTTTCCTGAAATACAGTTTTTGGCAGTGAGTAAAGGTTACAATAAAAAAAATTAAACCCCAAGTTTCCATAGCAGCTTTTATTTATCTCTAAAAATAAAGTTCATTTTCCTACAGAGATATTCATTTAGAAGTATATTCTAATACACATGAGTTTTTTTCCTAAAGTGCCAAAACTCAATTTCCATTATTTCAGAGGAGAATCATAAGTCAAAGAATGCATCAGCTTCAATATTCAAAGTCATCTTAAATCCTTAGGAGTGCCTGGATGCTGTGATAGGAAATTATTTTGATAGAAAATAGTTGGGCTAAAATTCAAGCAATATGTACTAAATCTACATCTCCTGATTCTTAATTTTTTTAAAATATGGTAACAGATTGCTTTCATATCTAATTATGTGGTAAAAAGACCTGAGAGTGTTTTGTAAAGATTTGTTTTAAAAATTCCTACTTAAACTTTGCCAAAATTTTATTCTACTGTCTATATTTTTCTTTGTTTTGTATGTCTTTTTTTCTTTCCACCAATTCCCAAGGGCAATTCTTTAAAAAAAAAAAAAAAGCCTATTTGTCCTATTGTTTAGGGGGAGGTAAACTTACTCCCATAATCATAAGGTCTGTGGCTGTCTAGAGTGTAAATTTGGTCAGCCAAATGGTCTCCAGTGGTCAGAGCAGTTCTATGTGGAGTGGTCTGGTCACTGCTCACTCCCACCAGGCTCAGCACCTCCAGCATCATGACACTGAAGCCACTGAACCACTGCTTGGCATTTTCACTGAGCCACAGTGCAGGGAACCTAAGACAACCAGAACAACATCTTTCTTTCCAAAGGACATTGTTCAGTCACTAAGTTGTGTCTGACTCTTTGCGGCCCCATGGACTACAGTACGCCAAGCTTCCCTGTCCTTCACCATCTTCCGGAGTTTGCTCAAACTCATGTCCATTGAGTCAGTGATGCCATCCATCCATCTCATTCTCAGTTGTCTCCTACCTTCAGTCTTTCCCAGCATCAGGATTTTTTCCCAGTAAGTTGGTTCCTCACAGCAGGTGGCTAAAGTATTGGACATGGGCGTGGATTGTATCAAATATGTGTCCATATAAATCTAGAAGAATAAAAATGCAAATAAACAGATGAATCACAGGAGCCCTTGAAAGCACACCATCCAAATAATGTTCCTCAATTAAATGTCAACCCTGAGCTAATTAAGGCCAGTATGTAATTCTTTATAAGCAGGTGGATAATGACAAGAAGTAAGAAAGCTTCTCCCAGAGCTACGCATGTTATTGCAATCCTGGTCCCATATGTCATTAACAGTCTGACCTGCTCCATGTATCAGAAGAGCTCCAGTGTCACAGAGTTATACTATGTATGAATCTGGAAAACAACCTTGTTCAAAGGCCAAGTCAATGCTCCAGGTACACTGCAGACACATCTGTCAGGTTCCAATGGATTTGGTCAACCACACAAGGAGCATGTAGGGCTTTAGGGTGTGGGACACCAAATCCACGATCTCCAGTGCTACAGGGTAGTGGCTTATGAGCCTGATGGCCACCAGTTCCCCTGTGACATGGGCACCAAGATGCTGGAGCAGCCCTAGGAGTCAGGCAGCTATGCCTGCCTCACACCCGAAAGTCCCAAATGAGCCTAGGAGGCATGGTCCCCTTGTCATGGGTTCTTTGTGCTCTTTTTTTTTTCCTTCATGCCCTGACTTCTTTTGGTTAGTTAATACTTCTTTTGATTCTATAATGTCATCCTCGCTTATCTTATTAGATCTGTTTCTGTATGTGTGAGAATTCTCTGGGAAAGCAAAACCAACAGGCTATATTCAGAGACTGGTTTTGAGAAATTCGCTTGTGTGATTGTGAAGGTTGACTAATAGTAAATCTGGATGCTCCCACAGGAGTTGATGTTGTCTTGAATCTGAAATCTGTAGAACAGGCCAAGAAGTTGGAAATTCAAGTTGGATTTTTGTTACAGTTTTGAGGCAGGATTCCGTCTTCTCCAGGAAACCTCGATTTTTGTCTGAAGACCATCAACTGATAGATCGTGCTTATCATCACAAGAATTCCTCATGTTGCCACTATAGCCATACCCACTTCTCTCCTGTCCCTGGTCTCTGCTTAACCAGTGTCAACCACAAACATGTTCTCTATTTCTATATCTTTTCAAGAATGTTATATGAATGAGATGGTACATTGTACTTTTACAGATTTTTTTTTCCACTCGCATAATCTCTGGGGTTTTATTCAGGTTTCCTATGTCAGGTAATTCTAACATTTCTATCATTTTGGTCTTGACATCTAATATTTGTATTTTTGACAATTCAGTCTGGAATCTTCCTTGTTCTTGGTGTGAGGCATGATTGTGTTCAGTTGAAATCTGGACATTTTTTGTATGGTCTCAGACTTTAGATCTTATTTAAAGTTTGTGTTTTTTGTTTCATCAGAGAAAGAAGGGGAGTGTTGCCTCATTACTTCCAGATGGAGATAGGAGTGCAGGTTCGGCACTTGGTCTTTATTGACAACCAAAGAGCAAAGTTCCTTGTTACAATTTGGACATGCAAGTCTGAGCTCCCCGTGTGAAGTTCACTGGTCTTGTAGTGGGATGGCCTCATCACTGCTGTGTGAGAGTCCTGAGTCTATGCAGGGTCTGTTACGACACTCATGGGGAAGGGTGCCTCGTTACTGCTGGGTGGGTATGAAAGTCCAAGCTGTGGTCTCCGTTAACTCTGGGGGCTCACTACCAGATAATGGAAATGAAGATTTTACCTCCTTACTTGACCACCTCTGACACCACCTCAGAGGAATTGTTAGAGCATTTCATTGTAGCCTCCCAAGAATGCAAGCCTAGTTTTCCCACTCAGCCTTTTCTGGTGTGGATGGGGTATGGCCATAGATGTTGTTGTTGTTGTTGTTTTTCTCCTTCATTTTTGATTGAAGTAGATTACTTATTATCTAACAATTTTCTTTTTCTAGATTGCCCTTTCCTGGCACCTTTGCTAGAGAAAAGAGGCTCTTAGGGCGTTTTTTTTTTTTTTTGTCTGCACTGTTTCATTTTTTAGGCTACCAGCTTCTTCAACTCCAAGTCTAAGATATGAGCCAAAAGAAACCCTGGAGAACTTACCATCCTGTTATCCCTCTGGTCCTGAAGTCCCGGCTGCTCTCCCTTCTTGCTACCTTTCAGAGTCTTCTTAGAGTTTCTCAATCTGTCTCTTACATACACACAATCTATCTGATCTACCTATCTTACCTATCTATCTTTTTATCTACTGCCTATCTTAGTTTTCTAGAACTGTCTTAACCAATACCATATACTGGCTGGCTTAAACAACAAATATATTCTTTCACAGTTCTATAGGGTAGAAGTCCATGATCAGGGTGTTAGCAGATTTGGCTTCTCAGGCTTCTCTCCTTGGCTAATAGGTGGTTGTGTGTGTGTGTGTGTGTATGTACACACACACATTTATCCAGGAATTTAGTTGTAGTTAGATGAGGAAATAAGGAAAAGTATATACACTCTATCTTCCCAGAAATGGAAGTCTTTATTGTTATTTGTCTTAATGTCATTACATTAAAGATGTCATTATATTCTGGTCTCTATTGTATTTAGTGAAATGTCACTCAACATTTGTAAAGTTGTATCTCTCTTTGTATTATAATATAATATATATATATATATATATATATTTTTTTTCTTCTAGTTTTCAGCAGTTTGACTGTATGTCTAGATATGGTCTAATTTGTGTTATACTATTTTGTATTTGCTAAGCTCATGTACTTTATGTTCTTTACCAAATTTTTTTTAAAAAGTTAAAAGTTCTTAAATCTTCAGGCATTTTTTTCTGTCCCATTTTCTCTCTCCAGTCCTTTTGGAACTCCAATTACACATAACAGGTTACTTGATTTTGTGTCGCAGATCACTGAGACACTTCTGTTTGCTTGTCATTTTCCTGTCTGAATTGTCAGATAATTTCTGTTGAACATTTTCTACATATATTGATCCCTTTCTTTGGCCATCTCCAACCATCTGTGGATCAGTTTCAGTGAACTTTTTATTTTCAAAATGTGTGCTTCAAAATTCTAAAATTTCTATTTTTTAAAATATATTTCTCAACTGAGATTGAGGCAGGAGTTAGATGAACCCTCCCCCCAGGGTAAAGCCATTGGAGATTCATTCCCTGTGGATTGAAACTCTTAAGACATGGGTGTGTGCTAAATTGCTTCAGTTGTGTCTGACTCTGACTCTTTGCAACCCTATGGACTGTAGCCCAACAGGTTCCTCTGTCTGTGGGATTCTCCAGGTAAGAATACTGGAACGGGTGGCTATGCCCTCCCCCAGGGGATCTTTCCAACCCAGGAATCAAACCTGTGTGTCTTATGTCTTTTGCATTGTCAGGCAGGTTCTTTACCACTATCACTATCTGGGAAGCCCAAGACAAGAACAGCAGGACGATTAAGGGAGGAGGCTGGGCCCACCCCAGACCACATATTTCTTGTTCTCAAAGTCATACCTCCTAAGCTACACTTGCGCCCAAAAGCTTCTTGGAGTTCAAAAGGGAGTGATGCTAATACTGGGCTAGCCACAGGCCTCTTTGGCAGAATCCAGTTTGGCTAAGAGATTCGTGCACACACACTGGAGGACTGGAGGATCCTGAGATATACCAAATATGGACTGTGATCCAGGAAAATCAAAATGATTGGCCAAAGGAAACGCAGAAGAAATACCCCATAAAACTAATTCAAACTGCCACAAATGTGGGACTCAGGGACTCTCCCTCTGAGTCTGCCCATGTGTCTTTCCACATATACTGTGCTGTTTCTCCTCTTACTAAATACTTGTTTTACTACTTTCCATCATCATGGGAGTTTTTTCTGCATAGTTGAAGGGCCAGGGCCCTTGTCACTGACCACTGGTCTAGCAGCTTGGATCTGGTGCTTTTACCACCACAGCCCAGCCCAGTCACTGGCTGGGAACCCAATCCCTGCTTCAATCTGTTGCAGGCCAAGCCCACCCGAGACCAAGATCTTCCTTATATGCACTCATTTTGATAAGAGTTCATAAAGCCAAATTTCAGTTACTATATCTGAAACTTCAAAGGAAAAAAATTACATAGAAAAACAATTCTGTTCAAAAAGTAAAATAATAATTCTCTCAGCCTAAACTAAATTTCCTAACTATGCCAATGTTGTAAAAAAAATGAAAATCTTTTCTGTTATTTAAGCTTGGTCCTTTTTTCTTAAGCTCTCTTCTTATTTGGCTTGCAAATATACAGAAAGCCTCCCTCTAGGAGGATTAAAAAGTAATTTTCTGGGAAAATACTTTTACACAATTAAGTGCTTCTTTTAAAGATAAATAATGAGAATTATGTGCATAATTATAGTCCTTTAAGCTAAGCTACTATACCCTATTGGATAAATCTGTATTCATACTTTATTTTTTCAATGCATTATTTTTTATAAAATAGACCAGAAATATTATGCAATTTAAGTTTCAAATATATGTTATCTATAAGAAAAAAATCAATATCATTAAGTTGGCTCTTCATAAAATAGTGTTTTTTTTTTAAATTTGTATATGTATTTTATTCCTAACAGTTTCATTTTGGGAGGATTTCTATGCAAAATAGAGTTCAAATAGCAACTCTGACTCAACATGGTGCCAGCTAAGAACTTTTCAGTATTGGTCAAATAGATCAGATATTTCGGCACTGTCTCTCCATGTGGCTCCATTATAGCATTTCTCTCCATGAAGACTGGAATGAGTATTTTGATATTTATCTTACACATAGTATATATACATGTGTGTGTCTCTTTCTCTTATCCTAATCATACGCCTCTTGCTCTCCCTCTCTTTCCAGTTCCCCCTTCTACCTCAGTCTATCATTTCAATTTCATAAGTGTTGATTTTGCTAGTGACCTTCTTTCTGATTCATCACATTCTCTGGGTAGACACTCATCCCTTCACTAAATGCAGTCTTCTTTTAAATCTTATTTACTGTCAAACATTTCCACACAGAGACACCCCTACCCTCACCCCTCCTCCCACTGCCACCCCAGTTATCAATCAAGTAGAGCAATATCGGACTTCACGATATTTCTTTTACACCTACTGGTTCAACAAAGAAAGAAAGTATGCATGGGTGAACAAAAATGTACAACTGGGCTCTTTTGGGAAAATTGTCATGTCAGGTCCTTATCTTTCTTAACATTTATTGTGCTTGTCGCTGTTTCTGCTAAAGTACATCTACAGTTTTCAGGAATTTATACCTTGTTGAACCTTTATTGCAGTGTATATGACACAAAGGATTGTGGTTGTATTTTGACTCTTAAATCCTACTATCTGCTCCTACACATATTAGCGACTGTTCTGTTTTATATTTTGGAATATTTTAACACATATTTTATCTAAGATACCTAAAAGAATTGTGGTATTTATATAATAACAATCGCACTAAGAAACTTAAGCAACAGCAGACTTTGAATATGTCTTGTCACCTGTCCATCCCATAATATTTGCCCAGCTTAGCATTGCATTTATATAATGTAACTGAATAGTTTTCGTTCAAATGCCACATGCAACATGGCATTTTGTTACTTGTAGCTTCCTCAGATTTAAGAGGATCGTTTATTTAATTCATAATTATCAGACATCCAAAGGGACTTGCCATTTATTGTAATTTATTTACCACTGTGCTTGCCTGCCAGAACTAGAGTCACATTCATCGTGTTTAAATCCTCTACATTTGCTGAAATATTTAAGAGGCAATGTCAACAATGATTTAATTAAAAAATTACACCAAGAGATGTTTGGCATGGTGTACAATCTAGGTTGTGATTAGGTTTTGTCTCTTGATTATGGGATAAATTAATTCCACCAGCATTGCTTTTGTACTGTCCCGTGTTGAGTAGGATGTCAAGGGCCTGCTCTTTCTTGAAAAGAAATAGTAATGGGTTAATAGTCAAGGGCAGCCCTTGAAGAAGGCAGCCCTTTTGCTTTTCACTTTCAAACATTAGTGTGTACCAAAGCTCTATTGATTTATACAATGTGTTCTCTTTCCTAACAATATGAGACTATAAGCTCATGACTGTAGTTACACCTTAAATTATTCACAGACATTATAAACAGCTTACTAAGGAGAGTTTAAAATAGCAAGGTAGAAACTATTAAATAGTGCTAAATAAAGTTCTTAGTGTATACATTAAGATAGTGTATATATGTGTTAGTAAGACTAACATATATAATAAGAAAGGGTTTTCCATAGTTCAAGTTATCAAAGGAAAAAAATTCTAAAAAAATTCACTTGACAGACGTGAAATATTATTTAGTATTCCTAAACAAAGAGGAATGAAGAAATGATGAAATATCCATAAATTCAAAATTTAAAAATAAGAGAGATATAAAGAGGTTAGTGTTGAACATGGAGTTGTATATCTTCATTGTATGTGTATTAGTTGCTCAGTCATGTCCAACTCTGCAATCCCAAGGACTATAGCCCTCCTGGCTCCTCTGTCCATGGAATTCTCCAGGCAAGAATACTGGAGTGGGTTGCCATTCCCTTCTCTAGGGGATCTTCCTGACCCAGGGATCAAACCCAGGTCTCCTGGATTGCAGGCAGATTCTTTACTGCTTGAGCCACCAGGGAAGCCCATATATCATCAGCGTGCCTACCAAATTATCAGTCACTCGGCTTCTTTTAACTTCCCTCATAATTCAGTTGGTAAAGAATCCACCTGCAATGCAGGAGACCCCAGTTCGATCCCTGGGTTGGGAAGATCTCCTGGAGAAGGGATAGGCTACCCACTCCAGTATTCTTGGGCTTCCCTTGTGGCTCAGCTGGTAAAGAATCTGCCTTCAGTGTGGGAGACCTCTGTTCAACCCCTGGGTTGGGAAGATCCCCTGGAGAAAGGAAAGGCTACCCACTCCATTATTCTGGCCTGGAGAATTCTGTGGACTGTATAATCCATCGGGTCCCAAAGAGTCAGACATGACTGAGCAATTTTCACTTTCAGCTTCTGCTTGGACTCTGGGAATGATGAGAAACTCATTATGTCATGAGCAAGCCTACACCCTCATTAGACAAATTTAACTGTCATTTAAAAAATAGTTAGCCGACATTTATTTTTCTAGAATTTCTGCATGGTGCTAGACATATGAGAATTAAAATGAAATGACAAGCCAGAACTATCATTCTTTACCATAATATATATTTTTTGTCTGACTTTTTAAGAGTAAATTTCTGCTTTATTTCTAACTACATGAGGATACTGACGTTGCAGTGAAAAGGAAAGAGAGGAATGAGTTGTTTTTTCTTTACCTTTCCTGAGAACAAAGAAGATAAAGAGAGCAGTGAGCAGGCCTGAACATTCCTAGTTATTTTACTTTTAACTGCTTGCAACTCTGCATGTCTGTAACTAAGTTTGCTTTTCTGTCCCCTAATTCAGCAGGAGCTATACTTTGCACCTATTTTCCTTGACTCTATGCTAAATACATCCTATATCTGGTGTTTACCCTTTTAACACCTTTCCCCTTGAAGTTACACATCAGAAAGGAGGTCACAGAGTCATCAAACTGCCAGACTCAATTACTCCATTACTGACTGTCTTTGAAACAATGCAAGAGGAAGAAATCACGATCCTAACACCTTTGTAGAAGGCAATGGCACCCCACTCCAGTACTCTTGCCTGGAAAATCCGATGGGTGGAGAAGCCTGGTGGGCTGCAGTCCATGGGGTCGCTAAGAGTCAGACCCAACTGAGTGACTTCACTTTCACTTTTCACTTTCATGCCTTGGAGAAGGAAATGGCAACCCACTCCAGTGTTCTTGCCTGGAGAATCCCAGGGACGGGGAGCCTGGTGGGCTGCCGTCTATGGGGTCGCAAGAGTCGGACGTGACTGAAGCGACTTAGCAGCAGCAGCAGCAGCAGCAACACCCTTGTTCCTCACCACGACTCCTGACTGAGCACCCTTAGCTTATATAAACCCCTAGACTCCTCATTGGGGTGGGTGGCAGTTCTTGAGGCGTGAGCCAGCTGTGTTCCCCTCTCTGCCATCTGAGAATTAAAGCCACATTTCTATTGCTTCCAAACTCTGGCTCCACATTTTTTATTCAGCTTCAGTGGGCAGAGAAAGCCAAAATTTTGGCTTTCAGCAACAACATGAAAACAAACAGGAAAAGGAATGAGTGATCTAAGACTATGACTTTTCAGATTCATCCAGGTTGGGCTTGGTTTAAGTTTGAGATGAAGTTATGTATAGTCCTTTTATTGTAACCCATCTTCAGTTCAGTTCAGTCACTCAGTCATGTCTGACTCTTTTCGACCCCATGGACTGCAGAACACCAGGTCTCCCTGTCCATTACCAACTCCCAGAGCTTGTTCAAACTCATGTCCGTGGAGTCAGTGATGCCATCCAACCATGTTATCCTCTGCCGTCTCCTGCTTCCTCCTGCCTTCTTATTTAAGTGACCCATCTTACTGATCAAGAATTTTTCATCCCTTTACTAAATAAGTATAGGGATTGTGGTTTAGTAGCTCAGTTGTGTCCAATTCTTTGCAACCCTATGGACTGTTGCCTGACAAGCTCCTCTGTCCATGGAATTTTCTAGGCAAGAATACTAGAGTGGGTTGCCATTTCCTTCTCCAAAGGAACTTCCCAACCCAGGGATGCAAATCCAGACTCCTGTATTGCAGGCAGTCTCCCGCATTGCAGGCAGATTCTTTACTAACTGAGCCACCAGGGAAGCCCAAATCTTCTTGCTACATGAGTTGTAAGATATAATCATAGGTCTGTTGCAGCAAGTTGGACACATTCCAGGACCCAAGATTGGACTCTTATCTAATACTTGGGAATGAGTCGTCCAGTATTGAGCAGGGACGTCCAAGCCAAGATCAGCAAGGTAAGGGAACTACCCTGCCACATGGCTTGCTTCTCAGGTTTAATGGTACTAGGGTTAGCTTTCAGGTTGTCTCTGACCAATCATCTTGCTTGTTCCATATCTGGTCTGATGCAGGGTCCTTCCTGGTGGCATGCACATCTCCAGGTCAAGTTGAATTCCAGCATGAGGGTTTCTAGGAAGTTGGCAGGACATACCTTCTCTGCCCTCTTCCTTTTGTACCCTTTCAAGTTCTCCCCTTTGGAGACAACTCAGACAAATGGTTATTATCATGTTTGGCTGAGGCAAATGGTTTTGGTCAATGGTTCCCTAAGAAGTCTATTATCAATCTTGAAATGTACCTTGAGGCCTTATTTGTTGGGATGTGTGTAGCTAATTGAACTTAGTAAACAGTCTTTCCTGGCTATTCTAAGCCTTTACCTTTTTTAACTGATAATAAAATGACTTCCTAAGTGGCACTAAGTGGTAAAAATCTGCCTACCAATGCAAGAGACTTGAGAGACTTGGGTTCAGTCCCTGGGTCGGGAAGATCCCCTGGAGGAGGGCATGGCAACCCACTCCAATATTCTTGCCTGGACAATCCCATGGACAGAGTAGCCTGGCGAGCTACAGTCCATAGGGTCACAAAGAATCTGACATGACTGAAGTGACTTAGCACACATTCAATAAATCGACTTTGTGATGGTGGCTCAAGTAGTGTGCAGGCGTGGATTATATTGCCCTTCCCCTCTTTCCTCATCACCTGCTTCCATCCATTAGTCTCTATCTGGTATTCCTTAGAAGATCCCAGAGACATTCTTGTTGTGATTTCCAAAAGATCCTTTTATATAGCATCATTATTTCCTTTCGAGTTCTGAATAATTTGAGAAATAGAAAAAGAATGATAACATGAGAGCCAAAATATCACCTTTGTTACTGATAATGAACAGATTAGGATAGTAGATTCTGTTCAGTTCAAAAATAAATGTTCCCATCACCCTGCAGGTGCTGGCAACACTGGATAATTGGAAGAAACCACCATCCCAAAGAGACAACAGCCCTGGGGCAGCAGTGGAAGGATTGTTTCTGCAGCAGACAGCTTCCACCTGAGAGGAAGGGAGGAGGATTGAGTTAAGTGCCTGGTGAATTGGCTCAGATTTACACATCAAATAATCATTTCACTTTTCTACTGACAAAAATAGGTGAACAGTTCTTCCTCACATCAGATAACAATAGTGGTGAGGGAAGTGTTCTCACTTAACACACTCATGGAGAAGAAACAGTGATGGATGAGTCTTTGCATGCTGGTCACTGAAGCTTCAGAAAACCAATTACCTTCAAAATGATTCTCTTCCAAAGGAATATCAGGTGAGGTTAAAAATACTAGTTGGCACTATTTTTTTTACACTATTTTGACTAGATTTTCTTCTAGCTTATACATTTTATTCTTCTAATACATCATGCAAAATGTTGGGCTGGATGAAGCACAAGCTGGAATCAAGATTGCTGGGAGAAATATCAATAACCTCAGATATGCACATGACATCACCCTTATGGCAGAAAGCGAAGAAGAACTAAAGGGCCTCTTGATGAAAATGAAAGAGGAGAGTGAAAAAGTTGGCTTAAAACTCAACATTCAGAAAACTAAGTTCATGGCATCTGGTTCCATCACTTCATGGCAAACAGATGGGGAAACAATAGAAACAGTGACAGACTTTATTTTCTTGGGCTTCAAAATCACTGCAGATGGTCACTGCAGCCATGAAATTAAAAGATGCTTGCTCCCTGAAAGAAAAGCTATGACCAACCTAGACAGCATATTAAAAGGCAGAGACATTACTATACAGACAAAGATCCATCTAGTAAAAGCTATGGTGTTTCCAGTAGTCATATATGGATGTGAGTTCTGGACTATAAAGAAAGCTGAGCACCAAAGAATTGATGCTTTTGAACTGTAGTGTTGGAGAAGATTGTTGAAAGTCTCTTGGACTGCAAGGAGATCCAACCAATCAGTCCTAAAGGAAATTCAATCCTGAATATTCATTGGAAGGACTGATGGTGAAGCTGAAACTCCATTACTTTGGCCACTTGATGCGAATAACTGATACCTTGGAAAAGACCCTGATGCTGGGAAAGATTGAAGGTGGGAGGAGAAGGGGACGATAGAGGATGAGAAGGTTGGATGGCATCACTGACTTGATGGACATGAATTTGAGTAGGCTCTGGGAGTTGGTGATAGACAGGGAAGCCTGGCGTCCTGCAGTCCATGGAGTTGCAGAGTAGAACATGACTGAGCGACTGAACTGAACTGAACTGAATGACAGTCACAGGCACCCAAACTCCTGAGCAAGCGCCAGGCATTGCCACTGTGTTCCAACACTTAAGCTTTTGTAGCCATTTATTAATGGTTACTTACTTCCTTTATTGTTTTGTATTCAGATCATGTTGATGTATGGCAAAACCAATACAAAATTGTAAAGTAATTAGCCTCTAATTAAAATAAATAAATTTAAATTAAAAAAATTTTTACCTATTTATAATGAAGTTTTTAAATATGACTTCCTTGGAGCAAGAGAAATTCTTAATAATATTCTTTGTTTTGCTAAGTTTATAATATTTATTTCTACCCTTATGGCAGAAAGTGAAGAGGAACTCAAAAGCCTCTTGATGAAAGTGAAAATGGAGAGTGAAAAAGTTGGCTTAAAGCTCAACATTCAGAAAACGAAGATCATGGCATCTGGTCCCATCACTTCATAGGAAATAGATGGGGAAACAGTGGAAACAGTGTCAGACTTTATTTTTCTGGGCTCCAAAATCACTACAGATGGTGATTGCAGCCATGAAATTAAAAGACACTTACTCCTTGGAAGGAAAGTTATGACCAACCTAGATAGCATATTCAAAGCAGAGACATTACTTTGCCAACAAAGGTTCGTCTAGTCAAGGCTATGGTTTTTCCTGTGGTCATGTATGGATGTGAGAGTTGGACTGTGAAGAAGGCTGAGTGCCGAAGAATTGATGCTTTTGAACTGTGGTGTTGGAGAAGACTCTTAAGAGTGACTTGGACTGCAAGGAGATCCAACCAGTCCATTCTGAAGGAGATCAGCCCTGGAATTTCTTTGGAAGGAATGATGCTAAAGCTGAAACTCCAGTACTTTGGCCACCTCATGTGAAGAGTTGATTCATTGGAAAAGACCCTGATGCTGGGAGGGATTGGGGGCAAGAGGAGAAGGGGATGACAGAGGATGAGATGGCTGGATGGCATCACTGACTCAATGGACGTGAGTCTCAGTGAACTCGGAGTTGGTGAAGGACAGGGAGGCCTGGCGTGCTGCGATTCATGGGGTTGCAAAGAGTTGGACACAACTGAGGGACTGATATGATCTGATATGCAGTATAAAAACATATTACAAAACATACTTTAAAAATTCAAAACTATATTTTAAATTAGAAACTGAAGTCAAGAGACACAGACTTATATGAGGTCTCAAAATTAAGGTAAATGGATTTTTGAAAGAAAACAACCACTTCCTGATTATAAAATGTGTTAAGTAACTAACATAAACTAACATATATATATTTTAGAATACACAGAATGCATTTATTTTACTCAGTTGATATAACTCTTTAAGTGTGTAATATCATTGTCCCAACTTTCTAGATAAGGAACTGAGGTTCAAAGGAATTATGCTGGGGTTAGAATAGTTGTTTGGATTTGTAATATAAGAAAGGAGAGGTGGAATATATAATTTTCTCAAACTAGTGTTCAACTAATTTTTCATTTTGCTAATGTATTTTTAGACTTTCTAGGACTGGTTAACACAAATTCCATTGCTCTCAGCTTCCTATACATTAGGTTTTGAGACTTGAGCTTTCTTACGGTAGCCAATTAATTACCCCTGTTTCAACTGCTTTCAAGCATCCAAAATTTGGTTGCTGTTTTCTACTCTACTGTTCTTTGACTTTTTAATTTAACTTTCTTTACTTGTAATTTAGTGAGATTTTAGTAGGGAGCAGAAGGAGGGAGGTGGGTTCAATCTGTCATCTTTAACCAGAAACTATATTTGGTGAAGATTTTGGTTTTGATTAAACTAAGCCAATAAACTAAACTCAAGAATTCTTCAACATAAGTTATTTTTCATATGTTCCTTGTATTTTGTCTCTAGGTATTTAAATACTTTTTCATTTTATACCTATTGTATATTCTAAAAAGGCATTGTTAGAATAACAAAAGTTAATAATTTTCTGGTATTTTTGTGCCCAGACAATTAGAGAATTCTTTTACTAACTTTAAACTGTTTAGTTTTCTTGGATAGGTAATAAACGCTTTGTTAAGATGCTTTACTTTTGAAGTGTACTTTTATCTGATATTAAATTAGATATAAACATTTGAGTTATGAGATAAATACCTTTCACATATTTATTTTACTTAAATTATGCAACTTGGCATTAGTTAAGCCTTTAAAGTTTGAATATGTTATTTATAAAATTGTCAAACTCTGGAGAGTATTCTTGAATTGATATCTGATGTTAAAAAATTCTGCCATTTTATTATTATTTCTTTCTCTCACTCTCTCTGTATAAATAATACAAATATATTTATATAATATATATAATGTATTTGATATATTTCACATATAATATTGAAGTTTTAAAAATTTTACTCAAATTTTAAAATATTCCATGTATAATTATATGTAATATAAAGTATACTTTTATAATATCTTGCCTACACTTCTTGTTACATTACCTGTTGACTGTATTATCTGTTTCTCTCCTTAATTAGATTTTCCAGGTGACTGTAATTTTGGGGGGTGTAAAAGGTCTTATTTATCTATCCATTTACTGTTTTATAATGCATTTCTTCACATTTTGTTTTTACTATGTTCCCTTGTCATTTTCTTCATCATTTGTTACTTTAAGGAGTTGAATATTTATCTCACTTAATTATTCATTTTCACAATAATATAATTAAAAGTTAAGAATTGATAGATACAGCTTTGGGTACCATTCACATTTTTGTCAGAAAATATGGTTTTCTTCTGAATTATCTGGAATTGTATTGATGGTTTTGTTTTGGGTTGAATTGTGTTCTCCTCAAATTTTTATGTTGAAATCCTAATCCTCAGTACCGTGGAGTGTAATGTTATTTGGAAATAGGAGTATTGTGGATATAGTTAAGATGAGGTCATGCTGGAGTGAGGTAAGCCCCTAATCCAGTATGACTGGTGTCCTTCATAAGAGGAACCTCATATGCCTGGGGTATGTAGACGGGGAATACCACAGGAACATCATGACAGAGATCAGAGCAATGCATGTCTAATCAGGAAACAACAAAGATTGCAAGCAAATCACCAGAAACCAGGAGGGAGGGTGGAATAGAGTCTCCCTCACAGCCCTCAGTGGGAACCAATCCTGCTGACACCTTGGTCTCAGATTTCTAGCCTTTAGGACTAGGGAACAATGAAAGTAAAAGTGTTAGTCACTCAATCATGTCCAATTCTGCGACCCCATGGACTGTAGCATGCCAGGCTCCTCTGTCCATGGGAATCTCCAGGCAAGAATACTAGAGTGGCTTGCCATGCCCTTCTGCAGGGTATCTTCCCAAGCCAGGGATCAAACCCAGGTCTCCCACGCTGCAGCCAGATTTTTTACACTCTGAGCCACCGAGGAAGCCCAGTGTGTTGTATGAGACAATACATTTCTATTATTTAAGCCTCTCAGTTTGTAGTACTTTTTAGAGCAGCCTGGAAATCTAATACAATTACAATTTTCCATATATTGTTTAAGATTTTATACTGTAAAAAAGTTTTTTTTTCATTGCAAAAAGCAATTGCAAAATATTTTGAAGTTTCCTGTTTAGATTAGCACTAAGTTCCCCTGAAGAAGAAAATGGCAACTCACTCCAGTATTCTCATCTAGAAAATTCCATGGACAGTGGAGCTGGGTGGGCTACAGTCCAAGGGGTCACAAAAGAGTTGAACATGATTAAACAACAACAAAATATCATTATGGTTGGAAATATCCCAAAGTCACTTGAAGTTTTATTCTTTCAAAATATAAAATGTAATATCAAATTCTTTATTCAATACATATTTATCTAGCTTATCATGTACCAAGCATTACTATGAGTGCTGGGAAAATGGTAGTGAACAAGTCATATAAGGCCTGTATTTATGTATGTAAGTAACAGAGGAAAACAGATAATAAACACATAAATATAAATAGTTTTTTGGTTTGTGTTGCATCCTATAGAGGAAATATACAGAGTTGTATATTGTACAGCAAGAAGGGTAAGGCATGGAGAAGGTCTGTCTGAAGAGATGGCATTCAAACCAAGAATCAGAGATTGACAGGGAGCCAACTAACTGGAATAGTGAGTGCACATTCTGAGCTGAAGCATCAGAAGTGCAGTCCATAAGACCAGAATAAATATGACCTGTTCAGAAATGGAAAGGAGACTAGGTTGGCTGGAGCAATGCAGAGAGTAGTTAGAGAAGTAGACCAGAAACAAGTCATATACATCGAGGGAGTGGACTCTGCTGTGGTCTGGCATCTAGTGCACCATTTCTACTTTTCCTGGTAAGGAAACACATTTTTGTTCTAGGGGAATACTTTCTTCCTCCAATCTCAGTCCTGAACAGAATCTCAGTTTGGGTCTCTTCACCCAGCTTTCCCAGAGGTGGATACTTGACGTGGGTCTGGCCAAGAAGCTTTCATATTAGTTTGTCATGTTCAGTTCAGTTCAGTAATTTAGTCGTGTCTGACGCTTTGTGACCTCATGAACCACAGCATGCTAGGCTTCCCTGTCCAACACCGACTCCCGAAGCTGGCTCAAACTCATGTCTATCAAGTCGGTGATGCCATCCAACCATCTCATCCTCTGTAGTCCCCTTCTCCTCCTGCCTTCAATCTTTCCCCACATCAGGGTCTTTGCCATTCAGTCAGTTCTTCCCATCAGGTGGCCAAAGTATTGGAGTTTCAGCTTCACCATCAGTCCGTCCAATGAACACCCAGGACTGATCTCCTTTAGGATTGACTGGTTGGATCTCCTTGCAGTCCAAGGGATTCTCAAGAGTTTTCTCCAACTCTGTCATGTACTTGTGATTAAATCAGAGGAGAGACTCATGATGGTGAGACATGCTCTCTTCTGCAGCATGAGAACCAGGCATTTCATCATCATGTAGATACCAGTTATGATGCAGAGAATCAACCAAGAATCAATAGATTCTGGCATCACCTAAGTCCTTCATTCAGGGAACTCTGAAGCCGGATCCATCCTAATGCAACACCTATTTTTGAGTTGGGCTTTCTATTACAGTCATAATAGAAAAAAAAAGATTATATATATTGATCCTTAATTGTATTGTTTAAATCATTTTTTTTTACTAATTCAGCTGTTGAATGATATCAGTATTTTAAAATCTCTCCTGCAATTGTATTTGTCAGTGTCACATTGCATTTCAACAATTCAATATGTATCTCTTTGTTATAACTTACACCATTCTTTATATAATATTACCTGCTTTGATTGGTTTGATTAATTTGCTCTGAGTTCTCTTTGCTAGTAGTAGAGGCCCAGCTTTGCTTTTGCTTTTTTAAAAAAAAAATTAGACCCTTACATATTCTTTTGTTTTTGTAATTTCTTTCTTTCATTCTTTTTGAAGTAATTATTGTGAATTGATAATTGTTAGTTTTTTGTTTTTTTTAAGCAATCTGAATTCCAACCCTGATGTGTCAGGCCTTACATGACCTGGTTCTTCTGGAACTTCTGACTTCATGGGCAGATATCCTCAAGCTCACTACTATAGCTATAGTTGCCTACTTCCCAGTCTTCAAATACCCCTGACATATTTTCTCTTTAACATGTGCCATTTTCCAGCATACTTTAGCAAAATGAACATGCTTTGAGGGAAGAGATTTCTGTTTACTAATCACTTTATGGCCTCTCCTGGCGACTCAGTGGTAAAGAATCTGCCTGCCAAGGCAGGAGATGCAGATTTGATCCCTGGGTTGGGAAGAAGATCCCCTGGAGAAAGAAATGGAAACCCACTCCAGTATTCTTGTCTGGAGAACCCCATGGACAGAGAAGCCTTGTGGACTACAGTCCATGGGACAACAACAGTAATGACTACTCTATACATAGGGCCAGAAATATTGCCTAGTGTATCATACATACTTGTTGACTGAAGGAATTGGAGAAACTATTTGGTTTTTGAAGCTATAACATTTAATGTTGGCATGCATTTCATTTATTTTGTGCTTCCTACCTGTTTTTTTCCTCCTGTGTTAAGTAGTCTTAATCCTATTTCCTTATTAACTTCTGGAATTATTTCAAAATTAATCTCATGGCTTTTAATTACATGAATGGATTTCCTTAAAACTTTTCTGTGAAATTTATAGATTAACATTATACTGTAGAATGTGGAGATTAAAGTTAAATCTTTACTTCAGTACCTCTCAAATCTGTGACTTAAGCAAGTTCTTTAACCTGTCTGTGACAGCTCAGCTCCACAACACAAGATAAAAAATGGTGGAAGAAAAACACAATACCTATAAGAATGGCACCTGCTTGAAAAAGAGCAAAATAGGAAATACGGAAGTCTCTTCTCCATAGTAAGTATTTCCTACTAAATAGAAATAGTTAAGAGTCACTGCCTGCCAGGGGAATAGGATCCTGCGCTGGTTCTGCTCTCAGGAAAGAGGGTCCTTTTCCATTGCCCTCTGTGATCACAACAGAGAGGTTCTCTCTCTGTCTATGCTGCTTCAGGAGCCCCCTTCCTGTTGTGGTGAGTCAGGGGCCCTAGGATTGAACATGTACACACTGTCAGGTCTTTAAATATCTTTCATCAATAGAATTCCCTCAAAAACTTAACAGTGTTCTATAACACTGATTTGTTGAGCTAGTAACTGCAACCAAGACCTTGACTACAATCTGTGTTATCCCCACAGCTAACGTTTAGTTTAATGGCCTCTGCCTTGAGTCCAGGAACAAATAAGCAGAAATTGGATTTCTTCTTAATCAAGTTTGTTTGTTCTGCTGGTGAAGAATGCCCAGTGAAGGAACCTGGATTAGGCTTAGGTCTCACTGTCAATGACCATATTTGCTGCAGAATTGCTTACTTCCTGAAGGTATGAGTTTCCGCTCAAGGATAGAGAAATTAGTTTTAGAAGCCTGGAAAAGCACCAGATGAAGGCATTGAGTCTACTTCGAAAGCCTGTAACAGACGGAAAGCATGTTCTTTCTCAAGGTTGTGTTTTCTTTCCTTTGTCCTTTAAGTTCAATCTTTCTTTCAGCTAAATTTCTCTCTGTTGTATTGTCCTTGCTGAAAGCCACAGTATGAACCCAACTCACCAAGCATTTTGAATTTTCATTTTATCTTTTTTCTACTTGTATATCTCTCTAGTAGGAGACCTGTTATGCTAGAAAATAAAGCAGAAGTGGTGGTGGGGAGGGTGTGAGAATAGGCAATGACTATTTTATTTTAATTTTATTTTTAAATTTTACAATATTGTATTGGTTCTGCCATATATCGAAATGAATCCGCCACAGACATACACGTGTTCCCCATCCTGAACCCTCCTCCCTCCTCCCTCCCCATACCATCCCTCTGGGTCATCCCAGTGCACCAGCCCCAAGCATCCAGTATCGTGCATCGAACCTGAACTGGCGACTTGTTTCATATATGATATTATACATATTTCAATGCCATTCTCCCAAATCATGTCACCCTCTCCCTCTCCCACAGAGTTCAAAAGACTTCTATACATCAGTGTCTCTTTTGCTGTCTCGTATACAGGGTTATTGTTACCATCTTTCTAAATTCCATATATATGCGTTAGTATACTGTATTGGTGTTTTTCTTTCTGGCTTACAATGGTCAGCAACGTCTGCTAGACTCAGGGCTTAGTAAATGTTTATTGAATCATTTTGCTTGTGTTCATAGTTGCTTCTGACAGCTCTTAATATTAAGACTGTTTTGTTACTTTAGAAATCTTTTCTTAACTCATTTTCCCCGATGTTAATATGCCTGTATTAATTAGCATATCAGAGTGCTATATAAAATATCACAGGTTGAGCAGCTTAAAAAGGAGAAATTTATGTTCTCACACCTCTGGCGGATAGAAATCCAGCATCGAGGTGCCAACAGGGTTGGTTTCTGATAAGACCTCGTCTGTCTGACGTACAGATGGCTGCCCTCTTCCTGTGTTTTCATGTGACCTTTTCTATACACAGGAGTTGGGGAGACAGCTCACTGGTGTCTTGTCCTTGCTCTTCTAGGGACACTAATCACTGGATGAGGGCCTGCCTTTTTAACTTCATTTAATTTTAATTACCTCCTTAAGGGGCCTATCACCAAACATGGGCACATTGAGGATTGAGGCTTCAACATGAATTTGGGAGAGAGATAGTTCTATCCATAACAACCTCATTTTAAAGCAGAATTTTAGTAATAAGTGAGTTTCTCTTGGGATATCTATTACTCCCACTGTGAATGACACCTTACCACATTTAGGACAGAGGAATTGCTGAGGAATTGCTTTAGGCCAGAGAAATTTAATTTAAACATTAAAATAGGGTTTGGCAAGATCCAGCCCATTGCTTATTTTTGTAAATAAGATTTCACTGGAGCAGCAGAAACATGTTTGCTCCTTTGAAACCCTTTTTATGACTATGGTAGGGTCTAGATGACCCTCAATACTAAAAGTATTTACTCTCTTGATCCTTTAAAAAGAAAAGATGATGATCTCTGATTAGGTGAATGCAGGAAGCACCATGCAGCTGTCTAAAGCAAAAAAAAAAAAAAAGAAAGAAAGAAAAAGCACGCGTGCACACACCTGGAACTTCCACTAGTACTATTGAGGAGATGGGGAATCTTTCACACTGACGCAGATTAAGAAAAATGAATATAGAATGTATTTAGTGAGAGGGTTAGAAAGGTATAATCGTGTGATTATTGTACTGGAAAATGTGAGTTGAGTTGCTAGAAGTACAATTTACCAAGTTAATAGAGGTAAAAGAGGTCTTAGTAAGATACAGGAAGACAGGAGAGAGTGAGAAGAAACTGTGAGGATATCTGCATTCTTGTAACTGAAAATGGAGCATTCTGGGACATATCGTCTGACTAAGTAGGGTAAAGGTTTAAATTACGGGACCATGATGATTGCATTCCTGGTTTCCTTGGTTATCAGACCCCTTTGCCAAGGTAAGCCATTTGTTTTGAGTGCCTAGTGCATTCTAAGCACTGAGGCTTGTGCAGTGAATTAGATGCAGGTAATAACCATGACCCGTATCTCCTCAACCTCTGGCTGCAGAGGACAGTTCTTAGGCAGGCTGACAGCTTTTCCACTCCAATAACTTTGCTTCTCAGTCTAAACATTAGGCTCTCTCCAGAACTCAGGAAATTATTCACCCCACACAACTGACAGCCCAGGAGGACTGGGAATGGAACATTAGCAGGAGAAATCTTCTCAATGAGAAAATTCCTAGGTACCATCAGTTTGGTTGTAATGCTTGTTTTGAAAATGTGCATTTATTCCAACACAATCAACATGTTAAGGAATGATTTGAACAGACCTCAATCTTTTGTTTTGTTTATGCATGATTTCTTCCATGAGAAGCATTATATTAGGGATTGGCAAAATCCAGCCCATTGCTTATTTTTGTAAATAAGATTTCACTGGAGCAGTAGAAACATGTTTGTTACTTTGAAACCCTTTTTGTGACTATGGCAGGGTCTATGTGACCCTCAATACTGAAAGTGTTTATTCTATTGATCCTTTAAGAAAAAAAATACGATAATTTCTGATTAGGTGAATGCATGAAACAACATGCAGCTGACCAAAGCAAAAGAAAAGTACACGGGCACACACCTGGAACATCTACCAGTGGCCTCGTCACTGGATAAATTATAAACCACACTCAGGCACTCCAACGCCTTCCAACTTTTTGCCAGATTTCACATAATTCTTCTTGTATCACTTTGTAGTAACTCACAAACTGCAACCCTTTCAGCACGCACTACAACAAGCAAACCTCATGCCTTCGAAGTCAAATGCCGGATTTATTGTAGATTTTACTTATTTCTTAACTATTTAACATGTGTGACACTGTGTGACCATTTTTAAGGATTCTATCCTTCTTATGTGTGACTGTAGCTTTTGAGAATTGTGCTTCTAACTTCATTTTTCTCCATAAGCCCCGTGATTTTTATTGCACGATTTTGTATAGCAGAGCGATTTTTTTTTTTTTTTTTTTTTTAGGAACACATATGCCACATTCTGTCAGAACTCACTGTAGTTTCTACACTCTGTTTCTAAGTTTCCCAGAAGAGTGAATCCCAATTGGCCAATCAGTGACTTGCTTGCTAACAGACAGGTTAAATGGCTTTTCTTTCTTCCCTGCCTCACTTCTCTCACTCTTTTCCTTGTGCTTCCTCGGATCACTTTTCACATCAGCAACTTGCTCCCAAATGCTTATCTCAGGCTCTAATTCTGGGAAACAAGTTTAGACAAACAGATTCCTGCCCTCAGGGAGCATATATCCAAATTTGGTAGAGAAACTATGATCAAGCAAATAAATGAACAAACAACAAGCAAACAAGATAAAGACAGATTGTGGTGTTTTATGTAGGAAGAAGCCAGGGTGATGAGAGAAATAAAAAAAAAATAGGGGAGGTACTTTAGGGAGGATTCAGGGCAGGTCTCTGAGAAGGAGACATCTGACTTGATCCATGAAGGATGAAAATGAGCCAAACTGGGTAAAATAATAATCATGTTACAATGCATTTTCAAAGAAAGAATCAACAAGTAGGATAAGAGATCAACAAGCATGACATAAAAATGCAACAGGTGGCACAGATAAAGCATCTAAAATGACCCTGGGAATCCTTAAGTCCCTAGTAGAGGCTCTCAGGGAATAATGATGGCTCTAACATTGCACTGACAGTTGTTATGGAGGGTGGTCACAATCATGGTGTTGATTGACTAACAACTCTTAGTGCAGAAAAAATGAAATATATTCTCAGCCTTAGGTTTCTTGCCAATTTAGAAGAGACACAAATTCAAACGTTCATTATAGACTGGCTCCTAAAACTTAAGGTATCTTATTCAAAAGAGAGAAACAGAGGGAAGAAAAGAGGGATCAAGAGAAATGACATTCTGAGTGTCCACATGTCATCACTCTTTGGCACAGTTTACATCTTATACTACTCATGTCACAATAATCATATGTGATAGTCTATCCAATTTTTATATACAAGGAAACTGAATCTATAATTTGCCCAAGTTCACAGAGCTCATTCAAACCAAATTGACTCCATGCTAACAGAGAAAAAACAAGTCAACTAATATAGACTGAGTGGATGTGAGTAATTTTAAAGAAAAGAACAAACATGGAAAAACTGAGTGCTATCTTTAAGACTTTGTTTAGAAAATGTTGGAAAGCAGAGAAGACAGGAAAGGCTACAGTGGGACATGAGGTCATCTCACATGGATTCTATGGTTTTTAGCAGTGAGTTCATACTTGTGGATCATCACGTTTACTAATATACAGTGTCAAGCTTATTGTCAGTAATTAAACATTTGTGCTGATTTTGAAGAATTTTATGGACACAGTAGGGAGGCCAAACTGACTTAACTGTTTTGCTAATTGCTAATTAGCTTCAGTATAATGGCAGGTGTTTGCATTTGTGTAGTTAGGAGGAGAGCCAGAATATCATTTGTAAGAAATCCTATACTAAAATTCGAAAAGTGAGAACTGTTATCAGTTGAGCAGGTTCTGGACAATAAAGCAGGTGCTATGGATTTTTTGTTGTTGTTGTTATAAAATTACATTAAGATACAGTTTCTCTAGCTCTTCTTCTACCCTTTTTATGAGAGTAAACTGATATATATCTAAATCTTTCTACTTTTTTGCACATTTAGGAATGAGGCTGTTAGTAGACTAATGGGATTAGTTTATATGGAAAACTATGGAACTAAAACCCATCAGTAGCCGCAGCTCCTCCCCTGTTCTTCATCTCTTTTTCTTACTTTAAACTCTTCTTAAATTTATCACTGAAATTTTCAAATTTAACTTCATAAGTTTATCTTCATAAATTTAACTTTTTAAGACAATTTATCTTCATTCTTTTTAAAAGTGTCATTCTCATTTATATTATACTAACTTCTTTAGTGTAATATATGTTTAGTCTTCAAGTTAAATTTTCTGTAACAGTAGGGATTCTCTATCCATAAATGTTGTTTGAAATTCTTTATTTTCTACTTGAAAAACAAAGCTCTGTTACTGATACAATGTGCCCTCGGTCGAATAGGTTAATCAAGATATCAAGAAATTGGGGAAATTGCTTCATACTTACACTACACTGTATTATTATTTTTTTCATAGCTTTATTTTACCAATATGAAAAAGATGAAGCAACTAACTATGTTGATCTTTATCTGCATCATTTACTTCCAAGAAACATCAGACAGTTAAGATTTCCTCTCACTGTTTTGTATCTCCTCATCATTTTATGTTTCAACAAACGGCTAACCTAACAACAAAGGACCTGCCCTCTCTCATACTTCAAAAAATGACTCACCTCCATCTCCATCTCTCCTCAGTGATCAGATTAGACCAACCACTGACCTTCTTCATAACTCCCATAAGACTCAGTAGTAATTTACTTGTTTACCTGCCTCTGAAAAACTTTTTTTTTTATTAATGGACATTCTCACTATTGTAAAAAGCCTTACTAGAATCACATCCTTAATTGTCCAATGCCTTTTATCTTCCAAAGAAGGTTGAATGACTTGGAGGAGATACTTGAATTTACACCTGGCAAAGGCTTTCAGCCCATCCATTCTTTGATCTTTAGGTACCCAGATGACTGAAGAACATAGCACATAGCAACTAGCTGGTTTAATTCACAGACTCTTGACACAAGTATGGTTCCTAAAGCAGATGAGATGGTATTGAAGTTCATCACCACCAAGTGATATGAGTTGAGTATCCTAGGATGACCTTCTATTCCAAATTGTCTTATCCCTACCTTACTGATACACCTTCACAGACCTAGCAAAGAAAACATGCAAAGGTTTTAGTTCAGTGACTAACACATAGCGAATGCTCTATTAATAGTGTGTGTGTGTGTGTGTGTGTGTGTGTGTGTGTGTGCGGGTTAGTCACTCAGTCACATACAACTTTTGTGACCCCATGGACTGTAGCCTGCTAGGCTCCTCTGTCCATGGAATTCTCCAGCAGGAATACTGGAGTGGGTTGCCGTTTACTTCCCCAGGGGATCTTCCTGATGCAGAATTGAACCCAGGGCTCCTACATTGCAGGCAGATTCTTTATTGTCTGAGCCACCAGGGAAGCCCCTATTAATAGTACATTTTGCTATTATTGTTAATCAAGTACTCATGATTCTTCTGGTAAATTACACTTTCATTTCTTTGTTTGGAAGGCTTTCTACATCTGAGATGCTCATAGTAAATGCAGATCCTCTTCAGAAAATATACTTTGCTTACTTTCTATAGCGTATCTAACTTGCCTTAAAAATATCCCACCACCACATTACATATATATCCATTCGACTGGTATAAATAAATAAATTATATATATATGTATATATATATATACACACACACACACATATGTACACAATTTATATATATATATATTTAATATATAAAGATATATCTTTTCCACATGTATCTATTCTGGGGGTAGCAGGGGGACTAACTAGAGGTAATTCAGTCTGACAAACTCGATCCAATCTTATAATTTAGTCTCTATCTCTTTCAGGTCAAAACAAATTTTGAAGATACCTTCCTTCTCCTCCCTGCTCCTTTCCTAGATAGATTTCCCCAGGAGGCAAAATTGGCCCTGGTTGAGAGTAACTGGTCTACCATTGATCTATTTATAATTGAGAATTTTCACTGTTTAGTCCTTTGCAACCTTGGTTCTGGAGAAGGCAATGGCAACCCACTCCAGTATTCTGGCTTGGAAAATACATGGACAGAGAAGCCTGGCGGGCTCTTGTTCATGGGGCCACAAAGAGTCAGATTCGACTGAGCAACTGAACACAACCTTGGTTTGGTCACTCTACTACTGTAACTCTTAGGTACTTACTTTATCTATAAAATGTATATAATAATAACTATTGCATAGGAGTGTTACAAAAACTAAGTGACCAAAATGGTTTGTGTGACATTGTATCTGAGGGGAGTGGGGAATGATGACTGGATCTTTGATTCACATGGTACCCTGTATGCTCCTGGGCAGATGCTATGGTCAGGCCTATCTAGGCTACCCTCTGAATCAGTAATTGCTGGTCCTGTCCAGCCATTAAAGCCATCTTGTCGCAGCCCCTTATCCTTAGTCAGAAGGTCCTCACACCTCACATGGGGTGGCTGCTCTGTTTGGATTCCAGGCCTTTGCAGATTTACCAAACTTAGCAGTTTCTCTGGGCTCTTCAACCAGAGCATACAGAACACCTGAACTCCCTGTGCTTCACACAGGGCTTGGAAACCCAAGCATTTCAAAGATTTTTCTAGACACTTCCTTTTGTTCGTGCTATACAACATTCCCACATCATGAGAGGTGTGACTGTGTTGTTTGTTACACATAGAGGTTTGTGTCCTTCCTTGAAAGATATGCCACTGGCCATTGCCAATGCTCACCAGCCCCCCATCCATGTCAGCATGTTTCTCCCATTCTACTTTCACATCCTTCATGTCCCACCTTGAAAGACAGAAAGCAACGACACACATGTCTGATTTTTCTACACTCTCAACATGTATGTCTACTCTTAGTTAGTTACCATAAACTGGGGTCGTAAAGGGTGAAATGTCTTTATTTTTACCATCCCCTTCAAGGCAGAAACCACCAAACATCCCATTTTCAACTGGGACAGTGGATTATAAAAACTCAAGAGATCCTTCTGGCTAGGACAAATGGGCATCTCCATGATAAGCAGCAGGAGAGAAAACCATATGGAATACTCTCAAATGCACTGCATGAGACTCTTGGTATTTAACATGGTTCTCTGGAGTAAAGGAAGCACTAGAAGTAATTGAGCTCTAATTTCCCAGCAGGCCAACCAGACAAGGGCTCTTTTTTGATCGCCATTGAATTTAATTAAATTAAAAGAAAATAGAGAATGAAGACATCTCTTGCAAAGCTTAATTTGTGGACAGCTCACTTCTGCCAAATAATGTCATTCCTCTCCACTATAAATTCAAATTTTCTAATGATCTTCCTAATGTTTATAAAGACTAATGATATAAATTTAGACATTTGTACTTTGAATTTAAAATAGATTTCTTCTTCCTCAAAGTGCAATTTTAATTGATGTACACCTTGCATGCTTTGCATAAACTCTTAATAGTTATTTATTCCTCTGAAGGAAATTGAACTTTTGCAATTTATTATACAAGAATATCCTTGAGTTTCCCCATCATCATATGGTATGATTAGTATATCAAATTTGCTGTATCTATATTTTTAACAGTTGTGGCTTTTAAGAATTTTTTAGAGACAAGATGTACTCGACTCACATATTAATTCTTTATGCTGTGCAAAATATCTAAATCAATAAATATTTCAGACGAAGAAAAATCAATACTGCCCAAACTCCAGGGAGTAGACTATGTCCTTGTGCTTTAGGTAAATGTTGATGATTTGTGGGGAGACCCATAATTGGGTTGATTTTGGTTTTGGCTTTGTGGTACATCTTGATTATGATACATATTATATTACCAGTGTCACTCTTTGCCATGAACTTATGCTTTCAGGATCAGAGTCCCGTTTTCATTGTATGTGTTTAGTGTGTGAGGGATATCTGGGGTCATCGGCTTAAAGATACAAGGAAGTGACTGTAAGAACAAATGTTAAAGGTGTTTTGTAAACTGCTTTATTTATATATTTTTATTTACTAGATCATGGTAATAGAAAAGTAATGCAGTTTACCCAATCCTGGAAAAAAAGAAGGAACATCAGAAGTAATTGACTTCTAATTCCTTCACAACAGACCAAATGAGGGTCCTCCATTGGCCTCTACTGAATTCAGTTTAATTAAAAGAAAATAAATAAATGATACATTTCCTGAAATCCTAAACTCAAAATGCTAAGTGTGTTATAACTGGATAGATAAAGGAGTACAGCTATAATTCATTAGTCATTGTGTTGTTCAGTTGCTCAGTCATGTCTGACTCTTTGCAATCCCATGGACTGCAGCAGGCCAGGCTTCCTTGTCCTTCACCATCTCCCAGAGCTTGCTCAAACTCATGTCCACTGAGTCAGTGATGCCATCCAACCCTTTCATCCTCTGCCATCCCCTTCTCTTCATGTCTTCTATCTTTTCCAGCATCAGAGTCTTTTTCAATGAGTCAGTTCTTTGCATCAGGTGGCCAAAGTTTTGGGGCTTTAGCTTTAGCCTCAGTCTTTCCAATGAATATTCAAGATTGATTTCCTTTGAGATTGACTAGTTTGATCTCTTTGCAGTCCAAGGGACTCTCAACAGTGTTCTCTAGTGCCATAGTTCAAAAACATCGATTCTTTGACACTCAGCCTTTATGGTCCAACTCTCACATCCATACATGACTACTGGAAGAATCATAGCTTTGGATATAGGGACTTTCGTTGGTAAAGTAATGTCTCAATAGGCATTAACTCCCCCAAATTTTTATGCAGGTGTTAATATATATATTTTTTTCCTATAGTTTTTAGTAAATTGTTGGCTTGAAACAATAAATGCTGGAGAGGGTGTGGAGAAAAGGGAACCCTCTTGCATTGGTGGTGGGAATATAAATTGATATAGCCACTACAGAAGGTGGTATGGAAATTCCTTAAAAATAAAGGAATAAAACCACCATATGACCCAGGGTACACATGTACCCTAATGTTCATTGCAGCACTATTTACAATAGGTAGAACATGGAAGCAACCTAGGTGTCCTTTGACAATGAATGGATAAAGAAGCTGTGGTACATATATAAAATGGAATACTACTCAGCCATAACAAGGAACACACTTGAGTCAGTTCTAATGAGGTGGATGAACCTAGAGCCTATTATACAGAGTGAAGTAAGTCAGAAAGAGAAATATAAATATATACTGACACATATATACGGAATCTAGAAAGATGGCACTGATGAATTTATTTTTAGGGCAGAAATGGAGAAACAGACAATGGAGAACAGACCTATGGGCACAGGGGGTGGGAGGAGGGAGAGGGTGAGATGTATGGAGAGAGTAACATGTAAATTTATATTACCATGTGTAAAATAGATAGCCAAATGTGAATTTGCTGTATGACTCAGGGAACTCAAACAGGGGCTCTGTGACAATCTAGAAGTGTGTGATAGGAAGGGAGATGTAAGAGAGGTTTGGGAGGGAGGGGACATGGGTGTATGTATGGCTGATTCTTGTTGATGCATGACAGAAAACCACAAAATTCTGTAAAGCAAATATCCTTCAATTAAAAAAAAAAGTAGAAAAAAAAAACAAAGAGTCAATTGTATGCCTGAAATGTTAGACATGCCTAACTTCTCTAGCCAGGGTTGCTGAATGTATTCTTTTCAGTTATAATTAGGTACAAAGGTGCACCAGGTGGATCAGTTGGGTTTCATTGCCTCTCCCCCAAAATTCATTTTTGAAACCCTAATCCCCAACGTGACTATGTTTGGAGATGGGGCTTTTAGGAGACAATTAAGCTTAAATGAGGCCATAAGGATTGAGTCTCAATCTGGTAGGATTAGTGGCCTTAAAAATAAGAGGAAGAGAGACAGAAAGAGATCTCTGTCCATGTGCAAGTATGAGGGAAGAGCCATGCGAACACATTGAGACGGCAGCCATCTGCAAGCGAGGAAAATATCCCTCATGAAAATTCAACCATGTAGGCACTCTGCCAGCCTCTGGAAGTGTGAGAAATGAAATCCTCTTGTTCAGCCCTCCCAATCTATGATGTCTTGATGGTAGCCTGAGCTAAGACACCACCATTTTGTAAAAGCACCATTGTGCATGCGTATGTGCTCAGTTGTGTCTGACTCTCTGGGAGCCCATGGACTGTAGCCCAGCAGGCTCCTCTGTCCATGGGGTTTTCCAGGCAAGAATATTGGATCAGGATGCCATTTTCTACTCCAGGGGATCTTTCTGACCCAAGGATTGAATGTACATCTCTTGTGTATCCTGAGTTGGTAGGTGAATTCTTTACCACTGTACCACCTTGGAAGATCTCTTTCTAATCAGTGTCTACTGCCTCTGCTAACGTGATGATGACTCTTTTTGCCTGCTGGCCCTTGGTCACAAGGAATCCAACAGCCATGGTTGCAACTGTAGCTTGTAGTTCAGAGACCCTTTGCAGTGTTCCAAGACTGCACCTTTTTTAAGAGGCTATATCCTCCAATCCTATAGCAACCAGTGTTGCCAGGATAGAGAGCATGATTTTTAAGCAGGTATTTGGGAGTGACAGTAAGAGGGGCCAGTCCTCATAGCACCCCTCAGTTCTCAGATCTGTGCATTCTTATTGGGATCACAGTTCCATGTACATCTCTAATGTAGTACGTATTTATGAGTCCTGAATGATGACACCAAATTCTTGCAGAGTATTCCTTCCAATCTAGCACTTTTAATAGTAAGCCATCCCTATATGAGATGGGACTAGATGCTTCTGCATGTTGCAGTATGTGGTGTAACTAGTGGGTCACAACCTTATAGGCCCATTCTTGTAAAATGGGTCCTTTGGTTGAATACTGTATTATATACAATTTAATGCCTGAAGAGCAGGCATTCCCTAAACCAGTGGATAGTGGTTTTGGCTAAAGATTTGTAGGCAAGAAGGGAAAAATAAATTTTTCAGAGAGGCATCCATCTCTATAAGAATAAACAACTGGCACATCCAGGACAGAAGGTCCAGTGCAGTTAACTTTGCATCAAGTGACCCCTTCATCACCTAGAGGAACTGTGCCATCTTATTGGCTCAGTGTTGGTCTTTCTTGCTAACATGTTAGACATTCAGGGGTAGCAGTAGCTAGACTGGCCTTGGCAAATACACCGTTAGAATTAGTGATATTTTAGGTACCTGCATGCTGGAATTTTATCAGTTTCTTTTTTTCAATTATTATCATATATTTCAACCTTCATGTATTATATTTCCAATTTTTTTTAATCTACCCTTTTAGCATGTAGGCTGGCAAAATAACTATCAAACTGGAGAGGTGCCATGCTAAAAAGATTCATAGGTTTGGCAGTAATATAAAGGTTTTGTGCTTCAAAGCAAGAAATGTCACCAACTGACTGGGTGTGCTTTGGCACCTTAATGTCTATGTTTTCCCACATCAAAAATATGTGTTCAGTTCAGTTCAATCACTCAGTCATGTCCGGCTCTTTGCGAGCCCATGAACCACAGCACGCCAGGCCTCCCTGTCCATCACCAGCTGCTGGAGTCTACCCAAACCCATGTCCACTGAGTCGGTGATGCCATCTAACCATCTCATCCTCTGTCATCCCCTCTCCTCCTGCCCTCAATCTTCCCCAGCATTAGGGTCTTTTCCAATGATTCAGCTCTTCACATCAGGTGGCCAAAGTATTGGAGTTTCAGTTTCAACATCAGTCCTTCCAATGAACACCCAGGACTGATGTCCTTTAGGATTGAATTGTTGGACCTCCTTGCAGTCCAAGGGACTCTCAAGAGTTTTATCCAACACCACAGTTCAAAAGCATCAATTCTTCAGCACTCAGCTTTCTTTAGAGTCCAACTCTTACATCCATACATGACTACTGGAAAAACCATAGCCTAGACTAGACGGACCTTTGTTGACAAAGTAATGTCTCTGCTTTTGAATATGCTATCTAGATTGGTCATAACTTTCCTTCCAAGGAGTAAGCATCTTTTAATTTCATGGCGGCAATCACCAACTGCAGTGATTTTGAAGCCTCCCAAAATAAAATCTGCCACTGTTTCCTCATCTATTTGCCATGAAATGATGGGACCATATGTCATGATCTTAGTTTTCTGAATGTTGACGCATATCGAATCTTATTCTCGGAAGTTTTTATGAGAAGTCTTACCTAATAGAAAATAAGACATACTTTTTACTGTTAGTTTTTCAATGTGAATACATTTTACTCTTATGGCTTAACATATACATGTTATATGTTATATGTATATGTTATATACATGTTATAAAGGAAGCAATTCTTAAATTTGCCATTGTTTGCTTTGATGAAACAGTTTATATAGTTATTTTTTTGATTAAGGATTCTTTACCACTCTATATTCAAACTTGCTCCTTGGAAGAAAAGTTATGTCCAACCTAGACAGCATATTTAAAAGCAGAGACATTGCTTTGCCAACAAAGGTCTGTCTAGTCAAGGCTATGGTTTTTCAGTAGTCATGTATGGATGTGAGAGTTGGACTATAAAGAAAGCTGAGCATTGAAGAGTTGATGCTTTTGAACTGTGGTGTTGGAGAAGACTCTTGAGAGTCCCTTGGTCTGCAAGGAGATCCAATCAGTCCATCCTAAAGGAAATCAGTCCTTGAATATTCATTGGAAGGATTAATGCTCAAGCTGAAGCTCCAATACTTTGGCCACCTGATGGGAAGAACTAACTCATTGGAAAAGACTCTGATGCTGGGAAAGATTGAAGGTAGGAGGCGAAGGGGATGACTGAGGATGAGACGGTTGGATGTCATCACTGACTCAATGGACATGAGTTTGAGTAGACTCTGGGAGTTGGTGATGGACAGAGAGGCCAGCGTGCTGCAGTCTGTGGGGTCGCAGAGTTGGACATGACTTGAGTAACTGAACTGAACTAATATTCAAACTACCTCTCACATCTAGTGGCTTTAAACTAATCTCAGCATCCTTCTACAAGGTTCTTCATTGTTTACTGTTTCCTCCATTTATAGTTTCATCCATCTGTGAAAATCCTGTTTTTCTTTTACTGCTTTATCTCCCCAAGATAAATTTTCTCCTTCTATTAGAGTAAACTTCATCAAAATAGATATTTCATTTAAAATATATGAGTGGTAATACTTTTCCAGCTTTCTTTTTTATTATACAAATTGACTTAGAAATACTAACATGTCTATTTTATTTATTATTTACAAATATATGTTTAACATGTTTTTACTATGACTTGCTCTGAAAATCTGTTTAAATTTTTAAAATTTTTTGTTGGCCAATGCAAGATACACTCTCTTAAGAGAGTACTTGGACTTCTTAGGAAATCTAGAAGTATTATGAAATTTAAATTTAAGTAACATGGCTATAAGCTAATTACTATATGTGTTAAAAGGAAATATTTTTTTATTTAAAACTGAGGAAAAATATATCTCTTGAGGAAAGAGTTGTTTATAAATAAAACCTCTACTTCTTCATCACCCATTTATTCTTTATCTCAGCCCATTCTCAATTTTCCTCTACCATTCAATTTAGTTACCTTTGTCAAGGTCACAAATGTTTCCCAAATCCAGGGAATATTTATTGGTTTTATTTAACTCAGTGGACTTAGGTTTTCACAGCTGAACTACTCTTTGTGAATCACATTTCTATCTTGGCTCTCATGATGCCATATTCCAAAGTTTGCTTTGTTTTTCTCCTTTCTTACCTCCCCAGCTGCTATAATTTGATCTCCATTTCTGACTTATCAAAATGTGTTGTGATATTCTATGAAGTCTAATTTGGTCTCATATACCTTGCAATTACGTTGGTCAGCTATTTCTGTGTAACAAACAAGTTCCAAATTCCATTGGCATGCAATATTGAAATTTGTTTCGTATGTGTCTGTGGATTGGCTGGAGTGGCTCTGTTGATCTTGGCTGGGCTTTTTCAGGCATCCATGGACTGGGGCTTGGATGGAGTAGGTAGATAGAATTAGCTTGCCAGCACTGATTCAAATTTAAGTTCTGCCAATAAGGCAGGTAGCCTTGTTTTCTGTGTTTCCCATCCTTCTAGACTAGTGGACTGGACAGATCATGAAGACTGCAGGAGTATAAGGCAGAAAACTAGAGCATTTAGTGTTTGTAAGATTAGATTCAGAACTCGAACACTACCAAGTCCATTCAAATTCCACTGGCTAAAAAAAGTCACATAATTGAATGCACAGGCAAGAAACATGAAGATATACTCAGCCTTTAGTGCAAGGAAATGCATTATTAGGTGGCAGCAGATGTGGCTATAAGGATAAAAAATTGGAGCCAATAACTCAGTTTATTTAATACCACATTTTAACTTAGGTTTTGGTAATCAATTCGATTAATAGATTAAATTTTCCCCATATCAGAATCTTTGCACATAATATTCCCACTCTCTGGGATGTCATTCCATCTGGTATTTGGGTGACTGTGTTTTGTGCAAGATTCATCTCTTCAGAAGTATCTTTTCTGACCCTTATGGGATAATCAGCAAGCTCCACTTACTTTTTCACAGTACCCTCTTGTTTCTGTACTGCAATTTTGTAGTATGCTGTGTATTATTTTATTTGTGTTTTTGGATATTTCTTTCTCTAGAATTCAAGCTTCATCAAAGCAAAGAGTAGGTTTGTCATTTTTTCACTGTTTCTCAGCACCTAATGCAAGTTCTTGTGTATGGTATTTAATCAATAAATATTTGTTGAGTAAATAAAATAAAAAATATGATTGGGCTTTTTTTTTAATTTTTAAATTATAGAAAAGAGGTAGACTCAAAACATTATATCTAGATTTTTATGCCCCAGATATTTCTTTGCTGTGGTTAAAAGGGGGAGGCTGATAAGGTGGTTATTAAGCATAATGAAGAATATTTTTTCTTTTCTTTTCTTTCCTTTTAGTGTCAATAGCCCATTACTGTTAGAAAAATTTCATTCTTTAGCCTATGATGTAATAACATCACAAAATCAAAGAGACCAGTTAGAACATTATTGGAATGGTAGAGATGAGATAATGACTTGGAGTAGATTGGCAAAACAAGAGATTTGGGAGGAAGATGGGGAGTTCTACCTTGAACATGTAGACTTTAAGGGGATTATAAAATATCTAGTAGATCATTGGAAATGTAAGCTAAAGAATAAATTTGTTAGAAGCTAAATAGATAGTAATTGTAGCCATGGCAATAACTAATATTATCTCTATGGAATAGAGAGAGAATGAAAGATGTTTTAGAATTTGGCCCTAAAATGCTCCAACATTTAAAGTTTAGTTAATGAAGATGAAAGAAGGAAAGAAAATGAGAATACACAGTTAGAAAGCTAGGAGGAGCACTATGCTATCACAAATCACAATGGAAGACATGTTTTCTGAAACAGAAATCGGTAAACTGGATGACTGCTATTGAAAGGTTAAATACAATGTGAGAAAGAGTATACACTGGATATGGGCATACTTTATGCTAACAAGAGCATAGCAGAGGAGTCCTGTGGATGGAAGCTAGAATGGAGTGGTCGCGTGCGCTAAGTCGCTTCAGTTGTGTTTGACTCTTTGCGACCCTGTGGACTGTAGCCCTCCAGGCTCTTCTGTTCATGTGATTCCGCAGGCAAGAATACTGGAGTGGGTTGCCATGTCCTCCTCCAGGGATCCTTCCAGACCCAGGGATCAAACCTGCATTTCTTATGTCTCCTGCATTGGAAGGTGTGTCCTTACCACTATTGCCACCTGAGAAGCCCCAGAATGGAGTAGACTGCACATTAAATGAGGGCCAGAAAGAAAGTCAGCAGGTGTAGATTTCTCTCTGAACAGTTTTCCCAGGAAGGGGAAGAAGTATGCATACAAAATTATCATTTCTCCATATGCCTTATATTGCTTCTGGACTATCTTTGTTTGTTTTTTCTTCTTTGTCACATGAAGTAGTCAAATATCTAGATATGGACTAGTTAACCCCTGGGCTTGAATCTTTGCCCGAGAAATTACCAGTTATTTTACTAAACCTCTAAACCTCATTTCTTCATATATAAAAATGGGGATAATAATACCAAATTTACTGATGTCCACAAGTGTCAAAGACATAATTAATGAGAAAATGACTGTAATAGAGAACATGGTTTGTAAAAATTTGATTTTAAAGTGGTAAATTTCAAATACTATAAAAACAGAGTACATGTTGTCAAGGGCTTCCCAGGCGGTGACAGTGGCATAGAAACTGCCTCCACATGAAGGTTCAGTCCCTGGGTTGGGAAGATCTGGAGAAGGGCATGGCAACTCGCTCCAGTGTTCTTGCCTGCAGAATCCCATGGACTGAGGACCCTGGTGGTCTATAGTCCACGGGGTCACAAAGAGTAGAACATGACCAGAGTAACTTCGCATGCAGGCACACTTTGTCAAAGAGAGGGCCTTTTAAGATATTGTTAAAATTAACATATTTTCTTGTCTTTAACTTTGGTACTTTGATTCTGTACTTTGTTTTACTTTTCTGTAATAGTATTTTCATTTCTCTTCACTTTCACTCTCTTCATTAGTATCTATTCCATCAAGATTTGGAAACATTTTATGCTCTTTGTTCTCCCTTTGACTTTCTGATTAGCTAAATTTTTATCCCTGGTACCTTCTCTTATCCTTACATATTAGTTGCAGTTATACAGTGATGTGGATGATTCTCCAAACTGCATTTCCTTCCCTTAATCCCAGTCTCTCTGGCTAGGTGTTTATGTCATTTGGTACTTAACTCTTGGGGGGCCTATTAATAGTAAATGCTAGACAAAATGGTTTAGTAGCTTACTCTCACATAGCATATATTTTATGCTGGACACTTATTCTTTGTCAATCAATGTCATGTATAACACCGTTTTTTCCTTATAATAACCCTATGAAGTATGTAATTAGTATAGTCATTTTGTTGATAAAGAAACTAAGGCATAGAGAGGTTGAGAAATTCGTCCAATTTACACAGTTACTAAGTATTGAAATTATGCTCTGTAGGTTCATAGACTCTTGTCACAACTCCTAAATTCAAAAGTTCTAACAACTATACATTTTAAGATTCACTTCTGGCAAAAAGAAAAAAAAATCTGACTTTAGCATGAGAGTCCAGGTGCTTAAGACGGCAGTACTATCAGGAAAAACTTGTCTGGATAAGGGGACCCAAACATATTTGCAGGTGGCAGAGAAGGTCCTCATGGAAGAAAAAGAAAATACGTTATTTTGACACATGTATTCTTTTAAATTTATTTTTTTAAATTTAATTTAATTTAATTTTTTTTTAACTTTACAATATTGTATTGGTTTTGCCATATATCAAAATGAATCGGCCACAGGTACACATGTGTTCCCCATCCTGACCCCTCCTCCCTCCTCCCTCCTCCCTCCCCGTACCATCCCTCTGGGTCATCCCAGTGCACCAGCTCCAAGCATCCAGTATCGTGCATCGAACCTGGACTGGCGACTCGTTTCATATATGATATTATACATGTTGGAGGATAATGCTTTATAATATTTTATATTGGTTTCTGTCCTATATCAGTGTGAATCAGGTATACATATGGCCCCTTTCTCTTGAACCTCCCTCTCACCTCTCACATCCCTTTAGGTTGTCACAGAGCATGGGGTTCGACCTCCCTGTGTCACACAGCAAATTCCCACTGGCCATGTCTTTTACATATGGTAATGTATATGTTTCAGTGCTATTATCTCAATTCATCCCACCCTCTACTTCCCTAACTGTGACACATATTTTTCACTGTATTTTTCCTACCTGAAACTGCTAGCTTCTGAGTATTCAGTGATGAACTCAATATAATCTCTGGCCTCATGGAGTCCATATTCTGTAGAGGATAGAAAGAGATTTCAAGGGAAGCAGGAGGAGATGGGATTTAAGCAGCATGATGCGAAGTATGGTCCACTGATGATAGCATCAGCACCACCTGGGAGCCTGGCAGAAATATAAATTCCAGGCCCACTGCATCAAAACCTCTACCAGTGAGACCGTGGAATTTGTGTATTAACATACTTTTTATCGGATTCCTATGCACATTGAAGTGTAAGAATCACCGGTCTTGAGCACACGTAGATGGATCAGCCTTATTAGGGAGGAAGAGACAAATGGGAAGAGACAGTGAAATTCTGAGGTGTGCTGAAATGAGACAAGGTAGATTACATCAGAAGATGTTCATTTTTCATTGAAGAAGGAGTGAGGTCATCTGCTGAACATATTCTGCCTACCTTTCATCTCTCTGCAGGTCTGTCTCCCATTAAGTCCCTACATAATTTGCACTCTAGCCAGTGTTTCTTAAGCACAATAGCACCTTTCTGTCTTGTAGTCTTTCCCTTTTATCTTAAGAGCCTTCTTTTTCCTCTTAATTTATTAGGGTGTTCCCTTCCCTCTTGAGTCAGTGTGGCCTTCTCCTAGAAATGCCTTTCCTATAAATTCCTGCTGTAGCCTGTAGAATATAGGTTTCCTACAGCATAGACTCTGGAGCCAGTGAATGGGCTTATATCAACACTACAATTTAACATGTAATTTGGGAGAAAGTTAGCTAAGTTTTCTGAACTTCAGTTTCTTCATTGTAAATTAGAGATGATAATAGTATCCACCTCACAGGTGTACTTGGCACATGATAAGCAACCTTTAAATATTAGCATTTATTTTTTATTACCTATTTTATATTTGCCCTCAGCATATGCTACCTGTATGGTTATTTTCTATATATCTATATGCAAACATATGTGTATCATATATATATATCACATAATATATATATGTCATATATATATATATATATATATATATATATATGTCACATACATACATCCACACACAGATTCTCTTTCCACTGGAAAGCAAAGGCTGAATTTTCATTGCACAACTCAATCTATCTCCAGATAGCCATCTGGGGACTTCACAAATGGGTTGAATAAATGATGATGTACTTGTTTTCCATTTGCCGTTTTCTATTTTGAGTTCTGGGCCAGACCATCGCTGTTAATGTATCTAACACAGCATCTCAAAATTGTGTTCATATTGTTGTTTTAATAGTTTCATTATTAGCTTCAGAGGAGAAAACAGTGATATGATGAGAACACAGCCTTGAATTTGAACACATCTGTTTCAGGGTTTTTTAAGCTCAGCACTATTAGTGCTTTAAGGCGCCAATTGTATTGCCAGTCTTTAATTATACAGAAGACAATTATTTGTCCTCTATCTATCACAGGATGTTTGGCAGTATCCAGAGCCTCTATATCCTGGATGCTACTAGTTCCCCTGTTTCACTTGTGAAGACAATAAATGTGTCTAGACATTACCAAAGTCCCCTAAACGACAAAAATTGCCCCTGCTGCTGCTGCTGCTAAGTCACTTCAGTCGTGTCCGACTCTGTGCGACCGCAGAAACGGCAGCCCACTGAGAACAAATGGTCTACCATTGATCTATTTCTATCTGAGCTTTGTCATTTTTTAGCTCTTCAAAATCTTAGTTAGGTCACTCCACTACTGTCAGCATCAGATCCCTCATCTATAATATGTGCAACATAACGTGTATAACATGTTTTTTCCTTATAACCCTATGAGGACTTATTGTATATTTATAGTTATATATTGCAGAGGAGTTTTGTGAGGACTAAATGAGATGCTATATTGTAGTGTCTCATACAGAAGTTATCAATAATACAATTTGTTCATCTTGATTTCAGATGCCTCTATTGTCTATTGAGGCAGAACAAGAGAAAATGCCAAAGACACCTGAAGGGTGGGAAAAGATCATGCCCATTTCTAACACTCTTACTTCTCTCCCACCTTGGCATCACTTTCCACTCAATTTGACCCGCCTTTGCTGTGGGAGCTGAAATTGGCACAGTATTAAGTAAACTTCACGCACCACCTGTCTCTTCTGGCAGTCTAAACTTAAAGAGAGACAGGTCAGAAGTGGAAGGAGAAAAACAAAAGACAACAACCAAAACACAGAAGCAGCCAGGAGTAGTGGCATTTTGTAGTTAGAGTGAATTCTTTGTCTTTAGGGAAAACATTTCTCTAGTGGCTTCAAAAGTTTCAAGTATCTAGACCAAATTTGAGGGATACTAGTTTTTATACTTGAAGAAAATAATATTCCTTAAATGGAGAACTTAATCATTATAGAAGGTAGAATATTAAATATTCCCTTTATAGCTTAGTAGATTAATATAACTGCTAACCATGTAGAGTGAAATTTTTCTTAAGAAATTGCTTGATTCAGCAAACCAATTCTATCTTTTTATGGTATTGAAACTATAAATAAAATATTACAATTATTGAAATAATCATGAATGCCTTAGAAATATAGACTGAAATTAAATAAGTCGAAGGATGTAGATATGGGGTCCTTTCCCAAAGGATGTGGTAGTTCTTAGATGTAATGGAAGACTTGATTGACCAAGTTGCTGAAGAATTGAGCTATACTGTTAAACTTGAATAAGTTTAAACAATTTCCAAGTTTGGGTATATCTGTACATTTTCTTGACGTAAGAAAGAAAACACCCTGAGACTTTCCTTGCCAACAGATGTTCTTGAAATGCTTCAGGGATCTGCAGTCTCACGAAGACTGAGTAATGAAGAGATAGAAAACATACCATCAAAAAAGAGCCAGAAAACTGTGTTTAAGGTTAAGTTCCAGAGACCCACTGATTTTCTTATATTTATTTCTGTTTGATAGAAGCCAAGCACAAAATTATCTAGATAATTTAGAGTTTATTAAAGTAAGATTGATTTTTTAATTGTAAAATATAATTTAAGATCATTAGAGTTCTTTCTGTAATAATAAATTGCTGAGCTGGTATTAAAATATTTGTCTACTTAATACAGTTAGCCTAAATTCCTAAGGGAGCCTTGTAAACATGTGCATGAATATAGTGTTCTATAACTTCCCCTTTCCTTTCTCCCTCCATCCCTCCCTCTCTCCCTTACTTCTATTCTTCAAGCCTATCTAGATTCCACAAATATTTATTGACTATATCAACCTGTTTCAGATAGTTTGACCACTGTTGATAAAAAGTGAGTTATTTCAACACTAAAACATAATGTCTTTGATACTAAATGTGCTATAGACACATTGCTGAGATACAAAATATGAATTTTCTAGTTACTCGATGTCTAGCTGTTTTCATTAATTTTAGAATAGAACTCAAACATAAACTGCCACCAAAATAATTTGAAGCTATTTTAATTTGTTTCAAAATAATAATTTGAAAGGCCTCATCTGTCTTTCTTTATTTCAAAAGGATTATAAGGAGAGAAAGGAAATATTAATAATCTCATGATTGATCATAAATGACAGGTAAAAGAGACTTCCCTGGAGGTCCAATGGTTAAGACTCTGTTTCTTGGCAGAGGACATAAATTCAATCCCTGGTTGGGGAACTAGGATCCTGTTGCACAGAGTGGCCAAAAAAAGGTAGATAAAGTGACAGCGTCAATTTATCTACCCTGGCCCTTACACATACACACATACATACACTGAAACATACCAACAAATATATAGAATCCTCTATTCACTCCTGTTCTGGTTTATTATACAATGATTTTTAAGACTAGTTTATTGCTACAGTGGAAAACTTTACTTAATAGAGAAAGCACAGGTTTGTCTGTGATGCAAAAAGAATTTTTGTCCTGTGGTTTAATTAACGATTTGCAGGTAATGTTCTCTCTGATTCCAACTACTCGTTTTTATAATTACTTCTCTATATTGCTCTGGGACTAGAATTTCTTGACCTTTCATATGAGAAACAAAAGTGAAGTATTTTGCACTTGACTTTCCTATTTTAGCTGTATTTTTCTGAAATTACTAAGAAAACTTGCTCAGATTGTATATCATAGACTTTATAGGAAAATAAATAGGAATGGCCTTGGCCTTTCCCATGATTGCTATATATTAAAAATATATTTAGTTCACTGTCATTTAATTAGAATGTTGTAAATATTTCCTACTTCAAATATCTCTCAGGCACACACACACACACACACACACTCACACACAAAGGCATGATAAAAATTCTGACTTAAGAATTTATACTTGAAATTATTCTGACTATATGCAGTCATTCTGTATATATCTAAACATTTATAAACAAAAGTATTTAAGCATTAAAAAAAATAAACATTTTGTATATATGCATATAATTATATATTTGCCGTTATCTATCATATATTTACAATTTTATGTATGTAATTTTATATATTTGCAATTATGATTATGCATAAATACATAATTATATATTTGCAATTATATATGTTTGCACATATATTTGCAAATTATAGTTGTTGCTACATTTTATACATTTGAAAGTATTTTTCATATAATTTAAATCTCAAAAATTTTTCTCCATGCTTGATAAAGAAGGAAACAAAGCATAATTTGGTTAAATAGTTTATTTAGGGTCACATAAGCAGACATGCTTAACCTGAGACTAGAATTTGAAGTTTCTGCTTCCTAGCTTCATGACATTTCTGCTACAAGTTCTTTTGCTGGTTGAGGATGTTATAATGCTTGTAAGGGCAGAACTCAGGAGACTGACTTGCGTCCAATTAGGTAAGCTGGATATAATCAATGTATAATGGATAGTATAACCTTGACAAAGAACACTATTAACTTAAATCACATTTTATGTATATCCTTCCAATCAACACAGGCAGGCAAATTTCCTTTCATTCTCTGAATGCCCTTTTTTGGATTTTAAATGTTTTGCCTTTCTATTCTCTTCATCTCCCCATACTGCATACCCCTCTGCCTGCCATACCTTGCCTTTTTCTGGGCAGTGTTCTCAGTTTAGAGTGTGTGTGTGTGTGTGTGTGCGCGTATCTACACGTGTGTGCACTCAGAACTGTGTGTGTGCATGTGCTTTTTCTTGTTTATTGTGATGTACTGCATCCCAGATTCTGTTTTTGTTTGGAGTGCTTTATAGATTGTTATTAACATTCTCATTAAAGCTCTTTACAAATACAGTGCAAAATTCAAGCTTCCTACCTGCCATGAAGCAGGTAGACAGAGAGGCTAACTATTCATCTTTGCATTTCTAATCTTCCTCAAGGAAAAATAAAAGAGGTGTGAGTTTAGAAAACACAGACAAGGTGAATACAAAATGCTCGCTATTCTGAGACAGATGTCAGTGAATCAAGTCAATTGAAGAATAACTATGAAACAGTAAAAAAAAGCTATTGTGCTGGGAAAACAGAACCAACATGATCCTGCACAACAACTTTAAAAGAGCTGTTTCCTGTACTGATCTGCTATTGTTCCTTTATATGAGATGTAAGCTTGGGTAATTTGAAATGAGAGCCAGAAGCCTTCACTTGATCTTAAAAAAAGGGGAAAAAGAAAATGCTAAAATAAATTTTTTTATTTCACTTGGCAAGAACAAATTATGCAATTTTTATCACTTACTGAACAACTCTAAACTCGGTGCAAAATATCACTTAACCTCTCTAACTTGTTGAGTAACATTTGAAAACAGAGCTGCACCATCTTTGTGACTGGGCCGCCATAGGTGCCATAGATTGTGGCCGACCCATCTACGAGTTGGACTTTGGTCATAGAGCCATGCATTAGGGTTCAGAGAATTGTGGCTGTCATCCAGATTTCTCTGAGTTGTATTATTTCATAGAACTGTGTGTACACTGTGATATTAACATGCCAGGGGTTTTAGTTTAAATTGATAATCATAAGTAGATTAAGCTTTAGTGATACAGCTGATATTTTAATAAAAAAAATAAGGTCCTATAAAATATCTGGGGAAGATTTGGCTATATAAAAGAAAGTATAGTCAAGTTTTGTTATTAATATCATTAATATGATAGATTTACACTGGTGATCTGATAAATCTTGCCTAATCTCTCAGTAAAACACATATAAACACCCTGTGAAAAATGCTATTTGACACTCCCAACTGGGAATAGTTGGTACTTATGAAAGCTTTCCAAGATAGGCTTCTAACATTTTTTCCTTCGTTCTTATCTGATTCATATTTTAATAACTTGAATCAAGGAGGAAAATGAAAAACTGGCCACTAGAGGTGTCACAACTTACTCTGGAAATAAAACCAATATATCATCTAATTTCAAAGAATACTAAAAAAAATTCTATTTCTGAACCTGAGTACTTTTAAGCCTGACAAGTATGAGCAAAGTAATGATCTTTTAGCGACAGTCATGAGATATAGACTGTGTAAAGCAAAAGAGAAGTAAAGAAATTTGACTGTAGTGCAATAAAGAAGCTCATTTGTTATTTTCAAGTTTCTTCTTATCTTAGTAACCATATCATCAAGGATTGTTCTAACCATGAGAGTCTAGTAGATTAGCATGATCTCACAGAGGTACTCCTTGTGAATAGCCTAAACTCTGATGAGTCAATTCAACAAAAATTAAGAGGACATCTCATTTATGTCAGGTCTTGTATGGGAACTCATGGTCAGAGCTGCTATTGTCCTAATGACAGTAGAAGGAGTAAAAGAGCATAGGAATTCTTTTATATGTAGTAGTTAGACTTTTGAGTATTGGCATGGCCTTCACCCAACCTAATACTGCAAACGGCAGTGAGCTATCAGCAATTCTTATCTCCCAGGAGCCTCATTCTGCATCAGCTATGCTAACCACAAAACTTGGGAGAACTAGGGAACTCTAGTTCCTATGGGCGGTGGGTGGGGGCAGGCACTACATCTACTCGCACATTTGCATCCTTATCTCATATATTGTTTTCACTGTTTATAATCTGCTAGTAAACTGAGGCAAAATCAATGTGCAGCAGGTGAAAAGCATTTTAACCATATTCCGATTGAAATAGATCTTCATGGCTCACTTTGGCTCACATTTTTCTGGGTGCTCCTGAATATGCAAGAACATGAGTTCTAAATGGCAAATACTTAAGCTTTTGACATTTGCTGTTCAATTTACACCCAAAGATTTTATTTTGGTCAACAAAATGAAAGAAATCTGTCAAATAGTTGTGTTTTTTTTTTTTTTTTAATAGAAACTGACTCCAATTCATCATGTGATTAATTACACGTGAACACTTAATACAGGAGTTATGTACAGGGCTTCTCTGGTGACTCAGACAGTAAAGAATCTGCCTGCAAGGCAGGAGACCTGGTTTCAATCTCTGTGTTGGGAAGATCCCCTGGAGAAGGAAATGGCTACCTACCCTAGAATTCTACCCTGGAAAATTCCAGGGACAAAGGAGCCTGGTTGGGCTACATACAGTCCATGGGGTCACAAGTAGTTGGACATGACTGAGTGACTAACACTTTAGATATATAGACCCCTCAGCTTTCTCTTTGATTCTGTATGACTCTTTTTTTAAGACCACAGTAAAATCAATTGTGAAATCATAAATAAGATTTTCTGGCTCACATTTTTGATATTTTAGATGGTATATTGTGTTCAACAAGTAAAAGTCTTTTCATCTGGACATAATTTTGAATCTAATTATAGTATATTTGATCTTTACATACAGACAAATTATTTAAAGAAAGAAAATAGAGTAAGTGTACTATACACTTAGCTGGTGAGTCCCAGTACCTTTTTCATCTGCTGTTCCTAATCTGGAACAGAAGAGTTAAATTATTTGCCCAAGATAGCAAAGAGGCCATCAATCTTGTCTAGATTATAACTGAAAATTCTCACAAAGTACTCTTTTCTATTTATACTATGTGCTAAGTAGTATGAATATATTCACCATATTTGAAAAACTAGTTTATTGAAATACTAAAAGCCAAACTTGACAAAGGCAGGGAATGCCAATCCTGAAACATAATCATTATCAAAACTAATCATATCACTTTTATATAAAGATAAATTGTAGTTTACTAGATAGGTTTATTCATTAGAATAAATATTTTTATCTACTTATATGGTTACTTCCCATTATTCAAAGTAGTGGAATATCAAAAAGGATCAAACCTAGTCTTGGACACTGTATAAATTAAGTCGTTTCAGTCATGTCCAACTCTGTGCGACCCCATAGATAGCAGCCCACCAGGCTCCCCTGTCTCTGGGATTCTCCAGGCAAAAATACTGGAGTGGGTTGCCATTTCCTTCTCCAATGCATGAAAGTGAAAAGTGAAAGTGAAGTCGCTCAGTCGTGTCCGACTCTTGACCACCCCATGGACTGCAGCCTACAGGGCTCCTCCATCCATTGGATTTTCCAGGCAAGAGTACTACAGTGGGGTGCCATCACCTTCTCCGATAAATTCACCAAGCAAACTTAAAATTCTAAAACTAAACTGGAAAACTTTTCAACCCTGTGGACTGTAGCCCACCAGGCTCCTCTGTCCAGGGAATTCTCCAAGAAAGAACACTGGAGTGGGTTGCCATTTCCTTCTCCAGGGCATCTTCCTGACCCAGGGATCCAACCTGGGTCTCTTGCACTGCAGGCAGATTCTTTACCATCTCAGCTACAAGGAAGTCCAAAGTATAATTATATTATTTAAATTCTAGAGAAATATTTAAAGTTAACTTCAGTCAAATTCTGAAGACTCTCCCCCAAAGTCCTAGAGTCCTTTAGTGTAATTCTTTTATTTATGCAGATGTTTTATTTGTTAAACATCTGCCTTAAATTTATCCAAGGCCACTACTAGCCTGGCTTCCCAGGTGGCTAGGTGGTAAAGAATTCACCTGCCAAGCAGGAGACATAGGTTTGATCACTGGGTGTGGAAGATCCCCTGGAGAAGGAAATGGCAACCCAATCTAGTATTTTTGCCTGGGAACTCCCATGGACATTAAAGCCTGACGGGCTACCATCCATGGGATTGCCAAAGTGTCAGTCACAACTTAGTGATTAAACAACAACTACTTAACTTAGCATTCCATTGCTAGCCTATCTGGTATCTGTACAGATAGAAAAAGTACCCATTCTGGGTAATTAATTAGGAAAAAGCCTTCGTTTTGGTAGAAGCACTCCCATGGACACAGTGCTTGGTGAGATGAGCACTGGCTAAATTTGAGTCCCCACTCATAGCCCCAGCTGGTGCCTTTCTGCTGTATTTGGTATGCATAAGGGTCCTGAGTTCACCCTCTGCTATATGATCATTATCTGCATTCTCAATTTTTAAAAAAATTCTTGTCCTTTTGTAAGAAACACCGGATAACCGATGGATTCCTTACCCTTATTTTTTTTTTTTCCTTACCCTTATTTTAAATCTCTGCAGCCAAGATTCTAGCTTTATACATGCTTGCATTTATCAAGAAAAGGACAGCAGCAAAAAGACAAAGCTAAACTCTTTAAGAGATAACTTTGCAAAATGTGGAAATTTAAAGAGAATAAAAAAGCAGAAATCACCACTGGGATCAAACAATGAAAACTTTTAAATATTTTAGCTTAAATTCAATCCCATGAAGGTACACATGAAATATTTATACTTTAATGTCCCCAAAATAGTTTAATCTCATCTGCCAAGCCACAGCCACAGCAGAGTACTATGTCCCAGGGTTGGGCAATGTGCTGAACTCAGCAGGTTGGGCTCAGTTTCCATAGACAAGAGGATATGCCCTACAGGCTTAGAGGAAAAGTGTATAAATGAGCATCTCCCTCAGCCCTCACCTGCAGAGTTCTCTTAGAAATGTTAAAGAATTTTCTATTTAGATCTCTGCATTTATTATTCCTTCATTGATACTAGTGGGAGAGTCAGTATTTGTAGAATTACTACACAATTGCTATACAAACAAACTAATAATCAATTTTGAAGTACCATCTATAATTAAAGTTATAAAGTTGCTTCAAAATTTAACTGTTATTAATAACTAGCAATGAGAAGAGTTTTTAGAATGGAAGGATAGTAGAGTAAATCAATCTTAATTCATTTATCAGTTACTCAGAATAACACCATGATAAATAATTATCACCTAGAGGTGACTGGTTGTACCATTTCCTTTCAAGTGATATTTGTGACATATTATCAGCCTACACAACTTAAAAGCTTACACATGTTTTTCTCATTTGTATAATCTAATCAAAGGTGCAAACCCTGGATCTACGCCAATGCAAACCTTCCCTTGTTACCGAGTTGCAGCCTGCACGGTCCATCTGGAGTTGCTGGTCTGCTTGATGTCAAACGACAGGTCCTACCGGCTCAGAAGATGAAAGGATGTTCAGGCCACGTGTCTGGGGATGACAGTTCTCTTTGTGATGAACCACAGAGTCACAGCTTGTTAAATAAGCCTGTGACAGTGATAAAAGACAAAGCCATCAGTTCATAGCAGAATATGGGCTATCTGCCCATGACAAACCATGCTATCTCTACTCACACAGGCTGACATTTCATAAAGCATTCCCACAAGTGGTAGCTAGAAATAGTCTCTGAAGACAGCCCCAAAAGAGAGTAATAGCTTGCCGCTTATCTTCGAGCAAATGAATGGAAAAAACCTGGAGTGCAAAATGTAGTTCTCTTAGCCTCAAAGATAAAGGTGACTTCCTACTTAGAACAATTTTTATGGTAGGCCTGTGTCACTTAGGCCTAAATGTCACATAACATTAAAAATTTGAGCAGTGTCATAAAGACGGCTATGAGGCCTTTGCTTTTAAATACATGTTGATTTTAAACTCCTCTTATATTCTCATAATTCCATAGGCCCACTTTACATGACTGCTTCTGTCTATTCAGAAATAATGCATCTATTAACCAAATAATATTAAAAGAACAATAATAAGACCTGTTACCTAGTCAGTGCTTACAATGTTCTGGACAGAGTGCTAGTCGCACAATAAACAGCTCAATGAATCCTAGAACCCATCTATCGTCTACAAACAACTGGATGTACCATTTCCTTTCAAGTTAGAGTACTATTGTACCTGTTTTGCAAATCAGGAAACTGAGACCCAAAGAAATAATTTACCCAGGTTAGTCCATGGATGATTCAAAGATTGGAATGTGAGACTCATAATTTATCATTTCTATCCCATGAGAATAGTAACAAATACTGTGGACCACATGATAAATACATGGATTTAAAAAATGTGAGGTCTAAAGCCTTGTACCTCATTTTTGATGAACTTAGTGTTGAAATTGTTAGGTCCAGGTATTTTAGGTAGGTTCAGATATATCAAAATAACTGACGTATCTAATTATGCCAGAGAAATATCTTCCAGATGTTTTGCAGATGGTTATTCAGAATAAGGAAACATTTAAATAATATTTAGGGACTTCCCTGGCAGCCCCATGGTTAAAACTTTGCCTTCCAGTGTAGGGTGTCTGGGTTCAATACCTAGTCAAGTCCCTAAGATCCCACATGCCTCTTGGCCAAAACCCCAAATGTAAGACAGAAGCAATGCTGTAACAAGTTCAATAAAGACTTTATAAATGGTCCACATCAGAAAAGTAAATAAAGTAACATTCAACCATCCCTTTTCCTTGACTTCTTTTTCCTTCCTCCCATTTCCCTAGCTTCTTTCTAGCCATCTGACTTTCACCCCGTTGTTTTTCGCCTGATTCCCTCACACCTTAGGCTGTCCATGATGCCTTTGGCCCCTTGTCTTCCTGATCAGCCATTGTACACACACACACACAACTTAAAGGCAGGGTGGCAAGTTCTATTTAATCACAGGACGGTTTCACATTGTTCCATAATTGTTTTGTATATGTAAGTTTCACCTCTCTTCCCTACAAATTTCTTGAGAATGTAAATGGGTCAGACACTTCCTTTGTCCATGTATCAGACTTTGCAGAGCCTTGGACAACCAGAAGACACTCAGTGAATGGTTACCCAAGTGAAGTGCTTTTTTTAGCAAGTGGATTCAAAGACCAAAGAGGAGACTGTACCCCTGATGTTAGGAAACAATAATACCTGACAAATATAAATTCTTAATAAGCTCTCAGTAGCAATAGAAGTTTGCTTTGGGAAAAAAATTACTTTATGGTAGACTAAAATTGAAAAAAAAATCATTTCAATCCAGTGGTTCCTACTGTTCTAAAGGGATTGCTGCTATATTGGTTTTGATAGCCACCTTAATTCAACATGCTAATGATAGGCTTGTAATAGAATTTACAGACATATTAGGATGCAAAGCTTAGTACCTAAGAACACTGTTTTAATTATAAAATGACAAAATAAGAAATTTTCAGGCTGGAATTGGACTTTCAGGTCTAAGTACTTAATCTTAACTGATTCCCATCTTCATATTTCAACCAATTCAATCAAGTCATACATACACACACACACACACACACACACACACACACATGCATGTGCGTGAGAGAAGGGGTTCTCTGGAGGTTCAGTGGTAAAAAAAGTCTGTCTGCCAATGCAGGAGATATGTGTTTGATCCTTGGGTTGGGAAGATCCCCTGGAGAAGGGAATGGCTGCACACTCTGGTATTCTTGCTTGAAGAATCCCATGGACAGAAGAGCCTGGTGGGCTGCAGTCCATGGGATTGCAAAATGAGTTGGACATGACTTAGTGACTAAACAACAAGAAGAAGAATATTTATGAGAGAGAGCAAGAGAAGGAGGGGGAGTGAGGTGGGACTTGAAATGCCAAGCATTTAAAAAAATATTTTCAGTTGATTTTGATGTGTATTCAGAGTCAGCAGTGATGTAGTTTAATCACAGATCGGTTCTAGAGTCGCTTGTATAACATGCCTTCCCAAGATCAAGCAACCTATTTTTTTTAACACCTTCAAACAACAGAGCGGTCAGTGTACATCATTACACTCCTGAACTAAAAACCTTGGTCACTTGTAAAATGTAGTATTTACAACCAGAAAATCACCTCTGATTAAAGCATACAAGGCTTTATATCTCAAAATTAGTGTATTTGAAACATTTACTTCATAATTTAAAAAATATACTAGATAATATAACTTTAAATCCAATTTCTTATTCTCAGTGAGAGAACTGGAGAAATCAAGTGGAAGATGGCTAAGAAAAGAGTCTCAAAAACAAAACAATAGGAAAAGGAGAACAAGAGATTAAGTTGGAAAAATAATCATTACCTAGCACATTATTCTGCATGTTTGATCATATCCTTTGCTTAATTTTCAACAGCCAGCTTTAAGTCACAGAAAAAGAACACTAAAAATCTGAGTTGTTTAAGAATGCTGGCCTGCTTGATAAACTTACTTGCTAGTGAAATGAACTAATACTTCTTGAATATCTGCTATGTGAAAGACACTGTTAGAAAAATGACTTCCTGAAAGGTAGCAGGACTAGCCAGTATATGGAGGCCCTGACAAAATTAAAAAGGCTTGTTGAGGAGGACTAGTCTGGTTTGAAAGAGACCAGAGACAACCTATAGCTAGAGACAGAGACAGAAAAACATATCAATGTCTGAGGAGAATGGTAAAAGCAGTGAAAAATGATTCTAAGTGGGAAGGGAGCTTGGCCTCCTGTCATAGAAGAAGAATAAAGGTCATTAGAAAATATTAATAATTACCCACTTAGGAAGACAACCTTCTGAATGATTTGATAATATTGAACTAATGATTTCTATCTTTTCCTTGACCAAGAATCATATTATTATCCCCAAATTGGAGTTTACAGAAAGGATGGGAAGGATGATATTGCAAGTGGAAGATAATGTGAATTTAAGTTGTAGTTATTTAAAGTTCTCCTGGATAGGGCCCAAGAAGATCATCAGACACTGTGCTATATATAATCAAAGATATCAAAGGGATTAAGGTATCCTTTTCCAACAGACATGTTCATAAGGAGATAATAAGGAACAATAAAGTTCAACATCTCAGAAAAGTTGTCATGAGATTACAGAATATTAATTGCCTAAGAATTTGAGTTGTTCAGATAATATTGTCTCTGAGTCTCAAAGAGGTACAGATCCCTTCAATTGGAAAGGACAGAAATCTGAAGGCAAAAACCTCATATAACTCGAAGGCAACATTCCAAGTGAGAAACATTTTGTCACTAAATGCTTAGAGGCAGAGTCCTAAAACAGTCATATTAAATGATTTATTTGTTAGGAATGGGATATTTGGAAAGGATAGCTAGGTTTAGGTACTAGAAAACATGCTGAATAGTTTGGGCTTTATTTTAGAAACAACGGGGACCCATGAAAATGAAAATGTTAGTCGCTCAATTGTGTCCGACTTTTTGTGATTCCATGGGCTGCAGCCCACCAGGCTCCTCTGTCCATGGAATTCTCCAGGCAAAAATATAGACCGTCCTTTTAGAGGAAAGTTACTTGTGATCCAAATAGTATTAGAGAAAATTGACTTAATTATTTATATAGGATTAATGGAAGGGGAGAGAAATCGGAGCACTGAAAATCAGTTGGGAAATTGTCACAAGAGACTAAACTTAAGGATCTGAATTTGGATCATGACAGTGAAATAGAAAGAAAAGGTCCCATGCAGGAGGTATTCAATGAGTGAATTGAGATGTTGCAAATACTTCTTATTAATTTTTGTACTTCTATCATTGAACTGTGATCAGAAGTCTCAAATAAGTTGATTTGGTGAAATATTAGCTCAGTTGAAATGTGTGACAATTTGTCACTTAAAAGGTCACACAAGTCAAACCTGAAAGGCTTTCTTATCTGGATATAATTATTCAAACACAATTTGGAAGCAGCATTTTCACTTAGATGCTGCCTAGCAAAATATAGCCAGCCCTCTTATTCAGGCCTTTTCACCCGTGGATCTCATCCAAGTCAATAATGTTCCTTGGCCTCTGATGTCCTTTCCAAATACTAGCTGACAAGGAGAGAACCCTCTGTCTGTACTGAAGAGAGAAAATAGCATTAAATTCTAAGGCAATACAGATTCATTATCATTTAAAATGATTTTGAAAACACAAAGGTTATGAATTTAAAAGCTCTACTTAGCTGGTTGGGTGCTTTAGGTGGTGGTGTCCAGAGAGGTCAGTTTTGTAGGTGGCAAGAGCAACGACAGTAATGAGAAAAAAAAATAAACTGTAAAAGTCCTTAAAACAAGATAAAAACTATTTAACTTTGGAATTTTTCCAATAATTGAATATTTTCCAGGTAAATTCTGTTTATAGGGAATAGTTGAAATTTTTATTACCTAAAATATATGAATTTTAGAAGAGTATATCCCCTAATTATTTTCCAAAGATCTATTGTTAGATGATATAGGTAGAATCTTCATTTTGGTTCTATTTGCCTTACCTTCCCTGAAAGTCCCCAGGTTCATAAGGTGTAACTTTCTCATTCGTCAGTGATCTACTCTGTAATTTTTTCTATGTAAAACATTCTGGGATTATACAGGTATCTTCAGAACATCCTCTTTTCTGCTTTATTGACTATGCCAAAGCCTTTGACTGTGTGGATCACAATAAACTGTGGAAAATTCTGAAAAGGACGGGAATACCAGACCACCTGACCTGCCTCTTGAGAAATTTGAATGCAGGTCAGGAAGCAACAGTTAGAACTGGACGTGGAACAACACACTGGTTCCGAACAGGAAAAGGAGTACGTCAAGGCTGTATATTGTCACCTTGCTTATTTAACTTATATGCAGAGTACATCATGGGAAATGCTGGGCTGGAAGAAGCACAAGCTGGAATCAAGATTGCCGGGAGAAATATCAATAACCTCAGATATGCAGATGATACCACCCTTATGGCAGAAAGTGAAGAGGAACTAAAAAGCCTCTTGATGAAGGTGAAAGAGGAGAGTGAAAAAGTTGGCTTAAAACTCAACATTCAGAAAATGAAGATCATGGCATCCAGTCCCATCACTTCATGGGAAATAGACGGAGAAACAGTGGAAACAGTGTCAGACTTTATTTTTCTGGGCTCCAAAATCACTACAGATGGTGACTGCAGCCATGAAATGAAAAGACGCTTACTCCTTGGAAGGAAAGTTATGACCAACCTAGATAGCATATTAAAAAGCAGAGAGATTACTTTGCCAACAAAGGTCTGTCTAGTCAAGGCTATGGTTTTTCCTGTGGTCATGTATGGATGTGAGAGTTGCACTGTGAAGAAAGCTGAGTGTTGAAGAATTGATGCTTTTGAACTGTGGTGTTGAAAAAGACTCTTGAGAGTCCCTTGGACTGCAAGGAGATCCAACCAGTCCATTCTAAAGGAGATCAGCCCTGGGATTCTTTGGAAGGAATGATGCTAAAGCTGAAACTCCAGTACTTTGGCCACTTCATGTGAAGAGTTGACTCATTGGAGAAGATCCTGATGCTGGGAGGGATTGGGGGCAGGAAGAGAAGGAGACAACAGAGGATGAGATGGCTGGATGGCATCACTGACTCGATGGCCATGAGTCTGAGTGAACTCCAGGAGTTGGTGATGGACAGGGAGGCCTGGCGTGCTGTGATTCATAGGGTCACAAAGAGTCAGACACTACTGAGCGACTGAACTGAACTGAACTCAGAACATCCTCAGAGATGATAATCCTTCATGGAAACATGACATCTTAAATTTGGAAAATCCTTTTGAAATTATATAGCTACCTCCCACTCAAAATGGAAATACCTTCTCTGATAAAGATATCCCTGACAGAAATTATCACCCAGACTGAATGCTTTGCAAGTATTCCATTCTATAGCAATCCACTCAAAAAAAGTCTTTCTTCTATACCTATCTAAGGCATTTGTAAAATTGTTGAAAAAACAGAGCCAAATGCTGATTGCACAGTACTGGAGACCTATTAGAAACATCACAATTCCATTATTTATTTATTTTTTTCTTTTGTATTTGACCATATCTCATCACCTTGCCCATAATGACATAAGAGATTTTAAGACCTAAGTAATTAGATACTTTTGAAGTAAAAGCATTTCTAAACAGAAAAATCCAGGTGCTCCATCTAAGGAATTCTCATCTGCTGGAAGGCATTTTCATCTGATTTTCTATAGAAAACCATGAGGTTTTCCAGTCATACCATTTTATTTTCAAAGTGCAAACAACTGATCTATTTAATAATTTATTCTAGAATTTTTTCAAGGCTTCATATTAAATTCTGTAGATACATATTTATGCTATAATTTATTGATTCATTTGGTTAGATAAATATCATTAAGCATCTACTTTATACCAGCTACTCATCTAGGTTCTAGTGATGTGATGGTAAGTATATGCTCTACATTCTAGGAGCTTACAAGCTTACAAGCAAAATCAAAATTTAAATAGCCAATTTAAACACACTGGTAGAAAAGATAAGAAAGGAATAGTATGACTTTTGACGGCACATTGAAGGATCATTTATTGAGGCTAATAAATGTGTTTTAGAGGATTTTAGATCTCAACTGAGATACAATCAATAGGTGGTAGTTAAGTAAAGACAAGTATAATCAATGTGGAGGAATCAGCATGTTTGGAGGTCCTAATGATAGATTTTCAGTTCAGTGGAGAAGGTCAGAGTATGTAGAGAGAGGGTGTTGGGCTAGATTGTGGGGAAGGTGGTAGGGAGGCTGTCAGAAGAAATGAGACAAAAGAGAAGAGTACACAGAGGAGCCATAACAGCCAAGGAACATACTGTGTGAATTTAAAAGATATTGAGATATAGAAATGAGAAAGGTTGAAGGAAAGCCAGGACAATGTGGTGGCATGAATGTCGAAGGAAGACCATTTGCAAGCAGGAGTCAATTATGCCTCAGATGTATTTTAAGATATTAAGCAAGGGTTTGGGAAGGGTTTATTGGATCTGGCTACACACAGGCTCTTGGTAACTGGTGTGAACAATATCAGTGGAGGTAGATTTGCTAAATCCTAATTGTTATGGGTTGAGGAGAGACTGCAAGGGGAAACATGAGTATAAGTATAGAAAACCCTATGGATAACTTTACTGTGAATAGAGGATAGGATAATACAGTAGCTACAAAGAAATTTCAAGGGAGAATTTTTTTAAGCATAGAAATATCAAAGTTAGAAAATGTTTAAATCTTGATATAGAATTATACCAAGGAATAGAATTAGGTATAGAAAAAGGAACAAAAATAACTTATATAACAAAGATTTAAGAGAGAATAAGATCAAGATCAAGTAAAGTCACGATAGATAAGAAAAGATACACTTCATTTTAAAAGGAAGAAAGGTAAAAAAAGATGACTGTACATGCAGGGAAGTTTTTAAGTTTGTTCATAGCTATAGGAAATCAGGAAATGCTAATCTGATGCTTTCTACTTTCTCAACCACTTAAATGGAGATATATATTTAAATTCAATGTTTACAAGAGTGGAGAAGGCTTTGCAGTGAAGAGATCTGGAGGTTGGAATGGCTTGTTTTCCAATTCATTGGAAATCTTGAGAATATTAAAGCATTGACACATCATAAAAGTATCATCTAGTAGCCCTGAAGTTTCATTTAGGGATGATAACCATAAAGTTATAACTTCTGCAGTTTTGTGAAACTTATCCATCAGGGTCATTGGAGAGATTGTGAGCTGTGAGAAAAAAGCAAATATTTAGATTAAAAATGTCTAAGAAACATTGGCTAAAGTAGAATAATGGTGAGAGTTATTGGAGTTAAGACCAAAATACTAAGAGACTGAGGTAGCTGAATGATTTGTCATTGTGGAGGCAGATGTCCCTCAGCACGATTGAAGAATTGGAGTGGAAAAGAAGACAGACACTAAAATCTCCAGTGAATGAGGAATACACACACACACACACACACACATATATGTAGTTGCTTCAGTCGTATCCGACTCTGCAACTCCGTAGACGGCAGCCCACCAGGCTCCCCTGTCCCTGGGAATCTCCAGGCAAGAACACTGGAGTGGGTTGCCATTTCCTTCTATGTATATGTAAATACAGTTGGGTTGTGTATGACTGCAGTGAGGAGGACTAAGGCTTGTATTATTCACCTCCAAAGATGTGCTGTTACAAGGAAATAGAGAAACAATGTCTTGGAGTCAGTACTTGAAATCTTGATAGGAGCAGACTTTGAGATGTGGGTGAAATAGTCTCTTTTTGAGGAGTCTGCAGAAGGGCGGATGTGGGTGATAACATTTTACTTTATTTTAAAAAGTAGAAATTGGAGTTGCAGATCCAATCTCTGGTTCCTCTGGGTTTGATAAAAGATGGATGATAAGGCATTTGAAAGGTGACTGAGGTGTCCAGGATCCTCACAGTTGTGAGTGCTAGACCATTATAAGTGATTGCTTAGTGGCCACTAGCAGGTTTTGCCCCATCCCACATTAAAGAATGTTCTTACTGATATAAAGGACAAGCCAGACTAGAAAAATGTGATTCTGACTGAGAACTAATTCCTTCTCACTACTGGTTCTAATAGAACACCATGTTCCCTGCTGACTCACCAGGACTCTGTCATGCACCCTCACCAACACATGTGTCTTTACATGTGGCTTCTGGCTTGCATCATTTCCTTTTGTTGGTCTAGTTTAAACATTTGTGGAGTTCCCTGTTCTCAGCCACCGCACCAGTATTAAGTGCCATGCTAAGAAACAGAAATGTAAGATAACTTCACTGCCTTTCAAGGAAGTTAGAAACCTAAAAGATGACTAAGGAGATCTTCTCAAGGCTCTCTGATCTGGAATCTTATAAGCGGACAACTGAACTTAAAAAATAGATGGTAATTGCAATTTGTGTGGGTGTGCTCAGTTGTGTCCGACTCTTTGTGACTCAAGGGACTGTAGCCCTCCAGGCTCCTCTGTTCATGGGATTCTCCAGGCAAGAATACTGGAGTGGGTTGTCCATTTTCTTCTCCAGGGGATCTTCCCAACCCAGGCATTGAACCCACAGTCTGCTGCATCTCCTGCACTGGCAGACAGATTCTTTACCACTGTTCCACCTGGGATTTTTCTTTAAAACCCTGAATTTCCATGATTCTGTGATCCATTCTTTGGGTTACACTATCTTGTTCTCCAACATGCTCCAGACTTTTGTGATTTTTTTGAAAATTCTAATCCCTAGTATATAAGTGGGAATTAAACCTCTTGAGATTATGGGCCAGAATACCTATAACTCTTTGAAGCTGATTGTGTTTTGCAAGCCTGCAGAGCTTGATAAGCAAGTAAGCATGGATGGAATATATTAATACAACAAATTTTCTCTGGACATGAAGTAAATATTTATATGCCCAAAGAAAAAGAAATATTTCTACACTCTAAAATGACAACTTACTTAAACATTTTACTTCTTTCATTCATTCACCTTATAAGTATTTTAAATGATTACTATTGGCAAGGAAGTTGGAAGGGTACAAAAAAGAACTCAAAAAAATCCAATTATAAAAGATGATTTCCCCCCATAGTGAAGAACAGATGTGAATGTGAATAATTATCATTTGTGAGAAATATTTTAAAGGCCTTAGGAATCTCAGCATAAATTTAGCCACAATATTTAATGCTGACTGTGGGGATTATAATTACTGTTCTCAATTTTTTATATACTGATGGATACAAGAAACTGGCAGCAATTTTTCTCATTGATAGGCTGGTAGGGAAGAGTTGGAAGGAGAATAGAATATTTATCAAGATCTCTGTAGGTGGGAGGCATGCATGATTTTTTTAAAAACTTCCAAGGGATTAGTGTATAGTATCGCCCTCCCCCTGCCCAAAAATCCCATGGATAGAGGAGCCTGGCAGGCTACTGTACTAGGGTCTCAAAGAGTCGGACACAACTGAACGACTAAACTTCCACACCACCACAACCACCACACACATGAACAGGCACAAGTGTGCATCTTTTGAGGACTTCTGGGCAAAACAAACAAAAACTATACTGAGATAATTCTTTATTCATAATTTGGGAAGACTGACTGGTGGCTAAGAGATTATTGTTGGGTTTAGATTATTATTTAGATTATTATTAACCTAATTAATATTTAGATAATTATTGTTGGGTTTTAATTAAACTTAAGATTTAGAGTTCACTGCTTCTTATTAGAGAGTTTCCAAACTAGAAAATATATTTAGTTAAAATTTTTAATGATTAATGACAAAATACTTTTCTAATTATTATAAATATTTTAAAAATACAGATTGGATTCTGGGTAGAAGAGGGAAAGCGATGTGAATTTCAGGTTAAAACTGTATAATGAGTTTATGAAATACAAACTGAAGAAAAAGTTGAAACAGAAAACTAGACCTAAAAAAAAAAAAAAAAAAGAAAACTAGACCTAATTGGCTGAATATCTTTAATGTTATTAATCAAGAAGAAAATTCTTAAATACTTCAAGGTGCTCATTGCCATGGATTTAATAAGAGGAAAGGCTTATCTACCACATATAACACAGTAGTCAGTCATTTCGGTCAATTCAGTTTTTCAGTAGTGTCCAACCCTTTGCAACCTCATGGACTACAGCATGCCAGGCTTCCCTGTCCAGTGCTAACTCCCTGAGCTTACTCAAACTCATGTTCATTGAGTTGTGATGTCATCCAACCATCTCATCCCCTGTCCTCCTTGTGTAGAGTCTTCTGTTGTGTTGTTGGAAGAGGGTGTTTGCTATGACCAGTGTGTTCTCTTGGCAAAACTCTGTTAGCCTTTGACCTGCTTTATTTTGTACTCCAAGGCCAAACTTGCCTGTTACTCCAGGTATCTCTTGACTTCCTACTTTGGTGTTCCAGTCCCCTATAATGAAAAGGACATCTTTTTTAGGTGTTAGTTCTAGAAGGTCTTGTAGGTCTTCATAGAATCATTCAACTTCAGCTTCTTCTGTGTTACTGGTAGGGGCATCAGTCAGTCAGTTCAGTTGCTCAGTCATGTCCAACTCTTTGCGACCCCATGAACCGCAGCCCACCAGGCCTCCCTGTTCATCAGCAACTCCAGGAGTCTACCCAAACTTGTGTCCATTGAGTCAGTGATGCCATTAAACCATCTCCTCCTCTGTCGTCCCCTTCTCCTGCCTTCAATCTTTCCCAACATCAGGGTCTTTTCAAATGATTCAGCTCTTTGCACCAGGTAGCCAAAATATTGGAGTTTCAGCTTCAACATCAGTCCTTCCAATGAACACCCAGGAATGACTTCCTTTAGGATGGACTGGTTGGATCTCCTTGCAGTCCAAGGGACTCTCAACAGTCTTCTCCAACACCACAGTTCAAAAGCATCAATTCTTCGGTGCTCAGCTTTCTTTATAGTCCAACTCTCACATCCATACATGACTACTGGAAAAACCATAGCCTTGACTAGATGGACCTTTGTTGACGAAGTAATGCCTCTGCTTTTTAATATACTGTCTAGGTTGGTCATAACTTTCCTTCCAAGGAGTAAGTGTCTTTTAATTTCATGGCCGCAATCACCATCTGCAGTGATTTTGGAGCCCCCAAAATAAAGCCAGCCACTGTATAGACTTGGATTACTGTGATATTGAATGGTTTGCCTTGGAAATGAACAGAGATCATTCTGTCGGTTTTGAGATTGCATCCAAATACTGCATTTTGGACTCTTTTGTTGACTATGATGGCTACTCCATTTCTTCTAAGGGCTTCTTGCCCACAGTAATAGATATAATGGTCATCTGAGTTAAATTTGCCTATTTCAGTTCACTGATTCCTAAAATGTTGATGTTCACTCTTGCCATCTCCTGTTTGACCATTTCCAATTTGCCTTGATTCATGGACCTAATATTTCAGGTTTCTGTGCAATATTGCTCTTTACAGAATTGGACTATTACTTCCATCACCAGTCACATCCACAACTGGGTGTTGTTTTTGCTTTGGCTCCATCTCTTCATTCTTTCTGAAATTATTTCTCCACTAATCTCCAGTAGTATATTGGGCACCTATCAACCCAGGGAATTCAACTTTCTGTGTCATCTTTTTGCCTTTGCATACTGTTCATGGGGTTCTCAAGGCAAGAATACTAAAGTGGTTTGCCATTCCCTTCTCCAGTGGTTTGCCATTCCCTTCTCCACTGGACTGCATAGAATACAGTAGTAGAATCAGCTTTATTAGTCCACTTTTCCCAAGTGCAGAATAGGATGCTGATGAAATGCTCTGCTTGAGTAAAGGAGGAGCTGTTTAATGAGAAGTCTCATGCTGCAGGCACTGGAGGAGGGTGAGATAGGCAGGAGTTTTAGACTTGGAGCTCCAATGGTCAAGTATTAACGGAAGAGTCCTGTGTTCTATAAGGATGTTTATCCCTTGATAGTCATGTTGCAAAAGCAGGCATGTAGGATCAAATGGCAAGTATTTCTATACTTGCTATGATTGCATGTAAGAGTTAAAATGTCCAGAAAGATTCTCCATGTCCATTCACCTCTGTGTGACAAGACAAAGCAAATCCACAATTTCCAATACAATTAACAAAAATGGCCCTGGCCTGCTTATGGACTTTTTTATCCTCTCTTTTTCTTTCCACCACTCTCTTTTGCTTTCTTTATTCTTTCCTTAGTCCAATACGCACATCTACCAGATCTACAGAGTTCATTTAGTTTATGCCATATAGTTTATGACAACAAGCAAGAAAAAAGAAAAACTGGGTCCATGAAAATACGTACTGCTGCTGCTGCTGTCGCTTTAGTTGTGTCCGACTCTGTGCGACCCCAGAGACGGCAGCCCACCAGGCTCCCCCATCCCTGGGATTCTCCAGGCAAGAACACTGGAGTGGGTTGCCATTTCCTTCTCCAAGGCATGAAAGTGAAAAGTGAAAGTGAAGTTGCTCAGTCGTGTCCGACTCTTAGCGACCCCATGGACTGTAGCCTTCCAGGCTCCTCCGTCCATGGGATTTTCCAAGCAAGAGTACTGGAGTGGGGTGCCATTGCCCTCTTCGAAAATACGTACATATATATGTAAAACAAAGTAACAATGACAGAAATAGGATTAAATGATGACTTATAAAGTTAAAAATATCAGTACTTACAAAATATAGTAAAATATATTTCATTTACAACAGTAACAAAATATAATTTAAGAATAAACGTATGAATATTGTGGATTTATAATAAAATAAAACTAATAAATAAAAGAAAATACATTTTATTATGGCATATAAAATAAAATTTGAAAACATGGAGGCTATTGAATTAGAAATTTCAAAGCTGTAAAGATGTTAATACATGATATATTGTTCTAGAAACCTAACAAATTATTAAATCCCAAAGTATTAATTGTGGTGTTTTTTTAATATCTAAAAGAAAAAATCTCCCATTCTATTTTTTCCCAAGTTTTCATGGATATTCTTATTTGTGCATTATATTAACTTATTTTTAGGATTATTACATCAAATCACTAAGTAAATGACCAATTTTTTGATAGAAGATTATGCAAAGGTTTAAATGTAGAATGCAAAGAAAAAGAACATAAATAAAAATAGCCAAGGAATATTTGTAAGGTACATTTGTAACTTCCATCATATGAAATGCAAATAAGAACATGCGTGACTTCTTTTCCACCCCAGAATGACATTTTAAAACATCATACTACTCTGTGTTAGTAAGGGTACGAGATAATGGTGTCCTCTACTGCTGGTATGAACATAAGGTTATAAAGAGCAAAATCCTTAATCTTTAATATAGTGACTCCCTGCCCCTTCCCCTATGCCCCAGAAATTCAACTTCCAGGAAATAATCTGAAAGAAATAATGGAATGAAAAAACAAAAGATATTTATGAACCTATTTAGAATACAATACTTCACAGAGAATAGGTCATCAATCAGCATTTTAATGGATTGGGGATAGTTGCTTAACTCCCCAGCTCTCTATTTTCCCACCTTTGAGATGGGATCAAAATCGCTATCATTCAGGATTGCTGTGAGGACAAACTATGATGATGTAGGTAAAACATAGGGCTTATTCTGCACAAGGAAAGTAGTACTTGATAAGGGCATTTAAAGAAAAAGATACATAAATACACTGTTGTTATTGTTTAGTCACTAAGTTGTATCCAATTCTTTCAGGACCCCTGGACTGTACCTTACCAGGCTTCTCTGTCCATGGGATTTCCCAGGCAAGAATACTTGAGTGGATTCCCATTTCCCTCTCCAGGGGATCTTCCCAATCCACGGATCGAACCTGGGTCTCCTGCATTGCAGGCAGATTCTTTACCATCTGAGTGTTAATACTTGATATATGTTGATCTAGAAAGCGAATAAATTATTAAATCCTTCCTGCATTGGCAGGAGGATTCTTTACCATTGAGCTACCTGGGAACTCCATATAAATATATTATGTATGCATATATAAGATTAAACATTTTTGTATGTGCTTATAGACTGTTTCAACAGAATATTGCTTTATTTTCTATTCAAATATAGCTTTAAAATGTTTTTAACTAAAATGTTTTAAGTCATTTATTTTTTCCCTACATAAATAGAGCTGCTGGAAATGTAGCTGTGTCCCAGGATATTTATCTTTTGCTGTGTAGGTGAAAACATCTTAGTAAATTATAATCTGGGGAAAAATGAAATTGTTAAATATTTAATTTCCCTACAGCCTCCCCAACCACTTGTTCTCAGAAAACACACACACACACACACACACACACACACTCACTCACACATATTGTACTGAGGTATACAGTAGTATTTAGTCTCATGCTCTACAACCTATTATTTCTTATTTCATAAGCTTCCCTGAAATCATCTAATGTATCCTCATGATTGCATTTATGCCTAATATTGATATCTTTAGTGCATACACTGCCACCACTTTAGAGCAAAAGAAAAATATAGGCTATGACTCGAGACTGATTGCTTCAAGGAAGGACAGGTGTATTGTTGGCTCTTCTGTTCCATTTCTTCCTGTTCTTGGCAGAGCTGTTTGCCCAATATAGCAGCCTGGGACTGTTTGATTGTTTACACAAAAACCTCATCTTAGTGTCTTACAAACTACACTGAAACCAAAGTCACACATAGCAATGACACAAGTTAATTACACCATTCTCAACAGTGTCAGAACACAGGGTAATGTGGGAGGAAGGCTACTTGAAGGAGAACTCTATTTAAACTTCTAAAGACAGCCAAAAGTAGGTTGCTTACTCCTATTATCACTAACCAAAGAAGGAGTCAACCTCTCTATAAACTCCACTATTTAAAAGTCTTTCTGCAGCTTGGTGTATTTTAACCTAGAAACAATGCAATCCAGGTGCAAGCACTGTGTCTCCTTTACATTTTTCTACAAATACACAATTTATGAATCATCTCTTAAGACACAAATTGAAAAAAGTAGTTTCCTTTGATGTGCAGAAGCTTTTAAGTTTAATTAGGTCCCATTTGTTTATTTTTGCTTTTATTTCCAATATTCTGGGAGGTGGGTCATAGAGGATCCTGCTGTGATGTATGTCAGAGAGTGTTTTGCCTATGTTCTCCTCTAGGAGTTTTATAGTTTCTGGTCTTACGTTGAGATCTTTAATCCATTTTGAGTTTATTTTTGTATATGGTGTTAGAAAGTGTTCTAGTTTCATTCTTTTACAAGTGGTTGACCAGATTTCCCCAGCACCACTTGTTAAAGAGATTGTCTTTAATCCATTGTATATTCTTGCCTCCTTTGTCAAAGATAAGGTGTCCATATGTGCGTGGATTTATCTCTGGGCTTTCTATTTTGTTCCATTGATCTATATTTCTGTCTTTGTGCCAGTACCATACTGTCTTGATAACTTCTGCACATCAAAGGAAACTATTAGCAAGGTGAAAAGACAGCCTTCAGAATGGGAGAAAATAATAGCAAATGAAGCAACCGACAAACAACTAATCTCAAAAATATACAAGCAACTCCTACAGCTCAACTCCAGAAAAATAAATGACCCAATCAAAAAATGGGCCAAAGATTTAAATAGACATTTCTCCAAAGAAGACATACAGATGGCTAACAAACACATGAAAAGATGCTCAACATCACTCATTATCAGAGAAATGCAAATCAAAACCACTATGAGGTACCATTTCACACCAGTCAGAATGGCTGCAATCCAAAAGTCTACAAATAATAAATGCTGGAGAGGGTGTGGAGAAAAGGGAACCCTCTTACACTGTTGGTGGGAATGCAAACTAGTACAGCCACTATGGAGAACAGTGTGGAGATTCCTTAAAAAACTGGAAATAGAACTGCCTTATGATCCAGCAATCCCACTGCTGGGCATACACACTGAGGAAACCAGAAGGGAAAGAGACACGTGTACCCCAATGTTCATCGCAGCACTGTTTATAATAGCCAGGTCATGGAAGCAACCTAGATGTCCATCAGCAGATGAATGGCTAAGAAAGCTGTGGTACATATACACAATGGAGTATTACTCAGCCATTAAAAAGAATACATTTGAATCAGTTCTAATGAGGTGGATGAAACTGGAGCCTATTATACAGAGTGAAGTAAGCCAGAAGGAAAAACACCAATTCAGTGTACTAACGCATATATATGGAATTTAGAAAGATGGTAACGATAACCCTGTATACGAGACAGCAAAAGAGACACTGACGTATAAAACAGTCTTATGGACTTTGTGGGAGAGGGAGAGGGTGGGAAGAATTGGGAGAATGGCATTGAAACATGTAAAATATCATGTATGAAACGAGATGCCAGTCCAGGTTCAATGCACAATACTGGATGCTTGGGGCTAGTGCACTGGGACGACCCAGAGGGATGGTATGGGGAGGGAGGAGGGAGGAGGGTTCAGGATGGGGAACACATGTATACCTGTGGTGGATTCATTTTGATGTTTGGCAAAGCTAATACAATTATGTGGAGTTTGAAAATAAAATAAAATTAATTAAAAAAAAAAAAAAGAAAAAAGTAAATGATTTTGAGTTGACACAAAATGTTCCCAAATTTCTTACTGACCAGCCAAGATTATTTCTTAACAAATTTATTAGATTTAAAATTTCTAAAGCTGAACTTTCAGGTCACATTTTCTTGGATGAATAAATCCTTCCTAATTATCCCAGTCTCCTCCAGAGTGAAATGTAAGCACTGTGCTGCTCTATTTCCAATGTGGAGGTAGAATTCCTTTGGGTTTTGGTTCTCTTAGTTAGAAAGTAAGCCACAGTAACCAGAAGTTCTTGCCCTGGCTCTTTTTGCCTGACTACATTGAAAACTCTCTAGACTACTGGAAGTTCAGAATATAAGGTTAATGATCCAAAGAACTAAACAGGCTTGGTAAGAAAAATCACAATAGGATATGCCAGAATGGGTTGTGCATTTTTGTAACCCTTGTGTTATGTGGAGTGCTGAGCAAAAAAGTCATTTTGCATTTTAATAGTTAGCTTCTGAAAACAGTACATTGTATCCCAGCATTAAAGTGAGAATCAGAAGTCTCCAGTGATCTCCGGGAGATCAAGTGTCTCACTTAGATAAAATGAAACATTAGGATGCCATTACTTTAGCATTTCAGGTCTGGAAAATGACCTACTGTGTTTCCTATATTTCTTACTGTAATTCTGGAGTCCATTCACTTGAAATAAACTGATACACTGACAGATAAACTGGCACTGTGAAAAGGGCTATAGCAAAACTAGACCCTCTGGGGTCTAAACTGAAGATGTATGACAACTGAAGCATAATAAGAAGCAAATTGTTGATAGTAGGAACATTCACATTTAGGAAATATTGTAGACTGTTCCCTGAATTGCAGGAGATGTGGATCCATCTTGAAGATATTCATGACCTGGAATGATCACTCCAGCTCCCAAAATCATCCATATTGGAGTTTAAATATCTTGCTCATATTTTGGACAACATAAGTATCTTTGGAATTGTTACCGTGAATTGTCATGTCTTGATTGAGAGATGGAGAACACGAAACATGATAGGTAGCAGAGAATGACTGGATAGGATAAAAAATATTTGCTTAGTTTGTTCCCACAGGAAATAATTCATGGATAACTAAAAAAGTTGAATTTTTAAATTATTCAGATGAAAGATAACATCTAAGTCTTTTATATTGTTATCACTAATATGATTACAGCAGTTCTAGATATGGGTAGTTAATTTACAGCTCAAATAGTCTAGCTTCCTATATGATATTTGAGGAAGTTAGGTGAAATAATTTGCACAACAATTTGCACAATCACATGCCCAGAATCAAGAATGGAATCCATATATATTCTTCCACTATAAAAGGTAGTCAAGAGACTTGATCAGGACTTAAGAGCCCTAAGTGAAATTTTACTAAAAATATAAATACATGCACAAACTGCTAGGCAGAATAATAGTTCCCTAAAGATATCCACATTCTAACCTCTAGAACTTGGAACCTGTGAATATATCACCTTACATGGCAAATGGGATTTGCAGCTGTGATTAAGGATATAGACCTTGAGATGGGGAGATATCATGGATTATTCAGGCATTATTCAGTTGCTGGCTTTGAAAATGAAGGGAGACAGCCATTAATTCAGTTAAGTTGATCAGTTGTGTCGGACTCTTTGCAACCCCATGGACTGCAGCACACCAGTGTTCCCTGTCCATCACCAGCTCCCAAAGCTTACTCAAACTCATGTTCATCGAGTTGGTGATGCCAATCCAACTATCTCATCGTCTGTGGTCCACTATTCCTCCCACCTTCAATCTTCCCCAGCGTCAGGGTCTTTCCAATGAGTCAATTCTTCGCATCAGGTGGCCAAAATTTTGGAGTTTCAGCTTCAGATCAGGCTTTCCAATGAATATTCAGGACTGATTTCCTTTAGGATTGACTGGTTGGATCTCCTTACAGTCCAAGGGACTCAAGAGTCTTCTCCAACACCACAGTTCAAAAGCATCAATTCTTCGGTGCTCAGCTTTCTTTATAGTCCAACTCTCACAGTCATCTAAGACTACTGGAAAAACCATAACTTTGACTAAACGGACCTTTGTTAGCAGAGTAGTGTCTCTTCTTTTTAATATGCTGTATAGGTTTGTCATAGCTTTTCTTTCTTTTTTTTTTTTCTTTTTTTTAAATTTTATTTTATTTTTAAACTTTACAATATGCTGTATAGGTTTGTCATAGCTTTTCTTACAAGGAACAAGTGTCTTTTAATTTCATGGCTGCAGTCACTATCGACAGTAATTTTGGAGCCCAAGAAAATAAAGTCTGTGACTGTTTCCATATTTCTCCATCTATTTGTTATGAAGTGATGAGATCAGATACCATGATCTTAGATTTTTGAATGTTGAGTTTTAAGCCAAATTTTCACTCTTCTCTTTCACCTTAATCAAGAGACTCTGTAGTTCCTCTTCTGTTTCTGCCATAAGTGTGGTGTATTTTGCATATCTCAGGTTATTGATATTTCTCCCAGCAATCTTGATTCCAGCTTGTGTTTCTTCCAGTCCAGCGTTTCTCATGATGTACTCTGCATATAAGTTAAATAAGCAGGGTGACAATATGCAGCCTTAATGTACTCCTTTCATGATTTGAAACCAGTCCATTGTCCCATGTCAATTATAACTCTTGCTTCATGACCTACATACAAGTTTCTCTTGAGGCAGGTAAGGTGGTCTGGTAGTCCCATCTCTTGAAGAATTTTCCACAGTTTGTTGTGATCCACACAGTCAAAGGCTTTGGTGTAGTCAATGAAGCAGGAGTAGATTTTTTTTTTTTTTCCTGAAATTCCCTTGTTTTTTCTATAATCCAATGGATGCTGGCAAGTTGATGTCTGGTTCCTCTGCCTTTTCTAAATCCAGCTTGTACCTTGGGAATTTCTCAGTTTACCTACTGTTGAAGCCTAGCTTGAAGGATTTTAACCATGACCTTGCTAGCATGTGAAATGAGTGCAATTGTGTGGTAATTTGAACATTCTTTGGCATTGTTCTTCCTTGGGATTGGAATGAAAACTGACATTTTCCTGTCCTGTGGTCAATGCTGAGTTTTCAAATCTGCTGGCAAGTAGAGTGAAGCACTTTAACTGTTTAAGATTGTATTTTATGTATTGTATTTTAAGACTGTATTTTATGATTCATCAATTCCTATCTTTTAATTTTTACCATGTCTATGTGTTTATATTAAAAACATTTTTCTTCTTAGCAGAATAGTTATTCTTAATTTCAAACTAACAAGTGTAATACTTTAATTAAAATACCAATTCCATTTTCCTTTAATGTAATTATTGATAATTTTATTGTTGTTGTTTACTCACTAAGTCATGTCCTACTCTTTTATAACCCCAAGTGTGTAGCCTGCCAGCCTCCTCATCCATGGGATTTGCTTTCCCTGGCAAGAATCCTGGAGTGGTTTCCATATTCTTCTCCAGGGGATCTTCCTGACCCAGGGATTGAACCTGTGTCTCCTGCATTTGTAGGTGGATTCTTTACAAGTGAGCCACCAGGGAAGCCAATTATTGACATTTGTTGTTGACTTAGTTGCTAAATTGTTTCCAATTCTTTGCGACTCCATGACTGTAGCCTGCCAGGCTCTTTTGGCCACGAGATTTCCCAGACAGGAATACTGGAGTTGAGATTTTCCCAACTAAGGGATCGAACCCATATCTCTTACATCTCTTGTATTCCGTATCTCCTACATCTCCTGTATGTTCTTTATCATTATCCTTATGTTCTTTATCACTAGCGCCACATAGATTTAAACTTCGATTTTACTATTTTCTCTCCATTCTGTCTCATTTATCCTTTTGTTTCTCCATTTAATTTTTTTTTGATTTGCAGAATGTTTTTATTATTATATTTTCTGTCTCTAATATCTTGGAATTATACATTTTAAAAATTATTCTTTTAATGCTTACTGATTAAAGATTCATCATTGACTTATTGCCAATAAATACAGGTTTTTAATAGTTTCACTTCCCTGTAATGCTAACATCTTAGGACACTTTTAAGAATTCACCTCTCGTGTTTGGATCATTGTTGTAATGCATTCTAAGTTTGTATTTATGCTATAAACTTTATGACATTAAATTATTCTTTTATACAACCAGTATATATTTATACAAATACTTACCATTCCCAATGCTCTTAACTCCTTTATGTGTTCCATTTATTTGCCTGGAATTATTTAACTTCTGCTTAAGAACTCCTTTTATATGTTTCCTAATGCCTTTTAATGACATTCTCTTAGTTTTTCCTTGCTGAGAACATCTTAATTTCATGTTTGCCTTTGAAGAATATTTTTCTAAGCATGTGTTTCTAAACTAACAATTATTTCAACACTTTAAAAATATCAACTACTTACTTTACAACTCCATTATTTCTGATGAGAAGTCATCTGTCACTTTTGTTTCTGTTCTTTTGAGAATAATATCTGTTTTATTAATTGCCACTTGTCAGACTTTCTCCTGATCTTTAGTAATCTGCAAATTGACTATAAAATTCATAGTAATATATCTTTAAATCTTGCTTGTGGTTTGCTAAGTTTTTATCTGTGTCGATGATGTTCAGCTGTTTTCTGAAATTCTCAGCTAACATTTCTTTAAATTTGTCTGTTCTGCCCCATTTACATATATATTGGACTTTTATAGAGTCTGTTATGTCTATTATGCTCTTTTTTTGTTATTCTGTACTTCAGACTTGGTATTTCCTATTGACCTGTCTTCTACTGTCTAAACTTAGGTCAAAACTGTTCATTATTTTATTCATTTTCAAATGTTGTGTTTTTCCTTCCACAATATTCATTTTATTCTTATAGTATATTGAATTTCTCCATGTTACCAATTTTCCATATTGCCCATAATTTCTTGATTAGTCACAGTCATTGACTTCTGATTTCAATATTAGGATCACCTGAAAGTCTGATTCTATTGTCTGTTTTTCTTCTTGGTTATTGATCATATGGTCTTATCTTCTTCCTTATTACATTAAAAAATGTAAAGGTTCATATTATAGATGCCATTTTTTTTCACCAGCAGTGTTCTAAGAAATGAAATAATCACTTTAATCCAATCAGAAATGGGGCCAGGTCAAAAGTGCACTTGATTATCAAGATTCACTTTATTTCTACTTTGTCTTTATTCTTCGAGTACACCCATCAAGACCTTTTAATCAAGAGACTGGAAAGGATTTTTCTTCTCACCTCTGGGAGACTGTTGGAATTCTTGCTCTGTCTTTCAAAGTTTTTCTTTTTCTTTTTAAAAAATTTGTAATATAAATTTATTTATTTTAATTGGAGGCTAATTACTTTACAATATTGTATTGGTTTTGCCATACATTGACATGAATCAGCCATGGGTACACATGTGTTCCCCATCCTGAACCCCGCTCCCACCCCTCCCCATCCCATCCCTCTGGGTCATCCCAGTGCACTTAGTCTTGTCCTGTACAGCTTTTGAAAAGCAGTTATGAGAAATTCTGGCTATGTGTTTGATTGACAAAATGCTTGTATGGTTTTTATTGTGTTTGTTTTGTTTTGTTTTAAGGCCACCCACATGGCATTTGGGATCTTAGTTCCCCAACCTGTGCCCCTGCAATGGAAGTTTGGAGTCTTAACAATTGGACTGCCAAGAAAGTCCTCTCCAGCTGTATTCAGAATAAGCAAACATTCCCAGAGAGAAAAGCTAATAGAATATCAGTGTCAGTTCACTGCTTTCTCCAGTACCTTTAAAAATTATTTTATGGACCTTTCCTCTAGCAGAGAGACTTCAGTAAATTTCATTAGTCAGTAAAAAATTAAATACAGTTTCCAACTTAGTTCTTTAAATACTCACCGTACCCATCTATAAATTATGTTCTTTTTAGAGAAACTGACCATGTTTGAGACAATTTAAGTCTCCAGCCCTCCATGACTACTAAAACCCTGTTGGTTTATGTATCCCTTCTCATTGGTTTTCTCCCTGAAGGAAGCCCAGATTCTCAAGCTCTAGATGACACTCAAAATTATCACATGCTGCCTTGAAAAGACAGCTGAAAAATCTGAGCTCATATCTGAATATTTTCCAAAATTTTCTCCAAATATTTGGTTCCTCTAATCTTCCTTGCATTCACAGCTCTCTGATGTCTTTAAAATATGATTTGTATAATTTATCTGATTTTCTTGGGTTCTCACATTAAGAATGTTAGCCTTCTGAAAATTATTTCATCTTACTTGGAAATGAAAGAATCCATAGATCTTCATTTTAATTTGAATACTAAAAAGAAGAGCAATTGTAGTTTTCCAAAGATTTGATGAACCTCTATTGTCTAAAATTCACAGCCTGATGCCTTGTAGAGGAAGTTTGTGACCACAATACTAAAAGACACTATACATTTTTTTGTCTCCTTTGCTGCACAGTTTGTATCCTTTTTTTTTTTTTTTTTGAGGTTCACATCAAGCCAAACTCCCGTGGGACACCTTGTCTTACTGGCAAGAGATATCTAACTTTCAATAAATTCCTTGACACTATTCTTCTCTGCCATACTACTCAAAAATAAATATTTTCAAAGAGCTCATGTGTTCCAAAATATAAAAACATCCCTATTGTCTGAAATAGTTTAGATGTGAATAGAGGACCAGGGAAGAATGGAGTTTGACTCTTGCCAATTTCATCTCACTCTTATAATTTTGGTTTATAAGGTTTTACTAGCTGTAGATTTCATGGAAGATAAGCAAATAGGTTTTTGAAAGAAGCAGGTCTTAGAATACTTTGGAAAATGTATATTATAGGTCTCCTCAGTGCTATCCTGTTTCTGCAAACTGAAGACAATAAACAAAGAAAAAAAAAGTGCACCCAGGAATCAGTTGTCCCTAATAGAAATATCAAATTTATCCCACTGGATCTGTTAAGTTGTTCACTTGACTATTCTGCTTCTGGCTATACTTAAAATCCCTCAAGAACCAGAGTTAAGTGAAAGACCCATGATCCTATTAATAAATTTTCTCTTCCCAGTTTAGGTAACGGTATCCCTCTTGGCCTACAGGCAATCAACTAGTGCCCCAAAGCACGCAACTGAAGTATACAATTACTAATGTTAATAAAATGATGGCCCTTATTTTTAAAAATAGCTTATAGCAGTATTGATAATATTCCAGCAGCAGAATTTGGAAATCCAGCCACAATATCTTAATATTATATCTGCATATTCAGTACTGTACATTTATCAATACATTGCCACATGATTTATTCATACCACTCACCCACTGTCCTCTAGCATTGATCTCAAGGCTGTTTTTTTTAGCTCTGTAATGAAAACTCTAAAGCTCAAAATCCTGATCAAATGTCATCACTATACCAAATCAGAAATAGGACCTATAGGGGTTAAGGTAAGATAAATTATTTTGGGCTTTAATTATAAAATCTTACCCAGAGATAATATTGAAAAAGGGGGAAAAAATAACTCAGTGGGTCAGAAGATTTACTGTAATTTTCCTCTCATCAGGGTAGATTGGGTTTATCCTTCTGAACCACGTGCTCCAAATATATATATATATATATGTATATTTAAAGTGCTGTTGAGAATGTGTTAAACCTTGATGAGAGTTTGGAAATGCATTTATGATGGAAAGTAAGAACAGCAAACAAATTTAAGGAACTAAAAAAAATATCGTTTAAAATGAGGCTAATTTAAAAATAGAAACAACCTTGGAATGATAGTAGTGAGACCCTTACTAAATTGCTCCATTTTGTGTGTATTTGTTAAGTTGCTTCAGTCATATCCAACGCTATGAACTGTAACCCTCCAGGTTCCGCTGTCCATGAAATTCTCCAGGCAAGCATACTAGAGTGTGTTGCCATGCCCTCCTCCAGAGGTTTTTCCTGACCCAGGGATTGTACTTGTGTCTCTTAGGCTCCTTTATTGGCAGGCGGGATCTTTACCACTAGTGCCACTTGGGAAGCCCATATTGCTCCATTATCATTGTTAAATACTTGGAAAAGAGCTCTGGTTTGGATGAGTAATGGTCATCCAAATGTTACCATTTCTAATGCCATAGGCTCTGAGTCATGAAAATGACTGTTTCATAAGCAAAAAAAAAAAAAAAAAATCCAAGGAGACCACTGAAGTATTTTTGGTCAAATTCTTCTTGGAGGGCACCTTATAAACAAAAGATCTCTGTCTATATGGTGGAGCTGGAGATGGTGGTCAGTTCAGTTCAGTCGCTCAGCTCTGTCTGACTCTTTGTGACCCCATGGACTGCAGCACGCCAGGCATCCCTGTCCTGGAGTTTACCAACTCCTGGACTTTACCTCAAACTCACGTCCATTGAGTTGGTGATTCCATCCAACCATCTCATCATCTGTTGTCCCCTTCTCCTTCCGCCTTCAATCTTTCCCAGCATCAGGGGCTTTTCCAGTCAGTTCTTCGCATCAGGTGGCCAAAGTATTGGAGTTTCAGCATCAACATCAGTCCTTTCAATGAATATTCAGGACTGACTTCCTTTAGGATGGATTGGTTGGATCTCTTTGCAGTCTAAGGGACTCTCAAGAGTCTTCTCCAACACCACAGTTCAAAAGAATCGATTATTCGGCGCTCCACTTTCTTTATAGTCCAACTCTCACATTCATACATGACTACTGGAAAAACCATAGCCTTGACTAGACAGACCTTTGTTGGCAAAGTTATGTCTCTGCTTTTTAATGTCTATGTCTAGGTTGGTCATAACTTTTCTTCCAAGGAGTAAGTGTCTTTTAATTTCATGGCTGCAGTCATCATCTGCAGTGATTTTGGAACCCCCCAAATTAAAATCTGCCACTGTTTCTAGAGATTGTGGTGGGGTGTGACAATTTGCTTTTAAAAGATAGCAGAGTATCTAGTTTCTATATTGCTTTATTCAAACAAAAATTTCCATCATATATATTTAAGAACTTGGGATGCTAATAAAGTCAGTCCTCTTTTTTTATATTTTTACACTTCTGTATTAACAGTATACACAGATCTATATAAGAATCAGAAGTAATATATAAGAAAACAAGATCCCATATGCTTACAAATAGTTATTGACACAGGAAAAATCAGACTGTAGCTACAATAAATATTCACAAAACTGACAGGATACCTTCTAGCAATGAAACATAATCTCTAAGTTTAATTAATTTTTAAGATATAACAGTATTTTCCTGAAGGTTAGGAAACACAATTCAGTAATCTTAACATAAGTCATTGGTTAATGTTGTTTGGAATTATAATCCAGGTAACTGTATAAATCATGATTAAACAAGAGAAGCAGAATGCTTTCCTTTTATAAAGGAAATGTAAATTAAGAGATGTATTGTAGGGAACTGACTGACACCGTTTGGGGGACTGGCTACGCACGTCTGGAACTTGTATGGCAGGCTGTCAGGAAGGTCAGGCTGGAACACTCAGGCCCAGGATAAAAGCCTTGTCAGCATCGTTTCTTCTTATGGAAGCTTCAGCTCTGCCTTAAACCCCTTTCAGCTGATTGAATCAGGCCCTCCCAAACTATCTAAAATAAATTCTATTTTTAAAGTCAGCTGATTATAGATTTTAATCCCATCTACAAAAATCTTCACAGCAACCCCTAAAATAGTGTTTGAAAAAATAACTGGAGATTAGCCAATTTGGCACATCAAAAAGACTACTACAGTACTACATGTAAGTTTAAGTATTGGTTGATTTACTCAAATCTCTAAAAGCACTGAAGATTTCTTATTTGATATTCAAACTCTGCTCTCTTTAAGAAACCATCAAATGTGGTATGTATTATGTTCTCTGATCTTTCCTTCTTATCTGGCTTTCTTGAAAATAAAGTTAAGTTAAAGAAAGCTCAGATCTTTCTTACTATAAATTTTTGTCTCAGTTTTAATAAATATAATATGCAGAGGAGGTACTTCTGGATAAAGAATTTCCTATAACATGAAGCCATATGAAGGAAAGAATATGAATTTCCACTATTTCTCTTTTTAAAAATAAAAAATAGAAGGGATAATTCTGTTCACATATCTAGTGCAATTGTCGATAATGGATAGCATTAACTCTTATACATTGATATATTAACAGAGAATTAGAGAACTTGTTTTCATAATCCTTAATTAGTACTGTAGAAATCTTAATGTATAGGAAGATAGGGGAGATTTCAGTTATTGAGGAAGATACACCGTGGTCTGTACCCAGCATTTTATTTATTTTTTTTTTTTTTTGTCCCCAGCATTTTAGAATGAGGGATGCAAGTTTCATTGTTTGCTTTTGGTTTTGTGATTTTCACCATTTAAAACTGTGTGGTGCTCACTTTGACAGTACGTTTACTAAAATTGTATGAGCAATACAAGCAAAATCAGAAAACCTCCCTATAAACAAACGTCCAAGACCAGATAGCTTGACATATAAATTCTACAATACATTTAAAGAAGAGTTAACACTATCCTCTTAAAGTATTCCCAAAAATTGCAGAGGAAGAAATACTTCCAAACTCATTCTAAGAGACCAACATCACCCTGATGCTAAAACCAGACAAAGGCATCCCCCCCACCAAAAAAGAAAAGTACAGGCCAATGTCACTGATGACCATAGATGCAAAAATCCTCAACAAAATATTGGCAAACTGAATTCAATAATATATTAAAATAATCATTCACTATGATCAAGTGGGATTTATTTCATGTATGCAAGAATGGCTCAATACTTGAAAATCAGTCAAGGTGATACATCACATTAACAAATTGAAGAATAAAAATTATATCAATATCTCAATAGATTCAGATAACATTTTAGGTAAAATTCAACATCCATTTATGATTTTAAATAAACTCCCAACAAAGTGGCTATAGAAGGCACATACTGCAATATAATTAAAGCCAGCTATGATAAACCTACAGGCAACATCATACTCAATAATGAAAAATGGAAGACTTTTTTTTACATCTGCTTTATAATCTCTAATCCTTAATTAATGTCTGAACATTACATTCCTAGGAAAACTCCACTTGATGTGGGTATTAGTCTTCTTCTCTACGACTTCACTGAGTTTTCACTTCACAGGATCCTCACTTCCCTGCCCTCTGGCTAGAAAGCCAGGGTTTTATTTCCCCCAGTCTGTGGCATACTGTTAATAATTGTGACTGCCTTTGAAACTGCTTCCCTGGTGGCTCAGAGGGTAAGCGTCTGCCTACAATGCAGGAGACCTGGGTTCAATCCCTGGGTAGGGAAGATCTCCTGGAGAAGGGAATGGCAACCCACTCCAGTACACTTGCCTGAAAAATCCCATGGACTGAGAAGCCTGGTAGGCTACAGTCCATGGGGTCGCAAAGAGTTGGACACGACTGAGCGACTTCACTTCACTTTGAGAGTAAGTGATGAGATAATGGAAAGAGCGAATAAAAAATGATAGACATCCTCTCCACACGTTGAGGAATACAGTTCCTCTAGACAGAGAGAAGGGTTCACATCTTTATAATTATAGAGTTTCTGGAGTCTGATCAAATATTGGTTCCATTGCTGCTCCCACTGCCATAGGAATGCCTGGGGCTACAAAAGAGGAGAATGGATGGAACAAAAATGTAGGTGTTTTCCTTTACTCTCTCTGACTCATTAGAGCTTTCTTTCTCACTCCTCAGATCAGAGATGAGGCCTTCCCTTGCCCACTTTCTGTCTACATATAGGGCACTTCATTTAGAAGCAGTGAAATACGTTCTTTTCAGGAAACATTATTTTCAAGTGAGCATGGGACATTCTCCAGTATGGTTCATGTACTAAGCCAATCTTAATAAATCTAAGAAGATGGAAACACTGTCAAGCATCTTCTTCAACATAGTGAGTAGTTACAGGGCTCAGATTTCCTTTGAGTCTTGCCTGGGAATCACTGGAAGAAAAATTAAATGGGAAACTCCCCTAGTTCAATGGTATTTCACTTGATCTTAGCCAAAAGGCCGAGAAGTGATTCAATGGTATTTCAAATTATGGTTTCTTTTTCCAGTCCACTCACTAATTATTTTTCAGAGCTCTTAGAGGGCTGCTGCCTGAAATGTATTCAGAGATTTTAGTTTCATTTAGTATGAGAGAGAGAGTAAAAATTTCTTACTCCATCTTACCTGGAACCAGCATTTACACAGTTTTTCTTTTTCTTTTTTTTTTTTACTTAATAAATGAAGTACCTTTCATACCTCTGAGTAGAATTTGTTGTTGTTGTTGAGTCACTAAGTTGTGTCTGACTTTTGTGATCCCAGAGACTGTAGCAAGCCAGGCTCCTCTGTCCTCCACTATCTCCCACAGTTTGCTCAGATTTATGTCCATTGAGTCGGTGATGCTCATCTGCTGCCACTCCCTTCTCCTTTTGCCTTCAATCTTTCCCAGCATCAGTCTTTTTCCAATGAGCTGGCTTTAAGCATCAGGTGGCCAAACTATTGGAGCTTAAGCTTCAGCATCAGTCCTTCCAATGAATATTCAAGGCTAATATCCTTTAAGATTGACTGGTTTGATCCTCCTGAAGTACAAGGAACTCTCAAGAGTCTTCTCCAGCACCACAATTTGAAAGTATCAATTTGTTGGTGCTCAGCCTTCTTTATGATCCAACTCTAACATCTGTATATGACTGCTGGAAAAACCATCACTTTGACTATATAGACCTTTGTCAGCAAAGAGATATCTATACTTTTAAATACAGTGTCTAGATTTGTCATAGCTGTTCTTCCAAGGTGCAAGCATATTTTAATTTCATGGCTGCAGTCACCATCCACAGTGATTTTGGAGTCCAAGAAAATAAAGTCTGTCACCTGCGGGGAGCCGGCGTGAGGACCTCTACCCATGGCAAAGGTCATAAGGAAGGAGGCTTGACATACGCAAAGGCGGGATCAAGCCTCAGGAGCCCCCTGGAAATTCTTGAGCATCTGCCCCCAAAACCAGAGTCTGTCTACTTTACTACTTTGTGCTCTCACCTACACCTCTGACTTTATGGGGGGCTGTCCCCCACCACCTCTTTCGGAGGAGTTCACTTAGAACTCTAGTAATAATTTTTGGGTGTGACAGGAGTGTTCTAAACTTACAAACTCCTTTGAAGTTTCTCTAGCCTGCCTGACAGGCTTGTCCGGCCACATGTGATTGTTCACAGCCTCCCAACCATGAGAGGCACAAGATGTTAAAAACAGGTTCCTTAGAGAAGTTAGAAAACTATTAGTATAAGTATAGTGGGCTGATTAGAAATTGTATTGGTGAAGGGTTTCTCATTTGTTGAGCCAATGTTTGCTGCTAAGTCTCCACATCCCCTGCCCTTACATACATTAATGAATATATAGAAGAAATAAGTATTAACCTTTGATATAAATCACGTTAGACCTTAGGCTAAGTAAATTCTTTTCTTAATTAAAACCCACTACACCCTCACCCTATAGGAATGTAACTTTATTTGGGTGGCATCTGTTTTAAGAATAATCACCCCTGGAGAAATAAGTGTTCTGGTTGACTGACTGCTGTCACAAGGAGAGGGTCATAAATTGTCAGCAGGCCCCCTGGCCAGAAGATGATGTAACCTCCCTAAGACCTCTGTATACATCTGTATGAAGCACCTGACTTTAATAAAAGTCAGGACTGCTGACCCTGCGTGACTTTTGTATAACATCTCAGTGTATAAAAACAGACCCCGGAAAATAAAAAATTGGGATCAGTTCCTCGAAAGACTGGTCTCCCCATGTCGTTCTCTCTCTCAAACTCTGGCTAAGTTTCCATCTGAAGTGCGGAGCCCACCAAGCTTACTAATTATGCCTGGGCTTCTAAGATCCGACTGGGAAGGCCTCAGTGTCTCCTCTCCTTTGGGAGAACGGAAGGACGCCTGCGGCCTACGTAAGTGGTGCAAACTTCTTGTCTTGAAGTTTTATTGGTTTCCCGCATAAACCAAGCTACTCAGCCTCTTTTCTCTACTGAATTTTCCTGCTGAGCTATCCTCATTCTATTACTTTTTATATCTCTAATTAATATCTAATTAAAGCCAGTGTATTCGCCAATGCCATCTCTCCTTCGAATTTCCCTGTATCCACCAGGGCTGGACCCCGACAAGTGGTGCCCAGATAGGCTGATTCAAAGGTAAGCCCCCCACAAGGTATCTGCAATCATCAGCCCTGAAACCCACCCCCCAGGACAATTAGGGTCATCAGCCCTATTGTTCCCCCTGTGTTGAGTTTAGCTTGCACTTTTTCATCTTCTATTTGCCATGAAGTGATGTGACCAGATGTCTGATCTTAGTTTTTTTAATGTTGGGTTTCAAGCCAGCTTTTTCGCTCTCTTCTTTCACCCTCATCAAGAAGCTCTTTATATTTTACTTTAAAGTGCATTTTGATCTTCAAAAGAGGGTCATTCCTCTGTATAGTTGAACTGTACATATTTTTAATTTACAAACTTCAGTCTTTAGAAATTACAGCAGAAAAAGATGCATATCATAGATTTAAAATAACAAATCAGAGTCACAGATCAGACTACATATATAACAAAAATCTGATTTCTTTTTAGTTTAGGAGTTAGAAAATAATTGCCTTTCCCTGAATTTTCATTAATAAAAACCACTTATTATTGGGAACAGCTTGTGAGGCTATCATCAGATGCAGCTCATTATGTGGCCTTGCGTGCCTATTATCCACTTTGGCTTAGCATGACTTATTCTTAGCAGGGTGGCAGCTTCTGCACTGTCGTCATCGAAGTGCTTTATGTGAGGTAGCAGGGTGATGGTGGAAAGAAACAATAGGTGTAGAGTGTGAGTGAACATTCAGACCTGAATTTTCCCCTTGAAGGGAGTTATTTCCCATCTGGCACCTTTTAGCTAAAAATATTAGATGCTTGCTTTCACTATTACCTCTGTTGCTAAGCCCCAAGGAAAGAAAAAAGAAAAGATATGTATCTATAAATTGGAAGACTTCTAGGTTCATGGGAACTGCAGGCTACCTGAAGAAGTATTTGGCATGCCTGGGTCCAAGTTGTCCAGGATCTCAGTTTAATTCAGTCATCTCTCAGTGATGTCCAACTCTTTGCAACCCTTAGGACTGCAGCACACCAGGCTTTCCTGTCCATCACCAACTCCCAGAGCCTACTCAAATTCATGTCTGTTGAGTCGGTGATGCCATCCAACCCTCTCATGCTCTGTCGTCCCCTTCTCCTCCTGCTTCGCATCAGGTGGCCAAAGTATTGGAGTTTCAGCTTCAGCATCAGTCCTTCCAATGAATATTCAGGACTGATTTCCTTTAGGATGGACTGGCTGGATCTCTTTGCTGTCCAAGAAACTCTCAAGAGTCTTCTCCAACACTACAGTTCAAAAGCATCAGTTCTTCAGTGCTCAGTTTTCTTTATGGTCCAACTCTCATATCCATACATGATTATAGGAAAAACCATAGCTTTGACTAGATGGACCTCTGTCAGCAAAGTAATGTCTCTGCTTTTTAATATGCTATCTAGGTTGGTCATAGGTTTTCTTCCACAGAGCAAGTGTCTTTTAAATTCATGACTGCAGTTGCCACCTGAAGTGATTTTGGAGCCCAAGAAAATAAAGTCTATCACTGTTTCCATTGTTTCCCTTTCTGTTTGCCATGAAGTGATAGGACCAGATGCCATGATGTTAGTTTTTTGAATGTTGCATTTTAAGCCAACTTTTTCACTCTCCTCTTTCACTTTCATCAAGAGGCTCTTTAGTTCTTCTTTGCTTTCTACCATAAGGGTGGTGTCATCTGCATATCTGAGATTATTGATATTTCTCCTGGCAATCTTGAGTCCAGCTTATTGGATGGATGCTTCATCCAAGCTGGCATTTCACATTATGTACTGTGCATATAAGACTTCCCTGGTGGCTCAGACGGTAAAGTATCTGTCTATAATGTGGGAGACCCAGGTTCAATCCATGGGTCAGGAAGATCCCCTGGAGAAGGAAATGGCAATCCACTCCAGTACTATTGCCTGGAAAATCCCGTGGACAGAGGAGCCTGGTAGGCTACAGTCCATGGGGTTGCAAAGAGTCAGACATGACTGAGCGATTTCATTTATCACTTATTGTGCATATAAGTTAAATAAGCAGGGTGACAATATTCAGCCTTGACATACTCCTTCACCAGGATCTATAAAATGACTATGAACAGAACTCCCTGTATCAGGCAGCATAGTGCTGGACAAAGAGAATGAGCTAGAACAACTGAATTCTAGACCTAGTTTTACCATAGAGCAATCAATGCCTTACCTTTCTATTGTGGGTTAGAATTTTAAAACACTCAAACTCCCATGGTCTCATTTGATCTTCCCAACCTTGTTTTCAGCCAAGAAGAATTCATATTGTTTTCTCAGTTCTCAGGATGAGAAGTAAAGACTCAATGCAGTTAGCATCTACTTTCTGTTAGTCTAAGATTCTTTCCACTTGAATGTCATTATTCATCTGTGTTTCTAGAAGACTCAGTTTGTGATCTATAAATGTAAAGATTTTCAGTGAACTTTTTCCAGGTCTTTTCAGTTTTATCTAGTCATATTCTTACATTTTAGACACCTATCACCTCATAAATGGTTTATTAGGAAATTTTTCACAATTGCTCAACCTATAAGATGTCCCATATTCTGTCATTAAGATATAAAGCATTTCTTCTGATCATACTCCAGTGCATAAGTACCAGCTGGGTATAAGAGAGCATATTTCTTAGGACATCATCTGATTTCTCACTGTGTGTGTTAAGTCATGTCCAGCACTTTGTGATACTAGGCGCTGTAGCCTGCCAGGCTCCTCTGTCCATGGGATTCTTGCCTGGGGCAAGAATACTGGAGTGGGTAGCCAGGCCTTTCTTCAGGGGTTCTTCCTGACCGGGGGTGGAACCTGTGTCTCCTGTAGCTCTTGCCGTGCCGCCGGGGAAGGGTCCAGTTTCTCATTGTGTTTATAGAATTATATAACTTGAGAATTGCAATCTATTTTACAGTCTATTAAATTTTGTTGACTTCAACCACTCACTCAAATTCTCTTGATTTAATTTGTCTCATTAATATAAACATCCAGTAGAAAGGCAGAAGATATAAATGGCCAATTCATTAAAGAAGAAAATAATTAGACCATATATAGATAGATAGGTACTCAGCCTCATTAATAGCCAACTAAGTGCAAATTTAACAATATGACACCATTTTGTACACATTAGGCTGGAAAAATTGTAAAAGATTAATAACATACCATGATAGTATGCATATACAGAAATGAGAAAGCTCATATACTGTGTTACTTGAGTAACAGCTCATACACTGTTGAGCCTGGTGGCTCAGATGGTAAAGAATCTGCCTGGAATGTGGGAGACCCGGATTTGATCCCTGGGTTGGGAAGATCCCCTGGAGAAGAGAAAGGCTATGCAATACAGTATTCCTGGACAATTCCTGGACTATATATTCCATGGGACTGGGAAGAATCAGACACAACTGAGCTACTTTCACTTTCACAGCTTTCAAGCCCTTCATAGTGTCTGGCTTATAGCAAGCATTTAAAGCAAGCATTAAAAAAAATTCAATCAATAAAATAAACTGCTATTGCAAGTGTTAATTGTTTCAGATCTTTTGGAAAGTTATCTGGAAATACCTAGAATCACTAAAAATTCATTTAAACTTTGAGTGAGTACTGCTGCTACTACTACTACAACTAAGTCACTTCAGTCGTGTCCGACTCTGTGTGACCCCATAGATGGCAGCCCACCAGGCCCTGCTGTTCCTGGGATTCTCCAGGCAAGAACACTGGGGTGGGTTGCTATTTCCTCCTCCAATGCATGAAGTGAAAAGTGAAATTGAAGTCACTCAGTCGTATCCGACTCTTAGCGACCCCATGGACTGCAGCCTACCAGGCTCTTCCATCCATGGGATTTTCCAGGCAAGAGTACTGGAGTGGGTTGCCATTGATGCTTTTGGCAAATACCTCACAGAAATAAGGGCACCATTATTTAATAAAATATAGGTAGAAGGATGTTTATTTCAGCAAAAAATGCTGAAAATAAAGTAATTTTTCATCAGCAAGGGAATGATTAAATAATTTTATCAGAGTCCCAAGAAAACAAATAAGTCATGGAAATTTGAGGGAAGTTTATTCACAAAAGGGGTATTTTAAAAGTATAATCAGTATGAAAGCAGTCATAGATTTTATTTTCTTGGGCTCCAAAATCACTGCAGACCATGATTGCAGATATGAAATTAAAAGACACTTGCTACTTGGCAGGAAAGCTATGACAAACCTAGACAGTGTATTAAAAAGGAGAGACATCACTTTGCCTGAATATTCATTGGAAGGACTTTTGCTGAAACTGAAGTTACAATACCTTGGCCACCTGATGCAAAATGCCGACTCACTGGAAAAGACCCTGATGCTGTGAAAGACTGAAGGAAAAAGGAGAAGAGGGCGGCAGAAGATGAGCTGGTTAGATAGCATCACCAACTCAATGGATGTAAATTTGAGTGAACTCTTGGAGATAGTGAAAGACAGACGAACTGGTATGTTACAATCCATGAAATTGCAATGAGTCAGACACAGTTTATCTACTGAAAAATGACAACAAGGGAAAATCTATTTTAATAACCTAGTTTGAATAGGAAGAAGGCAATGGCAACCCACTCCAGTGCTCTTGCCTGGAGAATCCCAGGGACAGAGGAGCCTAGTGGGTTGCCATCTATGGGGTCGCACAGAGTCGGACACGACTGAAGTGACTTAGCAGCAGCAGCAGATCTATTATCTTCCTGGGCTCAAAGTGAGGAATCTGTGACCAGAGCACAGAAGGAAAGTGCAGTAGTGGAGAAATTCTCCTCTTTGGGAGAAGTGGCCTTCAGCTGAGGGACACAGCCAGGCAGAGGCAAACTTGAATGGAGGGATCCAGGAATAAATACCCTGCCCTCAGCATTTTTTCTTTCATCTCTTGCCAAGGCTGCCTATTTGTTACCTCAATCAGAACCAACCAAGAGCAAGGGAAGCCATAAGAGTCTGCCTCCCAAAATGCAGAATAGAAACAGGGGGAGAAAGAATCTAGGTCATCAAGCAAAAGGCATCTAACACAATACTCATGTCACGTAGTGACTGTAGAATAATACAAAGCAATGGAAATATAATGAACTGATATGGATGGCCCATTTCATGGATCCATGTGTGCTACATATTTGGGGAAAATGGAGTGTGAAGTTTTGAATATGATTTAAGTTTAAAAGCAATAATGGTATGTATGTAAATGTATATATGTACCTGCTAAGTCACTTCAGTCATCTCTGACTCTTTGCAGCCCCGAAGACTGTAGCCCACCAGACTCCTCTGTCCATAGAATTTTCCAAGCAAGAATACAGGAGAGGGTTGCCATTTCCTCCTCTAGGGGATCTTCCCGACCCAGGGAGTGAACTCTCATCTCCTGCATCTCCTGCATTGGCAGGCAGATTCTTTACCACTACCGCCACCTGGGAAGCACATATTTATGTATACATGTATAAAAGTGTGTATATATATAAACATGCATGTGAATATGTCAACTTTTTATATTAGTGTTTCTACAAAGTGCTTTGAAATCCATTAGAATGATAGGATGTCAGGAAGATTGTGATAGTGCTAAATGCACTTTGCATGCTCATGGCAGGTGATTAGTAATATGGATTGGTTGATGGAGATGGCTGAAATATTATTTGTAATTTGCATAAACTAAATTTTGCCTTGTAATAATGACTAGACTAAACAGTGTACAGATAAATGAACCTTCACACAAAAAAGATGCCAATTCTATGTTTTTCTCATATCCACATGGCTGGAGTTGCAATGGACCAAAGCATAATGGGATCTGACCTGCTTCTGAGTCAGGGAAATTTAACAATCATTTGTGTATGTGTGCTAAGTTGCTTCAGTCATGTCTGACTTTTTGTGAACCCATTGACTGTAGCCCACCAGGCTCCTCTATTCATGAGATTTTGGAAGCAAGGATTCCCTTCTCCAGGGGTTCTTCCCAACCCATGGATCAAACTTGAGTCTCCTAAATTGCAGACAGATTCTTTACCATCTGAGTCACCCGAGAAGCCCAACAATCACTTGTAGTCAACTCCGAAGTCAGGAATTCAATGAGGCCCTCAGCTCCGTGGCAACTTATCTCAAAGTCAAATTTTTACCCTCAAATCTGGAACATTTTTTAGATGTTATCAGGTAACAAATCTGTTTTCTACTGTTCAGCTGAGATTCTCTAAATATTCAGGAACTTTTTGTTGACAGAAAGATATTTTTATAAATTTCCCCTCCCCCATTTTTAATGGATGTGTATGTTTACAACACATTTCTCATTTTTTAAAGTATTTTCAAACGTCACTAACTTTCAAATATTACTTTTTCACAAACCTACTTGCAGACCTTGCTGTTTTTAAAACACATGCCAGACTTGGACTTGCTACAGATAACACACCACACTTGCACAGCTGTTTCATCAGCCTTACCTGGGATCGTTTTCAAAATTCCAGGGCAGGACAGGAGTCCCACAGCATAGTGCCTGGAACACAGCCAGTCTCACAGCACTGAGTCAATATGACACACAGTCAAAAGTACACTTGATTCTTGAGTCTAAAAGACACAAAACATCTGGTGTTGTCTTCTTTCTTTCTCTCTGTCTCTCTCTCTCTGTCTCTCAATCTCTATCTCTTTGAGAGAAATATGGAAGCTCTGGAATTATGGGCAGAGACTCTATTGGGAATAGTCCTAAGAGAGCCAAGGTTTATATGTGAGTGCCTGGGAAGGAACATGAGTCACACTTGGATCTTTTCAAGCCTGGCTGCAAATGTGCTGAGCCTTAGCCATTATTAGTGCTGGTTTCTGATGTGAGAAGCAGCAACTCCATAGCTGCTTTTTAAAAAGAAAAACTCAGGTTTGACAAAGAATTTGCTAAAAGGATATTAAAATAGAACTCTTACTTTTTAACCTGCAGGAGTAGAGCCTTGCACCAAGGATATTTGTTGGTACTTAGTGATGAACTTTCAGATTTTCAAGCTGGTTTTAGAAAAGGCAGAGGAACCAGAGATCAAATTGCCAACATCAGCTGGATCATGGAAAAAGCAAGAGAGTTCCAGAAAAATATCTATTTCTGCTTTATTGACTATGCCAAAGCCTTTGACTGTGTGGATCACAATAAACTGTGGAAACTTCTGAAAGAGATGGGAATACCAGAGCACCTGACCTGCCTCTTGAGAAACCTAGATGTAGGTCAGGAAGCAACGGTTAGAACTGGACATGGAACAACAGACTGGTTCCAAATAGGAAAAGGAGTACATCAAGGCTGTATATTGTCACCCTGCTTATTTAACTTCTATGCAGAGTACACCATGAGAAACGCTGGACTGGAAGAAGCACAAACTGGAATCAAGATTGCCGGGAGAAATATCAGTAACCTCAGATATGCAGATGACACCACCCTTATGGCAGAAAGTGAAGAGGAACTAAAAAGCCTCTTGATGAAAGTGAAAGAGAAGAGTGAAAAAGTTGGCTTAAAGCTCAACATTCAGAAAACTAAGATCATGGCATCTGGTCCTATCACTTCATGGGAAATAGATGGGGAAACAGTGTTAGTCTTTATTTTCTTGGGCTCCAAAATCACTGCAGATGGTGATTGCAGCCTTGAAATTAAAAGATGCTTACTCCTTGGAGGGAAAGTTATGATCAACCTAGATAGCATATTGAAAAGCAGAGATATTACTTTGCCAACAAAGGTCCGTCTAGTCAAGGCTATGGTTTTTCCAGAGGTCATGTATGGATGTGAGAGTTGAACTGTGAAGAAAGCTGAGCGCTTAAAAATTGATGCTTTTGAACTGTGATGTTGGAGAAGACTCTTGAGAGTCCCTTGGACTGCAAGGAGATCCAACCAGTCCATCCTAAAGGAAGTCATTCCTGGGTGTTCATTGGAAGGACTGATGCTGAAGAGGGAACTCCAATGCTTTGGCACCTCATGCGAAGAGTTATCTCATTGGAAAAGACCCTGATACTGGGAGGGATTGAGGGCAGGAGGAGAAGGGGATGACAGAGGATGAGATGGCTGGATGGCATCACCGAATCAATGCACATGAGTTTGGGTGAACTCCCGGAGTTGGTGATGAACAGGGAGGCCTGGCGTGCTGCCATTCATGGGGTCGCAAAGAGTCGGACATGACTGAGTGACTGAACTGAACTGAACTGAGTGATCGATTTGTATCCCTTTGCCTGAGGAACAATTCCTTTAGTTCTAAATTTGATTACTTTACCTGAATGATCTACCAGATATAAATTATACCCTTGACATTATAAAATTAGAACTCAAGCTAAGTATCTTATAATTAGTAAATTATGAATGTTGTATTAATAAAAAATTACATGTAGCAAGTTAGCAATATAGTGAATGAGATAGTCTAATAATTGCTTACCCTATTTTCATGATTCATCTTTGTAACTCTGGATGCTTGAAGGTGGTGGTATAGCTAGAATTTCATAAGGTGTCTGTAAGCTTTAATCACAAATAACAAGCTGGTAATTACTACTGAAAAACTTACACAAATCAGGTCAAAGTCTGAGAATATTAGCATTTTCCCATGTCTCCACTACCCACTACTTTAGAACACGGGAGGTTTCTACGCTGGTAGGAAATGGAGCAGAAAGCAAAACAGTAGCAAAATAGAGCAATAAAAAGTTAAGTGAATAGGTAACCTGTGGGGTAAATCAGAGACTGTGACTATTTTGTAATGTAGGGAAACTTAGAACAAATGGCCACCATATGATATAATAAACTTCCTGTGAATTACAACCCAAAAGCAGAATGACAGATCAATACTAAAGGTAGGATGCTGGAAAAGGGGGGCTTTATCTGAATAAGAATCTTTCAACTGTTTTCTAAGTGCAGCATTGCACTCAATCCATTTTCTTCTTTACTCCTACAGAATTACTAGTAAAGGGATCTACCAGGAAGCAATTTTGACAGTGTCATGTAACAGTATGTTTGCAGATTGGAACCTACTGATAATCCTTACAGAGCTAACACTAAATATTTACTGGCAGCCCATGACTTAGTATTGATCCATAGATAAAAATGCCTGTAATTTTCCCTGCTGCCTCTCAACACCACTGATTTTCTCTGAGTGTTACCTGCCCTTTCCCTACTCCTCCCATAGTGTGTTAGCTCTTAAGGAAAAGCTAAGAATTTGCTACCCAATTAGGGAGCCTGTGGATTCAGAGGTTTTCCTGGTGGCTCAGATGGTAAAGAATCTGCCTGCAGTGTGGGAGACCTGGGTTCGATCCCTGGGTCGGGAATCATTCCCTTCTCCCTCCTCCGGAGAAGGGAATGACAACCCACTCCAGTATTCTTGCCTAGAGAATTCCATAGACAGAAGACCCTGGTGGGCCACAGTCCATGGGGTCACAAAGAGTCAATCCTGCTGCTGCTGCTGCCGCTAAGTCGCTTCAGTCCTGTCCAACTCTGTGTGACCCCATAGACAGCAGGCCACCAGGCCCTGCCGTCCCTGGGATTCTCCAGGCAAGAACACTGGAGTGGGTTGCCATTTCCTTCTCCAAGGCATGAAAGTGAAAAGTGAAAGTGAAGTCGCTCAGTCGTGTCCGACTCTTATGGACCCCATGGACTGCAGCCTACCAGGCTCCTCCATCCATGGGATTTTCCAGGCAAGAGTACTGGAGTGGGGTGCCATTGCCTTCTCCGAGTCAATCCTGAGCGACATTTTCAGAAGCAGAAGTGAAAAGGTTCGAAAGCAAAAAAAATAAATAAAAGTGATCTTAGGGGAAGTAGTATTTCACACTCCTAGATCGGGCTAATATGTCTACTTGGTGACCCACTGCCAAAACTTCCTCTTGAGCTACTGAATTTTCCACTTAACATAATACTGGATCAAAAGCCAAAAGCCTCTTGTTGGGTTTCAAAAATTACCAAAAGTGTCCAATCACTGTCGAGAGACTGCTAAGTAACAAGCATTTTGATAGACATTTTATTCTTACAATCAGCCTGTGAGTTATGATACTATTAATCAAATTTAAGATGCAGGCAAGCAAAAGCTCAGAAAAAGGTTAAGTGATTTATCAAAGCCAGGGTAATGGAGTCAGAATTCAAAGACAGGTGTCAAGCCCTAGAGAGTATCTCTGCTGCTGCTTCTGCATTCTACATTGTCTTCTTCATTGTTCGCAGTGTTTCATATTTTAGTTTGATTTAACTCAACCCTGATCCATGCATTTATCCAGCATTCAACAGGCATTTGTAGAGTGCTGTGTGGGATACTCTGTTACTTCCCGAAGCTTCCTGAAATTAGGTGCACTGGGGAATTGTTTGATGTGGGGGTGGGTCAGGTGGCTACAAACTGATTATTTAGCTCAGGCATTTGATAGGCACTTCCTGGTTTGGACCCCCAGGGACTCTGTGGGCTGAGAATTGGAAAAGAACTAGGTAACGGGAAGTGAGAAGGTACTAGTGACTAGTTTTACATCTTTAATATAATCACTAGATTATATAGCCTTTAAATGTGTCAACTGTACTACATTTCCCATAATTCTCTGTGTGTTTCTGCTTAGGGTGGGGAAAAAAAATCTTTTCATGGGAGATTTGGAAGGCAAGAGTGGAGCAGCAGCCATTTTTGTCTTCATGCTCAGGTCAAGGCAGGTGGTTTTGTAGTTCATGCGTATTGTCACTTAGTTGATGGCTCACCTTGGGAGGAGTGAGTAGCCAGGCCCACAACTGCCTCACCTTCCCTTCATTCTCCTTCAGTGTTTCTGACTCCTGGGACAGAACTGTGCCTAGCTCCATGATAATTGGGTCCCAGGTCTGTCCTCATAGAGTTATAATTGGTGGGTGCTGATAGATGCCAGCTGGCTCTTGCACTTCTTACTTAGAGTCATCTTCTCTTCCAGACCATCTGCAACCTGTGTGTTTCAATCTCCAGGTTCCCAAAACAAAGGAAGTAGTCTTACTGAGACTGCTTTCACATTGTGTGAGATCAAATTTCTATATCAAAATCTGCTTCTCTGGTTCACCTCTCACCAATATACTAGGAAAGGAGGGGTCTAAATATTTTCCTCCCTCCCTTCTAGATTGCATAACCTGACTGCATCTGATACTCTTGGAAACTCAACTGTTTAGCTGCCTCAGGGATTGCATGTCTGTGAGCCAGGAAGCAGGTTCTCACCAGACACCAAATCTCCCAACATCCTGATCTTAAACTTCTCAGCCTCGGGAACTGTGAGAAGTAAATTTCTGGTGTTTATTAGTCACACTGTGATTTCAAGTGCCCATTCTAAGGCCCTATGAGCTAACAAGTATCCCTCTCTATTGGGAGGCCAAATTTCTCTTCTGCACTTCAAACTTGTATATTGGGTTGTCTACTGAGAAAGCCCAATGAGATGTACTATATACAAAGTGAAGTGAAAGTTTCTCAGTCCTGCCTAACTCTTTGCGACCCCATGGACTACACAGTCCATGGAATTCTCCAGGCTAAAATACTGGAGTGGATAGCCTTTCCCTTATCCAGGGGATCTTCCCAACCCAGGGATTGAACCCAGGTCTCCCCATTGGAGGCAGATTCTTTACCAGCTGAGCCACAAGGGAGCCCAAGAATACTGGAGTGGGTAGCCTATCCCTTCTCCAGCAGATATTCCTGAACCAGGAATTGACCCAGGGTCTGCAGCATTGCAGGCAGATTCTTTGTACTAAATACAAACTAGCATTTAATTTCTTCAATATCAAACTGATGATTGCTCATCCCATACTCTGCAAATGCAAACTAATAGACAAATACCCCAAATATTCTCTCAATGTTTTTTTTCTTTAGCTACTGGAACAACTGTCAATCCAGTGCTCAAGTCAGAATACTAGCAGTTCTTTTTTATTCCTTGGTATTCTCTTTTTCTTTATATTCAATCACTCAGCTATAAAATTTCAAAACATTTATCAAATCCATTCATTTCTCTCCACAGCCACTATTTCAGCTCAAGACACCCATTCTCCAAGAATTATTAATAAGTGTGTGTATCATAAGATATAATGCAATATATGCTTTTGCTACATGTACATTATATATTCAGTTCAGTTCAGTTCAGTCGCTCAGTCGTGTCTGACTCTTCGTGACCCCATGAATCACAGCACGCCAGGCCTCCCTGTCCATCACCAGCTCCCGGAGCTTACTCAGACTCAAGTCCATCGAGTCAGTGATGCCATCCAGCCATCTCATCCTCTGTCGTCCCCTTCTCCTCCTGTCCCCAATCCCTCCCAGCATCAAAGTCTTTTCCAATGAATCAACTCTTCACATGAGGTGGCCAAAGTACTGGAGTTTCAGCTTCAGCATCATTCCCTCCAAAGAAATCCCAGAGCTGATCTCCTTCAGAATGGACTGGTTGGGTCTCCTTGCAGTCCAAGGGACTCTCAAGAGTCTTCTCAAACACCACAGTTCAAAAGCATCAATTCTTCAGCGCTCAGCCTTCTTCACAGTCCAACTCTCACATCCATACATGACCTCTGGAAAAACCATAGCCTTGACTAGCTGGACCTTTGTTGGCCAAGTAATGTCTCTGCTTTTGAATATGCTATCTAGGTTGGTCATAACTTTCCTTCCAAGGAGTAAGCGTCTTTTAATTTCAAGGCTGCAGTCACCATCTGCAGTCATTTTGGAGCCCAAAAAAATAAAGTCTGACACTGTTTCCACTGTTTCCCCATCTATTTCCCATGAAGTGATGGGACCGGATGCCATGATCTTTGTTTTCTGAATGTTGAGCTTTAAGCCAACTTTTTCACTCTCCTCTTTCACTTTCATCAAGAGGCTTTTTAGTTCCTCTTCACTTTCTGCCATAAGGGTGGTGTCATCTGCATATCTGAGGTTATTGATATTTCTCCCGGCAATCTTGATTCCAGCTTGTGTTTATTCCAGTCCAGTGTTTCTCATGATGTACTCTGCATAGAAGTTAAGTAAGCAGGGTGACAATATACAGCCTTGATGTACTCCTTTTCCTATTTGGAACCAGTCTGTTGTTCCATGTCCAGTTCTAACTGTTGCTTCCTGACCTGCATACAGATTTCTCAAGAGGCAGGTCAGGTGGTCTGGTGTTCCCATCTCTTTCAGAATTTTCCACAGTTTATTGTGATCCACAGAGTCAAAGGCTTTGGCATAGTCAATAAAGCAGAAATAGATGTTTTTCCAGAACTTTCTTGCTTTTTCCATGATCCAGCAGATGTTGGCAATTTTATCTCTGGTTCCTCTGCCTTTCCTAAAACCAGCTTGAACATCAGGAAGTTCACGGTTCACGTATTGCTGAAGCCTGGCTTGGAGAATTTTGAGCATTACTTTACTAGTGTGTGAGATGAGTGCAATTGTGCAGTAGTTTGAGCATTCTTTGGCATTGCCCTTCTTTGGGATTGGAATGAAAACGGAGCTTTTCCAGTCCTATGGCCACTGCTGAGTTTTCCAAGTTTGCTGGCATATTGAGTGCAGCACTTTCAAAGCATCATCTTTCAGGATTTGAAATAGCTCAACTGGAATTCCATCACCTCCACTAGCTTGGTTCGTAGTGATGCTTTCTAATGCCCACTTGACTTCACATTCCAAGATGTCTGGCTCTAGGTAAGTGATCACACCATCATGAGTATCTTGGTCGTGAAGATCTTTTTGTACAGTTCTTCTGTGTATTCTTGCCACCTCTTCTTAATATCTTCTGCTTCTGTTGGCAATATATACTTTATGTATATTTGCGTGTATGATATCATGTTATACATACTTTTCTGAAACTTACTTTTTACTTAATATCTTATAAACCACTCTTTATCTAGTGCAAATGTGTGTTATGGGTGTACCATTAGTTGTTTAAATTATACAAGTAATAGATGCATATAGTCAAGAATGCATGCAGAAAGCTATGAAATATCGAATAAAGTATTCCTTTTCACATGACCCCATTTTCATTCTGCTATTGCAATCACTGCTAAAAGTTTATTGCATTAGTCACACCAAATTTAATATTTCACTTTAAATCCTGTGCTATACCTCTGTTTTTTCATCTGTCAACATTAAAGATTAACTTATTTACTCCCTTAAATAAAAGATGAGAATTCACTGCATTTATATCATCTTCCATTTCTCTGCCACAAACTAGGCAACATTTTCTGATTTAGCTTTAGTTTTTCATGTATTAATTTTAACTTTAAACTATATTCTTAAGCTTTTATTTCTTCCTTTATCAACTTTCGGCAATATCTACTGATTCCACTTTATTAAAAATGAGAAAATTAATTAACCTGTTGATCTTTTCCTAGATCTTATTTTTCTCCATATCATATCTCAGTTTCTGTTGATTAAATCATTTTTTCCAACATCAAGATTAATAATATTGCTTAGTATGTTGAGTTACATCATTATAGTTAAAAAGCTCTTTTTATTTCTAGGTTTCTTCTCAAAGATAAAAAACAATAAATAATGTGTGTTTTACCCACATCTAAATATACCTATTTACTATACAACAAAATAAAATATTTGGACCATAAAAGGAGCAATAAAATGGTGTGTAACTGGAGACTCCAAAAGACAAGCCTCATGGCTTCTCTTTTATTTTCATGTTGAGTATCCATTTCTTCTGGATATTTTTCAAATACCTCTGTTTTTTAAATCCTGTTAATACTTCCTTAGATCAACAGGAACACATCCAACTGCTGAACATGTTGGGTTTATTACCTGTTGCAGTAGGGAAGACACAGATCAATGGGAATTGCTGGATATCTCAGTGAGAGGGCATTAAAATGAACTATCGGAAATTTTCTGAGTTCTTTAATATACCCTAAGGTTTATTTTCTTCTCAGTTGATTAATGATTTGACTAGCTATAGAACTGTAGGCTTAGAATTTAAAGTAGTCAATTATCTTCTATAATTCAATTTCATATAGCTGATGAAAAGTCTGAGGTAAATGTGGTTTTTATTTCTTGATATATGTTTTTTACTCTCCCTGTTTCTCTTAAATCTTTAAGGATTTATCTAGGTATGGGTTTATTTATATTTTTTCCATTAATTTCATGGGTATTTTCAATGTAAATATTTATGCTATCCTTCAGTTTAGAAACTTTTCTGTTAGTTTTAAATGTTTTCTCTCCTCCATTAACCCTGTTTTCTATGCTCTATGCCTTTGGAATCTATCCTCCATATATTGTTAACTTTTCTTGGATACTTTCCTACACTTTATCTTTTATTGTATATTCTAGGAAACTTCTTTAATTTGGATCACATATTTCATCTTCGGTTATTTTATTAACCAGAAAATTCACTATTTTTTTTGAAAATAAGAACTTCCAAGAACTTTACGTTTTCCTTTGATTTTCTTTTCTTTATCATGTCATCCTGATTTATTTTAAAAGTGCAGTACCATTTGAAAAGCTATGAAATTATTCATTGTATATTTTAATTACCTTTTTTTCTTTCAGTGATTTGTTTCCTAGGCAGTTTTATTATTGCTGTCACTCAGGATGTTGATTGTCCTCTGCTCTCTGCTTAATCTTGATTGCTCACTTATAATTAATTGAATGAATAAATTGATTGATATAGTCACGGAGCCTGGAGACTTAACCAATTGCCGAAAGGAGGGCTTGACTTCTCTAGAGATGGAGCAAGATAAGTTACTTCCCTCAACAACAGATTGGATTTTTCAGTTCCTATTATCTGGGCTTCCCTGGTGGCTCGGACTGTAAAGACTCTGCCCATAATGTGGGAGGCCCTGGTTCAGTCCCTGGGTCAGGAAGATCACCTGAAGAAAGGAATGGCTACCCACTTGCCAGGAGAATTCCCTGGACAGAGGAGCCTTGATGGCCACAGTCCATGGGATTGCAAAGAGTTGGGCACGACTGAGCGACAAACACTTTCAAACTTTCATACCTTATCTGATATGGCAGTCAGGCGTGCTCAAACCTCCAGTGTGCCTCTCTCCTAGGACCTTAAACCCTCCACAGACAGATTACAAACTTTCTTTAGTTTGTGTCAGGATTTTATCCAGATGGCAAAGTACTTTGTGTTAAGTCACTCCTCTTTATTTTTTTCAGTACAAGAGAGGAAGGAGTTACTCAGCGTTTTTGTTATCAGTTATGTAATGACTTTTCCTGATGGCTCCAAGGCCCACTTTCTGTTCTTAGGATTTGTTGGCTTTAATTTAGCACTCCTTTAGGAATCACTTGGGAAAAATAGTACTCAAGGATTGTAGGCTTCTCTGTCTAGGGCCTCTCTGCAGGTTTGTGTAGGATGAACTGGGCACTTACCTGTGTGAATGGAGACCCCCAGAATTGCACAGTGCACAGCTTGAAAACTGAGGCTTGCTATTTCATCTCTACCTAGCTCCTGAAATGTCTCCAAATTCTTATCTTCATGGATTCCCAGTGATACTCTTTTTTGTCTTAAAAAATATTTTAAGTACTTTAACGTGACTTTGGAAGTACAGGAAAAAACAAATATTCTTAGATGAATGACTTGAATCAGAAACCATGTATTAGTTTTATTATTTCTTCTAGATATTATCTGTACTTAGATTAATACCCTAAATATTATCACCCTAAAACTGATGGAATGGGGAAAATAATCATGCTTCTCACAACATTTATGTATAAAAATTTCAATTCTTTTTGAAAAACTATGATTGCCTCAGGTTATTTTAGGGTGAGAAATTTAGGGGGAACTATCTTTATCAGATACTGATCATTTAAACATAGAAATACATTAAATAAAGGTTTATGTATATAAATGACAGAGAGTCATGAGGATGAAAATTATTTTAAAAAATAAATGATAATATTTATGCTTGAGAAATTCCTCTACTTACAAATTTCAGGTAAGGTAACTAAATTTGATTTAAGGGCAAAAGGATTAGAAACTTGTAGTTAAGAAAGAAGAAATTAAGAGATAGAAAGCAATAAAGACCTGATTATTGACTGTCTCTTTCTTTCCTATCGCAGCCAATGTGAAACATTCAATGGTGTCCTTGGCTTACTATTTGTCAGCCAAAGAAGGATAAGGTATGTGTCTCACTGGTTGGGTTACCTGAGAAGCGGACTCTGCAATGATCAGCAGGATATTTATCAGAGTGCTCTTAGGATCAATACATATGGAAAGGAAACAGGAGGACATAGTTGAACTAGTTTATAAGCCCCAGACCTCAGCCCACCCCAGATATAGCTTTGGAACTCATCTGCTCTTTCAGAGATGTCTTGAATTCGGGGGCTGTGTATCCTGGGAATGATCATCCACTGGATGTGGGCACACCTGAAAAGAGGTGTGACTTGACAAGTAGCTTTCTTCTCCTGTGGCTAGGCTCCCAAAACACCAATAGTTGACTACTATCCTCTAACATCACACCCATCAGCCAGGGAAGTATTTAATATTATAATAAATCCTTTATTTCTGGGAGAAGCTCAAGGCATCTTATATCAACCATAATCTACCCTTGCTACCACTTGGAATCATTTCTTATAGGTTCTGGGAGCATCTTCCTTCTCTTAGTGAAAGGGAAAATAAAGTAGAAAGATTAGTGGGAAAAACCAGCCCCAGCTATTAGCCTCAGGTCCCAACAGCACACCAGGAAATATTTCTCAAAAGCCATAAATCTCAACTGTAAATGCAACGGCCTTGCTCCAAAACCCTAGAAGGCTGCATGATATTCTCCTGCTAGGGCTTATCATAAAATCAGTATGGGTAACCCTTCCCACCACTAATATCTCTATCTAGCACCACAGGGTCTACTGAGTCGTATGTCCACCATCCAAGCGGCTGAATTACTTGTACTTAAGCCTGGAATTGCCGCAGAGCCCTTCCATGATCTGGGATCCACTCATAGCTGCCAGCCTTTCAGACACTAGCTATATCCCCAGGTGGAAAATATGCTACCTCTGGGTCTGTCAGCCACTGTGTTTCTTCATGGTGCGAGGCACAAGATGCAATAGTTTGTCCTTTACTTTGGAGAGAATGTCCTCACACACGGAGACCACAGACATTTTTATTAACTTGGTGGGCCTTGGAATCTTTCTATGATTTGTTTTGTGCTTTCTGGAGGACGTATGGCTTACAAGACTTTAATCATGCTGGCTACTTCTTGCTCATGCAGTCCAATTAGAATAATGTCATTTATATGATTGTGAAACAAAATGATATTCAGACATCCTGGAAACTATGTTATGACAAAGGACAGACTAGCTACCAGAGTCCTAGCACAAAACTGTAAATATATTCTGTTATTTGGGTCTTTCTTCTGACAAAGATACAAAAGAAAACATTCTCCAGATCAAATCAATGACCACTTACCAAGTTCCTGAGGACATGCTAATTCGTTCTAACAAATATTTCACATCTGGCTCCACAGCAATATTTGGAGCTACTATTTTCTTGAGTTTACAGTAATTCACTTTACTCTTCAATATTTGTTGGCTTTGGTTTTGCTCTTTGTTGTAGGAACATGACGTGTATGAAACAGAGATAGGAGGATAGCTGTTACTTCTGCACCTTTTACGTATTTAAGGGTGATGCTAATTTCTGTTCTTCCCCTGCCATGGGAGATGTGATTTATTTGCTCTCCTAGCAAGGTGTGTAGGTGGCGCAGTTCAGAGACACCGTCTTGGCCTTCATAGCGCTTACACTATAGGCCAAAAACCCATTATATGGGTTGCTGAAAGTGAAAGTGTTAGTCGCAGCAAATATAACCATTATACATTTAGGGACTCTAGAAACTACCATTGGGTGAGTCTGCAAATCCAATCAACCCACTGTGAACTATGACTGGGCTAGAACCCTGTTTATTAGCTATCCTCATATGATCCCTCTAGAGCAGAGAGTGTGTGTGATAAGTCGCTTCAGTCATGTCTGACTCTTTGCAACTCTATGGACTATAGCCTGCCAAACTCTTCTGTCCATGGGGATTCTCCAGGCAAGAATACCGGAGTGGGTTGCCATGCCCTCCACGGGAATCTTCCCAACCCAGAGATTATACTCATGTCTCTTATGTCTCCTGCATTGGCAGGTAGGTTCTTTACCACTAGTGCCACTTGGAACTATAATAGAGTTCAGATCAGTTCAGTTCAGTCGCTCAGTTATGTCCAACACTTTGCGACCCCATGGACCAGCATGCCAGACCTCCCTGTCCATCAGCAACTCCCAGAGCCTACTCAAATTCATGTCCATTAAGTCGGTGATGCCATCCAACCTTTTCATCCTCTATTGTCCCCTTCTCCTCCTGCCTTCAGTCTTTCCCAGCATCAGGGTCTTTTCCAATGAGTCAGTTCTTTGCATCAGGTGACCAAAGTATTGGAGTTTCAGCTTCAGCATCAGTCCTTCCAATGAATATTGAGGACTGATTTCCTTTAGGATGGACTGGTTGGATCTCCTTGCAGTCCAAGGTACTCTCAAGAGTCTTCTCCAACACCACAGTTCAAAAGCATCAATTCTTCAGTGCTCAGCTTTCTTTATAGTCCAACTCTCACATCTGTACATGACATGGTAGACACGTTCGTGTCGAACTCTTTGCCACTCCATGGACCATCCATGGAATTCTCCAGGCCAGAATACTGGATTGGGTAGCCTATCCCTTCTCCAGGGGATCTTCCTGACACATGAATCTAACTGGGGTCTCTTGCATTGCAGGTGGATTCCTTACCAACTGAGCTATGAGGGAAGCCCTTAGTAAATTCTTATGGGTCCCTTTGAGACAAAATTTTGGAATTACAGTAATGTACAGTTGCTGGGGCTTGGCAGGGCTCCTTCTCCTGGTGACCTAGTCTCTTTTTCAGTCATTAGGTTTTAGATTCCAAAACTGGCTTGGGGTGAAAACTGGTTAAGACATTATGAATTTTATCAGTATTTTTAACCTTACTCTCAGTTTCCTGATTTTTTTTTATTATTGAATTTATAGATTGAGTAATATAGTACTTTACTTTGTTTACCTATTATTTCCCTTGGGATGCTATATTCTATTAACCATCACTGTAATTCTCTATGACTTGATTTTCTTGGCCCTTTGACTTGACTCCAATCTTTTTTTTAATCAAAGTGGAGTTGATTTACAATGTTGTGTTAGTTTCTTGTATATAGCAAAATGATTCAGTTATATATATTTTTAAAATGTTATGTTACTTTCTGGTGTACAGTAAAGTGATTCAGATATATATATATATATATATATATATATATATATATATACACACACACACATATATATAAAAGATTATATATATGCATAATATTTTATATTATTTTCCATTATGCTTTATTACAGGATATTGAATGTAATTTCCTGTTCATTAATATACAGTGGTAGGAACTTGTTCATTTATTTTATATGTAATAGTATGTATCTGCTAATTCCAAGCTCCTAATTTATCCTCCCCTTTCCCCTTGCTAACCATAAGTTTGTTTTTTCTTTCTTTGAGAACTTGACTCCAATCTTAATGCTCTTTACAGCAAACACACTCATCTGCCTATTGATGCTTATGTGCTGCCACCTGGACTCTACTGTGCTGGGTCTTATGATGCCCCTTCAGTTCTATGATGGTATTTTCCACTCACCTGGCCTAGAGAAGAAAGCAATAGATGAACTTCTCAGTGAGGTTGGAACCAGTCTCACTGGCATATTCATTAAATGTTTCAAAAACTGGCCCTCCTGTGGAACAGAAGAGTCTAATGGGATTTCTCTATAATATATCCCCTCTAACATACCCATATCTCTAAGACTTTTTCCTCTTAGTCCATCATTTGCCATGACAGTTCTGACATTTCCACCTCACCTAGATTAGCCATCTAACTGGCATGTTAGTAATGTCATCCTAGTTGTGTGTTCACATCATCTCCCAGAGACCTTACCATGGTGATAAATTCTATACTATTTTCCTGACCCAGGGATCAAACCTGTGCCTCTTCCATCTCCTGAATTGCAGACATTCTTTTCCACTGAGCCATCTGGGAAGCCTGAAGAGTACTAACCAAATTTATTTTCTACCCTCCCCTTGGTTCAGCATGCTCAGAATCCAGTCTCAAGCATGTCCTTCCACCTCATCTTGGTATATGTTGTTCAGATCCAAGTGTTCCTTTGAGGCTTAATCTCTTTTTTCTCCCTAGCAAGGCTAGCACTTCCCTGCCTGGATTGTTGTAAATTTTTGCCTCAATTATTTTCCTGGTGGCCAAAAGGTGGAAAGAATGTAGATCTGGAAGACGTGTTGCTTTTTAGGGAAGGTGCCTCTGCCTTTTGTTTAGACAAAGGGAATTTCTAACTTTAATAAAGTTAGCTGGGCCATTTCTATGAGTTTGGAAGGTTCAGAGGGATCTGGAGATTAAAGATCTATTACCTCAAGTATCTCCATTCCAGGTGTCAGTGCCTTGTTCTTCCCCAACAAAGACTCTGATTTTGGCATGGCACATCTCCTTTGACTGGGAATTTAGCCTTATTTTGGAGCTTGGTATGCTAACCAGTTCAGTGCTGGGCCTGGCCCTCAGCTTTCTCTTCCCTTTTGCTCTAGGAGATGAGAGCCTCTTTATACCAAGCAAGCTTTCTGGCTTTGATATTTAGCTGTTAATTGCTTATTAATCACTCTTAATTTGTTATATTTTTTCCAGAAGATTGACAGAGCTTAGCGAGAATGATCCAATTCCAATGTCCTGGGGTTACCATTTCCCACATATTTCCAAGTGTCTAATGCATCACCCAAGCTAATGCAGTTTCTTCACAGTATGACATCCCAGTTTGCTGCTGATGAAAATTTTGATAATTGAATTGCTAACTTGTGCTCAAGGGCTATCCATGTTCAATTACTACTAAAGATGGACTCCTCATTCCCTACACCAGACAGGGACAGGTGATCCAGTTTTCAAATGCCTGTCAGTGTCTGGTTCTCTGACCAATACCATTGTAGCAAAGTTGGTTGACCTGGGAAGCTGGCTCTGAGATCGAGATTAATGCGCAGGAGCAGCTTTATAAGGAGTACATTTGGGATCAACATTTGTGGAGGGAAATTCAGGAAATAAAGTGTGATTAGGCAGTGGGCAGGCTTTCCTGGTTGCTCAGATGGAAAAGAATCTGCCTGCAATGCAGGAGACCTGGGTTTGATCCCTGGGTTGGGAAGATCCCCTGGAGGAGTCCATGTTAGCACACTCCAGTATTCTTACCTGGAGAATCCCAATGGACAGAGGAGCCTGGCAGGCAACAGTCTATGGAGCAGCAAAGAGTCAGATATACCTGAGCAACTAAGACCAGCACAGGCAGAGGGAGAAGAGAGACTGGGATGAAGTTCCAACAGAAGTCTAAGCTGACAAAATGGGGAGTTCTGGACATGTAATGGTCCATCAGAGTTGTCCCAACTTGGGACAAGGGGGCTTTTTGCTCCTTATTTATAAGTCTTTGAATATAAGCTTTTCCTGGAAGAAACTATGAAGTTAAATGAAGCAATTTTCCTTAACTAAAGGTAATTCTAAAGAGAACTGAATTTGAAGACACATTCCAACAGCTAGGGAAAAAATCCTTCACTCAAAAATGTGATCTAGATGATGCATCATAGCATCTATTTCATGATGCGATCCATTATAGCTGAAATAACATTTTTCAAACTGAGGATGGAAAAAAAAATTTATGGCAAAATAATGTTAACAGTTCCTATTCTAGTTGTTTTCAAGATGTGACTAGAATAAAATTATTTAAATAAGAAAGACACTCATCTGTTATTTACTGACTTGCTTAAAAAATCACCTATTGAGTAAAAATGTCTCATTTTAGACTCTGTTGAATTCAAATGTAAATATAAGTCCTACTTTCAAGATTATATTTTATGAGTGGGTACAAATATTAAATACATATGTAAATAAATATATGGGATAATTTCAGAAATTTAATAATAATGATATGTTATCAAGATAATTTAGTATATTTTATTGGGCAACAGTTCTATGCATATGTTAAGTACTGAGTGGAATACAGAAAAAAATACATTCTGTTTGTATCCTCTGCTAAATTAACTAAACGTAGAGGTTATTAGACTGATGTTATTCTGATGTCCTGATCATAAACAAACTGAAATTTAAGCCTGTAAATGCCTCAGACCCACTTCCCAGAATATTGGAAATAAAAGCAAAAATAAACAAATGGGACCTAATTAAACTTAAAAGCTTCTGCACAACAAAGGAAACTATAAGCAAGGTGAAAAGACAGCCTTCAGAATGGGAGAAAATAATAGCAAATGAAGCAACTGACAAACAACTAATCTCAAAAATATAAGCAACTCCTACAGCTCAATTCCAGAAAAATAAATGACCCAATCAAAAAATGGGCCAAAGGACTAAATAGACATTTCTCCAAAGAAGACATACAGATGGCCAATAAATACATGAAAAGATGCTCAACATCACTCATTATCAGAGAAATGCAAATCAAAACCACTATGAGGTACCATTTCACGCCAGTCAGAATGGCTGCGATCCAAAAGTCTACAAGCAATAAATGCTGGAGAGGGTGTGGAGAAAAGGGAACCCTCTTACACTGTTGGTGGGAATGCAACCTAGTACAGCCACTATGGAGAACAGTGTGGCGATTCCTTAAAAAACTGGAAGTAGAACTGCCTTATGATCCAGCAATCCCACTGCTGGGCATACACACTGAGGAAACCAGAAGGGAAAAAGACACGTGTACCCCAATGTTCATCACAGCACTGTTTATAATAGCCAGGACATGGAAGCAACCTAGATGTCCATCGGCAGATGAATGGATAAGAAAGCAGTGGTACATATACACAATGGAGTATTACTCAGCCATTAAAAAGAATACATTTGAATCAGTTCTAATGCAGTGGATGAAACTGGAGCCTATTATACAGAGTGAAGTAAGCCATAAAGAAAAACACCAATACAGTATACTAACACATATATATGGAATTTAGAAAAACGGTAACGATAACCCTGTATGCGAGACAGCAAAAGAGACACAGATGTATAGAACAGTCTTTGGACTCTGTGGGAGAGGGAGAGGGTGGGATGATTTGGGAGAATGGCACCGCAACATGTATAATATCATATATGAAACAAATCGCCAGTCCAAGTTCGATGCAGGATACAGGATGCTTGGGGCTGGTGCACTGGGATGGTACGGGGAGGGAGATGGGAGGGGGGTTCAGGATGGAGAGCACGTGTACACCTGTGGCAGATTCATGTTGATGTATGGCAAAACCAATACAATATTGTAAAGTAATTAACCTCCAATTAAAATAAATAAGTTTATGTTTAAAAAAAATGGTAGGGATGCACAGAAAAGAATAACATAATGTCATTTGCAGAAATATGGATGGACTTAGAGATTATCCTTATAAGTGAAGTAAGTCAAATGCAAATATCACATGATATCACTTATATGTAGAATACAAAAAATGATACAAATGAGTCTATTTATAATACAGAAATAGACTTTCAGACATAAAAAACAAACCTATGGGTGTGTGCTTAGTTGCTCAGTTGTGTCTGACTCTTTGTGACCCCAGGAACTGTAGCCCACTGGGCTCCTCTGTCCATGAGGATTCTCCAGGCAAGAATACTGGAGTGATTCCCATGCCCTCCTCCGGGGGATTTTTCCGATCCAGGGATCGAACCCAGGTCTCCCACATTGCAGGTGGATTCTTTATCACCTGAAGAGAGGGATAAATTAGGATTTGAGGATTAATGGATACACAGTACTATATATAAAATAGATAAACAAAAAGGACCTACAGTATAGCACAGGGAACTATATTCTTTATCTTGTAAGAATCTATAATGGAAAAGAATCTGAAAAAGAATGTGTGTGTGTGTGTGTAACTGAATCACTTTGCTGTATATCTGAAATATTGTAAATCAACTATGCTTCGATTTTTTTTAAAGATACAGGATAAATAAAACATGGCTTCTTCTTTTAAAAAAACCAAGGACAATCAGTCGCAATCAACCAACCAGACTTTAAGTTATAACAAATCAAGTGATTTCCTCTCTTTACTTCCACAATTTCCTGTCTGTCTCCTGTCCCTGGAGGCTTCTAACCACATCCTGTTTGGTTCTATCCCATTTGAATAGACTTGTGCTCAAAAAAATTGGTAAAAATTTTAATATGCTTCAGTTTATCCTGAATACTTCATTGAATTTACAATCTTACTGGAGAAATCAGAGACAAATACAGACATATCTCAGAGATACTAGAAGTTCAGTTCCAGACTGCCACAATAAGGTGAATATTTCAATAAAGAAAGGAACATTAATATTTTGGATTGCTAGTGTTTAAAATGTTATGTTTACACATAGTATTCTATTAAGTGTGTAATATCAGTAGGTCTAAAAAATGTACATACCTTAATCTTAAAAAACTTTATTTCTTCAATTAAATAAAAAAGATAATTGCATCTAAGGGCCTGTGAACTTAAATATAAAATGTGCTGTAGTGGGATTAATCTTTTAGGGAAAATAGAGGGGTGACTGTAAAAATGATTTTTGAACATACCCCCACACAAATACTTTATTACTAAAGCATGCTAACCATTATCTGAGACCTCAGTGAATTGAACTCTTTTTGCTAATGGAGGGTCTTGCCTCAATGTTGATGGCTGCTCGCTGATCAGGGTGTGGTTGCTGAAGTTTAGCGAGGCTATGGCAATTTCTTTTTTTTTTTTTTTTTCCATTCATGGATGGGTTTTTTAAACCCACTTTTATTCATTAATTGTAAGTAATACAAATATTTCAAAAATATAAACAGACACTTAATGGCATCCTACATTTCAAGTTTTTGAATACAACAAATTTATCAAATTATGGACTTGTAAGCAAGGTGGTCAGAACCCCAGAGCCCAATCACAGTGGGAGGCAGATCTCCCTGACCCTCCAGATGGCGTCTTGAAGGGGGTTGAGCAGCACAACAGAGACAGGTCAAATCTGAGATAACTACAAGCAAAGAAGCTCAGGGCCCCAAAGATGAGAGTCTGCTCCAGGGGCATGCCCCACAGCATTAAGAGAATGTGGCAGGGGGCCAGACCTCTGCCTCCCCTCTTGCTTTCATTTGAATGCTTGGAAGCCATTGTTCAGTTCAGTTCAGTCGCTCAGTCGTGTCTGACTCTGCGACCCCATGAATCGCAGCACGCCAGGCCTCCCTGTCCATCTCCAACTCCCGGAGTTCACTCAGACTCATGTCCATCGAGTCCGTGATGCCATCCAGCCATCTCATCCTCTGTCGTCATTGTAGGATTATTATTAATTTTTTGTTGTATAGTTGACTTATTACATTAGTTTCAGGTGTATAGAGTGGTAATTTGATATTTATATAGGTTATACTCCATATACCACTCCAGTACTCTTGCCTGGAAAATCCCATGGATGGAGGAGCCTGGTAGGCTGAAGTCCTGAGGTCGCTAAGAGTTGGACATGACTGAGCGACTTCACTTTCACTTTCATGCATTGGAGAAGGAAATGGCAACCCACTCCAGTGTTCTTGCCTGGAGAATCCCAGGGATGGGGAAGCCTGGTGGGCTGCCGTCTATGGGGTCGCACAGAGTCGGACACAACTGAAGCGACTTAGCAGCAGCATACTACATATAAAGTTATTATAAAATATTGACTATATTCCACATGCTATACATTACATTCTTGTAACTTATGAGTTTACACTTAGTATTTTGTACCTCTTAATCCTCCTCATCTCTTTTATATCTCTCCTCACCCTGACCCTTTTAGTTACTAGTTTGTTTTCTGCATCTGTGAGTCTGTTTCTATTTTGTTATATGTTTGCTTTATTTTTAGATTTCCCATATAAATGAAAATATACATTATTTGTCTTTCCCTGACTTATTTCACTAACCATAATACCCTCTAGATCTATCCATGTTGTTGCAAATATTTCCTGGCTTAATTTCAGTACTGTGTCTTAGGGAACACGGAGCCCCAAGGAGAGGAAGAGAGATGGAGTAGCAGTCAAAACATACACAATATTTGTCTATTAAGTTTACTGCCATATAATGCAGATTCCTGGTGCCTCAAAATAATTACAAGAGTAGCATCAAAGATCACTGATCATAGATAATTACAATAACTACATAGATAACTGCAATAAAATAGATAACATAGATAACTACAATAAAATAATAATGAAAAAGTTTAAAATTTGCAAGAATTATCAAAATGTGACACACAGATATGAAGTGAGCAAATGTTGCTAGAAAAACAGAACTGATAGACTTGCTTAATGCAAGGTTGCTACAGACCTTCAGTTTATAAAACATGCAGTTTATCTGCAAAGCTCAGTAAAGTGAAGTACAGTAAAATGAAGAGTGTCTAGAGAAAATCTGCAAACTGCAAATGAGAGTGATTAAGACTCACATGAACTAGACGATAATTGCTGTGCCATGTTTCTAGAAGTGTACTCACAGATTCACCAGAGTAAATCAACTACATTTTTTTTTGTTAAAAATATAGATTCTGGGGAGCTACCTCAGATTCAAAATTTCTAGAATGTATCCTGCATTCTACTAGCATTGCAAGTCATACTGATGTACAGTTATGTGTGAGAGGAACTTGTGAAAATGGCAGCTTATAAGAGGTTAAAATAATTGTCAGAATGCAATAAAGAATCTAGGAGCTATGAGTCTTGAGACAAACCATGAAATGGATGGAATTTAGATCAAGAAAGAGGAGAGAATATTTTAGACAAGGGGAACTGAATCCTAGAGATAAATAAATGAGCAAGAGATATTTAAGATAGATTGAGCAGAATAGACAATTATGATGTACAAATTGGAGAACAGTAGGATAAATGAAGTTGGGCAGAGAGTTTGCACCAGGTGGTAGAGAACTCTGAATGCCAGACTTGAAGAATTTTTAACTTTATTCTGGAAGTCATGAGGAATATTTGATTTACACAAAAAGAAAGTATTGGTGCAAGCAAAGTTTTGAGAATATCAACCTGGTGTGGTACATGAGATAGCTTGAAGAAATACTCTAAACAGGATCTCAGTTAAGAGATCATTGAGATAAACAAGGTATGATGTCAATGGCCTAGATTAGCAAGTGAAAATACAAGAGGTAGATGGATATGAGAGATTACAGAAATACTTCGTATGTTTTCATTCATTCTTATTTTTATGAAAGCTGAGAGTTATTTATTATCCTGAGGGATTCAGATAAACTTAAATAAGATAAATATTTGATATCACTTATCAAATGAGTGATATTTGGTAAGTTATAATGTGGGCCTTGTCTGGTCACTAACATGGAGCTGATGCTCACTGAGTGCCAGCTCTACTACTGATTATTATTCATATGTGGACAAATTTGTACTGTCAGGAAAGGACCATAATTGACTAGAGTCAGAAGTGCTGGGCTCAAATGCTGGCAAGGTCTCGCCTTTTGCTGACCCATCTAGGATGTGCAGAAAATTAGTTACACAAGAGAGCTTTAAGGTCCTCTAAAGTTCTGAACATCTATGATTTTAAGAAATGATAACTTAATGGATCTTGTAATAGATATCCTGTAAAAGAATATGTATCATACATTATGAAAACAGTAGCAATTTCTTGAGTCTCTTCTAGACAGAGATAATCCCCTTCTCACATAAAAGTTTTCTTTTTTAAAATTCCTTTATTTGTTCTATTTTCAGGATACAATGTAACATTTGATTTTGAAGAAAAGAATTTTATTTAAAAATCACATAAGAACCAAGTTTTAGTGCTCTATGAAAGAAAATCAGTGTGGTAGACAAAAGATTAGAACTAGGCATCTTTCATTTACTTACACTTGTAGAAATCATTTTACAAATCTTGTCTCCAAGAAAAAAGACACAGAAGCAGAAAGGAATTTATAGATGAACTTGCAAGGCTCAGAAATTGTTGGACAACTCAGCTTTTCATGTTGAGTTTAAGAACCAAAAAATATGATTCTGAACTGTCTTTTACATTACCTATGAAGAAAATGATAAACTGATTTGGACCAGACTCACCCTATTGAAAACTGTATACTGCAAAGACAGATACCAGTATTTTTAAGTTTGGAAAACAAATTACTTTCTTCAGTTTAAAATCATTGGTTTAAAATAAAAGCAACTTGTTTTCCATAATATAATCTCTCTAGGGAGAAAAGAAAAAGAATGGAGGTGGGGGGGATGTGTGCCTTGAAATTTAGCATTTAGGTAAGCATTTCTAGGGAAGTCCTTTTTAAATTAATATTAGTAGGCAATATGTAAATAAACAGCAGCTTTAAAATAAATTAAGTTTTTTTAATGACACTCAATAACTATGAAAAGTTCTTATGTCAACAAGGACTTATTTTAAAATAGATTTGTTTTTGACTAAAAAATACTCTTCCTGATGCATAATTAACAGATTGAAATTGTGGTTTAGATTTGGAAATATTCACCCTAGGAATAATTGTGGAAATATTCACCCTAGGAATAATTTGAATAGCCAATTTCTCAAGTATATTAAAAAGAGATTCAATTACCCAAAATGTATTTATATTTGTTTCTAAGGTTTACATTTAGTGAGTTTATATATACCTATATAGTGAGTCCTGTGTGGTGAATATTGAATATTTGAATTAGCTACCTGGAATTTAACAAAGAAATTGATTAGCCCTGACATTATGCACCAGGCAAATGATATAAGCCCAACCAGAATAAAATATGTGCATAAAGCTTTTTAAATTTATGTATTATTTTCATAATATAATGACATTTATCTTGTTTTCAAAGCAGCTTTAAGAGTTTTAGAATAAATGTTCTTTTTATGTTTTATTCTCAACAATATAATGTTTAGATATAGTCAGTATAAATATGGAAAACCATGTGAGATATGTAATTTCATCACCAGCTTTGTCTTTGGAATCACACTAACAGAACTATTTGGCAGAGAAGGAGCTGAGGGAGGTAGGTGTGAGGTCTGTTATGTAGTCACTGCTGGGCCATGACTGGGAGACAGCATTAGTGTTGAGAAGTACAAACAGATCACAAAGCCACTGCAAGGGGACTCAGAAGAAGCATCCAGAAATAGGGAGGCTTAAATAGATTTAGGCAAGAAGTCCTTCAGTTGTCCTTGGGGTATCTTAAAGGTATCATAAGGGCCCTGTGGCTGAGGGACTTAGATTTTTCATACCTTGAAAAACACTTGAAGATCCTCTTCCCTCCAGACCCACTTAAGAAGAATCAGTGCCCCAAAACAATTTTTGGGGAAAAAAAAAAGAGAAGAAAAAATACCCCAAGAGGGATTTTAATAACTTGTTGAGCAGGTTTTGAATTTGGAAGGCACGTGTCAGAACTAAATATTCCCATTAACCCCAAAGCTAGTAAAAGCAATTCCTAAAAGAATACTGCAAGATGTCAGAGGATTTGTAGACTGATTTCACATTTTCAGACCTTGCTTATTTTTTCAGCAATGTTTATTCCCAAATGAATATTTGACAAGGTAGGTAGCTGAAAGCTGTCTTCATTTTGTATTTTTCTTTTTCAATCCAAGCCAAGAAACTATGGAAGACTGGCAAAGTGACAGTAAAGAAAGAGCTGGAAATCTGGGTCAGACAGAAATGCATGATGATAATAACCTGAACATGTTTGAATTATAGCATTCTGAGCAGGTGATAAAGATTGCTGAATTATCAACCTGCTTTTTCTGAAGCCTTAATTTCTTCCAATTTGAGAGCCTCATTTTATACTGCACTATGAATTGAGTTTTATTTCATTAATATTGACTTAATTAGAGAAATAAGCCCATTGACAGGTGAGATGAATAGAAAAATTTACAGCCGCTAATTAACAACATTTTGGTTACTTTTTTCTTTCCTTACTTTTCAGTATATTCACTGTACACTGAATTGCACAATTCTTGAATGTATTTTGTTGAATTTTATCCACACTTAATTCAAAAGTTCTCCCAGTTTAGGGAACAGATACTGTATGAATATGCACAGTCTATATAATATAGACCCTTGAGGCGTGACTAGCAGATTGTTTTCAAATCTAGGGAATTGGAACTAGGATCTATGTCCTAATGGCTGAGGAATGCACGACAAAACATATTTTATGTGTAGATACAAAATCCATTTGTTTCAACTCCTTTTACTGATGGGGAAAAAAAAAAAAACAACAACAGATTATGTTGTATGTAAGACCATAGTCAAAAAATTGCCGCTATTTAGGAAGCTGAGGATTGACTAAATTGGCTGTTTCCTGGCTAGCCCCTAACTCCTCTGACACCAACCAACCTCCAGAAATCTATAAAGCAGGGAAAGGGTGCATCTGTGTAACACAGATGGGAAAACAAGTTGAAATACACTCCCAGCTGATGGTAGTCTAGCAGGGATGTCTTTTCATAGGCAGTGTCTCATGCTTATCTATTTCTTGGTCTTTTTGAATTCTATATTCAAATATTAAACTCATTTGAGTGAATCTTAGGAGACAACAAAAAAGGGACAGGAGGTTAACTCTTCAAATTGTAGAACTCTCCAAATCTAACTTTTAAGAAAAATTTACATTATCAGTTTTGAGGATTTTGTTTTGTTTTTGGTAAAACTCTTTTGATTAGGGATCATGTCTTATACTTAATTCATTGCTCACATTAGTCTCACAAGTATCCTAATAAAAGAAAGAAGGTATAAAGCAGACCTTGGGTAGAATTTTGAAGGAGTCAAGTTTACATGCAGGATTTTCTTCTTTATCAGCATCTTTCCTAGATCGTTTGAAACATAATCCCCACATTCTATTTGCTGAGTCTCTGAAGATTCACATGAGCCAACAATCCAAGTTTAACCCTTTATAACATCCTCTTTTCTTTCTTCCACCCAACCTCTTTCTAATGGATCAATGCCTTTTAACTTAGATCCCCATCAGAATATTGTTTCCAGGAAAGCAAGGAATTTATTTGTCTTGCTTAAAATTTTATCTTCAGTCTTTGTATCAATAAGTAGATCAATATATTTTATGTCAATGATGATTCATGCATTACAACTGGTTTGAGCTAGTTATTAGAATAAACACTTCTGATTTAGCAACATCTCGAATTTGATCATAAAGGCAACTTCATTTCTTTAAGGTGTTAAAGAAACTGTTACATGACACATGTTAGAGTAAGGGAGACTTTATTGAAGATGGCATTATGACAATAAGTATAAAGACCACTATAAGAGAGTTTTGCACTTGGGGAGAGAGATTGGGCTCAACTCTAAATGCAACAAGAAAAATGGGAATTTATAGCCATAGAGCAGGGCAGGGGTCAGTGGATGAAAAATTACTAAGATGAATCATAAAGGATAAGGAGAGATTCTAGCTAAACTGACCTAACAGGATTCTTGCTGGTGGTAGAAAAAAAACAATGAAATGCCATTTCATATAACTACATTCAGCATTGCACTAAGTAAATTTCTAATCTTACCATCACCATACTTGTTCACTTGATTGTCCAATATATGGTAATCAGAATGTACATAATGAGGCCAGCTGCATTTGTGTGTATTTGTGAATGTGTGGGCTGCTGTATGATATCGCAACAACAACTTGGCCAAGCCTGGACACAGAGAAACTGGCTGTTTCCTCTATCTGTTTTCTCACCTCACCTGTAGCAGAGAAGGTTTGCAAAATCATGTCAGAATAACAGAGCCCAGAGTGATGAACACATGAAATGAGTTGGTCCTGCAACTATAATTGAAACTGCTAACTAGTTTTAGGATTATAATTACAAGCTAGACATTTCTGGTCTCTCTCTCTCTCTCTCTTTTTTAACCTGAATGGCATTTAGAAGGCCAACATTAATACACATTAAGAACAAAAGCCATTTAGTAACCCTCTCACCATCTTGTCACTTACAAATTAAATTCTGGACTTTTTTTTTTTCTCTTCATCTTAAAGTATTTACAAACAGGTCTTTGCAATTCGGGCTTCCCTGGTGGCTCAGAGAGTAAAGAATCTGCCTGCAATGAAGGAGACCTGGGTTCCATCCGTGGGTCGGGAAGATCCCCTGGAGAAAGGAATAGCTACCCTCTTCAGTATTCTTGCCTGGAGAATCCCATCAACAGAGGAGCCTGATGGGTTACACGTCATGGGGTCACAAAGAGTCAGATGTGCTAGAGTGGCTAACACTTTCACTTTCACTACTTTACAATTCATTACGTGGTTCCCCATTTTCATTGAGACAGTGGGATGAACACTGGAGTGCAATCTGGCATTCCTGGAGTATGGTGTTGGCTCTGCCAGTGACTTGGTATGATCACTTACCTCCATGAGGCCTAGTTCTTCTCATTTGTAAAAAGACATGCTTTCAAATAAAAAAAAAGTTAAGGACACAGACTTATTCTTATGCTGAGATGGAATAGATATTCAAGGTATTAAGGGAAATAATGTCAACTCTTATGCTAAACATGAACTGATTATTCCCAGAGAGGTTTGATATATCTTCACAGTTACATGAGCTGTTATAGCAGTTTGGGGGTTACTTCTAAGCAAAGAAGTTAAAAATAATATTTTTACATTGACCAGTGACTTTTATATCCATGAATGTGAAATCATTTTAGAAACTTAATGGGAAGTTATGACCAGGAAAGCAAGTTTTAAATGGTTTTTAAGAAAGGCATTATATCTTACTGTCTCAGTAAGCAAATTGAAAGCATAAAATTTTCCAGTTCTGTTTTAGGTAGTAGGAGTCAAAAAGAAGAAATGCAGAAATTCTGTCAATTAATACAGGACTCAGTTGTACCAGTCAGAAGGAATTAAAAAGGACGGAAATAACTGGTATTGAATGTAATAGTATACCCCCTGAGAAATTAACAGACTTGTTTTCACCAAAACAATCATGGAGTTTTGAACAATTAAAACCATTCATTAATTCAACTCAAAATAACTTATTGGAATCTTCTAAATGCCTAGTCCTCTTTTGACCATGAAACTTGCTGGTCATAACTTCCCATTAAGTTTCTAAAATGATTTCACATTCGTGGATATAAAAGTCACTGGTCAATGTAAAAATATTATTTTTAACTTCTTTGCTTAGAAGTAACCCCCAACTGCTATAACAGCTCATGTAACTGTAAAGGTATATCAAACCTCTCTGGGAATAATCAGTTCATGTTTAGCATAAGAGTTGACATTATTTCCCTTAATACCTTGAATATCTATTCCATCTCAGATAAAAAACATATCTACCCTCATAAAAATTACATCCTGGTTGGGTGAGAGAACAATAAATGAGCAAATAAATGATACAAGATCTTTCAGAGGAAGACATGATTTGAAAGAAATATACTACAGGGATGTAGTAGAGAATGACTGTGATGTTGGTGAGACGGTTTCATTATTGAGGTAATATTTTCTGAGATCCAGCTAATGGGAATAAATCAGTGTATAAGGAAATTAATGGCCCTGAAAGACGTTCATGGCCCAGTCCTCAAAATCTGTGACTATGTTACCGTACATAAAGAGATTTTGCAGATGTGATTAAATTGAAGGACTCTGAAATGGGGAGATTATTAGATGGGCCCAGTCTAATCAATGAATCCTAAAAAACAGAGGATGAAGGCAGAAGGGTGGGTCAGAGAGATGAGACAATGAGTCAACTTGCTGTTGCTGATGATGCAGATGAAGGAAGAGGGTCAGGAACAAGCAATGCAGCAGGCCCTAGAGGTTGAGAGTAGCCCTCAGCTCACATATTGCAAGAAAATGGGAAACTTGGTGATAGAACTGTAAGGAACTAAATTTTGTCAACAACCCAGAGGACCAGGAAACAGATTCTCCCCTGGAGCCTCCAGAAAGAAATGCAAAAATAAAACCCAAAGGCTTTATTTGCTCTAGTAGAGAGCTTAGGTTTGTTCTAAATGAAGTTCAAACACACCATAGTCTGTGGTCTATAGCGTGCCAAGCTCCTCCATGGAACAATACATGACAAGAATACTGGAATGGGAACCCATTCCTTTCTCCAGGGTATCTTCCCAACCTAGGGATCAAACCCAGATCTCCTGCACTGCAGGCAGATTTTTTTACCCTCTGAGCCACCAGGGAAGTCCTCAAAGACACCAGAAGTCTTTAGATCAGAGTATGGGATAATTTATTTTTTAAAAAACATTAGTCTAACTGCCAGGTGGTAAGTAGGTTGTAGGAAGCAAGAGTGGAAGTGCCAAGGGCTACTAAGAAATATCAGAGTCATCTATGTAAGATGATGGTGTATGGGGAATAGTAATAAATAAAGCATAGATGGATCTAGGGTCTAATTGGAGATGGAGTCAGCAGCATGAATTCCTGGTTTGGTGCAGGAAGTCAGTGAAGGGAAAGCAATCAAGAATGACTCATGGTTTTGCTTTAAGCAATTGGCTGGATGGCAGAGGTGTTTGTTGTTGTTGTTTTAACATGGAGGAAACTGGAGAAGAAAACATAATCCCTTTTGACTAGTGATGATAATCAATCAGGAAGATGGACTCTCATAGATTGACCAAAACTAGTCTGGGGATGTTTGGATTTAATATTTATTACTCAGGGAATGTGGGAGTCTCACTTATCACTTTCAGAATCTTGGTGAAACTTTAGAACATTTATTCAAGTGTGGGCTCCATAAAACTCAACTCAGTCCCTTTAGGCATCACTAACAATATGGCAACCCAAGCCCATATGCTGTGGGTTTATCTTACTTTACCTCTAGCAGCTGTGGCATTTATCTTACTGAGGGATATGATATACTAGCAGATTTCCTTCGTGATCTGGCAAGACAATTTTTAAAAGTACTTGTTAACTATGCTCTCAAAAGGGGACTAGAAAGGGTGATTAGAATAATAGTTATAATTTATTGAGATCCTATTCTGTGCCAAGCACTGAACTTAGTGGTTTACACCTGTTTTTTTTTTTTTTTTTTTTTTTGAGATATATCCTACCTATTCATTTACTATGTGCAACACCAATATTCAGGGGAGTTAAAGAACTTGAGGTCACAGAATGAGCAAGAGTAGAGTTGTGAGCAAACACAAACTTGCAATTCTTCATAAAATTCTGTTTTATGTAATATATATTTATTTATTTACACTCACACTCATACACATACACACAACCTCAATTAAGAGTCATAGCAATCCTATAAGGAAAGCATTATAATTCCCTTCTTTTTTCCGATGGAGAACTTGAAGCTTAGAAGGCCTAATACATTTTTTCTAAGCTCACAGAGCTCCCATTTGGAGCTTCCGGGATTTGTTATAATTCTAAATCTCAATCCCACTTTGTTTCTTAGGCTTATTTCTCCAATATAAAAAGCAGAAAATAGAGGACATTTATTAAAAATGATTCAATATTAACATATGCAGGTACTCTTCTAGGAATTTAAACAGTCTTTTAAAAATATCTAATTGCTGAGACTTCTGCTTCTCATCATGATAGAGGAATAGGTACCTGACTTATCTTCCTGCCATCATCAGCACAAAACTGGCCAAAATGTAAGAACCTGCATGTAAGAACCTAGAATACCTGTTTGAGGCATTGAATATCAAGCAGTGCAGTTCTGTGATCCTTCAGAGAGGAGAAATACACAAAACAAGAACCAAGTTCTTCCAGATTTCTGCCTGGGAGAATTTTCTGGACACAGCGCATGAGTCCAAGGAGAGAATAGAAGCACTGGTAAGTTGAGAAGTCAGAGATCTGCGTTTGGACTCACTGAAGTGCCTAGAATTTGTGCAACAGGGCAGTTGAGAGAAGGAAGCAATGCAGGGAGGAGTGCAGGAACACGCTTGCGGTTCTCCTCCGGCCGTAGGTGTGTACTGGGTTGTGCCCGAGCAGGACAAAATTCACTGAGGCCTAACAGAGAGCAGATGCGGTGCAACTGAAACTTGAATGTGACTATCAGAGATAACACACAGCCAGAGTTGCTGAGACGCTGGCTCATCCACAGAGGAGAAATGTCGCAAAGTACATTGGGCATTCAAATAAGACCCTAGAAAGAATAAATTTTAGGATTAAGGATCCTACCCTGGAGTAAAATAATACCTTACAACTGAGGGCAAAACTGAAATATCCCCTTCCCCGCCAAAAAGGAAAACAGACAGTTTCAAGAGCATCTCCAATAACTTATCTATGTGTTAGAACAACAACAACAAAAAATGCTTTTTCTAGGAAGAATACTGTATTGAATGCCTATTATCATCCATCATCTCCAGTAATAAATTTTTAAAAATTACTAGACTTGTGAAAAAGCAAAATAATGTAATAAATAATTTTTCAAAGGTTATAGACATATACCCTGGGCATATATCCATAAAAGATGAAAGCTCCAATTCAAAAATATAAGCACACCCTCTGTTCAAAGCAGCACTATTTATAAGAGCCAAGGCAGGGTAACAAGCTAAATGTCCATTGAAAGATGAATGGATAAAGTAGATGTGGTATATGTATACAACAGAATATCACTCAGCCATAAAAAGAATAAAATAATGCCATTGGCAGCAACATGGATGGACTTAGAGATTATCAAACTAAGTGAAATAAGTCGGACAGAAAAATACAAATATCATATGATGTCACTTCTACGTGACCTCTAAAAAGTTGATACAAAGGAACTTATTTACAAAACAGAAATAGACTCACAGACATAGAAAATAAACTTATGTTATCAAAGGGGAAGGGAGGGTAATTAGATTTGGGGAATTAGAAGATACCACTACTATATTATTTTTTTAAAGAAAACGTTATAGTAAAAACCTACAATATTGGAAAAGAAGAATTTAGTGGATATACTAATGAAAAAATCAGGTACTGCAAACAAAAAACTATGATCAGTGAACTTGAAGACAAATCATGGGAATGGTTTAAAATGAAAATACAGAGAAAGATAATTTCAACCTCTGGAACGACTTCTGTGGAACTCCATGGACTCACACTCTATCTAAACAATAGGTGAAAAATATATTTTAAAAATGTTTAAAGTCTCTGGAAATTATCCTAAGGGTACACAGAAAATGAAGCTACATTTTTTAAAGGAAATCTACTAAATTTTGTGAATAATTGTCAGAGTCCTTGGAACTTGAACTTCAACCTGCTCCCTATCCATGTCAGTGTGACAGAAACTCTGCTTGTGTGAATGTGGCCAAGAGGATGGGAACAAGTCATTTCTGTCTCCTCCTGGGTCCCAGTCAAGGGATATTGTATCCTTCCAGGAAGAGAAGCATGTCTCCAGAACTTCTTACACCCCACTGCACCTTGAGTTTCCAAGGCTAACTTCCTGGTATATGTAACCAAAAGGTTGGTGATTATTTTTACCACCTATCTCCTCCCAGAGGATGGATGCCAGATGGGGAATACTGGTGCCCTAATTACCCTTACCCCACTTTCTCCATAGCTTAGTTTTTAAAGAATCTGCCTGCAATGCAGGAGACCCCAGTTCTATTCCTGGGTCGGGAAGATCTGCTGGAGAAGGGATAGGCTACCCACTCCAGTATTCTTAGGCTTCCCTTGTGGCGCAGCTGGTAAAGAATCCACCTGCAGTGAGGGAGACGTGGGTTCAATCCCTGGGTTGGGAAGATCCCCTGGAGAAGGGAAAGGCTACCCACTCCAGTATTATGGCCTAGAGAATTCCATGGACTATACAGTTCATGGGGTTGCAAAGAGTTGGACACGGACTCAGCAACTTTCACTTTCTCATAGGTGGCTCAGTGGTAAAGAATCCGTTTCTTCTGATGCAGGAGACACGGGAGACACGGGTTCGATCCCTGGGTCAGCAAGATTCCCTGGAGAAGGAAATGGCAACCCACCCCAGTATTCTTGCCTGGGAAATCCCACGGACAGAGGAGGGCTACAGTCTGCGGGGTCGCAAAGTGTCAGACACGACTGAGCGACTAGCACTGTCACGTGTTTGCTTTTTCATAGGCTGGAGGTTTCCTGCTGAAAAAGGCAAGCCAATAAAAGTAGAGACTATTACCCTAACCCACTGTAGTGCTTATGAACTAAGAGAAGCAGATTACTGTACCCACAGCCACTGCAGAGATTTTGCCTTAGATGAGAGGCAGGCCATAAGAACAGAGTGATCCAAAGTTCTCCCCAAAGAAATCTACTTTATTTGAAACAGAGTGTGGAAAAGTTCAAGCCTAAGGGCACGCTTAAAAATAATGAAGATTTTGGTGGTAAGCAATTAAGAAGAGGCTACTAACTCCATAAGAGCTAAACTGTCAGCTGGCTAGTTTACCACAGAGAATCTGGAAAAAAAGAGTTAAGAAGAGCCCTCCTAGAGTGAGGGGAAATAAAGCCTCATTGACTGGCCTTAAAAACTACCCTTGCAAAGGGACCTGGGGTTTAATTCGACCAGACTGTGGAGCAGTTTGTGTTCCAGGGCATTATTGAAAACAATAGGACAATCAGCTGGAAATTAGTGGAGCCTAATGACTGGTATAATGCCAACAGAAACATCAGAGATAGAAAACTATCATCCTGGTAGACAGTCATATCAGGATGACTGCAAAATAAAAATGTATATTTCTTCTTCTGTATTCTCTTAACTAATTTTAAGAGCAATTGTGTAAAACTGTATATATATAGCAATTGAATTGTTTGACCCATAAAATATAGAAATGAAGTACATTTGATAACACATGAGTGAAACAGAAAATAGGCACAAAGCTTCTATTTCCCTAATATGAAAACACATTCTCGGTGGGACAGTATTACCATTTCTGAAGCCAGTATTATTCTGACTTCAAAACTAGATGAAGATATTACAAGAAAAAAAACCCATAGACCAATATATTTTATGAATAGAAATGTAAAAATCCTCAAAAAAAGAAAAATACTAGCAAATTGAAACTAGCAATATACAAAAGAAAGAATCTTACACTATGGCTAAGTCGCATCCCAGTGGTGCAAAATTGGTTGAATATGTGAAAGCCAATTAATGCAATACACTGTATCAATAGAATAAAGAACAAAAAACATGATTACATCAATAGGGGCAGCAAAACATTTTGACAAAGTTCAAAAGCTCTTCATGATATGAGAAAAAAACCTGAAGTTAACTAGGAAAAAAAGAGGGATTTTTAACTTGAGCAATATGGTGGAAAACATATCCTCAATAATTATAATTATATTAAATGTAAATGAACCATGCCCTCTAAATAAAAGGTAGAGATTCTCAGACTAGGGAGAAAGGAAGGATAAAACTATTTATACTCTTGAAGAGATGTGTTTGAAATATAAAACCATAGCTAAACTGAAATAAATTATGAAAAAACTACATTTGGAAAAAAGTTCGCTGAATATCATCTGAGTCATTTAAAAATTATCAAAGTTTCAAAGTTATCAAATTTTCTATAAATGTGTTTTTTTAATTTGTTTCTAAAACTAAGGTAAATTTTCTTCCTTTCATTGATGAACTTTGCCAGAGTGTAAGAGCATTATGATGGCCATACCATAAAATATTTCAAATTACCTTGATATTTGAAAAATGTATTACTTTTCCTGTGTTATTACCCATCATTCACCAGATAGATGCCATTCACAATAGAATGAACTGTACAGTCATATACTGCCCACAAAAATGTCAGCTTTACTTTAGGGTGGTTGAATTAAATATGGACATATGGTAACATTTTCTCCTTTAATTATGATTTTAATGTATGCTTCTATAGCCACATTATTTAATAATTAGTGAAAGTTATATACTTCTTAGTAAAAAAATATTCATACTTAAACATGTACACATAAACTTACATGGGACTCTCTTATAATTTCAGACTGAGGAGCAAAACACTGAAATCCATCTTTGAACTCTGGCTTAAGAATCTCCCTTGAAGTTAACATCACATAGAAATGAGACTGCTGCTGTGCAGGGACTGAATTTCTCTTCATGCAAGTTCATAACTGAAGACAAATGCTTTCCTGTAGAAATTATACAGAATTTTTTACTCTTAAAGACAGATTTGGTTTTCTGTTAAAATGGCATTTTTATCTTTACAGAGAAAGACTTTGAGAGGTTACAGAGAAATTTTGTAAAATTCCATCAAATAGAAATGAAAAGGAAATTGTAGTTTTTCACTGCAGTCCACATATGTGTGTATGTGTCTGTGTGTTTACATGCCAATGGTGATGCCATACTGGCTGTGCTGGGGGTAAATGCTGAACAAAACTAGAAAAATTTTCTGTCACGTGGCGTTTGACATGTAATGAGAGATAGATATGAATACAAACTCATTAAGATAATAACTGGATTGAAGGAGTTATTCAGTGGTGCTTAGAGAAGAGCTTAAACAAGATTTGACCTAATTTAAGAAGGTAGTGAAGTCTTTCTTTTAAAAAGAAATGTAAATTGAGCTGAGATATGGCAACCCACTCCAGTATTCTTGCCTGGGAAATCCCATGGACAGAGAACCCTGGTGGGCTACAGTCCATGGAGTCTCAAAAAAGTCAGACATGACTGAGCAACTTGACAACAAATGGAATAAAGAGAGGGAGGGAAAAGGAAAGTTACACAGGTAAAGAAGAGAGGGAACATTTTTGTAGAAGCAAATTTTTGTATGAATACTCCAGGGCTTGAAGGATTGTGAAATTGAAATCTTTTACATAATATGCTTATTCCCTTCTATATATACAGACAATAAAGAATCTGCTTGTGATGCAGGAGACCAGGGTTTGATACCTGGGTCAGGAAGATCTTCTGGAAAAGGGAATGGCAATCCACTCCAGTATTCTTGCCTGGATAATTCCATGGACAGAGAAGCCTGGTGGACTACAGTCACAAAGAGTCCGACAGACACTACAGGGTCACAAAGAGTCGGACACAACTGAGCGACTAACAACACACACACACACACACACACACACACACACACACACACACATATATACAGAAGTGTCAGAGGCAAGTAACAACCCTTGTGTTAGTATTGTGTCTGGAGGTTTGGCACTGAGTAGTCTGTAGATTGCTCAGAGTAGTCTTGCTTATTGTTGTAATATGTTGCTAATAGTGTCCCTTTCATTCTCAGAAATGTCCATCTTTAGATATGGAATAGGCATTTACATCTCTTCTGAGTATCTGAGGACCTCTATAAGTCTAAATATTTGATCTTTAAGGCTCTTTTTAGCTATGAGTACTGTAGCATATGGACTTCCCTGTAGCTCAAATGGTAAAGAATCTGCCCGTGAACCAGGGTTTGATCCTTGGGTTGAGAAGATCCTCTGGAGAAGGGAATGGCAATCCACTCCAGTATTCTTGCCTGAATTCCATGGACAGAGAATCCTGGTGGACCACAGTCCATGGGGTTGTAAAGTGTCAAACATGACTGAGTGACTAACACACACGCTATTGTAATAGTTTTGATAGCCATGAATTTCTGGCTATTTCTGTTTCCTTATAATTTCAAAGTTAGTTTTTTCCTTTGGTACACTGTATCTGTAATCATTACAATAATATTCATTGGCAATGATGCTACTGTTTAACTAGAAGTAAAATTATTCTGTACGCTTCTGTGTGTGTTCATAGATGTATTTCTGCATGTGTCATTGTATGTATAACCTATTAATTGGCACTGCCTTTATCTTCTGAATATCCCTATATGAACAACCTGGCCTTTGATGATTGATTAATTTGTAGTATCCTCAATCTTTTTTTTTTTTCACCTATTCATACTAAAATATGGAAAATTACATGGTAACCTTATGTGTTTTCTCACTGCCACCTGGTGGCAAGAGCATAGAAAAGACAGCAAAACAAAGATGGATGACCCACCAGATGGAAAGTCATTTCCCATAGCATAAAAATCACATGTCATGTTCTTGACATTTTTTTCAGACTCCTAGTAGAAGCATTTTCCGTATCTGGGGTTTGGTTCTGTCAATGAAATATATACATAATCCTAAGTAATAATAAGGAATGAAATTGTATATAATTATTGGAAAAAAATGAAAATACTAACATATTAAAAGAGCTACTTTAATTATTAACATTTAACTTCAGAGTGCTTTCTTTGAGTAACTTTTAAATTTCAAGGATAAGCTTTGTTGAAAATTCTCAATTTTGTGTGACTTCATTCTTTGTAAATAAAGAAAATCCAGTATCCTGATATTTTAAAATATACAATAATAAATACATTTTTGAAATTAAGTAAATATAGCTCCTGTCTTCCCTTTGTGGCCTAAGTCTTTTCTAAACTAAAATCTTCATAACTTGAATCACTATTTTTAGCTTTAGTGTCTAGTCTTCAGTACTAGCTACTCTAATTTTATTCTTTAATGTCTAGAAATTTCATTAACATCCTTTGAAAGAATATGTATTTAAAAAACAATAATACTGAATATCACTTTGACTCTTATTGCTCAAAGTTTTCTAATAGGTTTTGCTTTTAATGAATGAATTTCATGGATTATCAGGGTTGACTTCTGTGGTCTACTCATCTGAGGAGCTTTTCAGTTCAGGATTCAACATTTGTCTTAATTATTTCGTATGTGCCTACTGTAGCCAGCCAGGCTTCTCTGTCCTTGGGGATTCTCCAGGCAAGAATACTGGAGTGGGTTGCATGCCCTCCTCCAGATGAACTTCCCAATCCAGGAATCAAACCCAGGTGGATTCTTTACCATCTGAGCCACCAAGGAAGCCCCATGTAGCATAAATACCCTATTTAAGTTATTCATATGTACTATGATGTATTTCTATATTGGAGTTATTGAATCCACATGCTGTATACATTTATTATCAAATTAGTGCATCAGTTTTATAGATTTATCAAAATATAATTGACATATAACATTGTGTAAGTTTAAGGTATATAAAGTAATGATTTGCTGTAAATCACTGCAAAATGTTTACCACAATAAGGTTCAGTTCAGTCGCTCAGTTGTGTTTGACTCTTTGCAACCACATGGACTGCAGCATGCCAGGCTTCCCTGTCCATCACTAACTCCCAGAGCTTGCTCAAACTCACATCCATTGAGTCGGTGATGATATCCAACCATCTCATCCTCTGTTGTCCCCTTCTCCCCTCACCTTCACTCTTTCCCAGCATCGGGGTCTTTTACAATGAGTCAGTTCTTCACATCAGGTGGCCAAAGTATTGGGATTTCAGCTTCAGCATCAGTCCTTCCAATGAATATGCAGAACTGATTTCCTTTAGGATAGACTGATTGGATCTCCTTGTAGTCCAAGGGACTCTCAAGAATCTTCTCCATCACCACAGCTCAAAAGCATCATCATCATCATCAATTCTTTGGCCCTCAGCTTTCTTTATAGTCCAACTCTCATGTACATGACTACTGGAAAAACCATAGCTTTGACTGGACGGACCTTTGTCAGCAAAGTCATGTCTCCGCATTTTAATATGCTGTCTCTGTTGGTCATAGCTTTTCTTACAAGGAGCAAGCGTCTTTATTTTCATGGCTTCAGTCACCATCTGCAGTGATTTTGGAGCCCAAGAAAATAAAGTCTGTCGCTGTTTCAATTGTTCCAACAATAAAGTTAGTTAGCACATTCTTCACCTCACATAATTACCATTTTGTTATTGTCATTATAGTAAGAACTTCAAGACTCTACTCTTATGGTAACTCTCCTGCTTTTACCAGTTTTCTTTATGTATTTTATTCCATCTGGTTCTCAAATCACTCATGGGAGGGAAAGATGGGGGAAATAGAACTGATTAACCTTATCTCATAAATAAGAAAATAGAAACATAAACTGGACAATTGGGGAATTATTGAAACTAAGAATTCTAGCTCCAACACCAGACTTTGTTTCAATACAACACAACAAATGATGTGAGCAATTCTTCCCTGCTTGGTAAATGTCCACTGAAATCTAACATGGCTAAGGAAAGTTAGCAAGCTCCTGAAGACACCCAGAGGAGGTATGAAAGAGGGAAAGAACATTGTATTGGATTTTGCTAGGTGTATGGCATGGCCTCTGCTGAAAAATTAGAATTATAACACATTCCTTTGTTTCATAAGAGGATTAGTGTTAATTTATGCAAAGCTCCTGGCACCATGCTGGTCAGATAGTAGTTATTACAAACAGCTATTATTAAGAAGAAACCATGAAGCTCACAAGATTCTTGTGGATCATCAGACCTGTGCAGCAGGCAGGTCCTCTGGGATAAATGGAGTTGACCATGGATTACCTAACAGTATACTGCCTGGTATTACTCCTGAGTTTCAAAGCTACCCTATCTTCTATTTGGTGCCTAGCAATGACTTTATTGCTGTGGCATTAACACTAATTGAGAACAATATGTGTTACTAATGTTTGCAAATTGAATTCCCTTATCTAAAGTTACATATAGTTACAATTACTTTTCATTCAACCAGTACATGAGGATCTATCTTATTCCTAGCACTGTGCAAGAGAGTTTTAATAAAATAAACAAGTAAACAAATAAAACTCAGAGCAATACCAAACTGATTTATAGGAGAGAAGGAATTGAAGAAAACAACAAATTAAAAACTCAGCCTTATAAATAGATAATCATTCCTGGATGTTGTGTGTATGTGTGTTCGTGTGTGCATGCATGCATGCATGTGTATGTGTTTTAATGAAATAGTATTCATGTCTGATCACATAAGCAAAATAAAGCTATGTAACACTATTGCTTGTAGGCAAGAGAAGTGAGTGGGTTTTGGTCAGGACAGAACTGAGCGACTTCACTTGCACTCTTCACTTTCATGCATTGGAGAAGGAAATGGCAACCCACTCCAGTGTTCTTGCCTGGAGAATCCCAGGGACGGGGGAGCCTGGGGGGGCTGCCGTCTATGGGGTCGCACAGAGTTGGACACGACTGAAGCGACTTAGCAGCAGCAGCAGCAGCAGAACTGAGAAGACACTGCCAGGTGCCAAGAGATTCTAACCAACTCAGTATCTAAGAAAATAGAGAGGGCAATAAATGGCCTGGGGAGAAAAATAGAAAGTATCACCTAGTAACCACTTAACAGTAGCTTGCAGAGGCTAAAACATTCTCAGGAGAGCAGCAGCTGCTGCTGCTAAATCGCTTGACTCGTGTCTGACTCTGTGCAACCCCATAGACAGCAGCCCCCCAGGCTCCCCCGTCCCTGGGATTCTCCAGGCAAGAACACTAGAGTGGGTTGCCATTTCCTTCTCCAATGCATGAAAGTGAAAAGTGAAAGTGAAGTTGCTCAATCGTGTCCGACTCTTCACCACCCCATGGACTGCAGCCCACCAGGCTCCTCCATCCATGGGATTTTCCAGGCAAGAGTACTGGAATGCAGTGCCATTGCCTTCTCCGTCAGGAAAGCAGAGACTTAGGCAAAAAATATAGAAAAGGGACCTGTGTGTGTGTTGGGGGGGTAATGTATGCTAAAAGCTACTGTTTTAGAAGAAGGTATTAAGAATAAAAGGGGAACGTTTGTGTAAAAGGTGCAAGAGAATCTGATAAACTGAGTAAAATCAATTTTGAAAGTCCAGGAAATATGACTAGTTAATGTAATGAAAAACTTCATATTTCTATGCAGTACTGAAATGCTGCATATTTTATTCAATACATTTATTTGTAACTCTGCTCATAAACAGATGAAACTGTCTTTAAGTGAATATATTATATAATATAGAAATTATAAAAATATATTTGAAGATAACTGAGTTTTTAATTCAACAAACACTGAGCATTTTCTTTACAAAGTAAGTTCTATTTGTGTGTTTAAGTTTAATTTTCAAAAGATAGCGTTTTATAAACAAATGTGATTGAAAAGTCTACCATAGTTTCAAGCATGAGAAGCATAATAAAAGAAAACCACACACTCAGATCATGATTTAAAGTATTGCAGAAATTCAAGCATTATAATATATGGTCTACAAGTTAGACAAGGAAATTGCCTTACTAAAAAGAGAATATCATATATCTTCAGGCTGATAGAAAAATGAAAAAAAAAAAGTTAAAAGATTCAGTCTTTAGTAACCTGAGTCATCAAATGTTGAATTGTTGAACTATGTTTCTTCTCTGATTCCATAATACAGGGACAGGAGTACTCAGTTCTTACTCAAAATTGATCTTTAACAAATAAACCACCAGAAGATTGAATGGAGACCTGTATGGTCGAGTTATAGTGAACAGAAAACTTGAACAAGAAGTAAACAAATCTGTAAGAGAAAGGGCATCTAATAATAACTCTACTCAGAAATGTATGGAAAATGATGGATGTACAAAGGAAACTTAACTCATAAAATGGAGGTGTGACTTTATTGAATGGTTTATTTTTTAAGAAGAAAAAATGAATATCTGTTGAGGGATTGTGGGTGTAGGTGTGTATTTCTCATACAACTATGATTTTCTACTCCGGCTTCACATGTCACCTGGATCACTTGGAAAGCTTTTTAAAAAGAGGCATGTTTGTGTCTCACTTTAAAATAATCAAAATAAAATCTCTGGAGGTAGAACCTGGGCATTTAAAAACAGTTCTTCAGCTGAAAATGTGGTGCAGCCTTGGCTAACAAACACTGACTAATATCAACAATAATAGTAATTCAGTGTGTATGTATCAAGCCCTGTGTTATATAATTGATTAATATTCTGTTAATAATCCTCACAACAATGCTGGTGGGTTGGTATGGTTTTTATTCCATTTACATGAGTAAGCTGATGCTTTGGAGAGGTTAAGTAACTTGTTCAATTATAGGGACTGGAAAGGAGAAAAAAATGATTAACTGATTTCAAGAGGTTACAATCTACTATTACCAAATCTACAAGTTCGTGCAATTATTTTCTTTGCTCATTAATTTATTCAATGGTCAGGTTTCAAGTTAATATTATGTATTAGAACTTGGAAATATGGATAAATAGGACATGACCCATACCCTTGGGACATTCATTCCTAGAATCTTCCTAGCTTTTATGCCTAGAAGGTAACTGTGACTACTGTTGTCCCTATGCTGCTCATGTGTATTTTTCCTATCTGTCCATAGTAGCTCTTCAAATAGTAATTCCACAGCAGCTGTAGAAAGGCATTTTAAGTTGGTACATGTGTAGCATTCTCTACTTGGACTTTTTATCTATAGCTTTGGTAGTTGTTGGCTCATAAGTAGTACAAAGGTGGGTTTTAATGAATTAAACTGCCCCCTCCCCAGAGAGGTATATTTAGCACCGGTCTTAGTTGTGTATACTGCTAATATTCAGACCTACAGCACTGTGGCACAGTTCCTATCTAGGATATAATAGGTATTGAATAACTTTCTTTAGCCTAAATAAAGTCCGTCTAGTCAAAACTATTGTTCTTCTAATAATTATGTATGGATGTGAGAGTTGGACTATAAAGAAAGCTGAACACTGAAGAATTGGTGCCTTTGAACTGTGGTGCTGGAGAAGACTCTCAAGAGTCCCCTGGACTGCAAGGAGATCCAACCAGGCCATCCTAAGGAAATCAGTCCTGAATATTCATTAGGAGGACTGATGCTGAAGCTGAAACTCCAATACTTTGACCACCTGATGCGAAGAGCTGACTCATTTGAAAAGACTCTGATGCTGGGAAAGATTGAAGGCATGAGGAGAGGGGAGGACAGAGGATGAGTTGGTTGGATGGCATCACCAATTTGATGGATATGAGTTTGAGTAAACTCCGGGAGTTGGTGATAGACAGGGAAGCCTGGTGTGCCGCTGTCCATGGGGTTGCAAAGAGTCAGACATGACAGAGACTGAACTGAACTGACTGAATCTAAGTAAACCACATTAAATTGGAGTAACACCTCAAGATGCCTGAGTTATTGAGGATTTCATAGCTTTAGGTTTCTTTCTCTTTTCATAGAATGCAAACTTTCCACTCCAAACTTCTACTAATGGTCCTATGAAGGCATGTTGGTGGTTCAGTCGCTCAGTCATGTCTGACTCTTTGTCACCCTATGGACTGCAGCCTTCCTGGAGGCATCCCTTTCCATGGGATTTCCCAGGCAAGAATACTGGAGTGGGTTGCCATTTCCTTCTCTAGAGGAACTTACGACCCAGGGATCAAACCCTGCTCTCTTGTATTGCAGTCTCCTGAATTGCAGGCAGATACTTTACTGACTGAGCCACCAGGTTGAGAGAGGTCTTATTAAAATAAATAATGAGTCTGTTTTGTGTCTTCTGCGAAGATCTATTTATTCTCATGATTTGATCCATATTTGTGTATTCACAGGGGTAAGAGGTTTATAAAAGTGCCATGTACTCTACCATGTCCCTCATTAAATATTAAGCAGATATTAATGGAATTAAACATTACAGTGGTTCCAGAAAATTAAAATTAGCAGTCATCATTTGATCGCTGAGCTTTTATACTTTAAAGCTTATATGTACAATTACAGGAAAGACTTTGGGCAATTAAAGCTCTTAACTTTGGGAGAGAAAAATGTTGTAGCGAATTCTCTAATGGAATAACACAGATATTTCCCCACAGAAATGTGCACTAACTCTTGGGATTTCACTGCTGAATTTTGAGTTCTGTCAAGAACTATCAGTGAGGGATTCTCTCCCATAAGACAAAAATCTGAAAAAGAAACATGTCTCCTTCACAAACCCATAGTTTTCATGTTTTCTTCCCTAGAATCCAGGTAGAAGGAGAAACCTCAAAATGAAACTTAATCTTTTATATTTGCATAGAAATGACTGTTTCAGGGTTTTATTTAGGAATGTGTGAGTGAGGGGAAAAAAATTCATCTGAGACAGTCTTACTCGTGCAGATCTTATTTGAGCCGCTAGCCTCATCAGTGAAAAGCTGTCAGAAAAAACTCCCAGATCCGATTGCAAGGACTGGCCACAAGCCTCAACAGGCAATGAACCGGCCGGTACATTCAATTTTAATTAAGTCCCCATGCCAGGAAAGAAGGCTTTGGGGGCAAGCTGGCATTGGGGGCACCGTGTGTTCATGGAGTTACTCTCTATTCATGGAACCATTTGAAATCATAGCAGCTGGTGTGGATATTTAACTGACCGATTAAAAGAATTTTATCATTTGACTTCTGCCAAATGTTTGACATAACTACAAAATGATCTCTGAATTATGCACACCTTTATGGTTGTTTGTTCTCCTGGGAGGTGAAGCTTTCATCCAGAATTACTGTCTCTCCTGAATTCAGGCCAGCTCTTCCTCTTTTCGTTTCCTGTCATAAGTAATAAATGAAAAATAAACCATTCCGTTCTTTTTCTGCAAAAACACTAAAGACTCAGAGGTAATGTTTTTACCCTAACTTCAAAGAAGCGGAGCAGGCAAATTACAGCTGTCTAAGGCAAGCTGGACTCTGTCCTTGCAGGTAATACGATCTGCCTGACACTCACCATCTGCACCTTCATAGCACCAGTTGCTTTCAAATTACATTTCCCATAAAGAAATTAAAGAAAAATCGAATCACACACAATATGTAGATCCATATCCCCAGTGTTACTCACATTTGCCTTAGCCATCATGACTATTAGGAGGAAGGATATTTGTGACCCGCTCTACAACTAAATTATATCTGGATGACCACTACCAAAATACGACCTTATGCCTGCAATGCCACCTTTGCATATCCTTAGGAAAACAGGGGGCCATGGGTTCAGTGAGCCATTTATCCTCATTCTAGAGTATAGAAGAGTGTTTTTTAAAGAAAAGAAAGAAAGGAAAGAAAATGCATCCAAGTTGAGAGTCCTAAGACAAGTATTTCCTTTCTGAGGCAAAAAGTTCGTGCAATTAATAAAGAATAGAACTGGGAAGCAATTTGCTTTTGTTAATAGCACGTGCCTGAAAATATCCAGAGACTTTTTTTTTTTTTTAGCTATAAGGCTGCAGCTTGCAGTACAGTAAGGAGATGGGTGGGGGAAGTATGTGAATTGGGAAAGCTTAAAATCAAGATTCATGTCTTCCTTGTTCCTATTCATAGGGCTTGTTGATCTTCACCTCAGTACATTGCTTCTTTTCCCTAGGTATATTTACATGCTGTAATTCCTTTTCTCTTAAAAAAAAAAAAAAGTCCATAGGTCACCTCAAGTCCCTGTTTTGCTAATGAGTTGTCTCCTTTTACCTTCATCACTATGGCTTTGAGAATCTCAATTTGCTCAGTTTCCCTCCATGCCTCTCAGTTCACTGCAACTTCTCTCGTTTATCCCTAGCATTCCACTAAATGGAAACATCGCTCATTCAATGCACACAGTTTAGTCACCTTGATCTAACTCTGCCCCACTAACATTTTATTCTCCTTTCTTATTTAAATTCTAGCCATTTTCACTACTTCATTAATATTCTCTCTTGGTTTTCCTTCAACCTCTGTGATCTCCTCTTCTCACTACATCAAGTCCTTCTTTTTTTCATCCCTATTGTTGTGACCTTAGAGTAGGACCTTATCATTTTTTATCTATATGACTTCAAAATTCTTCCAATTAGTATCCTTCCACTCATTGGCTGAACTTCCAGTCCTTCTTTCTGCTTGCTGCCTCTCCTACTGGCATGTAACAGCACTCATTTCATCTCCCTTGCCTTATTAAAATCCTTTACTGGTTATTAGGATAAAACCCAAACTTCTTATCATATCCTGCACTAGTTTCCAGCTTCACTAGACACTCATCTATAAACAGGAAAACATATCAAATTGTTTGCAAGTGACCTGACTGCTTCATTTTCCTTATCATAGTTTAAACATTCTATTCATTCTTTTGGTAAATTCCGTATTCCTTTTTTTCACCTGGTTAAGTCCAACCTATATTTTATGACATATTTCAAATCATATCTCCCTAGGAAATCAACACAGACACCATATGCAAACAGTCCAATGTTCTTCTTCATTGTTTCTTTTGCAACTCATACATGCCTGTGTAGTTACTTATTATCCTGCTTTGCAGTGGACTGAATCTTGCTGGTCGACTCATCTCCTTCTAGCAATGGGCTGTTTTTTCCTATTGTTTTATTATTTTTTAATTGATGTATTCTTAGTATTTAGAATAGAGCCAGATACTTGTCACTAGATAGAAGAATGCAAGGACATAAGAGAGGAGGAAAGAAAGGAAGAAAAAGAAGGGAAGGCAGAAAGGCAGGCAGGAAGAAAGGAAGAGAAAAAGAGAGGGAGGAATAGAGAGAGATAGATGCATTATTATGTCAGCCCAACACTCATTCACCCGTTCAGCCATCCTTCTGGTAGTGGTGTCCATAGAAATCACCCTCTCCTATTCCTAGTCCATCTGATGGACTAGGTGGAGTTCATTCCACACTTGGCTTCAAGGATGGACATATGGATTTTGAAAATATAAGAATTAACTTTGTCTGCCAATTCTGAATGTGGAAGCTTTGAAATCTAAAATGCTTCAGATTTGGTGTATGTTTTCCAAAAATATGTCAGATTGGAAGTGAAATTGTATACTCCTTTAGCATATATATCAACAAAGCTAAAAAGTCGATTAAATATCCAGCAGGTGTTATAGCCCCAAAGTCTAATCTATGAATGAGCTCATTACTTTCAGTGATATATAAAGTCATTTATCCATGCAAATAAGCCCTTGGATTCAAGTTTATATCTGTTTATAAAACTTACTTGAACTTTTGCCTGGAATCTCTTTATGCCTACCTTATATGTTGATTTTATTTTGTTCATGACAAAACAGCTATTTTTGACCCTTTTTTTTTCTTATAATCAGTCATAAAATTTTCTCTCTGAGATATCCCAGGAATTCCATATTTCCTCTCCATCTCCACAGTTCTCATTTCTATCATCACCTTTCTTAATTCTCTAGTGGTACTAGCTCCTGGAGAAAAGCAAGTTATACTCCATGTTTTCTTTACCCAGCAGCACAGAGGTGGCAAGTTGACAAAGTCAAAAACTGTATCCAGCCCACAGATGTATTTTTCAGAAGCCACATTATAACAATTTAAGAATTTAACATAAAAGCTAAATTTTGAGCTTCTCGTGAAAAATAATTTCCAACAAACCTATAACCCAAGTTCTTTCCCAATAACTGTTGCAGTTTAAATTGCATCTCTCCCAAAGATAGATTAAAGTACTAATTCCTGGTACTTATGAATGTATCTTACTTGGAAACAGACTTTGCAGGTGTAATCAAGGGAAGAAGAGTTAATACTGGATCAAGGTGGGCCCATGACTGGTGTCCTTTTTTAAAGGCAAATTTAGACGCAGACACAGAAACACAAAGAGGAGAATGCCATATGAACAAACACAAATACAGGGAGAGCATAATTGTGCCAGAGATAGGACTGATACATCTACAACCAAGGACCGCTGAAGACTGCTAGCTGGGAAGCGGCAGGAAATGATCTTCTTCCCCTGAAGCCTTCAGAGAAAGCATGGCCTTTCCAATACCTTTATTTAGACTTCTAACAACCAGTGCTCAGTAGCTCAATCGCATCTGACTCTTTGAGGCTGCATGGACTATAGCCCACCAGGCCCCTCTGTCCATGTGATTTCTGAGGCAAGAACACTGGAGAGGTTGCCACTTCCTACTCCGGGGGATCTTCGCAACCCAAGGATTGAACCCGTGTCTCTTGTGTCTCCTGCATTGGCAAGTGGATTCTTTTACTACTCGTGCCACCTGGAAAGCCTCTTAACCTCCAGAAGGGTGAGACAACCACTTTCTACTGTTTTAGGCCAATCAACAACTTGTGGTACTTCATTATGCCGCCCTAGGATACTAATACAGCAGCAGTGGGCTAGGATGAATAAAGGGAGATGGGGTTTGTGATCTTCAATTGAAGGAGATCACTCTATCACCCCTATATTTTAATGGGTCACCAAAGCTAAGTGTTAGTGGTCATTTGTCAGCTTACTTTCCCTTACATCTTTGGTCCCTATAACACTTTGAGCTTATGATGGCATCTTCAGTTCAGTTCAGTTCAGTCACTCAGTCCTGTCCAACTCTTTGCAACCCCATTGACTGCAGCACTCCAGGCCTCCCTATCCATCACCAACTCCTGGAGTTTACTCAAACTCATGTCCATTGAGTTGGTGATGCCATCCAACCACCTCGTCCTTTGTCGTCCCTTTCTCTTCTCACCTTCAATCTTTTCCAGCATCAGGGTCTTTTCTAATGAGTCAGTTCTTCGCATCAGGTAGCCAAAGTATTGGCGTTTCAGCTTCAACATCAGTCCTTCCAATGAACATTCAGGACTGATCTCCTTTAGGAAGGACTGGTTGTGTCTCCTTGCAGTCCAAGGGACTCTCAAGTGTCTTCTCCAACACCACAGTTCAAAAGCATCAATTCTTTTGCACTCAGCTTTCTTTATAGTCCAACTCTCACATCCATACATGACTACTGGAAAAACCATAGACTTGACTAGATGGACTTTTGTTGGCGAAGTAATGTCTCTGCTTTTTAATATGCTGTCTAGGTTGATCATGACTTTCCTTCCAAGGAGTAAGCGTCTTTTTATTTCATGGCTGCAGTCTCCATCTGCAGTGATTTTGGAGCTCCCCAAAATAAAGTCTGCTACTGTTTCCACTGTTTCCCCATCTATTTGCCATGAAGTGATGGGACCGGATGCCATGATGTTAGTTTCCTGAATGTTGAGCTTTAAGCCAACTTTTTCACTATGACATTTTACTTTATATTAAGTAGTATATATTCCTTACTACAATTCTCATCAATATTGTTTTGTTGCTGCTGCTGTTCTCAGTACAATTGATGAAATTTGGGTATTGACTTCGTCTTGTCAAAACAAAGAGAAAGAGAAATATCTAGGTCTTCATTAGAGGTTGATATTTTGTCATGGATAATTCTTTATTTGAGAGGTAGTCCTGTTCTTTGATAACTTCCCAGAAGGTTCAGTGGTAAAGAGTCTATCTGCCAATGCAGGAGACACAGGAGATGCAAATTCAATCTCTGAGTGGGAAAGATGCCCTCGAGAAGGAAATGGCAACCCACTCCAGCATTCTTGCTGGGATAATCGAATGGATAGAAGAACCATATACAGTCTATACGGTCTCAGAGTCAGACATGACTGAGCATGCACACACACCTGTCTTTGAAAAATACATATTGGCATCTCAGGCCTCTACTCACTAGATACCTGAAGCACCTCCTGTGGCTGTGACAACCAGAAATGACTCTAGATATTAGCACATATTACAGGGATCTAGGGAGCAGCCAGGAGGAGGAGGAATGAGAACATCTCCCTCACTGAGAACTGCTTTCCTAGGCTCTTTTTCCTCTCCAATCTCATAAAAATAAACATAGTAGCACACTATAATAAATGTTTCAACATAAAATATTTACACTTCTGTCTTATCACCTGCTTTATGTCTTGCTGTTAAGAATTCTCTTTTCTTAGTCTATGACAGAGTGCTAATTGCTTCCCAGTATCCCTTTGGCTATGCCACCTTAATGAAAAACACTGATGCCATTTATATATTAATATTACATATTGATATATTTATCTGGGCACATTGCCATACAGATAAGAAAATTCAGAGTGTGGCCAGTGAGAATATGTGAATAGATACTGACCTGTAAGATGTGAGTGGGAATCGATGTGAAATTTTCAGAAAGTGCCATGAGAGAAAGGCCTTACTCTTATGCATTCCTTTTTTTTTTTTTTTCTTGATACCAGAAATATGACTGTGATGATTGGAGCTCTGGCAGCCATCCTGAGGCAGTTCACTAAAAATAGAGGAAGAAACAAATCATGGATCTTCCTTAACTTACAGTGGGGTTACATCCTGATAAACCCATCCTAAGTTGAAAATATAAGTGAAAAGTACATTTAATGCCCCTAACCTACTAAACATCGTAGCTCAGCCGGCCTACCTTAAATGCACTCAGGACACTTACATTGGCTTGCAGGTGAACAAAATAATCTAACATGAAGCCTATTTTATAATAAAGTATTGAACATCTCACATAATTTTTTGAGTACTGTTCTGAAAGTGAAAAACAGAAAGTTTGTGAGTGTGTTGGTTGTTAGCCTCCTGATCTTGTGCTGATTGTGAATTCCACTCACTGCCACTGCCCAGCATCAAGAGAGAGTGACATGCTGCACATAGCTAACTTGAGAAAAAAAATCAAAATTCAAAATTTAAAGTAGAGTTTCTACAGAGTGCATATTGTGCTCACACCAACATAAAGCTGAAAATCCTAAACTGAACGATCATGAGTTGGGGACCTTCCTGTGGAAGTCTTGGTCCCTGAAACAGAGGAGCTGTCACATAACTTCTGCTCTGCCTCCAATAGAACTTCAATTCAGGATAGAAAAATAAAAAATCTTATGTAATTGACTTCACTCTTATTTCAGGTATTCTGCCCCATAAAATACAGCCCATCTCTTGTTAATCATGGTCCATTTTAATTCTTAGAAGCTTTCCCAAAGATTATTTTATAATAATTTGCACTATTACAATATTGACTCATACCTAGCTTTATTTAACATTTTTAAATTGTCAAAGTTTTTTTTTTTTGTATTATGGCAATAATAATATGTATTTCGAGAGTCTGTGTTTCAGATCAGAGATAATACATATAAATCACTTTACACATTGCCTGTGTGATGGAAATGTTGCTATAATCATGAGGACAATTATAACAATTGTGATTATTATTATTATTATTATTTCTGAGAGTATCTTCAGTTAGCACTCCTATTATTCAATTAAATCATTCCAATAATTTTTAAAGTTTTTTCTTTGAGAGGACAGAATACCTGGCTAAGTGAAACATATATTTAATTAGCTATATTTTGTGTATATTGTATGAAGTATAGTATTAAGCACACAAATTAATAATTTAAAAATAATTTACTTTAAATTTAGTGTTTTAAATCCAAATACAGTTATTTCCTTTCAACCACTGTACCTGAAATCTGGCTTCACCAATTGTATATCAAAACCTGTAGACGCCTGGGTATCACTTCTAGAGATTCTGATGTTGTTATTGTGAGGTGGAGCCTACGCATTGCAGTTGATTACATTGCACAGCAAAGTTTGAGAACCACTGCTTTAATTAGCAGTCAGGATAAGCACTTTCCCTATGATTTGCTAATTGTCAGAAACTAGGAGCCTGAAACATGGTGAGAGTGAACAAACGTAGTTCTGGTTGCCTGGATGTTAATCAAAGTAATCACAAGATTTCCTTTGTTTTCCATCATAATCTTCTATTCTCCTGTTCTTCTATCTGTGTTGATCACTTGCCATTCTAAAATAGAAGAAGAATTTGTTAGTTAATTTTAAAAAATGGATATGAAACATCAGAGTAACAGTTGAAAAGAGATCATTAGAATGGCTTGGCATCAGAAAGGATGCCATTATTTAACCCAAATTGCCTTGACTCCCAGACCGTTGCTTTTCTTACCTCTAGCAGTGAACTTTCTTTCCACGGTTTTTTGCACACTCAACTGGAGAAGGAAATGACAACCAACACCAGTGTTCTTGCCTAGAGAATCCCAGGGACAGGAGAGCCTGGTGGGCTGCCATCTAAGGGGTCACACAGTCAGACACCACTGAAGCAACTTAGCAGCAGCAGCAGCAGCAAACTTAAGGAAGAAGGGAAACAAAGAGAAAAGAAATTACTCTTTTTGGCATCCTGGAAACTACCTTTAACAACTTACAAGATGAAATAAAGCCATACAGAATGAAGGGATGACATTCTGCTTTTTAAAGCCACTTAGTATTTCTTAATATCCACTTTATATGAGAAAATCATGTATCAAACCATTGCTTCATCTCCTTCAAAATTGAATTTGCTAAAAAATTACAGCTTGTAGCAAGTAAAATCCAATTCTTATGCCTAGAGGTTGGTTTTAAAATATACATACAGCATATTATCACTTGCTCTAAGTGGATTATTATGAGCTAGGATTTAAAAGAAAGCAATGTACATACTCAATTGCTGATGTCAATAGATTTTGGAGTGGTTCAGCTTTAAAAATAGAAAATGGATGAACATTGGGGTACACATGTCTCTTTCAATTCTGGTTTCCTCAGTGTGCATGCACAGCAGTGGGATTGCTGGGTCATATGGCAGTTCTATCTCCAGTTTTTTAAGGAATCTCCACACTGTTCTCCATAGTGGCTGTACTAGTTTGCATTCCCACCAACAATGTAAGAGGGCTGACTTTTCTCCACACCCTCTCCAGCATTTATTGTTTGTAGACATTTGGATCAAAGCCATTCTGACCAGGGTGAGATGGTACCTCACTGTGGTTTTGATTTGCATTTCTTTGATAATGAGTGATGTTGAGCATCTTTTCATGTGTCTGTTAGCCATCTGTATGTCTTCTTTGGAGAAATGTCTGTTTAGTTATTTGGCCCACTTTTTGATTGGGTCATTTATTTTTCTGTAATTGAGCTACAGGTGTTGCTTGTATATTTTTGAGATTAATTCTTTATCAGTTGCTTCATTTGCTATTATTTTCTCCCATTCTGAAGGCTGTCTTTTCACCTTGCTTATAGTTTCTTTCATTGTGCAAAAGCTTTTAAGTTTAATTAGGCCCATTTGTTTATTTTTGCTTTTATTTCCATTACTCTGGGAGGTGGGTCATAGAGGATCCTACTGTGATGTATGTCAGAGAATGTTTTGCCTATGTTCTCCTCTAGGAGTTTTATAGTTTCTGACCTTAGGTTTAGATCTTTAACCCATTTTGAGTTTATTTTTGTGTATGGTGTTAGAAAGTGTTCTAGTTTCATTCTTTTACAAGTGGTTGACCAGTTTTCCCAGCACCACTTGTTAAAGAGATTGTCTTTTCTCCATTGTATATTCTTGCCTCCTTTGTCAAAGATAAGGTATCCATTGGTGCATGGATTTATCTCTGGGCTTTCTATTTTGTTCCATTGATCTATATTTCTGTCTTTGTGCCAGTATCATAATGTCTTGATGACTGTAGCTTTGTAGTATAGCCTGAAGTCAGGCAGGTTGATTCCTCCAGGTCCATTCTTCTTCCTCAAGATTGCTTTGGATATTCGAGGTTTTTTGTATTTCCATACAAATCGTGAAATTATTTGTTCTAGTTCTGTGAAAAATACCGTTGGTAGCTTGATAGGGATTGCATTGAATCTATAGACTGCTTTGGGTAGTATATTCATTTTCACTATACTGATTCTTCCAATCCATGAACATGGTATATTTCTCCATCTATTTTTATCCTCTTTGATTTCTTTCATCAGTGTTTTATAGTTTTCTACATGTAGGTCTTTTGTTTCTTTAGGTAGATTTATTCCTAAGTATTTTATTCTTTTGGTTGCAATGGTTAATGGGATTGTTTCCTTAATTTCTCTGTTTTCTCATTGTTAGTGTATAGGAATGCAAGGGATTTATGTGTGTTAATTTTATATCCTGCAACTTCACTATATTCATTGATTAGCTCTAGTAATTTTCTGGTGGAGTCTTTAGGGTTTTCTATGTAGAGGATCATGTCATCTGCAATCAGTGAGAGTTTTGTTTCTTCTTTTCCAATCCGGATTCCTTTTATTTCTTTTTCTTCTCTGCTGTGGCTAAAACTTCCAAAATTATGTTGAATAGTAGTGGTGAGAGTGGGCACCCTTGTCTTGTTCCTGACATTAGGGGAAATGCTTTCAATTTTTAACCATTGAGGATAATGTTTGCTGTGGGTTTGTCATATATAGCTTTTATTATGTTCAGGTATGCTCCTTCTATTCTTGCTTTCTGGAGGGTTTTTGTCATAAATGGATGTTGAATTTTATCAAAGGCTTTCTCTGCATCTATTGAGATAATCATATTGTTTTTATCTTTCAATTTGTTAATGTGGTGTATTACATTAATTGATTTGCAGATATTAAAGAATCCTTGTATCCTTGGGATAAAGCCCACTTGGTCATGATGTATGATCTTTTTAATATGTTGTTGGATTCTGTTTGCTAGGATTTTGTTAAGGATTTTTTCATCTATGTTCATCAGTGATATTGGCCTGTAGTTTTCTTTTTTTGTGGCATCTTTGTCAGGTTTTGGTATTAGGGTGATGGTGGCCTCATGGAATGAGTTTGGAATTTGAAAATTGAACACAAACATCTTCATTTGAAAAGGTTTAGGGTAGTATTCCTATGAGTTGGTTGTAAATACACTCTTACTTTTGGGGGATGGAACTCTCATAGAAAGTACATTGAAAGATGTTATTTATAACAGAGAAACATCCATGTTAGCATTCTCAGAGGTCAAGAAAATAGAACGATGTCAGCACTCAGAGCCCCCTCCTGTCTCTTCTCACTACCTACCCTTCCCTTCTGCAAAAGGTAACTACTGTTCTGAATTTTATGGCAAATCTTTCTTTACTTTTCTTTATAGATTTACTAATTAAGCATGTATCCATAAGCAATAGGACTGTCTGACTTATAAAATCATATATAATTTATAAAAATGTATGTAAACTTCATATAAGTGAAACTATAGAATATATGTTCTCTTGGGTTCATCTTTTCAATCTATATTATGTTTGTGAGATTCATTCATATGATTTCCTATAGTTGTAGTAAAGTTAATATTAATGCTACTTATTATCCCATTGTGTTAAGAAGCCACCATTTATTTATCCATTTTACCTTTAATATATATTAGATTGTATTCACTTTGAGGATATGATAAATAAGACTGCTATGAACATTCTTGTATGTATCTTTTAGAGCATCCAACAGGGATTTGTGTCACAATTGAGGAGCTTGACGTGCAAGAAACTGTGGAGATGATTAACATTGGACAGTTAGCAAGAATATTGCTTAATATATAGAAGAATGAATGTCCACAATGCTGAGAAAAACTGTATCACTTACCATTTTTGTTGTTTAGTCACTAAGCCGTGGCCAACTCTTTTGTGACCCAGTGGATTGTAGCTTGCCAGGCTCCTCTGTCCATTGATAACTTACATTCTTTATCCAGTTTCTACCTGAGCTAATTTTCATACCCCAAATCCATTGACTTGGGAAATAGCTGTTTCCTCATGAGATAGGATACAGTAACACCAGGGCAAGTGTATAAAGTAATAATTCTCTGAGTCCTTTTTCAAAGTGACATGTAAATTTACTGAGGTTACTATTCACTGGACAAAATGCCCAAAGATTTAGAGGACTTAGGGACACAGTTTGAAGTTGACATTTATCCTGAGGGACCTGAAGCATCACTGTTGCCCACTGGTTAGGTAGAGATTTATGCAGGACCTGGTAATAAACTGTGTCCTGACCTATCCTCAGTTCACAGTGGTTATCTGGGTCTATAGACTGAACTGGTGATCATTTCTGTTTCTGAGTATATAATTGTAAAGTACATTACATGGTAGTTGGCAAAACATTGTTTCCTTGCCTTATGAGTTAGGACCTATCTTCAATGGGGAATTGAAAGTGGGAGCTGCAAAAGCTGCCAACTCCATCTTCTGCTAAAGTAATGAGTAAAAACATTTTCCATCCCAGAGAGAAAGATAGAGATTAGTGTAATTTTTAAATGTCTAATGTATACAAGGGTAATATCGCCATCATATACTCATTTGATTTACCAGTCTGACTCCTACAGGAGCCAGACAGATATAGGATGGTACAGTAGATTACCTCAAACAACCAATTAATATTTTATTTACATCTGAGGTACCTTATGTAGTATCTTAGCTGGAGTAGATGAAAATAGGTATTAAAATAGGTGTAGGTATATACCTGGTCTCAGGTATATAGCCAATGGTCTGGCAAATGCATTCTTTTCCATGTCTGTGGGGAAGGAGGAACCCAAATGAGTTCACATTCATATGGATGGAGGAAGTATATATTCATTATCTTCCACAAGTGCTGTGTTAATTCCCTCAATGTCTATCATAATATAGTCCAAAGGAACCTGAAACAGTGGAACACTTCACATGATATTTGATCCAGCTATTAAGCAGATCAAATGAGAAGTGACGAATACATTGGAGATTATTGCACAACACAGGAACTTCTGCCACTTTGGACATATGACCCAGCAGAGTCTCTGATAGAAGAGTTGCCTGTGATGAGAAAAGATGCTGTGTAGCAGAGTTTGTGACAAGTCCCAGTAGAAAAACTACAACACATACTCCTGTGGTCCTGGAGAAAGCAGACAAGTACATGCCAATTGAAAAGCAGCCTCTGGAGTGATTCTGGGCCTTGGTAGAGACAGCCTGACTAAGTATCATCAAGCAACCATGCACCTCATCTCAAGTAAAGTTCCACCAGACCTGTCAAGTCATAAAATCAGGCAGACCCATTGGCAATCCATAATAAGGTGCTACAACACCTTGATTTTAGCCCAGTGATTTTTTTTCACTGTACTGTATAAAATAATTGTATACTTAAGTCCCTCCTACACCTTTGTTTCTGCTGATCCTTTTGCCTGGAGTTTGGATAGTTTCCACATCCAAATTTTACTTTTTCTTCAAACATAATTCAAATACATCCACTTTCAAAAAAAGCCTTTCCTGGTCACTTTAGTCCTTATCAAATGTCCTGTTCTCAAATGAAATGTAATATTACTAGTCTTTATCAATACCCTGATACATTCACATAGTTTTTGCATTAGGTACTGTTGATTAACATGATGTTATTGTTGTTGTTCATTCGCTCAGTTGTGTCCAACTCTTTGTGATCCCATGAACTACAACACACCAGGCTTCCCTGTCCTTCTCCATCACCTCAGAGCCTGCTCAAATTCATGGGCACTGAGTCGGTGATGCCATCCAACCATCTCATCCTCTGTTGTCCCCTTCTCCTCCTGCCTTCTATCTTTCCCAGCATCCAGATCTTTTCCAATAAGTTGGCTCTTTGCATTAGGTGGATAAAGTATTGCAGCTGCAGCTTCAGCATCAGTTCTTCCAATCTATAGTCACGGTTGATTTCCTTTAGGATTTACTGGTTTGATTGTCTTGCAGTCCAAGGGACAAGCTTATCTTCCCAAGTAATTTTTAAGCTATGCAATAAGTTTCAACCAGAAACAGATGGCACACACAAGTAAGATAATTTGAGTAGAGTTTATTTACAAAAGGAATAATTTACATAGATGTGAGTGTGTAGATGAAGCATAAGGGATTATTGGAATAACCTTGGGATATTGTTAGCAAGTTAATACAGTCCCTAAGCAAGAAGACATAAAAGGCAAGGAATAGATACCAGAACTTGGAAGAAAAGAATATTTTGTGATCAGCTGTTTTGAGAGGAGCAGTGATTGTTATTTGAGAGAGACAGTCAACTTTGCAAGAGAGCTTGCAAGGGAATAAATACCTTGGTTTCACTTTAGTTGGTGCTGCTATTGACAGATTCAGTCAAAATCATAAGGCAAGGGAGTCCTATTAATGTAATCCATGTAGATCTGCCTCTAGGGACAAAGAACAGGGTGGAAAATATTGGAGAATGGATTAGTGGAGGCAGATAGAATAAGGGCTTCAGCATCATCCAAAGCATTCATAAGTCCTGGCAGAACTATAGGAATATTATACGCATATATACTTTATAAATACTTGTTAATTGTATTTACTTTAATGTAATTATGTGTTTAATATGGTGTGTATTATATGATTGCTATTTAATGAAATTAATATTTTTGAAATACTTATCATCTGATAGGCCCATTTACTCTAGTCTTGAGGATATATTTAATACTAGTAACCATAACAAACTCAAAAACACCTTTGTTTCCTGGAAATTACATATGTCATATACAGAGAGTGTATGATAGAACTATAAAATATTTTGGCATATGCCAAAGATGCATTCTACTAGATTTCAAATTTCATAACCAAAAACTTCATCTAAATAGTTTATTGATTTATTAATACAAAAGGTCAATTATGTGACAAAGTACTACACAGTAGATACATGTATATAAAATTTATATGTGGAATTTTAAAAATTGTGTGTTAAATTAAGGAATATTATTTGTTTTAGAAATATCATTAATTTTCTATAAGTCCTTATAGTGTTTACCTAATACTATATAAATAAGTATGGATTTGTATATGCAGACCAGAGCCTCAACCTTAACACTCAAGTGCATGTGTGTGTGCTTTGATATAAATAATTTCCACAGATGCAGAGCATTGCCCCTAATAGCTAAACTTCAGCCAAACTTCTGTTTAGTTCAGTTCCACACATTACCTCTTTGATTAAGATAAGTTTTCTGGGAAAATCAGGTATTAAATCCCTTAATTTTAATGCTCAATATAGTCTTTTTATATTGTTCCATGATAAATCAATGACTCTAAGAGGAGTTGTAAAGCTTTGTCAAATGTTAGTATGAGAATTGCACTAATTTAGTCACCATTTCAAAGCATTAATTTTTGGTGCACTTATGAATATCTGTTGGCTCCTCTTATGAAACCCAATTAACTCTCCATTTCCCTATGAGTTTGCCAAAAGCCTCTTTATCAACATATTCAACATGAGTAGATATTTATTAATCAAAATGTCAAACATTTAGAACAAAACGATTTAAGAACTTAAAATGAATCTTCATGGACAGAATCTTAGACACAGACATTTATCATCAATTATTTTCAGACAGTCTAATTATTATTCTGGTATACCAAGTGCATAAAAAGCACTCTGAAAGGTACTATGGGGGAAAAATGATACATTGGGAATAGACAAAGTTCTTAAGAAGTTTCTGACCTAGTTCTAAAGGAAACACAAAATAGTAAAAAAGAAAATTGTAACTCTAAGTCCCTAGACTTAGGAATTTGAGGTGATACCAACTGTACACAAACAAGTAATGTTTCTGGGAAAAAAACAAACATTTGCACTAACCCCTATAGAATGAGGTTGTGATTGGCTGTTTATTTTGTTTGTGTTTGTCTAACATTGGAGAAGATAACATTTCAGGAAGAGAAAATGACACAGCAGAAAAGCAGATATTAGAAAGTATGGATTTTTTTTCTCAGCCAAGTATTTTGGTGGGACAAATAAATCTATTTATGTCCATTAAGAAGAGGCTATGAGGGTATTTACAAGACCACTTTCTTCTCACTGCAACTGGAGGTGTTTACATCATTTGCACCAGAATGTTTATATTCAGTCACTTCTTAAAAGGAGATCATACATACACGATCAATGATTTGAAATAGAATAACTGAAAAATAATCTGCTAATATATGAAATGTCAATTAACTGTCAATTACCAAAACCTTTCCCCTGTCTATCAAAAATTAAGTTTTTCCCTTAAGGATTTATTTCCCTATCTCCAGACCAGAATTTCTCTCTCATTTTGTGTGTCTGTAGCCATTTGTATGATTCTCTGAGACAAATAACCACATGATATAGTATTGGTTAGCAACCTCAAGCGTTTCTGGGGTGAATCTAGTAACTGATCCTGGTACAGGGAGGGCAAGGAGAAATCAAAGAAAGAGGCATGCCACTCAAGATGGGTAGGCGACAGGTCTTGTATACAAGGGAACTTGCTGATGAGGCTCCTCTTGGGTGGCCACAGGATAAATAGATCCCTACATCTGCCCTCTAGAATCTTAAGAATTTATAGAGAGGCCTTAATGGGGTCGAGAGATATATACAATGCAGATGGTCTCAACAATATTACTCTCTCAAAAATGCATCCTAGAAGCAACTCCTAGTACAGGGACAATAGGCAGACCCTACATTCCAGACACAGGGAAAGGAGTAAGGAATCTCCCATTGCCCCATCCTGCCCTCCCACAGGTCAAGGGCAGTCATATCCTCTCAATGACCTTCTCCAACGTATATTAATTTTAGAATTTACACCCAGTTAATTTTGGTTTACCTTGAAATATTGAATTATTCATCAATCAATAAAAATTACATAACAGATTCCATTTGCTTTTTCCCCTTTAAAGACTAAGAGCAAAAATCTAACTTTGCTCAATCATAAGAATTACACTGAGCTAAATAATTGGCTATATTTTTCTCTCCTTTTATTCAAATGTTTATTTGTAAGCTGTAAAGATGTTAAGATATGTACTTGCAAGTACCACATATTTTAACACTATTACTCTATTTTTAATGTTATCTTTCTCAAAAAGTTGGAAAATATAAATAATAAATTACTTAGAATTTTATTTATATCTTAAAATATACTGGTGCATGTCAAATGTTCTAAGTGCAACAGTGACTCCCATGAATAATTTTTGCACATTTGTGAACTACTCTTTTCAAGTAATATAGTTAGAGGAAGTTGCCAGTTGTCAGTCTACTAAATAAATTATAAAAACAAAGAGGTGGAAGCAGAGAAAACTGTTTAACATAAAGTTTTGCAAAAATTAGAAATTACATTAACCCATTTATTCTCTCCCAACAACTCACAATAGGGATTTGAAAACATGTTTTATAACCTTAACTGAATGTTCATTAACTGCAAAAGTAATGGCTTTTAAAGCTATACAGCTTAATAAGCAAGGACGTTTATGTAAAATTTTGTTGTTGTTTAGTCATTAAGTAACATCTGACTCTTTGTGACCCCATGGACTGTAGCCCACCAGAGTCCTCTGTCCATGGGATTTCCCAGGTAAGAATACTGGAGTGCGTTGCCATTTCTTTCTCCAGAGGGTCTCCTGACCCAAGGATTGAACCTGGGTCTCCTGGATTAGCAGTTGGGTTCTTTACCATTGAGCCACCAGAATTATCTGTATGTAAAATTATAAGATAATCAAAATATTTGCACCAGGAGATATATTAAATTTTGCATTTCTCAAGTCATAGTTACTGTTTTCTGGTTAGCAAATAATGGACTATATGCAACCAAGTTCCGTTCATAGCATGATTGACAAAGCAGCAAAATACTGGTCATATCAAGTGAGTTACCATGTGCTTGATCCTGGAGATGATTAACTTTGACACTGAGTTTTGGTGAAAATAGTAAGAAATCATTAGACTATCCTAACATAAAGACAGAATGAAAGGAAGTGAAACTTTTGGAAATCATAATCTAGGTAAGAGTAGTTCTGTGTGTATGTTTGTGTCTTGTTAATGTGATTTGAGCTTTAAAGTAACAAGTTTCGTGGGACATGTGAAAGGTAGAATTTTCTCCCCCAAATTTCCCAATTTATTTTTTTTAATTTAATTTTATTTTTAAACTTTACATAATTGTATTAGTTTTGCCAAATATCAAAATGAATCCGCCACAGGTATACATGTGTTCCCCATCCTGAACCCTCCTCCCTCCTCCCTCCCCATACCATCCCTCTGGGTCATCCCAGTGCACTAGCCCCAAGCATCCAGTATCGTGTATCGAACCTGGACTGGCAATTCGTTTCTTACATGATATTATACATGTTTCAATGTCATTCTCCCAAATCTTCCCACCCTCTCCCTCTCCCACAGAGTCCATAAGACTGTTCTATACATCAGTGTCTCTTTTGCTGTCTCGTACACTGGGTTATTGTTACCATCTTTCTAAATTCCATATATATGCGTTAGTATACTGTATTTATGTTTTTCCTTCTGGCTTACTTCACTCTGTATAATAGGCTCCAGTTTCATCCACCTCATTAGAACTGATTTATTTTTAAAACTTTACTATTTGCAATGAAGTTTTGATTTACATATGAAAATTTTAAGGGCTTCTGCAAAGTTTTGGATCACTAAACATCTTAGAAAAATGTGTTTGCCAGAATATTTTCCATGGGAAATTATGTGAGGAAGAGTATAGAATGAGGGTGTTGTGTAGCCTGAGTGTGTATATACTTCCTTGAGGTCTTTGCATTTCATGGAGAGAAATTAAACTGTGGTAAAACTTCAGACATCAAGCACAACTTTTTAAGAATCTTTCTAGTCACCTTCTAGTTGAGGGTGACCATAATGCATAGTGCTGATCAAGGAATCATAAGGTATAGTGTGGTAGGTAGAATCTCTAAGACATTTTTTAAGAGAAGGCAGTTTCAGGTGGTATACCCTTTTCTGCTCTTTTTTGTCTCTTCTCTTCTTTTTCCCCTAACTCATTTTGCCTGGAATACTAATTAGAGGCTATTTTGCAACCATAAGGGGCTTGCCTAGTGGCTCAAATGGTAAAGAATCTGCCTACAATTCAGGAGACCCAGGTTAGATCCCTGGGCAGGGAAGATCCACTGGAGAAGGAAATGGCAACCAAATCCAGTATTCTTGCCTGGAGAAGTCCATGGACAAAGGAGACTGGCAGGCTACAGTCCATGGGGTTGCAAAGAGTCAGCTATGACTGAGAGACTAACACTTTCATTTTCACTTGCAATCATAAAGAAACAAATGGAAGGAAAATAATAAAGTATAAGATGTGATAATTCTGTACCTTCACTGGTATATACCTGAGCTGTCCTGTCCAGAACTTCCTAACAGGGGCTTTTTATGGCTTAACACAGAGACTTCTGAGTCAAGCATATTCATTTATAATTTTCTGTTGCTTGCAGCCAAGTGCAATTCTAACAGATAACACTTTCAATCACACCGTGCAGAGAACTGTCTTCTCCATCACTTGCTGATATTGCTGCAATACCAAAGTTGACGAGATCACCTGAAACTCCCCAGCAGAGTGCCAAAGCCATGTTGCTTAATACCCATACTAATGTTAGAAAGTCTTTGTAAAGGTGAAGGATTCTAGGACTATCCTGAAGAATTATTACGAAAACATACTCAACACAGAAAATATCACACATGAACCAAATCATGCCCAAGATGGTTTCTTTCATGGACTATTTAAATAATCATTTAGAGAAAAAAATCGCCACTACTATAATATCTTTTTTTTCTCCCACTTTTATTTTTAGTGTGTTTTGTAATGTAATATCTGCCAGGAGAAGGTATAAGAAACTCTATTTTACCCATAATGGTGCATGACAAAATATCATGAAACAAAAGAAAGAATAATTGAAAGAGGAATTTCTTGGCCTGAATGTATTCCTTAGATTAGGTTGACAACATAATGAGAAATGACAGTGAAAAATGGTCTCCCAAAGAAACTGATCCAGTATATTTGCTACTACTTGGTAGTATGGACTTTTCAAGTGTCCCAGTGGTAAAGTAACTGTATGCCATTGTAGGAGACACAGGAGACCCAGGTTCCATCTCTGGGTCCAGAAGATCCCCTGGAGGATGAAACAGCAACCCACTCCAGTATTCTTGCCAGGAGAATTGAATGGGCAGAGGAGCCTGGAGGGCTACATTCCATGGGGTCACAGAGTCAGACATGAGTGAGCAACTGAGCACACACATGGGGTATTAGGGTATGAAACAATAATTCAGATAAAAAATGGTGAGAGAGTACATCTTTAAAAATACAGTATGAAGAACATAAGGAGTAGATGAGACTTATTTCCAGTGCTTAATTTTATCCAGGGCTAACAATGTTAATGACTAATTCAGTGGAACACCAGTTTTGCTATTTAGATTAACTCCCTGTATAAAACGCATTAACAATATTCAGCAAAAGAATTTAATGTAGAAGGCTTGAAATAAAAGATTAGTGTCATACAGTTTCATAATTATATTTTGCTCAAAAAGAGACAGAATATTCATTTAGGACAAATTAGAGAAAGAGAAATGAAAATTTGTCTTTGAAAAGATTAAATACGTTCACACTGGGTAAAAGCAGCTCAAAGAATTTCAAGATCCAAACTTCTGTAAAACATTACTAAAATGTGCATGAATGTGCAGCATGGCTTAGATATACAGGGTTGGTTAAAAAGAAACATTCAAATTAGTTATCAAATTTAGAAATTTAACAGATTTGGAAGAGGAAGGCTGTTTTAGCAGTTAGTAAGGGTATGAGATTCACATATTAGTTACAAAGCTGGAAAATGAACTGAGCTGAACTCATTTTGTGACCTAAAACAGATCTCTTGATCTCAATTTTCCCTAGGTGTAAAAGTGAGCTGAGAGAGATGACAGTTCTTGTTCCCTTACCTGCCTCATTCCATGGGCAGGAACTTCCCTTCAGAGTCAGTGTAGAGAAAGTTGAAAAGGAAAAGGAATTCAAACCAGACATGAATGCACATGGTGTTGATTGTATAAGCCCTAGATTTTACTGCTATAGTAACAACCATTTGCAACTATGATTATCTTTGATTTATAGTAAATTATAGTCAAGTACAGCTATTAATTGCAAATATATATTTCCATTCAGCAGTTTCAAGGTGGCATGGGTTTTATATTGCCAATAAGTATTTTCCTTTATTATACGCACATGCTATTCTTCTTTATAATGTCATTAAAATAGATGTCAAGTTTGCAGTAAATTATTTCTAGGCACTTTTATAATACCAGGCATATGATACAATTGTATATCAACCTGAATGAAACATGTCTGCATTTATTTAGAAATAGAATCTTTCTGATACTTAGGAAATAAGACAGTTCTTTCATGTCATTGTGGTGAAACTGTGCAGATTTTTGGAGGTGCTATTTTAAATGATTGTTGGATTGTGCCATAATTATTCAGTAATCTTCCAGAAAGGCATGGTGGGCTCATGAGTACTTAATTACTTCATTCTTCTTTTCTTTCTTTTCCTTCCAACCCTGCTTCCTTACTTTTACCCTGGTTTTCTTTCTTTTTCTCTTTTCTCCGTGTATTTCATCCCACTTCTCTTCCTCCATCTCTTTGCTTATTCTCTCCTTGCTTCCTCCATCCCTTCCTTCTCTTTCTTTCTTCCTGTTAGTGTTTAATATTTCTCCTTCCTATCCTCATTTCCTCCTGCCTTTCCTATTGTCCTAGCTCAACTCCAGTCATTGATCCTGCTTGCTTCTTTTTCTTCCTTTCATGCATACTGACTCTCTTCCATCCATCCATTCATCCACTTATACTTTATATGCTTTCCTTTTCTTTCTCTTATAACAAACATTTATTGGGTACTTATTGTGTGCCAGATGGCATGCCAAATATTAGGAATCCTTAAATAAATATCACATGGTCTTCAAGGAGGAAAATGTGTGTCCAAGGTGAAAGAAGAATTTTAAAATGTAGTAAAATCATATAGAGGACTATGGAGAAAGAGGTATGGGTTGTAAAAATGAGGCTTGTGCACAAAGCTTCTTTTCTATCATTCATCTCTGCTTTCAGAGACCATTTGTGATATCTAGTGCAGCCAGTGAGCAGCCCATCCCTGCTATGATATTAGTCATTATCACAATTAAGAATTGCCCTTTGCAGATCTCAGTTCTTTCAATAACCCACTATATTATCATAAGGAAGTTCATTCTGAAGAGACTTTGGGTTAGTCAAGCAAGAAAGACCACACACCTGGGCTTCTCCAACCCAGCACATTCCCAAGAAAGTCCTATCTTCGGGACTGGCCCTTGGCTAGACTCTTATAAATTGACCTCTGAGTCCTTGAAATATCCTGTCTGATAAGAATGTACATATATGCTTAAGGCCTTGGGCCATGCTGTGGTTTGACACTTGCTGTGGTGGTGGACTGGAGATTGAGTAGCTGAGGCCAGTTGCATAAGCATTGCATGCAACATATCTTCAATAAAAATCCTTGGATGCCAAGCCTTGATTGAACTTGTTTTGTTGGCAGCACTTCACATATCCTTACATGGGTTGTCCACTGGACAGGGACACCTGGAATCCTGCACTTGGTTCTTCTGAACTTCACCTTATGTGCCTTTTTCCTTTGCTAGGAAGGGAATTTCAGTTGGCTTTGACTGAATGGAGTGATTTTCAACATGGCTTTGAGATAATGTTTTGCTTGGCTAATACGTATTTTGCAATATTGTCAATTGAGACAAAAACCCCCAAACATTAGAAAAATGTTTGCACATTGGCTATTTTTTGCTAGGAAGGCACACTTTGTTGTACAATGTTAAGATCATGAATTTTGCTAAGTACAATTGTAAACACATGTTCTATTACAAAGTAGGTAATGAAAAGCAAATTAAAAAATAAACACTACAAATGGTTTCACCAAGAAACACTGAATAAGACCAACGATGTTTTAAAGACATGAAATTGTGCAATAACCATAACTACTACTTTTTGCATTGCTAATATATTAATGAGCCATATTGGTTGTGCTATTTCTACTTTTTAAATAATATAATCAATAAGATTAAATCATGAAAGCTTGTATTTTACAAATTGTCTTCTTTTTTATTAGTGAAGACATTTTAAATGCACAAGGAACTAATTTGAGGATGATTGAAATATTAATTTGTTAAAAATGGTCTTTTCTGAAATTTTATTTTGGTCATATCAGAATATTATGGATTTTGAATGAAGACCAAGATAGACTGGTTTGGACCGGTTCAGACCTGATCAGATCAGTAGAGAAATTTTAAACTGATTCAGACCAGTTAAGACTGGTCTAAACTGGTCTGGATCAAACTGGTCCAGACCAATCTAGACCGGATCAGACTGGTTCATACTGGTTCAGGCCGATTTAGAGCAGTTTAATCTGGTTCAGATTGGCAGTCCAGACTGGATCAGACTGGATAATACCGGTTCAAACCTGTCTAAACTGTGTCAGACCGATTCAAACTGGCTCAAACTGGGCCAGACTCCTTCATACCAGCTAATGCTGGGTCTGGTCCAGACCCATCTAAACTGGTTTAAACCAGTCCAGACAGATTTAAACTGGATCAGACTGGTCTAAACCAGATCAGTCTGGTTCGTGCTGGATCAAACCAAATCAAGTTGGATCAGACCTGAACAGACCAGCCTAAACCAGATTAGACTGATCCATACCAGTTCAGACAGGTCTAAACTGGATCAGACCCATTTAACTAATTCAGACAGGCTTAAACCAGATTCTAAAGATCAGTCCTGGGTGTTCTTTGGAAGGAATGATGCTAAAGCTGAGACTCCAGTACTTTGGCCACCTCATGTGAAGAGTTGACTCATTGGAAAAGACTCTGATGCTGGGAGGGATTGGGGGCAGGAGGAGAAGGGGACGACAGAGGATAAGATGGCTGGATGGCATCAACGACTCAATGGACATGAGTTTGAGTGAACTCCGGGAATTGGTGATGGACAGGGAGACCTGGCGTGCTGTGATTCATGGCGTGGCAAAGAGTCAGACACAACTGAGCGACTGATCTGATCTGAAACCAGATTCAACTGATTCAGACTGGATCGGGCAGGATCATACCAGTTCAGACTGGTTTATACTGGTTCAGACCAGTTTACAGTTTTGAACTCATTCAGACTGGTTCAGAATGATTCAGACCAGTTTAGACTGGAGTAGAGCAGATCAGATCAATTTCCACCTGGCTCCTCTGTCCATGGAATTTTCCTGGGAAGAATACTAGAGTGAGTTCCCATTTCCTACTTTAGTCAATCTTCCCAACCCAGGTATGAAACTCATGTCTCCTTCATCTTCTGCATTTGCAGGCAGATTCTTTACAAATGAGCCAACTGGGAGGTCTGGAGAAAGGATACTCTTTTCAATAATTGGTATGAGAACAATTGAAAGTCATATGGAAAAAGCAAACAAAAGTACTTCAATGCTTCTGTCACAGGTTACATGTAAATTAACTCAAAACAGGTTATAGACCTAAAAATGAAAGCTAAATCTATAAAGTTTGTAGAAAAAAATATAGTAAAAAATCCTAGTGATTTTGGCTTAGACAAAGATTTCTCAAATAGGACAGAGGAAAAAAAAAAAAAGCCTAAAGTATAAATAAAAAATGATAAATTGGAATTCAACAAAATTCTAAACTTTTTTCTATTAAAAAATGAAAAGGCAATTCAAAGATTAAGGAAAAATATAAGGCACATATCCAATAAAGTTCCTGTATCCAGAATATATAAAGTCTTCTTAAAAGTTAATAATGACAGGACAAACATCAATAAAAAATGGGCAATTGTTATTGATTAATGAGCAGATACTAATAAAGAAGATACAAATATAGCAATGAATACTTGAAAATAAGGTCAACATTTGTACTCACTAGCAATACATAGATCTGGTTAGCTACAGTCCACGGGGTAAAAAAGAATAGGACACAACTGAACACAAAAGAGCATGAGAAAATGAACCTTTCTCCATTGGATTATCTAGACCAAATCGGTGAAAACCAATTAGTCATATATGTTTGAGTCAATTTCTGAATTGTCTTTGATTCCATTGTTTTTGTCTATTTAACAGAGGCTTTTCATAGATGCCCTCTGTCATGTTGAGGAAATTCCCTTGTAATTCTAACTTAATGAGAGTTTTTTTTTTTTTTTAAGACAGGTTGATATTTGATATTGTTATTTTTTCTATATCTATTAACTCCATTTTTTTCTTTTTAATGTCAATATAGTGAATTACATTGATAGATTTTAAAATATCAAATCAAATTTAAATTCTTAAGAGAAACTCTGTACTCAGTTCTCTAAAATTTGGGTGAGGAGAGGTTTGCATCTATGTTCTTGAGAGATATAGCTCTAAGATTTTTGGAATTTCTTTATCTGATTGCAGTACCTAATTGCCATTCTCATGATTTGAGGACTTTTACTGTTCTCCTTTCTTTAAAAGTTTCTTAAGTATTGCTATTATTTCTTACCTTAAATATTTGTTAGCATTCATCAATGAAACCATCTGAAACTATTTTTTTAGGAAAAGTTTACATATCCAATTTTTTTTCCTTTTTTTAAATTTTATTTTATTTTTAAACTTTACATAATTGTATTAGTTTTGTCAAATATCAAAATGAATCCACCACAGGTATACATGTGTTCCCCATCCTGAACCCTCCTCCCTCCTCCCTCCCCATACCATCCCTCTGGGTCATCCCAGTGCTCTAGCCCCAAGCATCCAGTATTGTGCATCGAACCTGGACTGGCATCTCGTTTCATACATGATATTTTACATGTTTCAATGCCATTCTCCCAAATCTTCCCACCCTCTCCCTCAATATTGAACTATTCAGGTTATCTACTTCTTTTTGAGTCATTTTCTTAATTTATATCATTCTGTCATTCAAGGTTGTGTGCATTTTTTTAATTTGTTGGAATAAAGCTTTTTCACAGTTTTTAAAATTAAATGTCTATAGGATCTGAATCACTGATCCTTCTTTAATTCATGACATTGGTAGCTTGTGCTTCTTAATTCATGACCTTGGTAGTTTGTGCTTCTTTTAGTTTTTCCTAATCTATCTGACTAAAAGTTTACCAATTTTATGTCAGTTATTGTTTTCATTGATTTTCTCTATAGTTTTCCATTTTTCTCTTCTATTATTTCTACTGTTATTTTTATTTTCCTCCTTATGCACATTTTTAGTGGTTTTGTTTGCTAAATTTTTTTTTTTTTTTTTTTTTTAGTTTCTTATGTGAGAAGCTTAGATTTGTGATTTAATTATTGTTGATGTGCATTGAATTCTATAAATTTCCCTTTCATCTCTGCCTTGGTTGAATGTCACATGTCATTTTTCTTTTCTTAATCAGTTCAAATTACCTTCTAAGTTTACTGGATTTCTTCTTGACTGTATCAGTTAGGGTTCTAGGAGAAAACACATATAGGTAGATAGATAGATAGATAAATTATATGTAAAAATATTTAGTGTCAAGGAATATAATTGGCTTAAGTGACTGTGTGACTGTCTAGGTAGTCCTATTATTTGTAGGGCAGGCCATCAAGAAGGGCAAACTGGAACTTGTGTATGCCCTAATGCTGCAGTTCACAGGCAGAATTCAGTTTTCTTTAGGGAAATCTCAATTCTGCTTTTAGAGCCTTTTAGCTAATTGAATCAGGCTCACTCTTGCATAATATAATCTTGATTAAAGTAAGCTGATTATAAACTTGAATTACATCTGTAAAATACCTCCCCTGCAACCCTCAATTAGTGTTTTATTGAATAATTGGGAATGGTAGTGTAGCCAAGTTGACACATAAACTGATCATCACACTGACCCAATAATTGTATAGGAGTAAACTTTTAAATTTCTAAATATTTGGGGATTGTTTATATATATTTCTTTTTGCAATGTAATTTAAGCCCATTTAGTCAGAGGACATATTTTGTATGTCTTAAATATATTTATGGAGCTTATCTTGATGATCTGGGTGACTGTTCCTTAAGTGCTTGAAACAGTGTGATTTCTATTATTCTCTGGTGAAGTTGAGTAAATGTCAAAAGCTTAACTTGGTTGATAAAGTCGTTCAATTCTTCTATATCCTTACTGAAGTTTTGTACACATTTTCTATCTTTTATTATAAGAAGAGTGTTGACATTTCCAACTATGATAGACTGGTCTATTTCTTCCCTTCTGTGAATATTTTGTTTAAAATTTTGTAATAACAGTTTTAATGAGATATAATTCACACACCATAAGATTTTTTCTTTTAACATGCACAATTCACTGGGTTTTTAATTAGCATATTCATAGAGTTGTGCAACAATCACTAATCTAATTTTAGAGCATTTTTATCACTCCAAAAATAAACCTTATACTCACTGGAGATTACTCTCCATTCGTCCCTCTGCTAGTCTCTGGCAACCACAAATCTATTTCATGACTCTAGGGACTTGTCTAATCTGGACATCTGACATAAATAGAATTATACCCCATGTAGCTTTATGGGGTTGGCTTCTTGCAGTCACCATAGTGGTTTCAATGTTCATTCATATAGTAGAATATATCAGTATCTCATTCTTTTTCATGGCCTAACAGTATCCATTGTATGAATATATCACTTTTATTAGCTATTGATGCTGCTGCTGCTGCTAAGTTGCTTCAGTCGTGTCCGATTCTGTGTGACCCCATAGATGGCAGCCTACCAGGCTCCCCCGTCCCTGGGATTCTCCAGGCAAGAACACTGGAGTGGGTTGCCATTTCCTTCTCCAATGCATGAAAGTGAAAAGTGAAAGTGAAGTTGCTCAGTCGTGTCCGACTATTAGCAACCCCATGGACTGCAGCCTTCCAGGCTCCTCCGTCCATGGGATTTTCCAGGCAAAAGTACTGGAGTTGGGTGCCATTGCCTTCTCCATTAGCTATTGATTTATGTATTTAAAACTTTAAGTGAATAAGATCATTATATTCTCTCGATGTTTTAATGTCTATCATTATGAAATGTCCTTCATTATCTCTGATAACAGTTCTTGTTCTGATATTCACTTTTTCTGATATTAATATAGCAATTCTCGCTTTTAAAAATAGTTTGTATGCTCTATCTTTTGCTGATTAACTTTTAAACCTATTTGCATCTTTATAGTTGAAGTGGATTTGTTACAACCAACAATAGGCAATCTTGATTTCAGCTTGACAAACTCTGCCTTTTTAATGGAATGTTTAGATGAGCTGTATTTAATATAATCATTGGCATGATTGGTTAAGTCAATTATATAGCTATTTTTGGGGGGTCTTCCTGTTCTTGATTTCTTTTCTCCTCTTCTTTTGCATTTGTTTGGAATATATTTTTATAATTCTACTTTATCTTTGTTCTTAAATGATTAACTATATGTCTTTATTATTTTTATAGTGGTTGCTCTAGGGTTCACACTATATACTTTTAGCTTGTTACAATCTAAGTTCAAATAATACGATATACAAGAAACTTTTTAAAAGTTTTCATTTTCCCCTCTTGTCCTTTGTTTTGTTATTTGCAGTGTTATTTAATTCTATATTGTTATAAACCTCAAAATTTATTATTATTTACTTTAAAGAGTTATTTTTTCATCTTAGTCTTACGATTGTCATTATTTTAAAAATAATTACCTGATTGATTTTTTAAATTGACGTATAACTGATTTGCAATGTTGTATTATTTTCAGGTGTACAGCACCATGATTCCATCATACATGCACACATCTATTTTTTTATCAGATTATTTTCCCTTCTAGGTTATTACAGAATATTGAGCACAGTTCCCTCTGCTATACTGCTATAGGTCCTTGTTGGTTATCTGCCTTATAGATGAAAGTGAAAGTGAAAGTCGCTCAGTCCTGTCTGACTCTTTGCAAACCCATGGACTATGAAGTCCATGGAATTCTCTAGGCCAGAATACTGGAGTGGGTAGCCTTTACCTTCTCCAGGGGATATTCCCAACCCAGGGATCGAACCCAGATCTCCCACACTGCAGGCAGATTCTTTACCAGCTGAGCCACAGGAGAAGCCTTATATATAGTAGTGTGTATATGTTAATCCCAAACTCCTAATATATTCTTCTCCCTTTGGTAATCCTAGTTTGATTTTTATGTCAGTGAGTCTGTTTCTGGTTTTGTAAATAAGTTCATTTATATCTTGTTTTCTGTTTTAGATTCCACATAGAAGTGATTTCATATGATATTTGCCTTTCTCTGTCTGGTTTACTTCACTTAGTATGGTAAACTCTAGGTCCATCCATGTTGCTTCAAATGGCATTATACCATTCTTTTTTATGGATTAGCATTATTCCAGTGGGGTATGTGTGTGTATACTGCTCTTCTTTATCCATTCATCTGTTGACGGACATTTCAGTTGATTCTATGTGTAGGTTATTGTAAACGGTGCTGCAAACTATAAAATTGGGGTGAATGTATCTTTTCAATTTTTTTTTTTATAGTTTCCCCCAGGTACACGTCTACAAATTGAATTGCAGGATCATATGTTAACTCTATTTTTAGTTTTTTAAGGAGCCTCCACATTGCTCTCCATAGTGGCTATACCAATTTGCATTCTTATCAACAGTGTAGGAGGGTTCCTTTTTCTCCACACAGTCGGTAGTATTTATTATTTGGGATCTATAGATTCAATGCAACCCCTATCAAATTACAAATGGCAGTTTTTAAATAACTAGAACAAAAATTTAAAATTTTGTATGGAAACACAAAAGACCTCAAATAAACATTCAGTTATCTTTTTAAGAAAGTTTTTAAAACTTGTAGGTAAAATTTTTTTTTTTTAATCTTTATTTTGCCAAAGGAAAAACAACACCCAATTGTGGATATGACTGGTAATGGAAGCAAGGTCCGATGCTGTGAAGAGCAATATTGCATAGAAACCTGGAATGTCAGGTCCATGAATCAAGGCAAATTGGAAGTGGTCAAGCAGGAGATGGCAAGAGTGATCGTCGACATTTTAGGAATCAGTGAACTAAAATGGACTGGGATGGGTGAATTTAACTCAGATGACCATTATATCTACTAGTGTGGGCAGGAATCCCTTAGAAGAAATGGAGTAGCCATCATAGTCAACAAAAAATCCTGAAATGCAGTACTTAGCTGCAATCTTAAAAACGACAGAATGATCTCTGTTCATTTCCAAGGAAAACCATTCCATATCACAGCAATCCAAGTCTATGCCCTGACCCGTAATGCTGAAGAAGCTGAAGTTGAACAGTTCTATGAAAACCTACAAGACTTATTAGAACTAACACCAAAAAAAAAAAAAGATGTCCTTTTCATTATAGGGGACTGGAATGCAATAACAGGCACATTTGGCCTTAGAGTACAGAATGAAGCAGGGCAAAGACTGATCTAGTTTTGCCAAGAGAACACAGTGGTCATAGCAAATACCCTCTTCCAACAACACAAGAGAAGACTCTACACATGGACATCACCAGATGGTCAATACCAAGATCAGATTAATTATATTCTTTGCAGCCAAAGATGGAGAAACTCTATAGACTTAGCAAAAACAAGACTGGGGTCTGACTGTGGTTCAGATCATGAACTTCTTATTACCAAATTCAGACTTAAATTGAAAAAAGTAGGGAAAACCATTAGACCATTCAGGTATGACCTAAATCAAATCCCTTATGATTATACAGTGGAAGTGAGAAATAGATTTAAGGGACTAGATCTGATAGACAGAATGCCTGATGAACTTTGGACGGAGGTTTGTGACATTGTACAGGAGACAGGGATCAAGACCATCCCCAAGAAAAAGAAATGCAGAAAAGCAAAATGGCTGTCTGAGAAGGCCTTACAAGGAGCTGTGAAAAGAAGAGGAGTGAAAAGCAAAGGAGAAAAGGAAAGATATATCCATTTGAATGCAGAGTTTCCAAAGAATAGCAAGGAAAGATAATAAAGCCTTCCTCAATTATCAGTGCAAAGAACTAGAGGAAAACAACAGAATGGGAAAGACTAGAGATCTCTTCAAGAAAATTAGAGATACCAAGGTAACAGTTCATGCAAAGATGGGCTGAATAAAGGACAGAAATGGTATGGACCTAACAGAAGCAGAAGATATTATAAGAAGAGATGTCAAGAATACACAGAAGAACTGTACAAAAAAGATCTTCATAACCCAGATAATCATGGTCATGTGCTCACTCACCTAGAATGTGAAGTCAAGTGGGCCTCAGGAAGCATCACTATAAGCAAAGCTAGTGGAGGTGATAGAATTCCAGTTCAGCTATTTCAAATCTTAAAAGATGATGCTGTGAAAGAGCTTCATTCAATACTCCAGCAAATTTGGAAAACCCAGCAGTGGCTACAGGACTGAAAAATGTCACTTTTCATTCCAGTCCCAAAGAAAGGCAATGCCAAAGAATGCTCAAACTACCACAAATTGCACTTATCTCACATGCCAGTAAAATAATGCTCAGAATTTCCAAGCCAGGCTTCAACAATACACGAACAGTGAACTTACAGATGTTCAAGCTGGATTTAGAGAAGGCAGAGGAACCAGAGTTCAAATTGCCAACATACACTGGATCATCTAAAAAGTGAAAGAGTTCCAGAAAAACATCTATTTCCACTTTATTGACTATGCCACAGCCTTTGACTGTGTGGATCACAATAAACTGTGGAAAATTCTTTAAGAGATGGGAATACCAGACCACCTGACCTGCCTCCTGAGACATCTGTATGCAGATCAGGAAGCAACAGTTAGAACTGGACATGAAAAAACAGACTGGTTCCAAATAGGAAAAGGAGTACGTCAAGTATTGTCACCCTGCTTATTTAACTTCTATGCAGAGTACATCATGAGAAACGCTGGACTGGATGAAGCACAAGCTGGAATCAAGATTACCGGGAGAAAATAACCTCAGATATGCAGATGATACCACCCTTACAGCAGAAAGTGAATAAGAACTAAAGAGCCTCTTGATGAAAGTAAAAGAGGAGAGTGAATAACTTGGCTTAAAGCTCAACATTCAGAAAACTAACATCATGGCATCTGGTCCCATCACTTCAAATAGATGGGGAAACAGTGTCAGACTTTATCTTTTTGGGCTCCAAAATCACTGCAGATGGTGACTGCAGCCTAGAAATTGACGCTTACTCCTTGGAAGGGAAGTTATGACCAACCTAGACAGCATATTAAAGAGTAGAGACATTGCTTTGCCACCAAAGTTCCATGTAGTTAACGCTATGGTTTTTCCAGTTGTCATGTATGGATGTGAGAGTGGTATGGGGAGGGAGGAGGGAGGTGGGTTCAGGATGGGGAACACATGTATACCTCTGGCGGATTCATTTCAATGTATGACAGAAGCAATACAATATTGTAAAGTTAAAAAATAAAATAAAATTAAAAAAAAAAAAAAAAGAAAGCTGAGCACCGAAGAATTGATTCTTTTAAACTGTGGTGTTGAGAAGACTTTTGTGAGTCCCTTGGACTGCAAGATCCGCCCATTCCATCCTAAAGAAATCAGTCCTGAATATTCGTTGGAAGGACTGATGTTGAAGCTGAAACTCCAATGCCACAGCCACCTGATGCGAAGAGCTGACTCAGTTGAAGACCCTAATGCTGGGAAAGATTGAAGGCGAAAGGAGAAGGAACGACAGAGGATGAGATGGTTGGATGGCATCACTGACTCAATAGACATGAGTTTGTGTAAACTCCAGGGGTTGGTGCTGGACAGGGAGGCCTGGCGTGCTGTAGTTGGACACGACTGAGTGACTGAACTGAACTGATACTTTTACCATTTCTGTGATGTTTATTGCTTTGTACCAATGCAGTTTTTCTTCTGATATAATTTTTCCTTCTAGAAGGTATTCTTTTACCACTAATCTTACCACAAGTCTGCTAGTAATGAATTCTCTTGGCTCTGTTTGTCTGAAAAAGTCTCTGATTTACCTGAACACTTTAAACTTTTACTGTATAGTGAATCTTCGACAGCTTTTTTTTTAATTTTGTTGTTGTTGTTACTGTTTTTTAAGTACTTGATGAATATGGCACATTGTATATATACTGGCATAGATTCTGATGAATTTGACTATAATTTGATTATAATTGGTGTCTTGGTATGGTTTTATTTTTATTTTTTTCAGTGTGAACTTCATTGAAGTTTGCATATCTCTGGATTCAAAAAATTTAAGTAATATTTAGACATTATTTTTGAAATTATTTTCTTCTCCTGACTCCTCTCCCCATTGACTCTAGTTATATGAAGTTATATGTATATTTGATCACTTGATTGTTGGAGAGTTTCCATTGCTATATCCTCAATTTCACTGATTTTTTTCTTGTTTCTTTTGGTAATGCTCATCTCATCCTCTGACTCTGTTCTCTTGACTTACCCTTAGTCTCATCAGGTATAGAAAGAGAGATATATATTTCAGTTGAGATGCTATATTTACATACCTACAGTTTGATTTGGATCTTTTTATATCTTCCACTTCTTTCTTCATCCCTTCATGTTTTCCTCTACCTTTTTGGATGTGGGTAGTATATTTACAATAACTGTGTGATGACCTTTTATGCTTTTCTAGCTGTTTCTATTGAATGATTTTTCACCTGCTTTTTTAAATACCTAATAATATTTGGTTGAATGATGGATGTTGTTAGTTTTGTGTCTTATGGTCCTAGATTTTGTTGTAGTCCTTTAAAGATAGCTGGGTTTTGGTCTAGAAAATAATTCACTTCAGTTCAGTTCAGTTCAGTCACTCAGTTGTGTCTGACTCTTTGCAACTCCATGAATCACAGCACGCCAGGCCTCCCTGTCCATCACCAATTCCCAGAGTTCACTCAGACTCACGTCCATCGAGTCAGTGATGCCATCCAGCCATCTCATCCTCTGTCGTCCCCTTCTCTTCCTGCCCTCAATCCCTCCCAGCATCAGAGTCTTTTCCAATGAGTCAACTCTTTGCATGAGGTGGCCAAAGTACTGGAGTTTCAGCTTTAGCATCATTCCTTCCAAAGAACACTGAGGACTGATCTCCTTTAGAATGGACTGGTTGGATCTCCTTTAGAATGGACTGGTTGGATCTCTTTGCAGTCCAAGGGACTCTCAAGGGTCTTCTCCAACACCACAGTTCAAAAGCATCAATTCTTTGGCACTCAGCTTTCTTCACAGTCCAACTCTCACATCCATACATGACCACTGGAAAAACCATAGCCTTGACTAGACAGACCTTTGTTGGCAAAGTAATGTCTCTACTTTTCAATATGCTATCTAGGTTGGTCGTAACTTTTCTTCCAAGGAGTAAGTGTCTTTGAATTTCATGGCTGCAGTCGCTATCTGCAGTGATTTTGGAGCCCCCCAAAATAAAATCTGACACTGTTTCCACTGTTTCCCCATCTATTTGCCATGAAGTGATGGGACCAGATGCCATGATCTTAGTTTTCTGAATGTTGAGCTTTAAGCCAACTTTTTCACTCTCCTCGTTCACTTTCATCAAGAGGCTTTTTAGTTTCTCTTCACTTTCTGCCATAAGAGTGGTATCATCTGCATATCTGAGGTAATTGATATTTCTCCCGGCAATCTTGACTCCAGCTTGTGCTTCTTCCAGCCCAGCCTTTCTCATGATGTACTCTTACATGTAAGTTGCATATAAGTTGCATATACTCTTGGATATAAGTTAAATAAACAGGGTGACAATATACAGCCTTGAGGTACTCATTTTCCTATTTGGAACCAGTTTGTTGTTCCATGTCCAGTACTAACTAACTGTTGCTTCCTGACCTACAAGTATACTAATATAATCCCTTTGAGATTTGCTTCTGAGCTTAGTAGATCAGTCTCTCCTTAAGGTCTAATTTCACCCCTTTATATAATTGCCACAAATTTATGAAGACTCTAACAAGTGTTCCATGTAATGGTAGAATTTTCACTTTAAATGATAGCATAGCAACTATTCCCAACCCCATATAAACTTTGGTAGTTGTTCCATACAATACTTTTCTTAATTTTTTCCTTTGCTCTTGGATGGTTTCCTTACATACACTATGTAGATATCTGGACTTCTCTTTCTTTGCAACTTCCAAAATTCTGTTCTGCAAATTCAAGTTGCATGGATTTCCCTAAACTCCAAACTTTGTTTCCTCAATTTAGTTCATTGAGCTCTGATAGGGTTCCTACTTCATCCGCTGTGATCTGGAAATTCTTAGATGGTAAGCCAGGGCAATAGAGCTTACCTTGTTTTGGCTCTTCTTTCAGGATACAGTCTCCTGCACTTCTTGTTGTCCAATGTATGAACAGTGTTCTTTTCTACATTTTGCCCAATTATTTAGCTGCTACAAGTGAGAAGTTACACCTGATTCCAGTACTCTTGTCATGAATCGATGGGAAAGCCCAAATGATAGCTTTCACATTATTTAAGTTCAGGAAAAAGTTAATTCCTAGTGTACAGATTTGCTATTTTGTGTTCATTTGCCCAGTCATGTTTGACTCTTTGTGACCCCATGGACTGCAGCACTCCAGGCTTCCCTGTTCCTCACCATCTCTCAAAGTTTGCTGTAACATTATAGAATTTGCATGGTAGAATAAATATGTCCACAGATATAGAGACAAGTTTTAAAAATAACTAAAGCAAACTTCTTCCAGAAAAAAAAAAAAGCAATCTAACTTAGTGTAACTCTAGGGAAAAATATTTCCGCAATATTCAAGGATCAATTAAAATTAGGTTTAGTGAATATAATAAATAATCTAGATAATGTTACTAGTGCATTTGTCAACTAAGAAATGATTTAAAGGTCTAGATATAAAAGAAATTTCATATACTATCTTAGTCTTAAAAAAGCTGTAATGTATAACAACTGGCCTATTTTTAAACCAATGTGTTAAATTATTTATTAATTTGAGTAAAGAAATTATTCTTTGAAACAACCTTACCAAATACCCCATCAAATCTCCACATATATATACATATATTTTCAACAAATTTCTAGGTATATTTTATTTTTTCATAGATTAAAAGGGCTCAGTTGAGTCGCTAGCTGTTTTCTACATCAGTTATTGATGAATGCCTTAATACTGCGCACACGAAAAAATTCTTTTTGCAGAAATAGGTGGCCTGTTTTAGGGAACTATCTACCAACACCTTATTCCTCACAGAGAAGACATCTAAACTTATAGTAAGGCTTACAAGTAATCAATAAGATGAGCCAAAATATTAGCCATTTGGATAAAACCTATAATATGGGGTATGTTATCACAAAATTATCTCAGGTGAAATTAATAGTAGACATTTGAATTAAAACTAATTTATAAAACATTATCAGAAAAGCATCTAAAATTTCTGAAGCAATATCCAATTTTCTAACTAAATATGTTTACGTTAGTATATTAAGTACAGTCACTGGTATCAATCCCAATCACTTAGGCTAATGAGTATGAGTATAATTCACCTACTCTGTTCTTAACTTTTCACGCCACACACACACACACACACACACCCCTAGCAGAGCCTTAGTATAAATTAGTTAAATCCCATATGTTAATGTAAATATTATTAATTCACTTATTTTAGATTGTCAAACAGCTGTTATTTAAATGTTCATCACCTGTCAGAGTTTATACCAAGCATTTTATATCTATTTTTCTAGTTATTCCTTACACAAAACAGAAAGTTGGGATTATACTGATTATAGAAATGAAGCTATGAGTGTCACTATTTTTATTGGTTTCTGCTGTAAATGACAGTTTCAAGTTAGAGCCCAGTTTTTTTCCTGCCTTCTTCACTAATTCATGCTGCAGAGAAATATTGCTGTTTTAATTAATGACCTCAAAATTTCTGCCTATCAAGATATTGTAGGGCTACATATGATAATACAAGCTAAAATTTGACCAACTTGTAACTATAAAGTCAGATGTTTCTTAGGTTTAATGTGACCCAGTTACTAAGATAATACCCAGGATTCCCATAGAAGGCCACATTAAAATAGCATTTATAATGTTGCATTGTGGTCATCAGATCATTAAACTATTTTTGCTAAATTGAGAAAACTTCACATTACTTTCATTGATTTATATTCTACATTATTGAAAAATATGAAGCAAATTATACTGTTTATTTGATCTTGAAATGATTTCATTCTCTGTCAGTTTAAGGATGCCACTTAAGTAGCCCATAATTAGTACTGACTTATTAGTTTAAAGATTCAAGCATTAATGTATGATACTTAAATAATTTCTAAAGTAGGATTCTTAAGCAGGGCTGCATTAATTCTGTGGGCTTGCATAATTTTGTATGTATGAAATATATGGAGTACTTACTATGTGGTAGGCATTGTTAAAGTTTTAAAATACTGTAAATCCTAAAGTACTTAAAGTAACAGAGACAAGTAATTTTAAGAATACATCAGAATCTGTTCTATACCCTTGCCCATAAGTATACTTCATTCAGTGTTAAGCTGTACACTTGATAGGATTTCAATGGTAGAACATATGTGCTTTGTTCAATATGTGGACTTCCAAAAAAGATCCCAAATTGCTAAAATGTTATGAAACCTGGCTTCAACACAAAAATGAATCTAAAGTTCATTTTTGTAGAGGGTGGGGATGAAGGGAGGGGTGATTTTCCAGCCAGTGAGCAGCCATGATTGCCATCTTCTATTTGATTCTATTATTGGCTGAATATAGATTGATGTACTTGTCTCCACTGTACCAATGTATAATGCATGAACACAATTACTGGGGTAATTTGAAACAGGATGCCTTTAATCTTCTGCTCAGATCAATCAATTACAATACATAGATTATAGAATGTCCTATGATCTTACACTGAATCCTTAATAGAACTAATCTTAGAACTAAATGGGGTTGGAAAAAAATGTGAAGCCCACGGTGATTGCTCATATGAACACAGACAATGAAACTTTAACCATCATATGTTTAATTATCCAGAATGAATGAACAGAGACCACACTAAAGTTTGTAGAGTAAGAAAGAATGCTCTGGGAAACAGAGAGGTTTTCTCTTGAAGAAGCCACTTTTCCACCTTTTAAGGTGGAATTTCAAGGGTTTCCACACTTAGTAATCTGTGAAAGTTTGTATCAGACTCATAATTAGAGACATCGTGCACTGTTATCTTTTTCATGCCAATATATCTTGTCATATGACAGAAAAATGTGTTTAAACTGCATTTGGAAATGCCCATTTCCCTCTAAAGCAATATTCATTCACTGAATTTACATGTAATTTGAAAAATATATTTACCACACAACCTTGCTCTAACTTAATGTTATGTTACTATGCCTTTATAGTGTACATGAAACTTTAATTGCGGTGCACACAATGTGTGGTGTACTCATTTATTTCTGGAGCCCTTGATGCATTTTGGGAGGAATACATTTGAGCTTGGGTTTCACTAAGAAGCTAATTAGGAAAAGAAGGTGTTTTAGAAATGGACAGATAATAGCATTCTGTGTTTCTGTGGACATTCAGTGAAGACAGTAAGGTATTTGAATATATCAGGGACACTCGCCTGAGTTTGCAGTTCTGTTGTCTGTGGCTGAGTGTCGACCAGAGTGCAGTTGCTAATGGCAGAGTTAGAGTCAGAACCATGGATAGCTCCCCACGTTTAGTACCTAGGAGAGGAACTCGTCGTTTCATAAGCTCTGCTGCAGCTAGCGATCAAAAAGATCTGCTTTTACTGAAAACCGGGAGAAAATAAAGCCGTACATAGGAGGAGCGTGCCTATTTATATGCCGAGCGAGGAAACTTTACGGATTCAGGAAAGCTCAAGTTACCATAAGAGCCTAAAGGTTGTCATAGAGTGTTTTATGTTTTGTGTTTTCTTTTTTAAGTAAAGCTAATTAACTGGAAAATTCAACATTCCCAGGCAAATGTCTCTGATTTATTTTAGTTACTTTGATATGAAAGATTGATAATTGTTTGTTATTTTTTTTCTTGGCTCATGTTTCCTGGAGTAGAAATGAAAAGTTCTGTTTATTTCTTCTTTATTTATTGCAATCCACACGATCACCCTCCTAATTTAACCCTCCTTCTCAGCCCTATGCAGTTCCATTCTCTCTCTCTCTCTCTTTTTTTTCACTTCAGGCTTTAATGTTGGAACTGAAAAAAAAAAACGAACTCGAGTTATTCAAGGCACAGCAGAGCAGGCTAACGGACTGCAAGAACACCCAAAACTCTATTATGCAACTAGGTGTTTTGATAGGACTTTATCATCAGTAGAAACAAGAGGTTTGTCCGTGTTCTAGTTCAGTAGTGGTGGCAAATTCCATTAAGAGAAAGCGGCGTGGAGAGGACTGACTGTTAGGTTAAAGGAAAGGGAAGGAAGCAAGAAAAAACAGAAAAACAACTTAGAAAACACCATCCCCTGGCATGGCTTGTCACATGATTTCTCAAATCTCCAGGACTATTTGGACAGAAGTGTATGTATACCACGAGATACCACGAGATTCCCGAGTTAGCAGGCTCTGAAAATCAAGAACACAGAGGGCTAGTCTCTCCCCTGAACCCTTTCCTATCCTATAGGAGATGATTTCTTAGACACGGTGTAAGAGAGCAGAATGGTGTGCCTAGTGTGTTCAGGAGATGAGTGGCACGGGAGGTCACAACAAGGCTGGTAACTCTTAGCCCCACCCACCTTTTGTTCTTTCCCCCTCTTGCCCAGCCTCACCCATTTCAAACTCTTTCCTTGATTTGTACCAGTTGCTTGCACAGTCTTTGGCTTTCCTGTCTTTCTCGCAGCCTCCGAGAGAGACCTAATCAACCCCAAGTCTTGCAACTCCTCAGGGGCTCAAGCAGTGAAACTGGGCATGCTCAGCGGCGGAGCCAGCAGCCTCCAGTCTTTCGGAGGCGCGGCTCAGCGCCGGGTTGGGACAGGAGTGCCAATTCAGCGTAGGCTTCAGCGCCCACCTCCGCCGCCGAGCCCAGGGATCCGAGCTGCTCCCCAAAGCGAAACCTGCACCCTTAAGTGGCTCATCCTCAGTCTTCAACCTCCTGAGCTACCAAAGCTTAGAGCCACCAAAGCTTCACCCAGGAACTGTTTTTTCCCACCTGTCTTTTCTTTACAGCTAAGGGTGTTTTAGCTACTGCGGCGTGAGGAGCTCAGGAATGGGGCCCTGTGGCTGGTGGCCTCAGAGATCACCTTCCCAGTATAGCTGTTTGTCACTGAGTTTTGGAGATTTCTTGGCTGGCTTCCTCTAAAGCACGCTTGAGTAATCCGAGCTGTGGCGGCGCCCAAGCTGCCTGGATAAAGGGAGCGTGTGTGTGTGTGTGTGTGTGTGTGTGTGTGTGTGTGTGTAGGGGGAGAGGGCGGGGATAGAAACGTCAACCATCCCCCCCGCCCTCCCCCCCCCCCCAGCCTCCTTTTCTTTCTCCTCTTCCTGCAAAAGCTGCACAAGTCTCTCATCCCAGCCCCCTTCTTCCCCCACCTCCCACTCCCCCCCGCCCCTCCAGCTCTCCTTACAGCTCTGGGCAACCGCCAGGTTAAGCCCATTTGCACTGGGAAATTGACGCTGTTTGGGAGAAGAGAAACAGATCGATTGCCCTTGTGACTCCCCGCCCCCCTCCCCACCCCCACCCCACCGCTCCCTCCTTCCTTCCCTCCCCCGCCACCTCCCCTCACCCCGCCTCCTTCCCTCTCCCCACCCCCAAACCCTCTCACCCGCGGCAGTCCGGTGCGAGGTCCCCTCCAGAAGGTGAGGGGAATGGATTGGACTCCGGTAGGGAAAGCGGGTGTCTAGAAGTGGTGCTAATGGGAAGAGATTTCTGGTTTCAAAAGAGGATGCTCTGCCACAAAGAGCGGCTCGCGCGCTGGCCTGGGCTCTAGCCGAGGAGAGATCCCGGGAGAACTCCGGAGCTCGCGGGGAGCGCTCCTCGGAAGACCGGGGTCAACATGCCTGTTCGCAGGGGGCACGTGGCACCACAAAACACATTTTTGGGGACCATCATACGGAAATTTGAAGGGCAAAGTAAGTTCGTTTGTTCTCTTCTCTCTCGCTCGCTTTTCGCTTTGATAGTGCACTTGGCGTCTGCCGCTTCCAAGCTGAGGAGACTCGGGGCTCCGTCAAGTTTAGAGACTGTGAAACGGAGCCAGGAGGTTCAAATGGCAGCGCAAGTGTTCTCCCCGTGATATTAATTTTGATTTACATTTTAGATTATGGTCTCCATTATAGGAGGCAATTTGATCCTCCTCTCCCACTGCTCCATTATCTGCCTTGCTACTTAATGTCCTACTCTTCTACTATCTTAAAGGGAACGTACTAGTGTAACGGGTTTAAATTTCGTGGCTGTTTTATTGTAGACTTTTTGAAAGTCAGGAGCAGGGCAGAACACACTATTGGAACGAAGGAATGTAAATGATAGCAGCGATGTAAATGTCTAGGCAAGCTGTATTTTACTTCGGTTATATTGCAAGGCTGTGGTGTGACAGGGATGCTTGCTTGCTGCTAGTTTATAGAAGCTAAACTTTGCATCGAATCCATGCAAATCCCAAGCAGGAGAATTTGGGGAAAGCAGTGTCTGATCCATGTTGATTCCTGAGGCAAACAGTTCATTATTTGAAGAATATTTGTGTCCCTTTATTACCCCCTTAAATTTCCACTAAAAATTTAAAAATTAAACTGTAGTAAGTAAATCCCACAAAGACTGAATGCAGAGAAATTTAATATTCTCATGTGTACTAATTATAGGGAATAAATTATTGTTATACAAATATATTGATTTTGGATCCTACACTAGTTAATTTATATCTGACGTTTCCTTTAAACTCCATTAACACACATTTACTTTTGTACATTGTGCAGTTATTTTGGTGCTGCATTTAGTGGAGAGAGGATATGGTACCTTGTGTTCAAAAGAAACTTGTATACCCTGCTTCATATTTTATTTGGGAATAGTAAATATAATCTATGATCAAAATTAAGAAGCCCTTTGTATTAAAGTCCCTACTACTACACAAAAATGTGAGGTCACCAAAGTAAAAGTGAAAAGGTAGTTAACATGATATTTACTGTGTGTGTGTAAATATTTTTGTCTTCTGGGTGATATATATTATGAAAAGGTGAACTTTTGCATTATTGAACTGCTAATTACTGTGAAATAGTTTCATGGCTAGTAGTTTCAGGATTTGTTATTTTTAACATGATGTGTGTCATATGCCTTAGAGAGCTAGAGAAAAGCCAAATCCAGGAATAATAACTACTTTAAGAAAGTTGTACTCTGAGGGCCAAGGTTGAAGTGAGGAACCTGACAGCTACAGGATGCTTCAGTGTTTGGGCTTTGAAAATATTTACCTTTCAGTTCAATGGCATTCTGGAAATATCAGTGTGCCAGCTGCTTGTCTGAGTGCTCATTAGGACCAAAGAGAGTTATAGGGCTTGAGAACTAAACTATTTGGGAAATGATACTCTCCAAATTTGAAGAAAAGCTTCTTAGTACATTTTGTTAAAACTACTCAGGGGACCATTCATTTCAGTTTTAGGGTGTCTGTGTCCAGGCAGTTAGTGATTTGGGAAGTACCTGCATTTCAGTTTTCCTGTTATGCAACAAATTGTTTCACTGTTTATAAGAATCTTGAGGAAGCTTTGTAAACAATACCATACTCTCTTCTTATTCCAGATAAGAAATTTATCATCGCAAATGCCAGAGTGCAGAACTGTGCCATCATCTACTGCAACGATGGGTTCTGTGAGATGACTGGTTTCTCCAGGCCAGATGTCATGCAAAAGCCGTGCACCTGTGACTTTCTCCATGGGCCCGAGACCAAGAGGCATGATGTTGCTCAAATTGCCCAGGCGTTGCTGGGGTCAGAGGAGAGGAAAGTGGAAGTCACCTACTACCACAAAAATGGTAAAGTTGATCTATTTAGGATTCCTTGTGTCTTATTCCATTGAAATGAAATTTTGACAGTTGATTACTGAGAGTTCATAGGCAGAGAAACCCCAAATAGTCAGTTGAAGATACATAATTTGTTTATAGTGTTGCAGGAATCAAGGAATGTGGAGACTGTCCTCAGTGGATAGTAGGTACAATTTCGTTTTTGAATGAGTACTCTGTACTCTTCAAAAGTGCAGTAATTTAATGTCACTGAAGACAAAATGCCATAAATCAGTCTCACTGTTCCTTAAGGAATAAAGGCTAGTAATTTACTGGTTGTGTTGATATGCATTTGGCTGGAGAGAAATACAGAGTTTTATTTCAAGTAAGGACTTACAGGCAAAGTAAAGTCTTACAGAAAAATGCCTATCTGAAACTAAAACTGTTATAGTTACAGGTATTTCTTAGCTCTTCAGCTTTATTTGATAGGCAACACCTTTTGTTTCTTTTGATGCTTTTTATGCAAGATTAAGGATGACATATAGGAACTTATAAAACTGGTCTAGTAAACCTATGTATATTCAAATAACAGTCTATTCATGTATTCAAGATTTATTCCAAAATAAGAAATGGAGAAAAGGAACTATGATATGTAGAATTATTGGTATTCATTTTTACAGCTGCAGCAAAACTGGCATCTGAAACTTAAGGTCATACCTCCACTTCAAGGGCACTTCTCCTTTTAGGATTGCTTTGGGAGCATAAGTACACTAGACCTCTAATAGTTCTCAAAGAGATACACATTTAGTGGGCATGCATTCTTTAAATATATTATATATATATATATATGAACTTATATGTATAAGTATTCAGATATACCCATTTAAAGTATATACTTTCTCATGTATACACTTAGTGATATCTGACAATTTGAAGCTTAAAGGCAAATAGATTAAAAATGAATGTTATAAGATTTGTTGATATTGCATTATCATTTTTAAATTCTATTGTTAGAAATCAGTGAGGCAGAGGGTTATCTAATCAGATATTTAGGTAACTCTTGAAGTTTATAAATGAGTGATATGTTATAATGACTCATCATTTGGTAAGATACATTCTAACAGGGAAAAGGTTTAGCTCTTCCTCCTATTTTCTTATAATTAAATATTTCATGATAGAAACATACAATTATTAAATTACTAGATTATCCTTAGCATCAATTAGAATGGGTATGAGTAACAAAGTATGACTGGAACAGGTCTGTATAACTTTGGATTAATCTGGAATGAAACCAGTTATATCATTATCAATCAAATAGTTTTTTAAAGTTCTCTCTTCCCCGCTACTTTTTAATTAGGAGGGTTGGCATGCTAGAAATAGCCCAATTGCTCTGTTGTCTTGAAAGCATTTCTTGGACAGAAGCTCTCACTACCCCAATGCAGCTCATCTTCTTTGTGTGTGCATGTGATGCCAACAGTTTGGACTTTTGGAATAATTTGAATGTCTTGACATTTTGCCCTTATGAATATCTGTCATGATGTCCCCACTGTCTGTATTGTGGTTACTGTACGGTGTATTGGTCATAATATTTTCTGGTACATTTCAGAATTTTTTCAGCTTACAGAATTTAAGTGTATAATTAATCTGGACTATATAGATAACTATAATTTTCAAATTATATTTTCAGATAGAAAAAGTGTTACTAATAGATGTAAGTAAAATGGTAATGTTTTGAAGCCTAGTTTATTTTGTACAATGTGACCGTATAAAATGGTCTCAAAACAATTTTAAAAAGCATTTTAATGTGGAATCACAAACATGGATGTAAAAATTTCTACAGTGAAGATGCTGGTACATTGACTAATGCAAATCTTTCTATCAGTGATTGCTTGGTTATAATGAATTAAAATATTGTTTTAGACAAGGAGTCTTTATTTGGAAGCTTGTTTAGACATATAAATATCAACTTTTGTTGATAATTTTGATTCTGTTGGCTTCATTTTCACATGTGACTCAGTCTACAAGGACTTGAGTATCTTTAGAATCAATGACAAATGCTGCCTATTTTGCTTTTTTTGATTTGGGGAACATGAGGTGATGGGCCACGCTTTTTTTTTTCCCCCCAAAGAAAAATATTAATTTGAATGACCTTTGTAAATTGAGAAGACACAGTCAGACTTAATTTCTTTGAATGTAATCAACTTGTGTTTTTGCTACTAATACAACTGCCTTGAATAGAATCTTCTGAGTGTATTGGTTTTATTCACATGGCAACTAAAAAATCAGTTAGAGCTTGTGAAGTTCAAATGATTTGAAAGTCTCGTCTCTTAGAGACGTGCCAGCCAGCTCTACATTTATAAAAGTAGGGAAGGACAAGCACTAACATTTTCATTGGTTTGTTTCCGAAAGTTTCCCTAAATCTCTATTATTGAGGTCATTTACTTTTGACAGGTTCTTGGTTTCTTAAGAATATATGGTAAATGCCTCCTTTACTTATTCTTTATTTAGCACTTCACTGGGATATGAATTGTGATGCAGTATGCACAATGAGCAAATTGAACAAAAAGTTGAGATATACTGTTTTCCACTTTTTCCATTCACTCACATTGGAGTAGCAAAAATAAGAGCATAGCCTTATTTCTGAAAGATTGTTTCCCAAAGTGGCCCAGAGGCTCATAAGTAGTTTAAACTTTTGATCTGGGTGATGAGTTCATGTGGATTAGGTGTGCGTGAGCCACATGGTCACCATTGTGAAGCAGTGCTTCCTACCATACTCCTTCCAGTGATTTTTTTTTTAACCAGGTACAACTGGGCTTGCTGTTTACCAGAATATCAGTTTTTATAAACCTGGTTATTTGCAGTAGGAATATTTGACAGCCCTTCCTTTGAGGATTCTATTTTACAGCTTAAGTCATTATTGCATAAATCATTCTTGGCAGCTGTGAAATATTGCTTGAGGTGATAAAGCTGTAAATCTTTTGACATAAAACTCTAATTATACAAAACTATAATTATGCTGAAGCTTACATAAGGACAAGTATGTATTTTAATAGCATAATATGTGCATTTTAAAAATACCTTTTTAGCAAAAGTGATTGAGAAATAGCAAACACTTCAATTATTAACGCATTCATAGTTTGGAGATGATGTTAGTGGTAAGGTAACAGAAGAACAATTTAGTTGGTCATCCTTTAAGTTATTGCTCATCTGGTTTGGGGTGTGTCGTGGAACAGAGCTGGCTAGTTGAAGTGCTAAACCATTTCCATCAAATCTACATATGTAATTTTTACCTTAAATTATCAAGCCACTCTAAACATTTGGAAAGATCAAAGTAAATTTCTCCAAAAGAAGTAAAGGTCTTACCTCGGTAGAAAAATAGGACTTGAAATGCATTATTTTTAGAGGTTAGAGTATTTCTGTATTTTTGCCACTATACTTTCAGACATAGTGCAAAGGCAGTTTTTTTTTGTTGTTGTTGTTGTTAGCAAATCAGAAATGCCGCTTTCTTTGTTTTGCTTCTAAAGGACTAAATGATGAGAAAGGGCTGAGGGAAGTCTTTTCCTGATCTACACGGGGACCAGATACAGACAGGGCACTAGTCATATTGTGAAAAGTGTGAAAGTCGCTCAGTCATGTCTGACTTTTTGTGACCCCATGGACTGTACCCCGCCAGGCTCCTCTATCCTTGAAATTCTCCAAGCAAGAATACTGGAGTGGGTAGCCATTTCCTTCTTCAGGGGATCTTCCTGACCCAGGGATCAAACTCCCACCTCCTGTGCTGCAGGCAGATTCTTTACTGTCTGAGCCACCAGGGAAGCCCAGTCATATAAAGTTCCAGAGGTATCATTTGATTCAAATCAACTCTAAGAAAGGTTTTGGTTTGGTAACACTGAATCTACCATGTCTAAGAATTATTTGAAAAGACCTTATGGAAAATGCTATGTTGTTAGGAGTAAAAGTGAAGATGCACACTGAGTGCCACCACTCTCCAGGCACCTGAGAAATAGTAGGAGGAGATGCGAAGGATTATCCAACCTTATCTCTACTTTCAGGATGTTTTTATCATAGGGTGACTAAAGTTCATTTCTATCTTCTAAATCCCAAGATGTTTTCTTAAATTATTTTTAAAGAAAAAAAGACTACATAGCCTACAAAATGAAGACGCTTTTATATTAATGAAGAAAACAACTTAGGGTTAACTACCATTCTTTCTCTATTCCTCAAAGCTAAAATAAACTTGTATATTTCCTCTTATTTTTTATTTGTGCATAATACAGACTTATTAAAGAAGCAGTGAAGTTTAGTTAAAATTTTAATAGCTCAGAATAAATTTTATAATAGCTTTATAAAGTTATATTGCATGCCAATATTCAGATCTCTTAATTCCTGAATTGTGTAGTAGAGATAAAGATGGTAGTTTTGAGAGAAAAATTGAAGCATATTTTGTGTGTGTGTAATTCAAGCAACAATAAAGTTTGCCAGGGAGCATCTTGCCTAGAATTTGTTTTGGTGTTCATTTAAATTTTCAGTTTGTACATTTTTCTGTTCTGTCCAATAGTATTTAGTAACAAGAGTAACATAAACTACATTTTTCTTTTATATATCTAAATTTCATTGGGCTTCCCTAGTGGCCCATATGGTAAGGAATCTGCCTGCAATGCAGAAGACCCAGGTTTAATCCCTGGCTTGGGAAGATCCCCTGGAGAAGGGAATGGCTACCCAGTCCAGTGTTCTTGCTTAGGAAATTCTATAGATAGCTAAAGTCCTTGGGGTTGCAAAGAGTATATTTCATATACTCTAGTAGAAGGAGACTCGAGTAGAAGGAGAAGTAGAAGGAGAAGGCAATGGCATCCCACTCCAGTACTCTTGCCTGGAAAATCCCATGGATGGAGGAGCCTGGTAGGCTGCAGTCCATGGGGTCACTAAGAGTCGGACACGACTAAGCGACTTCACTTTCACTTTTCACTTTCATACATTGGAGAAGGAAATGGCAACCCACTCCAGTGTTCTTGCCTGGAGAATCCCAGGGACGGTGGAGTCTGATGGGCTGCTGTCTATGGGGTTGCACAGAGTTGGACACGACTGAAGTGACTTAGCAGTAGTTATTTTATAGAATTTAGATTTGATCAATTGTATTGTTGATAAAATAAGATTTCTCAATACTCCTCCTCATAGTTTGAAAACTTTACTTCATTTTCCAAGTGAAAACAAAATATCCTAAAAATTTGGGTGTGCGATGTTTACCTCTAAGCAGGTTTGGTGCTGAAAAGAAGCTGAATTATCTGCCAGCCTGAGAAATAACTGCTCAGTTACTTTCTCACTCAAGGGGCTTGAGAACAGGGTCAGCTTAGGGCTGTAGGCATATGCTAGATTTAGTGGAAGGAACTAATTTCTCTGGCTTCTATTGGCTTCCAATGTTGTTTTCATTTTTATTTTTTGGCTATAAATAGTCACTAAATCAATTACTGGCAGTCAGTGGCAGAGAGAGTCCTAGAATAATTGATTCACAGGGAAGTAGCGGTTTGGAGTATGAGATGTTAAGACATCAACATTCATTTGGCCATCTAATCTAGAAACCTCAGGGTCATTTTCTGCTGTTTCCTCTCTCTCTTCTCCCTAAACCAATTGTTCACTAATTCCTTTCACTATTTACATTTGAAACATTTCCTAATGACAACCCTACATTCCCATCACTGCCAAGTGCCCTGTTGAAGCCCTCTTCATCCTTCTTCTAGAGGAGAACAGACGCTTCCCTCCCTTTGCAATTCATTCTCCAGTATACCAGCAGAGAGCTATTTCTGAAATAAACAGTGATAATTATCAGAGTCAGGCATCCCTGTAAATGAATTTCATATACTAAATAATGAATACAACAATCCTGTAAGATACATGCTCTTATTATCCTTAGGAGAACCCTACACCCCACAGAGATGAACTTAGCAAGTCACACTTAAGTGATGATGCCCAAGCCTTTAAAAACTTTTTCATATTTTCAGCTCAACGTATTCAGGTCATAATTTGGCTTAAAAATCTATCTTAACTCCTTTAAACTTTCACAAATAAAGTTCTGGACTCTTTAATACTTGTTGCCTTCAGAGTTGAATTCACTTGGGTTTTTAAGTAGAGTGTGTTTAGAGAACTAGGTGGATTCCCAGTTCTGACAGTTACTAGGTGAACTCAATCAAGATTACCTTCTTGGTGCCTCAATATCCTTTTCTGTTGTATATTTGGAAATAACATCTACTTTGTTAGGCTGATTGATTGTTTTATATAGAACAAAGTACATGGCATTATTCCTAGTATGGTTTCTTGCCCATAAACTGTGCTTGATAAGTATCAATTAATTGAATCTTGGCAACTTTGTTTTTCTTATAAATCTTATGTTCCCATAATACTTCACTGCTCAAGAGTTTCTCAAAGAAGCCATGCCGTTTTATGTCACCATAGCCTTGTTCACCCTTCAGAAGTCTTCCTTTATCTATAATAAACAAAGTCCCAATGATTAGATTATCTTTCCCTCAGCTTCTCACCCTAAAGAAACCATTATCATCTTTCCAAAGGCAGATTAAAACAAGTCTTCTGATGCCTCCTTCTATTTATTCCTGAACCGCTGCAACTCTCCCACCCTTGGTTCTCAACTCCAGTGTAGCACCCAGAATGTGCTACGTGTCATTATATGTCGTTGTTAATTTTGAGCTCATTCAAAGAAAATGCCAAGTCTTATTAATTTCTAAGTTCAGAATGTATGGAAAACTGTCTGGTATGAACTATGTGCTCAATTAGCATTCACACAAAGAATGAAGAGAGGATTAGAAATGGAACCATAGAATTGGGGAAACAAGAAACAGATCAACATCAGGAGAGGTTGTGAAAAGTGTAATTAAAGGGAAAGTGTGATGTTTTGATTTTTCTTATCTTCTTAAGAATACTTCTAAAGTGTTAAGAACAATTTTCAACATTGTTATATTAGTGGACCTGTTTCTTTGCTTAATAAGCTATTAAATAACCTTCATAGTCTGTAGCTATGCTGATAGCTAGAAAAATAGTAAAAATGATAAGCTATTGATCAGGAATTCTCAATAATTAGTAGTAATAATCAATAGTTACCCATGTCACTCAGTCACCAGTAAATCAAAATGATGCTTACTAGTGTCTCCAATTATATCTGTATAGCAGCCAAAGTTCTCCTCTAACTTGAATTCATTGCTGTGTTTCACATAGTTCCCGCAGGAACTTACAAGTTAGATAGTACTGGCATTTTGAACTTAGTAGAACATCTCATTCCTCACTGTTTCCTTGAGAATTCTTAATTGACAGTGAAGCTCAATTTCAGGGTCAGTCAATGAGTGTTAAATCTAAAGTTAGCTTATTAAAATATAAATAATAATTCTTAATTGTTACTGTCAAATGAACACATTCTCTCTTTACTCTGTGCGACCCTATAGATGGTAGCCCACCAGGCTCCCCGTCCCTGGGATTCTCCGGGCAAGAACACTGGAGTGGCTTGCCATTTCCTTCTCCAATGCATGAAAGTGAAAAGTGAAAGTGAAGTCGCTCAGTCATGTCTAACTCAGCAACCCCATGGACTGCAACCCACCAGGCTCCTCTGTCCATGGAATTTTCCAGGCAAGAGTACTGGAGTGGGGTGCCATCGCCTTCTCCGACTCTGCTGTCCACATTTAGCAAAATTATAGAACCACCAAGAAGCAATAGAATCAGGCAGCAGTAAGACATTAATCACCATAGTGAAGAAATTGTCCTATTACTGAATAATTAGGAAGGTCAAATTGCCACTTGTCACAGATGGGTTACAAGAAAACCGAGTACCAGCCTTCTATTGCCGTGACTATTTCGTATCGTCCTCTTGCTTCTATAATTTATGTAAAATATCTAATTGGAAAAAACCAAAGCAGTCTTTCTGCGACAGTTTAAATTAGGACAGAGGCAGCCCCTGTGCCCTTTAGTCTGTTAAATGGACACGTGTGTGTACAAGCTCTCCTGTGTGTGGTTTCCACTGTTGGGTGGAGTGTCTCACACTACTTTTTACTTCTCTTCATTGATTTACTTCTGTCTATGGTGGATCTCCGTTGCTACATGAGGGCTTTCTCTAGGTACAAGGAGTGAGGGCTTCTCTCTACTTGTGGTGTGTGGGCTTCTCATTGCATTGGCTTCTCTTGTTACAGAGCATAGACTCCAGGTGCACGGGCTTCAGTGGTTGCAGCACGGGGGCTCAGTAGTTATGATTTGCTGGTTCTAGGGTATCTGGGCTTCAGTGCTTGTGGCACTTGGGCTCAGTAGTTGTGACTTGTGGGCTCCAGAGCACAAGCTCAGTAGTTGTGGCACATGGGCTTAGTTTCTCCATGACATGTGGGACCTCACCCAACTGGGGATCAGACCCCATGTCCCTTGCATTGTCAGGCGGATTCCTGTCCACTGCACCGCCAAGGAAGTCCTACATTTACTTCTAAAAAGGGTAAAATAGCCTGGACTGGCGCTTGGTGAGCAAGAATTTGGAAGAAGTGAGAGAGGATTGGGGTGCATTTTGGCACTTAGTTGCACTCAGTTTGTAAAATAATTTCAAACTGAACCACACTGGTGAGCCTGGCAAGGCTGCCCAGGCCACCCTGCTTTTGTTTACCTGATTTTTTCCTCCAGGATGAAGAGTCAGAAAACAGCAGGTGGAATCTCACCATTGCTGGTTTTATTGTCTCCTTTTTTTCTTCCTTCCTGAGAATCATTAGGAGCATTTCTATTGTCATTCATTGTTTTGATAGGACATTAATTCTTATTTGTTGTTTGAAATATTGCTTTTGAGAAACACGTAATAACTGCATGGGTTCAAGACAACTTAAAATGACCTTCTGTCATTAAAAATCTCTTCTCATACTAACCTCTGTGTTAAAAATACCATTTGTATTTCTAATCCATGAAATCTGTATTAATGACTCAAGCTGGTGGGCATGATGAAAAAAATTAAAGTATAAAATTGATGGTGGTTTCATAATCAATTTCTCAAGGATCAAATAAAGAATGAAATCTAGGAAAAAAACTAAACAAGGTGCTTATATGTTTAAAAAAAAAAAAAAAGGAACACTATTTGTGTTAGAAAAGATCTCATATTGAAATCAGAGCCCTAAGTGTTTTGAATATATCCTTAGGGTATAATTAAGATCCCATTAATTCAATAAAATCAATAGTAGAGCCAAACAAAATTGTATGTTGTGTGAATAATTTTAATCAGGTTTCGACTTATTTCTCTTAGCTAAATTACTTAAAATTTCTTCTGCTTTTGCTAAAAATTTCTATGGACACCACCCATTTTCTTTAATCATGTTAATCAGTTGATGTTTAGCTGTACATTTATTTTAGTCTTTTATACACAGAGTTGTGCACTCTGGGTTTTAATTTTCCTGGTTGTAGTATATGAACTATCGTCCTTCACCCAATATAGATCTTCTCCCAAAGGATTAATCAAGTTCCATTTCTTTGACTGACTATATAAATTACTTTATCTAATTTTCATGACAGCTCTGGGAGTAGATATCCCATTTTACAGATTAAAATAAAGTTCAGAGTAGAGAACTGATGATCACTGGGCAAAGTGGAGTTGAGATTTAAAATCTAGAATTTTCTATGCTTGCAAACTTTGCTGCCTCCAAATATTTTATACTTTTAAACTTTACCACATCCTACGTGTCCTAATTCTAGTTATTAATTATAGATTCTTACTGGTGGTATGAGGTGTGTATCTGATTAATTTTCACCAAAGGGTGAATGAATGAAGCAAACTTCATCCTGGGCAATTTGTATTTTAAATAGGACCATCATTCAGCATGAATCTTTATCTGGCATATAATTCGATTTCGGTAGGGTGAGGATAGTTATTGTGTGCTTATAATCTTTGCATTGTTATTAATGGTGCTCTTTTTTTGCTCTTAAAAGTGTCTCTGTTTTGGACTGTCAACTTAGGTTTGGGGACATTTGTACTGAAGGACACCCCTCAGCTACTATGTGTCCAGTATTTATCCAGAAGGTCCAGAAGGAAATGTGTGTGGTAGTGTGATTCAGGAGCAGAAGCCCTATTATGTTCTTATCCTCTCTCCTTCGTACAAGGAAGGTTTTATTCTTGGCAAAACTATGCGATTTAATGAAATTTACCAAAATATTTAACAGGGGAATCATAAATTTACTGGCATGAAGAATCCTTGTTTTATTTAAAACATCTCCAGTTTTTTTCATCTTGGGCCAAACGTCAGACTCAGTTCTACTACACACCCTACTGTCTTATGCGTCCCAGCTCCTCCCAAAGGCTGCCATCCTCTCCTTTATATGATCTCTAAATTTCTCAGCCAACTTGTCTTAACATTTTTTTCCCATTGTCTCTACAAGAACACCTATGAAATTACCTTGTAATAATTTATTTCTATGTCTGTCTCTTCCACTCAGAGTCAAACTGTCTGAAAGCACTTATCAATGCACTTATTTTAAAAAGGGAAAGAAATGGAAGGAGAGCAAAAAAATAAATTTAAAGAACCAAAAAAATATACTTGTTTGCTGATGAAAATGTCAGATAGCACATCCTAGAGAAGTCTCTCTCATTCAACAACCTTTATCTAGATATGAGAAATGTAAAAATTACCAACATATGTTGTTTATTAGTTGAGTGGCTTAATTTGCTGCCGTATAGCTTATATTTTATGATACAATTTCTTTTAATACTTAATAACCTGTAGCTTTTTCTAAAAGATAAGACAACTACTCAGGCTTCTTTGGTTCACCTAGAAGGAGAGAGGTGGTCAGGACAGTCCAGATAAATCCTTAATGCCTGCACAGTCAGTTGATTCTGGTGGGGGCAAACACAGGTCAGTAAAACAGAGAATATGTCTACATATGCTTATAATAATAAATGCAGGTTTGTAAGCCATCCTAGCTCTCCATGCATCTTGTTAGTTGAATATACATGATAAAATATTTATAAAAGCTTCAGGTCGGCTCAGTTCAGTCACTCAGTCACGACCAACTCTGCAACCACATGGACTGCAGCACACCAGGCTTCCCTGTCCATCACCAACTCCTGAAGCCTACTCAAACTCATATCCATTGAGTCCGTGATGCCATCCAATCATCTCTTCCTCTGTTGTCCCCTTCTCCTCCCGCCTTCAGTCTTTCCCAGCATCAGAGTTTTTTTTCCAAGGAGTTGGTTCTTCGCATCAGGTGGCCAAAGTATTGGAGTTTCAGTTTCAACATCAGTCCTTCAAATCAGTACTGAATAATATCTGCTTACAGTCCAAGGAACACTCAAGAGTCTTCTCCGGCACCACAGTTCAAAAGCATCAATTCTTCAGCGCTCAGCTTTCTTTATAATTAACTCTCACATCCATACATGACTACTGAAAAAACCGTAGCTTTGACTAGATGGACCTTTGTTAACAAAATAATGTCTCTGGTTTTTAATAAGTTGTCTAGTTTGGTCATAGCTTTTCTTCTAAGGAGCAAGCATCTTAATTTCATGGCTGCAGTCACCATCTGCAGTGATTTTGGAGCCCCCAAAATAAAGTCTCTCACTGTTTCCATTGTTTCCCCATCTATTTGCCATGAAGTGATGGAACCAGATGCCATCTTAGTTTTCTGAATGTTGAGTTTTAAGTCAACTTTTTCACTCTCCTCTTTCACTTTCATCAAGAGGCTCTTTAGTTCTTCGCTTTCTGCCATAAGGGTCATGGCATCTGCATATCTGAGGTTATTGCTATTTCTCTCAGCAATCTTGCAGTTATTCTGATGTCTTTTTCTGCTATCTTTCTTCACACACTGAAAACAGCCTTGTACTTACATGTGTCTCCAAACACATTTAATTCTTTTGTCCCAATTCTGAGTCATGGATTGAGATTGTAAGGTCTGTATGGTATCAGCAGACACTTCATCAGTCATATCCTGACACAGGATTTCAGTCAGCAAGGATTTCATGTCTCTAACTCTCTCTCAAAGTGGATTAATTCCACTGTCAAAAAAAAAAAAAAAAGAAAGAAAATAAGAGAACAAATAGAATAAAAGACATAATCTTGAACCTCAGAGATAGCCGTTGTTGAAATCATGGCATGCATATGGTCCATAATTTTTCTATACAAATAATGCACACGCACACATACACTTACATATGTGCACACCCATTTTTTACATGATCAGAATAGCATTAACTATACCAAATTCTATCCTGTTTCCCTCACTGAAAAATTTATCCTGAACAGGTATGTGTTTTAATGATTGTATAATATGTATTACATGGCAAGTCTATAAATTATTTCAATATTCACAAAGTGTTACATTGAAGGAAGTAACATATGACCAACAATATCTTATTATTGATCACTAACACTTCTAAGTCTTTACAATTATAAAAACATACTAATTTTTCCTTACTGTGTACATCTAGAAATATAATTGCTGAGTAAAATGGTAACTTTGTACCTTAAAAAGCTTTGGTGCATGTGTGCGTGCATGCTCCGTCACTTCAGTCATGTCAGACTCTTTGTGACCCCATGGACTGTATAGCCCACTAGGCTTCTCTGTTCATGGAATTTTCCAAAACTTTGGTTCCTCTTGTCAGATTATATTCCACTTAAGTACATATTTCCTGTGTATAATAAAACTTGGTATTCATTTTAATTTTTGTTGGCTCATTAAATAGTATGTTACTGTCTGATCACTGAATTTACTCCAAAATTTCTGTCAGATAATGTATAGAAAATATTTAGAGCTAACAGTGCTCAATATTGCTGAGCCTATGGAGCTATATGGCCTGGATGAAGCAGGAGCTGAAATCAAGATTTCCAGGAAAAATATCAATAACCTAAGATATGCAGATATGACACCACACTTATGGCAGAAAGCAAAGAAGAGCTAAAGAGCCTCTTGATGACAGTGAAAGAGAGAGTTAAAAAGTTGGCTTAAAACTCAACATTCAGAAAACTAAGATCATGGCATCTGGTTCCATCACTTCATGGCAAATAGATGGGGAAACAATGGAAACAGTGAGAGACTTTATTTTGGGGGCCTCCAAAATCACTGTAGATGGTGACTGCAGCCTTGAAATTGAGAGGCGCTTGCTCCTTGGAAGAAAAGCTATGACCAACGTAGATAGCATATTAAAAAGAAGAGACTTAACTTTGCCAACAAAGGTCTGTCTAGTCAAAGCTGTGGTTTTTCCAATAGTCATGTCTGGATGTGAGAGTTGGACTATAAAGAATGCTGAGTGCCAAAGAATTGATGCTTTTGAACTGTGGTGTTGGAGAAGACTCTTGAGAGTCCCTTGGACAGTAAGGAGATCCAATCAGTCCATCCTAAAGGAGACCAGTTCTGAATATTCATTGGAAGGACTGATGCTGAAGCTGAAATGCCAATACTTTGGCCACCTAATGCGAAGAACTGACTCATCTGAAAAGACCCTGATGCTGGGAAAGATTGAAGGCGGGAGGAGAAGGGAACAACAGAGGATGAAATGGTTGGGTGGCATCACTGACTCTATGGACATGAGTTTGAGCAAGCTCTTGAGCAAGCTCCAGAGTTGGTGATGGACAGGGAAGCCTGGCCTGCTCTGCTGCAGTCCATGGGGTTGCAAAGAGTTGGGCATGACTGAGCGCCCTGAACTGAACTGAAGGAGCTGTAGGACTGTCCAGTGTAGATGCCCCTTCCTACACCAGGCTCTCGCTTCCAAAAACTCCTTTTCACATTCACATTCTCATTTCAGTGATTTTCTGGCAGTTTTCCAAGCCTCAGATTCAGAAACTCATACCAATTATTGAGTGTTTAGGAGCATTCCTTGAAGTTTTTTTTTTTCCCCCTTTCTGTTTACGGGTTTGATTTTAAGTTATTTTCAGTATTGCTTATTGTCTGTGTAAACTCTGATGAAAATCTTGATTAGTGAAAAGTTTTTATTCAGTAGTTTGCATATGAATATATAGTCATATATATAAATATATCTCAAATTTTATAGCTTTGTTTAGAATCAAGTGATAAGCATGACAAGTAATAAATTCATAATAAATAAACTTCCAGCAAGGATTCCATGTAAGAGAAATGTTGTTGTTCAGTCACTCAGTCGTGTCCAACTCTTTGCAACCCTATGGGTTACAACAAGCCAGGCTTTCCTGTCCTTCACTATTTCCCAGAGTTTGCTCAAACTCATGTCCATTGAGTCAATGATGCCATTCAACCAAATTGTACTTATAATTACAAATGATATCAATTACTCAAAATTACACAAAAATATGTGAGGAAATATACAAGCAACAGAAACTCAACCAGTATTAAATAGACTGCTAACTTTATCCCAATATAATACTATCGAAATGACTGCAGAGAAAGATCATTCTCTTCCTAGGCTTACTTAATCAGGACATGCAGAGCTCAGGTAATCTGATCTTTCTAGCTGTGACTCAATTCTCAGGTTTTCCCTCCAGGTGTTCTTTATAATGAATGTCACTTAACCAAGACTCAGTAGGATTTATGGATTCCCAAATTGCTATTCTCAGAATTTGCTCCCTGAATGAAGGAAGGACTACACAAAAATTCCACTAATGATGCATAGTTTCAACTGTCTTATTCATTGGCGTCTATTTAGTTCTCACTCTAAAATTGCAGGACTTGTTTCTTTGCACAGTTCATGTTTCAAGAGTTGAGCAGAAGGCGTCCTACTAAAATTTCATACCCCTCAATGTTCATTATTTTAAATAAGGTCAGAACAATGTGAGTACAGTGCGAGTTACACAGCATTTGTTTTAAATATTGGCTCCTTTGAGGATGCCAATAACTTAAATGATTAACTTCCCTCTGGAGCATAATTCACTTAAAAGAATTCTGTTAGTACTTTTTGTTGTTAATCTGAGTTTTTTTTGAAAATGTGAGGAATGGTGAATATGTTTTCTAAATCTTTACCAAGAATTTTACACTACTCTTGAGTTTTCTTCACTAATACAAAATAAAACTAAATGTTTGAACTATAGCTCAGTTACAGAAATGAAAATTAACCTCAACTGTAAACAAATAGGCAAGAGAAGCTTCATAAATACTTCGTATATGACGTTTGAAACATAACAAGTAACATTTTAAATTTTTTTCAGAAGAGAGTGCTTAGAGATTTTAGCTACAATATCTGAAGTTATAGAATTAAAATATTAAAATATAAAAAATGAAGATGAAACTGACCTTTTAATTATTTTAGCTGCATGTTGGAATCCTGAGAAAAAACAAACAAGAAATTCCAGGTATTATCTTTTCATTCTAGCTGAAGTAATCATCAGGGTCTGGGGGCTGGGAGGGATTGGGGGCAGGAGGAGAAGGGGACGACAGAGGATGAGATGGCTGGATGGCATCACCGCCTCAGTGGACATGGGTTTGAGTGAACTCTGGGAGTTGGTGATGGACAGGGAGGCCTGGCGTGCTGCAATTCATGGGGTTGCAAAGAGTCGGGCACGACTGAGCGACTGAACTGAACTGAATTGAACTGAAGTAATTATGCTAACTCTGTTAAAGAGTTCAACAAACATGCACTAAAAAAACCCAGAAAACTTATTCTAAAGTAATGAACTTATAACCAGGCAGGGGGCCTTCTTGCTACCAACTCCATTGTTCCAGAATTAGAATAACCACCCTCTTCTATCCACACACCCATTTTAGTCATAACTCAAATAAAAATCAGATCTTGAAATTTTTTCTTTTTGTTGATTTTAGTTTATTTGTATTTGTGTACCCTGGTATCTTGCTAATGAGTTCAAAGACTAGGCTTCCCAAATTATCTATAGCAGCGTACATGTTATTCTGTAACTGGGATGAATTAAGTAGGAGACTGTGGTATGAGCACTTTAATTGATATTAAAAACTTTCATTTATTGGGTACTTACAATGTGCCACTAATCTTGTGGAATCTCATTTTTCACCCCAATCCTCAGGACATCTTATGAAGTAGGTATTTGATTATTCCCATTTTATAGATTGAAAAGGTGAAGTCAGTAAGTTTTCCCAAGGCTACCCAGGTGAAATATAACAAAGCTGTGATTTAAGTGTAGCTTGTCTTCTCTCAGAGCCTCTGCCCTCAGAGCTCTACTGCACCACCTCGGGCCCCCTTCTGCCCATGGAAGGTCTCTAAAACGCACAGTGCACACAATGCACACAGATTTGACATTAGAGTTAAGTTCCATCTTAATAGAAAAATGTAAATTGTTTCTGGATTTTAGACACTTAAATGTTTTAAATTTTGAGGCTCCTAGTTTTCTCTCAAATGCAATTAAGTAAACACGTATTTCTGGTGTTTCAGAAATACTTTAAATTCACCTTTGTTTGCCCCATGCCTGAAGTAGTTGCTTAACAAATAATTTCTCTAAATAAATATATAAATGAATTAAACCTGAGGCAAACTCTCTTAACCATTTGATCGGTCTGTTACTTCTTCAATAACGTGCAAGTTGTCTTTTGCCTGTTTGAAAGGGATGATAAAGAAGGAGCATACCACTCAGATATTCCTTCAAGAGAAACACCGGCATCTTGAACAGATGTTTTCACACCTACATGTTCATTGTAATGGTATTCACAGTAGCCAACAGGTAGACTCAACCTTAGTGTCCATCAAGAGATGAATGAAAAGGTGTGATGCATACCTACAAGCGAATACTGTTCAGCCTGAGAAAAAGAATGAAATTCTGACACATGCTACAACATGGATGAACCTTAAGGACAGTATGCTTAGTGAAATAATTCAGTTATGTGGTGTCGACTACAGTTACACTGTTAACGATAGAAAGTAGAATGTTGATTGCCAGAGTACAGTAGGAGGAGGCAAAGTGAAGTTTGAGATATCAACTTTCTGTTGTTCGAGATAAAAAAAGTTCCAAAGATTGTTGTACAACAGGGTGCACATAATGAACATTACTGTACACTTAAAAATGGTTAAAATGGTAAAACAAAAACACAGAAAAAAAAGAAGCCTAGCATAGTGGCTAAGATCATGGACTCCGTAGTCAGGTGACCAGGTCTAAATCCTGAAATATACATCGTGTGATCTGCAAGTTACTTAGTTGCCCCGTCCTCAGCTTCATCATCAGTGAAATGGGAACCATGATAATAATAGGACCTATCCTGCAGGGATTTATGAGGACTAAATTTTTCTGTATTTGTAACAGCACTTACAGAAGTTCCTGGTACCCAGTAAGTGTAATGTAAGTGTTAACAAATAAAATTACATAAACATTTGAAAAAAATGTGAAAAAGAGATTGAGTTAAAAATACTTGTAAAGTTGAGATGCTTACTGAGTGTTGTGCTCAAAAGGAAATTTGGAGCCACGTGTGTGACTGAGTAAAAAATGTGAATGAAATTTTGATGTCAGTAGGTAAAAGAAGATATCAACAGTATTTCTTGAAAATTTAAAATGTGAAATTCCCGGGACTTTATTCTGGAGATTATGGCCTCAATCACATTCTGTATAATTTATTTTTATACCTATTTTGAAATGCTGAAGCTCGTTTTGTTTTAGGTATAGTTGCCCTGAAAATGTCAGCAGTCTGGGTAATTTTTTACAATTTTTCTCTGCACAGCTATCTTTCAGCTACACTGCACCAGTTCCAGAATAGTATTCCAGAAACCAGTGCATTTTGAAAGCAATAGTTCCTCAAGTCACAGTGAAGTGTAAGCTCAGTTCACCTTTCCTCCTTCCTAGATTTAGTAGAAATCAAGATAAATCTTATTTAAGACAAATATGTGGAATTAATTGAAACCTACTGATTTGGAGAAAATATGTAACTATAAATACCCAAATATTGACACTGTAGCTAAGGTGACTGTATCATTTATAATCCAAAGCAGGATTATTTTTAATGTGAAAGGGCAAGTTATTAATAATTATAACAGGAGCACAGGAGAAATCCAGGACTGTCCAGACAAATTAAATGAATGAGTACTCTGAATACAACCTATATCTGTCACTGTGTATCAGGGTTTTCAAAGCGTAATCCATTCTATAATACATATTTTTCATGAACAGTTTTTAGATTCCTGAGAATGACGAGCTTAAAAATGTAGCCACTCATTCTTGTGATGCCTAAAATGCTTACTGTGTAGACAAAGGCAATATCTTGCAATCTGGAGAAATGAGTCAGAATTCCTCTAAAGAATATATTGCACCTGCTGACCTCTTTGAAACAAGACTACAAATGAATCTTTCTATAAATACCATGTTAAAGGCTCTCAGTAAAGGAATTAACCTTAACCACTTTGTGGACCATGGTGAGTCATGGGAGCAGAATGGACAAAAGGCAAAGAGACTGAGTTCCTTGTTGAATGCCACCAGTTCTTTAAAGGATATCTCTGACTTTCAAAGATCTTATAAAGGATACTTATCTCTGAATCTGTTTTTTAAACCTTGGGTGTGCACAGGGTGAGTGCACAGCCATCTCTTTGCTATCTTCTCTGTTAGGCTTTAGTCATATGTATTTATCTGTTTGTAATCCTGTGATGCAGTTAGCCTTGCTTTGTGTGTAAAATTAATTGTCTAAAAGATTAAGAAGGAAGGACAACTCCAGAACAGTTGGGACAGATAGCATTAAGCATAAAGTTATCAACATTCTAATGAAAACAATTTAAAAAGCAGTTAGTTAATTTATTCAGATTTTGACTGTAAGTTCAGAAGTGAACTTATCAGTTGTCATGAATTTAAATGAAAATTGATCTCCAAATTTGAAGAGAAAGTGCAAGAATCAGAAAATCAAAATTAAGGAATAAGAATTATTTTTCCAGAAGAAAGTTAGATGAAAGTGGTACAGCTGGTATTCTCATATTGTTTGTATTTTCCCAGATCCAGCACAAACATAAAGGAAATCATCTTTGTCTGTGAAAATTGAGTTTGTAAGTAAATTTAGCTTTTGCAGTGGTACAATTCAAAAAGGGGACAAAAGCCTATGAATAACAGTAATCACAAAAATCCTTTTTCCCTTCCAGATCCCACTAATTATTCGTTTTAAATTACCCCTGGTTTTCAAGATCATTGCCCATGATAAAACATTACCAGGAGGATGTGGGGAAAATATTAAGGCATGAGAAATTATACCCTTCACATTTATCTGTTTCTTTTCCTTTTGACTTATGGTGTCCCATTCACTTTATAATTGCTAAATAAAATTTCACAGAATAAAGAAATACCTGAATAAATATATTGAAGAACTTATATGATATGTGGAAATAGAAGTTGCATTATTGTGGGTAGTCACATATTTTTCAATGAAGATGTGTCCATCCCCTTTTTAATCAACTAAGAGAGAAGAAATACACAGATCTTCGGTCAACATTATTGACAATTTATCCTTAATGAAAAGTTATAGAAAAGAGCATCCTTAGTTAAGGAGTGATTTCTTCTAGTCCCTTACCCTGCATTCTTCCTCAGCTCCTTATTCTAGAAAAATATTGTCCTATCTCCAAACAAAGAAAAGTGAACTAGACAAGGTAGAAATCTTTGACAGTTGAAAAGGGCAAAATTTACTGGTTTCTTTCAAGTACAACCAAATTTGCATTATTCTTGAAAATTTACAGAAAAGATTATCACTTTAGAGTGATACTTTACTATTATCACTTTAATTAAAAGTTTTATTTTGAAAAATATTCAGACATACAGAAGAGTTGCCAAATATTACAATGAACTCTCACACTACCTTGATATAGATGAACCTGTTTTGCAAGTTGCCACCTTTGCTTTATCTTTGTATTTTCCGTATAACATATATACACATTGCTGTCTTATGTCTCTTTACTTATTTTGCTAAGCCATTTGAAAATTCTGCATAGATCATGACCCTTCATCCTTGAGTACTTCAATGCTTTATAAATTAATAAAAAGGAAACACATTTAGGTAGCTACAGCTTACTTATCAAATTCAGGGAACTTTATGTTGATGCAGTACCATTATCTAACACACCCTATGATCAAATTTTGTCAGGTGTCCCAATATTGTCTTTTAGCTAATTGTTGTTGTTCAGTCACCAAGTCATGTCCAGCTCTTCACAGCCTCATGGACTGCACCATGCCAGGCTTCCCTGTCCTTTACCATCTCCCAGAGTTTGCCTGAGTTCATGTCCATTGAATCGGTGATGCCATCCAACCATCTCATCCGCTGTTGCTCTCTTCTTCTGCCTTCAATCTTTCCCAGAATCAGGGTCTTTTCCAATGAGTCAGTTCTTTGCATCAGATGGCCAAAGTATTGGAGCTTCAGCTTCAGCATCAGTCCTTCCAGTGAGTATTCAGGATTGATTTCCTTTAAGATTGACTGGTTTGATCTCCTTGCTGTCCAAGGGACTCTCAAGAGTCTTCTCCAACACCACAGTTTGAAAGCATCAATTCTTCAGTGCTCAGCCATCTTTATGGCCCAACTCTCACAACTGTACATGTCTACTGGAAAGACCATAGCCTTGCTATACAAACCTTTGCCAGCAAAGTGATATCTTTGCTTTTTAACTCACTGTCTAGGTTTGTCATAGCTTTCCTGCCAAGAAGCAATCATCTTCTAACTTCATGGCTGCAGTCACCATCCACAGTGATTTTAGAGCCCAAGAAGAGGAAATCTGTCACTGCTTCCACCTTTTCTCCTTCTGTTAGCCATGCAGTGATGGGACTGGATGTCATAATCTTAGTTTCTTTTTTAATATTGAGTTTTAAGGCAGCTCTGTTATTCTCCTCCTTCAAGAGGATCTTTAGTTCCTTTTTCTTTTTTGCCATTAGAGTGGTGTATCATATGCATATCTGATGTTGTTGATATTTTCCTGGCAATCTTGATTCCAGCTTGTAACTCACCCAGGTTATTAGCTAATTAGTTTTTAACCATTCAGAATTTAAACCATTATCATATGTTGCAGTCTCCTTTTTTGAAAATTATTTTTTGAATTATAGTTGACTTATTGTGTAAACTTCTGCTATACAGTAGAGTGATTCAGTTATACGTATATTAATATTTTTAATATTCCTTCCCATTGTGGTTTATCCTAGGATATTGAATATGGTTCTCTATACTGTACCATAGGACTTTGTTATTTATACATTTTATATATAATAATTTACATCTGCTCATGCCAACCTCCCACTTCATCTCTTAATTTGAATCAGTTCCTCAGCCTTTCCTGTCTTTATGACATTGATATTCTTTAAGAGTACAAACTCATTGTTTTATAGAATGCTCAATCTGGATTTGTTTGATGAGTCCTCATAACTTGATTCAAGTTGAAAATGTTTATATGTTGTATCATTTTCAGAATTGCCAGAATCATGTAATGTCAGTTTGTCCAATTATTGTTGATAAATTTAACAAAAACATGCAAAATATCTACAGGAAAATAATAATAAATATTATTAAGAGAAGTTATACAGCAAATAAGTAAATAGAGAGATGTTCCTTGTAAATGAACTGCAAGTTTCAATGTTGTAAAGATGTCCAGTCTTCACAATTGACCTGTAATCCTAACAAAATTATAGCGTATTTTTGATATAAAGTATCAAGCTGATTCAGAAATTTATATGAAAATGCAAAAGATATAGATAGCCAAAAAGATCTCAGAAAAGAAGAACAAAGTTGGAGAATTCTAACCACATGATTTTAACAATTACTATACATAAACCAATCATGAAAATGAGTATTGGCCTACATCAGTCAGTTCAGTTTAGTTCAGTCGCTCAGTCGTGTTGGACTCTTTGTGACCCCATGGACTGCAGCACACCAGGCTTCCCTGTCCATCACCAACTCCTGGAGTTTACCCAAATTCATATCCATTGAGTCAGTGATGCCATCCAACCAGCTCATCCTCTGTTGTCCCCTTCTCCTCCTGCCTTCATTTTTTCCCAGCATGAGGGTCCTTTCCAATGAGTCAGCTCTTCGCATCAGGTGGCCAAAGTATTGGAATTTCAGCTTCAACATCAGTCCTTCTAATGAACACCCAGGACTGATCTCCCTTAGGATGGACTGGTTGGATCTCCTTGAAGTTCAAGGGACTGTCAAGAGTTTTCTCCAATACCACAGTTCAAAAGCATCAATTCTGTGCTGAGCTTTCTTTATGGTCCAACTCTAACATCTGTACATGACTAGTGGAAATACCATAGCCTTGACCAGACAGACCTTTGTGGACAAAGTAACGTCTCTGCTTTTCAATATGCTGTCTAGGTTGGTCATAACTTTCCTTCCAAGGAGTAAACGTCTTTTAATTTCATGGCTGCAGTGACCATCTGCAGTGAGTTTTGAGCCCCCCAAAATAAAGCCAGCCACTGTTTCCACTGTTTCCCCATCTATTTGCCATGAAGTGATGGGACCGGATGCCATGAGGTTCATATTCTGAATGTTGAGTTTTAAGCCAGCTTTTTCACTCTCCTCTTTCACCTTCATCAAGAAGCTCTTTGGTTCCTCTTTGCTTTCTGCCGTACGGGTGATGTCATCTGCATATCTGAGGTTATTAATATTTCTCCCTGCAATCTTGATTACAGCTTGTGCTTCCTCCAACCCAGCATTTCTCATGATGTACTCTACATATAAGTTAAATAAGCAGGGTGACAACATACAGCCTTTATGTTCTCCTTTCCTATTTGGAACCAGTCTGTTCCATGTCCAGTTCTAACTGTTGGCATACATACAGATAAAGAGATCTATGGAACAGAATAGTTTATAAATAGATCCTCACATATATAGTTAACTGATTTTTGATAAAGGCACCAGGATAATTTAATTGGGGAAAGATGAGGCTTTTCAATAAATGAGCTAAATTAACTGAAAAAATACATGGGAGGAAGTAGATCCTTACATTGTACTTTGCACAAAGTTAATTTGGTGTGGTTTATAGACCTCAATATACTTCCCCTGTGGCACAGTGGTAAAGAATCCACCTGCCAGTGCAGGAGCCACCAAGAAGGTGGGTTCGTTCCCTGGGTCAGGAAAATCCCCTGGAATAGGAAACCAACCCACTCCAGTATTCTTACCTGTAAAATTCCAGGGACAGAAGAGCCTGGTAGGTTACAGTCCATGGAATTGCAAGGAGTTGGCATGACTGAGCACGCACGCTAACTAACATTATAGACATAAACATAAAAGTTAAAGTTACAAATTTTTTAGAAATAACCACCCAAAAAGTCTTTTAACTTTCACTGGGCAAAGATTTCTTAGAAAGTATATAAAGGACCCTACCCTTAAAAATAAAAATGAATTGTATATCATCAAAATTAAAAACTTAAATGTAGTACTTAAAAAATTTCATTAAAGGCATGAAAATTGACATAGCCTGGGAGGAAATATCATCAATGCATTTATTTGACTAAGTACTTATATGTGTGTGTAGATAGAACAAATATATGTATGTGTCTACAAATCAATAATAAAATATAAATGAAAATGATGGTCAAAAGACTTGTATAGATATTTCACAAAAGAAAGATCCACAAATGGCCAATAAGCACCTGAAAATGGAAATGTAAATGAAAACCAAAGGAAGATACTATTTAACACCCACCAGAATAGGTAAAATTAAAATATTGACAATATCAAATGTTGGTAAGGATGTGGAGCTACTGAGGCTGTCATCCATTGCTAGTAGGATTACAAAATAGAGTTATACTGAAGAATTGTTTAGGTTTCACTAGAAAATGAAAACCTACCTGCTTTGTGGTCTGGCAACTCCTCTCCTAAGTCTTTATCCTAGAGAAATGAAAATTCATATCCATAAAATGATTTGTATAAATTGTTTTCAGTAGCTTTATTTGTAATAGCCCAAGTCAGGAAATGGGCTTTCCTGGTGGCTCAGTGGTAAAAAATCTGCCTGCAATGCAGGAGACGTGGGTTTGATCCCTGGGTTGGGAAGATCCCCTGGAGAAAGAAAGGACAACCTACTCCAGCATTCTTTCCTGAGAAAACCCATGGACAGAGAAATCTGGCAGGTTACAGTCCATGGACTTGGAACAGTCAGACATGACTTAGTGACTAAACAGCAACAAGTCAGGAAACAACGTGAATATTCACCAACAGGAAAATAGCTAAATAAATGGTGAAGGAGAAGATGGCATCAGAGGACGAGATGGCTGGATGGCATCACTGATGCATGGACATAAACTTGGGCAAACTTTGGGAGATGGTGAGGGACAGCGAGACCTGGTGTGCTGCAGTCCATGGGGTCAGAAAGAGTCAGACACGACTGAGTGATTGAACAACAACAAATGGTCAGCAGCAGTGCACCAGTCAGCAATAAATAAAATATTGATATAAAAAGCTAATGAGTGGCTCTCAAAACTTGGGGAAAAGATTTATTCTTATAAATAAATAAATACTGCACAATTTCATTTATATAGACTTCAAGATTAGGAAAAACAAACTAATCTATGGTAATGGAAGTCAAAACAGATTGCCTTTGGATCAAGGGGAGTAGGAATTGACTGGGAAAGGGCACATGGGGACTTTGGAGAGTGGTGGACATATTGTCTATTTTCAATGGGGTATTGATTATATGAGTCCCTGTACTGGTCCACATTCAACAAACTACCTCAATTTGCATTTCACTGAACATAAATTTTCCCTTAATTAAATAAAGTCAGTATTTATTTTCAGAGTCATACTGTTTTTTCTGTAACCAAATAGTCTTTACACAGACTTCAGTAAGACTTAAATAAATTCATCAAGGGAAATGCATTCTTTAAATTCTGGGCATTTACTGTATCATATAGGGAGATTAGCGTTATATTTAATATTACACTGATTGGATTTTTGTCATAGCAATAAAACCACAGTCCATAGCTCATTTTCCACCTTTTTCCCTAAATTTAAAGATGTTAGTAACATCATGATTACCAGCCAGGATTTAGGGAAAACAGGTTGAATGCTTGCTTAGCAACTAGTTTTGTCTGTTTTCCCCAGTGGCCTCTCAGGTTTTAGAAATGCCTCAAAGGAACTAAATCTGTTTTTTTATTATATGTTGGTCTATTTCTATTCACTTTTATCCCTTGTAAAAGTGGTATTTTATAACTTTGAATTCAACATTTCATCTTAAAACTATATCTAAACCAATGGCATTTAAGTCTTTCCTCCTTAATCAATGGTATTTCAGTTTTGTTTAAGAGTATTATTTTCAAGTGGAAAGTGAATCTTCAGTAATCTGTGAACCCTTCAGGGTAGAGTGCTTGCTATTGATTTCTGCTTGTAGTTTTCAAGGCAATTTTATGGGGAAGGGCAGAAATGATCATTTTAATGAAAGTCATTTTTTCTTAGATGCTGAGCCAAAGAGTTCTACTAAAAGAAAACATGGGTCAGTAAAGAAAGGAAACAAGAATAGGATAAAGGGTTTCTTTGTTAAGGGTGGATTTCTAAGTCAGCTTTTTTTAATGTGGAGGATAAAAGTTATGAGAAAATTAATTATGTAATCGAAGAGATACATACCTGCTACTCATGTAGCCAGATGCTTCTTCACCAGAAGCCCAGCATGATAGAACTTTCTTTGAAGATTGAAAGAAATCATGTTTAAATATATAGTTATATGGAATCAATAAGACTTTCCCCAAGAGATGATATTGGCTGAGTTTATAAATATATGTTAAATGAAAAGTTTATTTACGCTGTCAGAGCTGAGCTAGGCCAGTTCAGTTCAGTTCAGTTTAGTTGCTCTGTTGTATTTGACTCTTTATGACCTCATAGACTGCAGCACGCCAGGCTTCCCTGTCCATCACCAACTCCTGGAGCTTGCTCAGGCTTATGTCCATCGAGTCGATGGTGCCATCCAACCATCTCATCCTCTGCTGTCTTCTCCTCCTGCCTTCAGTCTTTCCCAGCATCAGGGACTTTTCCAGTGAGTCAGTTCTTCGCATCAGGTGGCCAAAATATTGGAGCTTCAGCTTCAGCATCAGTTTTTCAAATGAATATTCAGGACTGATTTCCTTTAGGATTAACTGGTTGGATCTCCTTGCCATCCACGGGACTCTCAACAGTCTTCTCCAACACCACAGACCAGTTAGAGATGCAAACTGAACATTTTATTGACTTTGACATTGACATGAAAGGCAATCAGGTTTCATCTGGACATCCCTTGGTGCCCACTTTGCTTTCTAATATGCATTATTCATCAGGGCATTCTGACCCAAGTTTTGTCTTTCTCTATATTCTTATTTATGTATAATAGCTAAAAATCAACTCAAAACCACACCTTAAACCCAGTGCACATACAATCATATTACTTCATATGATTTTTCTAGAGAATGTTTTCTCACATTTAATATAATAAGAATTGAACTATACTCTAATTTTTGTCACACGGTAGGCCACTAAACATAATTGAATACATATTTATATTTTTATTTGGAAAAATCATCTTTCATTTTTTACTTTTTCATTCTGATTATTTTTTTCAGTTTGTAATATTTAAAATTTTATTTGTTTAAACAGAGGCTTGATTTTCATACTATTCCTCTAATTATAAACTGAACTAGCATGTTTAGATTACATAAGAGGATAAGACATGGCTTCTCCTTTAATTGTTCAGTTCAGTCCCTCAGTCACGCCCGACTCCTTGCGACCCCATGAATCACAGCACACCAGGCCTCCCTGTCCATCACAACTCCTGGAGTTCACTCAAACTCATGTCCATCGAGTTGGTGATGCCATCCAGCCATCTCATCCTCTGCCATCCCCTTCTCCTCCTGCCCCCAATCCCTCCCAGCATCAAGGTCTTTCCAATGAGTCAACTTTCGCATGAGGTGGCCAAAGTATTGGAGTTTCAGCTTCAGCGTCGTCCTTCCAATGAACACCCAGGACTGATCTCCTGTAGGATGGACTGGTTGGATCTCCTTGCAGTCCAAGGGACTCTCAAGAGTCTTCTCCAACACCATAGTTCAAAAGCATCAATTCTTCGGCGCTCAGCTTTCTTCACAGTCCAACTGTCACATCCATAATGACCACTGGAAAAACCATAGCCTTGACTAGACGGACCTTTGTTGGCAAAGTAATATCTCTGCTTTTCAATATACGATCTAGGTTGGTCATAACTTTCCTTCCAAAGAGTAAGCGTCTTTTAATTTCATGGCTGTAATCACCATCTGCAGTGATTTTGGAGCCCCCCAAAAATAAAGTGTGACACTGTTTCCACTGTTTCCCCATCTATTTGCCATGAAGTGATGGGACCAGATGCCATGATCTTAGTTTTCTGAATGTTGATCTTTAAGCCAACTTTTTCATTCTCCTCTTTCACTTTCAACAAAAGGCTTTTAGTTCCTCTTCACTTTCTGCCGTAAGGGTGATGTCATCTGCATATCTGAGGTTATTGACATTTCTCCGGGCAATCTTGATAACAGCTTGTGCTTCTTCCAGGCCAGAATTTCTCATGATGTACTCTGCATATCAGTTAAATAAGCAGGGTGACAAAATACAGCCTGATGTACTCCTTTTCCTATTAATTGTAGTAAACATTAAATTTAGATCTATGGTCTTTAAACTTAAAATATTTGGGGAGATTACTTTCTATGCAAAAAAAAAATGAGATTTTTCAGAGTATAAACACAAAATTTGTGTGTGCTACTCAGTTATTGGAAGGGGCAAAAACAGAAGTGGAAAATCAAGAAAGAAAGAAGAGAGGAAGGAAAGAAACAAAAGGAGAGAAGATTCAAATGTAGGAAAACTGTGGAGTGGAAAAAAAAAAAATATATATATAAGCCTGTAGTGGAGAATAAGAAATAAGATAGGAAAACTGCTTCAAGATAATGAGGGAATAATATAAAGAACTAAAAAAAAAAAAAAAAAAAATAGACTGCTACTTTCTTCCCTCAAAAGAAAACATGCCAGTGAAATCTCAGACAAGCACAAGTTCAAGTGAGTTATCTGAGACTGACACCATGATCCTAGAAGGATGAATTCTTCAGTGTGAAGAATATTTATTCCTTAGGTCTGTTTACTGTTCTATTTGGAGCTGAGGCAAGAGCAATGAATAATGGATAACAGGACACCCTAATTGTTTCTGTAACAAAGGCAGCAGCACTGGAATTCATTATATCTTATTGTGTGAGAACCATATATTGACAGTTACACAGATGAAAGAACTTCCCCTCGAGAGATAACAGGTCTCTGTTACAAACAAAAGATTACTTTTCTAGAAGTAGAAGCTGATACTTAGGGGCATATTTTGCCGTCCACACCTCATTGGTGAAGCAACTAGCTTGAGCTTTGTGGAAAACAAGATACTAATGATAGTGACATTTTTCCCTTGAGTCGGTTTAAAACAATAAGGTCTAGAGATGAAATGCTGCAGAATCACAGAATTTTAAGATGGTAAGAAACTGGGATCATCTGTAATGCTTTTTAGGACGTGGCACAGAGTGAGTGCCCCCAAAATGCTCACTAACCAGCTTCCTGCTTGCCTGCCTTCCTACCTCTTTTCCTCCCTTCTTTCCTTCAACAGCCTTTATTTATGAACGAGGAAACCAAGGCCAAGCAACTAGTACAAGCTCACTTGGCATCAGGACTCACATCTTAACAATTTCTAAAATGGGACTGGATTTACCATTTAATGGTGAAAGCCTTGTCTTCTTGCTCATGTTCACAAACAAGCAATATTCTTATAAGGATAAATAAAGAATAGTATCTTTTCTTCATGATGAGGAACACTCTGCCTGAATTTCAAAACAGTGTTTCTCACTGAATTTGAGTAATCCCATAGTTTTCTATTTCCACTCTGAGCATTTCATTTGCTCTTCTGGTGTTTTTTATACAACCTTTCATGACACTGTTTTTCCCCAATATAATATCTGTAGTGTATTAATCTATAAATTGATTTAAGCCACTCGAGAAGGAATGGTGCTATTTGTACTGTATATTAAAATAATAGGGCAGCAGTATTTGCCATAAAATGAAATTGCAATATCCTAAGAGGGGAACTCACCTCTTACAGTGCATCTACAGGGGCGTTAGAAATGAAACAAAATGCTGATCTGAGTTGGTGAATCTGATTTATTCTGTTTTATGAGCTCCTGCTGGTAGTTTTGGTTAATGAGCTGTTGCAGAGAATTTTAGAGAATGCTAGTATTTGTGTCCATAAGAAATGGGAATATCATCCAGGCTTATCTATGCCATGAAGACAATTCAAGTTCACTGTGGAGAAAGGAAAATCAAATGAGGACAGTACATTCTAGTTATAGCTAGATTTTTTGAGTTTGTGTATTTTTTGCATTTTTCTCAGTACGGTTTCAGAAATTGAGTACAATTCTTAGAAATTATGCCCGAGCTAAAGCACCTCCATGCTATAGATTATTTTTACCCATTGCCCTCTTGGCTCTCAGTTGTGCCTCAGAGGTAACTGGTGGTAGCACAATTACAGAAACCCCAGTTAGTGATATTCTAGTTTCTGTATGATCTGCCCTGCTGATTGTACTTTTACAGTTTTTTTTTTAATTTTATTTTTAAACTTTACAATATTGTATTAGTTTTGCCAAATATCGAAATGAATCCGCCACAGGTATACCTGTGTTCCCCATCCTGAACCCTCCTCCCTCCTCCCTCCCCATACCCTCCCGCTGGGTCGTCCCAGTGCACCAGCCCCAAGCATCCAGAAAGCTGTGGTACATATACACAATGGAGTATTACTCAGCCATTAAAAAGAATATATTTGAATCAGTTCTAATGAGGTGGATGAAACTGAAGCCTATTATACAGAGTGAAGTAAGCCAGAAAGAAAAACACCAATACAGTATACTAACGCATATATATGGAATTTAGAAAGATGGTAACAATAACCCTGTGCACGAGACAGCAAAAGAGACACTGATGTATAGATCAGTCTTATGGACTCTGTGGGAGAGGGAGAGGGTGGGGAGATTTGGGAGAATGGCATTGAAACATGTATAATATCATATATGAAATGAGTCACCAGTTCAGGTTTGATGCGCAATACTGATTGTACTTTTAATAAACAATGAAACATTCAGTTTTTAAAAACTCTATCCCTTGATAGGGTGTTTGGTTAGAATTTTGAAAATACACAATTCCATTTGCCACTACCCTCCTTTGGTAGATGAGGTCTTTGTTACCCTGATATTTTATTGTATATGTATGTTGTTAAGGTATATTTGCCTCAGATCTTTAAAAAAAAGAATAATAGTGTTCTGTGAGAATCATATTATTATCTTTTTTATTCAAAAGTGTATGTGTCTGTGGCTCATTTTTTTTTCAAATCATTTTTAAAATTTAATTCCAAAATGGTGAAGAAACTTTTATAATGTACTATTTCAGTAATATAGTATTTTTCTCATTTACTTTTATGTTGTATTACAAGACATTTGGGGGCTTCCCAGGTGATGCTGTGGTAAAGAATCCACCCGCCAATGCAGAAGATGTGGGTTTGTTTCCTAGACTGGGAAGAGCCCCAGGAGAAGGAAATGGCAACCCACTCCAGTATTCTTGCCTTGAGAATCCCATGGACAGAGGAGCCTGGCAGCCTAAAGCCCATGGGGTTGCAAAGAGTCGGACACAACTTAGTGACTGAGCATGTACCTGTGCAGAAAGTCTTTGAGACATTTAAACATGGGAGGGGATCATTATCGAAGTAGCTTTCAACATAAATCTTATTACTAACTTTTGTTAGAAAGCAATTATAAACCTGTGTAACTGCCACTATAATGCAGTATAGTATTTAAGAAGATAAGAGATTCCAGAGTTGGGAATCATAATAATAATATGGCTGTTTTTAAAAGTTTTTATTTACATGAGAAGAAGGATGAATTATTAATTGATTTGTAGAAGACATAAGAGATGTGGGTTCGATCCCTGGGTCAGGAAGATCCCCTGGAGTAGGAAATGGCACCCCATTCCAATATTCTTGCCTCGGAAATCCATTGGACAGAGAAGCCTGGTGGGCTACAGTCCATGGGGTCGCAAAAGAGTTGGACATGACTGAATGACTGCACACACACACACACACACACATGACATGGGCTTAGACCATCAGTCAGAAAAGACTGCTTCCCAGAAAGAGAGAGAGCCATCCAAAGTAGACAGGATCAGGTTCCTGGGGGCCCCTGCTGCGCCAGGAATAAACCTGTAGTAATTGGATAAAGTGGTGATTCATGGGGTCCAGTGCAGCCAGAGTAGTGTGGGCAGCATTCAGTGGGCTGTGATTGTGGCTGTTTGCCAAAGTATGCAGAAGTACTTCAGAATTTTATTAATAGGAATGGCAATACTGCATGTAATTACCAAATTACCATATACTGTATGTGTTGATTTTATACATATATCACACTATGCCTTATTTTTATTGGGATATAGTTGATTATTATGTTATAGGTGTACAACATAGTGATTCACAATTTTTAAAGGTTATACTCCATCTATAACTATTTGGCTCTATTGCCCTGTGTGCTACAATATATCCTTATAGCTTATATATTTTACACATAATGGTTTGTATCTATGGATCCACTAACCCTCTGTTGCCCCTCCCCCTTCTATAATATGTCTATTAATTACACATGCGGATTTTTTTCTCAGTATAAACAGTGTAACGAGCTGTCTTGCTTGGTTTAAGTCTATAATGAGAGGAAACTATTATTTATTATCTAAGTCCAGCATTGTCTCCTAATATTCACTAGAATTCTAATTATACCAGGGTTTCAAAATTCCTTGAAATGTGGACTACTAGTAGCTACACAGTGTAAAATGATTTTCATTCTTGAATGCAAATCTCCATTAGGAAAGCTTGATATGGTAAATTTCTTTCTCTGCTCCTGCAGAAAATTCACTAGAGTCTAATTGGGGAGGGGAGTTACTTATTAGGTGAGGGACTGTAGAAGATTGTACCATTCATGCATGAGAGTGTAGGTTTTTGTGTCTAAAATTCTTTTTTATCAAGAATGTATTGATGGAATGATTCACAATTTCATTTACTATAGCTGAATTGTTACACCATACCAGAATTTGTCTCAGTAATAGCTATTCAAATAAAAAGTTTAAGAATTTTTTGTGAATTCCTTTTATATGTCTACTTAGAGATTTCTTAGAAAATGAAGTTTAGCAGTTACTAGAACTATCTTGACAGAGATAGATGATATTACTGATAAGATAATTCATTGTAAGGCTGATTTTTTCCAGAGTTCTAAACAATGCTAGGGCATGGTTTATTAGATGTTCCTGTCATGTTTAGTGTGGTAAAAATGTAAAAATATTAAAATCTAATTTTCCTAAGGATAGACTTAAGATAAATTCAGGTGAATTGTTGTATTTGTAAAACTTGGTGAGCAGTGGCTTATAATGGGTGGGAAATAATTCAGTCTCTCAGTGCCCGAATAGCTTTTCCCATGAAATACTGAGAGTGAATAGTAGACATAAAGTATCATCTAAAGGTGTTAGAAGTCTCCTCAAGTTTTGATGAGCCTCACCAATCAACCTCAGTGGCAGTCTAACGTTTCACTACTGCTCAGTGACGCTATTGTATATGCAATACATGCACCTGATGACAAGACTGTTCTGGAGGAGGAGAGAATGCAAATCTGGCCTGAAATTTCATCTACGGTTATTTTGTGTGCTGTGTGCTAACTCGCTAACTCATGTTTGACTCTTTGTAAACCCCTAGAAGGTAGCCTGTCAGTCTCCTCTGTCCATGGGATTCTCCAAGCAAGAGTACTGAAGTGGTTGACATTTCATCCTTCAGGGGATCTTTACAACCCAGGAATTGAACCTGCGTTTCTTGTGTCTCCTGCTCTGGCAGGGAGATTTTTTTACTACTGAGCCACCTGGGAATGATTATTTTATCTTTCTATGAATTGAAAATGACCTGGGCCAGCTTGGGTTCTGGGAGGAAAGATATCTATGTTAACTATACAGGCCACTGTATTTTCTGATTTATATCTCAACTTTAACGTTTCCAATCCCCTGTTTCTGAAGTTTTGTCTTGTTTGACTCTGAACATTTAAGACATTTCTTAAATTTTAGAAGGAGGGTAGAGAGGAGATCTATTCCTGTTGGTTCCTCTCTGATTTTGGCCCTTTCTTTCCACCTAAGAATTATCAGATTTCTTCTTCTTACCATCTCTGCATTTCCTCACTCCCTTTTCCATTTTTGAGTCTCAGAAATCTTTGGATCCCAGCCATCCTCAAGACACTGTACTCACACAGGTCACCAAGGATCTCTTCACAGCAGGGTCGACCTGGTCTTCTTCAGAATATACCTCACACAACTCTCCTCTCTCACCTTTCCTGATATTGCAGTGTCCTTCCCCTCTGATTGTTTCTTTGATTCTCATCTCGTGCTATCTTTGAACCTTAATTCTTTATTATTTTTTTTTTATTTTTTCATCTGTAATTTAATTTCGTTCCTACCTATAGAACTGTCTCCATGTCTAGTCAAATTGAACTTATTTTCAAGACAGAAATAGAGATGCAGGCTTAGAGAGTGGACATGTGGGCATGGAGGGGTTAGAGGAGGGTGAGATGATTGGGAGAGTAGGGTTGACATGCATATATGTATGCATATACATATACATTACCATGTGCAAAAGAGATAGCTTGTGGGAAGCTGCTGAATAGCATAGGGAGCTCAGCTCCATGCTCTGTGATGATCCAGAGGGGTGGAATGGGGATGAGAGGGAGGTTTCAAGAAGGAGGGGATTTAGAGGGATTTAGGTATACACATCGGAGAAGGCGATGGCACCCCACTCCAGTACTCTTGCCTGGAAAATCCCATAGACAAAGGAGACTGGTGGGCTGCAGTCCACGGAGTCGCGAAGAGTCGGACACAACTGAGAGACTTCACTTTCACTTTTCACTTTCATGCATTGGAGAAGGAAATGGCAACCCACTCCAGTGTTCTTGCCTGGAGAATCCCAGGGATGGCGGAGCCTGGTGGGCTGCTGTCTGTGGGGTCGCACAGAGTCGGACACAACTGAAGTGACTTAGTAGTAGTAGTAGGTATACATATAGCTGATTCACTTCATTGTACAGTAGAAACGAACACAACATTGAAAACCAACTATGCTCCAATTAAAAAAAAAAGTATCATTCCTTAATGCCTATTGGTTATTTAAACTTCATTGCAATTCAATCCTGTATTTCATTGCCAGTCTGACCTCACTTTGGCCCTGTTTTCATTGTGTCCCTTTTTATCAAAATATTCAAGGGCTTCCCATTTCTTTCATCTTTCTGTATAAAGTCTTTCTTGATACAGGTTAAGTTTCAAGGTCTCCCATGAACTAACTCCACTCTCCAGCCTGATGTTTGTCAAACTTTTTAAACTATAACCAGAGAAAAATTTTTATATTGCAACTGAGAATTTGTGCACATGCATACATATACACACACTCTTTTATACTCACATAATTGAAATATCTTTCTTGAAATAATATTTACATAAGCTACATATGATTTACTCTTATTTTTTTTTTTTTTGTTTCCTTTAAAATGTGAAGTTTCTGAGCCCCTAAACTGACTTCCTGTCATGATCTGACAGTTTGAAGTGGTCCAGCTTCTCAGATTTCTCACCTCTTCACATTCTACTTCCTTGACTCTCTCCAGGAGAGTTCATCTCTACTCTATAAGCATAAGAACTCTCATTTCTGAGTTTTTATTCCTGTTTTTTCCAATTCAAGTATCTTCTAATCATAAAGATATCTCTGCCAGCTTAGGCTCTTGAAAATCTCCAGTTCCTGAAGGACAACATATATAACCCAAGCAGATCTGCCCAAGATGACCCATAATCCTCTCCTGATTTTGTACTGGTTTTATAACAGTAAAAAACTGAAACTGAGCCTGACTTGCCAGTGAGTGTCCAGGAGTCTCCGGCGGAGGTGTGGATCAACAGAGGTCTGCCATGGGGTCCGGAGCACTGACTACAATAGTGCTGGCATAAGTCCTTTTGAAGGAGATTGCCATTACTGCCGTTACCCCATAGTTTGGCCTCAGGCCACACTACAGGGAGGCCACACTACAGGGAGGGAACACAGCACCTATTGACAGAAAATTGGATTAAAGTTTACTGAGCATGGCCCCACCCATCAGAGCAAGACCCAGATTTTCCCACAACCAGTCCCTCTCATCAGTAAGCTTCCACAAGCCTTTTATCCTTCTCCATCAGAGGGCAGGCAGAATGGAAACCACAATCACAGAAAACTAACCAAACTGATCACTTGGATCACAGCCTTGTCTAACTCAGTGAAACTATGAGCCATGCCATGTAGGGCCCCCCAAGACAGACAGGTCATGGTGGAGAGTTCTGACAGAATGTGGTCCACTGGAGAAGGTAATGGCAAACCACTTCAGTATTCTTGCCATGAGAACCCCATGAACAGTATGAAAAGGCAAAAGGATAGGACAGTGAAAGATGAATTCCCTATTTGGTAGGTGCCCAATATGCTACCCAAGAAGAGTGGAGAAATAGCTCCAGAAAGAATGAAGAGGCTGAGCCAAAGTGAAAACGACACCCTGTTGTGGATATGACTGGTGATGGAAGTAAAGTCCAATGTTGTAAAGAACAATGTTACATAGGGAGCTAGAATGTTAGATCCATGATCAAGGTAAAGTGGAAGTGGTCAGACAGGAGATGGCAAGAGTGAAAATTGACATTTTAGGTATCAGTGAGCGAAAATGGACCAGAATGGGTGAAATTAATTCAGATGACTTTTGTATCTACTAATGAGGGCAAGAATCCCTTAAAAGAAATGTAGTAGCCCTCATAGGCAATAAAAGAGTCTGAAATGCAGTACTTGGGTGCCACCTCAAAAATGCAGAATGATCTCTGCTCATTTCCAAGGCAAGCCATCCAATATCACAGTAATCCAAGTCTATGACCCAACTACTAATGCCAAAGAAGCTTAAGTTGAACAGTTCTATGAAGACCAACAAGCCCTTCTAGAACTAACACCAAAAAAGATGCTCTCTTCATCAGAGGTAACTGGAATGCAAATGTAGAAAGTCAAGAATACCTAGCATAATAGGAAAGTTTGGCCTTGGAGTACAAAATGAAGCAGCTCAAAGGCTAACAGGGTTTTCCCAAGAGAACACACTGCCAAGAGAATGCACGGTAAACACCCTCTTCCAACAACACAAGAGAAGACTCTGCACATGGACATCACCAGATTCTCAACACCAAAATCAGATTGATTCATTCTTTGCAGCCAAAGATGGAGAAGCTCTATACAGTCAGCAAAAATAAGGCCAGAAGCTGACTGTGGCTCAGATCATTAACTCCTTACTGCCAAATTCAGGCTTAAATTGATGAAAGTAGGGAAAACCACAAGACCATTCAGGAACCTAAATCAAATCCCTACGATTATACAGTGGAAGTGACAAAGAGATTCAAGGGATTAGATCTGATAGAATGCCTGAAGAACTATGGACGGAGGTTCATAACATTGTACAGGAGGCAGTGATCAAAACCATCCCTAAGAAAAAGAAATGCAAAAAAGGCAAAATGGTTGTCTGAGAAGGCCTCACAAAGATCTGAGAAAACAAGAGAAGTAAAAGGTAAAGGAGAAAATTAAAGATATACCTGTGAATGCAGAGTTCCAAAGAATAGCAGGGAGATATAAGAAAGCCTTCCTCAGTGATCAATGCAAAGAAATAGAGGAAAACAGTAGAATGGGAAAGACTAGAGATCTCTTCAAGAAAATCAGAGATACCAAGGGAACATTTCATGCAAAGATGGGCACAATAAAGGACAGAAATGGTGTGGACCTAACAGAAGCAGAAGATATTAAGAGGTGGCAAGAATACACAGAAGAACTGTACAAAAAAGATCTTCATGACCCAGATAACCACAATGCTGTGATCACTGACCTAGAGCCAGACATCCTGGGATGTGAAGTCAAGTGGGCCTTAGGGAGCATCACTATGAACAATGCTAGTGTAGGTGATGGAATTCCTGCTGAACTATTTCAAATCCTAAAAGATGATGCTTTTAAAGTGCTGCATTCAATATGCCAGCAAATTTGGAAAACTTAGCCATGGCCATAGGGCTGGAAAAGGTCAGTTTCATTACAATCTCAAAGAAAAGCAATGCCAAAAATGTTCAAGAACGTTCAAACTACCGCCAATTGCACTCATCTCACACACTAGCAAAAAAATGCTCCACATTCTCCAAGTCAGGCTTCAACAATCCATGAAACAGAACTTGAAGATGTTCAAGCTGGATTTAGAGAAGGCAGAGGAACCACAGATCAAATTGCCAACATCAAAGAAAAAGCAAGCAAATTTCAGAAAAACATATACTTCTGCTTTATTGACTATGCCAAAGGCTTTGACTGAGTGGATCACAACAAACTGTGGAAAATCCTTCAAGAGATGAGAATAGCAGACCATCGTACCTGCCTCCTGAGAAATCTGTATTGCAGGTCAAGAAGCAACAGTTAGAACTGGACATGAAACAAAGGACTGGTTCCAAATTGCGAAAGGAGTACGTCAAGGCTGTATAATGTCACCATGCTTAGTTTTTATATGCAGAGTACATTGTGAGAAATGCTGAACTGGATGAAGCAAACACAAGCTGAAATCAAGATTGCTGGGAGAAATATCAATAACTTCAGATATTCAGATGACACCACCCTTATGGCAGAAAGCAAAGAACTAAAGAGCCTCTTGATAAAAGTGAAAGAGGAGAGTGAAAAAGCTGGCTTAAAACTCAACATTCAGAAAACAAAGATCATGGTATCTGGTCCCATCACTTCACGGCAAATAGATGTGGAAACGATGGAGATGTGACAGACTTATTTTGGGGGGGCTCCCAAATCACTGTAGATAGTGACTGCAGCCATGAAATTAAAAGACACTTGCTCCTTGGAAGAAAAGCTATGACAAACCTAAACAGTATATTAAAAAGCAGAGACATTATATAGCTGACAGAGGTCTGTATTGTTAAAGCTGCAGTTTTTCCAGTGGCCATGTATGGATATGACACCATAAAGAAAGCTGAGTGCCAAAGAATTGATGCTTTTAATGTGGTATTGGAGAAGATTCTTGGGAGTCCCTTGGACTGCAAGGAGATAACCCAGTTAATCCTAAAGGACACCAGTTCTGAATATTTATTGGAAGGACTGATGCTGACGCTCCAATACTTTGGCCACCTGATGTGAAGAACTGACTCCTTGGAAAAGACCCTGATTCTGGGAAAGACTTAAGGTGGGAGGAGAAGGGAATAACAGAGGATGAGATGGTTGGATGGCATCACTGACTCTATGAACATGAGTTTGAGCAAGTTCTGGGAGTTGGTGATGGACAGGGAAGACTGGCGTGCTGCAGTCCATGGGGTTGCAAAGGATGGGACATGTTTGAGTGACTGAACTGAACTATAACAGTAAATCTTATATTTTCTGATTATCTAGATTGTAAACTGATTAAGAATAGCACTATGTTCCCTACAGCAGTCTCAGTTCAGTTCAGTCGCTCAGTCGTGTCCAACTCTTTGCAACCCTATGAATCGCAGCACACCAGACCTCCCTGTCCATCACCAACTCCCGGAGTTCACTTAGACTCACGTCCATCGAGTCAGTGATGCCATCCAGCCATCTCATGCTCTGTCGTCCCCTTCTCCTCCTGCCCCCAATGCCTCCCAGCATCAGAGTCTTTCCCAGTGAGTCAACTCTTTGCATGAGGTGGCCAAACTACTGGAGTTTCAGCTTTAGCATCATTCCTTCCAAAGAAATCCCAGGGCTGATCTCCTTCAGAATGGACTGGTTGGATCTCCTTGCAGTCCAAGGGACTCTCAAGAGTCTTCTCCAACACCACAGTTCAAAAGCATCAATTCTTCAGCGCTCAGCCTTCTTCACAGTCCAACTCTCACATCCATACGTGACCACAGGAAAAACCATAGCCTTGACTAGACAGACCTTTGTTGGCAAAGTAATGTCTCTGCTTTTGAATATGCTATCTAGGTTGGTCATCACGTTTCTTCCAAGGAGTAAGCGTCTTTTAATTTCATGGCTGCAGTCACCATCTGCAGTGATTTTGGCTAAGTGGTCAAAATAATGATATTAAGTACTTTTAATAGCCATGTCGCTCAGTCGTGTCCAACTCTTTGAGACCCCATGGACTGTAGCCTACCAGGCTTCTCTGTCCATGGGATTTTCCAGGCATAGTACTGGAGTGGATTGTCATTTCCTTCTCCAAGTACTTTTAATATCGACATATTAATAAGAGAATATTAAATTCATTTTTCAAACTGCTGGATGTATGTGATGAAGTGAAAAAAACTTAGTTTCAGAAGTCTAAATACAAATCTTATCTCTTCTAGTTGCAAAATGTGATATTGGATGAAATCCTTAACTAGAAAATTGCCCAAAAGATAAAATGAGAAGGCTCATTGAAAACCTCTGGTGTACACTAGAGGTCCAATGAATATTTGTTGTTAAAATCCTGCCCTGGTGCATAAACATTTTATTACATCTATTGCTTAGTTTTCCTTCTGTTGATTTATAATAGTTTCAAACGTAATGCTTTCTCTAGTTTTCCTGTTATTCTTTTCTGATTATGTCAATTACCCACTAGACATATTTTTCTGAATTTTATGCTTGAGTCAAGATCAAATGAACAATAAATGGGAATATTATGGATGTCTTCAGGTTCTTGTCTCCCCATGAAGTACTCAATGCCGGACTTTCTAATGTTCTAGAGCAAGTAGATACAACTAATTTCTTTATCAGGTTTCCTTTGGAGAAGAATGTTTGTTCAAAAGATTTGTGGCCACAATCTCTGAAGGTTAATTATAGCAAATCAAATTGATTTAAGTATGTTTCACTTAAAAATAAAAAAAAAAGTTTCTGCAATAAAAAAAGGGAATGTTTTGAGCTAATTCCTCATTATCTTTGGAAAGGTGGTAGTTTGGCCTTTAGCATAACTAGTTTATTTGACGAATTATGAGATGCTATTTTATTTTAAATTTGTGAAAGGAAGGTTTTGTATTTTAAGATAAACTAGGACACGAAGTTTTAGAGGCACATATTGCATCAGATTTTAGAACTAAATTTAAATTCATTTTCAACTTTCTTGCAATGATATATGCAGATTAAAAGGAAAGTGACACACATAAAATCATGTCTGTTAAGCATTTTGAATTTAAAAAATAGTTTTTTACTCACCAAGTCTCCCAAGAATGGAACTTGCTGGCATAAATTATCTAGGATCAGTTAGATGGCATAAGCAGCAGGGACTTATAGCAGATACAAAGGCTAAAGAAGGGTGAGATAAGCTACACGAATATAAATATGACATTCCTTACTAGTTATCTACCTTCAAATTAAATTCAGTATAAACTATTTTTTCTTTTCCGTTTCATTTCTTTTTATTATATGTGGTAAACATATAACATTTAGTATGATGATATATTTCTGACAGACTTTCTGCCGACACCCACTTTGTATCTTATTTTCTTTTCTCTGAATGTCTGAGATATGTTCTTAACATTCTAAACTTATTTTGTATCATCCTCTTAAAAGCATAACCTCAATTGCATTTGGTTTATTCAACTATAATATGAATATTATAGTATAGATTTATTATAAATGTTATTATAAATGTATATATACATCAACAGTAGGTGAGAATTCTCATCAAGAATAGGTGAGAATGATTTACAAAAGAATTCTGAAATCTTTGAATGTTTAGCAATCAAAAATTATAAAAAAATTATAGATTCAAATGCACCAGTTAGTGTTATTCAAATTCCAGATTACCTCTGATTCTGTCAATTAGTAATGTGAAAATTTGCAAATTATCTTTTTCTTATATATTTATTAACCTAAAAATCTCTAGAAATCTTTATATGACATGGAATAGTTAAACCTGGATTATCTTGAGTATCCTCAAAGAAAGATACTTTTATAAAGCTTTATCTTTTGTAAGATCTAATGGTTTTATTATGCTTCCTAAAATATTTGCAGCAAAATTTGCTTCTGATATATAATCTGACATTTGTTTTTTAGTAAAATGAGCATTGTTATTATAGGAGTTATAAGTATTGGATAAAGTTTTGCCGTCAGTGAGATTGAGTTACATATCAATAAAGTATTGACTTTATTTTAGGAAGAGGAATAAGAAGAATTTCTAAAATGTCATTCTAACATTTCTTAGTGTCTAAGTTAAAGGAACGGCATCTTCTGAAAAAAATCTAGTTCTTAATAAATTCATAAGAAACGAGAAAGTAAAGAATGTCAACAGACATATGACATAAATGGTGAGTAGAAAATACAAGTTTTAGAATTTCTTATTCAGATTGCCTCAAGAAATGGGTGGAAAGAGTAGCCAGATAATATTTTTTTTCTTTGAATTTTCTTTTATAACAAAAGGCTTCATAAAATAATATAGCTTCATATCACTGTGTAGTCAGTGATAATAATCATTCTTTAGTTAAACTAACTGTTGGATGATGGATCTCAAAAATGACTCCATCTCAGTCATGACTCAGATTTGTCTGCCGAATTCAATTATTAATGGATTAGAAAAATCTGTTAGGAGATTCTGGCTGATCAGCAGCATACAGACAATGCTCACTCTCCAAGCACTGAGCCTTGCAGAGCAAACACTAGACTATCTAAAATAGTACTAGCCCGATGGCTTATCTTGAGCAAAATTCAACTACCAAGTGCTGTTACCTCACCACCCAGCACCCTTCTTCCTGCTGTTTTATGTTGTACAGCTGCATGTATTTATAAAATGGAAACTGATCCCCAAATTACTTTATTGAAAATAAAATTATTTTATCTCATATGTTTATATACACACATGTATAAATATGCACAAGTATACATGTACAAGTGTGTGCATGCATATATCAGTTCAGTTCACTTCAGTCACTCAGTCGTATCTGACTCTTTGCGACCCCTTGGACCACAGCCTGCCAGGCCTCCCTGTCCATCACCAACTACCGGAGTCTACTCAAACTCATGTCCATTGAGTCAGTGATGCAATCCAACCATCTCATCCACTGTTGTCTCCTTCTCCTCCTGCCTTCAATTTTTCCCAGCATCAGGGTCTTTTCAAATGAGTCACCTCTTCACATCACGTGGCCAAAGTATTGAAGTTTCAGCTTCAACATCAATCCTTCCAATGAATATTCAGGATTTCCTTTAGGATGGACTGGTTGGATCTCGTTGCAGTGCAAGGGACTCTCAAGAGTCTTCTCCAACACCACAGTTCAAAAGCTTCAATTCTTCCTTGCTCAGCTTTCTTTATAGTCCAACTCTCACATCCATACATGACTACTGGAAAAACCATAGCCTTGTTGAGATGGACCTTTGTTGGTAAAGTAATGTCTCTGCTTTTTAATATGCTGTCTAGGTTAGTCACACCTTTTCTTCCAAGGAGTAAGCATCTTTTAATTTCACGGCTGCAATCACCGTCTGCAGTGATTTTGGAGCCCCCCAAAATAAAGTCAGTCACTGTTTCCACTGTTTCCCCATCTATATGCCATGAAGTGATGGGACCAGATGCCATGATCTTATTTTTTAGAATGTTGAGCTTTAAGCCAACTTCTTCACTCTCCTCTTTCACTTTCATCAAGAGGCTCTTTAGTTCTTCTTCACTTTCTGCCATAAGGGTCGTGTCATCTGCATATCTGAGGTTATTTATATTTCTCCCAGCAATCTTGATTCCAGCTTGTGCTTCCTCCAGCCCAGTGTTTCTCATGATGTACTCTGCATTTAAGTTAAATAAGCAGGGTGACAATATACAGCCTTGACGTACTCCTTTTCCTATTTGGAACCAGTCTGTTTTTTCATGTCCAGTTCTAACTGTTGCTTCATGACCTGCATGCAAATACATGGTACACTTTAAAATGGAAGTAAAATGGAGAAATCAGGCATAAGATAGTGGCTCACATTTTCAAATCTGTTAACATTTGTACTCCTTTGTTATATTTCTTCTTGGCCTAATCTTTACATGGATATTGACAATTTCTAAGTTAAAAAATAAATACATTTGTAATAATAAACAGTTATAAAAGAAGCCCAGGCTGAGTAGTATAAAGTAAAAAGTCAGAGTCTTACTTATCTTCCTTTGCAGTACAGCTGTACACCTTCAAGAGTAACTCCGTTTAGCTAGCCCTTCTGAATGCTTCTATACTAAAAGCTCTGTGGGATAAAGACTATCACCATAGATCCAGAGCCTCACATAGTGTCTGGTATATACTGGCACTCACTGAATATTTATTGAAAAAATAGAATGGATGTCAAAGAAGAAATAAATAAATGGAGAGATATGTCATGGTCATGGATAATAAAACTCAATATTATCAAGATGTCAGTTCTTTCAAACTTGATCTAATTGATTTAATGTAATCCCAATCAAATTCCAACAAATTAATCTTCAGTATCAAAAAACTGATTTAAAGTTTATATGAAGAGTAAAAAGATCCAAATTAGCTAATGCAATTTTGAAGGAGAAGAACAACCTGGAGGATTGACACTACATGACATTATGACTTATTTAAAGCTACAGTAATCAGAGCTGTGTGGTATTGGCAAAAGAATAAACAAATAGATCAATGAGACAGAATAGAAAGCCCAGAAATAGATTCATATAAATATAGTTAATGGATCTTTGACAAAGAGCAAAGACAGAGATAGTCTTTCCAGCAAGTTGTGCTAAAACAACTGGACATCTACATTAAAAAAAAAAATAATCTTGACACAGAACTTACACCCTTCACAAAAACTATTGCAAATCAAATCACAGACCTAAATGTATAACATAAAAAACTATAGAACTTCTAGAAGATATATAGGAGAAAATCTAGATTATGTTAGACTAGGCATTGACTCTTTACATGTGTCACCAAAAGTATGACCCAAGAAAAACAGAAGTTATGTTAGACTTCATTAAAATAAAAATTTAAAAAATCTGTCTTGTAAAAGACACAATAAAGATAATGAAAAAACAAACCACAGGATGGGAGAAAATATTTTCAAAAAGCATAAGAGACTCTTTTCCAAGATATATAAAGAACTCTCAAAACTCAACAATATCATCAATGAAACTATGAAAAAAAATGGTCAAAGGCCTTAAAAGACATCTTACCAAAGAAGATATACAGATGGCAAATAAGCGAGATGTAAATTAAAATGTTATAGCACTATATACCTTTTAGAATGGCCAAAATCTGGAACACAGACAATATTCAATGCTGGTGAAGATGTGGAACAACAGGAACTCTCATTCATTGCCAATAAGAAATCAAAATGGTACAGTCACTTTGGAAGATAGTTTGACAATTTCTTGCAAATCTAAATGTACTCTTATATGCAATCCAAAAATCATGTTCTTTGGTAGTTTTCCAAAGGAATTGAAAACATAGGTCCAGAGAAAAATCTGTACATGGTTGTTTATAGTAGCTTTACTCATAATTACCAAAAATGGGAAGCAATTAAAATGTCTTTCAGTGGATGAATTACAAATATACTGTGGTATATCCATACAAAGGAATATTATTCAGTGTTAAAAAGAAGTGAGTTATTAAACCATGAAAAAAACAAAGAAAATCACTTTTCTACATAATGTCCTCTTTATTTTCAACTTGTAAATGGATGCAGAGGGATGTTAGACTTTAGGTTTTATAAATGCAAATGAACCCCAAGATTGTTTTCTGAATTTTTCAGTTACTATTAAAGTTAACACTTTGAGGTAAATATTTTGCAAGTTTTTTGTTCTATTTTGTTGTTTTCTTTTTTTAACATTTTTTACATGAAAGCATTTATTATTCATCTATTGTGTTTCTATTACTGCAGTTACTTATGTTCTATTTCTGTACAATTCTATTAATATATTTTTATTTCTATGCTACTATTTCTAATACTATAGTTTTTTATTTTAGTGATTTTCTATATAGTATTTTTAAACATATGATGATATGATCAATATCAGCTAGTTTAACTAGTACTTCCAGTTTAAGATTTATCTAATTAATAGTAATTATTTATTCCTTCCTTGTCTTGACCTCATTAACAAAATAATACTCCTTACTCCCATAACTTCAGTTTTACTAAAACCACAAATTTTATTCAAACATATAATATTGCCAGTGGTACGAATTCCTGATGGAATTCAAAGTACTTATTAGTACTACTTATATAATATTATCTCAAACTACTAATATTTCTTCATTGATGACTTTATAAGAATGCCCTAAAGTACAATGTAAATTTGCTGAAGAGCTAAATTTGAGGACTAGAAAGCCAAATATTTTCCTTTTCTATTGACAGTAATGACAGCTATTTTTAATTGCCTGCTCTCTACCCATGAAATATTGAAACAAGGAAATCTATAAAGTGCACTAACAATCTGTGTCAGATACAATTCAAAGGCATTTGTTATTTTCTGGTATCACAGAACAGAGCACATAGTAAGAACTCAGTAAGTTGTGAGTTGGAGCATTTTATTATCTTCATCCAAAAGCTCTCCTATTCAAGATGAACTATGAAGAGACAAGCTGTTATTCCTAAAATGGAGTTACCTAAACTTAGAGTTAGTTTAGAGTGGTTTTATAAATCTGCATAATTCTTTGATGTAGTGATATTAGAGAAGTTCATGTCTGTTAATTTAGGTAGTCTCAGAAATAGAATAATTGCCTGTGAGGGAGATGAAAATGAAATGAAGTTACTTAGATTTTAAAACATTTTTGGAGGAACATTCCTTGTTTTTTTCTTTGGAGAAAATTGGAGAACCTCAATACGTCTACTGAATATGTCATTGCCCACGTGTCCTGTAACTAATGCATGAAGACAAGGGAACATGAGGAGAGAACACTTGCATTAAGTGCAGCATCAGCTTAGGTCCAAATTCCAGTAAATTATTTTGTTCTTTTATTGCCTTAAACACTACTCTGTAAATTATATACCAAAGTGAAAACTGTTCTCTTCAAACACTAAGATTCCAGAAGTAGTTCTCTGATTACAATGAAATATTTGTCAATATAAATTTTAGTTCTCAGATTATCAGCCTGTGAACGATATTCTTAAGAAATGAAATTCTTCGTTAGCTTGTGGTACCAGAGTCTTAAAGTAGAAAGAATGTAGGCTTCTCCACAGGCAGAAAAGACTTACTAGCTATGTGTCCTTAAGAAAATCACATACTCGTAAGTGTCAGTTTCCTCATATTAAAACAGGCAAGGCTCTATGACTGGAGAGGTAAATCCAGTGTTATAATTAAAGTATCTCATGGAAGTATGTCAATAAAAATGCCTTATGTTTGTTGTAAACATATTGTCAGTGGCAACTATTCCAGAAGTATTTTAAAATTCTCCCTTTCCTTTTGTCTATTTCTAAAATTATATTAATTGAAGTAAATTTCTCAAGGAAATTGATCTAAAATTGAAATACATTTTAAATAGTTTATCCCTTCTGAAGAAGTCTATAGAGAATTTTAGAGTTTTATTTGTAAATAAGTTGGCTATCTCACTGCTACTGCTGCTAAGTCGCTTCAGTTGTGTCCGACTCTTTGCGGCCCCATGGACTGCAGCCTTCCAGGCTCCTCCGTCCATGGGATTTTCCAGGCAAGAGTACTGGGGTGGGGTGCCATCACCTTCTCCAGGCTATCTCACCAGTGGTATTTAAATTGTAAAATTATTCTTGTTTAGGTTAGAATAGTATTTAGTTTTCACAATAGAAATTTGGGGGAAACTAATTAGAATACAACAAAATAAACACAGTAGAATAATAAATTGTGTGGGATCATTGGATTTTATACTCTCAGCTATGCTTTATTATTTAAACAAAGACATTTTCAGTGTGGACAGAGTCCTTCCTCTTCTGACTGGTGATGTCACATCTCAGAGGTTTACTCCTTTTCAAGCTGTCCAGTTCTTCCTCTGCTAATTTTAGTAGAGCTTGTGGGTTATTTGGGAAGTTCAAGAATTTCCCTAATATAGTCACCTGTTTCAAGGCTCTCCCAAGTTTCCTACCAAAAGAAATGGATGTATGTGGTTGTTAAACATATAGAATTGTGATGCCCTTTATGGCACACTTAGCTATATGTAGCGAGTAGGAACTTGAATATCAGATTAGCATGACTGAGAAACTGAATTTTGTTATTTTCCTTTTTTTTTTTTTTTTATTCAGTTCAGTTGTTCACTTGTGTCCGACTCTTTGCAATCCCATGAATTGCAGCATGCCAGGCCTCCCTGTCCATCACCAACTCCCGGAGCCTACCCAAACGCATGTCCATTGAGTTGGTGATGCCATCCAACCATCTCATCCTCTGTCATCCCCTTCTCCTCCTGCCCTCAATCTTTATTCAGTTAGGTTTAAGTAAATTTGAAGCAGTCTGAATACTTTTTTGTTAAGCAAAACTATTGTTTCTGTCAAATTACATTTTAATTTAAACCACTGAAAATTTACCATCTAAATTGAAATGTACTGTAAGTATAAAATGGATACCAAAATTTCACAGATTTAGTGCCAAACAGTAAAATGTCACATTAACAATTTTTGTATAACAGGTTGCAATGATAATATTTTTGATTTATTGGGTTAGATTAAAATATGTTAAAATTTATTTCACCTGTTTTCTTTCCTTTTTTCTGTAGCTACTAGATAATATAAAATTAAACTTATGGCCTTCATTCTATTTCTGTTGGACACTGATGATATAGAGAGATGGCAAAATAAAAAAATCCCACACTGGGAAGATCAAGTCCCAGATAAGTCAAATGAAGCTTCGAATGTGACCTGGGAGAGCAAAGGTAGTTTGTGGCAGAGAAAACAAAAGTTACTGGTTCTTACAGATTCTGATTCAGAAGTTTCTCCTGAGTTTAGTCTTAGCAAGTAGTATGTAATAAAACTATCTTTTAGCTAGAATGCTACTGACAGCTTTACCTAACCTGTAATAGCTTAGGTTTTCCTGATTCACTTGATTATTGGGAAACTTGGTCATATTGTATCTCTCATTCTTTGTAAAAGAAACTAGAAAGTTATTAAACCACAAGAATGATTCTCAAAGTAGTGCTAGAACCAACATCATCAGCATCATCTGGTAATCTTATTACAAATGCTAATAATAGCATTACAAATGCTAATAAATTCTCTAGCCCCACTCCAAATGTACCGAATCAGAAACTCTGGGAGTGGGGATCAGGAATCTCCAATTTCAGCCCCTCAGATAATTTTGATACACTGAAGTTTGTGAACCACTGGGATATAACATTCTTGTACTGGAATATAGTATTCTTGCTAACTGTCCTACTAACTGATAGATTGAGATATCAGTAAGTCAACAGATATTTATAACTATAAAGCCATAATTAAGCACTGAAGCTGCAAGGAGATCATTAAAGTACAGTCATAATCATGACTCCCACTTCGAGCAGCTTCTTGTATTAAATCATTAGTTTTTATGAAGACCTCTGGATAAGGATTTTCCTGGTTTAGTATTTAGTTATCAGTTGCCTTAATGGAGTATTCTTTGCTTTAATGGAGTATACTGCTTAGCATCCTGAAGCAACTCCTGGTTTATTGTGACATGAGTCTAATAGACCACAATGCTTTTGCTCTTCATAGTGTACATATAAGAATTGCTGAATGGGATATGTTAGTTTTAAGGCACTCTTGTGTTACTTTTTGAGAATGTCAGAATGATTATGTAACTTTTATGGTGCTAAATTATTTTGGATGTGACATTCTTGGTAAGGGAAAAAGGGTGTTTTAAGAAATCACTTCAAAATCTGACTAATTTTTTTATTCCAGTTTTCCTTGTGTAAGTTAAAATTAAAAAGAAAATTACTTTTTTGATATACCTGCTGTTATATTTAGCATTCTCAATATATAAGCTTAAATACTTAAGTTGAGAAGGAAAAGCTTATCTTTTTGGTATTCTAAATTCCCAATAATCCACTTTCTCTGTTATTGTTCATTTACTTTTTTGGATGGTTTTATCAAGTCTATAGAGTATTGTGCACCTGTTTTCTAAACATATCTACCCTTTTAAAATTAGTTCCAAATATATCAAAATGAATTTTTCCTTCTTTTAAAAATGGATAGCCTTTTTCTCAATCTCCACATAAATCTAAATATGGCTTTAAAAGAAATGAAACATGAATTTTACATTAAAATGTAAAATAAAAAGTCAATATATGCATGTACTACTTGAGTACATTTTCACCTTATGCAGAGATAAATTCCAGCAAAAAAGCTCTGTTAACTATTGTCAACCCTATAGCCTTCTTTTCCAAGCACTACTTCAACATACAAGACAGAAATGTTAAATAAACAGGATAAGTGTACAAGTACACAGCATTACTTTTACCACCTTACAGCTAGGAATTCTTCAAAGAACTTTAAACATCATGAAGGTATCAAAGACCTCATATTCTGACAGGTAGCATACATGCCAGCATGGCTGATTATTGTATTTTGTCATCTAAAGCATAGGATTAATAAAAGCTGTTGCAACTTTTCTCTTCATTAGTGTTAACAAGTGCTATGCTTATTCATGTGCATAACTGATGCCTTCTCAGAAATGTAGTATTTGACCCAATAATGCTATAGTCCATTTTGAGTGCGTGAAAGAGAAGTACTATTCTTTACCATGACAGGTGGGCTTAGATGCTTCAAAGGGCACTTAATGGAGTGTTTGGAATCAGAGCTTGAGGTATCCTATAGTTAAACTGTTTTAATCAGAGTTTAGAAGATGATGGGTGCAGAGAAACAAACTCACTAACATAGGTAATAATAGCATGCCCAGTAAAAATTAAAAAAACACTAATACTGTACGTGACTTTCATTAAAATGATCTGGTAAAAGCTCTAGGAAAGCTATTTACTTTCATTTTCTACAGTGCTTCACCTGGTCATTTTTTAAAAACTGATTTAAGTTTTTCCACCAACAGTGCTTCTCTCCTCTTTTCAGAGGGTTTAGTGTATGCCCCCAGGCACAATGCCCCATTGTCTGTTATGGTGACGGGCTAGTAAGAGATCAATTTCTCTGACAAAAGATAAAATAGGTACAATTTATATTTTATTGCATTTGAAGCCCATTCTGAGTATTTATAGTGTATTTTTACGTATGCATATATGTAGGGAGCCAGTGGGAGGACCTCCACCCGTGGCAAAGGTCATAAGGAAGGAGGCTCGACATACGCAAAGGCGGGATCGAGCCTCAGGAGTCCCCCTGGAAATCCTCGAGCATCTACCCCCAAAACCAGAGCCTGCCTACTTTACTACTTTGTGTTCTCACCTACACCTCTGACTTTACGGGGGGCTGTCCTCCACCACCTCTTTCGGAGAAGAAGTTAACTTAGAGCTCCAGTTAATAATAATTCTTGGGCATGACAAGAGTGTTCTAAACTTACAAACTCTTTTGAAGGTTTTCTAGCCTGCCTGACAGGCTTGTCCGGCCACATGTGATTGTTCACAGCCTCTCAACCGTGAGAAGCACGAGATGTTTTAAACCTTTTAAAAACAGATTCTTTAGAGAAGTTAGAAAACTATTAGTATAGTATAGTGGACTGATTAGAAATTTTATTGGTGAAGGGTTTTTTATTTGTTGAGCCAATGTTTGCTGCTAAGTCTCCACATCTCCTGCCCTTATACACATTAATGAATATATAGAAGAAATAAGTATTAACCTTTGATATTAATCATGTTAGACCTTAGGCTAAACAAATTCTTTCTTTAATTAAAGGAAGAATTACACCCTCACCCTATAGAAATGTAACTTTATCTGGTACCTTTGGAAGGTGGTGTCTGTTTCAAAAATAATCACCCCTGGAGAAATAAGTGTTCTGGTTGACTGACCGCTGTCACAAGGAGAGGGTCATAAATTGTCAGCAGGCCCCCTGGCCAGAAGATGATGTAACACCCCTAAGACCTCTGTATACATTTGTATGAAACACCTGACTTTAATAAAAGTCAGGACTGCTGACCCCACGTGACTTTTGTATAACACCTCAGTGTATAAAAACAGACTCTGGAAAATAAAAAATTGGGATCAGTTCCTCAAAAGACTGGTCTCCCCATGTCTCTCTCTCTCAAACTCTGGCTGAGTTTCCATCTGGAGCGTGGAGCCCGCCAAGCTTACTAATTTTGCCTGGGCTTCTAAGATCTGACCTGGGAGGCCTCAATGTCTCCTCTCCTTCAGGAAAACAGAAGGACGCCTGCGGCCTACGTAAGTGGTACAAGCTTCTTGTCTGGAAGTTTTATTGGTTTCCCGCGTAAACCAAGCTACTCAGCCTCTTTTCTCTACTGAATTTTCCTGCTGAGCTATCCTCATTCTATTACTCTTTATATCTCTAATTAATATCTAATTAAAACCAGTGTATTTGCCGAAGCCGTCTCTCCTTCAAATTTCCCTGGATCCACCGGGGCTGGACCCCAACACATATAGATGTGTGTGCGTATCCATATGTGTGAAACAAAGTGTTTTATGTTTATATTACAAAGACTCTTCTCTTAGGTAAGCACTAGTAATACAGAACTACAGAAAAGGCAAATGTATAATTGATGATGCCCTAGACTTTCTAAAGCTTTGACGTGAAATCCAGACATGCAAATTATTTTACCAAAAATGAAAATGTCTTCTTGTATAACAACAGTTTGTTCCAGCTGCACCTGTGCTTTGCTATAACTCACAAATTGGTTGAAATTTGGCCCTTGGCATACTTTTAGCTTCAAAATGTTTGAGTATTCTAGGGGTGAAAAGGAACTGCCCATTTATATACTCTTACATCTGATTTGAGATAAATTTTAATTTTATGAATATAAGATACTTTTTTGAATAGGACTATTTCATAAAATAAGAAAGATTACTTATAAATATTTATAGTGACACACAAAACAATCTTCTAAATATTTAATATCTGGGTTATAATGATGGATGATATTGATGTTTACCTAATTTTAGAAAAATTGACTAATTATGGCTTATGTTTCATGTTATTCTGCAAGAAATATATAACCACTTTAGCAAAAATATATGCAATTTAATAATAAAATTTTTTCCCAAATTTTAAACAGAAGCTTACTTTTCTCCAAAACTTAAATGAAAAATTTATGGAGAAAAAATAACATAAAGACCACTCAGACCTCTCAATTGCTATATTTGAACACAGAATTTGGCACTGAATTTCTTGACAGCTTAAGGGAAATCTAGAAAGGGCCTGTTAAAAAAGGAGAAAACATCTGTTTCTCAGGGAAGCAAAGCTCTCCCTAGTACTTAAAGAATAAAAGATATTTCTCCAGTGGGTTTCTACCCTAAGGATCTTTGGTAATACAAATATAACTGAATTTGCTCCAATACTGCTGCTGCTGCTGCTACTGCTGCTAAGTCGCTTCAGTCGTGTCCAACTCTGTGTGACCCCATAGACGGCAGCCCACCAGGCTCCCCTGTCCCTGGGATTCTCCAGGCAAGAACACTGAAATGGGTTGCCATTTCCTTCTCCAATGCATGAAAGTGAAAAGTGAAAGTGAAGTTGCTCAGTCGTGTCCGACTCTTAGCGACCCCATGGACTGCAGCCCACCAGGCTCCTCCATCCATGGGATTTTCCAGGCAAGAGTACTGGAGTGGGGTGCCATTGCCTTCTCCTGCTCCAGTACTACCGAACAGCAAACCTGGTGACAGGGCTCTTTCTTTTAGGGTCCCTGGATGAAAATCATAAACAAACTAAGAATTTCTATCAAGAATATCTTTCAAAATTTTTTGTTATTCCCATTTCTTTCAGTTGTATTTTGCTGAATTAGAGTCAATTTAAAATTCTTTTATCTGCCAGAATTTGAGATACAGGAATTGTCTGTTGCTGATTGGGAAGCAGGGTTTTTTGTTTGTTTGTTTGTTTGTTTGTTTAGATAACAGACACAAACAAATATTGGCCATTACCAAAAACCCAAAAAATAGCAAGTGTTGGCAAGGATGTGGAGAAATTGGAAGCCTTGTGCACTGTTGATGGGAATATAAAATGGTGCAACTCCTAAACCATAGGAGGTTCCTCAAAAAGCTAAAAATATAACTACATAGGATCCAGCAATTCCACTTCTGGCTATTCATCTAAAACAACTGAAATCAAGAACTTGAAAAGATATTCACATTCCCGTGTTCAATGCAGCATCATCCACAAATAGCCTAGATGTGGAAAATTCCAAATATCCATCAACAGATGAATGGGTAAAGACAAATGCAGTATAGACATACAGTGAACTGTTATTCAGCCTTTAAAAAAGAAATCCTGCATTATGTAACAACATGAGCTAAGCTTGAGGAAATGATGCTCAGTAAAATAAACCAATCAGAGAAAGACAAATATTGTATGATTCCACCTAGTTGTCTTAACGAGTTAACCTCATAGAAACAGAGAGTAGGATGGTGGTTTCCAAGGGCTAGGCAGGGAGAGGGAAATAGAGAGTTGCTATTTGAGGAGTGTAACATTTCAGTTATTCAAGTGGAGTAAGTTCTGGAGATGAATTGTATAGCATCATGCCTGTAGCTAACAATACTGTATTATGCACTTAACATTTTAAGAGGATAGATCACATATTAAATGTTTTTTACTACATAAAAAATTAAAGAATATGTCAGTTTTAAGTGATCAAAGTTTTTTTTTTTTTAAGTTTTCTAGTGACTTTTATGAAGTTACTTTTTATTAGAGTATAGTTGTTTCACAATGTTGTGTTAGTTTCTACTATACAGTAAAGTGATTTGGCTGTATGTATACATGTATCCCTTCTTTCTTGATTTCCTTCCCATCTAGGTCACCACTGAGAACTGAGGAGTGTTACCTGTATATACATTAGGTTCTCATTAGTTACCTGCTTAATACATAGTAGTGTGTATGTATCAGTCCCAATCTCCCAATTCATCCCACCTCTCCATCCTCTCTTGATGTCCATATGTTTGTTCTCTATGTCTGTATCTCTACTTCTGTTTTGTAAGTAAAGATCATCTGTATCATTTTTCTAGCCTACAGATTTTGCACTGTTAAGTTGCTACTTAACAAGACACACGGCCTGACAAATGAAGCATGATATCTGGTTTCCCACAGCGACTTTATACTTATATTTCTATCTCCATTGAAGAATCTGAAGCTCTTTATGGGTGCAAACCACTTTTCATTCATAGTGTAGTGCCTAGCACATATTAAGTACAGGATAAGAATAAAAATAATGCACATATTGTTATAGATTTTCCAGCAGCACATTCTATGGGACATTTTTATATTTTGAAACTTAAAAATTGTTTGAAGACAATATTTTAAAAAAATCTTGAAAGAAGGATTTATTCATAGTGCCTTTTTTTAAAGAAAGTAACAAAATTAAATACAAACAAGAAGGAGTCAATGTATATTGTGCATTATATTGATTTGAGCCAAAATTCCAACTATTATGTGTTTGGAGGAGATCTATAATTATATTTCTATACTAGAGAAGCAAAAAATTCATAGAAAATAAATTCTAGAAGTTTATTCAAGATTCTGTCATACAAAATGTAGAATGTTCAATGAATCCTTGGACATATCCCCATAAAATTTTCTAAAATTCATGCATCTCTTTGGGAATCTTACCATAATAACACCGACTACAATGCAAATAAAAACTTTGGCAAAAATTAGCTTGTTTGAAATTTTTTTCTACAATACTTAAGCAATTTTCTGGGATATAAAATTCATAGGGGAATAAAAAGTAAATTTTAAAAAGCCATAGGGCCAACCACCTTCATTTTCTGGATAAAACACTCCTGTCTTTAGAAAGGAAGTTTCTAGTAAGGAAAATGGAAAAGTGCTATAAACTATACCTGTATCTGTATATAGTGTATATAGAGGCACAAGGCAACAAAGCTTTTTGCTTTTCATTTACTGAAGGCAGAAAAATTATGTATTTTTAAAGGTTGCTTGAAAGCACATTATAAAAAGTATTATTCTTACCATTATTCACATTGTCAAGGCTATGACTTTTCTGGTAGTCATGCATGAATGTGAGAGTTGAACCATAAAGAAGGCTGAGTGCCGAAGAATTGATGCTTTCAAACTGTGGTGCTAGAGAAGACTCTTGAGAGTCCCTTAGATAGCAAGGAGATCAAACCAGTCAATTCTAAAGGAAATCAACCCTGAATCCTGAATATTCATTGGAAGGACTGAATCTGAAGCAGAAGCTCCAATACTTTGACCACCTGATGCAAAGAGCCAACTCATTGGAAAAGACCCTGATTCTGGGAAAGATTGAAGGCAGGAGGAGAAGGGGATGACAGAGGATGAGGTGGTTGAATGGCATCATGGACTCAATGAACATGAGCTGAGCAGACTCCTGGAGATAGTGAAGGACTGGGCAGCCTCGCATGCTGCAGTCCATGAAGTCACAAAGAGTCAAGCACGACTAAGCAACTGAACAATAGCAACCGTTATTCACAATATTCTTCATTCTATCAAGTAGGAAAAAAGATCAAAATTATTTTCCTATTTAATTCTGAAATGGGTCACTATAGACAACTACTGAGGCAATTGAAACTTCTGGCTCCATAATGTTATACACTTCATTAATTTGTCAAGTTCCTATTATCTCCCTCTAACCTTTGCTAGATTTCCGGGCTTCACAGGTGGTGTTAGTAGCAAAGAACCTGCCTGTCAATGCAGAGGATGCAGGAGATGAGTGGTCAATCCCTGGAACAGGAAGATCCCCTGGAGGAGAGCATGGCAACCCACGTCCAGTATTCTTGCCTGGTGAATCCCATGGAGAGAGGAACCCGGTGGGCTTCAGTCCATAGGATCGCAAGGAGTCAGATACCACTGAAGCAATTTAGCACAGCACACACAACTTTCGCTGGATTTCCAGAGCTGTAACTTGGCCCGAAAGTCTATTTACCAGCTTTAATAGTTAGGCACTGCCTCTGGCAAAGTGATGAATTTACTTCTGGTCCCTGAAACTCCACTAAGGACTTGCTGTGGGTCAGAGTTGTCAACTGTGCTATCACGCTTAAAGATTTGCATTGATAATTTTGCTTCCATATCTTTAATATTTGGGTCACAGTTCAGGGATTTACAAACAATGGCCCATGGTCTAGAAGTAGCCCAAAGAATCCTTCAGTTTGCTCATTCTGTTCTTGGCAATTCTCTGTTTGAATGCCTTTGTGTCTATTTTGCAGTAACCTTAGTCCACCAATTTTTGTTTTCACTTCCAATCATTACCCACCTTGGTAATAATGAAGACATGTTAGTTCTTCATCCTTATGAAAGCTCTTATTTTCTCCTGAGCTGGACTTCTCTGTTTAAAGAAGGAATGTTAATATCCCAACAGCTACTAATGAATGAGTCAATTCTCTTAGGTCATTTGTGTATTTCCAGCGAGAATCAGCAATATCATGATTTATGGATACTAAATAGGTTATTGACTCTGATCAAGGTTACTGGCTTGACAGTGAATCATGTTGGCAAGACTTCTGAGACAAAATCCAGGTATGGGGAGAGACTATAATTAATGGTGGCCACGGACTATGAGAGATTAGCAGTTGTCTAACTTCTATAGTTCCAATAGGTAAGAATTTACCATATTATGCTTTATAATTATGTGCTTGCCATATTACCCCCCAACCCGTTCTTCAACTAGATCGTAACCCAACATGGTGGGTGTGCATTCAAATTATCTAAATAACTTGTGGCACCTATCTCAGAGCTTTAGGTATGGAAAGCTGCCTAGGTAATTGGAATGAAATTAAGCCAAGTTTTTTGACTCTCTATCTCCTGCTACAACTTTTTAACCTATAAAGGGATTCCAAATTTAAAAATAAAATATTATTAAGCAGAAACCAATTTTTAAAGAAATCCTGAGTGATTACTGTCAAACAAACATGAACACAATTTATTTTATTGAAGCTACAGCTCTCTTTCAGATATCCTGCAGTTGCTAGTGCATAGAAACTGTGGCTCTTTAGATGAAATGTTCACATATGCATTATGCTAAGTGCAATACAGAATATGGTATAGATAGCTGCTACTGCTTAGGTACCGCAGTGCCTGTTCTCAGAAACATTTTCTAATAATAAGAGATGTGAAATACTGTCATCCATTTTACGTTATCTTGCTTGGGCAGTGTATCACTATAGACCAGTTGTATTACCTGGATTCCATGAGGAGAAAGCCTCTAAACTGGCTATCATTGGGAAGTCTTGAGCCCACTAAGCTCACCAGAGGCAGATGTTTGAGCATACCAGCAGGTTCTGGGTTACTCAACGTCACTGGGAAATTCTCTTGGTCAAGCAGTGTTTGTTGGCTTATAAACCTATTATGTGCTTGGCTCCTTGGCACCTCATGTACATTATCATGTTCTATTCTCTCAAGAAAACTTTCAGGTTCATATTGTTACACCCATTTTGCATGTATGAAAACTAAAGTTTAGAAAGATAATTTTCCCAACGTCATGAAGCTGATCAGTGATAGATATGAGAGTCAAACCCCGGCCTCTGATTTCAGTGCCCATGTTCTTTCTTTCTTGTCATTTGTGGTGTACATAAACAACTTTTCATTTAAGCAGAACCTGAATGCTATTGGTATGAGCAAACTTATTCTAGAATTTCAAATTTCCTGTTTGTTTGTTCCTTGGGCCTGATCGTGCTTGTCTTGGAATTGATGTTCTGAGGCACCATTCTCACCCTGTGCTCTTCTTTGTTTCTTCTTTTTATTCACTCTTCCTTTTCCTTCATGGAAGTAAAATAGCCAATATCTGCCTGTGAATTTGTGCAGAGTACGTGCATGACCCTTGCTCTTTAAATTGCTCATAAGAAGGACCCAGGATTCGTTCCTTTCTCACTGTAGAAATGGAAGTGATCAGAGCAAGATGTCCACAATTATTGTCTTAAATTGTTTATGTATCCTGCAGACACACACGTTTATTCTGAGCATGTCTCAAGGTAAGACTCAAAGAAACGGTCCCTGTTGTACAGAGGTGGTTTCTTGATGCTTCTCAGTATGACTTCAGGGGTCCTCAGTGTCAGAATGTGAATGCAGATGAGGACCTCCTTCACAGCTTCCTGGGCATTCTTCTTGTTTACTAGGTTTGAAATCAGAGATTTTCCGAGCTAATAGTGAATGTAAAAGTGTGGATCCTGAAGATAGGACACAAGGGCTGTAAGAAGTCAGTAGTTGGGGGGTTGTCCTCAGGACAGACTTCACTCTGCTTTCACCAGAGGGACTCCATTTGAGGGGGATGTCCTTTGAAAATGCGAGTATCTCTGGAGCTAAAAAAATTTTTCTCTTTTTTTGAGCCACACTGGTATAGTCTAGATTCCTTGTAATTGTTGTGGCTTCTCCTTGTCTATCTTCTCTTTTCCCCATTCACCATCAAATTCTCATGAAAGTATAAAGTTTTAAACAATTTCCTTCCAATTTATCCACTAAATTCTGTAATGATAAAAAAGATTTTAATAGATTGTAATTATATTATCTAGTTACCAAATCATAGAACATTAAATCATTGATAATATGCAAGGCAAACCTTAATCTACAACTAATTAAAGAATCCCTTTATATCTATGAAATGAGTTAACTGTCTGAGAAGAGATTTATAGATTTTGTGGTTACTTATTCACTTTTATGATGTTAAAAACTAAAGCACGTTCTTAATTACCGACTGGGCAAAATAGTTAAGAGTGCAATGAATAGCTTAAAAAGGAAAAAAAAGCAGTATAATTTCACTAACTTTGATATGTATTTTACTCAAGGTCATGAATTAGAACTTTTAAAACTATTAAAACTGTAGGATATCAAGAAATAAAATTAATGTGTTTCTATACATATTAATAAGGTCATTTTTCCATGTCAGATTTTTCTAGGACATAAACTATATTATAGTTTGAAGTTAGACTATTTTTGAAGGCATTATTATGTATTAATAATCAGAATACATAAGTGGTACAATAAAGGTTGGTTTGCTAAGCCTAATTAGTAGGGCAACCTTGGGCAGATTCACTGCAGTAAAACTTCTCTGAGACTCTTTTTTCATATGTGCCATAGAAGTGTATGTGGATTGAAAGATAAAGAGTATATGTGTATTGAAGAATATATACATGAAAGAAAAAGAGGAAGAGTAAAATTTCAAGGACTGCTGCTGCTAAGTTGCTTCAGTCGTGTCTGACACTGTGCGACCCCTTAGACGGCAGCCCACCAGGCTCCCCCGTCCCTGGGATTCTCCAGGCAAGAACCCTGGAGTGGGGTGCCATTTTTGGGCAGTGGTTGTTAAATGCTTGTGGAGATTATTCTGGCAGTTAAGGAATGAGTATTGGAGTGAATATATAGATGCCCCAGCTCTAATCTCTTCTCCAGTGTCTCTCAGATCTTTTTCTAGTCCCGCACTGAGTAGAAATGTGTTTGAGGAGGGAAAAGGTGATGCTATCTGCAGTGTGCCTATTCTTTATGGGAAAGAACATGGAGTGATTTTGCCTGCACAAACACCGGGTATATGATATACCTGAGTTAGTCTCTGGTACACAAATGATTGGATTCTTCCTTCTTTCCTTCCTTTCTCTTTCTTCCTTTCTTTCTACTAACTAGCTAGATAGCTATGCATTCATGAATCTTTATTTTTGTTTAAAATTTATTGGAGTATAGTTGTATTACAATGTTATGTTAGTTTCTACTGCATAGGAAAGTGAATCTACCATACGCATACAGGTATCCTCACTTTTTAAATTTCATTCCCATTTAGGTCACCATCGAGCATCAGTAGAGTTCCCTGTGTTATACAGTAGGGTCTCAGCAGTTATCCATTTTATACACAGTGTCAATAAGTGTATATATGCCAATTCCAGTCTTCCAATTCATCCCAGCCCCACCTTTACCCATTGGTATCTGTATGTTTGTTCTCTATCTCTGTGTCTCTATTTATGCTTTGTAAATAAGATCATCTGTACCATTTTTTTTTTTCAGATTTGCGTTCATCAGGTTTTACTTCTTTGTTTTACCATAGAATTTTCATTCAATATGAAGGCCAAGTTTTTTTTAACATATCTGAAATTATGCCTGCAAAATTCTGAGATGAGAAATAAGTAAGAAACAGCAAGTTTTGTTTTAATCATTCAGCCTAAAAGTTGAACATCTAGATAATCCTCAAATTTAACACACTTTATGCATGGTAAATTAAAGTGCACTTCTGTTGGACAGTAGCTTATATTCAGAATGTTTCGTTAAAGTGAAAACAGTTCAAAAATGCTTTATTTAGAATACACTTAAATTTTTGAAAGCATTTTCAAAGACATTATACAAAATTTTTTTTTTTTTTAAGTCAAGTAAAATATCTTGCAGAGAGACCCAAACAAACTTTTTGGCCAACTCAGTATAAAACCAAGGATTTTTAAACTTGTTTTGTTTTTCACAGAAGCACGAGGCTCTGAAGCTGCACTCCCAGGCTTGAATCCTGGCTCTGTGACTTCTGTGTGTATCCTCTGGCAAGTGACTTAGCTTTGTGCCTGTTTCTTTGTGTATAGAATAAGTGGGTAATAGTACTCTTGCCTGGAAAATCCCATGGGCGGAGGAGCCTGGTAGGCTGCAGTCCCTGGGGTTGCGAAGAGTCGGACATGACTGAGCGACTTCACTTTCCCTTTTCACTTTCATGCATTGGAGAAGGAAATGGCAACCCACTCCAGTGTTCTTGCCTGGGGAATCCCAGGGACGGGGGAGCCTGGTGGGCTGCCGTATATAGGGTCGCACAGAGTTGGACATGACTGAGGCGACTTAGCAGAAGCAGCAGCAGCAGCAGTACCTACCTATTACTGGCATTGTGGTAAGGAGGAGTTGATATACATCAAGACAAAGGAAGCAGTGCCTGTTGAGTAATAGATACTCTGTGAGTATAAGCTCTTGTTACTTGTTTTGATAGGAGTTTTTAGTTCAGTTCAGTCACTCAGTCATGTCTGACTCTTTGTGACTCCATGGACTGCAGCATGCCAGGCCTCCCTGGCCATCACTAACTCCTGGAGCATATTCAAACTCTTAACCATTGAGTCAATGATGCCCTCCAACCATCTCATCCTCTGCCGTCCCCTTCTTCTCCAGCCTTCAATCTTTTCAAATGAGTCAGCTCTTTGCATCAGGTGGCCAAAGTATTGGAGTTTCAACTTCAACATCAGTCCTTCCAATGAATATTCAGGACTGATTTCCTTTAGGATTGACTGGTTGATCTCCTTGCACTCCAAGGGACTCTCAAGAGTCTTCTCCAACACCACAGTTCAAAAGCATCAATTCTTCTGTGCTCAGCTTTCTTTATGGTCCAACTCTCACATCCACACATGACCACTAGAAAAACCATACCCTTGACTAGATGGATCTTTGTTGGCAAAGTAATGTCTCTGCTTTTTAATATGCTGTCTAGGTTGGTCATTCAGAGAAGGCTATGGCAGTCCACTCCAGTACTCTTGCCTGGAAAATCCCATGGAGCCTGGTAGGCTGCAGTCCATGGGGTTGAGAAGAGTTGGACACGACTGAGCAATTTCACTTTCACTTTCCACTTTCATACATTGGAGAAGGAAATGGCACCCCACTCCAGTGTTCTTGCCTGGAGAATCCCAGGGACCGGGGAGCCTGGTGGGCTGCCGTCTATGGGGTTGCACAGAGTCGGACATGACTGAAGCAACTTAGCAGCGGCAGCAGCAGGTTGGTCATAACTTTTCTCCCAAGGAGTAAGCTTCTTTTAATTTCATGGCTTCAGTCACCATCTGCAATGATTTTGGAGCCCCAAAAAATAAAGTCTGACACTGTTTCCCGTGTTTCCCCATCTATTTACCATGAAGTGATGGGACCAGATGCCATGATCTTAGTTTTCTGAATGTTGAGCTTTAAGCCCAACAGGGGTTTTCAGAGCCATTAAAATGGGAAATTCATTAAATAATTGAAAAATTAATGCCCCAATAGATTTGATGCATCACAGCTCGGTATCCATTCTCAGGGGCTTCTAAGCAGCACTGGTTTCAGATTCTTTGCTGAGAAAGTTGACCCCCAAAACCCAAACTACCCACAAATAAAAACAATGAAAACAAAGTCCCACATACTTCCTAACCTTAGCAAAACAAAAACAAAAAACTCCACATGCACCCTGAGTAAAGAATGGTAACTGAAGTCAGAAGAAAATCCAAAATGCAGAAAAGATTTCCTTTTTATCTCACTTACTTGAATGTCTAAAGCAAATTAGGTATTTTATTTTTTTAATTGAAGTATAATTGACTTACAATATTGTGTTATTTTCAGGTGTATAATGAAGTACTTCAGTATTACATATATATTCTTTTCAGATTATTTTCCATTATAGGTTATTACAAGTTACTGAATATTATTCCCTGTGCTCTATAGCAAATCCTTGTTGTTTATCTGTATTGTAGTTTGTATCTGTTAATTACATATTCCTAATTTATTGCTCTCCTCTTACCTTTCCTCTTTGATAACCATAAGTTTGTTTCCTGTGTCTGTGAGTCCATTTCTGTTTCATATATAAATTCATTTGTATTATTTTTTATATTCCATATTTAAATGATATATAATATTTCCATTTTGTATAATTTTCTCTATGTACATCCATATTATTGCAAATGACAATATTTCATTCTTTTTATGTCTGATTAATATTCCATTGTATTAATATATATACCACATCTATTTAAACCAATCATCTGTTGATGGGCACTCAAGTTTCCATGTCTTGGCTATTGTAAATATTGCTGCTGTGAACACTGGAGTAATGTATCTTTTCAAATTAGAGTTTTCATCTTTTCTAGATGTATGTCCTTTTCTGGAAAAATCCTGGAGTGGGATTGCTCTATTTTTAGGAACTCTAAACGCTATTCTTAGAAACCTCCATAAACCTCTATACTGTTTTGAGGAGCCTCCATACTGCTTTCTGTAGTGACTGCACCAGTTGGCATTCCAATAGCCTAGGAGAGGTTCCTTTTCTTCACACTCTTTCCAGCCTTTATTATTTGTAGACTTTTGATGATAGCCATTCTGACTGATGTGAGGTGATACTATATTGTGGGGTGGGTTTGATTTATGCTTCTCTAGTAACTAGTGACATTGAACATCTTTTCGTGTACCTGTGTGTCCTCCTTGGAGAAATGTCTGTTTAGGTCTCTGACCATTTTTGATTGAGTCATTTGTTTTTGTGATATTGAATTGTATAAACTGTTTGTATATTTTGGAAATTACTTGTCAGTTACATCATTTGCAAATATTTTCTCCCATTCCATAGACTTTTGTTTTGTTGATGATTTCTTTTTAAAGCAAGTTAAATATAAGTAATTGCAGGAAAAAAAAAAAAAACTTTGAAGAAGGAAGTCTAGATATCTAACTAATAGCATACTGTGGTCATAGGTCAATAAATTGGTGAAATGTTGGAAAACTTGATATACATAACTAAGTGGTAGTGACATCCTAAAACTATATTAAGCAAAAGCTATAATAATAGAATAAAAAGTTAGTATAAAAGTAAGGATTTTAATAAAGTGTTATATTTAAGACCATTAATCTTAAGTATGGGATTCACAACTGGTATATTTATCTCCAGCTAAATGTGATTCACAGCTGTTAAAAAAGACAGGAAGTATTTTGGTTTATGCTATTTCATGACAAGCTAAAATCTTTTAAAAGTGAAATATATACATAAATGACAACATTTGAGGTTGATTTAAAAAATTAGAAAATAGTACAGACTTGGCATAACAGAGTCATTCTTATTGGGCCCATGTCAACTCTTTACAAATGTGAGCCCAAGTTGGAAGATATCTAGGCTACAATGATTCCAAAACCATCTCACCTCCTCTCCCCCTTCCCCATTCCTCCCCTGGAGAACTGGTTGTAACACTGTGGAGATTAACCAGCAGTTAAAAAGCATTGTACCCCACTGGTCCAGACTTTATTCTATATTAGAAGCTCATAAAATATACTGTGGCTTACATGGGGTAATTTTATCAAAGATTCTTTTTTCTTTTAAATATTTGCTGAAACTATCCAAACCAAATAATGTATCCCAACTAGTGCTATTTTCTGAAACCTTTAGGAAAGGAAGTGAATCTAATGCTTATTGAATATCTGACTGCATTTGACCCTTACTGCAATCCTGGGGTAAGGTGATCTGGCTGCTATTTTTGTGGATGAGAACAGTGAAGCTTAGAGAGTCACTCACCCAATGTTGCCAAGTTTCTAAAGGGTGCATGTGGAATCCTCTGGCTTAAGTTCTTTGTACTCCTTAATGGAATTAGAAAAGAAATTTAAATAAAATTTAATATGAAACCACTCAAGTAGAAGTTAATTATTCAGTATTCATGTTTATATAGTTGAGGATGGGAGAATTATCACATTTCTGGTAAGGATTAAATGAGAAATAAATATTGGGGTCAGTAGTGTTATTTACACACCTACCATGACAGAGATTGAAGGAAGGAATTCTCATTGGTAGTCAGTATGCCAGGGTAAGAATCTGCCTTCAGTGCAAGAGACATAGGAGTTGCAGATTCCATCTCTGGGTCAGGAAGATCCCCTGGAGGAGAAAATGGCAACCCACTCCAGTATTCTTATCTAGAGAATCCCATGGACAGGAGAGCATGGCAGGCTACAGTCCATAGGTTCACAAAGAGTTGGACATGACTCAGTCACATGAAGTGACTGAGCATGCACGCAGTAGCTCTGCCCCTTACTGGTGTTAAGAATATGCACGTTATTTACTTTCTCAGAATGTCCATATGCTGTAAAGCCAGTGCATGGGATGGCCAGGAAGATTAATAAAGCATTGTAATAGAGAATTTCTGAGGTATATTAACTCAAAAAATTGTTGTTGACTTTGGATCAATACTTAACAAGTAACATAAGACTTTTCTTTTTAATCTTTAATTTGTTGAAGACTCTTGCTCTTCTGCAGACTTTCTGCATTTCACAAAGTCCAAACACTGAGGGGTAGAAACAGTGCAAATTTAAATGGGAGTTTTTCGTGAATAAAAATCAAGATGGTTCCACACAACTTGTATTTTTTTTCAAAGTGTATCTACACATCTCTCACTCAGACATACCAGCTATAAGCTCTTTGAGCTGCAACTTGAATGCACTCAATACGTTTAGAAAGGAGAAACTCTGAAGTCTGGAATCACTGATGAATAAATCAGATATTCATTTACATTTCAAACGGAAACATGCAGAAAGATTCTCTTTAATGTGGGTTTCTTAGGTTGTAGCTGTGATACTAAAGTACAAAAACTTTGCTGTGTTTTACTGACAACACTCTTTTGTAGTCGTCATCTGAGAGATGTCACCTTTAGGGTGTACAGCCAAAAGAGTTTTTAAAATAAATTTAAAAGAGGATATTTATTCAGTAGTCTCACACTGTCTTTCCTTCATAGTGTTTGCTGAGGCATCAGATTGGCAAATACATCTCTGTCAACATCTGCTCTCATTTTCCAAATTGACAGCATTCGGAAGCAGAATTTGGGATTAGACGTTATTCTTAAACCTTGGATCAGCCTATAAAACCACATTCCGTCTGCTTCAGAAAAGCCTTTCTGAAAAAAATCTTAAAACATTATTGGCCTGAACCAAACACGTCCTGCAAAGGATTTAAGTTTACTTTACAAATTTTCCCAAACTTGCCGATTTTAGCTAAATTTTAGTTCAGTTCAGTTCAGTCGCTCAGTCGTGTCCGACTCTTTGCGACCCCATGAATCGCAGCACACCAGGCCTCCCTGTCCATCACCAACTCCTGGAGTTCACCCTAACCTATCAAATGTCAAATAAATGGACAGTTTTCTGTAGATGGGCGAGATTGGGCAAGTTCAGGCACAGGAGCAGAGTCACTAATGACTGTTATGAGATAAAGGATTCATCATAAAAATTAGGCCTTCCACTATTGCAGAAGGAGCTGTGGAAGTGAAGGAAGGATAGTTGGATCATCAGAGTAGAGAATCAATCTGAGATAACATGCATTTCAGCTACCAGGTTGGACTGCCAAGGGCAAGCTGGGGTGGGAGTCTGTAGGCACTTATTACCTCACCACTTCTGTGGCCTCACAGTGAAGTGCTCGGTGGTGGCTCCAGCCACTGTTGGATAACAGGACTAGTGACCAGGAAGATGCTAGATGGGGAATGGAGGAGAGTTAGAACTGTCTGAAGTCTGCCTGGTACCTCTGCACCCATCTACCACAGCATCGGACGATGAGACCCTCACAGAGTAATGACCACTGGACTGCTCTACTTCCACCTTCCAGGTCTCACACCTACTCCCCTTGTGGTCAGGTATATTGGGCAGTCACACTAGAGAAAGGGGTTTGGGAACCAGTTTCTAACTTAACCGGATACATAGTACAAATAACAGTATGCTCCATAATCCACATTACGGATGCCCGTTTCATTGCTGTCTTCGGTGAAGGATGTTTAATCTCTTTTTGAAGCTATTTGACTTTATTCTGTTGTCAGAATAATTCAACAGAAACACTTGGAGCCATTGATTTTCTTATTTCTTGGGTGTTTTCTTCATTAAACCTCTCCAGTGATTTTTCTATTTCTCAGTGGTTAAGCCAAAGAGCTTACAATGGTTTTTGAAGCTTGGTTTTGAACAGGTTTTGAAGCTTGGACTCCTGATGTCTTCTCTGACCTTATCCCCTAGGCTTCTCTCTCTCCTCCTTCATCCCCATCACCCTGGCCCCCTCAAGGTTTTCTTGAAAAATGCCAGACATTCTCCTGCCTTAGTGCCTGTTCATTTGCCTTTCCTGGAATGCTTCTCTCCAAAATAGCCACATGACTCATTCCGTCATTTCTTTCTGGTCTTTCTTCAAATATCAACATCTCAGAAAAGCTTTTCATGACTATTATATTTAAAATTATACCCTTGACTCCCTGTATATCTTTCCTGATCTATTTTTCTCATTGTCCTATTCATTATTTAACAGACAATATAATATACTCCGTATGTATTTTGTGTGCTATCTTTTCTCCCACTCTAGAATGTAAGCTCCATGACAGCACAAATTTGTGCCTGATGCTTGATGAACAGGTAAGTCAGTAGGAACTGCACAAGTATTGGTGAATATATTAAATGAAATAATCAGAGTCACAGAATTGTTTGTTCTGTTCATAAAGATCGTGAGGTGCCGGAGTCCAGCCCCGGCTGATCCAGGGAGTTCGAAGCGGGGACGGTGTCGGCGAGGATCAGGATACAATAGCTTCAATTAGATATTAATTAGAGATATAAAGAGTAATAGAATGAGGATAGCTCAGTAGGAAAATTCAGTGGAGAAAACAGGCTGAGTAGCTTGGTTTACGCAGGAGACCAATAAAACTTCAAGACAAGAAGTAGGCCACAGGTGTCCTTCCGTTCTCCCGTAGGAGAGGAGACATTGAGGCCTCCCAGGTCGGATCTTAGAAGCCCAGGCATAATTAATAAGCATGACGGGCTCCACGCTCCAGATGGAGACTCAGCCAGAGTTTGAGAGAGAGAGAGAGACATGGGGAGACCAGTCTTTCGAGGAACTGATCTCAATTCTTTATTTTCCATGGTCTACTTTTATACACTGAGATGTTTTGCAAAAGTCAAACAGGGTCAGCAGTCCTGACTTTTATCAAAGTCAGGTGCTTCATACAAATGTATACAGAGGTCTTAGGGGGTGTTACATCATCTTCTGGCCAGGGAGCCTGCTGACAATTTATGACCCTCTCCTTGTGACAGCGGTCAGTCAACCAGGACACTTATTTCTCCAGGGGTGATTATTCTTAAAACAGACTCCACCTTCCAAAGGTACCAGATAAAGTTACATTCCTACAGGGTGAGGGTGTAGTGGGTTTTAATTAAGGAAAGAATTTACTTAGCCTAAGGTCTAACATGATTAATATCGAAGGTTAATACTTATTTCTTCTATATATTCATTAATGTGTGTAAGGGCAGGGGATGTGGAGATTTAGCAACAAACATTGGCTCAACAAATGAAAAACCCTTCATCAATACAATTTCTAATCAGCCCACTATACTATACTAATAGTTTTCTAACTTCTCTAAAGAACCTGTTTTTAGAAGGTTTAAAGCATCTCGTGCCTCTCACGGTTGGGAGGCTGTGAGCAATCACATGTGGCTGGACAAGCCTGTCAGGCAGGCTAGAGAACTTTCAGAGGAGTTTGTAGGTTAAAACACTCTTGTCAAGCCCAGGAGTTTTTATTAACTGGAGCTCTAAGTTAACTCCTTCTCCGAAAGAGGTGGTGGGGGACAGCCCCCCGTAAAGTCAGAGGTGTAGGTGAGAGCACAAAGTAGTAAAGTAGGCAGGCTCTGGTTATGGGGGTAGATGCTCAAGGATCTCCAGGGGGACTCCTGAGGCTCGATCCCGCCTTTTCGTATGTCGAGCCTCCTTCCTCATGACCTTTGCCATGGGCGGAGTGTCTCACGCTGGCCCCCAACAGTGAGGGGTTTTGTATTTTGAATGCAAGGAATAATTTTAAATGCCATATTTCAAAATTAATTACACTTGAAATATCTAGATTCCTGTTAGTTTTTCATTCTGACTTATTATTTCACTAATGATGAGACTTGTAACATGAAGGAATGTTTGTTGAATTTACCTAGCTATCTAAATCTCTACCTTTGTGACAGCCAATCACAAGAGGATTTTCTCAGTCCTGGTAAAAATTTTGGTCTCCTCTCAAAGCCCTAAATTAGTCACTTTTCTAAGTGATCCCTCCTAAATCTTAATGATTGGCCTTGGTGACTTTTGGGGAGGACAATTCAAAACCAGTTGTCTAGATTTACTGGTTGATTTCTTACATTGACTGTGCAGCCACTAATTAATTGTTAGTAAAATAAAGTGGAAGTGTGAGTGGATTGAACCTGGGTCTCCTGCACTGCAGATATATTCTTTACCATCTGAGCCCCAGAGAAGCCCCAATTTTTAGGGAACCCATAACCAAAATAAACTTTTGTAAAAATTATATAACTAAATCCAGAAACACCTTTACTTACTTATTATACCACTCTTCTCAACTCTTCTGTTATTCTTTCATTTTTTTCCAATTTCAATTCAATTTTTATCTTCCTCATTCTTTTCTGCCACATTTAGTTGCTTCCATTTTCCTCGTCATGAGCATCTGCACAAATAATATTAAGAGATTTGCATTTGGGGTCAGTTAATAAACATAAGGGCTTAATAAAAATGTGAACTAAAATTAATAACCTGAATTCACTCTCTTTGCTTTGCCATTTACTGCAGTCTAACATTCTGAAAATTTTTATTTCCTTTAGTCTTATCTGTTTAAATAATAATAGATAATAATAGATTCTGTCTTAATGAGGATTAGATGAGTAAATACACATAAGATATTTAGCACAATGCTGAAGACATAGCACACATTAAATCTGTGTTACAATCAATGTTCAAATTATTGATACTGAAAATCAGTATTTCAGAATTATAGATTATATGTATAAAGGTACATGTTTGGATATATAAACAAAATGTAATCTATATTGAATCTTTTAATTGGACAATGACAGTAATGGAATATTTAAATCATCATGCCAATTTATTACAGTCATTATACATAGCTATTAGCTATTTTTAACAGTTATTTCCTTTAAGAAAGAAGCAAATCATCTTAATTTAAGGTAGTACCCTTTTCAAATTTTATATTTGTAAGATTTTTGGTTTAATAAGTAATTGAAATAGTGTCTTCTGCAGGAAATACCATCTTTAGAAATAGATCCTGTCCTCAAATTTGTTGAGTTTGGAACTCTAAAACCCTTTTACAAGGATATAAGATCAGAGAAGAGGTCATTTTTTCCATGCTTGGGAAAAAGTTAGTTCAGTTAACTTTTTCTTAAAAAGATGTGATAAAAATGGTTTTGTAGGGTCTGAAAGTTGTGTTTGGATATTGTCACAAAACTGAGGGTACTAGTGTTTTATTTTTATTTCATCTCAAGAATCACATCTCAAAAAAGTGAATATTTCTCCCCTTACCCTTAGGACTCAGTTACTGCTTTTATGTGTTTGGTCCACAACTACCCTAGCATTGGCACATCTTTTTTTTTTTAATACTAGCAAAAGATTAGAAACTTTAAAAATCCTTTAGTGAAGAATTTGTTACATAAACAAGGTACAACTGTACAGTGAAATAGTATGCAGCCCTCAAAAAGGATCAGGCAGCTCTTTGTGTACTTAAATGAAAATATCACTAAAATATGTTATTGTGAAAATGGGAGGGAAGTGGGAGGGGTGTTCAAGTGGGAGGGGACATGGGTAAACCTATGGCTGATTCACGCTGATGTTTGGTAGAAAGCAACACAATACTGTGAAGCAATTATCATTCAATTGAAAATAGAGAAAAAGAAAATACATTATTGTGGAAATGAAAGCCCAGCAAAATCTGATTTATAAGCTATAACTTCTGTTGAGGAAAATATTTCTATGATTATGTCTGTGTAACACAACCTTTAAGAAAGATAATTGCTTTTCTGGAAACAAGGAAAGTAGAGAGAGACTTATTTTTGTAGTTCATCATTAAAATGAATTAATAAGACAGCTTAAATTTGTTTTTACTATCTCCTTGGATACATTTATATGGATAATACTCTTGATATACTAATCAACCACACACTAGGAAGATTTTTTTTTTTAACTCACAATTGAAATAGATGGAAGGAGAAAACAGACATACACCTAGAAGAAATGGAGGCAGTTGGGAGTGGAACAGGAAGAGGGTTTAAAAGGACATATGAGTTCATTGAGAAATTACTTACGATACAATTAATTAAGATATGGAAAGGAATTAAAGAGGAATACAGTGACACTAGACTGTGCAGAATTTCTTTGAGAGAGCAGAAGAGACATTGCCAGTCAGTTCAGACACTCAATTGTGTCTGACTTTTTGGGACCCCATGGACTGTAGCATGCCAGGCTTCCCAGTTCATCACCAACTCCCAGATCTTACTCAAACTCATGTCCATATAGTCGGTGATGCCATCCAAGTCCCCTTCTCCTCCTACCCTCTATCTTTCCCAGCATCAGGGTCTTCACAAATGAGTCAGCTCTTCGCATCAGGTGGCCAAAGTATTGGAGTTTCAGCTTCATCAGTCCTTCCAATGAACACCCAGGACTGATCTCCTTTAGGATGGACTGGTTGGATCTCCTTGCAGTCCAAGGGACTCTCAAGAGTCTTCTCCAACACCACAGTTCAAAAGCATCAGTTCTTGGGCACTCAGTTTTCTTTGTAGTTCAACTCTCACATCCATACATGACCACTGGAAAAACCATAACCTTGACTAGACAGACCTTTGTTGGCAAAGTAATCTCTCTGCTTTTTAATATGCTGTCTAAGTTGGTCACAACTTTCCTTCCAAGGAGTAAGCATCTTTTAATTTCATGGCTGCAGTCACCATCTGTGGTGATTTTGGAGCCCAGAAAAAGTCAGTCACTGTTTCCACTGTTTCCCCATCTATTTGCCTTGAAGTGATGAGACCGGATGCCATGATCTTAGTTTTCTGAATGTTGAACTTTAAGCCAACTTTTTCACTCTCCTCTTTCACTTTCATCAAGAAGCTCTTTAGTTCTTCTTCACTTTCTGCCATAAGGATGGTGTCATCTGCATATCTGAGGTTATTGATATTTCTGCCAGCAGTCTTGATTCCAGCTTGTGCTTCTTCCAGCCCAACGTTTCTCATGATGTACTCTGCATAGAAGTTAATTAAGCAGGGTGACAATATACAGCCTTGATGTTCTCCTTTACCTATTTGGCAGTCTGTTGTTCCATGTCCAGTTCTAACTGTTGCTTCCTGACCTGCATACAGTTTTCTCAAGAGGCAGGTCAGGTATACTAATAATACTATGAATGGGCTTCCCAGGTTGTGAGAGTAGTAAAGAATCTGTCTGCCACTGCAGGAGACATAAGAGATTCAGGTTCAATCCCTGGGCCTGGAAGATCCCCTGGAGGGGGCACGGCAACCCACTCCAGTATTCTTGCCTGGAGAGTCCCATGGACTGAGGCTACAGTCCATCTGGTCACCGAGAATCGACACAACTGAAGTAGCAGGCACCCAGTACTATGTATAAATAGATAAGTAATAAAAACATATGATATAGCACAGGGAACTCTACTTAAAGCAATGTGTTGAACTGAATGGGAAAGTCAAAAGGGAGGTGATACATGTATATGTATGGCTCATTCATTTTGGTATACAGTAGAAATTAATGCATTGTAAAGCAAATATATTCCAATAACGTTAATCTAAAAAGAAGAAGAAAAAAGAAAAGCTAGGAATAGGGGCAGTGAGTTACCTGACTTGCTGAAATAAATATTTCATTAATAATATTTATTTTATTTTATTTATTAATTTATAAAGGATGTTGACGAACAAGTTGAAGTTCCTATTTTTCATTTATCCTATACCAGAGTTTGTTAAACCATAGCCTGTGGGTCAAATCCAGCCTGCCCTCTTGTTTTAAGTAGTTTTATTGAACTATGGCACACTCACTTATGTGAGTCTGTGCCTCATATTTATAATATTTTCTGTGGTTACTTTTGCACAATTGATGGAGAGACTATGTAGCCCACACAGCCTAAAATATTTTCTACCTGGTTCTTTCTAGAAAAAAAAAACTTTGTCTACTTCTATCTTATAGGGAAAATACAGAGATGTTGAAAGCTGTTAGCAAATGAAGTGGATTACGTGGAACATATAAAATGGTGTGTGTATGTGTTCTAAAAGAAATCAACCCTAAATATTATTGGAAGGACTGTTGCTGAAGCCATAGCTCCAATACTTCGGGCACTTGATGCGAAGAGCTGACTCACTGGAAAAGACCCTGATGCTGGGAAAGATTGAGAAGAGGGTGGCAGAGGATGAGAGTATGAGAGTATGAGATGGTTGCAAGGCATCACTAACTCAACAGACATGAATCTGAGCAAATTTGGGAGGTAGTGAAGGACAGGGAAGCTTGGCGTGCTGCAGTTCATGGGGTCACAAAGAGTCAAATGTAACTGAATAACTACATCTATATAGACATAGATGTATATGAGCCAGTTAACATTGTTCATGCAGGATGAATTTATAGGGAATTATTGAGCTTCCCTAATAGCTCAGTTGGTAAAGAATCTGCTTGTAATAAAGGAGACCCCAGTTTGATTCCTGGGTCAGGAATATCCCCTGGACAAGGGATAGGCTACCCATTCCAGTACTCTTGGGCTTCCCTTGTAGTTCAGCTGGTAAAGAATCCACCTGCAATGCAGGAGACCTGGGTTTGATCCCTGGGTTGGGAAGATCCCCTGGAGAAGGGAACGGCTACCCACTCCAGTATTCTGGCCATGGACTGTATAGTCCATGGGGTTGCAAAGAGTTGGACACAACTGAATGACTTTCACATTCATTCACTTTCATGCTGCTATTGCAAGAAAGAAGTGGGGGGAACCTCGCCAAGGTAGGATTAGGCAGGAAGGGATAGGAGTGAACTTAGGAATTGACAGAATGCAGTTGTGGAAGAACACCCAAGGCTGATCCAAAGGACCTTGGTGAATGAGTAAAGACATAAGAAAGTCAAGAAAGGAAACACTATAGAGGAAGATGGAGATGTATTTTAGAAATAAATAATGTATTAAATTTGGCACAGTGGGAAGAGCATAGACTGCAGATCTGCCATCTGGGTTCGAGTTCTAGCTCTTCTACTTGTACACACGAGACCAGGGAAAAATAACCTTTCCCAGACTGTTTCCTTTTCTGTAACCTGAGGGTAATGGTGTCTGCACTGGAGGGTTTTGAGGAGGTCAAATGAGATGACATACACTTAGCATTGTACTTGGGACATGTTAGGTAATTGTAGTGATAATAAGTTATTCTTATTATTGCCCATAAAATTGTTATATTTCAAAGGACTCTGCAAATTAGGCCATCATTATAAGTATTACATTACACTAAAAGGAGATTTCATTTTCATGTGTGTCAAAAGTGAACCTCTGGTTTCACTTTGGCCTATTTCTTATTATTCAATCATCTCCTTTTATACTTCCTTTCTTAATAGACAGATAGACAGTTTGTCATGTAAATGCCCAAGTTGGAAACTTTCTGGCATAATATCAATTTCTTTGCATTGGAGAATAAATTAAAATGATTTATTAACATTACAGAATTATTTGTTGTAATTGGTATAATTTTAAAAGAATTAAATGGATTATTCTCTACTGAAAATTTAGTATTCCAACTTCACATTTATTTTTATTTTTAATAAATGCTTTAACCTCATCATTTTTCTTTTTACATCTATTCTAGGACATAATTAGATTGGCATAGTCAACCAAGAATTCCTCTAGACAAATTTTATCTTTTTGGGGTTCTAAACCTTAGTGGTCATTCTCTATGTTTGTTACATATTACCCATGAATCCAATAGCAAAATTAAGGTTAAACATAGATAATGTAATGTAATATACAGGGTTAGGGTTAATATAAAGGATTAGGGTTAATGTAAATGTCAGTGAAGAGGTCTTATATTTACATGAATGATCATATGTACAGTTTAAAGGCTTTTAAGGCACTAAACACATATACACATTCACGCCCATACAATTAGACATTTAGGAAGTGCATTAGACATTTAGGAAGTAAAAAGAATACTTTTTCTTTCCTACCTGATGTAGAAATGAATTGAAAATTAGTTGGAGTGGTCAAATGACTGGGTCAATTTTATTACTGATGAAAACTAGATTTGGCTTTTTCTGTGGTTGTTCAGTTGCTCAGTCATGTCTGACTCTTCACAGCCCCATGGACTGCAGCATGCCAGGCTTCCCTGTCCTTCACAGTCTCCCAGAGGTTGCTTAAATTCATGTCCATTGAGTTGGTGATGCCATCCAACCATCTCGTCCTCAGTTGCCCCCTTCTTCTTCTGCCTTCTATCTTTCTCAGCATCAGGTCTTTTCCAGTGAGTTGGCTTTTCACATCAGGTGCCCCAAGTATTGAAGCTTCAGCTTCAGCATCAGTCCTTCCAATGGATATTCAAATAAAATTTCTCTTGGATGCAAGCAAATAGACCTAATGATACTTCTTGTTAATTTGAACCTTAGACTTTGCCACTCAGTAGAGGCCTGAAAGGTCAAAAGTGTTCATCTAAAGAAAGTTTCTCCACATGGAAATATTAAGTGTAAGGGAGTAAGTGCGCACCCAGAACATCAGTTTGTTCTCAGAACTCTTTCTGACCTCTAGACCTATGTGAGTAGAAGACTAGCAAGCTTAATGCCCCCAGGTTATTCTGCAGCAAAGAAATGTGGTGTTTATGTCAGTCCATTTTGATACTGTGTCTCTTTTTTTAATCCGGTCTCCTCTAGTTTATTTCTTTATGCGTAAGGTACTTTCAGCTGTCCTGAATTCTGATGTATCACACCACTGACATTGGTATTTATTTTATTGCTAATGTTTTATCCCTCATGCAGGCACAGTTTCACTTATTGTATGATTTCACCTTGATGGGTTCTCTGCTGGTTTACTGAGCATTCATCCTCTTGTTTCATACATACATTGCTGTCTTTAGTGCATTTTGATTTATCTTTTTAAGCAGTTGGCACTGGGTTTAAACTTACTGCTTACTCTGTTAATTTCAAATCTTTCTTGGTGCACACATTGGATTTGTATTTAATGATCCTTTTACTTGAATGCCAACAAGGATCATTACATAGGCCAAAGTTATATTTTTTAACAAATAACAAGAACTAGTCTTAGAAAAAAGATGTCCATTTTAAAATCTATTTCAATTTAATGTTAGATTCAGTATGATAATTCATGAAAGTTAACTGATGTCACAAGTTTACCTTGTTTCACACAAGGAACCAAATAAAGTTCCTGGTAGGTCTTCTGTATTTTCCATGGCTCTGCTACTGTCCTTAAGGCCTTTGATAAGTTGCTTCCTTTTACTGAGACTGGCAGTTTTCTTCTTTATGAGGATGGTACAAACCTCACAGAGTTGCTGGAGAGTAAAATGTGGTAATATAATTAGTATATATTAAGTACTTAAAATAATTCTTAGCGTATATAAGACATACCAGTCTCCTCACCTTTAATATTTACCCTCCTACTTTTAATGCCACTAAAAGAGAATACTGTACTGATGATACTTGTTTAGTGAACAGCAGAATAATAATAAAGATTCCAGAATCCTGTTGTAAGATAAATCACTCAGCTTATATATATGGTGCCTGAGATGGTGAGTGGATACTGGGCTCCAAGTACAACTCCAACAACAGAGGACTGAAAACAAGGATCGAGGGAGAGACAGTAGTTTTTAAGGATTTATACAGGAAGCTTTTGTGGACTAGCTGGCCCCCTGCCTATACCTTGCCCGAGCCAGGAAGTTACTTCATATTCGTCTGCTGTGTTGTTCATTTACTCAGTCGTGTCTGACTCTTTGTCACCACATGGACTGCAGCACGCCCAGGCTTCCCTGCCCTTCACTGTCTCCCAGAGTTTGCTCAAACTCGTGTCCATTGAGTCAGTGTATGGCTTTAATTAAAGTTAAAGAATGAGAATGAAGAATGAGAGACAAAATTACACATAGATATCTCAAGTAAAAATAAGAGTGAAACAGTAGCAGATATTATAAGAACATGAGAGTAAATCCCACTGACATCCAAGATAATAAAGTACAGTCATACCCCATGGAAAAGGAAATCAAGAATCGCTAAGTCCTAGCCTGAACTACTCTCTCTCAGAGGCTACATGGTTTCCATATTCTGTCCTTTCTTCTTTCTCTTCTGTTTCGCAGACCACCCTCTGAAACTCCCCTCTCTCTTTTTCTTTTTTTCCCCTCATTCCCTCTCTCTTTTTTCTTTTTCTCACCTCTGCCTTTTTTCTTTCTCCTTCTCTCTCTCTCTGTCTCTCTTTTCCCCCCACAAACCCAGTATTTTTCACTTGTAGTTGGTTCAACATGCAGTCTTTAAATCAATATATCTTTTTAGCCCATTAGCCAAGAATTTAATTGGCTTAGTATTTCACTATTGTAAGTACAATTCCCAGAGAGGAGCAGACTTTACCCCGGATCATTTGTATTAGCCAATGGATTGGGCCTTCCTAGGTATGAAACTCAGCATACTTGAAACTATATAAGTATGTTCCTTAGGAAGGTATCAGTTGTTTTCCTACAGCTTCATGCACGAGTGTCTACCAAACTGGAAGCTCTTGGAACCCCTTACAATCAGGAATTTATGCAGGCTTCCTCATGTAAGAGCATTCAATTATTAACTCCATTTCTAGCCCCTCCCCTGTCTCTGGAGAATGAGGGGTGTTGGCTTGGTCTTTCTGGTGACCAGCCCCACCCAGGAGTCACCTGCAAGCCCACCCAGTGTTTCATCATTTAGGAATTTATAAGGGTTTAGGAGCCCTGTGTCAGGGACCGGGAACCAAGACCAATATTTATTTCATTTCCTATTATCTCATGGCCACATAGAGTCAAATGTTTTCATCCAAGTCTTTCACTCTGCCCACTCTTTGTTGAGTACAAAAGATCTCTCCACTTCTGATCCTTGTTTTGCTGATCATTATAAAAGCAAGTGATAAAATCAGTGCAATATACGAGAATAAAAAGAGAACAAGAATTTATTCAAGTTTAAGGTGAAAATTGAATATAAAATAAAATATTTTAAGTACTGATTTAAAAATGAGGAAATTAAGAGAAAAAGACTATAGGAAGAACTCGGACCCAGGAGGAAAATTAACCAAGTACAGTTGTATATAAATGTATATGAAAGGTCACTATAGTGACTGAGGTGAACTGATCCCGTTGAGACTTGATAACAGTCACTTGGAAAAAGCTAGTTCAGAGCTTCAGGGAGAGTGATAAGGCTAGTCCTGGGTAGGGACCAATTTTTCCTGTTTTCGGAAAGAGTGGAAAATAGTCCCCTTTGTTTTTCTTCTCTGAGTTGTCTGTGTCTATTTCCTCCACTGTATAAACTTCTCAAAGACAAGAATGGAATCTTTCACTTTGGCACACAGTAAACAAATAAATGCACTGAATTTGTTAAAGTAGGAGAAAGAAGAGCTTATCCCCAGGGCTCAGCAATAAAGAATCACCTGCAGCACAAGATCAACAGGAGACATGGTTGGATCACTGGGTCAGGAAGATACCCTGGAGTAGGGCATGGCAACCCACTCCAGTATTCTTGCCTGGAGAATCTCCATGGACAGAGGAGCCTGGCGGGCTAGATTCCATAGGGTCACAAAGAGTTGGACACAACTGAAGTGACTTAGCACACATGCATGCAGGAGAAAGAATAGAGAGACAAAAAGCTGGAGATGTCAAAGTTAGAATCATATTTAGTTTAATTATAGTCCTAATTGAGCTCTAATATTGATTTGTTGAAGAAGGAAAAAGAAGGGCTTCCCTGGTGGCTCAAATCATAAAGAATCTGCCTGAAATGCAGGAGACCCAGGTTCAATCCTTGGGTGGAGAGGATCTGCTGGAGAAGAAAATGGCAGCCCAATCCAGTATTCTTGCCTGGAGAATCCCATGAACAGAGGAGCCTGGTAGGCTGCACAGACAATGGCTCACAGAGTTGGACACGACTGAGAGACTACTTTTTTCTTGATCCTGTGGGCTTTGAGGATCTTAAGTGTGAAATACACTGATGTATTTGCGACTGTATCTTAGCTGGCTGCTCTGGTACTTGCTTGATTTTAACAATACCTGTGGCCAGTGACCAGTGGGGGAAAGGAAGGCAGCTTTAATAAATACTCCAAGAGGAAAAACTATACTATTTTGAATGAATTGAGGCATTAAATATATATATATACTGAGCTAGAAAAGAATTTCATTGTCATGAAGTCAAAGGGTGATGTATTTGATGTTATGGGACAAGTTGGAAATAAGACTGTAATGATCTAAAAATGAATGCAATGGGAAGGACATAACATGATGGAAAAGAACAGCTTTTTAGTCAGAAAATCTGGGTTCAAGTTCAAATTTTCCTAGGATATTGGCTATGATTTTTGCAACCGTCATTTTTTTAATCTTTAAAATAGAGGAGATACTAATATTTTACTTACTTATCATCATGATTAATTAAATGTGATAATGTGTGTTTTCTTTTTTAAGATATATTTGGATTCAAGAACCTGAAATCCATTTACTAATTCAAATAAAATTAGAATATATTTTAAAAAAAATAAGGAAAGTAAAGGCTAATCAAAAGAAGTATAGCCTTTCTCATAAAATTTAAAAGTCACTGTGACTATTGTTCTTATCTGCCTCTTTCTCTCCCTATGATCTTGTGTCTGTCATCAAGTCATTTCTCTGAATTCTTGTGGCATTCTTTTTTTTTTTTTTTAGCCAGGAGTAATATAAAATCTGATTATAACAAGAAGTTCATTAACTTATATAGCAAAAAGTTTTAAGGTAGAACAGATTCAGAGTTGGTAACTCAACAGCTTTGCTGTGCCGCCGTGGACCCAGGCTGTTATCTTTATGCGTGTCTACCTCAGCTTATAGGCTTATCCTCTTAAGCTGGTCACTTCCAGGATCCCTAGGTAGATACCTCAGTCTTAAGCATCAGCTGTCTACAAAAAGAAAAAGAGTTGTCTTTCTTACACATTTCTTTTTAAGAGCAATGACCACTCTAGGTATTTTCAGCAATAATTTTGTTTGTAAACTATATGTATGTTAATCACTCAGTTGTGTCTGACTCTTTGTGACCCCATGGAGTGTAGCCCACTGGCTCCTCTGTCCATGGAATTCTCTACGCAAGAATACTGGAGTGGGTTGCCATTCCCTTCTCCAGAGATCTTCCTGATCCAGGGATTGAACTCAGGTCTCCTGCATTGCAGGCAGATTCTTCACTGTCTGAGCCACCAGAGAAGGTATAAACTATATAACAATGTATAAATAGTTTTTAATACATTCTATTGATGTATTCCGATAGAAATATGCTGAAGATTAAATGTATGAAATTTTTTTAAAAGTGTGAAATCAGATAAAAGGTTGCAAAAAAATCTGAATTTCACTGAGACTTACTTCATTGATAGATAAGAATTTATACAATCATTTATAAACTGTTTATAGATTTGTAGAAATTTTATACATTTAAAATACCTTTCATATTAAAGTTGATTGTAATAGTTGCTATAGGGAACTCTCAATTGAATAAAGAATATATCTAAAAATATCACAAGGCAGTCAGAAATACACAAAAATAAGAGTGACATAAGGTCAAATGTAAGTGTCAGAGGATGGGCCAAGGAGGTCTACCTTAATACAAGGGTGAGAATTAAGAAAAACTTTATAAATTGGTATTTGATCTCAAGAAGTTAGGGCAGAGGAAAAGTTGCACATGAAGGGGAGACAGAGTGAGCAAAGACTTGCTAAAGGCAGAGTTTTAAATCCACGAATTATGTTAGGAGATCATCGGAAATTTTATTTTACAATGAAAATAACAATAATAGGTAGCTTGGATTTTGATCCTGGAATATCCTACGGGTCAGGTTAAGAAGTTTCAACTGTATGTTTGGAAGCCAGAAACTATCAAGTTACTTGAGGAAGATAGTAATGTGTTTGGGAAAAAGAGTTGATCTGCAGTATGTTGGGAAACTTGGAGCTCTGGAGACTCTGCAGTAGTTTGAGCAAATTCATGTTATTTCAACTAGAGTTGAATAGGAATGAAAATGAGAGCTCAAACCCATGAGACAGCTCCAGGTTGTAAAGGTATAAAACTTAATAGTCTGGATATAAAGAAAAAGCAATAACTCTTAAGCCTTGGTAACTAGAGGAAAGGTAATGCCTTTACTAGAAATATGGTAGAAGGAGGAAAAATTTTGAAAATGAAATGAGTTATTCAGATTTGGGTCCAATGCGTTTGAGATATTGAAAGGAACTTCAGTGACAAATTTGGAAAATCCAAGTCTGGAGTTTGGGAGAAAATTTGACTAAGTTTAGAGACTTTAATGTTATCACCATATTGATAATAAAAAAGAATATAAGAAGATAAAAGTGAAATCAATTGAAGATGAAAAAATAATAAATGCTAGTTCCTTTCTCTGTTATTGTAACAGCATCATACGATATTTGCAGTTTCTACATGAATTTTTATGTCTTGTTTTAATTGATTCTCTTAGAAATGTGTCACTAAGGTGTTAACATCATTGTTTTACAGTTTGTGAGACTTATGCTCAGAGATTAGAAAATTTGCCCCAAATTGAACAGTCCAAAGGCACAGAAATTATACTACTTGTGCTTATTTTAGGACTCAGACTATCACCTTTAGTTAATTCTAAGTTGAATTAACTGAAGCTAATACAAAATCTTTGGGTTCAAAATATTGTTGAATAAGTGAAATAAATGTGTATATTCATAAGATTTAATAATAATCCAGGACTTCTGTATTTAATGAAATGATCTGAACATATTTGCTGTTTCCTTCCAATTTGAATCAAAGTTTATTCATTCCGATTCAATGCAGTATAAAATGCATTGAAATTCAATTCAGGATAAAATGAGTTGTTTGCTGTGAAAATTCACAAGCAAATACACAGTCAAATTGACATGAACTGAGGCCTGAGATATAGCATGTGGGATACCTGCTGTTGGCAAATTAAACCAACTAAATATTTCATGGATTTTACTAAAATTCAAAGTTTAAAAGCACTTCGTTAGATTATGAGTAAATTTTAATTTAGAAACAAGAGCATCACTTTGCTTTCTTATTACACTTTTCCAAAATCCCAAAGGGTTAGAAACAAGTAGTAAACCTATGTTCAGTATCAATTTGCTTATAAGGACATCTGTGTCTTTTGCTTTGCTTATTTGCATCTTAAGTTTTTGTATTTACAAAATTTGACTACTCAACCAGCAGATGCCTTTTTTAATGCTTTATTTTTAACCCATTGGGTTTATACTTTATACCATGAATTTACAGATATATGTATCAGTTCAGTTCAGTTCAGACGCTCAGTTGTGTCCGACTCTTTGCGACCCCGTGAATCGCAGCACGCCAGGCCTCCCTGTCCATCACCAACTCCCGGAGTTCACTCAAACTCATGTCCATTGAGTTGGTGATGCCATCCAGCCATCTCATCCTCTGTTGTCCCCTTCTCCTCCTGCCCCTAATCCCTCCCAGCATCAGAGTCTTTTCCAATGAGTCAACTCTTCGCATGAGGTGGCCAAAGTATTGGAGTTTCAGCTTTAGCATCAGTCCTTCCAGTGAACACCCAGGATATATGTGTGTATATATATATATATATATATATATATATATATATAGTTTTACGAGTGGTTCAGTGGTAAAGAATTCACCTGCCAGTGCAGGATACATGGGTTCTATCCTTGGGTCAGGAAGATCCCCTAGAGTAGGAAATGGCTACCCACTCCAGTATTCTTACCTGGGAAATCCCATGGACAGAGGAGCCTGGCAGACTACAATCAATGGGGTCACAGAGTTGGACATCACTGAGTGACTGAGTACACACACATGTATATATGAGTATATACATATGTGTATATACATAACTAGATATGTATATATGCATGTATATTTGTGTATGTAATATGTATGTGTGTGTGTTTATATATGTTGTAAGGCACTTGTTTCTTAAAACTACATTTTTACATAGATAGGTAAATAGGCCATTTGTTCCTTAGAATGAAACCACATTTTTCTCTACCTTTCCCTTGGAGATGATGACCCATCTTTACTAGGCCTATAGAAGGCCTTAGTAGGCTGGTTTTAAGGGCAGTAGGTGTTTGCAACAGTCAACATTTATGAATATTCATTAATTTGTTTTGAGCAGCAATGCAACTTTGTAAATGGTTGCTGCCAGAAAAAGCTCTAATTAGAGGAATTAATTAGGACTTGGAAAGGTGAATAGGGATTTGTAGCATTTGGAAGGAGTGCTGTTTCCTGTTGAGAAAAATGCCTCCCAGAAAGCTTGAGCTACAGGTTGCCTGTACACCGGGTAGAAAGATAATGCAGGGTTTCAAGTCCCAAGGACACAAAAAGAGTGGAGGTGTGTTGTTCAGGTTAGCTCAAGGCATCTTGAAGATCACAGCACACCTAGGCCTCTGCTTGGTGGAATTTATCTTTTAAAAGATCTTGTCCCCAACATTCAAAACCCACATTTAACCCCAGTATAAAGTTCAGCTCATTTAAACAAGAATGATCTGATATGGAAACTATTTTCCATGGTCAGCGTGCTGCTGCTTTCACTCTGGGTTACCTCCATAATATCCCTGCCACCAGAAGCCCAAAGGAAGCAGCTGTTCTGAATATGTACAAACAAAAGAAGCTGTTACTATAGCAACCATAGAACTCTGTGGAAAAGCTCTCCTTTAACACTAGCCAATCCCTCCTCTCTTCACCCTCCCTCTTCTCCTTTCCTGTACCAGTGTAGACTGCCCTTGGACAAAAACGATGATTGGTGATTTGACTGCACCTGAGCGGGTGGGGCAGGGTGAACACTTCACTTTGCATTTACACTTTGCAAGAGCTGGAAGACTTGCTCCTGGCCAAAGCTTAGGAAAGGGCTGCAGAATTGATAGGACCACCTGCTTGCTTGATTCCCTGATTCTTCTTTATCCTCCTTAAAAATACTGCTGGTCTCTCACTTTCTGCATTGATGAAACAATGTTGTCTCTTTGACTTCTGCTTTTTGTATCAGCTTTTCTCCCATGTCCATGTGCCTGGAGCCCACAGCATGGCTTGAATACCATCTGTAGACTGTTAATTCTGCAGTTGCTACTGAAATGTATGAAAGATAAGGACAAGTTTGTTTTCAAAGGTAAAGGAGTGGTGCTAGATACTCAAGGTTATCATTGTGTTTCTCCACATGGTTGAAAATGCAGACATATTTTATTAAGATTAACCTAGCTTCAGTAAAACTGTCTCAAATAAATAAAATTTAAGTCATTTCATCTGTTTTAATGTTCCACAAAGTTTTGTTTTGATTGATGTACCAAAATATCTTTAACTTGATATCTCTTTTGGTAGTCAGCTTTCATTTCACTAATTGCTAGTACTCCCAAATTAGTTTTGAGATCAATAATTTAGCTACTTAAAATTGGTTTTTAAGTTAGTAATTTAAAACTTGGAACATATTTTGATATAGATATTATCCGCTAACTGTCCTGCTAACTTAAATCATGGCTATCTTGTTAAGACCAATCTAGTTTCCCTCATATCACTTAAATATTTTATCTTGGCAAGGAAATGTTGTAGGATATTAGTCTTCTTTAAAGTATAGCATGATTGTTTATAGAAAGACCTACCTTAACCCAACAACATCTTGAAGTACGCTTTCTAACTTGGGACTTAACTCTTAAAATTTGTTTATATGGAAAGTTAAAACCTTGAATTTAACAAGTAATGAAGAAGAAATAGTCTTATCACTAATTAAATCATATTTTAAAGCTTTATACGTAAAACTATGAAGACAGGTCATTGAAACAAGATAAAAACTCAGACAATCCAGTTATTGATGAGGTTTTAGTACATGATGAAAGGAGCTTTCCATGTCTGTGGGGAAAAAGATGAATTCATTAACAAATAATGTGCACCATTTTAGTAATTATCTGAGGAAAAAATGAATGCACATCTTAAATCCTACATCATAATAAATTCCAAAATGGACAGTTGTTAAAAGTAAACGGAAACTATTATCATAGTGAAGACCATGGGAAAAATATTTTCAGAACGTTGGAAAATCATCTATCAAACCGAAAAGAAAGCTTATATTTTTGTTCATGTTAGTGATAAAGGTTTGGAGGCCACATATTCTCCTCCGTCACTGGAAGGAATATAAATTGGTAAATTTAGGTATAGCTTTTGAAATTTAAAATATACGTAATCCTTTAACTCAGTAATTCACCTTCTAAAAGTGCATCATGAAGATAGATAGACACACCAAGAATTATAGAATACATGGTTATTCATTGCATGAAAAGATTGAGAATTTTGTCTATACTTTTGAATATGATATGGGATAAAAATTATTTTACAGTTATGTGATAGAATAAGAGGCAGCTATTAGTGAAAAAGACTGAGAGAGAGAGAGATGAGGGGAGAGAGCTTTTCATAAACTCTTTATAAACTAATAGGAAACAATCTTAAAGATCAATTGTTAAAATTTTACAAAGCAAAATAAAGAACTTTGATGTGCTCACCTGAAACTTGCCCTTCAATTTTGAGGCATATCTGTTGTCAACCAAGTATAATTTAATACAGCTATGTGTTTAGTAGTAACTCAACAAATGTTCATTGACACCAAAGATCAGAAATAAACCCATATGCAGCCAATTTGACTGATTTATATCAGGCAGACTAATGTCAAGTATCTGTTTAAACTTTTTAAGAGTTACTACAAAATGCTCCATTTTTTTTTTTTTTTTTACAATTTCAAAATAGTTAACTTTCTATTTTCCTTGATATCAGTTCACTTCAGTCTCTCAGTTGTGTCCGACTCTTTGCGACCCCATGAATCGCAGCACGCCAGGCCTCCCTGTCCATCACCAACTCCCGGAGTTCACCCAGACTCACATCCATCAAGTCAGTGATGCCATCCAGCCATCTCATCCTCTGCCGTCCCCTTCTCCTCCTGCCCCCAATCCCTCCCAGCATCAGAGTCTTTTCCAGTGAGTCAACTCTTCGCATCAGGTGGCCAAAGTACTGGAGTTTCAGCTTTAGCATCATTCCTTCCAAAGAAATCCCAGGGCTGATCTCCTTCAGAATGGACGGATTGGATCTCCTTGCAGTCCAAGGGACTCTCTAGAGTCTTCCCCAACACCACAGTTCAAAAGCATCAATTCTTCGGCGCTCAGCCTTCTTCACAGTCCAACTCTCACATCCATACATGACCACAGGAAAAACCATAGCCTTGACTTAGACGGACCTTTGTTGGCAAAGTAATGTCTCTGCTTTTGAACATGCTGTCTAGGTTGGTCATAAATGCAAAGTCTCAGTGATAAAATATTGACATGTACACACTACTACTACATATAAAACAGATAACTAATAAGGACCTACTGTAGAGCCCAAGGAACTCTACTCAATACTTATATGGGAAATGAATCTATAAAGAGTGGTTGGTTATGTGTATAACTGATTCAGTTTGCTCTACACCTGGAACTAATAAAACATTTTAAATCAACTACACTCCAATAAAATATCTGTAAAAAAGCAAAACAGATTAGCAATATATGTAAGTCAAATCATTACACTATACACTTTACAAACTATAGTGTTGCATGTCAATTATATCTCAATAAAATGGGGGAAATTTGCATAAATAAAAGATGTACAGTCATAAACTTTTTTTAAAGTACTGTAGAATTGAAATCACAAGGTAGAATTCTCTGATCATTTGTTTTATAAGTTTGACATTAACCTTTTTGATGGGAGCCTGTACAAAATGCTGTGTTCTAAAGTCTCTTTGGCAAGAGTTGCTGAAACGTGTTTGGACTAGGAATTTCTAGAGTCCATAAATGTATCTCAGTCATCTGAGGTTTTTCTTTTTTTTTTTAATTGTAGTGATTTATTCCCTCATGTTTTATACAAATTTCAGGCATATTAAATTTTAAAAGTAATTGAATATTTTGTAGAGTTAAATAAGTTGTCTTGATTTAATGAAATGGCACTTTCAGAATTATTTACTGTTTTTAGAGATGGTTTACCTCAATCTGTTTTGGCAATCTTTATTCTAGTGTTGTCAGTTACTTAGTAATATTTATGGTTTTTAAAAAATGTTTAGATTCCAGTTTATATAGACCAAAAAAGGTTTATTGTTATTTGAAAGCATTATATAAGCTTTGATTCATTATTTCATATTCTTTTTATACTGAATTTTCTGCTTAATAAATAAATTTCTATAAGGGTAGAAGGGCTGTTTTTTTCTTTATAAAATTGCATCCTAAATTTAATGTTTCCCTGAATTAATTTTTAAATTAAATAAATAAATGAGGAAATATTTCTTAAAAAAATAGAATTACTAGATACAAGATCAACCTTAGTATATCATTATGTCATGACATATTTTTGATGCTTTCTAGATATAAGCCTATCTTTGGAAACTATTTTCTTTAGATGAAATTCATGAGTTGAATTAAACAAGTAATATTTTTCAAAACAAAAATAATTCTATATTATCATAAATTTGAAGAATAACAAGGCCAACTAAAATATATAAATATGAGCCAAGCTTAAAATCAGGTCTGTATTGACCATACATTTTTGTTTCATTGTTGAAAAACCTGTTGATTTTTTAATCAATTCTGAAATGTGGACTTATTCAAAAATATTTTGACAACAAAGAGGTGTTAGACAGATTTGGAAACTTAGTAAAAGGGATTTCATTTCCCTGTGCGAGACTTTTCTTTTACTAATAATCAGTACTTTCACATATACAAAATACTGTTTTTCTATTTGGATTTTTGTTTTGGATTTTAATTGTACATAAACTTCTGTTTCATTTTAAGGTACATGCACAATATGTGAGTGACTTTGGCTGGTGCTAACAGTGAACTTTCCAGTTGATAAGGGGCATCAGTAATTTCAAGCCTTATGCCCTTTTGTGTCACATGCACACACACACATATTCTTTCTTTTTAAGGAAAAAGTGGGATAAAGGAAAGTAAACAAAATATAAAGATTTTTTAAATAGTCAAAGTGGAGGAAGGGAGGAAAATTATATGAAAAGCAGATAATTTGTTATAAAAGAAAAAATATGGAGAATTTTGTCACCATCATGAGTTTCACTTATGTGAAATTTATTCATTTATTATATATTCATTTTCATTATCTATTGGACCAACTCTATGAAAGACAATACTATGATCACTCTTCAGTTGTAGTAACCACATCCTCCGCTACACTCAATAAACATTTTTCTTATGCTTACAAACACCAGTTGTTAGGAAAACAGCGTGTTGTCAACAAAGTAGGACCTCTCACCTCCAGCCTCTATCAAGAGGACACTTGCATACACAGTAAAGCACCTGCCATATGTAAGAAGCCCTAAAGAATTAAAAACATTGAAACTTATTCAGAAGAATTAAGTTGTACATACTCAGCCTCGAGAATCTTAGGATTCATTCTTCAACACAGTGTCAGAAGTAAACTGATTGGTATTTAAATATTTAGATAGATAACAAGATACATGTGTATGTAGTTTTTGGACTTGTAGACAGATAGCAGGATTCAGGTATCACATATTAAAGTTTTATTTTGTTTTGTTTTGTTTTAGATTCTTTTCCCATGAAGGCCATTACAGAGTATTGAGTAGAGTGCCCAGTGCTGTACAGTATGCCCTTACTACATATCTATTTTATATATAGCGGTGTGTTTATGTCAGTCCCATTCATGTGTGTGTGCTCAGCCATATCCGACTTTTTGAGACCCCATAGACTGTAGCTCACCAGGCTCCTCTGTCTGTAGGATTTTCCAGGCAAGAATATTTGAGTGGGTTGCCATTTCTATGTTCAGGGCATCTTCCCAACCCAGAGATCTAACCTGCCTCTCTTGTATCTCCCTGCATTGGCAGGTGGGTTTTTTGTTTTTTGTTTTTAACCAATGGTGCTACAATTTTATCCCTTGCTGCCCCCGGCTCCCCTTATGTTTGGTAACCATAAGTTTGTTTTATACATCTGTGACTCTACTTCTGTTTTGTATATAAGTTCATTTGTACCCTGTTAAAGGAATTTTGACATTTATATCTTCTATTAATTTTCCACTTCCTACACCTTCAATTAAGGTATGTTTAGGCTTTTTTCCTCTTCTTCCACCTGACCCTGAAGAGTAAATTTATTGCTGAATGTTGATGTTAGCACCAGGCTAGTCGATTTTTTGCTAGCCTGTATTCTTGTCCTCCCTTTGTATTTTTCCCTGGTAACATCAAACTAGATAAAGTCAGTGTAAATATTCTTGTCAGCATCGTGGCATTTGTATTATTTTTGAATTTCTATTTATGGTTCTGTTTGATGCTTACTTTAACAAATGGTGCTGGGAAAACTGGTCAACCACTTGTAAAAGAATGAAACTAGAGCACTTTCTAACACCATACACAAAAATAAACTCAAAATGGATTAAAGATCTAAATGTAAGACCAGAAACTATAAAACTCCTAGAGGAGAACATAGGCAAAACACTCTCTGACATACATCACAGCAGGATCCTCTATCACCCACCTCCCAGAATATTGGAAATAAAAGCAAAAATAAACAAATGGGACCTAATTAAACTTAAAAGCTTCTGCACAACAAAGGAAACTATAAGCAAGGTGAAAAGACAGCCTTCAGAATGGGAGAAAATAATAGCAAATGAAGCAACAGACAAACAACTAATCTCAAAAATATACAAGCAACTCCTACAGCTCAATTCCAGAAAAATAAACGACCCAATCAAAAAATGGGCCAAAGAACTAAATAGACATTTCTCCAAAGAAGACATACAGATAGCTAACAAACACATGAAAAGATGCTCAATATCACTCATTATCAGAGAAATGCAAATCAAAACCACTATGAGGTACCATTTCATGCCAGTCAGAATGGCTGCGATCCAAAAGTCTACAAGCAATAAATACTGGAGAGGGTGTGGAGAAAAGGGAACCCTCTTACACTGTTGATGGGAATGCAAACTAGTACAGACACTATGGAGAACAGTGTGGAGATTCCTTAAAAAACTGGAAATAGAACTGCCTTATGATCCAGCAATCCCACTGCTGGGCATACACACTAAGGGAACCAGAATTGAAAGAGACACGTGTACCCCAATGTTCATCACAGCACTGTTTATAATAGCCAGGACATGGAAGCAACCTAGATGTCCATCAGCAGATGAATGGATAAGAAAGCAGTGGTACATATACACAATGGAGTATTACTCAGCCATTAAAAAGAATATATTTGAATCAGTTCTAATGAGGTGGATGAAACTGGAGCCTATTATACAGAGTGAAGTAAGCCAGAAAGAAATACACCAATACAGAATATTAATGCATATATATGGAATTTAGAAAGATGGTAGCAATAACCCTGTATACGAGACAGCAAAAGAGACACAGATGTATAGAACAGTCTTTTGGACTCTGTGGGAGAGGGAGAGGGTGGGAAGATTTGGGAGAATGGCATTGAAATATGTATAATATCATATATGAAACGAGTCGCCAGTCTAGGTTCGATACACGATACTGGATGCTTGGGGCTGGTGCACTGGGATGACCCAGAGGGATGGTATGGGGAGGGAGGAGGGAGGAGGGTTCAGGATGGGGAACACATGTATACCTGTGGTGGATTCATTTTGATATATGGCAAAACCAATACAGTATTGTAAAGTTAAAATTAAAATTAAAAAAATAAAAATTTAAAAATATAACAGCTTTTAAAAATTATTTTAGCTAGTCAAAGTATGTTGGCTAGGCTCATGATGCCTCATAACATGCTAAAATGTCCTGGATTGGGGAAAATAAATTTAAAATTGAAACTGCATCTCCTTAGATATATTTATGTTTACATTGGGTAAATATCATTTAGTTTTTGAAAAATAATTCACAAATTGTCTCTTAGATATCTATATCCAAGCCTACATTGTTCGTCCCCTCTCAGTTTGGTTCTAGCTGTTGTGCTCATAGTAATTTGTAGAGGGAGTGATTATTTATACCCAGGTATAATTCAAGTGGAATAATCAGTCTATTTGAACATTTTTTAAAAAGCATTTATGTATTAGTTTACATTTTTAGCAGTTCCTAATGATAACTTAGAATACTTTTGATAGTTTATACTAGAGTTTATTGACTTTATTGATGTTTAGATATTTGGGGAAAAACATATAATGTGCTGTTTAATTGTAAAAGATTACAAAGGAAGGCACATGGTGAAAAATATTCCCTTAGAAAGGATTTTCTTCTTAATATCTGATATTTTCTTCTTAGTTTATGATATAAAATATTACTGTTTTGTGGCTTAAATTTTTATAGTCACACCAGCTGTAAAATCAAAGCATCACTGGTTCTTATAGATGTTGATGCTTTTGTTTTATAAAATGAAACTTTCTGATATACCATGTAGATTTTCTAGTTCCTGGCTTACGATTCTCTGACTTCTGTTTTACATGAAGCCTTCAGGAATTTTATAGTCATGTAATATATTATTGAATAATATTCACCCACTTCTGATATGGAAAATATAGCAAATGAAAAGATAAGTATCTAAGAGGGAAGGCACTGGAAAGAAAGGTTACAAACACTGTCTACTGGTATAAAATCTCCTTAAGGCATAGATACTCCCTTATCCCCCAACACACACACACACACACACACACACACACACACACACACCCCTAAGGCACCTAAGGCCTTATTATCGTCTCCTTGATTCACTATAGTACTTGACACATTTTCTGCACATCTCTCTGATAAAGGCAAAGAAGCTAAATTACCTCCAGAGATTATTAGAGTAGTTGACACACAGTGAAGTGAAAGTCAAGTCGGTTGTGTCTGACTCTGTGACCCTGGACTGTACTGTCCATGGAATTCTCCAGGCCAGAGTACTGGAGTGGGCAGCCTTTCCCTTCCCCAGGGGATCTTCCCAACCCAGGGATCAAACCAGGTCTCCCGCATTGCAGGCGTATTCTTGACCAGCTGAGCCACAAGGGAAGCCCAGTTGACACACAGTAGATACCAAATAACCCTGTAGTAAATGAAGGAACCAGCAAGCACAAGTAGTATAAACACTCCTGCTGCAAATGCTTTCCTTCAGGGTATTTTTCCCACCGAATGTTCGACCTATCTCGGGCAAAATCACCAGCCCCCTGATGTCCTTTGTCATTTATTCTAACTATTTCTTAATATCTCCTTTATTTCTCCTGCCTCATTAAGTTGAACATTTATTCTCTGTTGAGACATAAAGCTCTGACTACTCTATTTCCTACCAATTTTGGAATTTTTCTGATTAAATATCAAGATAGTGATAGAGACTAGAAAGAAGAGTACTGTATAACTTGTAGTGAGTAACTTGCAGTTTTAAATAATAAAATCAATAGAGTTGATTTTAGATGCTATCTACAATGAACAAACTATATCTACTTGGCTAAATACAGATACAAGACTTTAAAGTAGTGACCAAATGACTGTTTAAAAAGTGACTCAGAAATAAAATTTTTAGTGTTTATTGAGTACTCAGAGTACTGCTCAGTGAACTATGGTCATTGACTTAAAGGTGTATATATTATCTTATAAAAACCAATTTGTATAATTCAGAGAAAGTTATAGAAGTTTAAGGAAATGTGTCAATTGAAAGGGATTTGGGGATATGGTTCCTGAACTACATTTAGAAAGGCAGATAAAAAATTAGACAGAAGAAAGGATTATAGTAGCAATGATAGATCTTATCGTCTTTATTCTATCCATCATATAATAAAATTCTTTCAAGGTGTCATTATAAATCTGTTATTTTAATAGCGAATGTCCTTCTTTCCTCTCAGTCAAGTTGAAAAAACTGCTGAAATAATAGTTTCTTAAATGCATAGAATATATTGACTACTTATTCTGGATAAAACACAGATTAAGAATCATACCGCCCATGCTTAATTCTTTACAGTTTTCCTAGAATGTTCACGTTAATTACATAATTTTAATCTCACAATTTTATGAAGTGGTTGGTCCAGGAGTTAGTATGCTTACTGTGGAAATGATGAGTGGGAGGCGCAGAGATATTATGGCCAAAATCCAACTCTGGCAGCTCTGGTGAGCTTTCTTCAAACTCAAAGAAAGGAGCCCAAACTTTCAAAAGGATGTAAACACACACACACTTGGGACATCAGAATAAATTCTGAATGAACTGTGTGTATGATATGTTTAGTATTGAAAGGAAGTCTTTCAGTTTGTACCATGGAATGGGCTTTGTTGATTCCTCTGCTAATTAGATCGGAGTGAATCTACAAACCTTGCTCTTTCACCTTACTCCTCCAAAAGGTATAGCACTTCCCCCCATACACCTCCCAACTTACCCACCCCCCATCCTCAGCTTCCTTCTCCTTCCACAAGATCTTCATTAACTCAAATAATTCACTGCCCAGGTATTACAATGAAGACTTATTTATATTAATTCATGATATCTTTAAAAGAACTCATATACTGTGTAGGGAAATACAACAAAGACCCTAGGAAGTGAGGAAAGTCTGATCCCTGGAAAGTAAATGCCTACACTGGGAAACCAGTTGGGGAGAGAGTAAGATCTAAAGAAGACAGAAGGATGCAGAAAGGAAGGGGCCTTGCTGCCCTTGGAGGGAGGCAGAGAACCACTGGATCTGGCCTCCCAAAACCCCTGTCCATCACTAAGGGATGAACCTTTATGTTCCCTTTCCTTGGAGTATCAGAAACCCTACTCAAACTAGCTTACAGGGGGAAAAAATGAAATTTATTGAAAGAATTTGAGATTCTGTCAAAATGAAAGGAATGTCTAAACGGGAGGTGGGGCAGAGGCTGGACAGCTGATATAGCCATCGCTCAGAAGCCATTGGAATCACAGACATAAATGCCACCAGACAGCCTTGTGTGATTCCTCTGTGATGTGTGTCACGTTCTCACTGGGTTTCATTCATCCGGCTGCTCGGAAAGGAATGTACTTTTGGAAGTGGCCAGATTGAGATCAGACTGCCTGATCTCAAACACCAGACACTCATTTTTACTAAGACTTGGGTAATAACTCTAATCTATAGTTTCCTCACCTATAAAATGTGGTGACTAACGTAGGGTTGTTCAGTTGCTCAGTCGTAGGGTTGTTCAGTTGCTCCGTCTGACTCATTGCGACCCCATGGTCTGCAGCGCATCAGCCCTCCCTGTGTGTCAACAACTCCCGGAGTTTACTCAAACTCACGTCCATCAAGTAGGTGATGCCATCCAACCATCAAATCCTCTGTCAACCCCTTTTCCTCCTGCCTTCAGTCTTTCCCAGCATCAGGGTCTTTTCCAATGAGTCAGTTCTTCGCATTAGTTGGCCAAAGTATTGGAGTTTCAGCTTCAGCATCAGCCCTTCCAATGAATATTCGGGACTGATTTCCTTTAGGATGAACTGGTTGGATCTCCTTGCAGTCCAAGGGACTCTCAAGAGTCTTCTCCAACACCACAGTTCAAAAGCAGCAATTATTGGGCACTCAGCTTTCTTTGTAGTTCATCTCTCATATCCATATGTGACTACTGGAAAAAACATAGCTTGACTAGATGGACTTTTGTTGGCAAAGTAATGTCTCTGCTTTTTAATATGCTGTCTAGGTTGGTCATAGCTTTTCTTCCAAGGAGCAAGCACCTTTAATTTCATGGCTGCAGTCACCATCTGCAGTGATTTTGGAGCCCCTCCCCCCTCCAAAAAATAAAATAAATTCTCTCACCCCATGAATAGAATGACCAGTATGAAAAGGGTTGTTGTAAACATTTTAAATGTAAACCCAAGTATCAACTGTTTTTGTTATTGAAACTGATATTTTTTCTTTGGGAACTCACTTCTCACAGTGTTGTTTCCTGAGAAAGACAGTCTCTTTTCTAGGTTCTGGATTGAAAACATCTTAAGAAAGTCACCAGTTAGTCATATGTTCAGGCTGTAAGGATACAGGGCCTTTGGGACTAAACAAGTTTGAAGTCAGGAGAGGAGGGATATGTCTAGAAAAGACATGGGAGTGATGCTGAGCTGATCAAGAAATGAATGCTCACCTCAGATCGATATTAACAATATCTATCCTAAATCTATACAAAATTTCCCTTCAATTAAACTTACTTGAGTAGGTCTCTAAATGAATCTCTGGTATAGATATTGATGTAAATATAGGTATAAAAGTAAATGAAGACAGAGACATCAATTAGATAAATATTACATGTCAAAAGATTGTTTTCTCTTCATAGAAAGAAAATAACTATTTTTGTTGTAATGTATCAATCTGATTCTTGTTAGAGAACTTTTAGAATGCATTCAGATCAGATCAGATCAGATCAGTCACTCAGTCGTGTCCGACTCTTTGCAACCCCGTGAATCGCAGCACGCCAGGCCTCCCTGTCCATCACCAACTCCCGGAGTTCACTGAGACTCATGTCCATCGAGTCAGTGATGCCATCCAGCCATCTCATCCTCTGTCGTCCCCTTCTCCTCTTGCCCCCAATCCCTCCCAGCATCAGAGTCTTTTCCAATGAGTCAACTCTTCGCATGAGGTGGCCAAAGTACTGGAGTTTCAGAAATCACTAATTAGAAACTTAGAAATCACTGCCAAGCAACTAGAATGACATCTAAATCATCTAAATAACACTCAGCTGATGTTCTACATGTAAATAATGTATTGTTCATAATTGAAAGAATAATACTCTGTACTGATCTTTCTAAGGAAGTGTTTTTGCATGCACTTCCAAAGACATTTTAAGTGTGCTGTACAAATAAAATACCATATTCATGCATTGAATAAAGTGTACACTTAAAAAGGAAATTCTTGTTAAGCAAATGCTGCAGTTAAACAAATGCAATGAAATAAAATGTTGACGCTAAGCTTATTTGTATGCATACCAGACACTTAACATTTCTGGTATAATTAGCGTTTAAAGACAAGTGGTTCACTACTTTTGATCACATTAAGAATGCTAGTATATGTATGATCAGAAGAAACCATTTAAGGAACCAAAGGAGGTTTCTTAAATTAATATCACTTAGTCCCGAAACAAAATGTATACTCTTTTTCAATTTTAAAGGTAACAAAGTGATCGTACTTTTCTAACCTGTGTCTCACTGGCTTTAAGGGGATGCAGAATTATCACAAATTCATTTGAGAAATGAGTATTATCTGAAGATTGAATAAAAATGTCTTGCATACATGTGTATTCTTTCTAAAATAAGGAGAAATTGTTGACTGACAAAATATAAATTAATTACTGAATAAGTATTTTGTAGTATTATCTCTCTAGTGTGTGTGTGTGTATATATATATATATATATATATATATATATATATATAACAAAGTATTGTATGTGAGCCTGAGACATTTTGAAAATTATGGAAACTTATTCTTAAATTGGAATGAAGTTTGAAACTCCTGCTTTAGAATCTCACTGAAATGTGCCATATTTCTAAACTGTTGAAGATAAATAAATATTTTGTCTAACAGAATAAGTGATATTAATTTATAGTATTAAGAAATTATCTGCTGCCTGCCAATGTTAATATTGTGAAAATAGGAGAACTCTTTCCACTTAAGCTGTTTGATTTTTTTCCTATTTTCAGTAAACAGGCTGCACACAAAGCAACACATTGATTCTTCAAGTCTTTTGTATGTTTTGAATGGTTTACTAGGGGAGCATGTTGATGCCTAGTAGTGAAGATAGTAATGAAGATGAGAACAGGTAATGGAAACAAATACTCATTATCATCTGGAAAGTACATATTGATATGTTTGTAACAGGCTTAAATTATTTCGAGTCTCGGTTTTAAGAATTCTAAATTGTTTTCTCTGCTTTTTTTCTTTTCGTATGCCCCTTTTCCCCTCTTCCCTTCTTCCTTTGCCCCTTCTCTCTCTCTCCTTTTCTTCCTTTCTTTCTTATGTTTGGTCATTAATCTAATCAAACCTGGCTTGCAATTTCTTTCCAGCCCATGCATGTGAAAGAGCAATTATTTTAATTCACGCTCCTCTTCTTTGTTGTAGAGATCCTAGGGTTTACATAGCCTGAGAGAATGGGTTGAGAAGCTGTGACTGGTTGATATATTATGGTCACCACTGAAGATGTACCTTGACTTAGCCTGGGGATCTACTTAAAAGGCGATATTTCTGCTGTTGAGTTTACACTGTCAGTGCCACACCAGGCAGATGCAACACAGGGATGCCCCACTTCCTAAGATGTGCGTGTGAGGCTCGGTTGCTTGTCTTCACCATTACAGAAAAGACACTATTTCACTTCTCTGTCTTGGGCAACTTCCCTTTCTGTTCCCAAGGCTCTAGTCAGTCACTTCTTTATATAGGCAAAAACAGTTGAATAATGCCTTCAGAGAGATACATTTTCAAAAACAAAAAAACTGTTGTTCCTGGAGGTAAAAGAAGCTCAGATCTGATCCTTATGTACATATCTGGGAAAGTGGGAAAATGCCTGTCCTCTCTTGAAGAGACAATAATTCATTCAACAAGGACTTTTTTGGATCAGCCTGCTACACTGTATTTGGATATTTGTCATGTCATCCTTTGCTTCCTTAAATAATTAACTGTTTTTCCTTTATACTTTTTTGGCCTCAAAATGGATTCATACGGTACCCCTGTATTTCCTCCTGTGCATACCCAATCATGAGAGTTCAAAGTTTAGCTGAAAGACAATAGAGTTATTGTTGCTTGCTTGTGTTCAGTTTTTGTTGAAAATCCTGTAAATTGACTCATGTTTAATTATATAGGATGAGTCTAAAGGGGGCTTCAATGGTGAAGCCTTTAGTGTAGAAAACATTCCTTCTAAATTTAATGCTTTATCAGCCACTTGCATATATTTTGTTGTCTAAAGGATTAACACAGCTATAGAAATATTATTTTAAAAGCAACTAAAATTGTTAGTACCTAAAGCTAAGAAGTTTTCTAATAGCTTTTGGCTTGCTGGTTACATCAAAAATAATTTTTTTTTCAATTTGGCTAAGGGCTTCCCAGGTGGCGCCAGTGGTAAAGAATCCACCTGCAATGCAGGAGACACAGGAGATGTGGGTTCAATCTCTGGGTCGAGAAGATCCCCTGGAGGAGAGCATGGCAACCTACTCCAGTATTCTTGCCTGGAGAATTCCATGGACAGAGTAGCCTGGTGGGCTACAGTCCATAGGGACACAAAGAGTCAGACACGACTAAAGCGACTTATCATGCATGAACAATATATCCTCCAATACCAATATAACCTTGACGCTCATACTGGATCCTGTTCAGTCTTTAATGTCTATCCATGAGCTCACACAGGGAAAGAAATGTGGTTTTGATCAGATTACTGATAAAATGATATGGCTTTATTGTTAAAATTCAAATCTAGCACAAAATTGCCTGATTTTCCTGACTTTCTCTTATCTCAAGGTATATGTCCCACATTTCCTAGAACAGACCTTGAAACATCCATTTGTTTATTCACAAATATTTGCTCAGGTCTTACTATGTTCAGTTCACTTACTATGTTTCAGGCACAATGGTCTCATGGAAATAAGAGACAGTGGATAGATTTTTGTCCCTTTTCTCTCAGTGTTAACAGACAAGAAATTTACATATATCCTTTCTCCTTGTAGTCTTTCTCACTGTAGTGACTCAAGCTTTGGTTCTGACCAAGTATGGTGAACTCCTTGAGAATAAGGACATCTTGATAGTGTGTAGTACAAACTCATATGGGCTGAATGGCTGAGTCCTTGAAAATGTAGCACTCAATGGCAGTATGTCTGAGATATGTGCAAAATAATTGGAGAAATTGTATAACTTGACAATTGTCCCAAGAAACAGTCTTCAGCTGCTATTTACACTAGAGATAGATTCCCTCTTACCATCTTTCAGAAATCTAAGGTCTGATTCCAGAACATGGGGTGGTGGGGGATGCAGGGGAGGCTGTGTAATCCTTTCACCTCAGTCTTTGTTGAAAGTGAAAGTTGCCCAGTCATGTCCAACTCTTTGTGACCCCATGGACTATCCTGTCCATGGAATTCTCCAGGCCAGAATACTGGACTGGGTAGCTGTTCCCTTATCCAGGGGATCTTCCCAACTCAGGAATGGTGCTGGGATCTCCTGCATTGCAGTCAGAATCTTTACCAGCTGAGCTACCTTTGTAGCATGTTTGTTAGCTCAGAAGAAGTAGTCTCTGCACTGCAGTTCCTTTATCTGGAAATTCTGGTAACTTCGATAACTGTGGTTAAAACCTGCTATGAAATACACATTTTGGGGGAGAAAGGCAGCTAACTCTCTAGACATTTTAGGAAGATTTTATTTTGTATTTCTCACCAGATTTAAATTCTAGCAATAAAGCTATACCATTTCATCAGTAGTCTGATCAAGACTGCACTTTTGGAAAGGCAAAAATGCATTAAATAGACTAATTGGGGAACCTGAAGGGTATTCATTAAAATCAGCTGCCTTTTCAATACATGTTGAGAGATTTTTCTGGGAGCCTTTCTTTCAAATGATACTATTTCAATCATGCCTAACATTTAAATCTCTAAACATTGATATTCCCATTTTAATTTTAGCTGGCACCAGAAGGAAATGGTAAAACAGCAGATGATTACCTCGGTAATTTATTCCACATTTTCTAACAGCTTTACGGATTCAAATAAAAAATAATAATCTAAAAATGAAAAATACAGAACTAAAATGAAACATAGAAAATATTCTTAAACTAAGAGGTTTTTTTCCCCCTCATATGCTCCCAAATGGTGAAAAATAAATTCCACAGTGAAATGTAAACAGGACCTAATTTTACCAGTGGTTTTATTTTGATGACTAACTTGGACTTTTCTTAAAAATAGTATAGATTCAAGCCTTATTAATTTAAAATTTAGGATTATTTAGCTAAAGGATTAGCTGGTATTTTTTAAAATTTGCATTTCTATGATCAAATCCCATTTTAGAAACACTCTATATACAAATTGTTCTTTAAAAGAAGTCCTCTAATATTTTGATTTAGTTTAAGAGTTCCAACTGAAAGCAAGAGATGAGACTTTTTCCTCAGATGTGATAGAAAGGAGCCTGAAGGGGACAAGTGCTTCAATAATAAGCACTTATTGAGAGTCTAATATACACCAGCATTTGTCCTAAACTCTGGGTACAGCAATGAACAAATGGGCTAGGTCTTTGCTCTCACATCGTTTACATTCAAACCTATGACTTTTACTCCAGTTGGGTCTTTCGTAAGTCATTCTACCACTTGTGGCTGTTTTTGTAAATAAAACTAGTGTCCCATTAAGTTTATATTCTTGAAATTTTGATTTATTTTGAAATGAAGATATACAAAAATCTATCTGTCTTTTGAAGTCTGCTGAATAATCAAACTAGTATTTCTTTTAATGTGTATTTTAGAACTCATTTATGATGATGAATTTATGAAAACTCAGAATTATTTCAGTTAATATATTAAAATAGAATATGGGCCTTAAGATAAAGTGTGAAACATTAAATTTAAAAATATCACTTGCTTCTCTTGACTACTTCTCTTAATTCTGGATTAATATTAAGGTTAATATAAATAGGTTACTATTAAGGTTGCAATTTACTTCGCAACAATAAGGTAGTTATAAATATGACTATTCTGGTTGTCGTACACTCTACTTCCAGATTTCTTTAAAATTGTCATTTAGATTTGCCTCATAATTAGTGTTTCATGTCATAACATAAATAGTGTGGTAAAGATTTTCTTAAGTCAATAATGAAATGATAATATATGTTTGGATGTGTCGGCAAGCAGATTGAAATTTTTGTCATTACATCTTAAGGTAGATATACTGTATCTCTTTCAACGTGTGTTTTGCTGGAAACTGTTCACTCTGATCATCTTAAGATTCAAATCTCTACTCACACAGTATCACGTAAGGATTCTAACCAAACACTCCTGAGCAAAACTGTATTAAATTACATTAAATAAAGCAGATTGATAAAATTGGGGAAATTTATTATGTAATAAATATGTATTTAAGCATCAACAGTATAGGTAATATCCATCAACTATATAGGAAATATCCTTTGATCAAAAGAAAATTGATTTTTTTTGTTGAATACAATTTTTGTTGCTATTTTTCTATAGAAAAAAATGACAGAATGCTAGACAGAGATAAACAGGAAGAATGTTGTAAAGTATGAAACTTCTTTCTGTTCAGACAGCTATGTGGCAGTCATTAGATGGAGAGTGGTGTAGATTTCCCACTCAATGGGGACCTTGGTGGCCAGGTAATTCATACGTTTAATTTGGGTCAATATGAGGTCCTTGCAGAGTGATTCCTATTCTTTGTACTTTACCAAAGCTGTGCTCACAAGTTTCCAAAAGTTTGCTCTATGCTGAATCCAATGGCTTCTTCATAGCTTCTTTTTTTTTTTTTTTTCTTCGTATTCTATTCATTTGTGTTGGAAGGGATTGCATTCTTTGGGGTTTGACTCTTCTCAGTATCTTCTTTTCCAGCTGCTCTTCCTCTACCTATCTCTTAAGTCTCCCTCTAATCTTAAAAATAAATATAAATTTCCCAAGATTCTGCCCCTAGACTTAACTCTTCTGGTCTCATTATTTCAGTAATTACATCTGTTATGTAATTTATATTGGACATCTCTAAATGGAAAGCTTATCCACACCTCAACCTCTCAGTGATTAAAATGCACTGTTTTATCTTTTATCATTTTCTCCTCATCATGTTTCTTCAGTTCAGTTTAGTTCAGTTCAGTCGCTCAGTCGTGTCCGACTCTTTGCGACCCCATGAATCACAGCATGCCAGGCCTCCTTGTCCATCACCAACTCCCGGAGTTCACTGAGACTCATGTCCATCGAGTCAGTGACGCCATCCAGCCATCTCATCCTCTGTCGTCCCCTTTTCCTCCTGCCCCCAATCCCTCCCAGCATCAGAGTCTTTTCCAACGAGTCAACTCTTCGCATGAGGTGGCCAAAGTACTGGAGTTTCAGCTTTAGCATCATTCCTTCCAAAGAAATCCCAGGGCTGATCTCCTTCAGAATGGACTGGTTGGATCTCCTTGCAGTCCAAGGGACTCTCAAGAGTCTTCTCCAACAGTTCAAAAGCATCAATTCTTCGGCATTCAGCTTTCTTCACAGGCCAACTCTTTCACCTTTGCTAGTAATTTTAATTCTTTAATACTTTCCATACCTTCCTTACCCCTTCTTATGAAACCTTTTAAATGGTTTTAGAATATGAAATTATAATATATAAATATATGTTTCTTAATAATTTATTAAGTTAGAAGATCAAAGGTGATAAGTATAAATAGTCATCTGAGCTATTTACAACATTGTAGTTGATATGAAACTATGTTTACTTTCTATTGGTAACAAAGTTGAAGAATTTTTAATGGTGGTGTGGTCACATTTTCCCCTCCATGGACTACCTGAATCACAGGTAAAAATCCTTTATCTCAGGACTTCAAAGTATGATCCTGCTTAAACACAGAGAAATTAGGTAGGTAATTTCTGCTTAATTATTCTAACCTGATGTTTTCAGCTGAAAAGTGACTTGTTAAAAAGTTGACAAGGAAACCATTAAACAAACATAAGGAGGACTTTAGATGACTTGTTTTTTAAAAGATGGAAGGCAAACATATAGGAACAAGTCTTATTTTCTTCTTGAAAATCTCTCTGTGTTCTCCATGGTCCTGGATAGTTACATTGTTTGGTGTCCTTAGAGAGGTTTTTGGTTTTGTTTTAGCATTAAAATATTATTAGTTACTGCTGGAAATGCAGTTGGTTATATAAGTACTTTCTTTTTAATAATTTTGAGAAAATATTTTTTGTAATGGATTATTTTATGACTGGTCTCCATCTTGGGTAAATCAGTTACCCAGAACAAATTTTTATTGACTTACACTGTAGAAAAGCATCACCGACTCAATGAGCATGAGTTTGAGCAATTCTAGGAGATGGTGAAGGACAGGGAAGCCTGGTGTGCTGCTATTCATGGAATCACAAAGAGTTGGACACAACTGAGCAACTGAGCAACTGTAGAAAGGGCTTCCCAGATGGCTCAGTGGGAAACCTGCCAATGCAGGAGACAAGGGACGCAGGTTTAATCCCAGGGTCGGGAAAATCCCCTGGAGGAGGATAGGGCAACCCACTCCAGTGTTCTTGCCAGGGAAATCCCATGGACAGAGGAGTCTGGCAGGCTGCAGTCCATGGAGTTTTAATGAACCGGACACAACTGAACACACATACATGCATGCACTGTAGAAAATGGGCAGGAAAGAAACAAGAAAAGCTAATATGGAATTTAATATAAACAGGAAAACCTAAATTGTTTTCTAATTTATTTTGCTTATCTCTTTTATACATCATTCTTCTTGTAGAACATTAAATGACAATATAATACTCTGGTGAAAAGTAGTTTATCTGTATAAAGAGTGTCATGAATTTCCATTTCCATTTTAATTCATTCTTTGGAAACTATGAATGCATCCCTCTTAAAAGTGAGGTTAAATATAATGTTGCACGGATAAGAAATCCAAGACTTTCAGAATCAGAAGGGCCAGAGTGTCACACCAATGGATACTGTTCTGAGACCTTATTATTCCGGTAGTAAAAGAATCTTGGGGGCAAAGTCATGTGATCAGGAAATAACTGGTTGTTGATGTTGTTGTTCTCTTGATTTTGAATTTGTTTTAATTGGCCTTGAAGTTGAATATAAGTGAATTAGGTTCTTCAAAGGAAAGGAAAACACTAAGCCAGTTAAATTTTTTTAATTTTAAAATATGTATTCATTAAGTATAATAGAAGGAGGTAGAGATTTTCATGAGATTCTTTCCGAGTTGGCACATTTTCTATAAAAATATTGGGAGGCATAAGTTTTTTTTTCCCTTCTTGATCCCATGCATGAGAAATTGAGCAAAAGTAATTCCAAGGTGACACATTCTTCCATATACCAGCAAAACCTAAGTCAAACAAAATGTAAGTGCTGATGAAAATTATATAAAGCAGACTGTTCTACAGTGTTGAATGTATCTATTAACTTGCCTTTTAACTTTTATAAATGACTTAATGTACTTCTTGTACCTCTAAATTATCTGTTATAGATATTCATATAAATTCATTCATTAAATATGACCTTAACTTGGAAAATATTGTATAAACTATGCTAATTCTCTTGGATACACTTTGAGTTATATTAGTTCTCTGAACTCTTTAACTTATTTTATTCATTTTAGCATAAAGTATATCTAATATTAGTAGCATTTTATTCATTTTTGAGCCTATCTGGATTTGCTATCTTATCATTTCTTTTACTACATAAGCTAAAGTGTATCCATTATTTGTTTGCTCACATGTTTTCTTTTCTTCTGTGAGTTTAAAAATTCAGTTCCAAGACACCCTCTGTGCCATCTGTGTATTGCCATCCAAAACACAGCCAGATTGCGGTTCTTTCTCTATCCCATTCCACTGCCACTTTCTTCCTGTGGCACCACTGCCTTGAAGCTGACACCCCAGGGTATTTTGTTGACTCCCTGGCTTTGCAAAACCTGATTTACCATCATTAATAATTTTAGAGTTTTCATCCTTACCTCTTCTATGTTAATAGGTTGAATCCAGATTTATCATTCCTTTTAATTAATCTGATTAACCTTCCTAGGCTCACATAAATCCCCAGTGTAAGTTTCTTATTTGAAAGTAGAGAAGCCCCAGTTTGAAGGTCTTTTCAGATCATCAGTAGGATAAAATTAAGTTGACTCACTAAAAAGATCTGCTCATTCCTATCACAGCATTTCTTTCTTTCTACCTTTAAACTCTACTCAGCTCTCAGCAGGAACGTTCTCTTCCCTTCATTCAATCCTTATTATCTTATACTCGAATCATTTCTGTGCTATGCAGTTCTTCAGCACCCACAGAAACCCACTATATTCTACCAATTTGTTCTATGAGATATATTGCTTTTTGGTATTTTCTGTCATGTTTGTCTAGATATGTACTTCTTGCCCATAGCTTCTAGTGTCTTGGAGCTTGTCTGACTTGAGGGTTGGCTAATTCCTTCATAGTTTTGCTCAAATGTCAGCTTTTTAAAAAGGCTTAATATTTCAAATGCTCTTTGCTACTCACCTGTCTTCTCACCCAGGGTGTCCACATTCCTGACCCCCTTAGCCTGCTGAATGTTTTACATTTGACTTGTCACATTCCACAACACATTGTAAAGTTTGCTTATATTTTTATTATGATGTTGCCTAAAGTCTGCCTTTATCATTAGGAGATAAATACCCCAAGGACGGAGAATTTTATTTTGTTCACTAATATATCCCATGAAGTTAGAAGAGTAGTGAATATAATATGTGATCCAGAAATAGTTGTAGAATGGATGAATAATGTCAGTCTTCTACAGCATGTCCTGTTGTCATGCTGCTAAGGATATAGTGCAGTGTGTTTCCAAAAAGGTAGTTAAATTTAAGTTGGATAGATATACAGTCAGAGAAGAAGGAGGAGGATGAGAAGAACAGAGGAAAGGGGATTAAAAACAGGGAGAAATAAAGGAAGAGAAAAGAAAATTGATGCCTTTCAACTTTAAATCTTGCTTTGTTCGTGTCATATCTCCCTGGCTCACAGTCACAGGTTCATAATTTCAATAGTTTTTTGAAAGTTGTTGCAAAAAGCATTTAGTTGCTTCTATACTACTACTAGACAGTGATTCCATTTTGTTTGTCAAGATCAAATTTGAGAAGGAAAGCAAAATTATGAGAGGGAGAGAAAGAAGATGCCTGTCTAACTAGCCATATCACCTAAATCACTGGGACTATGTAATACATTTAGACAACCCTCATGCATAAAGAATGTGCTGTTTTCCTTTTATCTTCAATGTGTTGGCATAGGTATTCAATATTTCACATACACATGATAGGATGGTTCATTAAACAGGTTGACAAGGCTGGAAAATGAGAAGTTAAATGAATCTGGTGAAGAGCATAAAAATCTAGTATAGCTCATCTCAACAAAAGGACTGTTGTTCTGGAAAATCCAATCTGGGATTTAGTGCATTCTTTATGCACGAGGGTTGTCTAAATGTATTACATAGTCCCAGTGATTTAGGTGATATGGCTAGTTAGACAGGCATCTTCTTTCTCTCCCTCTTATAATTTTGTTTTCCTTCTCAAATTTGATCTTGACAAACAAATGGAATCACTGTCTAATCACTGGGTAGCATATAGAATTTAAAACCTACACTGATGGCACTCAAGACACGTTTCACAGAAGCCATAACAATACTATGGCATGAGGAATCTTATAATGTGTTCTGAGTGTTATTGTCCTGGTGATTCCTGGATGGCCTTGAAATACTAAGGCCACAAGGGCATTTGCATTTCCTTTGTGCAAATCTATACATACTGTGTTTAGTGTCTTTTGAAGACTTTTCAGAGTAAAATGATTTTATTGATGTCCAGAGGTTATCAATTCAGCATCTACTATTTGCTTTGACTTTCAGACAACCACACCAACCACACTCTCTACACTTCCAAAGAGCTATCAAGAAAAGTACGAATGAAAAGTCAGAATGCGTGTTTGTTCATAGGAAAGAGAGACACGGGATATAAATCACTCCATCATTTTAGGGAGCCAATGTAGGATGCACTATAAGTAGTTCTTAAGAGCCATTAGGTAATAACACATTGCGCTTTTCAAAAAATGAATTATATGAATAGTGGGTGCATTTAAATATCAAGAATCCAGTTCTACACTGGAAGTTACAATCATTAAACCTGGTTAGGTTTGGTAGGTTTCTGTCATCATAGTGTGCTCTGTTTACTGAGAAGTCAGTGCAGCTGGTAGAGTGACTTCAAATAACAAGCCACTCTGCCATCTTGAAGTAGCCTATTGGATGAGATATTGAGTTCGGTTCTGCCCACATATTTGTTGTCACTCCACAGAATCCCAGCTCTACACCCACAGCCAATTAGAATATGCAAATAAAACTTCTAAAATAGTCAACAAAAAAGCAATAAAAATAAAAGCACTTTGTTCTCAGCTATGAACAGTAGAGAATATGTACTTGCTTTTGAAGACTATTGGGAATAATTCCCAGGAGCTGATACTGACTTCTGTCTTTGTCAGTGCTAATACATAAAAAATTCTTAATGTTTTATTGTAATTAAAATTCTTTTTGACTTTCATCACTGTTAAACCCTCAGAATCTAACCCCCATTTAGATAAAGCTCTTTTTAAGATTCACAGTTTTGTTACTCATTCAATTGCTATTCCCGCCAGATGGCTTTTTTGCTACCTTATGTTTAAAACTTTTTTCTTATCACTTCATCTCTCTCCTCCTCCATGCAATGGAATACTCACTCAGTCAGTGATACTCTGAAGTTAAAGTTTAAAACTCAGAAAATAAATGCATTAAGAAGATTTTGTAGGTAGTTTTATATCTTTATTCAATAAAAAGATGAAGAATTTTCATATTTCTTTTCCTTTTTGCTACTTTGCTTTTATGATTGCTTCCATATGGGCAGAATTATTATTAATGGTTGATGACAGGATCATCTGGAACTTTATGATAATCCAAGAAAGATGAAGAAGAGAGTCTTTGGTTTTTTTTTTTCCATTTATTTTTCTGTTCTATTTTGAGAAGCTTTATAGGTAACTTCAAGTGTTTAATGTTTAAAATGTTGTCTTTTGAATTTCCTATGTTAATTATCTATGCTGTCCCCATATATAATCTGTAGAAATATTGATGAGTGAAGATTATTTACTAAAAAATTGATCCATATTGACTATGTGGATTTATTAGTATTTTACCTGATTTCTGATTTACATACTAGCTTTAGGCTTATAGCAAGTTTTATTTAAGTTTTAAGACCTTGGTGATTTCATGAAATTGGAGTTTTGAACAAATCTGGGCTGAATTTCAAGTTTGATTTATTACTTCAGGCAGAAACCATGTAAAGTTTGGCAGTGTGAGATGAGTTTTGAGTTTAAGTTCTCTGGTTCATTTAAACCTGGATCTCAAAGAAATCCTCAAGGGATAAGAACCCACAGGAACTGAAGCCACATTCACTATAAATATTTTCAAGATAAAAATATTTTCTGACCTCTAACTCAAATTCTTTTTTTTTTTTAATTCTTTTTTATATATTAACACAACGTTACTGTCCAAAGCAGTCATCTTTTTACAGGTTGCGGTGACAAATTACTACTTGAAGACCATAAATTGACTGTAGCATTATTAAGAATGATTTGGCCGAAATGCAAAATTAGTGAGAGTTTTTCAGTTATTAATCCCATTTTCCAGCAATATTAATTCCCATATTTATATTGCACTTCTAGCTTGAAAAATCTGAAAACTAAAATATCCTAGGAAAGGGAAGTTGAAGAGAAATCACTGCTATGTACCTGTTTTAAAAGATACCCAGTTATAAGAATTAGAACAATAATAGCCCTTTAACTTAGAATATATCAAGCTCATGAGTTTTGTCTTGAAAATTATACATACATTAAAAACAATGGTTTTTATAAAGTTTCATCAGCTCCAAGTATCAGTGTGTTAACTGAGCTGGGAGGCAGTAGAATTTAACTTCTGAAGAAAAAAATTATTGATATAATACACTTAAATGTTTCTTAATACCTTTTTAATAAATAAAGGAACTGAGATAAAATCAGAAAGCTTTTGGAAAAAAACTCAGAAAAAAGCAATTGCAAAGAAGTTTTATCTAGTGCATGCTTAGAATAAAAATATTTATTATCATTTTCTGTTTTCTTTGGTCTTTTTGAATTGTGATTAAACATTCTTTAGAAGTAGGAAATAACACACTGTTATGTATGATTTTATTCCATGTTTAATGTTCCTTTAGGAAATATCTTCTGTGAGAAATGTATCTTTTTCAGGGAATATACTTTTATGGGAGTAGTATACTTACTATTTCTTAAGGTGAATTTTTATTGAAATTACTTGGTAAGACTCTTATTTTCAAACTAAAGGAAAAATCTCAATTAGGAAGTTTGCTGCTGCTGCTGCTAAGTTGCTTCAGTTGTGTCCGATTCTGTGCGACCCCGTAGACGGCAGCCCACTAGGCTCCCCCGTCCCTGGGATTCTCCAGGCAAGAACACTGGAGTGGGTTGCCATTTCCTTCTCCAATGCATGAAAGTAAAAAGTGAAAGTGAAGTCGCACAGTCATGTCCGACCCTCAGCGACCCCATAGACTGCAGCCCACCAGGCTCCTCCATCCATGGGATTTTCCAGGCAGGAGTACTGGAGTGGGGTGCCATTGCCTTCTCCGATTAGGAAGTTTAACCTCAGTCAAATATCTCATTTAATATTCTTGATCATTCATACTAGTCTCTAGACTCTAGGTTTTTTTTTTTTTTTTAAGGCTTTAGGTAGTGACATACTGTTCATGGGTTTGAACAGCCTTTAAAAAAAAGAAAAAACCTTTAAAAAAAAGAAAGCTGCACGCCAAAGAATTGATGCTTTTAAACTGTGGTGTTGGAGAAGACTCTTGAGAGTCCCTTGGACTGCAAGGTGATCCAACCAGTCCATCCTAAAGGAGGTCAGTCCTGGGTGTTCATTGGAAGGACTGATGCTGAAGCTGAAACTCCAATACTTTGGCAATCTGATGCGAAGAACTGACTCATTGGAAAAGAGGCTGATGCTAGGAAAGATTGAAGGCAGGAGGAGACGGGGACGACAAAGGATGAGATGGTTGGATGGCATCACTGACTCAATGGACATGAGTTTGAGTAAACTCCAGGAGTTGATGATGGACAGGGAAGCCTGGCATGCTGCAGTCCATGGGGTCACAAAGAGTCGAACGTGACTGAGTGACTGAACTGAACTGACTGAGATAGTGACACTCACTTTGTCAAGTTATAAAATGTAGGTAAAATACATTGGTTGAATAGATGTAAGTGGACCTTGTCAACATAAAAGAACCTTAAGAACAGAGTTGAGATTGAACTGACAAATTACTAAATCAAAATGCTTCATATTTCATGATTGTTGACAAGACCTCTATATGTCTTCTCTGTAAAATGACTAAAAGCTCTACTCGTCAAGATCATATAAAGTCAAGGAGTTGTACAAGGATATCCTCAAATTTCAATGTTTTAATGCCTTCCAAGGACAAAGCATCTTTGAGCATTTTTGTTCCTTGAATGTCAGAAACGAGATGGGTAAAAATCAATGATCAGTAGCACTTACTACTCTTGCAGGGTGTTGGGACCTGCATCTTAGCAGAACTTCCCTGTCAGGCTTTTTTTCTGGAATCACAGGTCATTGTGGTAACTAAAATACTGTAAATTAAAATAAAACTGTATGGGTGAAACTAAAATTGTCAGAACAGACCTGGTGAGAATGTGATGATTAGAGCTAGGAAGGACTGGGAACACTTGCCTGGTAGGGAATCTTGTTTGTCTGGAAAAAACTTAAATACAGTGAATAAAAAGGGAAAATACCAGAACCATGGAGGTCAAAAAGGTTGGTGTTTAATCTTAAAAGTTTGTATGGGCAGCAGTTACATATCTTAAAGAAACTATTAAAAATTAGCATTTGTTTAATCCAGTAAGAGTGATATCATTTTCGTTAGCAGTTTGTAACCTGGGACTAACCAATATGTAACTAACCAATATGGTGTTTTAAATCTTCTGTGATTTGGGATATAAGTAGTCAGATGTGTTTGTCAGTTTTTCAAAACATGACAGTTCAGTTCAGTCACTTAGTCGTGTCCAACGCTTTGCAACCCCATGAACCACAGCACGCCAGGCCTCCCTCTCCATCATCAACTCCCAGAGTTTACCCAAACTCATGTTCACTGAGTCCGTGATGCTATCCAACCATCTCATCCTCTGTCATCCCCTTCTCCTCCTGCCCTCAATCTTTCCCAGCATCAGAGTCTTCTCCAATGAGACAGCTCTTTACATCAGGTGGCCAAAATACTGGAGTTTCAGCTTCAACATCAGTCCTTCCAATGAACACCCAGGACTGATCTCCTTTAGGATGGACTGGTTGGATCTCTTTGCAGACCAAGGGACTCTCAAGAGTCTTCTCCAACACCACAGTTCAAAAGTATCAATTCTTCTGTTCTCAGCTTTCTTTATAGTCCAACTCTCAAATCCATACATGACCACTGGAAAAACCACAGCCTTGACTAAACAGACCTTTGTGGACAAAGTAATATTTCTGCTTTTTAATATGCTCTCTAGGTTGTTCATAACTTTCCTTCCAAGGAGTAAGCGTCTTTTAATTTCATGGCTGCAATCACCATCTCCAGTGATTTTGGAGCCCAAGAAAATAAAGTCAGTCACTGTTTCCCCATCTATTTGCCATAAAGTGGTGGGACCGGATGCCATGATTTTAGTTTTCTGAATGTTGAGCTTTAAGCCAACTTTTTCACTCTCCTCTTTCATTTTCATCAAGAGGGTTTTTAGTTCTTCACTTTCTGCCATAAGGGTGGTGTCATCTGCATATGTGAGGTTATTGATATTTCTCCCAGCAATCTTGATTCCAGCTTGTGCTTCTTCCAGCCCAGCGTTTCTCATGATGTACTCTGCATATAAGTTAAATAAGCAGGATGACAATATACAGCCTTGACGTACTCCTTTTCCTATTTGGAACCAGCCTTGTCTAACTCAGTGAAACTAAGCCATGCTGTGTAGGGCCACCCAAGAAGGACAGGTCCTGGTGGAGAGGTCTGACAGAATGTGGTTCACTGGAGAAGGGAATGGCAAACCACTTCAGTATTCTTGCCTTGAGAACCCCATGAACAGTATGAAAAACATGACAAAGGGGTGTTTTTGTGAGGATGATGTTTTTCCTATTTCTTCATTGATTAGTGTACCAGCTCAGTTAGTAAAGAATCCTCCTGCAATGTAGGAGACCCTGGTTTGATTCCTGGGTTGGAAAGATCCCCTAGAGAAGGGAACAGCTACCGACTCCAGTATTCTGGCCTGGAGAATACCATGGACTATACAGTTTGTGGAGTTGCAAAGAGTCAGACATAACTGAGTGACTTTTACTAAAAACCAATGACTTCTGGGTACCAACATTTGGGAGATATGGTGAATCCAACAATTATGTGGAATTTGAAGTAGAAAAAGAGACAATGGCTCTTCTTGTAGTAATCCATTTCACCAGAATTTAGGTAAATGTGAAATGTACTGTGTAATTTTGTAGCAGAGGGAGTTTCAGCTTCAACATCAGTTCTTCCAATGTGACAAATTACAACTAATTTTGTCACATTAGTACTAATATATGTGAAGAAATATTATAAAATACATTCTCTTTAGACATACTTCTTGATAATGTGTCTTACTGTTTGTTCTGTGATTAAGGTGTTTATGAATGACATTCTGGAGGGGCATAATGTAAATTCTAAGAACTTCTTTATAGTGAGTCATTCTTATTTTTATTTGTTGTCATTGTTGTCAATTTGCTCCAAACTACTAAAATTTTGGCCCCCATATAGTGTCTGTTGATGTACCAGGTCACTGCATGAAAATGTTGTGTACTTTTAATTTTTAATACCAGAGATATGATGACTCTGGTATCCTAGTCATTGAGCTTACATTTAGATTGCAGTTCTCAACCAAGTTTCATTTATATTAGTAAGTTAGTGTTCTGTCATTTTCCCTTTTCCCATTTGCTAGCATTCTATATTATCTGATGTAATTTTGGTTTCAAAAATAGCTTCAGATTTGTCTTCCTTATTTAATCTCGAGTGCATGCTAAGTTGCTTCAGTCTTGTCTGACTCTTTGCAACCCCTCGGACTGTAGTGCCAGGCTTCTCTCTCCATGGAATCTTCCAGGCAAGAATACTGGAGCGGGTTTCCATGCCCTCTTCCAAAGGATCTTCCAAGCCCAAGGATCAATTCTGCATCTCTTATGTCTCCTGTATTGGCTGAAGGGTTCTTTACAATAGTGTCACCTGGGATGCATTCAGATTTTTCTGTTGTTGTTGTTCTTTCTGTTCTTTTTTCTCTTTTCTTTCCTTTCCTTTTGCTTTTCATTATGTTATTATTTAGGAACTATTCTTTCTAGAGCTTCATTTAAATTATTAATTTGGGTGAATAAACACTCAAGGCATAAAATGCAAAATGCTAAAAGCAATATAAAAAATGCTCTCACATCTGTTCTCCAGCCATCAAGTTCCACTTGCTGAAAGTTACCACCTGTAACAAGTTACATAGAGATGTAGATGATAGACTCTATCATCTAGAAAGAAGGAAGGAGGGAGAAGAAAGGAAATTACAGAAGTTGACAGGATCAATCAATGAAATCATATGTCACAAACAAGAGATGTGTCTTTGCTTAGTTTCAAATGTACTGTCAACCATAGAGAGTTCTCTCTGTCTCTGTTCTCCTCTTTTCTAGTAGCAAGTTAATACCACGGGGCAGTGTGGTGAAAGGATGGAAGCCTAAAATGAAAACATCTGTACTGTGTAATCATACAGTTAGTTGAATTGCAGATAATTTGTCTAAAATGTTATTCTGTCCTCTCTGAAAAAAATTATTTTTTTTAAATTTTGTTCTCAAGGGGAAAAAGGAAAGAAGAAAGAAGAAAAAAAAGAAAATATTTTGTTTTTACCAAGGAATGAAATATGAAAGGTATAATATGCCAAATAGTGTAGTTAACAAAAAGGATAAAATATGCAAAATATATTGATGCAATTAATAAACAGATTCTAGTTAACAGCTAACTTCTAAAAATAAGAAAAAATAGTTTTTTAAAAAATTTATACTCAATAAAGAAACTAGAGATATATTTATATAATCTTTAAAAATACAGAAATGACATGAGAGGAAGCCCATTTTACTATTATTCTATTAATAAATACAGGATCAAAATTAAAAGAAAAATTAAAACAATTTCTTCCCTCTGTCACTCTTATACACATTGCTCTGGACCATTTTTAGGTCATCTTGATCTTAGCTATTCAGACCACTCCTGGTTCCGGGTCCTTTCATTCTTTGAATCTGTGTCTCAGTGACACAATCACCCAGAGATGTGGCTTTCAGGCTCAGAGCATCTGTCATAATTTGGACCTTTGAAGTTACCTCCTGATCTTGAAGACAGCATTTGGAATTCTCTATTCAATCACTTTGAACTTTGGTTATCCCATCACAAGTGATAAAGTAAATATGTTTCCAAAACAAAGTTAAATCCAACCATCCTCTGCATCCATAAATCTTTTTCACAGGCAATAAGATTGCTTCAAAGAAAAGAAATTATTTGAGCTGTAAGAAAACAAGAATTTTTAATCTTTAAACTAGGTCTTAGAATCTTGTACATATCCCACTTTGCTTCAAGGAAATCTGAGGATATTTTATAAGTGGAGCTAACGTATGAAAGTACCTTGAAAAATGTGAAGTGTTCTGTAAAGTTTATATAAATGTAAACACCACCGTTTTTATGGTATGTGTTGTAGCTATCCCTGTTTCTTCAGAAGGTCACCATAGAGATTATGAAAGTTCAGATTTTCATTCTGAAAATTTGTAAGCTGAAATCAATTAAAACTTGACTAACATGGAATTAGTCCTTTACATGTTTGTAAAATAGTAGTGATAGAGGTACAAAATAAATAACATGCAGCACCAATATATATATAACAGAGCATGCGGAATGTAACATTATATATTAATAAAAATATATAATGACCCTATTTAATATGTAATAAAAATACATAACAAATTAAAAATTATTTTGCTTTGTTTTTTAACTTACCATTAACATACCATATGCATCATGTAACCATACCAGTATGTTGTTGTGTAATACCGACACCCTTCCTCTGAAGCATTGCTTGAATTTTACCTTGAGAATATTCAGTTAACTTATGTCTGGTATGCATGACCAATTCATCATCAAAAATTTTTTTATTAATAATTTATTTTAATTGGAGGATAATTGCTTTACTGTATTGTGTTGGTTTCTGCCATACATCAACATGAATCAGCCATAGGTATACATATGTCCTCTTTCTCTTGAACCTCCTTCCTACCTTCCACTCCATCCCATCCCGCTAGGTTGTCCCAGAGCACCGGTTTGAGCTCCTTACATCATATAGCAAATTCCCACTGGCTAGCTATTAGGTTGGTGCAAAGGTAATTGTGGTTTTTCATTGTTGAACTTTGCTGTTTGATGTTGGAATGCATTCTTAAATAAATGTAGATATGCTATGCACCATTTTAATGTACATTTCTTGCATTCCTTGCCAATGATTTATTACTTGCTATTTATATTTATTTTAGACTAGGGAAATGATATTAGATAAAAAGCAAATTTAAGCAATTTTTTTTTATTCAAGTTCAAAATGAGTAGTACAGCAATGGAGGCAACTCACAACATCAACAATGCATTTGGCCCAAGAACTGCTAACAAACATTCAGTGCAGTGGTGGTTCAAGAAGTTTTGACAAGGAGACGAGAGCCTTGAAGATGAGGAGCACAGTGACTGTCCATGGAAAGCTGACAGTGACCAATTGAGAGCAATCATCGAAGCTGATCATCTTACAACTACAGGAGAAGTTTTCAAAGAACTCAATATCAATCATTATATGGTCACTTGCCATTTGAAGAAAATTGAAAAGCTGAAAAAGATTGATAAGTGGATGATTCATGCTGCTGCTGCTGCTGCTTAGTCACTTTCAACTTTGTGCGACCCTATGGACTGTAGCCTGCCAGGCTCCTCTATCCATGGAGTTCTCCAGGCACGAATACTAGAGTGGGTTGCCATGGCCACCTCCAGGGGATCTTCCTGACCCAGGAATCAGAGCTGGGTCTCCTACATTGCAGGCAGATTCTTTACTGCTGAGCCACCAGGGAAGCCCGGGTGCCTCATGAGCTGAACGCAAACCAAATACATCATCGTTTTGTAGTGTCATCTTCTCTTATTCTATGCAACAACAGCAAACCATTTCTCAAACGGATGGTAACATGCGATGAAAAGCAGATTTTATCTGACAACTGACACCTTAGTGGTTAGACTATGAAGAAGCTCCAGAGCCCTTCCCAGAGCCAAACTTGCATCAAAAAAAGTTCATGGTCACTGGTGGTCTGTTGCCAGGTCTGACCTACTACAACTCTCTGAATCCCAATGGAACCATTATATCTGAGAACTATGCTCAGCAAATCGTTGAAATGCACTGAAAACTGCAATGCCTGCAGCTGACATTGATCAACAGTAAGGGCCCAATTCTCCATGACACAGCCAACCGCATGGCACACAACCAATGCTTTAAAAGCTGAATGAATTGGGCTATGAAGTTCTGTCTCATCCACCATATTCTCCTGACCTCTCACCAACAGACTACCACTGACTGAGCATCTCAAGAGCTTTTTGCAGAGAAAATTCTTCCACATTTTCTCCAAGAAAATGCTCGGAGGCAGAAAATGCTTTCCAAGAGTTCATCAAATCCCAAAGCATGGACTTTTATGCTACAGGAATAAACAAACTTCTTTATCATTGGCAAAAATGTGTTGCTTCTACTGATTCCTCTTTTGATTAATAAAGATGTTTTTGAGCTTAGTTATAATGATTTAAAATTCATGGTCCAAAACCACAGTTACTTTTGTAACAACCTAATATTTTACGTATGGTAATGTATATGTTTCAATGCTACTCTCTCAGTTTGTCCCACCCACTGTCCTCCAGTGTGTCCACAAGTCTGTTGTCTGTATCTGCATTGCCAATGCTGCCTTGGAAATAGGCTCACCAGTGCCATCTTTCTAGATTCCATATATATGCATTAAAATATACTATTTGTTTTTCACTTTCTGACTTATTTTACTCTGTATAAACCTGGGCTCTAGGTTCATCTACCTCATCTGAACTGACTCAGACTAATTCCTACTTATGGCTGAGTAATATTCCATTGTATATGTGTACCAAATCTTCTTTATCCATTCATTTGTCAATGGACATCTAGGTTGATTCCATGTCCTAGCTATTGTAAATAGTGCTGCAGTGAACATGGGATACATGTGTCCTTTTCAATTATGGTCTTTCTCAGTGTACATGCTGAATAGTGGGATTGTTGGGTCATATGGTAGTTTTATTCCTAATTTTTTAAGGAATCTCCATACTGTTCCCCATAGTGGTTGTATCAATTTACATTCCACCAACAGTGAAAGAAGGTTCCCTCTCCAACATTTATTATTTATAGATTTTTTAATCAAAAAGTATATTTGAAGTCTATAATATACAAGATTCAGAAAGAATTCCAAAAAATTCATGTCCTTGAGAGGATTTCAAACCATCATACAGAGCAAACTAATAGTTCAAAGCCCAGAACAGTGCTTCATGGATACACAGTGACCACAAGAGCTATAGCATTTCTTGGCAGGTCTTGGGAAGGTAACAGAAAGAGAAAAGGAAATTCCCAATGAGGCACTAGAGTTACACAGAAAAATGTTGAGGGGATGCTCCCAATGACCAGCCCTTGCATAGGACTATGACTGGACCTGGAGTGCTTTCGTTGTCTCCAAAGAAAAGACTTAGAAAAACTTTATGCAGGATCTAACACATGATATCTCAGTCACCCTTAATAGCGCAAGATGGTCCCCACTGGTGCAATGGCATAAATGTTTAAAAAATTTAAACTAGCAACTAGAAAAAAAAAAGAGACATGGCGCCCCAGGTAGTAGGGCAAAAGTAGAGAGCATCTAGGTGCATGTGGCTGGCAATCCAGATGTTGGAGACAAAGTAAAAGTGTGATGGTGAGAAAGTATCTGAGGATCTGTAGTGACAGCACTTAGAAAAGGCAGTAGACAGTTGGGATGGGATGAATCAGCTGGAAGGTGGGTCTCAGCCATTTAGCAGAATGTCTCACAGCCTTTGAGACAGGAAATGAGGTGAATGTAGTAACAAAGAAAGTTGGAGCCAAGAACAGGCCTGCCTACAGAGGCGGTCTGGAAGAGGAATCAAAGAAAGTCATCAAGGCAAAAGTGCATTTCTAAGAACTGGAACATACAGGGCAGAGGAAGCCCGAGGCTCCCAAAGAAGATGGGCGTCTGTATTTCAGAAGGACCTAAATGCCAGCAGGCATGGAGAGATCAGGGGAAGTTGAGCTCATGTGCAGAAACAGAGGCAGAACTATGTCCCTCAAGGCAGGAATCTGATGGGGAAGGATTTGGGAGCAGGAACTGGGCTGGGTCTGATTTAGACCTGATGAAATCAGTGTTCTGCTTTTACCAAATTGAGCATAGATGGGTTGAAGGCAGGTAGACAACTTGATTATTTGGGTCTCAATAAGAGAGTGGTGGAAATTAAGATGCATTAGATGTTATTTTATATTCATTATTTCTCTTAGCCTCTTTGGAGCCCACAGGAGGTAAATGTTTCCCTCATTTTCTGGATTAGTCTCAGTAAGACTAAATTACTTAACAGCCAGACAAATAATAGAAAACAGGGCAGACGGGGCTCTAAGCTTCATCTTTAACATTTGTCCACTGTGCTGTGTTGGCACTGACTTGGTTCGAGTGTTTCCTTTAGGGTTCTTTTTTGCTCGGAACAACTGGGTCAGATTAGGCAGCATTCTGCATGAAGCTAATGGAGTGTCGAGGCCTCCTGACTGAGTCAGAAAGCCTTTGTCAGCAAGTTCTACAGAACCCTGACTAAATGAAAACTACCAAGGCAAGCTCATCCTTTGAGAAATGTCAAAAGTTATAGGGCACTGATCATCTTAACATATAAAAGGGGTGTTTCTCTGTGCTAAAGAGCACTGTGGGGACGGATTGCTTGGTAGTCAACTAAGGAGGTCCACCAAGACCTCACTCAGCAAAGAGTCACATGCAGAGGGAGGAGGGACTTTGTAAAAGTGAACCAACAGCACGGTTTTATTAATAGGTGTATATGTAGGTAGGTACACATACACACATGTACACACACAAACACATATTGCCAGAATTGATGGTGGCTTGGCTACTAGCTTTTATGCTTAGAATTTTACAAAAGGGATTTATTATAGAAATATTCTACTTCGTGGAAGCAGGGACTAAGTAGAGTTATTCCATTTTTACAACTCTTTTCAAAAGCTACGCAATGTAATCCTGAGTTGGACTCTCTTGACCTTACAGTAAAAGTGCAGTAATGGGTAGGCAAGCAAAAGGTTTTAGATCCAGGCAGTGAAGTTGCAGAGTGTGTTTGTGATTCACTTTGAGTAGTATTATTCTCATCTCTGATGTTGTTGTTTAAATCAGTCATTAATATCATTTGCTTTACATACAGTGTGTGATCATCAAAGCATTATTTTCAAGTGTCAATCTATTTAGTCTTTGTACATATTTTCCCCATGTGGAATCTTAATTAATTTACTATACATAGCTCAAATGTCTCTATTTTCTTTCTCACCTGAATGACAGCAGGACCTTGACACCTCTGTGTGTTATTTCTGAGAATCCCTGGGTACTCAGACCTTCACAATGCCCTGTGACCATGTCTCATTGCCTCCTTCCTGTTCCTGATGATCACACTTTTTGCCTTTCACTGGTCACAAGGCACTGGTCTGTTACTGTTCTGATCCTGGGCCATGAATAGGGTCTCCTGCAAATCTCTTAGCAGCTGCTCCTTTTGGGACTCACAAACCCTCACCTACCACTCTGAGCTCCCATGTAGCTCAGGCAGAAAAAGCCACCTGCTACAGACCAGAAGAACAGTCTCTAGCTCAGCCATGGTTGGGATTGAGTACCTTTTCCTTCACAGGTGCTTTGATGGGCTCAAAAAAGACTTGAGTCCACACTGAAATATGAGTCTTTAACTCACTTGACCAAACGCCAATCATGCCACACATAATGTGGGCATACTTGCAACGACTTGCTGTGCAAATTTGGGTGGTCCCAAACAAAAACCACATTCTCCAAAACGCTGTACTTCTTCACTAGAAACTGTAAAGGATTTCAGTTTTCCTCTGAAAGGACTTCAAAATTTTATCTTGGGCACACTATGTCAAGGATAAATCCATGGGAAGGTGAAAATGGGCTTTATGCTTCGCTGGGAATTTGTATACATTGTCATCTTACTGTTGAATAGAAGACCAAATTCTAGGTCCACAACTGGTTTCAGTGAGATTCTTTCTTTCCAAGCTACAGAGTTTGGAGCATCTTCTTCCCAGAACTATTATAATACTTGGGTTTCTATTTAGTTTTGTTTTTGTAGATGTCTGAACCTATGGATATAATTGGATCATAAAAAGTATACTTTCCCCAAAAAAGCTGCTTTAGTTGCTGAATCCTCAAAATGAGAATATGAGGCTCTAAAGAAAATGTTTAATTATCAGTCAGTATGAGAAAACACAATAAAAATAATGGCGTATGAGGAAATAACAGACCTCCTACTAAATCTTTTAGCAATGGTCCTTATCCTATGCCCCTTTGCTTCAGGAAGCCCCAACACCTCTTGCTGTCATTCTTTAAATTCTGAAGGTATTTCCTGATGCTTCCTACCTTCCTCTTATTAACCACCACTGTCTAACACACCCATTTCTCCTAGGATTTTATTTCCTGTTTTTGGAAAACAGTGCATCACCTATGATGGGTGAGCTTAACCGTAAATGGGATTTCCCTGGTGGCTCAGATGGTAAAGAATACGTCTGCAATGAGGGACACTTGGGTTTGATCCCTAGGTTGGAAAGATCGCTGGAAAAGAGAATGGCTTCCCACTCCAATATTCTTGCCTGGAGAATTCCATGGACAGAGAAGCTGGCAGGCTACAGTCCATGGGGTCACAAAGAGTTGGACACAACTGAGCAACTAACACTTTCACTTTTTCACTAACCATAAGTGAATCATTTATCTTCTAAGTAACTTCCAATTGGCAACTCCCTTTTCATTCTATAACCTCTCACTTTTGCTTTATAAGAGCAGTCACCTTGTGTCATTTATTATACAGGACTCCACAAAATCCTCTATTTTGATGTAAATCATATCTGATAGGGACCACAATGAAACAGACATCAAAAGCTATAAGACGGCAGATGTTAGGGGTTTATGCGTAACGGGCAGAAATGGATTTCTTATAATGATACATGCAAAAATTAACCTTGGTTTTTTTTGACAGCTGAAATTAATGTTGATCATGCGCCTCCATTCTATTCAATTAGCAGCTCATTGCGTTCAGAGTTTCCTTGGTCCAGTTTGGATTTAAGTGTGTGATTCCCTCCTTTCTCCTGAAGCCATGTCAGGAGACTTGTCAAGAGTCTTCATCCTCAGCCCAGGCTGGTGTCAGTTACCAGAGTTGCACTGTTTTTCTTTTTGTTTGTTTTGTCACCAACATCAATCACAACAGACATCCATCCAAAATGTCCATTCTTTACATACCTAAGTCACTGGCTCACACTAGTCACTCAGCATCCTCCTTTTCCTGACCACAGGCCCTTCAGATCTACTGGCTTTTTCTCACTAACTCTAAGCTCTGCTCAAGGAAAGTTCTATAGGCAGTGAAATGATTGATAGGGTGCTCTGTCAAGGTTGCTTGTCTAGACACATCACAGCCGTTTCCTGCTATTTCATACCATGTGAGACTGTAAGTCTTGCCGTCTCCCAGAGAGGGAGGCGCTAGTTCTGTTGGCTTAAAGATCCCCACAAACTAGCTTGAGGAACACGAAAGACAAAGCTCCTTTTCAAAGGCTCACATCAACATCTAAATTTCTTAATCCTGTTCATAACTCTTTATATTTATATATTTACTTTTATTGAAATATAGTTGATATACAATGTGTTAATTTCTACTGCACAGCAAAGTGATTCAGTTACACACACACCCGCTGAAACATATATATATATATATTCTTTAAAAATTCCATTCCATTATGGGTACAGGATATTGAATATAGGTCCTTATGCTATACAGTAGGACTTGTTTATCTGTTCTGTATATGATGGTTAACATCTGCTAAAGCCAAACTCCCAATCCATCCCTTTCCCACCCTCTTTCTCACTGGCAACCACAGTGTCTTCTTTTCTTTAATACCTGTCTCCTGTCACTATTCATATTTGTTAATTTTAAAAAGATTGTAAGAAAATTTGATTCTAACCAATCAAAGATTTTTCTATGACTATGGCTTATGATATAAGCTTTACATTTTGAGTTCTACTAAGTAGTGGCTTTTGATATTTAAAACCATGATTTTGAGGTTTAAAAAGATTACTGTTAAATTATCCATGCTGTGAGTTTTAAAAGTCCATTTCAAAACTCAAAACACTTCATTTCTGTTTACATAATCTTCCCCTGAGGGAAAAAGTGCCTGATGGCTAGTTTTCATGGCAAGGAGGGGTTTCACGTTAAAAAGGATCACAGAGGGGAGAAAAACAGCATAGTTTTTCTTGTTTCAAAACACACCCCACAACACAATGGCAGGGCAGTTGCAGTAATAACAGAAAATGAGGACTACATAATAGTGACTTAATGTTTCCAGATTAAAGACATTGCACAAAATCAACATCTATGGCCATTGTCATTTCCTACAGAAAAACACCTTTTGTTATAAAACCACGAAAAGGTCATAACTAAAAATAAAGGACAGTTCTTTCTTTATGGAACATTTTGGGAGGAAAAAGATGCCATATTTTCCTGTTTATATCATTCATCCATATCCAGAGGGATAGAATACAACTTTATTATGGGATGACACAGATCCATGAAGGAATCACTGCTTCTACTCAAGTCAAGTGAAACTTAAATGCTATCATATTACTAAGTAGCGTTGTTTTGAATTAGACTTCCTAGAATTTATGCTCTCAAGAATTGAGTGGGTTTCATGGTAGGTCAGACGGTAAAGAATCTGCCTGCAATGAAGAAGACCCTAGTTCAATCCCTGGGTCAGGAAGATCCCCTAGAGAAGGGAATGGCAACCCATTGTAGTATCTTGCCTGGAGAATTCCATGGACAGAGGAACCTAGTAGCCCATGGGGTCACAAAGAGTTGAATATGACTGAGCAACTAACACGCACGCACAGTAAAAAAGAACATAAGCTTAAGACTATGAAATACACACATATTCAAACACAAACATTTATCTAAATTTCTGAGTCTCAGTTTACTTATTTGAGAACTGAAAAGGATACTAACTATACATGTGATTGATGTTTATCTTTAAAAATAAGGTAAAGTATGAAAAACACCCACCACATGGTAGTATTCAGTTATTATTAATTTATATACATTTCACTGTAAATTATAAAACTATGGAGGGAACATATATGCCATTTTATATTGGGTTGGTCAAGAAGTTTGTTCGGATTTTTCATAACATCTTATGGAAAAACTTGAACAAACTTCTTGGCCAACCCGATGTAACAACTGGGTATTTTTACCATGCTCTATACTCCTGTTTCTCAAAACATTCAGATTTAGATCACTGGATCAAATATGTCTTCTTTTTCAGGCAGGCAAGAGATAGTTGCTGATGTTGGATAGAATAAAATGGCTAGAGGAACTAGAAAGATGTATGGTTTTCTTAGGCTAAGTTCTGCTGTAATAGAATATGACACCACAATCTCTTATTTTTGCTCATGCTACATACATACACATCACAAGTTTGCTTCAGCTCTGTTCCTTATCCATCTTCTCTCTGGGACCAAAGAAGCATCCACTATCTGGGGAATCCTGATCTCTTGGCTGACGGGGAAATGCAGAGGGCAGAGCCACATGATAGCTCCTAAGGCTTCTGCTTGGAAGTGGCTTATGTCCCAATTCATTGGCCACAGCGAGTTAGTAGCCAAGCCTGATGCCACTGGGTTGAGAAGAAAAAGAATCCTGCAATGGAGAGAGGTAACAAATACGGTGAACGGTAACACAATCTGACAAAGTGGGCAAAAGTAGATGAGTGTCAAGAGGGTAAGGTATTAATATAAACTATAGAGAATGGTGGGCAGTATTGGCAGCTGTCTACTCAGCTCCAATTATTTGCTGCCATGCATGATTATAGACCCAGTGGTGCCAGATAGAGGTTTTCAGAAGAAGCTGAGGACTGGGGACTGCGTCTATTCATAATTCTCTGAGTCAAACCCAGCTTCTGGATGGCCCTTTGGAACACTAATACCAGGTATAACATAAGAATATGCCAGGACTGGAAAGAATATACACTCACTGTTGCTAAACACCACATTTTTAAGACAGGTTGGGATCTGGTCTTTTATATAAAAGATTTATATTTCCTAATATCATCAATATATTTAAGTATTTTAAAAACACCATGCCAGACTTATAAAATATGATATGGGCAAAATCTGACTCACTGACCACAGTGTCTGAATATGACGATGCTACAGTTTGGAATCTCTCCACTGTCCTGAACTGGCAGCTTCTGAAAGGGGGTATTCATACACACCGTCAGATTGCTACATGATGGATGAGTAGGCTGTTTTCTTGTTCTATTGTCTGGGAATGCCAACTTCTAAGGACCTCATTTTTGTGTGACAGACAAGTCTAGAATGTTTAGATAGAACGTAAAGGATTTTTTTCCACCACACAAAACATTTACAATGATAGAATGAATAAAAGTGAACAGTGATCAACTGGTATTTTACATTCTTTCTAAATTTGAATTTGTAAATGTTCATAAAGTCATAATGCAATGGAAATGTAAAAGTTTGAAATTATAAAGATGGCTGGCATCATTATTAATGCAGTTTTATATTTAATGTACCAGAGAAACCATGGCAAAAAAAGTGTGTTAACTGGATGTAAAGCTTGGGCTATCAAACAATTGAAGTTAAACAAAGGCTAGTAGCCGTAATAAGAAATCACTCACAGTAAATTAAAATCAGCTAATTGAATTTCATTTTTCCTTTTATATCTCAAACGATCTTGCATTTTGTGTTTTGAGCATATGGAGATAAAGACCTTCCGTCCTCCATATCTGTCTCTTAGATATCCTAGTCCTTGCTGTGGTCTAAAATTAGAGCCACAAAGGCCACATTTGATGTATGAACATTTGGGTAAAGGGGAGACACTGCATTCTATCTATCCTTGTATCTTCATCACCTGGCAAAGTGTATGACACAAAATAGATGCTCAATATCTTATTAGATGAATTCGTATTCAGGATAATATCGATGTTTTTTATCAAAACAACTGCCTCCCCCATTTAATATGCTAAATATTTAACAACATAGATCCTGGAGAACAAGAGTGCAAGTTTAATGTCTTTTACTATTATTGTATTTGGATCTCCTGGCCTGAATGAATGACTGGGTTACTTAAAGATTTTAGCTACATCCTTTAGAGAAGTATTTTAGCTCAGTCTATCTGTCATCTATCATTTTATTTGTCTGCCTGTCTTCCTATCTGTATCCTTATGTGTAATAGGCATAATAAAAGTACCAGATGCCTGTACAAAGTTTTTTTCCCATATCCCATCATCTTTTCCAAATCGTACTGTAATTCTTTGAAATGGATGCTAACAATTATAATTTTATAGTTACATATAAGGATATGAAAGTTCAAAGGAACAAAGCCACTTGCTGAGATGAACATATCTTATAACTGAAAACACAAGTCAACAAATCCTTAATTCTATTTCCATTATACGTTGCATTCAGTTTAGCTCTACTTGCTGCTTCAGCTGTTTTGTCACCAAGTCATATCTGACTCTTTGCGACTCCGTGGACTGTTACCCACTAGGGTCTTCTGTCCATGGGATTTCCCAGACAAGAGTATTAGAGTAGGTTGCCATTTCCTTCTCCAGGGGATCTTCTCAAGCCAGGGATCGAACCCACATCTCCTTCTTGGCAGGTGGATTCTTTACCACTGAGCCACCAGGGAAGCCTTAATTCTACCTGCTGAATCACTAATATATGATATGATTTTTATAAACACACACTCTTTAACCAGTAACTAAATAAATGTGAAGCATTGCTTATCCTCATGAGCCTATAAAATTCAAGGGGATATATCCTTCCAAGAAGGATATGAGAAAATAGAGTATTTGTATGTATCAGGTTTTCTTTTTTTTTTTTTTTCTATATAGATCCTATTGATTTCAGGAGTCTTGGATCATTTTTGGCATTCTAGCTACTTGCATCAGAGGCATAGTCAAATGTCCTTTTAACTTCTAATATCAGTTCAGGAGAACAACTTCATACTGAAATAGAAAACGAATGTCTACATCTTCCTCACACACAGTCCCTCTCAGTGGCTGTAGAATCTGATTACTTGAGGGTATCATGCCTACACCACCACTATAATAATTTTCAATATCAACTCATGCTTCAATCTCTGTTCTTTCAAGAAATATTAAAATCATTTGGATCCATGATTTTTAATTTTTTTTCATATTTTCTATCTCTTTTTATTTAAAATCTTCCAGTTTCCTAAATTCAGCTGTATCTAGTAAGATGTTCACATCACACCTTAACTTTCTTATTTCAGGAACTGTAATATAATTTCCACAAAATATATTTTTTAAATCAGCCTTTCCATGTTCATATTGTCTTGATTTTTTCTATATTTTCAGTTCTGTATTCTATTTATAGTACATTTAAATCTACTTATTTTATAGGCTTGATTTTATTGCTAAAAAATAAAACCAAATGATCATCTCAATCGATGCAGAAAAACATTTCAAAAAATATTTCAACACCCACCCAGAATATAAATCAACTACCGTTAGAATAAACTTTTCTCAAACTTTAGGCATCTTAAAAAAATTTTTATTGAAGTATAATTGATTTAGAATGTTGTATTAGTTTATGGTATACAGCAAAGTGATTTAGGTATGTGTGTGTATTTTTTCTCATATTCTTTTCCATTATAGCTTATTACAGGATATTGAATATAGCTCCATGTGCTATACAGTGGGACCTGGTTGTCTATCTATTTTATATATAGTAATGTTTGTCTGCTAATCCCAAACTCCTCATTTTCCTGCCCCACCCTGTTTCTGCCTTGATAACCTTGTTTTCTATGTCTGTAAGTCCATTTCTGTTTCATAAATTTCATTCATGTCATATTTTTGTTTGTGGTGTTAATATTATTATTCTTAGAGTTTTATAGATAAACTAGCATATAATGTAGAAATAATTTTGTTGTTTTGGAAACCAGGATTCTTGGAGAAATAAACAAGATAGATTTAAGTAAAAAAATGGTAGTACTAAGTTTAAATTGTAAGTTGTCTATATGAACTCATGGTGTTTTTATCTTTTTTAAAAATATTAGACTTCATCCACTAAAAAGCAAACTCTAAAAATAAGGACTAATCCAGCAATGATAAGCTTCTTGCCTAATATTTATAATCTCTAAGATAATTTCCTACTAAAACAAACCAACATTCCTTGGAGAATGCTGATTTCACTCAGATCTAGAGTGGGGCATGTGAGAGTCATGTCAGAAAGTAAGGAAACTTAAAGCTACTAAGGACATAATAGAAAGACACTGGACCCAACTGATGTGTCTTTGGCTCCCACTAGCCCAAGATAGAACAGTCTAAACAAGAAAAAGGAATCATAATCTCCACAAATTCAAGCATGTTTAAATATGAGTTTATAATAATACTTAAAATCTCATTCATTAGCATTTAAGATAAGTAACTCAATTGCTTTGGAAACTGGAAGACAGAGATAAGACTCAAACACTTATCCCATTTTTCTGTATTAATTATACCTTTGGTTACCTTCCGTGACCAAGTGATTGATGAGGGTATTTAAAAAATATTCCAGATAATAAATTAAAAATGAATGATAGAAATAAAATCACACCTTTTGAAATCTCTGTGAAATGAAGGATCTCATCATTGATTATAAATTTTTATATAACAAAAAGAGATGACCGAATATCTCATATCTCCTGATTAAAGCAAACTACAGTGCCTAAGAAGTAGTAGTACAAAAAACTGGAAACTGACACCAGTCAGTCTCTGAATCTCATGATCTAATCATCTATTTACAGAAAATATAGGTGACAAAGAAGCATGAAAAAACAGCACCATGCCCAACTATGGAAAATTCTAAGAAAAAATGACCCAGTTAAAAAAAAAAAATATATATATATATATATAAAGCAATAAAAAGAGGGTTCTAGGTGTATAAATTAAAATTTATAGTTTAAAATCTGTAGATCAAAAGAGATAAGATATAAACATACTAAATGCAGTGACTGGACTTTATTGTATCTCAATTCAAAGGACTTAAAAATCTGAAAAGCTTGTATCTTGATGGGATATATAAGAAATACTGATAATTTGTGTAAGCATCATAATAATGTTGTAGTTTTTAAAGAAAATATTTTAGAAATAAGCATGGAAATATGTGACTATGGAATATGTTAAATATTGAAGTAGGAAGCAATAATCAATGTGAAATAGCATATCTATATGTTCATTTCTAAATAAAATATTGCCAATAGCAATCTGTATTTGGATTATGAAATCTTGTCTAAATCTTACCGTGTTATCAGAAACCTTTGAAATAATCTTCTAATCAAAATACAATTAAATTGAGAACACCACACTTACGGCTAAATTTGGGGTTTAAGCTTTCTTTTTCAAATTGCAGAAATGTTCATCAGCAAGCTGTTGGCTAATGTGACCTTAGCTTTTCAGAAGACATTCCAAAAATAAAACACACTTTCAGTGAGTCATGAAAAAAAAAAAAAAGTATCTTCCAGGGATGTTCCATGGGATTTAACCCTTCCCTTCAATTCAGTCAGGTGCCACTATATCTATTTCTATATATTCCTTTTTAATGCTGTGTGTTACACAAACATACACAGTGAAAACGTACATATGTTAATTGATCTAGCAAATCACCTATTTTTCTCAGCTAGCAAGATTTTAGACAGGGAGAATTTACCATATTTCAGTGTTACCTATTACTCCAAAGTTGTTGATTTTCAAACTTAAACTAGAGTTATTAGAAAAATTTTAATTCTGTTTCAACTGAATCTTTATCAAATACAGCATCTTTCCAGTAAAACTTAATAAGGACTTGTATTTGAAACTGTGTGAATTGGCCCTTAATTATAACATTAGAATTAAGATGTTAATGTTCTTTCATGTACTCTGTATTTCTTTTAAGAAGTCCTTCTCCACTCCTGGGCCAAGGACATTATCTCTTTCTAATTATACTTTTACCTCTTACATTTGGGTTTTAAAATCCATACAGAGACCATTTCTGAATATGCAATAAACAAGACTTGTTTGTTTCCTCCAGCAATGGTATAAAAAGACAAATCTAAAAAACAAGCAAAAAACAACTGACAAACAAAAAAAATCAAAAGTAAAACAAACTCACAGATACAGAGAACAGATAAGTGGTTACCAGAGGGGAAGGGGGTCGGGAGGGACGAGCAAATGGGTGAAGATCAACTGAATGGTGATGGATGGCAACTAGAATTGTGGTGGTGATCACTTTGTATAGTTTATAGGTGTTGAACTATAATGCTGTACACCTGACATATATACATATATGTTTTTATAAACCTGAAAGGAACCATTCAAACAAAGGTTGTTAGTACAAGGGGAGGAGTGTGGTAAGTCAGGATGACAAATTCAGGTAGACCATTTTTTGTCTATTTATTTGTTTTTTCTTGAACTTGAGGATGTTGATTGAAAATAGCAAACAATTTGGGTTAGTGAGTAGGTTGAAGTCATGGTTTAGTATTTAGTCTCTAACCCACATATTCCTATTTAAAAAGCAGGGTTACAAAAATTAGGGTTTTCACTCCATCTGTTTTAAACTGGTACTTGCATAGTCAGGGTGTTCCTTTTAATATCATAAAATGCTTCTTGCTAAAACATGATGAAATCTTTATTCCTCAGAAAATAGAGATATTTTGTGGTATATTAGAAAATAATAGACTACAACTCAGTTCACTTAAAAATAATCTTCTTGCAAGTATCCTTGGTTATTTAGCATTTTGATATATCAACCTTTTAGAATGCACTCAGGTTTAAATATCTCATTCATCAAGAAAAGATAGAAATCTCTATCACTTACACATTTAATTGTAGGCACTGAAAATAAACTATGTAACTTTACCATGTTTCATGCAGACTTACTACATTTTCTTAAAGTTAAGTGAGGATAGATATTAACATTACAAGGGTTTTTACTATAAGTTTTTTTGAAATAGCAAGCTCACACTAATGCACTGGATAAAAGAATGTCTAGAACTGAAAGAGATTATGATGATTCAGTCCTGCATTCACATTGACAATGTAGAAACTGAGGTGCAGAACAGTTAGGTATCTTCTCTGAGATCTATAGCAAGTCTGTTTCCAATTTGGCAGAAGAACTTGTGTCTCCTGATGTACCTTCTTTTCAGTGAGAGTGATGTTATCACTGAATTTGAAGACAGGTGGGAGATAATAGACCTTTTTTAATCATTTTTTAAGAATTTTGAATATTTTTATTTATTCTGAACATTTGGGGAAGGGAATGTTCAGGTTAATTGAGTGTTACCAGCTATTATATATATTATATGTTTATTATATATAATAAATTTGCAAATAATTAGAACATAAAATACTCTTGATGTAAAATTATATTTTATTTTATCTTTTAAAATGATTTAGAAAAGACTTAGGTAATTGTAATCCTTTTAAAACATCATTATAAATATAATTTTTAAATATTGAAATTTACCCTATATAAAGCTAGCAGATAATTAGATTGAACCTTAGCAAGTGTGTGACATTCCCTACAAGTCTTATACAAGAGAAAGCCATGAACATACTAGTTGAACAGTATGGAAAGGAATACACTAAAATACGAAATTCGACCTTCAAACAATCTCAGTTCTTTAATCCCTACTCTTTAGAAGTAACTATATTTTCTTAGGTGTCCTTCTAGATAAATTTTTAAAACAAGCAATATATTTTTAGAGTAGTTTTAGGTTCACAGCAAAATTGTGGTGATAGTACATAGATTTTTCCTATACCTCCTGCCCCTACACATGCATAGCCTTCCCCATTATCAACATCCTCTACCAGAGTGGTAATTTGTTACAAGTGTAGAGTCTACACTGACATGTCATACTCACCCGAAGACCATAGTTTACATTAGAGGTCACCCTTGGTGTTACATTCTATGAGTTTGTACCAATGTGTAATGCCATTTATCTACCATTATAGTATCATCAGACGTAGTCCACTGCTCTAAAAATCCTCCATGCTCCAGCTGTTCATAATTTCCCCAACCCCCCACCCCCCACCAACTTCTGGCAACTATTAATCTTTTGTGTCTATATAGTTTTTCTTTCCCAGAGCCAATTTCTTTTCTGTATTTAAAATTTTATGACATTCTGACTATTGAAATTGGGTTTCTATATGGTATGCCAGAAACATATCCACTGGGCAAAATGAAGTTATCCACCTACCTAGTTAATATGATTTTATACAGAGTAACTGAAAATATATCCATAAGCAGAATCACAGGCATTTGAAATTAAAGGATACATATAAATTGGAGAAAAACATGTTTTATTCTAAACTCTCTATATATTAAGTAAAAATAGACTGACATTTTTTAATATAAATCAAACATATGTAATTTAAACATCTAAATGAGTGTTGTTCCAGATAAAGTCAGTACCATAGTTCCTGTTATACTACAACATTCAAAAGGAGTCTCACAATGCTTTTTTGAAAGTTCTTCCAGAGACACTTTATGAGCAATCAGTGAAAAAGGGAGTCTCATTATGTTCTAGTCACATCACTTCTTTGATGAAAAATTCATAAGATCAGCTTGTTCATATCATGTTCCCCACAGTGGGCTTTAAATGACTTCTGGCTGTTTCCGAGACCATGCCTACTCTCAATAGATAAAAATATCCATTACTGAGTATATTAAAGTTAAATTTTCACAAGTTCTGAAGGTAATGGCTAAGAGTTGTAAGAAACATGTTTGAACAATGGTCGAGTCACTGAGTCAGTGCACTGCTTGCCAAGTAGTTGATTTTGAGGTGGAAACGTTACTTAGAAGTATACTACCTGTAATGTTTCATTTAACAAGTCACAATTACTTCTCAGGAACAGAGCAGATTTTGTTAAATGTGACACAGAATTTTAAGATCAGGTATCAGTGTCAAGAGGTTATAGAGCTTCTTTTATATGTCAGTTAAAGAATTTCATTCTTTAAAGATCATCTTTAAAACTGTTGTCCTTTTCAGGTACTACTGAATTCATTCTCCATGAACAGCTATTATCTCACTCATCTATTCATTTAGATGCTAGGAATATAGCTAAAACAGGCACTTACCTCCTAGTGGAAGAAGCTGGCAATAAACACCCAAGTATAAAATACAAGGTCAGGTAGCAAGAATGTCTATGAGGAAAAATTAAGATAAGAGTCTACTGCGGGACACCATTTTAGACAATGTGATCAGAAAGTTTGCTTTGAGTGGTTGAGAAATGATCACCTATCTGAATGCGCACAGTTGGAATTACTGGAGGTAATTTTTTTCCCACAGCTTTCCTACTGGAGGTAACAATTGCAAACAAAGGTCCTGAAGACCTTAAGAACAACCAGGTGCCAGTGAGGCTGATGAGGAGAGAGCAGGGGCTGGTAGTAAGAGCTCCTTTCAGAATTCTGTATAGGAAAACAATTAATGCCCTGGACCCATGTATTAGCTCCATCAGTTATTATCTGTGTGCAGTTTGCTTCACCTCTGCAGGTCTTGAATTCCTAGCTGTCCCAAATGAAAATAAGCACAACACCATCTAATGGATGTGGCAAGTAAAGAAGAGAACACAGCATTGGACAACATAGATCACTGATGATGTATCTAATGAAGGAAGAGAGAGTAGAGACATGAGGTTGGGTCTTTCTAAAGCAAAAAGAGTTAAATATCTGTTCACCTATTGAAAAGGGAATGCATAAAAAAATTAACTTTCCGGCTTGAGCTAATGACTAGGGGTTTCCTTAGCTATTTCTTTCAACACCTTTTGCAAATAGCTATCATTTACTTGCTTTTAGATTTAGCTCCCTAGTGCACCTTCCAAGGTGCATATCAGCAACCTCAGAAATGCAGATGATACCACTTTAATGGAAGAAAATGAAGAGGAACTAAAGAGCCTCTTGATGAAGGGGAAAGAGGAGAGTGAAAAAGCTGTTTTGAAACTCAACATGAGAATATATATATATATATATATATATATATATATGATGATGATGACTTCCAGTCCCATCACTTGATGGCAAATAGATGGGTAAAAAGTGGAAGCAGAGACAGATTTTATTTTCTTGGGCTCCAAAATCACTGTGGACAATGACTGCACCCATGAAATTAAAAGATACTTACTCCTTGGAAGAAAAGCTGTGACAAAACTAGACAGCATATTAAAAAGCAGAGACATCACTTTGCTGACCAAGTCCATATAGTCAAAGCTATGGTTTTTCCAGTCGTTATGTATGGATGTAAGAGTTGGATCATAAAGAAGGCTGAGCACCAAAGAATTGTTGCTTTTGAACCGTGGTGCTGGAGAAGACTCTTGAGAGTCCCTTGGATTGCAGGAGATCAAACCAGTCAATCCTAAAGGAAATCAATCCTGAATATTCATTGGAAGGGCTGTTGCTGAAGCTGAAGCTCCAAGACTTTGGCCACCTGATGTGAAGAGTTGGCTCATTGGAAAAGGCTCTGATGATGGAGAAGACTGAAGGCAAAAGCAGAAGGGAACAAAAGAGGATGAGATGGTTAGATAGCATCACTGACTCAATGGACATAAATTTAAGCAAACTGTGGGAGATAGTGGAGAACAGAGGAGCCTGGGTTCCACAGTCCATAGGGTCGCAAAGAGTCAGACATGACTTAGTGACTGAACAACCTTTAGTGCAAGATGTTTATAAAAACAAATTTAAAGAATTTTTATGCCTTTTTTTCAGAAACACATTAAGTATTTTGTTTGTTAAAAGAAAACTTTCTAGAGCACAGAAACATAAATATAATAAAAAAACAATTATCATAGTTGTAATCAGAAAATACCTTTCCATATGATGAGTAAATCATGTAAATATTAGTAAATTTAGCCACTTGCAGTGATTTAATATTGTAGTAAAGATTTGATCATATTTCATGACTTTTTTTTACATTGGACTTCTTAGTTTATCTCAATTTTATATGACTGTATGGTTCAAAGTTGGAGAAGGCAATGGCACCCCACTCCAGTATTCTTGCCTGGAAAATCCCATGGATGGAGAAGCCTGGAAGGCTGCAGTCCATGGGGTCACTGAGGGACTGAGCGACTTCACTTTCACTTTTCACTTTCCTGCATTGGAGAAGGAAATGGCAACCCACTCCAGTGTTCTTGCCTGGAGAATCCCAGGGACGGGGGAGCCTGGTGGGCTGCCGTCTATGGGGTCCCACAGAGTTGGACAGGACTGAAGTGACTTAGCAGCAGCATGGTTCAAAGTGGATCTAATTTTAATTTTTCTTTCAAAGACACAATATAGCTCATTCCTAAGTTGAAGATCAGTCTCTTTCAAACACTAAATGTATAAAAATCGGTTATATATGTTTTTGGACTTCGATTCTGTTTCTTTCAACTGTCATTTCCTGAGCCAGTATGACATTATTCAATGATTTGATATTAAATATAAACATATGTGATATATAAGGTTATAAGGTTTAAATATATTGTAGGAAATTTTAATTATTTAATTAATTTATTTAATTAAATTATAGATTATTTCTTCTTAACATAATTTTCTTGTTTAATTGTTGCCTATTGTATTTCCAGATGAAGTTTATATTATTTTATCAACCTAAAAAAGTATTTTGAAGGGCTTCCCTGATAGCTCAGTTAGTAAAGAATCTGCCTGCAATGCAGGAGACCCAAGTTCAATTCCTGGGTCAGGAAGATCTGCTGGAGAAGGGATAGGCTACCCACTCCAGTATTCTTGAGTTTCACTTGTGGCTCAGCTGGTAAAGAATCTGCCTGCAATATGGGAGATCTGGGTTCAGTCCCTGGGTTGGGAAGATCCCCGGAAAAAGGGACAGTTAAACCTGAAAAAGTATTTTGAGAGCTTTTTATGGAATTGTGTTAAATTTCTACATGAATTTGGAAAATGTGGCATTTTTACATGATAAATCTTTTTATCTGGGATTTTCACATCTTTCTCTGTAAGTGTGTGTATGTGTGTATATATTTTACCAAAACTCAAAAGAAAGTATTTACTCCTCACATTTTTTCCTCCACTACACCATCATTAGCTGTTATGGGAAAATGTAATTAAAACACAAAGATTTGTTACTATGCTAATATCAAAAATGTAATTAAAAAAACAAAAAGTAACTGTATGAAATGTTGGCAAGGGTGCTGAGAAACTGGATCACTCATAAATTGCTGGTGTGAGTGCAAAATCGTACACCCACTCTGGAAAGATGTTTTCTAGTTAATTTTAAAAACTAACATGAAACTACCCTGCTGCTGCTGCTGCTGCTAAGTCGCTTCAGTCATGTCCGACTCTGTGCGACCCCATAGACGGCAGCCAACCAGGCTCCCCTGTCCCTGGGATTCTCCAGGCAAGAACACTGGAGTGGGTTGCCATCTCCTTCTCCAATGCATGAAAGTGAAAAGTGAAAGTGAAGTCACTCAATCATGTCTGACTCTTAGCAACCCCATGGACTGCAGCCTACCAGATTCCTCCATCCATGGGATTTTCCAGGCAAGAGTGCTGGAGTGGCGTGCCATTGCCTTCTCCGTGAAACTATCCTATGACCTAGTAATTGCATTCCTGGGCTTTTTTCCCAGAGAAAACAAATAAAAACTTGTGTTTACACAAAAACCTGTACAGGAATTCCATAGAAGTTTTATTTATTATAGCTGAAAACTGGAAATACCTCATTTGTTTGTCAGCAGATGAGTGATTAACACATTGAGGTTCACCTATAACACACAACATTACTATGCAGAGAAGAGAATGAACCATTCACTGATACATGCATCCACTTGGATGAAACTCCAGAGAATTATGTTGAGTGAAAAAACTCAATCCCAAAAGTTTACATGTCTCGTGAATCCATTTATATAATATTCTTGAAAAGACAAAAATATAGTAATAGAGAACAGATTAGCTTTTGCTGGGGATTAAGGATGTGATATAAACTGTGGAAAATTCTGAAAGAGATGGGAATATCAGACCACCTGACCTGCCTCTTGAGAAACCTATGTGCAGGTCAGGAAGCAACAGTTAGAACTGGACATGGAAAAACAGACTGGTTCCAAATAGGAAAAGGAGTTCATCAAGGCTGTATGTTGTCACCCTGATTATTTAACTTATATGCAGAGTACATCATGAGAAACGCTGGACTGGAAAAAGCACAAGCTGGAATCAAGATTGCCAGGAGAAATATCAATAACCTCAGATATGCAGATGACACCACCCTTATGGCAGAAAGTGAAGAGGAACTAAAGAGCCTCTTGATGAAAGTGAAAGTGGAGAGTGAAAAAGTTGGTTTAAAGCTCAACATTCAGAAACTAAGATCATGGCATCTGGTCTCATCACTTTATGGGAAATAGATGGGGAAACAGTGGAAACAGTGTCAGACTTTATTTTTCGGGGCTCCAAAAGTCACTGAAGATGGTGACTGCAGCCATGAAATTAAAAGACGCTTACTCTTTGGAAGGAAAGTTATGACCAACCTAGATAGCATATTGAAAAGCAGAGACATTACTTTGCCAAAAAAGGTCCGTCTAGTCAAAGCTATGGTTTTTCCGGTAGTCATGTATGGATGTGAGAATTGGACTGTGAAGAAATCTGAGCGCCGAAGAATTGATGCTTTTGAACTGTGGTGTTGGAGAAGACACTTGAGAGTCCCTTGGACTGCAAGGAGATCCAACCAGTCCATTCTAAAGGAGATCAGCCCTGGGTGTTCTTTGGAAGGACTGATGCTAAAGCTGAAACTCCAGTACTTTGGCCACCTCATGTGAAGGGTTGACTCATTGGAAAAGACTCTGATGCTGGGAGGGGTTGGGGACAGGAGGAGAAGGGGACAACAGAGGATGAGATGGCTGGATGGCATCACTGACTCGATGGACATGAGTTTGAGTGAACTCCGGAAGTTGGTGATGGACAGGGAGGCCTGGTGTGCTGCGATACATGGGGTCGCAAAGAGTCGGACACGACTGAGCGACTGAACTGAACTTAAGGATGTGATATGGGCTTCCCTGTTGGGTCAGACGGTAAAGCGTCTGCCTACAATGTGGAGACCTGGGTTCAATCCCTGGGTTGGCAAGATCCCCTGGAAAAGTAAATGGCAACCCACTCAAGTGCGCTTGCCTGGAAAATCCCATGGACCAAGGAGCCTGGTAGGCTACAGTCCATGGGGTCGCAAAGCGTCAGCCACGACTGAGCAACAACACTATGGGTTGAGGTAAGTAAATGTGGCTAGAAAGGGCAGCATGAGAGAGTCTGTGATGATGGAAGTGTTCTGTGTCCCGCCCACTGACAATATTCTGGTTGTGATGATATACTGTAGTTAGGGAAAATTAGGTAAAGGCTACACAAGATCTCCCAGTAGGTTATACAACTGCTTTTGAAACTATGATTATCTCAAGAAATTATTTAAAAATAAGAGTAAATACACATGAAATTTTAAAATGTATTATTGGCATGAGTTTTGGTTGAAATTGTGTTAAATTAATAAAATTTGAAGTGATCTGACATTTTTACAATATAACTTTTTTCATGTAGGGACATGTCTTTCTCAGTCTGTGTGTGCCTTTCTCAGCAGTTTTTAAAGCGATTTTCTTATTCCTTAACATTTTCCCTCTACTTCTGTGCTTCTTACTTTAAAAGTTTCCAAGTAGTATATTGACCTAGATAAAACAGGTCTAAAAAAGCTTGATTTCCGCAAGTTAAGTCTTTTTTCTGTATTATCTTATCTAGTGTCAGAAATAAATCTTCTCTTTAAAGTTCTGATTGTATGTGTGTGAAGAATTTATATTTTTAGAGCAGTCTTAGGTTCACAGCAAAATTAAGAGGAAGGTACAGGATTTCCCCATATACTTGCTACTGCTCACCCCTGCCGTGTGTTGAGCATCCCAATTATCAACCTCACTCACATATTTTACCAAGGATGGACCTCTACTGACACATCACAGTCACCCAGACTCACTCCTGGTGTTGTACGTTCTCTGAATTTGAACAAATGTGTAATGACATATTTCCATCATTATATTATTACAGTGTTATTATTGTCATAAAATTCCTCTGTATTCTACATGGTCATCTTTTACCCCTCCCTCTTCCCTGGGAACCACTGATATTTGTATTGTCTCTGTAGTTTTGCCTTTCTAGAATGCCATACATTTAGAATCATATAGTATGTAACCTCTTGGATTGGCTTTTTTCACTTAGTAATATGCATTTAAGTTTCCTCCCACATTTTTTCATAGCTTCATAGCTCATTTATTTTTAGCACTGAATAGTATTTCATGGTCTAGGTATACCTGTATTTGTTTATACATTCATATATTGAAGGACACTTTGATTGATTCTAAGTTTTGGCAATTTATGCGTCGGCTATGTGTCTGCAGCTTTTTGAGGGAAATGAGTTTTCAGCTCCTCAGGGTAAATACCAAGGAATACAACCACTGGATCATATATGAGTGTGTTTAGTTTTATAAGAAACTGCTAAAGCATCTTCCAAAGCGACTAAATTGTTTTGTATTCCTATCAGTAATGAATGAGCATTCCTGTTGCTCCATATCATCACCTGCATTTGCTGTTGTCAGTATTCCAGATTTTGGCCATTCTAATAGATATGTAGTGGTATTAACATCTTATTATTTTAACTTTCATTTCCCTGATGACATACAATGTGCAACAGCTTTCTATAAGTTTGTTTCCATCATATGTCTTCTTTGGTGAGGTGTTTGTTAAGGTCTTCAGCTCATTTTTAATCAACTTGTTTGCTTTCTTATTGTTCACTTTTAAGAGTTTTTTAATGTATTTTGGATAACAGTCCTTTATTTTATATAGCTTTTGCAAATGCTTTCTCCCAGTTGATGGCTTGTCTTTTTTATTCTCTTAACATTGCCTTTCAAATCAGAAATTTTTCATGTTAATGAAATCTAGCTTATCAATACTTCATGGGTAGTACACATATCTAAAAGATCATCACTATATCCAAAGTCGTCTAGGTTTTCTCCTATGTCATCCTCTAGGAGTATTATAGTCTTCCATTTTGCATTTAGGTCTGGTATCAAATTTGTGCTATTTTTTGTGCATGTGGATGTCCAGTTATTTCAGCAACAGTTACTGAAAAGACTGTTTTTGTTCCACATATTGTCTTTGTTTTTTTGTCGAAGATAGTTGACTCTGTGTATGCAGTCTACTTCTGGGCTCTCTATTCTGTTCTGCTGATCTGTTTGTCTATTCTTTCACCAATACCACACCTGTCTTGAATAATGATAGCTTTATAGCAAACCTTGAAGTAAGTAGTGTCAGTCTTCCAGCTTTGTTCTTTCCCTTCAATACTCTGTTGGCTATGCTGGGTTTTTTGTTTCTTCATGTAAAGCTTACAATCAGTTTGTCAGTATCCACAAAATAACTTACTGGGATTTTGATTGAAATTACATTTAACCTAGATTAAGTTTGAAAGCACTGATGTCTTAAAAATATTGAATCTATCCATGAACATAGGATAGCTATCCATTTATTTAATTATTCTTTAATATTATTCATCAACTCTGTATTTTTTTAATCCATCAGCAGGCTGCCTCCAGCATGTTCTCTAACACTGAGGGATGTGCGCTAAGTGGAAACATTCAAACACTTTTCAAGTTTCTGCTTGTGCTACAAGAGGTAAAAGACTATTGGTCAAAGCAAATATCATGGCTGAGGTCAGAATAAGGAGCACTGGAATATACTCCAAATTTTTGCTATGAAAAGCAGCAAAGTCATGGGAATGAGAATAGATACAATGAAAACTGAAAGATAGGAGCCCCTTACATAGGGTTGTTCTGAAGGTGTAATAATATACTTGAAAGCCCTTTGTAAATTATAGTAGATTTTGCCCACTGTGTTTTTATAGACATTCTCATGATTAAAATGGCATTTATAACAAAGCTGTCTTGACTGACATAATTTTTGAACAAGGATCAACAAACTTTGGCTCCTGGGCCCCGTTTTCCCTATTGCCTCTATTTATACAGCCCTCAGGCTAATAATGGGGTTATGTTTTCAATGGTTGTAAAAGAACTTTAATAATAATATTTTGTATCATTTTAAAATTATATAATGGTTCATATGCCAGTATGTTTAAAGTTTTCTTGAAATACAGCCATGCTTAGTAGTTTACATTGAGTATAGCTTCTGTTATGTTACAGTGGCCAAATTGAGTAGTTGCAACAGAAACCATGTAGACCACAGCAGATAAAACATTCACTACCTGTTTTTTTACAGAAAAAGTTTGCTGGCCCTCAGTTGTTGAATACTTATATAGATCTTAGGTGTTTAAACAGACATTCCTAAAGAAGTCTAGTATAGTTATATGTGTCATTCCTTTCAAATCCTTCAGTGACTATTTGAAAGAGTCAGGAGTTATATGACTTTTGACTAACAGTACTGATAATGTACCTGCTTTGTCAGCTAAACTCCTACAGTATCCTTTTCCCTCACTGCTCTTTTCGATTTATTTAGTCTTTCAGCTTCACACTAGCTGGCTACCTCTCTGCAGTGTCCTTGCAGCTCAGGTTTGGACAATTAACTGATGTGAGTTTCAGTGACCAGTTGTTCCCTGCAAAGTTCATCTCAAGGAGAAGTCCAGTTCTGGAAGCACCCCGCCAATACTCCCATCTGTCAGAAACAGCAAGAACTCTAACCCCCGAGCTGGAGCCTGCTGGCTCTGCCCTAACACTTCAGGCTCCAAGTAGAGAGCACCTCAGAAATAAGTGGATAGTTAGTAAAAGAAATAGCCTCATGCAGAACTCAGATATTCTGACTGTAAATATGAGAAGAGTACTATATCATCCTTATAGGCATAATTCATTAGAGGTTTAGGTTACATTTGTACTTTCCATTATGTATGGCAAAACCAATACAATATTGTAAAGTAATTAGCTTCCAATTAAAATAAATAAATTTAAATTAAAAAAGAAATTAAATATATAATGTTTGTTAGATAATTACACATGAGAGTTAAAACCTTACATTTAAGGATATTATGCTTATATATACTGACTTTCAATTTGGAGTGCTTTCTTTTACTACATATTTGATGTAATGAACAGCCACTAAACTAGCATGAGTAATTTTATATAATACTGTTTTTATCCACGGCCTTGATTATAAAGTTCCTTTATAACTTGCTTTCATTTCTTACTTTGAATTGGCTTGCCCTCAATAACAACATAAGGTTCTAGGTGTTCACTGCATTTGGAAATCAGAATACCATCAATTTGGCCCATAGCTACTAGCCACAAGGCATATCCTCTGCCAATCAGATTTTCTGGCTCAGACAGAATCTTTATTATCATTTCTTTGTCTCAGAATTGCCTTCCCAGTCATGTCACTCTCTCTCAACTGGTAAAATAAGAAATCTCCATCTTATTTCTTCTCTTGACAGTGAATGATTTATCTATGACTACTTTTTCCAGTCATAAGGAATTGTCATTCCAACACCCCAAACCAGTTATCTGAAATCTATACACCTTCTACATACTGTAGAGCCAGGTAGCTACACCTTGCAACAACAGCATTCAACTGACATTTCAGAATAAAATATGTATGAATAGTTAGATTCCCTTTTACTTTAAGTAAAGTAGGAACTGTCTTTCTTCTTCCTAGTACAGTTCAGGGAATTGCTCTTATAAGTGATGTTTAAAATGTAAAAGCTTCAAATACTTTTTAAAGGCTAACAAACCATGTGTGTTGAGGGAATTCCTGGTAGCCCAGTGGTTAGGATTCGGTGCTTTCTCTGCTGGGGCCCAGGTTTTATCCTTGTTAAGGGAACTAAGATCTCACATGTCTCTCAGAGGAATAACTCACAATGAATGAGTAGGTAGAAGAATAGTACTGAGGCATTCATGTACCATAAAATATCGACATAGATGTCTTAAAAAGGATTAATTAACCTATTTCCAGAATGTTTGGAGAATGGTTTGTTCACTTTATTGTTCATTCTCCTGTGTTTGAAAATCATTCTAATAGTTGTCTATTTCAAATTCTTATGATTTTATACCACTCTGAGTGTAGATGAGTCATTTTATCTCAATCACTTTTCCCTTAAGCAGCAGAGCCAGTTGCTTGTTTATGGAAAGCATGAGGAGAGAGTAGTGGAGGGCTGTGGAGAAGGACTCTTGCAGACCCTCTTCTAGTGCTGGAGAGCTGCCTTACTGAGTGGGGTGGAGGTGGACTGAAGATGATAATCAAGCAAAGCAGGAAACATTCTCACAAAGAACATCGACATGTGTGCTGAGAACCACGGAGGGAAGAGCGTTCAGCATGAAGCATTTTTCTGTGATTCTCAAAATCTGCTTTTGTTCCCCTGACGTTAAAATTGTTCACTTTGTTTTTTAAATTCTAAAGATGCCAAAATTCTAAAGATGGCTAAAAATATGAGGGGAAAAGCCTTAATAGAGTAAAAAAAAAAAAGTGTAGCCAATTAAAGTGCCAAGTGAACAGTCTTGTACAAGAGGGCAAAGCACCCTTTGATCAAAGTACTCAGGTCCTGTTGGGAAGCTTTGAAGAGAAAATGCAGCATCCTAAAAGAAAACAATGAAAAGGGGACAAAGACAGATAGGAAGAGAGGATGAGGAACCTGCGCTTCTTTTGTCTTCTCACTCTTTCCCTTTTCAGATGTACTGCCTATAGTATGTGTTTGTTTGGCTGTTTGTTTGGTCCTTTTCCCCCCTCTCCTCTTGAAAGTAATAGCTATTGTAAAGCTGCTTCACAGCAGGAACCCAGGTGCCTGCTGTGTGCTTCTTTTATGGAAACAAAAGCACGCTTACTGTGTGAAGCGTTCAGAACTTACTCTGGCTGTCTGGCTTCTAAGTTGAGAGCATATTTTACCCTTTGCAATTTTTGAGTTATGTTAACTGCTGAAGAAAGACATGACTTTTGGTCACTAGGAAAGTGTTCTGCTAGAATGTATGGGCACACAATAGCTCCAGAGTTGTTCTTTTAATGAAAAGAATATGAGCAAAATTCCCATTGAAATCTCTCAATGAAAATGAAGGATGTAGGTGGGAGAGGGGCAATGTTTTGTGACTTTTGCTGAGCAATGCAAGTTGCAAAATCCTTTTACAGGTATAACCTTCTTCCTTGTTTCACCAATTTATTCTTTATCAAGGTATTGCTCCCCAGAGACTGTTTTCATAGTACCCCCCTGGCAAAGGCAGAGACTAAGAGATAAATGGGGGCAATAGTAGCCTCAGTGAAAGAGTTCTAAAAATACAGTACCTCTCAAAATCTCTGCTGATACAGAAAGCTCAGAAATGATATCTGGATATTGCTTTAGGAAAATATTCAGCCTAGAGGGCATGCATTGAATGAAATGGGGCAAGAATATCATGTAATCTACATTTCCCCTTAAAAACTTCTGCCCCTTGCCACTCGGTTTCCACATATCATTTCAAAGCCTTTCCTATTATTTTTAGATAAGGATATTTTCAGCTGTGTGAAACTGTATTATAAAAAGTGCAATGGTTGTTTTAAACATCTGATAGGTGAGTTTTTTAATATTGAAGTGACACTGAAGAAGGTCATCGTAGGAATCCAAAGCTTTAAAATGGTGGTTTGCAGGCCATATCTGGACCACAGATATGTTTAGCTAGATCTGTAATATTTTAGAAATATTTGAGCAAACTTTTATATTCTTTAAATTTCATTTTTAAAAGTTGAGGTTTGCAGCTTTTCCTGAAAACTTGGAAGACCTCTTAGAAGACACTAGGGTTGTATTCTCGAATGACAAAATTGGTTTGAGCTAAGTAACAGCAAGGCTTCCCTGATAGCTCAGTTGGTAAAGAATCCACCTTCAAAGTGGGAGACCTGGGTTCGATTCCTGGGTTGGGAAGATCCCCTGGAGAAGGGAAAGGCTACCCACTCCAGTATTCTGGCCTGGAGAATTCCATGGACGAGACTCCATGGGGTTACAAAGAGTCGGACATGACCGAGCGACTTTCACTTTCAAGTAAGAGCAAAGTTTCCCAGATGGCACTAGTGGTAAAGAATCCATGTACCAATGCAACAGTCAAAAGCAACATGAATTCAATCTCTGGGTTGGGAAATCCCCTGCAGCAGAGCATGGCAACCCACTCCAGTATCCTTGCCCGGAGAAACCCCTGGACAGAGGAGCCTGGTGGGCTAGAGTTCACAGGGTCACAAAAAGTTGGGCACAACTGAAGCAATGAAAGTGACTAAAGAGCAAGTCTGGCCAGTGTTGGCCAGAATCCCTGATACCAATCCAGGTCCTTAGACAGGTCATGTGTTATGAACCTGCCCGCCTCCCACCAGACTCATGCATGTCACCTGCCCTGAGGACTTTAAAATGTGTGATCCGTGTTCCAGAAAAGCATTACTATTGGAGTGTGTCTTCTCCCAAATGTTAGCGAACAATAGAGCTAACTAGTTTGTAGTTTATGAGTGTGTATAAGTGAACACACTGGTTTATGGTATTACCTTGTGCAATTTTGTTGCTGGTTGCATTCAACCTGTGGCAGATTCATTCTGATATTTGGCAAAACTAATATAATTTGTAAAGTTTAAAAAAAAAAAAAAAAACAACTTTCCATAGTGTCAGTACCAAAATACTAACAGTAGACCTGGGTCAGCAAATCAGAAGGAAACAAAAACAGAAAGGTCTAAACAAGATTCCGGATCAGAATGCTTTTGGTCAAAAGCATCTAGAAATAAACTTATCTAATTTTATCATACATGCATACTTTATATTTTATGGGTTAGCATTGTTTCAAATTACTATGGTGGTCCCCATAGACATTTTAGTGCTTTAGAGTCCACAAGGAATTTATTGGGCTAATTCTGAACAACTGGATTTCAAAGCTCCTTTTGAATCTTGGATGTAATTTTGGATGTTGGATTTATTTTATATAACTATGAACCTGAGCTATTTAACATTTTACCACCTCTGCTCCATGATGGGGAACTCCTTGGTGGTCACTCTGAAACTAGTGTATTCCTACTCATTCTTTTCTCTATCTCTTTTTTTTTTCTCGTTATCTATCCAGTTTGATAATCATGCATGCACAGAAGGATGAGTTCCCTTCAAAATCCACTCTTAAATGAACACGTTTAGTTCCTTCGACATCCACTGTTTAATGACCAAACTTTATGAATTTGTGGCAGTACATGTTTTTGAGTAACTGTAATGCCCTGGGCCTTCTCCAAGAATATGGATTTTAAGTTACACAAACATTCAGCAGACAGGGGTATTTCTAACGGTTGAAGACACAAAAGTGCTTAGGAATGGCTTGAGTAGAACATTAGCAGAGGGAATAATGACTAGTAAGCCAGGCAAATGTATTCCAAACACATAGAGTGAGAAAACCAAACTCTTAGAGATAGGGAGCTTGAGATGTTGGGAAAAGTATGAACAGATCTCTTGGCTGGAGTAAGGGTTTGGAATTGAAGGGGCCTTCAATTCCAAGCTTAAGAGCTCAACGTTTATACTATATAGATAAGAAATAGCCACAGAAGTCTCAGATCAAAGGATCATGACATAGCTTCTATGCAGCTAGTGGAGAAATGGAGTTTTTTCATTCCAGTTTGTTCATTAAGTATGTTATATACCACAAACACTGTTCACTGTTCTCTAGATGATAAAATACAAGCATGAATGAAGAGATCAAAATGTAGAATTAATCATAGGAGAAATAAGCAAACCACAGGAAGACTAGTTGGGGTATTAATAAAGGTACAAAACTTATAATAGCACTACATCAAACACACACACACGTAACACCATCCATGCTGTCTTGCCTTCAGCCATACTGAAGTGTTCTGACATCCCTAACTGCACTTTCTACATGAGAGTTAAGAACCTTTTCTCTAATGAACCACCATTACAAGTTGTTGCCTGTCTTATCATTCAGTTGTTTTAGGGAATAAAGAAAACACCAATAACCACTGGATGGAGAGGTTTGGTTTTTAGGATTTTGCTTAGTCACCACCGCCAAGGAACCAGCACCTGGGTCCGAGCATTCTCAACAGTTCATCATCATGTGTTCTTTCTTTATTTTTTTTTTTAAGTCAACACTTTTATAGTGCTTATTTTAAGCTAGACACTGTTTTAGACACTTTATATTAAACATATTCATTTTTAATAATTTTCATTTAGTTGTTTTCTCCAGGATTAGATTGAATTCCATTTAATCATCACAATAAACCTATCACGTAAATCGTATAGGTTATATAGCATCAATTTGATAGATGGTAAATTGAGCCATATTTGAACCTTATGGATTGTCGGGGCTATACTACTGACAAGCTTTAGCATATTACTGTCCACTGCTATCACTAAATCTAACCTTGATTCTTTTGTCTGTGTGATTCTTTAAATAGTAGCAACAACAACATAAGATCATTTATTAGGTGCCTACCCTGTGTTTCCATAATATGTACTGAAACCAAAATTAGGCGATTCTAAAAATACACTCCCTTTTTCTATTTCATAGTTGTCCCATCTAGCATTCTGTCAATCTGATCTTCCCTGTCTCCATACCTGGATAACACCCACAGTATTCTTTCTCTGGTCTTTATTCAGGATAATAGGGAACATATAAAAGGTGGCTGATTGACTCTTCTTAGGCATATCATACCCACTACTCTTAAAAGTCATTCTACTTATCCCTAAGTAGTTCTCTTTTGCACTCTGTTGAACAGCTATTCTAGTCTTTTACCATCCCAGAAGTTCCTTGTTCTGCTTTACACTTCTCAGTTTTAGTAAATGGCCTAGGAAAAATGGGCTTCCTTAGCTTTGCTTTTCTGACATTTATAAGTTCCTCTTTATCCTCATCTATCTGTCTCATGTCCTCTGATCCTGTCTTAAGGGATGAGGTCTTCCCCTAGAGAGGAAGCTAATTGCTCTGCTTATGCCTCTAAACCTGTGTTCTTTGTTTTTTTATTTTTTCATGACTTTGATTCTCAATGGTTTAATTTTTCTTAATTTTTTTCTTTCACCAGTCCATATCTCATATTCTTTGACATATGAGTTTAACCTTATCTTAATTTTAGTAAACCCAGACTTTCTCTGTATCCTTATAATATTCAAGCTACTATCTTAGCCTTTTATTGTTTTGTCCAAATAATCCCTCTAAAACTAGTCAATACTGCATTTATGCAATCAACAAATAACTGTTCGGTGTGTGAAAGTGAAAGTGTTAGTCACTACATCATATACAACTCTTTGCGACCCCATGGACTGTAGCCTGCCAGCCTCCTCTATCCAAGGAATTCTCTAGGAAGAATACTGTAGTGGGTTGCCACTTGCTTCTCCAGGAGATCTTACTGACACAGGGATCAAATCAGGGTCTCTCATACTGCAGTCAGATTCTTTACCATCTAAGCAACCAGGGAAGTTCAGTGCCGACTATATGCTAAAAATGATTGAAAGGTCTATCATTGATAAGTGAGCAGCAAACAAAATAAAATTTTTTGTCCCTGTGTCACTTAAATGGTAGTACTAACCAAAAAAAAAAAAAAAAACCCCACAAAGTGAGTATTGTGAGCTAGTTTTTATTTGGAGCAAAATGAGGACTACAGCCTGAGAGCAACATATCAGATAGTTCTGAGAAACTGCTCCAAAGAGGTAGGGGGCACGGTCAGTATAATAGGTGATTTTGGTGAAGGGGGAGTACATGCAATCAAGCACATATTTTTTGCAGGTTTCTGCTAGTCACAAGGACCAATTGTCACCATGAATGACTTTAGTGCTTTTCTATAGGCATGAGGAGATGAAAGAATTGGGATCATGAATTCATCTCTTGAAAATATCTAACTGACTGGAGACCGGTTCTGCCAATTTTTTTCCAGAGCACAGAATTCCTCATTTCTAATCTCCATCCTGAACTCTTTTCAGGGGGTGTTGAAGGACAGCAGCTGTGGCAACTCATGATTTAATGCTTATAGAGGTAGATGGCAGGTGCCCATGACAAGTGCGGAGAAGGCAATGGCACCCCACTCCAGTACTCTTGCCTGGAAAATCCCATGGATGGAGGAGCCTGGAAGGCTGCAGTCCATGGGGTTGCTGAGGGTCGGACACGACTGAGCGACTTCACTTTCACTTTTCACTTTCATGCATTGGAGAAGGAAATGGCAACCCACTCCAGTGTTCTTGCCTGGAGAATCCCAGGGACAGCGGAGCCTGGTGGGCTGCTGTCTATGGGGTCGCACAGAGTTGGACACGACTGAAGTGACTTAGCAGCAGCAGCAGCATGAAAAGTGACAATTTTTAGTTGAGAGTAGTTGGGGAACAGCAATATATCTTTTAAGAAAGTATTATGATGTGTTTTAACATTAATAAGAGCTCAGTAGTAAAATAAGTAGGCAAGTATGATAGGAAGGCTATCATTTAAAATGGGACAGCAAGGGAAGGAGTCACTGAGGAACATCATTGGTGGAACATTTAAATGAAAGTGATACCTTGACAAGGAAGAAAGCAAACATTAGATCCTGACCTCAAGACTGAAGTCAAAATCAACGTGTCAATAACTCAGTCGTGTCTGACTCTTTGCAACACTATGGACTATAGCCCATCAGGCTCCTCTGTCCATGTGATTTCTCAGGCAAGAATACTGAAGTAGGTTGCCATTCTCTTCGTCAGGGGGTCTTCCCAATCCAGGGATCAAACCCAGGTTTCCTGCATTGCAGGCAGATTCTTTACCATCTGAGCCACCAGGGAGTATTGAAGAGTACCTGGTTATTCAACAAAGCCATAAGGAGGTTAATCTGCCTGAAGCTGACTGAAGGGGACAGTGGCAGGAAGAGATGATGTTAGATGTGTCAGAAGATGGCAGTTAGCTTCTGGTCTGTCCCACCCTATCTTTCACCTGTTTGGGTTACTTCTTATGCTCTATATCAAAGCTATTTATACTCATGTCCCATCTCCTTTATGTGAACATAATTTTCTTTACAATAGGCTGTAATCTTGTTCATCATTACATCCCTCACAGACCCCCCCCCCTTTTTTTTATACAGTGGATGTGCTTGACCCATTAATGGAATTAAATTGAATTAAATATGACTTTAGAAATAAAGTATTTTGTGTTTCCGTGATAGCTCAGGGGTAAAGAATCCACCTGCCGGTGCAGGAGACTTGAGTTTGATCTCTGATCTGGGAAGATCCCACATGCTGTGAAGCAACCAAGCCTACGTACCTCGACTGTTGAGTCTGTGCTCTAGAGCCTGGGAGCTGCAACTGCTAAAACCCACATGCCCTTGATCCTGTGCTTTGCAACAAGAGAAGCCACTGCAATGAGAAGCCCACATACCACAATGAGAAGCAGTCCCTGATCGCCATGAGTAGAGAAAAAGCCTGTGCAGCAGTGAAGACCCAATATAGCCAAAGACAATAAACAAATAAATTTTAAAAATGAAGCATTTCTTTTTAAACATATATAAAATTATTTCAGCTAATTTTTTTCTAGATGATATTGGGTTCTAGCTACACAGTTTATGATAAAATCAGCATAATTCAGATACTCCATAGTCTTAAGCAGAATGATATCTAAACTTGGTCATTATCTACTGATGCCAAAGCCTTTTCCTTAAAGGATAATTATCCTAGTGCTTTTTACCTTTTTGAATTTATGAATTCTGTGCTTAATCATTTAAATCAAAGGGAGTATTAAATGAGTTTCCAAATGTAACTTCAAATGTATCGCCAAGATAAAAAAAAAAAAAGCTCAACAGAAATGGAATCAATTAGATATTTTTTAATCACATAGATTTGGATCCTCTTCCTTTGATTTTCTAATGCAAGGAGAAGAAATAACATTCCCTAAATGTGAAACTTCTTAGGGGACAAAATATGGAGTGTCAAAAGATGTGTCAATAAGTTGTGTCCTTGGGCTTAAGTGGATGCATATTCTAATGCGCTGTGAGGGAACACCAAGAAACGAGTTATTCTGAGGCTTTCAGAAATAGAAAGCTTTCCCACTCCAACTGTGCTCATTAAAAACCTCCGTAACACACACTGTAAAAAAATAAAGTGTTGTTTTAAATGACCAGACCAACCTCTAACTGCGGCTGTTACATTTTTAGGTATGAGAAGCAATTTAAAGTTGTTTTTATTTCCTATGTGGATGAGCATGTTCTAAACCTCTTTCCTCCTGCAGTCAGCTGCATTTCAGAGGTGACTTCCCTGTGGGTAGATGCAGTTAGAGGCAAATAGTTTATTAGGAGCTCTGCAAACTTCTGAAATAAAAATATGTTACAGAGCTGAAATAAAAATAGTTACAGAGCTACCAGATAATATATTTTCTGGGAAGCAATTTGAATACCTTTAATTATGTGAAATGGTATGATGGTCAAAGGTAACAACTTTGTCGAAAGGCCTGTCTGAGCTCCTGAATGGGCTCAGCCACGTGCTTGCTGTGACTTGTCAGATAACTGAACATTTCTGCTCTTCAGCCTTCCGTTCTATAAAATGGAGGTTACAGGGATACCTACCCTACAGTTTTTATAAGGATCGAAGTGTGGACATGTAGTATGTAGCAGACGTTCAGGATATGAGAACTGTTCTTGTCATCACCATCATTCATATTATTATCAAGGTCATCTACAAAATGGCTAAAAATATTTTTAGATTACCGTTACCCCTCTGCCTTTTAATTTTCTTGGAAAGGTTCTTGGTTTCTTGTTTCTGTAGATCAAAAGGTAAACTTTAAATATTTGCTGGGATTACTGGTTTGGTTAAGTCATCCTAATGGCAGCAGAGCACCATGATCTTCAACAAAGCTTCCTGAGCCCTCCTGTCTTTGGGTAATGGAGCGCAAAAGATTTTACATTTAGCAGGACACTCTTCTGTGACTTGAAATTGTACCTCTGTGGGCATGCACAGCAGAAGCTTAGCAGAAATATCAGGAACTTTGAAATGTGAAGTCTGACTTTTAAATCAAGTACATTTGTGTAGAGTGTGTTTTTCTTACCAACATTCTAATTTTATTGCATTATGAATGCTCCAGCTGGAAGCACTCTCTGACAGTTGGTTTAGAGTCTTTTAATTTAATTTTTAATGCATTTGAAGGATTTTTCCAACTCATTCCCCAAAATTCATTGATAAGGAAAGATTCAATGATGTTATTATTAAATACAACTTTTTGCTGGATGCTCACAGTAAAGTTTAAATGGGCAAAGGCTAATTTAAAATCTTAAATTACTTGAGGTGGGTCTTCCTTGTCCCCTGTAATACAACATAATCCATTTTATCAGCCCAAGAATAACAATGGATATCTTTAATAGGAAAAAATCTCTAAACATCAATGTAGAACATTTTGCAATTTACACTATAAATAATTTACACAAGGCGAGGCAAAAAAGAATTATGTCCTGACATGGTTTTTCCCTTTGAGGCTGTTTCAGTGTTCTGAAAAGGCAAATGTTACAGTCTTCCCACAAATGAGGAGGATAGTTCAAGATTTATGAATCTTATCTGTTTGATCAAGACCCTAGCAATAATAAAACTGCCACTACACTCCAGCTACTCAAAGTTTCTGTTCTTTAAATACTTAAAAAAATATCACCCCATACCTTGTTCCACAAAAAATAGATATTATTTCTAGTTCTGCATTAAAAAATAAGCATAGAGCATGTGCTTATGGTTCCAATACAACCCTGTTACTGAATATGTTATGTTCTCTGCCTATAAATTCTGTAGTATATACATGTTTTATTTTTTAGATTATTTTGGAATAAATTTCCTAATTATTATGAAAGGATTTTTTATCAGCTTTTCTCTTGATTCTAGTATAATTTAGTGGTTTCTGTATAGCTTTCAGTTTGTGAATAGAATGCATAGTAATATAAATGAATTATGATTTACAAATATAATTTTCAAAAGAAAAAAACATAATGAGAAACTATTCAGAAGTGTTAGAAAAATTAACTAATTTATTCTAAGTTTTACTCATCTTAATTTTGCCAAAACACAAATTTTCAAAAATATGAGAATCATTTTTGCTATAAACCTTTTCCCCCATGAATTTCTTCTTTCGATTCTACTTCAAATTAAGCTTTAATTAAGAGGACAGATAAAAAATATTCTTTACTGAGCGACTTCACTTTCACTTTTCACTTTCATGCATTAGAGAAGGAAATGGCAACCCACTCCAGTGTTCTTGCCTGGAGAATCCCAGGGACAGGGGAGCCTGGTGGGCTGCCGTCTAATGTGGTCCCACAGAGTTGGACACGACTGAAGTGACTTAGCAGCAGCAGCAGCAGTAGCAGTTACTATATATGTGTCAATGCCAGTCTCCCAATTTATCTCACCATCACCCCCTTCCCCCATTCGTACATACACTATTGACACTATGTATGAAATAGATAAATAATGAGAACCTAGCTCAGAGATCTCTACTCAATGCACTGTGGTGTTAGGAAGGGAAATTCCAAAAAAAGAAGGGATATATGTATAGGTATAGATGATTCAGTTTGCTTACAGTAGAAACTAATACAACATTGAAAAGAACTATATATACTGCCATGAATATTGAAAAAAATAAATACAAATAATACAGGGGAAAAAAATTTTTTTCCTCCAAAGGCAAATACTCTAGGTTTCTGGTATCTTTGTATTCCACCTGGCCATAAAGTCATTTTGCCTTTAATCACCTAGAAATGCCAAGTGGGAGTTGGGATTTCTGAGACAGCTGGCTAATACCCAGGCTCAAAACAACAGGGAATTTGGAAGAGGAATTGGAAGAAATTGTCTCTTTCATTGCCCAGTAGGGTTCTTTTCCTGTTTTATGAAGCTGGAAAGAGAAACTCTGGCTGGATGAAGCTATGGATTCTTTTTTTTTGAATCATGTATTTAAAAATAATAACTCTTCCAAAGCAACAAAAGCTTCTGAAAATTTGACCCCTACTTTCACCCTAAACCAAGAGAAACCAACTCATAAAATACAGGCTATAATTTCTATACAGCCAAATGTTGCATTTTTTTGTTTGTTTTAATCAGTTTAAACTCATGGGAGGAAAAAAAAAAAAAAAAACAATGTCCATCCCATCTTTCCCTGAGATTTCAATAATTTGATTGCTTCCATAAGTGATTTTATTTTTTTTTATTGGTCACAGTAAAGTCAGAATAATGCTTTGCCATTATTTTGCACCTTTTTAATTTTAAAATCTATCAACACCTGCCTACCCTGCAAAATGGCACATTTCTCAGGAAAACTGAAGTACAAGAAATATTATGTGATTTGGTCAAGGTCAAACATAATTTTAGTGGCTAGGGAGGTATAACAGGACATCTAAATCTATATTTTTACTCTGGAAAATATTATAACAATATTTCTCAAAAGTCTCATTTGCATAGTTATTTGCTAATATAGTTTTAACGATACTCCTTTAAGCTATATCTGAGTAGCAGAAGTAACAGTATTACTATAAACTTATACCTTGTCCATTTATATTTTCCATGTGAATAAAAAGCATTCTATTATCTTTTCTCTGCCCTTTTCTGAGAAACTCACATATGATTTTTGAACAGTTGGCAGGTTAATTACTAGATTAAGGCACCTTCTACTATTTCTGACATTTTCATAAGAGCATATATGATGCCTCAGAAGTGCTAAAAGTTCTAGCTACAAGATAATTGAGTCACCATTTTAAATGACTTCTGTTACCCTTCTAGTACCATCATGACTGTGGAGACAGGTAATGCCTGTCTAGAAGAAGTCAGTGTTAGACTTTGGCCAAATTCTAAAGTAGTTAAATTTAAGTTTTATGCTTCTTTATTTGTTTCATCATTTAAAAAATATCTGCTCCTTAAAAAGAGGTTGCTATCATATAGGCATTATATATAAGGTTTAACATTATCTCTAAGTATGGATGTGTCTTTTGAAATTTCGCTGTAAAATATGATGATAGAGACATTATGTATGCATCCAAACTATTTCCTTCTCTGATATTTCATATTTCTCCTAACATATTCTGTCAAGCACTGATGCTTACGCTTTCTGTAATGAGGTGTCTTATATATAAGGTGAAGAAAATGTTAGCTACTTCATGGATTAGTGTGAGGATCAAATGAGATATTGCATATTGCATGGTGAACAGTCGTATCCACTAATGCATATTATTGTCTGTTATAGTTATTTACCTCCAACGACTATACATAATTGGGAGAAGGCAATGGCACCCCACTCCAGTACTGTTGTCCGGAAAATCCCATGGATGGAGGAGCCTGGTAGGCTGCAGTCCGTGGGGTCACTAAAAGTCCGACACGACTGAGCAGCTTCACTTTCACTTTCCATTTCCATGCATTAGAGAAGGAAATGGCAACCCACTCCAGTGTTCTTGCCTGGAGAATCCCATGGACGGAGAAGCCTGGTAGGCTGCAGCCCATGGGGTTGCACAGAGTTGGACATGACTGAAGCGACTTAGCAGCAGCAACAGCACTATACATAATTAGATATAAAAATGATCCTTTTTAATATTTATCATATCCAGCATTTTTAAAGTTTTTAATACCACCCAATATTAATCTGGGTCCTTGATGCCCTCCTGAACTACTGCAATATGTGTGTGTGCGTGTGTGTGTGTAGGATTAGCTAAAAAGTTTGTTTGTATATTTTCTGTAAGTTGACATGGAAAAAAATGAACAAATTTTTGGCCAACCCAATATATATTGTGGGCTTCCTCAGTGGCTCAGCAGTAAAGAATCCGCCTGCAATGCAGGAGATGCAGTTTTGATCCCTTGGTCAGTAAGATCCCCTGAGTAGGTCATGGCAACCCATTCCAGTATTCTTGCTTGGAAAATCCCATGGAGAGAGGAGCCTGGCCAGCTATAATTTAACTTATAGTTAAATATGGACCTTATAGTCCATAAGGTCACAGAGTCAGACACAACTGAAGCAACTGAGCACAGCACAGCACGCATATTGCAGTAGTTCAGGAGCACTTATTGAGTTCTGATAAAGATCTAGTATTTTAGGAACCTAGATTTCCAAAAATGAATCAAACACACTTCCCGCCCGGCTTCGCCCCGCCCCAGGCGCGCTCCCGGTGCGCTGCCCACCTTCACCACGGGCTCCCGGTGAGCCCCGCCCCCACGCCCGGTTCCAGGAGAGCCTCTGGGACCTCGCTCCCGCCGCCCGGTGAAACGGGAGGACAATCCATCCAGCCCACAGAGGCAATCCAAGCTGTCTAGAATTCAGCGATCAAACGAGGGCTACGGAAAGGAAAGATGACCTGACCTAGGAGGGCCATGATATTCTCTAGAACCGGACAAAGTTGGTTTCCAAGGAAACTTGATTCCTTGGAACCCGGAAAGCTGGTTCTTTTGCAGGTTAATTGGGAAGAAAAAATTTTGCAGAGATTTACAATTAATATAACTAAAGAGAATTAAAAAATGTCAACTAACCTGGTTAAAGTAACAGTTAAGAGAGAGTATTCCAGACAAAGGTATCCACTTGTTATAAGGGACAGAGTGCTAACAGAAAACAGGATCAGAAATGCAGTGCTTTAGATGTATGAATAATAATTTAACTTAGAATATGACTTCTTTTCCTTCAAATATTGGAACACATGTCTTGGCGTTCTTTCCTATCACATCTACATAGCATTAACTGTTTGACGGATTATCATGGGGTAATTGTTACAATTATTTTTAGACTATTTTTAAGCAATTCCAGTAAATGATGAGTAATATCATTTGAGGCACAGTATCTCATTGATTGCACTAAAGTGATAACACATTATATTCAAGGTAGGAACCAGATGTCTCTACCTGATGGTGCGTCATTTATTTGACAGAACAAATTGGTATCATACAACTTATTTTACTACTGTGGCTAATCTATGCATAATATAGTGTAATGGCCTCAGAATTCAGTACTCCAACAGGAAGAAGGGAGATAATGATGGAAGTCTTATTTTGTCTGACTATTGTGAATATTATGCTTATCAAAATCAGTAATAACAATGATGATAATATATAGAATGTTGTCTGTGATTCATCCCGGCTGATGTTTCTCTCTTCCTGTTTGTCTTTAAAAGACTTAACAATATAAAATAATATTTTATCTCCTTTTAATGTCTTTTAGTAACTGAAATTGTTTGAATTATACAATGCTGATGAGCATCTAGATAGAATCTTCAATTTGATTTTAAATGTTTAAGAGATTAAACTCTAACCCTTAAATTTCTTTTTAAATTGTCTAGGTACTGACTTTTAGAGGTATTCTGAGGGGTTATGAGATTATAATTTTGAAGAAAAGGTCATGTGTACCCAAAATAGCCATTTCTGACAGAATTTTTGGCTGTCATATCTGGCTTCTTCCATCGATATCATCTTTTTCTGGACATTTTGGTGCTGAAAATAGTAAAGTTACTTAAAAGAGATTAAAATACTATGTAAATTGATTTTAATCAGGGTAAATTTTTAGAAATAGTATATAAGCATTTATTAAGCATTTCTAGCATATAAAGTTGATCATTACAAAAAATAGATATATTTATACATTTGCTAAATATAATAATTCTCCAGGTAAACTCATCAGTGATAATCTCACTAGCAGCATTTTCATTGTGCATGTTTCATAGAAAAAAATTTTTTCAGACTTTACACTAGATAAAACATAAATAAAATCTAAGCCACAAGAATGAATGTGTCCTAGTCATTTATATCTGATAATATTCAAAATGTCTTTCTTTTTTTTTTTTTTGCTGTTCCCCAGTGAGTCCTTAAAATCATTATATTTTGACAGTGTCCTTAGTAACAATTCATTGACTATACTGTGGTAATTCTGAAAGAGCCAGGAGTGTAATATGCTTGTCATTTATTATTAACTGAGCATCTCATTATGGAGAAAATTGTTGGTCTACTTAGTTATAAAACCAATGCCCTGACACAGAGGGCAAACACGAAAATAATTCAGTTTCAAAAGAAACCCCAAAACCTTAAAAAGAGCAACCAATATTTAACTATTTAATAAGCCAAAACTCTGATTTTAAAGACACCAAAACAGATTTGTTGTATCGTGTTCATCCAGGAAAAAAAAAATCTAACTGAATGAGCAACAATATTCCAATTTGTTAAAAAGTCTTTGACAGACTCAAAAATGAAACAGATTCTTAAATGTTAAGGAAAAAACTGAGAGCAACAGTTTTGAAACCTCTGACACAATCACTAAGAAACAGATTCTGTTAGCTTCAAAGAAATTGGAAAGGATCTTTATTTTTCAAATATGCTGACAGTCAGAAAGTAATGGATATTTTTTAAAAGAAGAGGCTTCTTGCAAGCATTTACATTTTTACATGTAGATTTCTGGAGTGGTTGTCTGGTAGAGCAGGGGATGGCAGTTCCACATTTTATTCAGCCTCTTTCCCTTTCCCATGCACACCAAAAGTGTGTATTTCACATTATGATCCTTAAAGAGTAGAAATGTTCTCCCTGAAAGGAAAGCAGAGAAGCTGACCTGTGGAGCTTGCTCTTCAACTTTCTGGTTGGTCAGTTTGCGGCATGAGCAAGGATTCTGAGTAGCATCTCATGACTCCACAGCAAAACTGTAAATGGATCAATGTGTTTACTTTTGGTGTTTTCCTAGAGTGATATTTAAGATGTCTTTTCTCATCCTCTTGGCTGAGGCCCTAGGAGATGTTGTACCTCCATACCTGTGTCCCCAAAACTCACCAGTTCCCACTCCACCATCACAGCACTCACTCCAGCTAGGGATATATTTACATATTCATTGGGAATTCTCAAGGTTTTTTTTTTTTTTTTTGAAAGAGAAAGTAAATACATGAAGATCTATCAAGTTTAGTTTGTTTTCTACCATCCTTAGGATCATACCGTAGAGGTTGATGCCAGCTTAAAAGACTGGTCATAGCTACAAGGTATCACTCTTACCTTTAATGGAAATATATATGTATATATCTTCTCTTGGTTGGAGAAGGAAATGGCAACCCACTCCAGTATTCTTGACTGGAGAATTCCATGGACAGAGGAGTCTGGTGGGCTACAGTCCATGGGGTCGCAGAGAGTCAAACCGACTGAGCGACTTAACACTTCTCTTGCTTTCCTAAGGTCATGTTGTTTTTTTTCTTTCCTTTACCTATCACTTTCTTTTTTTTTTTTTTCATTTTTCATTTTTTTAAAATTTTATTTTATTTTTAAACTTTACATAATTGTATTAGTTTTGCCAAATATCAAAATGAATCCATCACAGGTATACATGTGCTCCCCATCCTGAACCCTCCTCCCTCCTCCCTCCCCATACCTATCACTTTCATTCTCCTTAAGAAGAAGGCAGTGGGAAGAGATACACAGTCTTAGAGCTGTAGAATTGAATGGCTGTTTCTGTTTTGTGCAAAGGAAAACCTTTTATTTTATTTTGAAATTTTGTGAGAGAGAAAACCATTCACCAGAAACAGGAGAAAAGGACATTTTTTCTAGTTGTTAGAGGCGATTACTGGGTGTGAGTTAACCCTTACTAAATTAAAAGCAAGTGAAACAGACTATCAAATTTCAAGTAGATCTCAAGTGTCGTAAATTTAAAATATGAATGTTTGAAGAGATACAATCTGAACTAAGAATAGATTTCATCACTTAGTCAGTTGTGGATTACTGAATGCATACCTGATGCAGTTCTACTATATCTTTTTAACCAAAAATTTTATTTGAGAATGAGGATAATAAGAGGTATTGGTTTACCTCAACTGCCTCACCTTATATTCCTATGTTTCTACTTTTCTCTAATCTCTGATTTTCTATCTAAGAAAAATAGCTTCATCTTTTTTGAGTCAATTTCTGAACATGAAAACTAAGAATGTTAATTTTCCTGTGGTAGATTATTAACAGTTTGAGTGCAAGACTATAGGTTTCTTAAAATGAATGCCACCCTATTGTTGCTGTTCAGTCACCCACTTGTGTTGATTTTTTGTGAGCATATGGACTGCAGCATGCCAGGCCTCCCTGTCCCTCACCATCTCCTGGAGTTTGCCCAAGTTCATATTCATTGCATCAGTGATATAATCCAGACAGCTCATCCTCTGATGCCCTCTTCTCCTCCTGTCCTCAATCTTCCCCAACATCAGGGACTTTTCCAATGAGTTATCTGTTCGCATCAGATGACCAACAGCTTCAGCATCAGTCCTTCCAGTGAATATTCAGGGTTGTTCTCCCTTAAGATTGAGGGAGAGGGTGGGAAGATTTGGGAGAATGGCATTGAAACATGTATAATATCATGTATGAAATGAGTTGCCAGTCCAGGTTCGATGCACAATACTGGATGCTTGGGGCTGGTGCACTGGGATGACCCAGAGGGATGGTATGGGAAGGGAGGAGGGAGGAGGGTTTAGGATGGGGAACATGTATACCTGTGGTGGATTCATTTCGATACAATTTTGTAAAGTTTAAAAATAAAATAAAAGTAAAAAAAAAAAAAAAGATTGACTGGTTTGATCTCTTTACTGTCCAAGGGACTTTCAGTTGTCTTCTCCAGCACCACAGTTCGAAGGCATCAATTCTTTGGCGTTCTTCCTTCTTTATGGTCCAGGTCTCACAACCGAATGTGACCACCGGGAAGACCATAGCTTTGACTATATGGACCTTTGTCAGTAGAGTAACGTCTCTGCTTTTCAACACACTGTCTAGGTTTGTCATCGCTTCCCTGCCAAGAAACAATTGTCTAATTTCATGACTCCAGTCACCGTCCACAGTGATTTTGGAGACTAAGAAGAGGAAATCTGTCACTACTTCCACCTTTTCCCCTTCTATTTTTCATGCAGTAGTGGGGCCGGATGCCATGATCTTAGTTTTTTTTTCTTTTTTTTTCATTTTTCCCCTTCACTGTCTTCAAGAGGCTCCTTTAACTATATGCAAGGCCACGCTATTACTCTCCTAGTAGTCAGTATCACTTACAAATTAGATTCAAAGCTCAGACACTTGGGGTAAGTAAACTAGAAAATCACAGCCTCTGGCTCATTTTTTCTCTAATTCCCTCTCCTTATTGTTAAGCCTGTTACTCTTCTATTTTTATTTCAGATGCATAAAACATTTAATTCCTAAATTCATATGTTTTTCACACATATGAATGGAATACTACAGATATCAATGAAATAAAGAGTTTTATCCTATAAAATTAATTCCTTTTTCTGAAAATGATATGTACTCTAATGCTTAAGATTATGGATAAAAAGCCATGCAACTTGTAAGCACTAAATCTTATTTTTAATTACTCCTCCTGCTTCTGATTCTTTGGATCATTGAAGATAAGATTTCATTTCATTTGGATAACGATAACCTGCCTCTTTTTTATTTTCATTGCATGTAAATTAATCTTTCCAAGTCTTATTAATATGCTATTATTTTAAAAAGAAAGGAAATACATGAAGATTGATCAGTCTGGGCTTTTTCCTACTATCCTTAGTATCATACTGCAGAGGGAGATGCCAACCTCAAAGACTGATCGTAACTATAAAGTATCATCATCACTTTAGTGGAAATAGATATTTACCCTTTCTTGGTGTCCTAGGTAATGTTGTTTGTTTCTTTCATTTCCCTCTCACTTATGTACCCCTTCAGAATTAAAGGGAAGTGGAAGGCAATGGAAAAGGGGTATCAGTTTTCAAGATAAAGTGAATTGGCTTCCTATCATTTTCCAAAAGCCAATTTGATTTTTATAGTAGTATGATGAACAGTGAATTTCAATTTGAAATTTGAAAACTATTATGTAATGATGAAACTTCCACCCTTCCAAAATCCAATAACTGTTTATTATTGAATACAGACATAAAATACTCTACTTGATAGCAGAAAAATAGACTTACATAAATTACACAAGTAATGGGGTCACAGTTTTCTTCCTTTGGGAAAACAATAAAATTCCTTTGGAATTTTATTCCCTTATTATCATTAATATCCAAAAACACTGCAAAGTAGGGATATCTAGATTTAGTAAAAATTTCCACTAATTGAGAAATAATACTCTAAGAACTTCAGTTTTGTGTCTGTGTGTGTGTGTGTTAATTCTAAGTCAGATGGGAGTTGTGCTGGGGCAGTCTCTTGGCTATGAAGAGTGCTTCTACTTCCCCACCTCCTCTTAGAAATTTTGTCATAACCTGTCCTCCATTCCTGGGAAGCAAATTCCTTGAAAGAGCAAGAACCCACCATATAGCCTCTGATGATACATACTCATTCCCAAAGACTATGCACCAGATTCCTAAGTAAGAAGCTTAAAGCATCATGAGAGTTCAGACTTATGTGAGTATCAAGTACACATACACAGAGGCACATACACACGCTCTCCAAATGGCTGTGTTCAATACTGCAAGATCTATGAAAGTTCCCTGCCTCTCTGCCAGAGTGAAATAACCCTATTAAATGTTGAATTGCTAGGGTGGAGAAAGAAATTTGAGTTCTATGTTATCATAACAATTGCCTGTTCTAGATAGCTTTCTCAATCATATCAGATGCCTTTTTTATATTAGTTGTAGAAGCCCAGCCTCCGAACTATAGTAGAAGTCTGTTCACTATTTCTCAAGTTCTGATGTGCTGATGAGAGTTCTTAATAATATGCTATGTAAATTACTGACAAGTATGTGAATTAAAGTGGAGATTGTTAACATAGTTCCTCAAATGTTTTCAGAATGAGAGTTTATATTATTAAAATATGTAGACACTTGTTAATAGCCAGATGTTATGCTTGTATAACACTTTTCTCTAAGGAACTTTGAAAATGCTCTCACGTTAATCCTCATAGGCTTTATTATGAAATCACTGCACCATTCAAAATTGGCAGCAATACAATACAGTTCCTTCTATCCATAATATCTTGATTGACTCCTTATTATCTGTAATCTCCTCTGAGATAACAGCCAGTCTTTCTACTTTCCATATTTGTTAACATGAGAAAGGTTTAATATTCATGTTCAGCATTTATTGCCACATATGTTTCATAAATTTGGAAATTGTCCTTATTCTTTTCACTTGTTAACTCAGAAATGTCATCTTTTTTTAAATAAGGTCTTTGTGTTATGTTATGTGTTATGACCCACATGATCAACAGTCTCCTGCCACTCCATCGACATTGTTCGTAAGAGACATCATATGGCCAATACCTACTCAACCTCCTACCTCTTGCCTTCAGGGTTTCTTCTCTTCCTTAACTCTTCTGATTTGCAATTGGTTGTATGCACCCATGTCATAACACATTACACACTGAAAATGACTTTCCACTGATTTCATGTTGTTTAAACATGGAATAATTCTTTAGTGTTACCCGACTGATTTGTAATACTTCCTGAATATGTGGCGTTCTGATGTGTGATGAGAGCTCATCTGGAGGAAAAACAATCTCGTGCTAGAGTTGAAAACCACTGATTTAACCTTATTCACCATATCCCCCTTGAAAATACAGTGACTTCTTTTCCTTTATAACATTTTATCTTTAAGCTATATCAAGGTATTATATCAAGATATATCCATACTGCTGCTAAGTCGCTTCAGTCGTGTTCGACTCTGTGTGACCCCACAGATGGCAGCCCACCAGGCTTCCCCGTCCCTGGGATTCTCCAGGCAAGAACACTGGAGTGGGTTGCCATGTCCTTCTCCAATGCATGGAAGTGGAAAGTGAAAGTGAAGTCGCTCAGTCGTGTCTGACTCTTGGCGACCCCATGGACTGCAGACTACCAGGCTTCTCCGTCCATGGGATTTCCCAGGCAAGAGATATATCCATATCCAGATGCATATGTGCTGAATGTGGTCATTTTTTGGTAGTCAATTCACCCAAGCGCTCCTTTGAGATGAAGAATCAGAGTCAAGCTAAGGGATTTTTATGATGTGTTTCAATGGGCAATTTTAAACAAGTAAAAGGCCATTATCAAATGATCTATGTAGGTAAACTATTTAGAGTTCCTTCCTTCAGAAATATCTTTTCCCCACTTTCTCAGCCTACTTGCAAACTATTTGGCATTCTTACCTCAGTTGCATGTGCTCCTGCTCAGTCGTGCCCTCTCTCTGCGACCCCATGGACTATAACCCCCCAGGCTCCTCTGTCCATGGGATGGTCTGGGGATGAATACTGGAGTGGGTTGCCATTTCCTTCCAGGCTTACCTAGATATAATTTAAATCTGACCACTTAACTTTTTTATACATTAAACAAAATAAATGAGCATGCATTTTTATTTCATTTACTTATTTAGTTCATTTCTCTGGATTATTTAAAAGTTTTGGTTTGAAACTTTGGCATTTTCTTCCTTATCAGTTTCTCTCTGTCACACACATTTTCTTTTGCTGGATTATTTGCAGTGTGCTGACAACTTTACAGTGTTCACTTTTATTGGATTACATTTATTTTTGAAGTGGCTTCCAAATTCTCCCACGTGGCCTCTAATTCTGGAACACCAGTATTTGTTTTCTTTTCCAATGATTGACAATAAAACACAAATATGAACTTTTTTCAACCTTTGCCATCTCACTTCAAGTATTGCTTTTGTCCTTAAGAGTGCTGTACCAGCATATAGTCTAAAATATCGATAAAGGGAAAAAAATCAAGTTATCTGGACACTCCCTTGTACCTATTGGATTTTTCAGTAAAACAGTGAAGAAGCAAACAGTCTGTTCCCTGATGTCACATAGTCTTTTTCCAAATTTGGTATACTGTATTTTTATTAAAGTAGTAACTTTAACTGACATTTCAGATACAAAAGCATGTGTGTCTTGGGTATATAAGTGAGTATGTGTGTTTATGTTCACAAGGAGATTTTGTTTATAGAAGTCCTACATGAATTCTGAGATCCACGGTTCATTGTAGTCATGATGTAGCTTTGATTACAAAAAATCTAATGTTCATGTCAAGATTAATCCTCCTTAGACAACACCAGTGTCATGGTGTTGATAACGAGTAGCTGCAAGCTATCATATTTTCAAAACTAAACACAATGGGTTATTCCATGATTCCAATAGACCAGCAGTCATAAAAATCACTGGAGAAAAAGCAGTACGCTTTTTCTTTGAAGCTATTGAGATTATGATCCTGTCCTAACAATCTCAGGAATGTTGGTATTTGATGTCTTCCTGAAAGACCAGATTGTTGCACATGCCTTCAAATAACTGTCATTTTTTAAAATTAATTGGTTGTAAGTCATAGAGTAGTGATATTTGACTTGAAAAAATGTGAGGTTATCTGTTAAAAGGTATTTTTTGAAGGCAGTTTTCAAATTTTATCAGTAATCTTGGTTTGTTGTTTAATTGAAGGTGTGTGAAGAAAATGTGTAACCAAGGTACAGGTTTAGCCTTACTGCAGTGGAATTAGGATGGACCTCAAACATAGGTGCCAGGTGTAACCTTTGTTTGTTTGTTTTTGTGTGTAGCTATGACCTAACCAGGCAGAACTTGCTATAGTGGACTTAGTTGAGTTATATAGAGTTATATATAAAATATTTATTATTTTTTGAGGAACATAGTATTTCATAGTTTGCTACTGTAAAAACTTTCGTAGGAGAATAATTGTATTAGTGAGAGCCATGTATATAAAATCTCAACAAAGTGGGGACAGAACTCTGACCTCACCTGATGAATAATGCGTTTTAGCCTGTTTTCAAATTTAGCTTAGAGATAAAAGTTTATTCAAACTAAGGTCTCCACAGATTAGCAAAAGTTAACTACTGGCCTAGAGTGATGTGTGTGCTAAGTCACTCCAGGCTCCTCTGTTGCTGGAATTCTCCAGGAAAGAATACTGGCGTGGATTTCCACACCCTCCTCCAGGAGATCCTCCCAACCCAGGGATTGAACCTGGGTCTCCTGCATTGCAGGCAGATTCTTTACCTCCTGAGCCACCAGGGAAGCCCATATATATGGTGATTATTCTTAGAGCACCTTCTTATACATGAGATAGCTATGCTTATCCTCTCCATCCTCTTCAGATATTTTTATCTGAAAGGCATGTTGGAATGTTCATATATTTCCTCTATTATATAGAGGAACGCATTTAGTTTTAGATTAAATTATTCATGTCACAATCCTGGAGAAATGCATAATAGATAAGTACCACTGTTTACTTGAGTTAATAAGGCTCTAAAAACACTAAATACATTTTAATTGGAAACAATACAGGCAGATTTAGCTGATCCTTGCATACTGTAGTTCTTGAATTGGATTTACTTATACTAGGCATCATCTTCGTCTTTTCAGAGGCAAATTTTCTTTTAAGATTTCTGTGCTACTGAATAAAAGATAAGCCTGAATAACTGTAATAATTAAATATAATACAGTAACTAAGTATTGTCTTCAGTATTTAGTATCATAGAAGTAGAATAATAGATACTATTTATGTGAAATGAACTGTGCTAGATATTGACTTGGGAAGTTGTTGAGTATTATTGCATTATTATTACGGTTTACGACTCTGTCAAGGTAGTGGGTGATATGCCCATTTTATAGATAAGAAAATCAAGACTCAAAAGTTACACTGCTATTAAGTGGCAGAGAAGGGATTCATTTCAAATCTTTCTGACTCTCTCTGAACGCTTTGCACTATAGCAGTTTATAAAACTCTGGGAGATAAGGCACTTTTACACACCTGGTGAATAACAGGGAAATGCAGCATGTTATTAAGTTGCTGCTAAGTCGCTTCAGTCATATCCGACTCTCTGTGACCCCATAGACGGCAGCCCACCAGGCTCCCCCATCCCTGGGTTCTCCAGGCAAGAACACTGGAGTGGGTTGCCATTTCCTTCTCCAATGCGTGAAAGTGAAAAGTGAAAGGGAAGTCGCTCAGTCGTGTCTGACTCTTCACGACCCCATGGACTGCAGCCTACCAGGCTCCTCCATCCATGGGATTTTCCAGGTAAGAATACTGGAGTGGGGTGCCATCGCCTTCTCCAGGCTATCTCACCTGAAAAATACTTGTACCATGTTCAACATTCATAACAGTAAAAGGGTATATTGCCTTTGATTGCTTGGTAAGCATAGCTCCACTGGAAAAAATGTGAATTCACTTTAAACTGAGTGTCCTAAAGAGAGATAGTCCTGTACTCCTACCTAATGCAATGAAATAGCTTGGTAGGAACTATAAACTTAATTGCTTAATGAGTTTTTGTTTCATTTTCAACATTTTAATATTAGTCCTATATAAGGTAAACCATCACTAGTAAATTTGCTATTTAATTGTTCCCCTGTGAAATGAAATGTGCTGTAATTAAAAATTTCTTGAGGAAACCCTTGATTAAAGTAATTCTGATTGCACACAAGTGGTTTTTATTTACTTGAAAGGCTCTTGGGCCATTTTACTTAGAAACCCATCTTCTGAATGTATACTTCTAAGAGAAAATCAGTCTGGTGATTATCATGCACAAAAAAAGCTGAATTTTAAATTAACATAGTCTTTATTCTGTCCAATGGTTCAGCCCTCAAAATAGTGGGTTCTTAACTAGTGGTGTGCTACTAAATGTTTCACAAGTGGTTTTCTGGTGAGGAAGGGCGCTCTAACTTGTAGTGTTTGCCAATTTTTGTGGTAAATACATCCAATGTGGCTGATCCTGCATCACCAATGTGATATCACTGTACTCGGAGTTGTGAAGAAATACACAGTAATATACCTTATGGAGTATTTCTGCTATACAGATAACGTAATATAAATAACCTCAAGAGTATAAATGATAAAGTGTTATAAAATAATTAGGAATTAAGTGTTCTGATATTTGTGCCCTTTGTTTTTCCTATAGTTTATTAAATTCTAAATTTATGTAATTTAATTTTCAGTAGCCTGTGCTTGGGCTTCTGTGATGACTTAGTGGTAAAGAATCCACTTACCAAGCATGAGACCCGGGTTCAATCCTTGGGTCAGGAAGATCCCCTGGAGCAGGAAATGGCAACCCACCCCAGTATTCTTGCCTGGAGAATCCCATGGACAGAGGAGCCTGGTGGGCTACAGTCCATGGAGTCACAAAGAGTCAGGCACGACTTAGTGACTGGACAACAACAATAGCTGTGTTTAACTACTGTCTGTCTCATGGTCATCTTGAAAATTTAGCAATCACTTCTTGAGAGCCATTGTGACCTAGAATGAGGCAGTATAAGCAGCCCCAGCTGGTATTAAGCAGTGGTACCCCCACTGATACTAAGCACATCTTTTTCTCTATAACTGCATAGCAATGCAAAGCATCAAGGATTTGAAAATGAGGAAGTAGAAAATGAAGACAGTACTGTCTGAAAATGGGCCAAAGTTAATCAGTCAGGGTGAATTTCAAGGCTGAAGTTGTTATCAGCCATGTTCTTCTTCGTGGGCATTTGATTGTTGGGGGAAGATGACTGGACATTACATTTTTGGATTCTCTGTGCTCATATTAACCTTGATAATCTAGTCATGGAATCTTGGGGACAGCAAGCGGCCAAACTACTCTGATAAAAATGCTTTCTTCTCAAAAAACAAACAACCTTCCCCATGCTGAAAATGGGCTTTACTGGAAACTTTTCATCTCTAATGAAGCAGAGTTGGAAACTTCATCTGAGATAGCTTGTATACCAGGCAGGTTAATGATCCTCAAGAATTTGTACTGGGCCTACCTAGGAGAGTACTTGCCTGGAGAATCCCATGGAAGAGGAGCTTCGCAGGCTACAGTTTGTGGGGTCGCAAAGAGTCGGACACAACTGAGTGACTAACATTAACTAACACTAGCTAGGCAGTCTGTGAAAGTGGTTTGGACCTATAAGGGACCAGCACATTTAAGAAGAGGTGAAATGTGGAAGAAAATAAAAAATTGCAGAAGGAACTTAAGGAGGTATTTCAAGGGAGAAGAGTAGAGATCATTCGTTTAAGACATGATGCTTTGTTCTGACTTTTAAATAAATCCCTTCCCAACCTCTCCTATGGAGAAGGAAGTAGCAACCCACTCCAGTATTCTTGCCTGGAGAATTCCGTGGACAGAGGAGCCTGGCATGCTGCAGTCCATGAGGTCGCAAAGAGTTGAACACGACAGAGCGACTAACGCTCACTTCACTAAACCTAAGACTACACTAAGGTGTAAACTGATTTGCATCTCTTGTAGAGTGAGATGTGCTGAATGTCATCCATAGTATCTCTCTCTCTCTCTCTTGATTACTTCCTAAGACCAAACCATGACACTCATTTGTAACATGACTAGCCAAGGCTGGTAATATTGCTTTTGGCACTGAAATAGGGGATAGTTTGCATTCACTAATTCTGGTTAATGAAAACCACTAATTCTGGTTAATGAAAATTATTATTTTGGTAATATTAGCAGAAACTCAGGATTAAAAATTGGTATATTCACTGGTATATTCACTGGTATATTCAGGATTAAAAATTGGTATATTCACTGGTATATTCACTGGTATATTCAGGATTAAAAATTGGTATATTCACTGGTATATTCACTGGCATATTCACTGGCATATTCACTCCCCTGGTTGGCAGAGAAGTTAACCTCTTTGGATTATTTGAGTTTTTAACCCAAGCTAAAGAAGAAAGCCAACATGTATTTAAGTTTGGGTTTTGAAATTGTAAAATTGCTTTTACTATTTTAGTGCTTAACTCCTCTGCTATAAAAGAGGAGTATATGGAATGACAGCAAATCCTCTAAGATGGTTTTTATGCCCATCAGAAGGCAAAGTCATTGCCCTGCTATACTCTAAACTTTTCTTGCTGTCCAGATGAATGCACTTTCCTGTTTTCTGTCTCAGTTTCCTTGACCTGGCTGGTTTCTTCTATTAAAACTAGTTTATAATGTGGACAGTAATGTCAGAGAACAATAGCTAAACGGTTTTTGTTCCACTGTGTTAGATTATCAATCTCAACTGATTAGAAAAAAGAAAAGGCTAAGATTCAGTGAGCTGAATGATTCTTGTTTTAGCATGGGACATCTGTTTTATTGTTCTGTTCTGCTTTATCTTCCCTGACTGGATGAGTGGCAATAAATCATTATTAAGGTTTGAGTAAATCCATCTAATTTTATTTCCTATCTAATTACCCTTTCTCCTGATTTTTAGTGATGTCCCTTTCTTTCTGCTCTGTGAGTCAGGTCCTGGTACAATCCTCCCCAAATGACCTCATTTAGCCTCTCTCGTACGTCGCTCAAGTTTCCACTCTGATGTCATTTTACTTGCCCTCATACATCTGAAATAGCCACTCCCACCAGGCACTTCTGTCACTGCCCACCTACCTTTGCTTCTATTTTCTTGCTTAAGTAATATTTCCACACTGAAAATCTTCCAGTCCCCGTGCATCACTCAGTTCCAGTTTTATCATAGAAGCATTCCCAATAATTCCTTCATTTCCTTCGGACCATCCATAACAACACATCTTCTTAGTATACGCTGTGTCACTAGAGTATATTCATGTAGCCTTTTGTTGTACCTTATCTTGTATACTACTCATTTTCTAATGGAGATTTTCTTTCTTAAGTAACATACTAGCTATCCTGAAGGTATGGTGCAAGAAAAATTTTTTATTGATTTTACTAATTAGTTTTGAGGTACCTGGCTAATGCCTAAAAAAAAAATTACTTGTTACCAGAAACTACTCTTATTGAATTAGAGAAATATTATGTCTAAATAAATTTAGACATTCAGGAAGGTCCTTTTCTGCTACAGCATTAGGCCATTTCCTCAGGTGACCGCATGTCTTCTCTTAGAATGACTTCATTGTGTCTCCCATCTGTGAATTCTGACATACTTACTTGATAGCTTACTTGAAACCTTGCATTGCTTTCAGGAGAGCTAAATGAGGTCATGATAAGGATGACTTTAGATTATAAATAAACAAAAAGAAAATCAAAGGGTAAAAAATACTTATAAAAAATAAGCTGTTGAAATGGTATATTTTAAGAGATTGTTTGAATGAATAAGAATCATTTTAGACAAGATTAACAGAAAGCTACCAGGAGAAGACTTGAATAAGATTCAGAAGTGGACTCTGTCTTTGACCATTAAGATGCCGTTGATTGAATCAACTAATTTCTCTATCATCATTGTCTTTATCTCAAAAATGAGGAAATTTTAATTAATCCAAAGACTATTTTCAGCTCTAATACAATGTAATTTAGAAGTGAGAAGTGTTTATAAATGAGGAATTTTTGAATTGGAGGTCTAAAGATTTTAAATTAATTCTTTCAATATCTGCATTTATCTGAATAAGAAATTGTATGCTTTATTTGAATATTGAGTGATAAATGTACATTTAAGAAACTTGACATTTTGATTTACTTCATAGAGGACTGTGGATGTCTACAAACTAAAATAATGTCTTTCTCAATAAATAAAATCACCATCACTCTTTTGTGCCCTGCTATAGAAAGTTCTGGGTCATTCATCAGGAAAACCATTGCTGTATTACACATTCTCCTATCCACAATACTTAAAGTTTTAATTGTGTGCTTCAGCACTTCCTATTTCAATATCATTGTTCTTTTGAGGCTGTACTTTGATCCATGTCCTTGAGAAGAGGAATGAAAAATAATCTATACTTTCATTTCTGAGTAAGCCAATTTCAGTGCAAGATACCATATAAGAAAGATTTTCTGAAGCTGAAATGTGTTGATTAACAAATTAATTATTTATTATTTGTGTTTATCCTGAATGAATCATCAGGAAATGATGGTTCTCTGTGGTTTTATTTAAATACTGTGATATTGATCACTGCAAATTCAAGCAGGTCTATTAGTACATTTTAAAACTTAGCTTCAAGGTCTACAATTTTTTTTAAATTTTAATTGGAGGCTAATTACTTTATAATATTATCATGGTTTTTGCCATACATTGACATGAATCAGATTTGGTGTACATGTGTTCCCCATCCTGAACTCCTCTCCCACCTCCCTCCCCATCCCATCCCTCAGTGTCATCCCAGTGCACCAGCCCTGAGCACCCTGTCTCATGCATCGAACCTGGACTGGCGATCTCTTTCATATACGATAATATACATGTTTCAATGCTATTTTCTCAAATCATCCCATCCTCGCCTTCTCCCCAGTGTCCAAAAGACTGTTCTTTACATCTGTGTCTCTTTTGCTGTCTCGCATATAGGGTCATTGTTACCATCTTTCTAAATTCCATATTTATGCATTAGCATACTATATTGGTGTTTTTCTTTCTGACTTACTTCACTCTGTATAATAGGCTCCAGTTTCATCTACCTCATTAAAACTGATTCAAATGCATTCTTTTTAATGGCTGAGTAATATTCAATTGTGTATATGTACCACAGCTTTCTTATCCATTCATCTGCCAATGGACATCTAGGTTGCTTCAAGGTCTGCAATTTATAATTTACTGCTTCCCTCTGATTACAAAAACAATTAATTTCTTTTATTAAGACTGCAAATTACAGAAAGAATAAAGTAAAATCATATATGACCCACCACACATAAATAACCATGGATAACATTTTGATGAGTATTCTTTCAGTATTTTATAATACCTGTGTCTTTGGGGGGAAAAAAATGTCACTTTATCAACCCATACCTGTTTGTACAAATTCTGAAATACAGATTGACTAAACTGGGACCATGTTATGTTAGACCTAATATTTTGTTATAAATATTCCCAAATTTTTATAGCCCTTCTCTCTCATTCTCAGAACAACTAGTGTGTATGTGCTCAGTAGCTCAGTTATGTCCAACTCTTTGTGACTCATGGACAGGCTTATCTATCCAGGGGATTTTCCTGGCAAGAATACTAGAGTGGGTTGCCATTTCCTCCTCCAGGGTATCTTCCTGACCCAGAGATTGAGCCCATGTATCCTGCATCTCCTGCATTGCAGGTAGATTCTTTACTGTTAACACACTAATAAATCAGTTCTTACAGTGGGCAGGAAGTAGATAAGCAACAGCAGACTTTCAGTTTATTTCAGTTCAGTTCAGTCAATCAGTCGTGTCTGACTCTTTTCAACCCCATGAATTGCAGCACACCAGGCCTCCCTGTTCATCACCAACTCCCGGAGTTCACTCAAACTCACGTCCATCGAGTAGGTAATGCCATCCAGCCATCTCATCCTCTGTTGTCCCCTTCATCTCCTGCCCCCAATCCCTCATAGCATCAGTCTTTTCCAATGAGTCAACTCTTTGCATGAGGTGGCCAAAGTATTGGAGTTCCCTCCTCAGCATCAGTCCTTCCAATGAACACCCAGGACTGGTCTCATTTAGGATGGACTGGTTGGATCTCCTTGCAGTCCAAGGAACTCTCAAGAGTCTTCTCCAACACCACAGTTCAAAAACATGAATTCTTCAGCACTCAACTTTCTTCAAAGTCCAACTCTCACATCCACACATGACCACTGGAAAAACCATAGCCTTGACTAGACGGACCTTTGTTGGCAAAGTAATGTCTCTGCTTTTGAATATGCTATCTAGGTTGGTCATAACTTTCCTTCCAAGGAGCAAGTGTCTTTTAATTTCATGGCTGCAATCACCATCTGCAGTGATTTTGGAGCCCCGAAAAATAAAGTCTGACACTGTTTCCACTGTTTCCCCATCTATTTCCCATGAAGTGATGGGACCGGATGCCATGATGTTCGTTTTCTGAATGTTGAGCTTTAAGCCAACTTTTTCACTCTCCTCTTTCACTTTCATCAAGAGGCTCCTTAGTTCCTCTTGGTTTTCTGCCATAAGGGTGGTGTCATCTGCATATCTGAGGTTATTGATATTTCTCCCGGCAATCTTGATTCCAGCTTGTGCTTCTTCCAGTCCAGCGTTTCTCATAATGTACTCTGCATAGAAGTTAAATAAGCAGGATGACAATATACAGCCTCGATGTACTCCTTTTCCTATTTGGAACCAGTCTGTTTGTTGGGCTCCAGAATCACTGCTGATGGTGACTGCAGCCATGAAATTAAAAGACATTTACTCCTTGGAAGGAAAGTTATGACCAACCTAGATAGCATATTCAAAAGCAGAGACATTACTATGCCAACAAAGGTTCGTCTAGTCAAGGCTATGGTTTTTCCTGTGGTCATGTATAGATGTGAGAGTTGGACTGTGAAGAAGGCTGAGCGCCGAAGAATTGATGCTTTTGAACTGTGGTGTTGGAGAAGACTCTTGAGAGTCCCTTGGACTGCAAGGAGATCCAACCAGTCCATTCTGAAGGAGATCAGCCCTGGGATTTCTTTGGAGGAAACGATGCTGAAGCTGAAACTCCAGTACTTTGGCCACCTTATACGAAGAGTTGACTCATTGGAAAAGACTCTGATGCTGGGAAATATCGAGGGCAGGACGAGAAGGGTACGACAGAGGATGAGATGGCTGGATGGCATCACTGACTCGATGGACATGAGTCTGGGTGAACTCCGGGAGTTGGTGATGGACAGGGAGGCCTGGTGTGCTGCGATTCATGGGGTTGCAAAGAGTCGGACATGACTGAGCAACTGAACTGAACTGTTGTTCCATGTCCAGTTCTAACTGTTGCTTCCTGACCTGCATATAGGTTTCTCAAGAGGCAGGTCAGGTGGTCTGGTATTCCCATTTCTTTTAGAATTTTCCACAGTTTATTGTGATCCACACAGTCAAAGGCTTTGGCATAGTCAATAAAGCAGAAATAGATCTTTTTCTGGAACTCTCTTGCTTTTTCCATGATCCAGCAGATGTTGGCAATTTCATCTCTGGTTCCTCTGTCTTTTCTAAAAGAAGCTTGAACATCTGGAAGTTCACAGTTCACGTATTGCTGAAGCCTGGCTTGGAGAATTTTGAGCATTACTTTAGTAGTGTGTGAGATGAGTGCAATTGTGTGGTAGTTTGAGCATTCTTTGGCATTGCCTTTCTTTGGGATTGGAATGAAAACTGACCTTTTCCAGTCCTGTGGCCACTGCTGAGTTTTCCAAATTTGCTGGCATATTGAGTGCAGCACTTTCACAGCATCATCTTTCAGGATTTGAAAGAGCTCAACTGGAATTCCATCACCTTCACTATCTTTGTTCGTAGTGATGCTTTCTAAGGCCCACATGACTTCACATTCCAGGATGTCTGGCTCTATTTGAGTGATCACACCATCGTGATTATCTTGGTTGTGAAGCTCCTTTTTGTACAGTTCTTCTGTGTATTCTTGGCACCTCTTAATATCTTCTGCTTCTGTTAGGTCCATACCATTTCTGTCCTTTATTGAGCCCATCTTTGCATGAAATGTTCCCTTGGTATCTCTAATTTTCTTGAAGAGATCTCTAGTCTTTCCCATTCTGTTGTTTTCCTCTATTTCTTTGCGTTGTTCACTGAGGAAGGCTTTCTTATCTCTCCTTGCTATTCTTTGGAACTCTGCATTCAGATGCTTATATCTTTCCTTTTCTCCTTTGCTTTTCGCTTCTCTTCTTTTCACAGCTATTTGTAAGGCCTGCTCAGACAGCTATTTTGCTTTTTTGTATTTCTTTTCCATGGGCATGGTCTTGATCCGTCTCTTGTACAATGTCACAAACCTCCGTCCATAGTTCATCAGGCACTCTGTCTATCAGATCTAGTCCCTTAAATCTATTTCTCACTTCCACTGTATAATCATAAGGGATTTGATTTCGGTCCTACCTGAATGGTCTAGTGGTTTTTCCTACTTTCTTCAATTTAAGTCTGATTTGGCAATAAGGAGTTCATGATCTGAGCCACAGTCAGTTCCCGGTCTTGTTTTTGCTGTCTGTATAGAGCTTCTCCATCTTTATGTTTCTGAAAATGGTTCTTGAATAACAGGTTTCCACTGTGGTGTATAACATATGAATGTATTACCATTCCTGATTTTCCATTGCTTAGACTAGTACCTGGCATCTATTTGGCATCATGTATATATTTATTCTATGAATGGGTACATATTGAATTGAAACAATGGAAAGTCTGGCTATTCCATTGAAGCTTCATGGAATCCCAACTTTGGGACTCAACTCTAAGATCTGACACATCACTTAGCATGGTCAAAAATACAGTTTTCTGACTTTATCTTTCTTAAACAATCATGAGGATAAGTTCATTCCAATCATTCCCTATAAGAAGAAAATTAGTTTTGAAAAAAAAAAAGGAGAATAAAAACAATTATCAGTAACAGGAAGCAAATGATAAATGCTAAAGAGTTAAGATTTCCAGAACTCTCTATGCCTCTTGTGTTTTTTTGTTTTGTTTTTAAACCCATTTTTTCCCCAAATACACAAAAGCAAATAAATAAATAAATAAGGACTCCTTTTAAAGTAAAAATAAATCAAACTCTTGAGTAGAACTTATGTTATTTAAAGGTGTATAGGCTTAAAGCTATTTGCAAACTCCTGTTACACTTTTAGCTCACCTATAATTATTAAATCTAAATGTATGTTAACTCCAAGCAAAATTACAAAACTAAGAACTTTTCAATCAGCAACACTAATGGGGTGACTTTTTTTTTCTAAACTAAACCACTTTCATAACATAGAGCATCAACGCAGGGCTGACCAACAAGCCATCACTTTTGGCTGGGGGGGAGTGGGGAGTAGGGAGTGGGGTGGGAACAGAGGCAGAAGTCTGCCCCTTCTGTATTTTCACTTTAATTATTTATTTAAATAGACATAAATAAAAGTGCACAACTCATAAATGTTGAATTTTCTGAATTATTACAAAATGAACATTACCCACACAATAGTCCAGATCAAGAAGTAGAACATTACCATCAACTCAGACACTTCCCTTGTACCTCATCCCAGTCTTTTTTTTTTTTTTCATTTTTTAAGCCACTTTATTTATTTGTTTTTTAATTGAAGGATAATTGATTTACAGAGTTTTATGGTTTTCTGTCACACATCAACAAGAATCAGCTATAGGTACACCCATGTCCCCTCCCTCTCATTCCAGCCTTTAGGTCCCCCTTCCTCCTGAAGACTACCCAGCACCAGTTTGTGCATCTGAAATATTTCCACTAGTGCACTTTTCAAACCAATTTCTACTCTCTTCTCTTCCTGAACTATGATGAAACTTTTGTTTTTACAACAGTGATATAATTTGCCTTTTTATTTTGATACAGATTTATTGTTTGGTTTTTTTTTTTTTGTTTTCTTATCATGTTTTACGTTTTTTTTTTTTTCTAATTTTATTTTATTTTTAAATTTTACATAATTGTATTAGTTTTGCCAAATATCAAAATGAATCCGCCACAGGTATACACGTGTTCCCCATCCTGAACCCTCCTCCCTCCTCCCTCCCCATACCATCCCTCTGGGTCGTCCCAGTGCACTAGCCCCAAGCATTAAGTCCACGTTGTTCCCACTAATAATGGTAGCTAGCATTATTCATGTGCTTTACTGCATTCTGGATACTGTTCTAAGTGCTTAACATAGAATTAACTCATTTAATCTTCAAATAAGACTACAAAGCAGTTATTATTATTCTTATTTTACAGACTAGGAAACTGAGGCACAGAGAGGGTAAATAACCTACCCAATATCATATAGCATGTACATTGGGGTTCCAAGATTCAGACCCAAATGGCTTGGCTCCAAGTGTCTATGCCTTTAATTATCTACCCTGCTATGCCATCTTAAAATTTTCAGGGATCAAACCCAGGTCTCCTGCCTTGCAGGCAGACACTTTAACCTCTGAGCCACCAGGGAAGCCCTTTAAAATTTAAATATTCTCAAAAGTACTGTGTGGCACCAACTTCATGTAAAACTCAAACTGTTTATAGCACAGGCACCCTCTGGTAGTACCAATTATAAAGTAGTAATTCACATGATCAGATAGATAGCTATTTTAATTTTTTAGATTATCACTGAAATTCAAAGTCAGTTTTAGAATTTCTCACACAGAAAATCTGAAGCTGTCCCTCCCTTATATATAAACAAAGATATGTGTGACCCCTGTCTGAGAGAAACTGAGTGTAAGTAATGAGAAATCATTTCTTACAAAAGCCAGTTGACCAGAGCATAATCACACAGAATGATCATCTATACCTTGCTCGTTACAGAATGATTCACCAATGATCAGTAAAAGAATGAGTAACTAAAGAAAGATACTGACTGTTATCTTTCAATATTATTTTTAATTGTTAAGTTATATTAGACATCTTGTACCTACTGGACACAAAAATGAATTTCAAGTATTATTGGATATTCTTTTGTCAAACATGATCTATACTTTACAAAGATTGCTGCCATAATATATTACAAGTGAGCAAAGTTTCACGAGTGACTTAGAAAATCACGTATAGAGAAATACGAAAGTAGACCCTAATAGGGTATCTTGAGAAGCACAATCTGCTCTTCTTCTTAATGAAAATTACTAACTTATCCAGTGTCTGCCTCTGTCCATATTGCTCTCTGCAGTTGGGCACTCACAGCCCCATCTCCGTGAATCATTTGAGTTCTATCCTTTAGCCAAATGTGATTATCAGGCATGCCTTTAGAGGTGAAATGATGGATGTCTGGATAGCACCCTAAGCTGATGTGACCATGTTGGGCATCCCATAATATAGCACTCAAACTTCCTCTTTGTTTTTACCTTTATATTGGTTTAAAGTATGTTTTGTTTTGTTTTTCTTTTTTTCCCTGCCTTTGGTAAAGTTATTCCTGCTGCTACTGCTGCTGCTAAGTCGCTTCAGTCATGTCGGACTCTGTGCGACCCCATAGATGGCAGCCCACTAGGCTCTTCTGTCCCTGGGATTCTCCAGGCAAGAGTACCGGAGTGGGTTGCCATTGCCTTCTCCAATACATGAAAGTGAAAAGTGAAAGTGAAGTCGTTCAGTCGTGCCCGACTCTTAGCGACCCCATGGACTACAGCCTACCAGGTTCCTCCATCCATGGGATTTTCCAGGCAAGAGTGCTGGAGTGGGTTGCCTTTGCCTTCTCCGAAAGTTATTCCTAGAGTTTGTTAATTTTAAATACATGAAGATATCATAGTTTACTCAAAACTCATTATGTTTAAAAATTTTAAAAAAAGTAATGTCCAGTGTGTTCTTTCATAGGAAAAAAAACAAACAAAACTTAAAGAACCATTGAGGTTATACAAATTTTTATAAACCTGAACCTCTTCTTTGGATAGCACTTATCAGTCAGTACATTCTAATCGATTTAACAGTTATTTACAACTGTCTGTTCTCTTCTTGAAACACTACCTTCTCTAACCTTAACTTGGCCAAGAAAACTCTCATGACCTTCCCTCTCTCTTCAAGTTTCCTGCATTGTCTGAGCCCCCTTGCTTAGAATCTTTACTTGAATCTTCAGAGATTTTACACTTAGTATCCTCTTTACTTATCTTTCTTTCATCTCTGAATCATTTTTAAATGGATATTGTACTTTATTTTCAGAAACTAAAACTATTCAGAAATGAGTAATACAATAAAAGTTTCCTGTAATCCTACACCACAGAGATAACATGTAAAATACTTCGGATGTTTTACTGTCTTTAAATTTTGTAGAAATTGTTTTTAAAGATTATGCATAAGAAATTTTATAAACACAAAAGAATATATGTGATATGTCAGCATGATAGTCATTAGTTATGATTCACTAGCAACCTAGGGAGCATAGAATTACCAACCCAAAGTTCCATGGGCTTTCTACTAATTGCATCTTCCATCTCCACTTCCTCAGAGTGTTGTCGCTTGCAGTTTTACAGAAACTTTGTTAAGTAGCAACTAGTGTAATAGTCGTTTCAAAGTGAGTACAGTGTCAAATTATGGCCTGGGGGTCAAATCCAGCCTATGACCTGTTTTTGTAAATAAAGTTTTATTGGCACACACACACACAAAAATAAAAACAAGGAAAAAAAATAAAGTGAGTACATTAAGGTTTAGAATATTTAAATCTAAGAGTCACATGGCCAGTGAAAAATAGTGTTAGTGACTCAGTCACTTTCAACTCTTTGAGATCACAAGGACTGTAGCCCACCAGGTTCCTCTGTCCATGGAATTCTCCAGGAAAGAATACTGGAGTGAGTAGCCATTTCCTTCTCCAGGGGATATTCCCAACCCAGGGACCAAACCTGGGTCTTCAGCATTGCAGGCAGATTCTTTACTGCCTGAGCCACCAGGGAAGCCTCACATGGCTATAAGTTAACCAAACTCAGGACTTGAATTCCAGAGCTCAGGCTCTTACCCACTATTCCACACTAATTTTCCTAGACTCCCATACTCAACTTGAGATCTGTCAAAGTTGTCATGGCATCTAGAACTTCACTTTTATGGAAGAAGCATGATAATAGTTGCATAATTATTTGTAGCCTATTTGCATATCTCCCACTATCTTGTAACATCCACGAAGGCAGAACACATATGTATCTTATACATTACTCTAATTACTGTTACTGAAGGTCAGTATAGGCACACCTCATTTTATTGTGCTCTGCTTTCTTCACTTTACAGATACTGCATTTTTTACAAATTGAAGGTTTCTTGCAACCCTATACGGCTGTAAGCACTGTTTTTTTTTTTTTTTCCCCCCCAACAAACAGCATTTGCTCAGTTCATGTCTCCATGTCACCTTTTGGTAATTCTACCAATATTTTAAACTTTTTCATTATTATTATATTTGCTATTGTGATCCATGATCAGTCAACTTTGATGTCAGACTTGTAATTGTTTTGGGATGCCGTGAACCATGCCTATATAAGTCAGAGAACTTAGTAGATATTGTGTGTGCTCTGACTGTTTCACCAACTACATTCCTCATCTCTCTCCCTCTCCTTGGGCCTCCCTATCCCTGTGATATGGTAGTATTGAGATTAGGCCAGTTAGTAACCCTATGATGGTCCCTAAGTGTTCATTGAAAGGAAAATTCACACATCTCTCAGTGTCAATAAAAATAAAATTATAAAATCTAGTTTAATAAAAGGAAACAACTTGGATAAACATGATCAAACAGTGAGGAAGGCATGTTGAAAGCTGAGATAGCCTAAAAGCTAGGCCTCATGCACCAAATGGTTAGCCAAGTTGTGTTTCCAAAGGAAAAGTTATTGATGGAAGCTAAAAGTGCTACTTCAGTGAACACACAAATGATAAGAAAGCAAAAGAGCCTTATTGCTGATATGGAGAGAGTTTTAGTGGTCTGGATAGAAGATTAAACAAGCCACAACATTCTCTCAGCCAAAACCGTATCCAGAACAAGGTTAGCTCTCTTCACTTCTGTGAAGTCTGAAAGAGATGAGGATGCCACAAAAGTAAAGTTTGAAGCCAGCGAAGGTTGGTTCACGAGGTTGAAGGGAAAAAGCCACCTCAAAACATAAAAGCACAAAGTGGAACAGCAAGTGCCGATATAGAAGCTATGGCAAATTATTCAGATCTAGATACAAAAAGAATGAAGGTGAATATACTGAACAACAGACTTTCAAGGTAGATGAAACGTCCTTCTATTGAAAGAAAATTACATCTATGACTTTTACAGATAGAGAGGAGAGGTCAGTGTCTGGCTTCAAGGGTTCAGAAGACAGACTGACTCTCTAGGGACTAATGCAGTTGATAACTTGAAATTGAAGCCAGTACTCATTTACCATTCTGAAAATTCCAGGGCCCTGGAATAGTTTTTATGCCAAAACTATTCTGCCTGTGACCTATGAATGGAACAACAAAGCCTGAATGACAGCACATTTTTTTATAACATGGTTTACTGATTATTTGAAGCCTACAGTTTGACACCTACTGCTCCAAATAAAAGATTCTTTCAACATCTTCCAGTTCATTGACAATGCACCTGGTCACCCAAGACCACTGATGGAGATGTTTAAGATTCAGTTTGTTTTTATGCAAGCTAACACAACATCCATTGCAGCTCGTGGATCAAGGGGTAGTTTTGAATTGCAAGTCTCATTATTTAGGAAATGTATTTCATAAGACTCTAGCTACCATAGATGGTGATTCCTCTGATGGGTCTCAGCAAAGTAAATTGAAAACCTTCTGGAAAGGGTTTATCATTCTCAATGCCATTAAGAAAAGTGTTGGGAAGAAATTGATTCCAACTCTTAATGGATGACTTGGAGAAGTTGAAGACTTAAGTGGAGGAAGTAACTGCAGATATGGTGGAAATAACAAGAAAACCAGAAGAATAAGTGAAGATGTGACTGCATTGCTGCAATCTCATGATAAAACTTTAATGGTTGGGGAGTTGTTTCTTATGGATGAGTAAAGAAAGTAGTTTCTTAAAATGAGTACTGTGGGTGATGATGCTATGAAAATTGTCAAAATGACAACAAAAGATTTAGAATATTACATAAACTTAGTTGATAAAGCAGCAGCGGGTTTTGAGAGGACTGACTGCAATTTTGAAAGTTCTACTGTGGGTAAAATGCTATCAAACAGTAATCCACGGTACAGAGAAATTCTTTGTGAAAGGATCTTCATAGAATGAATAAAATAAGCCACTTCCTTGTCTTATTTTGAGAAATTGCTACAGCCACCCTAGCCTTCAGCAATCATCACGTCAGCCAGTCAGGAGCCATTAATGTGGCCGCAAGACCCTCCCCCAGCAAAAAAGAGTGTAACTCACTGAAGGCTCAGATGATGGGTAGCACATTTTAGCAATACGTTTTTTTGTTTTTTGTTTTTTAAATTAAGAGGTGGGCATAACAGCCCACTCCAGTATTCTGGACTAGAGAATCCCATGAACAGAGGAGCCCAGTGAGTAGGGTTGCAAAGCATCAGACATGACTGAAGCAACTTAGCACACATGCATACATTTTTTGGACATAATGCTGCTGGACAGTTAATAAGCTACAGTAGAGTGTAGACATAACATATGCACTGGAAACCAAGAAAATTGTGTGACGCACTTTACTGTGACATCCACTATATTGTGGTGGTCTGGAACCGAGCCTCAATACCTCCCAGATGTGACTGTATATATCTACTAGATAGATGGGTGGATGGGCTGGAGGCTGAATATTTATTTATATGTTTACCAGTCGCATAGACATCCAGCTGATGCCATGGAAAAAATAGAAAAGACTTGTTTCTTCTATGTGGTGTATATGCTAAGTCACTTCAGTCGTGTACGACTCTGTGTGACCCCATAGACTCCGCTGTCCCTGGGATTCTCCAGGCAAGAACACCGGAGTGGGTTGCCATTTCCTTCTCCAATGTGGTGTATATAGACCCTGTATAAAACTAAATCCTTGCATTCCTTCCCAAGTCCTACTGATTCTATCAATGAGACACCTGTACAGCAACTGTCTTTTGTTTCAGTATCATCACATTTCTTTGACTGTAGGTTGCTTTTTAAATCATGTCCTCTCTGCCTTCTCTTCTTCCTCAAGACTGCCAGACTGGTTTTACTTGAATGAAATATTACTAGACAGAGGTGACCATGTGATCACCACCCTGCCTTCCCCTCTACTCTGGGAATAATTTTGGTAAAGTTTTAGGAAAAAATGCTTCTTTTTCAGTTTTGACCCTTAAAAGTGAATCAGCACAAAATACTGAGACTGTACTGTTGAATACCAAAAAGCCATTAAAGTTGCATAATGTCAGTTAGCTACATATGGGTATTATTTATCTAGAAAGATACCATATTCTTTATGATTTTCTTTCTGCAGTAGGTTTAAATATGGTATATTTTCTCCTTCTGTACAGAAAATTTTAATTTTCAGTGTTCTGAAATTGTGTAAATTCCAAAGATACCACATACTTTAAATGTTACCAAAGAAGTTTTTAAAATGAGTTTTCCAAAGCAAATTAAATGAAATTCAGAAAAGTATTTCAGAAGGTCATTAAAGTTGAGAAATATGAGGTGCAGACATAAATAAGGCACAATACATTAATTAACACAAAGCTGAACCCTGCCTTGGTTTTCACCCTGAAAGAAAGATAATTAAAAACAACACTGTGAGGTATTTTTCATATGACTCCTGGGTTAGTGAATGGATGAGGAATGAAGATAATGACAGAAAAGAAAAGTTGAATGTGAGATTTCTAACATAATAGCAAGAAAATGCATAGTTTGATGCTGTTGTTCTGTATTTAACACTCTAAATTGCTCCTACATTTTAAACAACTGCTCAGAGTGTTTCAGTAATTAGCACATCAGGGATGCATTAATATAGAATGATAGTCTTAACTTTGGGAGTTTTTTAAGCTTTAGTAATCTGCCTTCCCCAAAGCATAACATGCAAACAATTTAAATGAAAATAATATATCTCAATCATCTACCAATACACTCCAATATATTAAATATACACACATTAGCTTATACATGCAAACCTGAAAATATTGCAATATTACTTGTTGAATATTTCTTAATGTTGACTTGAAGGTATGGTTTAAGATGACTTAAAGATATGGGTACATGATAGCGGTTCTTTCTATTCTGAGAACTACACAAGCAAGATGACTGTTCTGGGAAATTGCTATTTACTAATCCTGTTGTATGGGGCTCTTCCCTTCCCTTTGTATCTCAAGGGCTTATTATCAATTTGGCTAAAAGTAGCCACTCTTGTTTCAGAATACTTGCTCTCCAGGATGATCTATGTGGTGCTGTTTTTCCAGTTTCATATCTGTGATCTGTTATTTTAGATTTAACCCCAGCATATAGTTATACTTCCTAAAGTCCACATTGGATTGTAAAACTCCTGCAAAGACATCTACTACCTATTGTATTTACTTAAGACCCTTAGGTTAATTTTTCAGTGTTTATGTGTAATCACCTTTTCAATCAGTCTCAAGATTCTAGATTTTTCTTACTCTGTATTTGGATAAATATTCTACATGTCTAATGTTATACCCATCCCCTAAATAAATATGTCCAGTATTCTAGGAAAATACCTACCCCAAGAACTGTGAAAGTGTTCCTTGACCGTGATCAGTAGGTTGTTAGGTTACACAACCTAAACATATGTCTCCAAAGTCTGTCAATATTAAGGGTTAAGGAGGTTTCTTACTCTTCGAGGCTCTAAAGCAAAATCCACATAGACAAAGCCTCCAGAATTTGACATACTGTGTAATGCGGCTGATGAAGGTATAATCCTCAGTCCTTCCTAAAGTATTCTAAAGTTATTGGTAAACTTCACAAATGGTTCTTTTTCCCAGTGTGTGTAGAATTACTTGAAGATATTCTTATTAGAAACAAGTCTTCATTGTTGATGAAAATCTTTACCAACAAGTTTTTCCTTGGTTTGTTTGAATATTGAGGTCAGTTTTATTCAGGGGTATCATCATTCCTTAACAAAGTTCTAAATGCTTCAAACTCAAGGTAGATAATGTAATTAAAATGAAAACAACTATCATTTAGAAAATGTATTGAAGTATAGTTGATTTACAATGTTGTATTAATTTCTGCTGTACAGCTAACTGATATATATATATATATATATATATATATATAAAACATTCTGTATATATTTAGGCTTCCCTGGTATCTCAGCTGGCAAAGAATCTGCCTGCAATGCAGGAGACCCTGATTTGTTTCCTGGGTCAGGAAGATCCCCTAGAGAGGGATATGCTACCCACTCCAGTATTGTTGGGCTTCTCTGGTAGTTCAGACAGTAAATAATCTGCCTGCAATATGGGAGACCTGGGTTTGATCCCTGGGTTGGGAAGATCCCTTGGAGGAGAGCATGGCAACCCACTTTAGTATTCTGGCCTGGAGAATCCTTGTGGACAGAGAAGCCTGACAGGCTGCATTCCCTGGGATTGCAAAGAGTCAGACACAACTGAGTGAGTCACTCAGTTGTGTCCGACTCTTTGCAATACATATATATGCCTATATATAAATATATATATATAATGGCAACCCACTCCAGTATTCTTGCCTGGAGAATTCCATGGAGAGATGAGTCTGGCAGGCTACAGTCCATGGGGTTGCAAAGAGTTGGACAAGACTGAGCTACTAACATTAACATATGGCAGATATATATATATATATCTTTCCATTATGGTTTATCACGGGATATTGAATATAGTTCTTTGTGCTATACAGTAGGGCCTTGTTGTTATTCATTCTATTTGTTAAGAGTTTGCCTCTAACCCCAAACTCCCACTCGATCCCTCCCCTTCTCCCTGCTTGGCAACCACAAGACTGTTCTCTATGTTGGTGAGTCCATTTCTATTCCTTAGATAAGTTCATTTATGCAACTCTATTTTTAGCTTTTTAAGGAAGCTCCATACTGTTTTCCATAATTACTGCACCAACTTAAATTTCCACCAATAATGTATGAGGATGTCCGTTTCTGTACACCCTCTGCAGCATTTGTTACAAATGACTATTTTTTCTAATTTATATTTTTTGAAGGATAATTGCTTTACAGAATTTTGTTGTTTTCTGTCCCCATGTCTGTTTCTCCATTGCTTTCTGACTTACTTCACTCTGTATAATAGGCTCTAGGTTCATCCACCTCTAGAACTGACTCAAATGCTTTCCTTTTTATGGAAAGTGAAGAGGAACTAAAATGCCTCTTGATGAAAGTGTAAGAGGAGACTGAAAAAGTTGGCTTAAAACTCAACATTCAGAAAACTAAGATCATGGCATCTGGTCCCATCACTTCATGGGAAACAGATGGGGAAACAGTGGAAACAGTGTCAGACTTTGTTTTGGGGGGCTTCAAAATCACTGCATATGGTGATTGCAGCCATGAAATTAAAAGACGCTTATTCTTTGGAAGGAAAGTTATGACCAACCTAGATAGCATATTCAAAAGCAGAGACATTACTTTGCCAACAAAGGTCTATCTAGTCAAGGCTATGGTTTTACCAGTGGTCATGTGTGGATGTGAGAGTTGGACTGTGAAGAAAGCTGAGTGCCAAAGAATTGATGCTTTTGAACTGTGGTATTGGAGAAGACTCTTGAGAGTCCCTTGGACTGCAAGGAGATCCAACCAGTCCATCCTAAAGGAAACCAGTCCTGGGTATTCATTGGAAGGACTGATGCTAAAGCTGAAACTCCAATACTTTGGCCACCTCATGCGAAGAGTTGACTCATTGAAAAAAGCCCTGATGCCGGGAGAGATTGGGGGCAGGAGGAGAGGGGACAACAGAGAATGAGATGGCTGGATGGCATCACCGACTTGATGGACATGAGTTTGAGTAAACTTCGGGTATTGGTGATAGACAGGGAGGCCTGGCATGCTATGGCTCATGGGGTTGCAAAGAGTTGGACATGACCGAGCGACTGAACTGTACTGAAAATTCCATCGTGTATATATACCACAACTTCTTTATCCATTCATCTGTCTATGTACATCTACATTGCTTCCATGTTCTAGCTATTGTAAATAGTGCTGCAGTGAACAATGGGATACATGTGCGTCTTTCAATTTTTGTTTCCTCAGGGTATATGCCTAGGAGTGGGATTGCTGGGTCATATGGTGGTTTTATTTCTAGTTTTTTAAGGAATCTCCATACTGTCTTCCATAGTGGCTGTATCAGTTCACATTCCCACCAACAGTGCAATGGTGTTCCCTTTTCTCCACACCCTCTCCAGCATTTATTGTTTGTAGACATTTTGATGATGGCCATTCTGATCAGTGTGAGGTGATACCTCATCATAGTTTTGATTTTCATTTCTCTAATAATGAGTGATGTTGAGCGTCTTTTCAGGTGCATGTTAGCCATCTGTATGTCTTCTTTGGAGAAATGTTTATTTAGGTTTTTTTTTTCCCACTTTTGATTGGGTTGTTTGTTTTTCTGGCATTGAGTTGTATGAGCCACTTGTATATTTTGGAAGTTAATTCTTTGTCAGATTTTTCATTTGCTATTATTTTCTCCCATTCTGAGGGTTGTCTTTTCACCTTGCTTATAGTTTCATTCGCTGTGCAAAAGCTTTTAAGTTTAACCAGGTCCCACTTGTTTACTTTTCTTTTTATTTCTGTTACTCTTGGAGGTGGGTCATAGTGGGTCTTGCTTTGATTTATGTCATCAAATGTTCTCCCTGTTTTCCTCTAAGAGTTTTATAGTGTCTGGTCTTACATTTAGGTCTTTAATACATTTTTAGTTTATCTTTGTGTAAGGTGTTAGAAAGTGTTCTAATTTCATTCTTTTACAAGTGGTTGATCAATTTTCCCAGCACCACTTGTTAAAGAGATTGTCTTTTCTCCATTGTATATTCTTGCCTCCTTTGTCAAAGATAAGGTTTCTGTAGGTGCGTGGATTTATCTCTGGGCTTTCTAGTTTGTTCCATTGATCTATATTTCTGTCTTTGTGCCAGTACCATACTGTCTTGATGACTGTGGCTTTGTAGTAGAGCCTGAAGTCAGGCAGGTTGATTCCTCCAGTTCCATTCTTCTGTCTCAAGATTGCTTTGACTGTTCAGGGTCCTTTGTGTTTCCGTATGAATTGTGAAATATTTTGTTCTAGTTCTGTGAAAAATGCCATTGGTAATTTTATAGGGATTGCATTAAATCTGTAGACTGCATTTGGGTGGTATAGTCTTTTTCACAGTATTTATTCTTCTTACCCAGGAACATGGAATATCTCTCCATCTGTTTATGTCATCTTTGATTTCTTTCATCAGTGTCTTATAATTTTCTGTGTACAATTATTTTGTCTCCTTAGGTAAGTTTATTCCTAGATATTTTATTCTTTTTGTTGCAATGGTGAATTTGCTTGATTCCTTAATTTCTCTTTCTGATTTTTCATTGTTAGTATATAGAGATGCAAATGATTTCTGTGTATTGATTTTGTATCCTGTGATGTTCCTAAATTCACTAATTAGCTCTAGTAATTTTCTGATACTATCTCTAGTGTTTTCCATGTACAGTATCATGTCATCTGCGAAGAGTGAGAGCTTTACTTCTTTTCCGATCTGGATTCCTTTTATTTCTTTTTCTTCTCTGATTGCTCGTGCTAGGACTTCCAGAACTATGTTGAATAATAGTGGGGAAAGTGGACACCCTTATCTTATTCCTGATCTTAACGGGGGTGCTTTCAGTTTTTCACCATTGAGAATAATGTTTGCTGTAGGCTTATCATATATGGCCTTTCCTATTTTGAGGTAGGTTCCTTCTGTGCCCATTTTCTGAAGAGTTTTCGTCATAAATGGGTGCTGAATTTTGTCAAAAACTTTTTCTGCATCTATTGAGGATATCAAATGGTCTTTATCTTTCAATTTATTAATATGGCATATCACATTGATTGATTTGTATATATTGAAGAATCCTTGCATTGCTGGAATAAACCCAACTTGATCATGGTGTATGAGCTTTTTGATGTGTTGCTGAATTCTATTTGCTAAAATTTTGTTAAGGATTTTTGCATCTATGTTCATCAGTGATTTTGGCCTGTAGTTTTCTTGTTTTGTGTTGTCTTTGTCTGGTTTTGGTATCAGGGTTATGGTGGCCTTGTAGAATGAGTTTGGAAGTGTTCCTTCCTCTGCAGTTTTTTGAAAAGGGTAGCCATTAGCTCTTCTCTAAATGTTTGATAGATTTATCCTGTGAAACTGTCTGGTCCTGGGCTTTTGTTTTTGGGGAGATTTTTATTTTTTATCACAGCTTCAATTTCAGTGCTTGTAATTGGGTCGTTCATAATTTATATGTCTTCCTGGTTCAGTCTTGGAAAATTCAACTTTTCTAGGAATCTGTCCATTTCTTCCAGGTTATCCATTATATTGCCATATAGTCGTTCATAGCCCACCAGGCTCCTCTGTCCATGGGATTCTCCAGGCAAGAATACTGGAGTGGGTTGCCATTTCCTGCTCCAAGTTGTTCATAATAGTCTCTTATAATCCTTTGTATTTCTGCATTGTCTGTGGTAACCTCTCCTTTTTCATTTCTGATTTTGTTGATTTGATTGTTCTCTCGTTTTTTTCTGATGAGCCTGGCTAAAGGTTTGTCAATTTTGTTTATATTCTCAAGAACCAGCTTATAGTTTTATTAATCTTTACTATTGTTTCTTTCATTTCCTTTTCATTTGTTTCTCTTCAGATCTTTTCTTTCTTTCTATTAATTTGGGTATTTTTTGTTCTTCTTTGTCCAGTTGTTTTAGGTGTAAATTTAGGTTGTCTATTCTTTTTCTTGTTTATGAGGTAGGATTGTATTGCTATAAACTTCCCTCTTAGAACTGTTTTTGCTTCATCCCATAGGTTTTGAATTCTTGTGTTTTCATTGTCATTTGTTTCTAGAATTTTTTTGATTTCACTTTTGATTTCTTCAGTAACCTGGTTACTTAGAAATGTGTTGTTTAATCTCCATTTGTTTGTGTTTCTTACAGTTTTTTTATTGTAATTTATATCTAGTTTCATAGCATGGAGGTCAGAGAAATGCTTGATGCAATTTAAATTATCTTAAATTTACTGAGGTTTGATATGTGACCCAAATGTGGTCTATCCTGGAGAATGTTCCATATGCACTTGAGAAGGTTTCGTTTCAGTTCATTTCAGTTCAGTCGCTCAGTCGTGTCCTACTCTTTGCAACCCCATGCATCTCAGCACGCCAGGCCTCCCTGTCCATCACCAACTCCCGGAATTCACTCAGACTCATGTCCATCGAGTCAGTGATACCATCCAGCCATCTCATCCTCTGTCGTACCCTTCTCCTCCTGTCCCTAATCCCTCCCAGCATCAGTCTTTTCCAGTGAGTCGACCCTTCGCATGAGGTGGCCAAAGTACTGGAGTTTCAACTTTAGCATCATTCCTTCCAAAGAAATCCCAGGGCTGATCTCCTTCAGAATGGACGGATTGGATCTCCTTGCAGTCCAAGGGACTCTCTAGAGTCTTCTCCAACACCACACTTCAAAAGCATCAATTCTTTGGCGCTCAGCCTTCTTCACAGTCTAACTCTCACATCGATACATGACCACTGGAAATACCATGGCCTGGACTAGATGGACCTTTGTTGACAAAGTAATGTCTCTGCTTTTGAATATGCTATCTAGGATTGGTCATAACTTTTCTTCCAAGGAATAGCGTCTTTTAATTTCATGGCTGCAGTCACCATCTGAAGTGATTTTGGAGCCCAGAAAAATAAAGTCTGACACTGTTTCCACTGTTTCCCCAACTATTTCCCATGAAGTGATGGGACCCGATGCCATGATCTTCGTTTTCTGAGTGTTGAGCTTTAAGCCAACTTTTTCACTCTCCTCTTTCACTTTCATCAAGGGACTCTTTAGTTCTTCTTTACTTTCTGCCATAATGGTGGTGTCATCTGCATATCTGAGGTTATTGATATTTCTCCCAGCAATCTTGATTACAGCTTGTGCTCCTTCCAGCCCAGCGTTTCTCATGATGTACTCTGCATATAAGTTAAATAAGCAGGGTGACAATATACAGCCTTGATGAACTCCTTTTCCTATTTGGAACCAGTCTGTTGTTCCACGTCCAGTTCTAACTGTTGCTTCCTGACCTGCATATAGGTTTCTCAAGAGGCAGGTCAGGTAGTCTGGTATTCCCATCTCTTGCAGAATTTTCTATAGTTTATTGTGATCCACACAGTCAAAGTCTTTAGCATAGTCAATAAAGCAGAAATAGATGTTTTTCTGGAACTCTCTTGCTTTTTCCATGATCCAGCAGATGTTGGCAATTTGACCTCTGGTTCTTCTGCCTTTTCTAAAACCAGCTTGAACATCTGCAAGTTCACGGTTCACGTATTGCTGAAGCCTGGCTTGGAGAATTTTGAGCATTACTTTACTAGCGTGTGAGATGAGTGCAATTGTGCGGTAGTTTGAGCATTCTTTGGCATTGCCTTTCTTTGGGATTGGAATGAAAACTGACCTTTTCCAGTCCTGTGGCCACTGCTGAGTTTTCCAAATTTGCTGGCATATTGAGTGCAGCACTTTCACAGCATCATCTTTCAGGATTTGAAAGAGCTCAACTGAAATTCCATCACCTCCACTAGCTTTGTTCGTAGTGATGCTTTCTATGGCCCTCTTGACTTCACATTTGGATGTCTGACTCTAGGTGAGTGATCACACCATCATGATTATCTTGGTCATGAAGCTCTTTTTTTTTACAGTTCTTCTGTGTATTCCTGCCACTTCTTCTTAATATCTTCTGCTTGTCTTAGGTCCATACCATTTCTGTCCTTTATCGAGCCCATCTTTGCATGAAATGTTCCCTTGGTATCTCTAATTTTCTTGAAGAGATCTCTAGTCTTTCCCATTCTGTTGTTTTCCTCTATTTCTTTGCATTGATCACTGAAGAAGGCTTTCTTATCTCTTCTTGCTATTCTTTGCAACTCTGCATTCAGATGCTTATATCTTTTCTTTTCTCCTTTGCTTTTCGCTTCTCTTCTTTTCACAGCTATTTGTAAGGCCTCCCCAGACAGCCATTTTGTTTTTTTGCATTTCTTTTCCATGGGGATGGTCTTGATCCCTGTCTCCTGTACAATGTCTCAAACCTCCGTCCATAGTTCATCAGGCATTCTATCTATCAGATCTAGGCCCTTACATCTATTTCTCACTTCCACTGTATAATCATAAGGGATTGATTTAGGTCATACCTGATGATCTACTGGTTTTCCCTACTTTCTTCAATTTAAGTCAGAATTTGGCAATAAGGAGTTCATGATCTGAGCCACAATCAGCTACCAGTCTTGTTTTTCCTAACTGTATAGAGCTTCTCCATCTTTGGCTGCAAAGAATATAATCAATCTGATTTTGGTGTTGACCATCTGTTGATGTCCATGTGTAGAATCTTCTCTTGTGTTGTTGGAAGAGGATGTTTGCTATGACCAATGCATTCTCTTGGCAAAACTCTGTTAGCTTTTGCTGTGTTTCATGCCGTATTCCAAGGCCAAATTTGCTTGTTACTCCAGGTATTTCTTGACTTCCTACTTTTGCATTCTAGTCCCCTATAATGAAAAGGACATCTTTTTGGGGTGTTAGTTCTAAAAGGTCTTGCAGGTCTTCATAGATCCATTCAATCAGTTTCTTCAGCATTACTGGTTGGGATAGAGACTTGGATTACTGTGATATTGAATGGTTTGCCTTGGAAATGGACAGAGATCATTCTGTCGTTTTTGAGATTGCATCCAAGTACTGCATTTCAGAGTCTTTTGTTGCCCATGATGGCTACTCTATTTCTTCTAAGGGATTCCTGCGCACAGTAGTAGATATAATGGTCATCTGAGTTAAATTCACCCATTCCAGTCCATTTTAGTTCGCTGATTCCTAGAATGTCGACATTCACTCTTGCCATCTCCTGTTGACCACTTCCAATTTGCCTTGATTCATGGACCTAACATTCCAGGTTCCTATGCAATATTGCTCTTTACAATATTGCATAGGACCTTGCTTCTATCACCAGTCACATCCACAACTGGATATTGTTTTTGCTTTGGCTCCATCCCTTCATTCTTTCTGGAGTTATTTCTCCACTGATCTCCAGTAGCATATTGGGCACCTACTGACCTGTGGAGTTCCTCTTTCAGTATTCTAACATTCTGCCTTTTCATACTGTTCATGGGGTTCTCAAGACAAGAATACTGAAGTGATTTGCCATTCCTTTGTCCGGTGGACCACATTCTGTCAGACCTCTCCACCATGACCTGCCCATCTTGGGTGGCCCCACATGGCATGGCTTAGTTTCATTGAGTTAAACAAGGCTGTGGTCCATGTGATTGGATTGACTAGTTTTCTGTGATTATGGTTTCAGTGTGTCTGCTCTCTGATGCCCTCTCGCCACACCTACCATTTTACTTGGGTTTCTTTTACCTTGGCAATGGGGTATCTCTTCACATTCATTACATATAAATATGCAAATATCTTTATGTTCAGTTAACTAAGTTTTTGGCACAACTAAAAAAGTTACCAGATTAAAATAATGAATTTGTGCTATAGAATAATGTTTTAGAATTTTCTTTTACATTTAGATAAAAAATATTTTCTATCTTTAACCAATGGTGTTATTTTTTGCTTTTGTTTTTTCATAAATGATAACCTTGCAAATTCTCTAAGCATGGATGATGTTTCTCAGGGAAACATAAGACATATGAAATTAGAGAGTGAGTATACTATCAGAAAATGAAGCTTGTGTGGTAGTACAGAACAAGAAGAGTTTTCTGTGAAGTTACTTTGGAAGACTTCATTTTTATTTCAAATTTAAAACCCATGATAGTAGTAACTACTGGAACTCTCCAAGGTACTTCTGTTTGCACCATTTAGCTCTGGATTTCATTTAAAATTACTTCAAAAGCTCCAGGGAATGTCAGCTGTGGCAGTTGCACATCTCTTAGACATAGAAATAGAAACTGGAACTGACTTGGTTCTAGTGAAAATTTAATTTTGTTCTTTCTGTTTTATCTCTTTTTTGTTAGTTACTGTCTTATGCAACTATATCAATAGGAACAGAGGAACTGGAACATTTGGCTCTTCTCCTGGTTGGTTTCCTAAGTCCTATATCTGAGAGGATCAGAAATTTATATTTATTTCATAAATGAATAATAATGTGAAATAAACCCATTTACTTCTAAAGATCACTTTCTATTTAGGTCAAACAAGTTTGGAGGGACCTTCAAAGAGATTTCTTAACTGGATGAGTTGATAGGTCCCACTGTTGTTTTCAAAACCTTAAAAGGCAGAATCCATGTCTTCTTTATGTAAATTAAAGGTCATTAAAAGATAATAAATTATTACATTCTATTGGGAGGAAAAGATAAACCCAAAACAAAATACATAAAAAGGAGAGCTTTGGATACCAATGGGTGCCATCAGGAAAATAAAACAAGATGATGTGATAGAGTTATCTGGGACAAGGAACCTGATTTATCAAGGAGTTAAAACCAGTTACTCTGAGGAAGTGAAATATTAGTTGAGCCCTGAATGATGAGAACTGAATACTCATTCAAAGGCACAGAGTGTTCCAAACGGAAACAATTGCAGAGGTCCTGAGACACAAATTATCCTGGAGTTTGAGGAAAGAAACGTAGCTGTTCTAGCTAAGTCCAGAAGATGAGAAGATAAGTAGAGAGAGATAAAGCCACATGGAAAATAATAACATATGTAGGCCATGATGAGGGATTTGGAGATTTCAGTGAAGTGTAAGATGGAACCATTGGAAAGCTTTTTGCATGAGAGTGAGAGTTTGATTTACACTTCTGAAAGAAAGCCTGAATTGCTCTGAAAAGATGGTATTGGAGGATGCAAGAAGGGTTTTGTCATCCACACAAGGTCATAGAAGAACTTGCATTAGGGTTGGAGGAGAGATGGTGGTAGTAAGAAAGGTTGGCTTGAGATACATGGAAGTATAACTAATAAATTAAAGGTGTAAGGAATACAGGCTGACTCCCAGAATGGTATGTACTGAAATACGGAAATTTGATAGAAAATATATTTTTGAAGTATAGCTAATAAATTAAAGGTGTAAGGAATACAGGCTGACTCCCAGAATGGTATGTACTGAAATACAGAAATTTGATAGAAAATATATTTTTTCATACACAGTAGTTATTTCGTTAATGTTTTAAGTTTGAGGTGCCTATTATATATCCAATTACATATATTAATAAGACAATTGGATAGTCCAAAACTAGAGAAAAGTCTAAAGTAGAGATAAAATTTGAGCATCCTCAAAATTTTGTATTATTTTAAGCCCTTAGAGAGATTTCTTGCAAAGAGAATGAGTCCTGGAAAGGAAAGAACTAATGGCAAAAACAGGAGTAATTCAGCAATTATAGATGTAGTAGAGAAGAACATACCAGCAAATGAAAACGAAGAAGAAAACCAAGTAGAGAGCATACATTTCAGATAAGTGTCCATAAAATTAAAGTGAGTCCAGTCAATCCAGTTACGTAATATCACTGACAACTTTTAGCTGCAGTGGTGTAGAGTAAGTGTATAGTTAGATTAATCTGGGCTGGGATTTTATTAGACAATTTTCATAGCAGTAGAAAGGGATTAGGTAGTTATGATGTTTGCAAATGAAAAAAAAAGTGATGATAGTACTGGATCAAGAAATCTAGTATAGATAAGAAAGTTCTTGTAGGTAGTAGGATCACAGAATAAAAGATTTGCAATGCTCAGAGAAAGACACAATAAGAATTCTGAAAGTCATTGTGGAATGATTCAAGAAGGTAGTAGTGGGGAGAGGTGAAGGACAGGATTTGTTATGATTGTGTAGATCATTTGGAAGATGATCATCAAGAAGAATGAGACTCTGAGAAGATTGGGCTTCTGACCCTGTTGGAGATGAAAGGAAGTGTGAGGTATGATAGAATTAGTCCTGGAAGTTGGAGCATGTTACTTGGCTTCAGCCTGGTTGTCTGCCAGAGCACAGGCAAAAACGGAGGATTTTTAGGGAGGTAGAAACAGCTCCATTTTTTAGTTTGCAGTGGTTTCAATGAGCATTTTGAATATTTTTCTTTCTTCATTTTTTAAGGATGGTTTTAGGAATAGGATTCTTTTTTTAAGAAGAGCAAATTCAGGGTTTCTCATAATTTCACTGTATTTAGAGCCAGTTAAACATCACTTTTTAAATCAAACTACATGAATAATAAAAATAATGAGCTGTTTTTAAAAATTTTTTGTTCTTGTTTAAAGTCTAAGAGAGTTTTAAAATTCTTGGTTGTACATACACTCTTTCTAGTTTGTATAAAAAACTAAACACTTAAAAGTAGCTTTGGACTTTTTCATTGTACCTGTAGTAAAAATGAGAATTTTTTTTTTAATTTTAGCATTCAATAGAGATAAGAAAATGAACACAATTATAATTTGGCATGACTTTGGCAAGATTTTTTATACTATTTAAAATCAATTATGTTCTTACAGAATTTAAGGAAAGAAATGAGAGATTTAGGAAATTGGAATAGATATCAAAATTGGGAGTAAAATCCAAAAACATTTTTCCATATAATAATGTTTTTCTAGAAAAAGAAGTACACTTTCAAAGTTTATCATAGCTGATGAAAAATATGAGCTGAATGTGACCTGAAATAAAAGAAGTGGAGTAATTTCAGGTGGAAGAACTGAGCAATTTATTTATGTTCTGTTTGTAAGGGATGTTCAAAATATTTTACATCTACAAATCTGAACTGGTCATAGCTTGGCACTGCAATGATAAATCTTAATTCCTTAATTACTGGGTGTTCTTTGAGAGGGGCTGTGAACTGGATCATCCAGAAGAGCATTTAGGGAATTTAGAGCTGAATATTTTCTTACCAGTAAATATTATTTTTTATTATTTAACAACCAGTATGCATGTTCTACTTGCATAGTAGCTACAAAACAGTATGCCATTACCTCCTAACACCCCTATTCAGGAAGGTTCTATCATCTGTATATGGAATAACTATCCACATTCCATAGTTATATGGATATCATATAAGGATAAGTATATGGATACTATATACTATATATAGGACAATGGCACAGCCTCCAATTATTACCTGTAAATCTGTGGTATTTCAATTGTTTTTCTTTATCTCATTCTTCTCACCACTTCATGAGGTACAGGGAAAATTATTTATTTAAAATTAGTTTGGATTCACAACCCAATTCCACTAAAACTGATAGTAATTTTGGATAAAAACCTTTACCATTCAACTTCATCTTCTGTGCAATGAGGCTCATTAGGTTTAGAGACAAAGAACAGAAAATAGCATCAAGTGTATGACAGTTACTCAATAAATGGTAACTACTGCTACTGTTTTGAGAATTGGAAGGGGGTTGCTAAAGGCGTGTTCTTCACCTGGAATCCATCCATGGTTGATCCATAGAATGTCCAATAATTCCCTAAAAGTTCAAGTGCTGCTGCTAAGTCACTTCAGTCATGTCCAACTTTGTGGGACCCCATAGACGGCAGCCCACCAGGCTCCCCCATCCCTGGGATTCTCCAGGCAAGAACACTGGAGTGGGTTGCCATTTCCTTCTCCAATGCATAGAAGTGAAAAGTGAAAGTGAAGTCACTCAGTAAAACTGGTTAAATCTGTAGACACACTCCTCTTCAGAAAGGGTTCACAGCATTTGTAAGATTCTTAAAAAGTGTTTTGAATTTAAAATAGCTAAGAAAATGTGATTGAAGAAAAGTTGGCAAAAAAGAGAAGGAATGGCGTGGAAATAGCAACAGATGAAGAACCAGGGAATAAGGACAGCAATTAAGTAGAGACTCATGACTTTAAATGGGGGAACTAATGTGGAGAATTCACAGAGAAAAGAGATGATAGCATTGATATGATATTGAAGAAGAAGGAGGTAGTGTTGGCAGGAATGAGTAGATAAGGTCAGACAGAATTAATACCCCCAAGTAAAAAACATCAAAGCTTTGTAATGGGGTCTGCAGTAAGGGCAGCTACTCTTAATGGATTCCTGGGAAGCTTTTATATTTCAAATTGCTTCTGTTTTATCTTTCCTGTTACACAGAATTATTTACATAGTTCACCTTACTGTACTAAGCATTTTATATTGATATTCCTACCTCATTTTGAGACATTTAAGCTGTCTCATCACCATTACATTATCATTTGTCTGATGTTACTTATTCTCAAAAACTGATATTAGAATTTGATGAAGCTTATTCAGAGAGGATTTTCATACACAGGTTAAATGTTTAAACTTGTATGTCAGTTTCTGTTCTCTCTGACAGTTGATCATTTGATTCTCTTGAACATTTTTTTAAGAGTGGGCAAAAAAAGTTATTGATGGTTATCTGAAAGAGCAACGAATCAGCCCTCTTAAAAAGAATTTAGCGATATTCAAAAGTATGTGTTACTCTTAGAGAAAAGTAAATAAGAGAAATTCTGCTTGAGTTCATTTATGTTTATAAGTTATCAAACATTGTCATCAAAACATATCTTAGGATTAGAATAAATATGGGGAAAAAAGCAGAAACATTGAGTAAACCATAATAAGCAAAATTTCTTCAAATGTTAATTTTTTTCTTAAAAATATAAAATGAAGCTGTATGAGAAATTATAGGATGAATATTAGACAATATACTTTCTGAAAAGGCATATTCAGCAAACATCTACTTCATGTCTACTCTGTGCCAAGCACAAAGCTTATAGGAATCTTAATTTCACAGTAACTCATTTCCTGATTTTATAAATAGTAAATGGCAGCTCTGAAGGCTATGACTACACAGTTGCAACTTCTATTTGCCAAGTATTAACAGGTGTTATTAATTTTTATCTTTTCTCTTAAATCCTTATAACCAGAATCTAAGAGAAGCCTTATTGTTATTATTCATATTTACAAATGACAACTAAGGCCAAGACAAGTTAAATAACTTGCCTATATATATATATATGAGATATATAGATAGATATATAGAAAGGTTTCATAGATGTAAGAACCCATGTCTCTTTGCCTTAAATTCAATGCTGTTTATATGTCATATTTATTCATTTATTTTCAAAAAGAATATTTATTTTGTACCTAATATTTTCCAGATGTGTTGAACACTGTACCTAAATCATGGTGAACAAAACAGTCATGACCCTTGTTCTAACAGATTTTATAAATTATTATGGGAAACAGATTTTAAATAAGCCAGCAAGCAACAAACTATGAAGAAAAAAAAAGCTACTTATTGAAAGTAAAGAAAGGATGTGATCAGAGAGGACCTTTGTGGGAATCAGCTATAAAAAGAGAAAGTATGTTTCAGCCAGATGGAAGAGCATGTGCAAAGGCTCTGAGATATGAAAGAGGCTAGAATTATTAACTCCAAATGAACACAATGATCAAAGACTTTTTTTACACAAATGATGAAATGTGCCTATCAAATAAAGAGATCACACAAATTGGTAGGCTAGTATATTGAGTATCAATCACCAATTTACTTTACTTGAAAATGTTTCCTAGAAAAAAATATATGTGTATCAGTTCAGTTTAGTTCAGTTCAGGCACTCAGTCGTGTCCAGCTCTTTGCAACCCCATGAATCGCAGCACACCAGGCTTCCCTGTCCATCACTAACTCCCGGAGTCTACCCAAACCCACGTCCATTGAGTCGGTGATGTCATCCAGCCATCTCATCCTCTGTTGTCCCCTTCTCTTCCTGCCCCCAATCCTTCCAAGCATCAGAGTCTTTTCCAATGAGTCAACTCTTCACATGAGGTGGCCAAAGTATTGGAGTTTCAGCTTCAGCATCAGTCCTTCCAAAGAACACCCAGGACTGATCTCCTTTAGGATGGACTGGTGGATCTCCTTCCAGTCCAAGGGACTCTCAAGAGTATTCTCCAACACCACAGTTCAAAAGCATCCATTCTTCGGCGCTCAGCTTTCTTCACCGTCCAACTCTCACATCCATACATGACTACTGGAAAAACCATAGCCTTGACTAGATAGATATATATTTATACCCCACAGTGTGTAGGTGTGAGGGTTACAGTAAGTACATTTTGCCTAGTTATAAAGTTTATACATGAAAAAAGAATTTTAATGCACATTAAATTTTGTTAAAAATTATAAAAGAAAACGTGCAACTATATTATCATTTTTTTAAATTGTTACCTACCTAGAACCAAACCAATTAGCATTCAGACCTGTTTTAATGACATATGCAGACATCAAAGGAAAGCTCATGAAATAACTCATTGGAAACATCTCTAAGTGTTACTGTAATAATTCTTGCCTCCTATATCCCTTCTAAATCAGGACTGTCTCCTCAGTGGCACATATCCTTTATTCCATAAAATTTATGAAATTTTTATTACCTAAAATATCTTATTACAGTGTCATTTTTCTCCATCTATTATAATTCACAGTTCCCTTTACTTACCACAGTAAACATGCCTCTGTGATATCGACAATTGGAACACATGACTTACAAAAAAATTCATGATTTGGATGAGTTGTTTAAATTCTCAAATAAAAATTGTTCTATTATATGTAATAATCTTTTATAATCTTGAATACAGAAAACATACAAAAAAATTAAATATTCCCAACCATATTCATTTCCATTTTGAATTTTGTTAAAGATGCCATATTCAAAGTTTCAGTTTAATATTTAGTTGATCTCTTATAAACTTTCATTTTCTTCAGTGTCTTTCCTTCAACCTGAAATTCTCTACCTTTCCATTTTCCTGTCTCATAGAGCAACTTTTAACATTTTGGTAAGCTTCTGCAAAAGTGGGGTTAGCAATTGATTTTGTTTTTGCTAATAGATAAAGATTCAGGGTGTTTCCACTAATGGAGCACTTCTTCATGTGAACTGGTACAGGCACTGTATTCTTGGGACATAGAGATCATAGTATTGTCACATTCAATCTTCTTTGTGGAAAATATCTTTTTTTTTTCCCCAGAGTGTATTGAGAATAATTTTAATTTGTCATGGTTCTTCAAAAGTTAAAAAATCAAATTATTTTAAAACTCCCCTAAAATAGATCTCTTTGCCAAAGGAAAGTACTATATTATTAAACAGAACTTTTTTATTGAGACTCATCAGCAGTCATTTATATTGAACATAGGACTTGAGTCTCCTGGGATCTTATGGACTAAGTACTTGTCTCAGTCTCATCATTGAATTATCGTTGTTCTGCTGCTCAGTCATATCTGACTCTTTGTGACTGAGCACGCCAGTTTTCCCTGTCCTTCACCATCTGCCAGAGCCTGCTCAAACTCATGTCAGTTGAGTCGGTGATGCCATCCAACCATCTCGTCCTCTGTCATCCCCTTCTCCTCCTGCCTTCAATCTTTCCCAGCATCAGGGTCTTTTCAAATGAGTCAGTTCTTCACATCAGGTGGCCAAAGTATTGTAGTTTCAGCTTCAGCATCAGTCCTTCCAATGAATATTCAAGGTTGATTTCCTTTAGGATTGACTGGTTTGACTAGTTTGAATAGGTATAGGAAATATATATTTTTCTCTTTTCTTGGTCTTAATATCTATGTACATAATTTGAAAAGTTTTGTTAGATTTAAATTTGAACTGCAACATTTCACATGTGTATTTTGCTTACCATCACATAAAAATAACTAAATTAATTTCTAATGTTAAAACTTCGATGTTTTTGGATAGATCTAGAAGTCAGAAAATCAGAAAAGTCATAGTTCAATTCAACAGCACCATCAAACAATAGAATATAATAGATATCTATAGAATATTTCACCCCAAAACAGCAGAAAAAACATTCTTCTAAAGCTTGAATGGAATATTCACCAAGTTAAACCACCTTCTAGGCCATAGATCACACCTTTAAAAGTTTTAAATAGGAATTATGTAATGTCTGTTCTTAGATCACCATGGAATTAAAATGAGAAATTAATAGCAGAAAATATCAAGAAAATCCCCAAATACTTAAGATTAAATAACTCATAGGTCAAAGACGATACCTTGAGACACAACCAAAAAAAAAAAAAAAGGAAAGACTAAACTAAACGAAAATATAACTTCTAAAAATTTGGAGAATTTAGGAAAACTATGTAGTGAAAAATTTATAACATTGAATGTATATATTAAATAGAAAGAAAAGTCTAAAATCAATAATCTAAACTTCTATCTTAGGAAAGTAGAAAAGGAAGAGAAAATCAAATTCCAACGTAAGCAGAAGAAACATAATAGTAAAAATTTGCACAGATATCAATGAATTTTGTTAAAGGAAATCAATAGAGAATAGTAACAAAACCAGAACCTAGTTCTTTGAAAAGAGTAATAAAAGTGGTAAGACTTAAGTTAATGGAGAAAAAGAAGGACAAAACATATTACTAATAGCAGAAATGAAAGAAGAGACATCACTACAGATCTTATGGACATAAAAAGGGTAATAACATCCCTTTATTATCCTTTTAATGTCCATAAGATCTGTAATTAACAACCCTATGCTTACAAATGTGATAACCTAGGTGAAATGTACCTATTCCTTAAAAGACACAATCTACCAAAACTCACATAAGAAGAAATGTACCCTAGGCCTGTAACTATTAAAGAAATTGAATCAATAATTAATTGGGACTTCCCTGGTGTCCCAGTGGTTAAGACTCCGCCTTCCAATGCAGGCAACATGGTTTTGATCCCTGGTTTGGGAACTAAGATCCCATATGCCATGGAGTGCAGCCAATTAAAAAATAATAATAATAATTCAAAAACAGAGAGCAGTAGACCTAGATTGTATTGGGTTCTATTGAATTCTACCAAACATTTAATGGAAAAATTTTACCAATTATCTATAATCTCTCCCAGAAGATATAAGAAAGGAAATACTTCCTAACATTCTATGAGATCAGCATTACCCTAATATCAAACCAGACAAAGACATTGCAGGAAAAGCAAACTTTAGACCAATATTTCTCATGAACATAGATTCAAAAATCCTCAACATAATACTATATGTATTTTTTGATATCCACAAAATAACTTGGCAAATTTTATTAGGATTTAGTTGAATCTATAGATTAAGGTTAAAAAGCCTTCCTATCTATAACATTGGAGGAATTCTCCATTTAGTTAGTTGTTCTTTGATTTCTTTCATCAGAATTATAACACTATAAAGTTTTCCTCATATATATCTTTTTTTTTTAAAGCAACACTTTTTATTTATCATCATCAGCATGCATAACTCTACAGTAGAAAGACACTACAGAATTCTAATATTTATTTATTTTTTTTTCTATTTTATTTTATTTATTTTATTTATTATTATTATTTATTTATTTATTTAAATTTTATTTTATTTTTAAACTTTACATAATTGTATTAGTTTTGCCAAATATCAAAATGAATCCGCCACAGGTATACATGTGTTCCCCACATGTATATATATATATATATCTTGAATATATTTTGTTAGATTTATACCTAAGTACTTTTTGAGGGGTACCAATATAAAAGACATTGTCTTTAATTTCAAATTCCTATTGTTCATTTTTGGTATGCAAGAAAATGGTTTACTTTTGTAGATTAATCTTGTATCTCATAACTTTGTTATTCTAACTAATTAGTTACAGGAAGGTTGTTTTTTTTTTTTTTTTTGCTGACTCTTTTGAATTTCTTTACATATGCAGTCATGTTATCTGGAAACAAAGAGAAGTTTTTTTTTTTTCCTTCCCAGTCCGAAATTTTTGTTTCTTATTCTTGTTTTAATGCATTAGCTAAGACTTCCCGTAAGATGTTAAAAGATGTATTGCCAGGGGAATTCCTTGCCCATTCTAATATTAGCAGAAAAGCTTCAAGTTTCTCACCAAGTCCGATGTTAGTTGTAGATTTTTTTGTAGATACACTTTATCAATTTGAGCAAGTTACTCTCTAATTCCTAGTTAAATCAGAGTTTTTATGAAGAGTCTTGGGTTTTGTCAAATACCAAAATACTAGAAAATTGATCCTGACAATTATAGAGCATTTGTACCACCCAACTGGAAGTTATTTCAGAAGTGCAAGGCTAGTTCAAAAGTCAAAAATAAGTTAATGGAATCAATTCACATTAACAAACTAAAGGGGGAAATCACACAGCTGTATTAATAAACATGGAAAAGTATTTAACAAAATCCAACACTCTTCATGATAAATAGATGTCATGATGTCATAACGTTTTTCATATTGGTACCTTTCAAAAATACTTAATAAATCTAGCAAAATATATACAAGATCTATATAAGGAAAAAGTCATAGTGTTATAACTCTGATGAAAGAAATCAAAGAACAGCTATCTAAATAGAGAGTTACTCCAATGTTATAGTTCAGTTCAGTTCAGTCACTCAGTCGTGTCCGACTCTTTGTGACCCCATGAATCGCAGCACGCCAGGCCTCCCTGTCCATTACCAACTCCCGGAGTTCACTGAGACTCACGTCCATTGAGTCAGTGATGCCATCCAGCCATCTCATCCTCTGTCGTCCCCTTCTCCTCCTGCCCCCAATCCCTCCCAGCATCAGGGTTTTTTCCAATGAGTCAACTCTTCGCATGAGGTGGCCAAAGTATTGGAGTTTCAGCTTCAGCGTCAGTCCTTCCAATAAACACCCAGGACTGATCTCCTTTAGGATGGACTGGTTGGACCTCCTGGCAGTCCAAGGGACTCTCAAGAGTCTTCTGCAACACCACAGTTCAAAAGCATCAATTCTTCGGCACTCAGCTTTCTTCACAGTCCAACTCTCACATCCATACATGACCACTGGAAAAACCATAGCCTTGACTAGATGGCCCTTTGTTGGCAAAGTAATATCTCTGTTTTTCCATATGCTATCTAGGTTGGTCATAACTTTCCTTCCAAGGAGTAAGTGTCTTTTAATTTCATGGCTGCAATCACCATCTGCAGTGATTTTGGAGCCCCGAAAAATAAAGTCTGACACTGTTTCCACTGTTTCCCCATCTATTTCCCATAAAGTGATTGGACCAGATGCCATGATCTTAGTTATCTGAATGTTGATATTTAAGTCAACTTTTTCACTCTCCTCTTTCATTTTCATCAAGAAGCTTTTTAGTTCCTCTGTTATAGTTAGGAAGGCTTTTTAACTTCAATCAGTAGATTCAATACAATCCCAATAGAATTTTTCAAGTTATTTTGTGGATATCAACAAGTTGACCCTAAAGTGTTTATGGAGAGGCAAAAGACCCAGGCTAGCCAAAACAATATTGAAAGAAAGAACCGAGTTTCAGAACTGACAACATCAAGACTTACTAAAAAGCTACTGTAGTCAAGAAAATGTAGTACTACTAAGAGATTAAACAAGTCCATCAATGGAACAGGAATGAGAGCCCAGAAGTAAACTTACACAAATACAGCCAGGTGATTTTTGAAAAAAGAGCAAAAGCAATACGTGGAACAAAGACAGCCTTTCCAACAAATAATAATGTCAGTGTAAGTTCATAGACGGTAACAAATGTACTACTCTTGTGTAAAGTGTTAATAATGAGAGAGGCCGTATGTATATGAGGGCAGGGGATATATGGGAGCTCTGCACTTCCTGATCAATTTTACTGTGAACCTAAAACTGCTTCAAAAATATAGGTATTTTTTTTAAACTGGAAGTTTTACACAAGTATCCCTTTTTCTAGTAGCCATCTGTTAGAGCTAGAGAGGACACATACTCTTCAAATTGCTATAGCCCCTTCTAGCTTGTTTCTTGTTTCTGCTATGGGCAAGAATCCCTTAGAAGAAATGGAATAGCTATCATAGTCAACAAAAGAGTCTGAAATGCAGTACTTGGATGCAATCTCAAAAACGACAGAATGATCTCTTTCCAAGAAACCATTCAATATCACAGTAATCCAAGTCTATGCCCTGACCAGTAATGGTGAAGAAGCTGAAGTTGAAGGGTTCTATGAAGACCAACAAGACCTTCTAGAACTAACACCCAAAAAAGATGTCCTTTTCATTATAGGGGACTGGAATGCAAAAGTAGGAAGCCAAGAAAAACCTGGCATAACAGGCAATTTGGCCTTGGAGTACAGATTGAAGCAGGGCAAAGGCTAACAAAGTTTTGCCAAGAGAATACACTGGTCATAGCAAATACCCTCTTCCAACAACACAAGAGAAGACTCTACACATGGACATCACCAGATGGTCAATATCAAAATCAGATTGATTATATTCTTTGCAGCCAATGATGGAGAAGCTCTATAGAGTCAGCAAAAACAAGACCAGGAGCTATGGCTCACATCATGAACTCCTTATTGCCAAATTCAGACTTAAATTGAAGAAATTAGGGAAAACCGGAGAAGGCAGTGGCACCCCACTCCAGCACTCTTGCCTGGAAAATCCCACAGACGGAGGAGCCTGGTGGGCCACAGTCCATGGGGTCACTAAGAGTTGGACAAGACTCAGCGACTTCACTTTCACTTTTCACTTGCATGCATTGGAGAAGGAAATGGCAACCCACTATAGTGTTCTTGCCTGGAGAATCCCAGGGATGATGGAGCCTCATGGGCTGCCGTCTATGGGGTCCCACAGTGTCGGACACGACTGAAGCGACTTAGCAGCAGCAGCAGCAGGGAAAACCACTAGACCATTCAGGTAGGACCGAAATCAAATCCCTATGATTATACAGTGGAAGTGAGAAATAGATTCAAGGCATTAGATCTGATAGATAGAGTGCCTGAAGAACTATGGACAGAGGTTTGTGGCATTGTACAGGAGGCAAGGATCAAGACCATCACCTAGGAAAAGAAATGCAAAAAGGCAAAATGATTGTCTGAGGAGGCCTTACAAATAGCTGAGAAAAGAGACGCAAAAGGCAAAGGAGAAAAGGAAAGATATACTCATTTGAATGCAGGTTCCAAAAAATAGCAAGGAGAGATAAGAAAGCCTTCCTCAGTGATCAGTACAAAGAAATAGAGGAAAATGATAGAATGGTAAGGACTAGAGATCTCTTCAAGAAAATGAGATACACCAAGGGAATATTTCATGCAAAGATGGTCTCAATAAAGGACAGACATTGTATGGACCTAACAGAAGCAGAAGGTATTAACAAGAGGTGGCAAGAATACACAGAAGAACTGTACAAAAAGATCTTCATGACCCAGATAATCATGATGGTGTGATCACCTAGAGCCAGACATCCTGGAATGCAGAGTCAAGTGGCCCTTAGGAAACATCACTATGAACAAAGCTAGTGGAGGTGATGGAATTCTAGTTGACCTATTTCAAATCCTAAAAGATGATTCTATGAAAGTGCTGCACTCTATATATGTCAGCAAATTTAGAAAACTCAGCACTAGCCACAGGACTGGAAAATTAAATTTTCATTCCAATCCCAAAGAAAGGCAATGCCAAAGAATGTTCAAGCTACCTCACCATTGCCCTCATCTCACACACTAGCAAGATAATGCTCAAAACTCTTCAACCCAGGCTTCAACAGTATATGAACCATGAACTTCCAGATGTTCAAGCTGGATTTAGAAAAGGTAGAGGAACCAGAGATCAAATTGCCAACATCCATTGCATCATCAAAAAAGCAAGAGCTGCTGCTGCTAAGACGCTTCAGTCATGTCTGACACTGTGCGACCCCATAGACGGCCTCCCACCAGGCTCCCCCATCCCTGGGATTCTCCAGGCAAGAACACTTGAGTGGATTGCCATTTCCTTCTCCAATGCATGCAAGTGAAAAGTGAAAGCAAAGCCTCTCAATTGTGTCTGAATCGCAGTGACCCCATTGACTGTAACCTACCAGGCTCCTCCATCCAGGGGATTTTCCAGGCAAGATTACTGGTGTGGGTTGTCATTGCCTTCTCCGAAAAAAGCAAGAGAGTTCCAGATAAACATATACTTCACTTTACTGACTATGCCAAAGCCTTTGAGTGTGTGGATCACAAGAAACTGGAAAATTCTTAAAGAGATGGGAATGCCAGACCACCTAACCTGCTTCCTAAGAAATCTTTATGCAGGTAAAGAAGCAACAGTTAGAACCGGATATGGAACAACAGACTGGTTCCAAATCTGGACAGGAGTACGTCAAGGCTGTATATTTTCACTCCGCTTATTTAAATTGTATGCAGAGTACATCATGAGAAATGCTGGACTGGATGAAGCACAAGCTGGAATCAAGGTTGCCAGGAGGAATATCAGTAATTCAGATATGCAGATGACACCATACTTGTGACAGAAAGTGAAGAAGAACTAAAGAGCCTCTGGATGAAAGTGAAAGAGGAGAGTGAAAAAGTTGGCTTAAAACTTAACATTCAGAGAACTAAGATCATGGCATCTGGTCCCATCACTTCGTGACAAATAGATGAAAAAACAATGGAAACAGTGTCAGACTTTATTTTTGGGGGCTCCAGAATCGCTGCAGATGGTGATTGCAGCCATGAAATTAAAAGACGCTTACTCCTTGGAAGGAAAGTTATGACCAACCTAGATAGCATATTAAAAAGCAGAGACATTATTTTGTCAACAAAAGTCCATCTAGTCAAGGCTGTGGTTTTTCCAGTAGTCATGTATGCATGTGAGATTTGGACTAAAAGAAAGCTGAGCACCGAAGAATTAATGCTTTTGAACTGTGGTGTTGGAGAAGATTCTTCAGAGTCCTTTGGTCAGCAAGGAGATCCAACCAGTGGGTCCTAAAGGAAATCAGTCCTGAATATTCCTTGGAAAGACTGATGCTGAAACTGAAACTCCAATACTTTGGCCACCTGATGTGAAGAACTGTCTCATTTGAAAAGACTCTCATGCTGTTCCCAGCATGAGATTGAAGGTGAGAGAAGAAGGGCACCACAGAGGATGAGATGGTTGGATGGCATTGGTTGGATGTCCTTACTCAGTGGACATAAGTAAACTCTGGGAATTGGTGATGGACTGGGAGGCCTGGTGTGCTGCAGTCCATGGGATGGCAAAGAGTCGGACATGACTGAGTGACTGAACTGAACTGAATCCATCTACACAATTTTTTTCAGATTCCAAGAAGGAAGATTTACAATACATTTTAAAGTGATTATAGATACATATGGTCATATCCTTTTCCATGCATTGTATTATTGGTATTTATGCCAACTACTTGACCAGGAAATTATTCATGTTAAGATGTATGCTACAGTTGCTATTCTTATTATCATTATTAAAAACATGTATTGAGAACCACCATATGTCAGGCACTCTGTGAGAATTTATGGCCTCTATCTCTATAAATAAAATAACCCTGTCTTTCATATTCATAAAAATAAGAATTACATGAATTTATTCCATTTTAAAGATGAAGATAATCCAGAGTTTCATAGCAAATTGATGGCAGAGTTGGGAATATACCCGAATATACTGGGCCCTTAAGACTTTGAATCCTGGTGCTTTAAAAATATTAAAATCCCATCAGTAACTTCTGTTAGGTTAAACAGAGTACCTGTGTCAATGTACAAAAAACAAGCACTTGCTTATTTCATATCTTTAATAATGCCATCATGCTGCATCCTAAAGGCAGAGCTTTAGGCATTGTCTAAAACCTACTATAACAAGGTTAAAGTCTTTGTTAAAGACTTCTCCTTTAAGAACCTTAGTTTCTTCCAAGTGAAACAGAATTACAACTCTGGGGTTTTGTGGGTATTAAATGACATAAAGTAAAGCCCTGCACGCAGGAATCATTCTGCAGTATCTGTAGCTATGTTAATTCCAAAGATAAAATGAAAGGTGCTACCTGGATCTAATTCCTTGATGTCTGAAAGTTAAAAGTGTTAGTCACTAAGTTGTATCTTGTGTCTGACTCGTTGTGACACTAAGGACTCTACAACCCCTGGCTCCTCTGTTCATGGGATTCCCCAGGCAAGAATACTGGAGTGGGTAGGCATTCCCTTCTGCATGCGATCTTCCCAACCCAGGGATTGAACCCAGGTCTCCTGCATTGCAGGAAGATTCTTTACCATCTGAGCCACCAGGGAAGCCCTCCTTGACACCTACCATTCTTCAGATAGTCTATGTATTTTCAAGGTCTTAAAGTATTTGCTGTATAGAGAAAAACAACTGTTGATAAATGTTATAAAAGTATTGAAATTGAAACTAGTTTTTATAAAATATGTGCAGAACAAGGTGAGTGTGTGCTCAGTTGCTTCAGTCATGTCTGATTCTTTGCAACTCCATGCACTGTGGCCTGCCAAGTTCCTCTGTCCATGGGGTCTTCCTGGCAAGAATACTGGAATGGATTGCCATACTGTCCTCCAGGGGCTCTTTCCCACCTAAGGCTCTATCCTGCGTCTCTTTATGTCTCTGTCATTGGTAAGTGGATTCTTTACCACTAGTGCTATCTGGGAAGCCCACAGAATGAAGTATTTTAGTCAGAATATTTTATTAATTCTCATAACGCTCCTGCTAATTTGTTATTATTATTTCCATCCTAAAAATGAAAAGTTCTATTTCCAGTTTTTTAAGGAATCTCCACACTGTTCTCCATAGTGGCTATACTAGTTTGCATTCCCACCAACAGTGTAAGAGGGTTCCCTTTTCTCCACACCCTCTCCAGCATTTATTGCTTGTAGACTTTTGGATCACAGCCATTCTGACTGGCATGAAATGGTACCTCATAGTGGTTTTGATTTGCATTTCTCTGATAATGAGTGATGTTGAGCATCTTTTCATGTGTTTGTTAGCCATCTGTATGTCTTCTTTGGAGAAATGTCTATTTAGTTCTTTGGCCCATTTTTTGATTGGGTCGTTTATTTTTCTGGAATTGAGCTGTAGGGGTTGCTTGTATATTTTTGAGATTAGTTGTTTGTCAGTTGCTGCATTTGCTATTATTTTCTCCCATTCTGAAGGCTGTCTTTTCACCTTGCTTAGAGTTTCCTTTGTTGTGCAGAAGCTTTTAAGTTTAGTTAGGTCCCATTTATTTATTTTTGCTTTTATTTCCAATATTCTGGGAGGTGGGTGATAGAGGATCCTGCTGTGATGTATGTCGGAGAGTGGTTTGCCTATGTTCTCCTCTAGGAGTTTTATAGTTCCACTGTTGGACATACACACTGAGGAAACCAGAATTGAAAGAGACATGTGTACCCCAATGTTCATCGCAGCACTGTTTATAATAGCCAGGACATGGAAGCAACCTAGATGTCCATCAGCAGATGAATGGATAAGAAAGCTGTGGTACATATACACAATGGAGTATTACTCAGCCATTAAAAAGAATACATTTGAATCAGCTCTAATGAGGTGGATGAAACTGGAACCTATTATACAGACTGAAGTTAGCCAGAAAGAAAAACACCAATACAGTATACTAACGCATATATGTGGAATTTAGAAAGATGGTAACAATAACCCTGTATACGAGACAGCAAAAGAGACACTGATGTATAGAACAGTCTTTTGGACTCTGTGGGAGAGGGCAAGGGTGGGATGATTTGGGAGAATGGCATTGAAACATGTATAATATCATATATGAAATGAGTCACCAGTCCAGGTTCGATGCACGATACTGGATGCTTGGGGCTGGTGCACTGGGATGACCCAGAGGGATGGTACGGGGAGGGAGGAGGGAGGAGGGTTCAAGATGAGGAACATGTGTATACCTGTGGTGGATTCATGTTGATATATGGCAAAACCAATACAATATTGTAAAGTTAAAAAATAAAAAAAAATGAAAAGTTAAATGTTTAAAAACTTAGATTTTCTCATGAATACACAGCAAGTGTATGGTTTTCAATCCATCCAGATAGACTGTAAAGTCTATGCTCTTTTCACCACATTCAAACTTAAAGTATACTGCCTTTGAATTTTCTTGATTAAAACTGGAGATAACTATGAAATGCTTAGGAACAAAACGTTTTCTTTTGCTTAATATTCTGTAAACAAAATCATGCTCTAAGCTGTCTCCCACATTGTGTGTATTCATATTTCAGAGTTTATCTTGAACATACAGGGAAAAGAATGCCTCAGTTTATTTTTTAATAAATAAAATATAGTCAGTATGTATTTGGGCAATGCTATTCCTCTAGAAGTTTCCAAAACTTAGCAGTCTTTCTTTGATATGAATTTGCACATTTTTTCAACATAATAAACAATTATTTATATTTTTAATATGCTATCTTTGAATACTACTTATGGTGTATTGGTGTATTATGAATGTATGGTGTATTATGAATACTACTATGGTGTGGTTCTTTTCAGAATGTTTTTGGGGAGGGTAGGGCTTTAGTTACACATGCCTACTCTTAAGTCTTCCCTGGTGGCTCAGTGGTAAAGAATCTGCCTGCAATGCAGGAGACCTGGGTTCAGTTTCTGGGTTGAAAAGATCCCTTGGAGAAGAAAATGGCAACACACTCCAGTATTCTTGCTTGGAAATGCCATGGACAAAGGAGCCTGGAGGCTATAGTCCATGGGGTTGCAAGAGTCGGACACGACTTAGCCACTAAACTACCAACCACCACCTCCACTACTGCTAAGTAAGAGTCTTAGTTGAATCTTCATAGGCTCTTCTATTTATTCACTCATTCAGTGAATATTGATGAAAGCCCTCCTACATACCAGATATTTGCGAAGAGAATGATACAAAAGCATACAAGTCCCCTAGTTTGGTGTGGCTGAAAGCCTAGTGGGGGACACACGAATGATATAAATAATCACACTATAAAGATTAAAACTGGCAGCAGAGACAAGTTCCACAAGGAAGACAGAAATGGTACTGTGTGTGAAAGTACTTGACAAGAAAATTTAACCAGAAGGTTTGGAGACTTTGGTGAAGAGGTCACATTGAAACCTGCATCTCAGGAATCAATAGGCATTGAACAAGTGAAGAGAGAAGAAAAAATTCCCCTCACAGTAGCAGTGTATGCCAAAGCTTCTTGTTAGCATTTTTCTATATTTGTATTCTTCTTTCATTGATATCATATATTTAAAACATAGTCATCAAAGAGTATAACTGAACATGTGAGTTCTAAATTATGAAAAAGACCCGCTAAAGACTTGTAAATGAACTGTTTAAGTTACCAAAAAAGTCTTCATTTCCTATGTATCTTTACATATACAACAGGATTTTTTATTATCCTATCCTATCCTAGAAACACTTATGAAGCATCTCTATTGACATGTGAGGTAACTATACTTTTAATATATGTCCTATAGAAATATAAACAATCTTTAGCTGTGTGAATTCATCAAAGACCTCACAAATTGTTACAACAGTGTGCCAAGAATTGTGCCAAATGTTAGAGATTCAAAGAAATGTAAGATAAAGCTCCTGTGCTCTGAGAGACTATAAAATCCAACTAAATATGAGCAATGAGTGAAATACTAATTATGCCAGGGGTCAAACTCTTCAGCTTATTTAAGTGCTATGAAAACATAAAGGTGAGAGCATTACCTTTTTCCTTTACTCTTCTGTAAAGAGTACTCTTAGTGCATTATTTGGCTTTACCTAAGGGCTCAGTATATTAGAAATGCATTAATTATCTTGTATGAGTAGATATGTCATTAAATAATTCTGTAATTAACATAAGTATTATCATTTCTGTATAGATGAATGTAAATGCAGTGATGTTTAATTATGCTCTGTTACTGACCCAACAAAGAGAGATAACAGAATTCTTTTTTAACTTGCAGTAAATATTCCTAGGGCTGCCCTGCTGGCTCAGCTGGTAAAGAATGTGCTTCCAATGCAGGAGACCCCTGTTCGATTCTTGTGTCAGGAAAATCCCCTGGAGAAGGAAATGGCAACCCACTCCAGTATTCTTGTGTGGAAAATTCCATGGACAGAGGAGCCTAGTGGGCTATAGTCCATGGGGTCACAAAGTTGTTCATGACTGAGCTTCTAAGCATGAAATATTCTGAGTTGCAAATAACCTCTGAAAATCCCACCATCTGGGTTTTTGTTGTTGTTCTTGTTGTTGTTGTTTGGGTTTTCTTTCTTTCTTTTTTTCTTTTTTTTTGGTACAAGTGTTCCACACCAATACATCATCAAAGAAGTCTTTCAATGCAGAAAGAGAAAATTAAGACCCAGGGTTTGTTCTCAGGCTCTACCATTGTCTCAATGAATTCTCATAAGGCATCTCCTCTTGTACCAGTGCCCAGAACAAGAAAACACATGCCGTACTACTCTGCACAGTCAGTGTGACTTCTCAAGAGACAGGATATTCAACTGACTTCAAAATAATAAGTGAATATTTAACAATTCATTGAATGTGAAATAGTACCATACGGTTGTTATAAAGCTAAAAGTAAAAATCACTTTCAGATTTTTTTTGGCATACTTTTTATTCTATAACAATTTACCATTTGTGTAGATTTGAGCTTTTCTTTAAACAAAAAGCCTGTGACATAATTATTCAGATATAACCTCTAAGAAATCTTTAGCATTCAAAAGAAGGCTTTGGTGCCTTTTATTTCAAAATATGCTCATGCATAACAATGAACATGCTCTTTCTCTGAGAAGGTTTTGTCATGAATACATTAGGAGAAGAAAACACTCAGGTGAATTTATTTAATAATTAATAGTGGAAATAGAATCTTAAGGAAATTTCCATCTTTCTGAAACATGAGTTCTGTATTTATTACTTTTTATTATCATCTAATACTGATGTGTGCAGTTCCCTGGCATAGGTGAGCTGCAACTCTTATTAGCAATATAAAGTATCTGCATTGGAATTTTTTTCAAACATTAATCTCTCTCCATTAATCTCAAATAATATTAATACCAGTCAAGCAGTGCTGAAGAGACCATTCTTATGATAGAATTGTGTGTTCTTGCTTGACACATTTTAAATTAAATGAGTATTTGTTTTTCAAAGACTGGACATTATTAGTGGTAATATTTCATTAAAACAGTTTAGTTTTGCAGGTGTTCTGAGGAGTCATTTAAATTCAAAACTGCCACTTTGAAAGTGGATTAATTTACACTTTCATTAAATAAAGTTACAAAATAATCATTAATAGAATCATAATATTTAGAAAGAATCCTCAAATTTTAGGGCCACTCCTACTCTGACAGTTTTTATTTTACAAGTCTGAAGCTCCTCAAGCCCAGAAAGAAATGAATTTCAGTTACCTAATATTCTAGGATCACCAAATCAGAGACAATAAAGGAGTATCATTAGTATCTAATCCCAAGGAAGTAACAACTTAATATGACAGACTAGTGATCTGGTATCTACTGGAATTCCTGAGGACAAGGAGCCCCAAACTGCTCCTAAATTATGCATTTCATTTCTGAGCTATGGTGTTTGTAACTTTTATTTATGGTCCCAGTTCGTCCATCTGGAATTACAGTAATTCTTTTGTTCTCTTCCACAGTTGTCTTTCATCTCTGATTGCAGCTCTCATGGTCCTTTGGGGAGCTTTTCTCTTGTCCCTTCTTAACACTTTCACCCATTCCTCATATGGTCTTTCTTTCCAAATCAAAATCTTTTGTTGCCTCTTTCCCTTAGGATTTTATTCTATCAATTATCCCTCTAAAATGTGATCTCAAGAGTAGAAGACTATAATAATTTGATTTTGATCTCATTGGACACTTCAGAGTTCAGAGAGGCTATTCCTGGTGTGGCTGTTAAAATTTATATTATTACAAGTATATTATATAATTAACATTATATTATTTTAGTTGTATGGTGTTTGTAACATTTCTTTAAAGCTAATCTTAATTACTCTAGAGTATCATTTTAATGATAATATCCACAGTATGAGCATATTTTATAAAACTTTCATTTACTATATTTTCTTCTGGGGATTTGAGACATTTATAATGAGCTAACAGGGATAAATTCAGGAACTGTAACCAGTTAACTACTTTGAGGATTGTAGTACTTTGATATAATTGAAATCATTCTATAGCAATGTATAAAGTAGCAATTATGCAATTTCCTCCATCCAGGAAAACAGAGCCTTTGTAAAGGCCAGATTATTGGAGCTTCCTTCCTAATAAATAGGTCAGACATTAGCTGGAGGCATCTTGAAGGCTGTTAAGCATTATTTAACATTATTGCTGCTATAAGGAAACTATACATTTCTAAAGAAGGTGCCAATATTTATTAGCAGATTATTTAGGAATCACTACTCTGTCCTCAGGGAATTTTTTAATGCTAGTGAATAAAAATAATTGAATGATTAATTTATGCCAGGTACCATGAAAAGTCCTCTATATGTATTATTTCTTCTATGTATTACATTATTTTGACCTATATATTATTGAGCCCATTTTACAGATGAATAAAAATAGGATTTCTAGAGACTAAATTGCCAAAGATCATAATTCTAGTTAGTAAAAAAAAAAACAGGACTTGATCAACTGTGTCTGACACCCAAGGTCTTAACTAGTTTGAATCATCCACCCACTACTTTACTTACTTACTTACTTACTTACTTATTAATAAAATAAACTTGTCTCTAGCATTAATAAGGGGTTTCCTTGGTGGCTCAGATGGTAAATAATTTGCCTGCAATGTGGGAGAAATATCCCCTAGAGAAGGGAATGCCAATCCACTCCAGTATTCTTGCCTGGGGAATTCCATGGACAGAAGAGCCTGTTGAGCTGCAGTCCATGGGGTCACAAAGAGTCAGACACGACTGAGTGACTAACACACAGTGTTGATAAGTCTCAGAAACATTAACTAGTAAGTGCTGGATCTTAACTAACCTTCGGGGACTGAACTTCTGGTCTCAACACCAATAGCCAAGAGTTCTAATATACATATCACACTTAGCTTCCATTTGGACTTCATATTTTGGAATTCAGAAAAACAAAATATCATTTGCTTTGTCTCTATTTCTCTTCTCCCTCATAATTTAAGTTAAGGCACCTCAAACTTTCTCACCAAAATGTTCCTAGTAGCAGAACTTAATAAAAATGTGTCATTGAATGCAATTGGGGAAAAAAAATCCCTTTTACAAGCTATACATTCCATCAAATTTTTGTTTTTTAGCTTAAAAATTAATGTAAATTTTATACTGTATGGAGTAATACATAGTTATTCTATATCCATGTGATTTTATCCAAATATTTTTTAACAAAATTGAAGCTTTGGAAAGAGGTGTCATGAAACTCTCAGTTTGAGAATTATTTTATGCAAAGATGATACAGATAGGATATGGATATAAATAATACATACTGTCTGTCCAAGATAAACTCAAAATCTACCTGAGAGACAGCCTAGCAAATAATTCTAATACTTACTAGCCCTCTACTAATAGAAGTTATTGGGTTAATCTTAATAGGTATTAATAAGATATTAAAAATCTGTTTATCTAACTTTGTATTTTAAACTCACATGGGCCATTTGCAGGCAGTGAAGGACTACTGATGCTGCAAATGTAGACGGCACTTGTCAATTGCTTTCTAATTTAGGTTCTTTTTGAGGTTTTGCCGTGAATGTATCTCCTGTAAGGATCTTTATATAGGAGAGTAGATTTCTGAGACAGGAAGCCAAATCAAAAGTGTTATTATAGCATTTCATATATTGATTTGATGTGTTCAGCTCTAAGCCCAAACATCTCTTAGTTCTAGCATTGTTTTCCATATTACAGCCTTTCTTGCTGACCACAACTTGTTGATTATTGATATCTGATGCTTTGATTTGGCCAATATTAAAGAGTTTCACTGTTATTGCTCATATGCAACTAGCTTATTTTTTTCAGTGTTCTCATCCATCTTCGCCATCATATCATGGGACCTCAAGTCTTTGAGACTTGGGTTTTGTTCCTTCTAATACATTGTTAGCATTTCTTATGTGATTTCTGAAAATTGTTGTACATGGATCAGCTATTTTTGTTCTTTTAAAAGTTTTAAATTACAATAACCCTGTGTACGAGACAGCAAAAGAGACACTGATGTATAGAACAGTCTTATGGACTCTGTGGGAGAGGGAGAGGGTGGGAAGATTTGGGAGAATGGCATTGAAACATGTAAAATATCATGTATGAAATGAGTTGCCAGTCCAGGTTCGATGCACGATACTGGATGCTTGGGGCTAGTGCACTGGGACGACCCAGAGGGATGCTATGGGGAGGGAGGAGGGAGGAGGGTTCAGGATGGGGAACACCTGTATACCTGTGGCAGATTCATTATGATATTTGGCAAAACTAATACAATTATGTAAAGTTTAAAAATAAAATAAAATTTAAAAAAATAAATAAATAAATAAAAAATTAAAAAAAATAAAATGTATGTATTATAAAAAGTACAAAAATCATTGAATAGGCACTCATGTATTTTTTACAATTTTATACACTACTACATGCAAAATATGCAAAACACATTAATAGTATGTACTGAAATTCCAGGCCTACTTTTAGCAATCTGAATAAATGTCAGATATGAATAGAGATTTTATAAATATTCAATTAGACATTATGCTGTTCAAGTAGTTTCTGTATGTCTAATTGTTCATTCACTGACAAGAATGATATATAACAGTCAAAACCTAGAAAAACATGCTTGAGTATTTCATTATGTAGTAAAAAGTAAAGCAATGTGATACAACTGCTTAATAAAGTTAAAAACAGTCTACTAAAAGACTTAAAAGGCTTTTTTCCCACTTGGAAGAATTTAGGTAAGCTTCATGAAGAAGGTGGCATTTAAAGCAATATTGTAAAGTAATTAGCCTCCAATTAAAATAAATAAATTTATATTAAAAAAAGAAAAAAATAAAATCAGGGAGTGTGGCTTAAAAAAAAAAAGAAAGAAAGAAAGAAAGAGCTGAGCAAACTTCTTTAAAAGACCAAAGGCCAGATAGTAAAAAGTTAAGGTTCTGTGGCCAAGAAGCGATAGTGAGGATGTTATGTAGGTATTAATACGTATATGACCATTGAAAATGCAACTTTTTGAAAATGTAGAAAATGTGGACTAGACGAAAAACAGGTGAAGGGCAGCATTTGGCTGCAGGACATTGTTAACCTTTGACTTAAAGAATGACTAAGATTCTCTGGGCTGAGAGAAAGCAAAAGCACAGAATTCTGTGTTCTTTGAATCTGAAAAGGCATGGGAGGAAGTAGAGAGAGATGAAGCTGAAAATATATTAGAAGCCAGATCATGGAGAGTTTAATGTGCTGTGTTAAACCTCAATTAATGAGAAGCACTGCAGGTTTATAATATGTCATTTATTAGTGCCATTTATTGAATGCTTAAAGGCTTCCCTGGTGGCTCAGTGGTAAAGAATCCACCTGCCAGTGCAGGAGATGGCAGGTTCGATCCCCTGGTCAGAAAGATCCCCCAGAGAAGGAAATGAGAACCAGCTCCAGTATTCTTGCCAGGGAAATCCCATAGACAGAGGGACCTGGCAGGCTACAGTCTATGGGGTTGCAAAGAGTCAGACAAGACTTAGCAACTAAACAACAAGAATAGCAATCAAACACTCAGTATGGGCTGATAATATGCTGTCTGGAGTTTGACTGCAAATCTTGCATTCCAGCTTCTATGATTTATTGCTTCTCGTGACCATCATTGATTCAGGAACCGTTTGTTCAGTGCTCACTACAGGCTTACTGAAAATATGAAAACACATCGTTTTTATTCCTTATGTATTTACAGTCTTAGGTATCATAAACAATCATAAAGGATATCAATATGAAGAATTTGTAAATTGCAGCCACACAAACAGGAATGACCCCTTACAGGCTTTAAAAATCATCAAACATTCTGCAAAAGCCTTATCTGTAATAAGAATAGCTACTGTATGCATCACCTGTAACTATCCCTCCAAGTCACACCCAGATACACACATGTGCAAACACACACACGCACACACATTTATCAGAGACCTGATTGAGAGAGGAGTTTAGCAGTCAAGGAGCAGTAACTCTCTCAGCACCTTGAACCTGGAACAACTTAACTAATCCATGTATGGCCCCAGATGCTATGAAGTAGACACATACTCTGAGGCTCTACATCTCTTTTTTGCTTAGAACGCCAGCATCCTGATTCTGAGGAGCCACTGTTGAAGCCCTGCTGTATTTATAATGCTACTGACAGGCTTCAGATGAAGGCCATATGTATTCGGTTTCTGTTGCTAAGTAACAAATTACCACTAACTTAGCAGGTTGCAGTAATTCATTTATTATTTCATAGTTCTGTTGGTTACAAATCTGCATGAACTCTGTTGGGTTTTCTCCTGAAGGTCTCACAAAGCAAAAATCAAGATGTAACTCAGGCTGGGCTTTTTTCTGGAGGATGTGAGGGAAAATCTTCTTCCCAGCTCATCAGGTTGTTGGCAAAATTGAGCCCCCTGTGGTTGATAGTCTTAGGTTCCTCTTTCCCTGGGATTGTCAATTGAGGGCTTCTCTTTGTTCCTAGAGGTCATTCCTGTTCCTCCTTTCAGAACCTTCTGCATCACCAAACCATCAAGCCCTCACCCTTTGCATCTCTTGGCTTTCCCCTTCTGCCAACAGTTAGAGGAAGCACTCCATTTTTAAGGGCTCCTATGATAGACCAACCTGCCGCTTGGATAAACTCCTTAAGATTAATTGCATTGTTTAATGTAACATGATCACTGCAGTGATATATCATCAAATTCCAGGTTTTGAGGGCAACATGACTCGTTTGTGGGAAGGGACTGTTTTGGAAATTCTACCTACTGTGCTATAGAGTGGGGACAAATAGAGACTAGTAGAAACAAAGCAGTGCAAGAATAATCAAAAAGGAGGAAGAGCGAGTAGTATAGGTTACACACTGAGGCTCCATGAAGTACATACTATATCAGGTAACTGTCCTTTGTTATAGTGTCATGGATTCATGACAGATCTAAAAGAAGCAGATGTGATCATGTTGAATTTTAGAAAAAACCTTTTACACTCCCACAGAAATTCTCATTCACTCTCTGTGAGGCTAAAACATAGATTTGCAAACAGAGCTTATGGGACTCTTGTGTTTAATGGCTTGAACATCACAACATGGCATGTTTTGCTACATGCCTTGGGTCGACAAAACCAGTCCTTCCAGTATTCTTGACTAAAATTCCATGGATAGAGGAGCTGGTGGGCTACAGTCCATGAGGCAGCAGAGTTGGTTGCAACTGAACACACACACATAGTTCATTTACAAATGTTGTGTTCAGCTGTATGACATACCATTTTATCAAACCTCTAGAGATTTCCTGGTGTTTAGAAGCCATCATTTATGTCTTTCTAGAATTATATGGGGAAATAACTGTCATTGGCTTATCAACCTCAGAAAAAGAGATGATTCATATGAGTTGAAAGATGTGTCATACAGGAATTCAAATTCTCAATATATCAATGTAAAAAACTTTCTCAGGAAAATATACATTCTGTAAGTGTTACCAGAACTCTCAGTGTGACCTCATTTGAGAGAGAAAACAGAAAACCTGAAGCAATGAAACACTGTTATACATTGCACTCATACTCAATGTATAAGGAAAACTTACAAATTGATTTAGCCTCTTTTTTCAAGGGAAGTCCTCAGGAAAGTAGATGAAAACTGTGCATGGCTATAGCCTCAGAAAATCTAGATACAGTTTTTCTAAGATTTCAGATACCCGAAAAGAGCAATATCCTCTTTAAGTTTCACAGTTACAGAGGTGGTAGAGTGCAGCATATGCTTATGAAAATTGCAGACGACCTCAGCTAGAGACTTGTTTCCCTGTTATATGTGAAATGACAAAATAAATACAGTTTATAAAAATGCTTCAGTAAATACAGACTCAATCAAACACAATACATACTAATGCCATACATTTTTTTTTAATTTTATGAAGCAGACTGGTCTTACTAAAACTGAACAGAAAAGTTTTACTAACTATAGATGCAACAGGTTATATAGGAATAAACAAAGTGGTATTTTATAAAAATTAAATATACATATACCAGTTAAGTTGAATTTATACGATTATTAATTTCTATGTCAGGAAACCCCCATCAAATAGACATTCTCTATATTGAGGGGTGTGTGTGTGTGTGTGTGTGTGTGTGTGTGTTAGTCGCCCAGTCTTGTCCAACTCTATGTGATCCCATGGACAGTAACCCACCAGGCTTCTCTGTCCATGGGATTCTCCAGGCAGGAATACTGAAGTAGGTTGCCATGCCCTCCTCCAGGGGATCTTCCCAGCCCAGGGATTGAACCTGGGTCTCCTGCATTGCAGGCAGATGCTTTACCATATTTAGCAATATCTGAGCTTTAATGTAGCAATGCATCAAGTGTAGTATTTGTCATAAGAGTGCTTAAATTTTTTCAGAGAAGAAAAGATAATTAAAATAATTAAGGAAGAAATAGGATAGTTGAAGAAAGCAGTTGGTGACAGTTTTTTTAAAATAGCAAAAACAAAGAAGTCCCTTCTTAGATACATGATACATTCAGTTCATTTCAGTTGTTCAGTTGTGTCTGACTCTTTGAGACTCCATGTATCGCAGCACGCCAGGCCTCCCTGTCCATCACCAACTCCTGGAAGTTACCCAAACTCAAGTCCATCAAGTCAGTGATGCCATCCAGCCATCACATCCTCTGTTGTCCCCTTCTCCTCCTGCCCCCAATCCCTCCCAGCATCAGATACCCCTATAAAACCCACAAGTTATTCTGAATAGTCACTTTGCCTAACTATAAGTAATAGTAAAAATGAATGCCTATTATCTTTCATTATAGAAATACTGATAAATAATATCCTATATTTCTAATTTGGAAAAACTCTAAATGTTTTAGAGTTTATGATGTTGTTCAGATGTTGTTCATTAACAGCGTTAATATTGTTCTGATTTCAAAATGTTGAACTGCCTTTTTGCTCATACTCAAGGCAGGATGACTTAGCTTACTGTTTTGTTGAAAAAGAATTTTAGATATATTTTCATAGAAATCAAGGGAACTTTCTAGCTGATTAAAACAGATAGATCCAATATATAAGACTATTGGATATCATTCTAGAATTATTCAGTTCAGTTCAGTTGCTCAGTCATGTCCAACTCTTTGCAACCCCATGAATCGCAGCACGCCAGGCCTCCCTGTCCATCACCAACTCCCGGAGTTCACTCAGACTCACGTCCAGTGAGTCGGTGATGCCATCCAGCCATCTCATCCTCTGTCGTCCCCTTCTCCTCCTGCCCCCAATCCCTCCCAGCATCAGAGTCTTTTCCAATGAGTCAACTCTTCGCATGAGGTGGCCAAAGTACTGGAGTTTCAGCTTTAGCATCATTCCTTCCAAAGAAATCCCAGGGCTGATCTCCTTCAGAATGGACTGGTTGGATCTCCTTGTTAGTTACTGTTAATCTTTAACATTTACACTACTAATCTTTGATATATAAAAACTGCTATGCATAAAAAACAGATAACTAATCAGAACCTACTATATAGCATAGGGAGCTCTACTCGGTGCTCTCTGGTGACCTGAATGGGAAGCAAATCCCAAAAAAGGGAAGGAATATGTGTGTACATATAGCTGATCCACTTTGCTGTACAGCAGAAACTAACAGAACATGGTAAAGCAACCATACTCCAATAATTTTTCTAAAATAATGCTTTAGCACACTAAAAGATATACCATCACCAATTTCCTCTCATAAATGACTTTTAATTGCTAAGGGTTCCTTTTGGGGCAAAAGACCATTGATACTGAGTTAGTCATTGTAAATAGCAAAGATAATGTACATTTATTCCTATCTGAGGGAGCCTTACAAATAGCTGTGAAAAGAAATGAAGCAAAAAGCAAAGGAGAAAAGGAAAGATATACCCATTTGAATGCAGAGTTGCAAAGAATAGCAAGGAGAGATAAGAAAGCCTTCCTCAGTGATCAATGCAAAGAAATAGAGGGAAAAAATAGAATGGGAAAGACTAGAGATGTCTTCAAGATAATCAGAGATACCAAGGGAACATTTCATGCAAAGATGGGCTCAATAAAGGACAGAAATGGTGTGGACCTAACAGAAGCAGAAGATATTAAGAAGAGGTGGCAAGAATACACAGAAGAACTGTACAAAAAAGATCTTTACGACCCAGATAATCAGGATGTTGTGATCACTCACCTAGAGCCAGACATCCTGGAATGTGAAGTCAAGTGGGCCTTAGGAAGCATCACTATGAACAAAGCTAGTGGAGGTGATAGAATTCCAGTTGAGCTATTTCAAATCCTAAAAGATAATGCTGTGAAAGTGCTGCACTCAATATGCCAGCAAATTTGGAAAACCCAACAGTGGCCACAGGACTAGAAAAGGTCGGTTTTCATTCCAATCCCAAAGAAAGGCAATGCCAAAGAATGCTCAAACTACCACACAATTGCACTCATCTCACACACTAGTAAAGTAATGCTCAAAATTCTCCAAGCTAGGCTTCAGCAATACATGAACCGTGAACTTCCAGATGTTCAAGCTGGTTTTAGAAAAGGCAGAGGAACCAGAGATCAAATTGCCAACATCTGCTGGATCATGGAAAAAGCAAGAGAGTTCCAGAAAAACATCTATTTCTGCTTTATTGACTATGCCAAAGCCTTTGACTTGTGTATCACAATAAACTGTGGAAAATTCTTCAAGAGATGGGAATACCACATCACCTGACCTGCCTATTGAGAGACCCAAATGCAGGTCAGGAAGCAACAGTTAGAACTGAACATGGAACGAGAGACGGGATCCAAATTGGGAAAAGAGTACGTCAAGGCTGTATTTTGTCACCCTGATTATTTAACTTATATGCAGAGTACATCATGAGAAATGCTGGGCTGGAGGAAGCACAAGCTGGAATCAAGATTTCCGGGAGAAATATCAATAACCTCAGATACGCAGATGACACCACTCTTACGGCAGAAAGTGAAGAAGAACTAAAGAGCCTCTTGATGAAAGTGAAAGAGGAGGGTGAAAAAGTTGGCTTAAAGCTCAACATTCAGAAAACGAAGATCATGGCATCCAGTCCCATCACTGCATGGGAAATAGATGGGGAAACAGTGGAAACAGTAGCTGACTTTATTTTTCTGTGCTCCAAAATCACTGCATATGGTGATTGCAGCCATGAAATTAAAAGATGCTTACTCCTTAGAAGGAAAGCTATGACCAACCTAGACAGCATGTTGAAAAGCAGAAATATTACTTCGTCAACAAAGGTCCATCTAGTCAAGGCTATGGTTTTTCCAGTGGTCATGTATGGGTGTTAGAGTTGGACTACAAAGAAAGCTAAGCACCAAAGAATTGGTGCTTTTGAACTGTGGTGTTGGAGAAGACTCTTGAGAGTCCCTTGGACTGCAGGGAGATCCAACCAGTCCATCCTTAAGGAGATCAGTCCTTGGTGTTCATTGGAGGGACTGATGTTGAAGCTGAAACTCCAGTACTTTGGCCACCTGATGTGAAGAGCTGACTCATTTGAAGAGATCTTGATGCTGGGAAAGATTGAGGGCAGGAGGAGAAGGAGACGACAGAGGATGAGATGGTTGGATGGCATCAGCAACTCAATGGACATGGGTTTGGGTGGACTCCAGGAGTTGGTGATGGACTGGGGGGCTGGCATGGTATGGTTCATGGGGTCACAAAGAGTTGGACACGACTGAATGACTGAACTAACTGAACTGAATGTTCAACTGATCTAACTGAACTGAGTTTTCTCAAACCTTCTTTTCCTGAAGTTACCCACGAGGATTTTATTAAATACTGGACAGATGATATGGGATTGAGAGATACAGACAAGAGAAAAAAAAGCATATAGTAAAAAAAATATGTAATAAGTAGAAAAAAAGCAGTAGAGTGATGACTTCAAAGGTCACACACTGTGGAACCACACCACCTGCCCACTGGTTACAGCTTTCCATTATGTCTCCCTAATCCTCTGAGAATCAGAGCTACTGTTTTTAAAGGTCCAGACAAACATTACCAATAGTATATCAATCTACTTTGTTAAGCATTCTTCTTTAAATAATTAAATCCATTTCATTGTTTTCCATGTTATAAGTGCAATTTTATTTTGACTATAAAATTTCACCTGTACTTTTCCTAAAATATATACCTACACTTACTGTATAATTTGGATAAAAGAATATATTCTGGGACATTTTTTGCAAATAGGTTCTGATAAATTGTTGAACGTGGTGTCTAAAGTAAAATAAATAGTCTGAATGATCATCAATTAGAGATGCTTGGAGCCAGCCAGCTGTCCACATTGATACAATAAATTTTGAAGTTAAACTGGCTTATCATTATTTGATAAAAATCACCATTAAAAACACTAGGAGGGCAGTTCTTTGAGTCATTAAAATATTTCAGTGGAAGAAATTCTATTAACTCAGGGGTGTCTCCCAGTAACAGCTTGAGCTGTGTACAGTTTCAAATTTTAATTGCACAAATATTTCTATTTCTCTCCATTGCATTCCACAAAGTATTTTTAAAATTCTCAAACCATAAGCGTTCTTTCCTCTTACACTTCCCTAAATGCCCATAATATGACCACTATGCTTTGCCTTGTTAAATTGTTTCAGCATAAGAGCAAACATATTAAAATCTGTTGCATTTTACATGGTGCTTTTCTGGTTATTTAGTGCAACTCCAGCTTCCTGGTTATCTACTCTCCCTGCCACAAGAACAGCAAGAAAACAACTGCATACTGATAAGGATTTTAAGTTAAGCAAATGTCTCTGCATCCCTGAAGCACATCTGTGGCTTCCCACAGACATGTGCAGGTATTTCTGTTGCCAGGTGCTCTCTTGTTCTGAGGAGTCAACAAAGTGATGTAAATGAAAAAGAAAAAAAAAAAAAAACATCTAGCAGCAGAAATGAGCCTGCCTGAATGATTCAAATATTAACAACAATACACCCTTTCAAGAGTGAAAGTACTATACAGAGATAGTCGGAACTCTTTCAGTTAATCACATAATTCGAAAAATATTTGCTGTATGCCTACTGCATGTAAGACCTCACAACAGATTCATGACAGATACACAGACAAGATTAACCTTACAAGTTTATAAAAAAAAATGATGTGCAAATGAAAATTAAATAGCACAAAGATCAAGTGACAAGATAATAATCTAATAGGTATTTAGTGTGTTCTAGCTCAAGGCCTTACAGTATAGGAGATAGACAGTATATATTGCCATGATTAATGTACACCTGAGGGCTTAATGGGCTTCCCTGGTAGTTCAGTCAGTAAAGAATCTGCCTGCAGTGTGCGAGACCCAGGTTCGATCCCTGGGGTGGAAAGATGCCCTGGAGAAGGGAATGGCAAATGAGTCCAGACAGGAGCCATCTCTCTGTAAACTTCAGGAAACTAGAACTGGATTGTTGTGTTAAGGATGAGTAGGGCTTGAGACAGTGAATTTAATCAGGGCAAAACTTCCCATACCTTAAACATACCTACTGGAAATTATTGGGTAAGGAGTCTTTAGCTCCACTTGAAAGAGGTACTCTGCATAGCTACATCATTGTCCTTCTTTTCTTGTTGTTGTTCAGTTGCTCAGTTGTGCCCAGCTCTTTGCGACCCCAAGGACTGCAGCATGCTAGGCTTCCCTGTCCATCACCATATCCCAGAGTTAGCTCAAATTCATGTGCATTGAATTGGTGATGCCATTCAATCATCTCATCCTCTGTCATCCCCTTCTCCTCCTACCTTCAATCTTTCCCAGTATCAGGGTCTTTTCTAATGAATCAGCTCTTCACATCAGATGGCCAAAGTGTTGGAGCTTCAGCTTCAGCATCAGTCCTTCAAATTAATATCAGGGTTGATTTCCTTTAGGATTGACTGGCTTGATCTCCTTGTTATCCAAGGGACCCTCAAGAGTCTTCTCAAATACCACAGTTTGAAAGCATCAGTTCTTTGGCACCCAGCCTTCTTTATGGTCCACCTCTCACATCCATACATGACTACTGAAAAACCATAGCTTTGACTAGATGAACCTTTGTTGGCAAAGTGATGCCTGTGCTTTTTTATATGCTGTCCAGGTTTGTCATAGCTTTTATTCTAAGGAGCCAGTGTCTTTTAATTTCATGGCTGTAGTCACCATCCACAGTGATTTTGGAGCCCAAGAAAATAAAGTCTGTTTCCATTGTTCCCCCATCTGTTTGCCATGAAGTGATGGGACCGGATGCCATGGTCTTAGTTTTTTGAAGGTTGAGTTTTAAGCCAGCTTTTTCATTCTCCTCTTTCACCTTTATCAAGAGGCTCTGTAGTTCCTCTTAGCTTTCGGCCCTAAGGGTGGTGTCATCTGCATATCTAAAGTTGTTGATATTTCTCCTGGCAATCTTGATTTCAGCTTGCACTTCATCCAGCCTGTCATTTTTCATGATGTATTCTGCATATAAGTTTAAAAATCAGGGTGAGGGTATATAGTTTTGACATACTCCTTTCTTAATTTTGAACCTGTCTGTTGTTCCATGTTTAGTTCTAAGTGTTGCTTCTTGACCTGAACACAGGTTTCTCAGGAGGTTGGCAAGGTGGCCTGGTATCCTTCTTCTTTATGAACACAAAAAAGAAATTGACTTGGGCACCATTGAAATGAATGAATTAAAAAAATATATGTTTAGGCTGTTCCAATTGTTAAACTTATCTAAATGTCTCAGACCCTCAATGTTTTTCTATGTAATACCTTTTAGTTATGTTTTTTTACCCTGAGATAATTGTAAGAAATAAAGGCATGGCAGGTGGCACAGTGGTAAAAAAAAAAAAAAAAAAAAAAAGTCCTCCTGCCAATGCAGGAGACATAGGAGACATGGGTTTGATCCCTGGGTTGGTAAGATCTCCTGGAGGAGGAAATGACAAACCACTCCAATATTCTTGCCTGGAGAATTCCATAGACAGAGGGGTCTGGCAGAATACAGTCCATGGGGTTGTAAAGAGTTGGACACGACTGAACATGCTTGTCACACTTTGGTATTTCTCATAATATTTCAAACTTTGTCACTATTATATTTGTTAGGATGTTTTGTGATCAGAGATCTTTGATGTTATTATTGCAAAAAGATTGTGACTTGCTGAAGGCTCAAGGATGGTTAGCATGTTTTTAATAATGCAGTAAATTTAAATTGAATTATATACATTGATCTTTAGAAATAATGCATGTAATAGACTACAGTACAGTGTAAACATAAGTTTTATATGCACTTAGAAACTAAAAATTCATATGACTCACTTTATTGCAATATTTGCTTTATTGTGGTAGTCTGGAACCATATCGGCAATGTGTCTGAGATATGCCTATAATTCTGTCACTTTAAGAATGTTCTATAAATAGAATAATATAGTATGTAACTTTTAGCTTTTTTACACAGCATAGCTTCCTGAATATATATCCAGGTTTTTGCATGTATCAATAGTTCTTTTTTGTTTTTTTTTAAGTTTTATTGATGTATAGTTGATTTATGATATTGTGTTTGTTTCTGCTGTACAGCATAATAATGCAATTATGCATCTTTATATACTTTTCATATTCTTTTCTATTATGGCTTATCTCATGATTTTGAATATAGGTTCCTCTGCTATACAGTAGGACGTTATTGCTTATCCATTCTATATATCATGGTTTGCATCTGTTAATCCCAAACTCCCAATCCTTACTCCTCATCTCCAATAAAAAAAAGATAAATCATTTGATCGCTAAATAGTATTCCATAGTTTGTATGTGCCACAGTGTGTTTGGCCATTCATTTGTTGAAAGACACCTATGTTATCTCTGGGTTTTGGTTCTTAGGAATTAAGCTGCTATAAACATTCATGTCGGCTTCCCAGTGGCTCAGTGGTAAAGAACCTACCTGCCAATGCAGAAGATGCAGGTTCGGTCCCTGAGTCTGAAAGATCCTCTGGAGAAGGAAATGGCAACCCACTCTAACATTCTTGCCTGGGAAATCCTATGGACAGAGGAACCTGGTGGACTACAGTCCATGGGGTAGCAAAGAGTCAGACACAACTTAGTGTTTAAGCAACAACAAACTTACGTAAAGGTTTTGTGTGAACATAGTCTACACTTCTCAGGGTGAATTTCCAGGAACACAGTTGCTTGACCATGTGGTAGTTACATATTTAGTTTCTAAGAAATTGCAAACTGTTTTACAGAGTGGCTGTACCATTTTACATTCTCACTAGCAATGTGTTAAGTGATCCAGATTTTCTAAATCCTCACTAGTTTTTGGTGCTGTTAATTTTTTTTTTTTTTTAGTTGTTTTGATGTATGTGTAGTTATATCTCATTGTGGTTTCAATCTGCATTTACCTAATGCCCACCTTTGACTGTGTGGATCACAAAAAACTGTGAAAAATTCTGAAAGAGATGGGAATACCAGACCACCTGAACTGCCTCTTGAGAAATCTGTATGTAGGTCAGGAAGCAACAGTTAGAACTGGACATGAAACAACAGACTGGTTCCAAATAGAAAAATGAGTACGTCAAGGATGTATATTGTCTCCCTGCTTATTTAACTTATATGCAGAGTACATCATGAGAAACCCTGGACTGGAAGAAACACAAGCTGGAATTAAGATTGGTGGGAGAAATATCAATAACCTCAGATATGCAGATGACACCACCCTTATGGCAGAAACTGATGAGGAACTAAAAAGCCTCTTGATGAAAGTGAAAGAGGAGAGTGAAAAAGTTGGCTTAAAGTTCAACATTCAGAAAATGAAGATCATGGCATCTGGTCCCATCACTTCATGGCAAATAGATGGGGAAACAGTGGAAACAGTGTCAGACTTTATTTTGGGGGGCTCCAAAATCACTGTAGACAGTGACTGCAGCCATGAAATTAAAAGACACTTACTCCTTGGAAGGAAAATTATGACCAACCTAGATAGCATATTGAAAAGCAGAGATATTACTTTGCCAACAAAGGTCCATCTAGTCAAGGCTATGGTTTTTCCTGTGGTCATGTGTGGATGTGAGAGTTGGACTGTGAAGAAGGCTGAGCGCTGAAGAATTGATGCTTTTGAACTGTGGTGTTGGAGAAGACTCTTTGAGAGTCCCTTGGACTGCAAGGAGATCCAACCAGTCCATTCTGAAAGAGATCAGCCCTGGGATTTCTTTGGAAGGAATGATGCTAAAGCTGAAACTCCAGTACTTTGGCCACCTCATGTGAAGAGTTGACTCATTGGAAAAGACTCTGATGCTGGGAGGGATTGGGGGCAGGAGGAGAAGGGGACGACAGAGGATGAGATGGCTGGATGGCATCACTGACTCAATGGACGTGAGTCTGAGTGAACTCCGGGAGTTGGTGATGGACAGGGAGGCCTGGCATGCTGTGATTCATGGGGTCACAAAGAGTCGGACACAACTGAGCAACTGAACTGAACCAAATGTCCAGTAAGACTGAACATCTTTTCATACAGTTATTCGCTGTTGTGTATAATCTCTCAGTGAATCATCTCTTCATGTGATTTGTTCACTTTCTAATTAGGTTGTTTGTTTCTTTTATTATTGAGCTTTTTGAGTTCTTTTTTTTAATATAAATTTATGTTAATTGGAGGTTAATTACTTTACAATATTGTATTGCTTTTGCCATACATCAACATGAATCCGCCATAGGTATACACATGTTCCCCCTCCCTCCTCCCTCCCCGTACCATCCCTCTGGGTTGTCCCAGTGCACCAGCCCCAAGCAACCAGTATCATGCATCGAACTTGGACTGGTGAATGTTTCATATATGATATTATACATGTTTCAATGCCATTCTCCCAAATCACCACACCCTCTCCCTCTCCCACAGAGTCCAAAAGACTGTTCTATACATCTGTGTCTCTTTTGCTGTCTCGTATACAGGGTTGTTTTTACCATCTTTCTAAATTCCATATATATGCGTTAGTATATATTAGTATTAGTATTAGTGTTTTTCTTTCGGGCTTACTTCACTCTGTATAATAGGCTCCAGTTTCATCCACCTCATTAGAACTGATTCAAATGTATTCTTTTTAATGGCTGAGTAATACTCCATTGTGTATTGTACCACAACTTTCTTATCCATTCATCTGCTGATGGACATCTAGGTTGCTTCCACATCCTGCCTATTATAAATAGTGCTGCAATGAACATTGGGGTACATATGTCTCTTTCAATTCTGGTTTCCTCAGTGTGTATGCCCAGCAGTGGGATTGCTGAGTCATAAGGCAGTTCTATTTCCAGTTTTTTAAGGAATCTCCACACTGTTCTCCATAGTGGCTATACTAGTTTGCATTCCCATCAACAGTGTAAGAGGGTTCCCTTTTCTCCACACCCTCTCCAGCATTTATTGCTTGTAGACTTTTGGATTGCAGCCATTCTGACTGGTGTGAAATGGTACCTCATAGTGGTTTTGATTTGCATTTCTCTGATAATGAGTGATGTTGGGCATCTTTTCATGTGTTTGTTAGCCATCTGTATGTCTTCTTTGGAGAAATGTCTATTTAGTTCTTTGGCCCATTTTTTGATTGGGTCGTTTATTTTTCTGGAGTTGAGCTGTAGGAGTTGCTTGTATATTTTTGAGATTAGTTGTTTGTCAGTTGCTTCATTTGCTATTATTTTCTCCCATTCTGAAGGCTGTCTTTTCACCTTGTTTATAGTTTCCTTTGTTGTGCAGAAGCTTTTAAGTTTAATTAGGTCCCATTTGTTAATTTTTGCTTTTATTTCCAAAATTCTGGGAGGTGGGTGATAGAGGATCCTGCTGTGATGTATGTCGGAGAGTGGTTTGCCTATGTTCTCCTCTAGGAGTTTTATAGTTTCTGGTCTTACGTTCAGATCGTTAATCCATTTTGAGTTTATTTTTGTGTATGGTGTTAGAAAGTGTTCTAGTTTCATTCTTTTACAAGTGGTTGATCAATTTTCCCAGCACCACTTGTTAAAGAGATTGTCTTTTCTCCATTGTATATTCTTGCCTCCTTTGTCAAAGATAAGGTTTCTGTAGGTGCGTGGATTTATCTCTGGGCTTTCTATTTTGTTCCATTGATCTATATTTCTGTCTTTGTGCCAGTACCATACTGTCTTGATGACTGTGGCTTTGTAGTAGAGCCTGAAGTCAGGCAGGTTGATTCCTCCAGTTCCATTCTTCTTTCTCAAGATTGCTTTGGCTATTTGAGGTTTTTTGTATTTCCATACAAATTGTGAAATTATTTGTTCTAGCTCTGTGAAAAATACCGTTGGTAGTTTGGTAGGGATTGCATTGAATCTATAGATTGCTTTGAGTAGTATTCTCATTTTCACTATATTGATTCTTCTGATCTACGAACATGGTATATTTCTCCATCTATTCGTGTCCTCTTTGATTTCTTTCACCAGTGTTTTATAGTTTTCTATATATAGGTCTTTAGTTTCTTTAGGTAGATATATTCCTAAGTATTTTATTCTTTTCATTGCAATGGTGAATGGAATTGTTTCCTTAATTTCTCTTTCTATTTTCTCATTATTAGTGTATAGGAATGCAAGGGATTTCTGTGTGTTGATTTTATATCCTGCAACTTTACTATATTCATTGATTATCTCTAGTAATTTTCTGGTGGAGTCTTTAGGGTTTTCTATGTAGAGGATCATGTCATCTGCAAACAGTGAGAGTTTTACTTCTTCTTTTCCAATTTGGATTCCTTTTATTTCTTTTTCTGCTCTGATTGCTATGGCCAAAACTTTGAAAACTCCTTTCCACTTCATTTTCCTTTTTCAAAATTGTTTTTACTGTTCTACTTCTTTTGTCCTTTCACATATTGAAAAATCATGTCTATATTTACTTAAAAATTTTTTGCTGGTGTTTTGTTAGGAGTACTGTTAAATCTTTATACCAGTTTGGGGAAATTGAAATATTTACTATTGAGTTTTTCAATCCATGAACAAATAGATCAACATTTTTATAATTTTTATAAATATTTACAAGTGTATATGTATATTTATAAATCATTGATTTTTTTTCATCAGCATTATATAGTTTCCGATACAGAAGTTCTGTATGTGTTCATTAGATTTACCCATAGATATTTTGTTTTGTGGACATTTGGGAAAGACATTCTATTTCTAATTCTGATTCATTGCTAACATATACAAATAAAATTGATTTTTGTATGCTTATCTCATGTCCTGTAATCTTCTGTACTCTCTTATTAGTTTATCAGTTTTTTGGCAGATTCCTTGAAATTTTCTAGGTGGATAATCATGTCACCTACAAATACAGGCAGTTTTATTTCTTCCATTCCAGTGTGGTTTCCTTGATATTCTTTTCTTGCCTTATTTCATTGGCTAGAATTTCTAGCACTGTGTTGAAACAGTTGTGTGAGTGAGCATCTTTGCCTTTTTTCTAATGTTAGAGGGAAGGCACTCAGTCTTTCAGATCATTTGCTATTTAAATCTTAGCGTTATGATTACATATTATGTCAGTTTTTAATGATTTTTGTTTGTTTGTTTGCTTTCATAACAGGTCAAGTAAAGACTGTATTGAAAGATTTTGTAATGTACTGCTTACATGTGCTTGCTTTGGATTTGGTCAGAGGCAGATGTAATTCCATGCTCTATCTCTTCCTAGCCAGTATTACTCTGGCTAGTACCAGACCACATGACCTGCCTCTTGAAAAACCTGTATGCAGGTCAGGAAGCAATAGTTAGAACTGTACATGGAACAACAGACTGGTTCCAAATAGGAAAAGGAGTTCATCAAGGCTGTATATTGTTACTCCGCTTATTTAACTTATATGCAGAATACATCATGAGAAACGCTGGGCTGGAAGAAGCATAAGCTGGAATCAAGATTGCCGGGAGAAATATCAATAACCTCAGATATGCAGATGACACCACCCTTATGGCAGAAAGTGAAGAACTAAAGAGCCTCTTGATGAAAGTGAAAGAGGAGAGGGAAAAGTTGGATTAAAGCTTAACATTCAGAAAACTAAGATCATGGCATCCGGTCCCATCACTTTATGGCAAATAGATGGGGAAGCAGTGGAAACAGTGTCAGACTTTATTTTTGGGGGCTCCAGAATCACTGCAGATAATGACTGCAGCCATGAAATTCAAAGACGCTTACTCCTTGGAAGGAAAGTTATGACCAACCTAGACAGCATATTAAAAAGCAGAGACATTACTTTATCAACAAAGGTCCGTCTAGTCAGGGCTATGGTTTTTCCAGTAGTCATGTATCAACGTGAGAGTTGGATTATAAAGAAAGCTGAGCACAGAAGAATTGATGCTTTTGAACTGTAGTTTTGGAGAAGACTCTAGCCCCTTGGACTGCAAGGGGTCCAACCAGTCTACCCTAAAGGAGACGGGTCCTGGTGTTCATTGGAAGGACTGATGTTGAAGCTAAAGCTCCAGTACATTGGCCACCTGATGTGAAAAGCTGACTCATTTGAAAACACCTGGATGCTGGGAAGAATGAGGGCGGGAGGAGAAAGGGACAACAGAGGATGAGATGGTTGGATGGCATCACTAACTCAATGGACATGAGTTTGGGTAAACTCTGGCAGTTGGTGATGGACAGGGAGGCCTGGCATGCTGCAGTTCATGGAACTGCAGAGTTGGACATGACTGACTGAACTGAACTGATTGTCACTATTATTATTATATCATGAGTGTCAAATGAAATATTTACCTATAACAATGTAATCAGTGGTTCTCATTGGGGCAAGAGGATTGATCTTATCCCAAATGCAAGGGACATTAGAAACATATAGAGACATTTTTGGCTGTTGCAACCAGGGGACAGAGGTGCTAGTAGTGTCTGGTTGATAGAAGCCAAGGGTTTTGCATAGGAGAGCCCTCCCTAATGAAGGGAGCCCAAAATACCAATGGAACTAACATTAAGAAAACCTGATTTAGATAGATGATAGAAATTATTTATAGTTTACCTGTAGCTCAGTTAGTAAAGATTCTGCCTGCAGTGTGGGAGACCCAGGTTTGATCCCTAGGTTGGGAAGATCCCTGGAGAAGGAAATGGCAACCCACTCCAGTATGCTTGCCTGGAAAATCTCATGGAGAGAAGAGCCTGGTGGGCTGCAGTCCATGGGATCACAAAGAGTCAGGCACGACTGAGAAACTAACACTTACTTACTTATTTAATCCCTGTGCTCCCCTTAAACCCTTGACCTAAACTCATTCTCCGGAATCCCTTCTTTGATTGGCCACCTAAAGTTCAGAATTGCCCTTAGTCCATCATTCTTTCAATAATATATTTATTTATACTCCTGCATCTGAATTGCTTCACGAGCCAGAGAGTGAATGTGTGCATGCGGGAACTATGTATTTCTTGGTAGTAATTCCTCTTTGCTACTACACATTGCTCATGCTGCTACTGCTACTGCTGCTAAGTCGCTTCAGTCACGTGCGACCCCATAGACGGCAGCCCATCAGGCTCCCCCGTCCCTGGGATTCTCCAGGCAAGAACACTGGAGTGGGTTGCCATTTCCTTCTCCAATGCATGGAAGTGAAAGTGAAGTTGCTCAGTTGTGTCAACTCTTCGAGACCCCATGGACTGCAGCCTACTAGGCTTCTCCATCCATGGGATTTTTCAGGCAAGAGTACTGGAGTGGGGTGCCATCGCCTTCTCCAACACATTGCTCATAGTCATCAATAATGTTTAATAACTCTTCCTTTGACTTTCCTTTTTTGGTCTTTAACACTGGTTTCTTTTAAAATTTATGTTTTTCTTTATCCCTATTTTAGCAACTCCTCAGAATTAATAATGACACCATGTCTACCAGTAAAATTGAGTAGTGGTGCTAGAAAATTACTCTTCTGATTTCAAAATGCTTTTAGTATATACTCAATTCATTAATAATTTCTGTTAGAGAAAGAGATTCACAGACTTAGAAAGTGAACTTAAAATTGCCATGGGAAACTTGAGGGGAAAGGGATAGTTAGGGAGTTGGGGATGGACATGTACATACTGATATATTTAAAGTGGATAATCAACAAGGACCTACTGTATAGCACATGGAACTCTGCTCAATATTATGTGGCAGCCTGGATGGGAGGGGAGTTTGGGGGGAAATGGATACACACATATGTATGGTTGAATCCTTTTGCTACTCACCTAAAACTATCACAACATTGTTAATCAGCTATACCCCAATACAAAATAAAAAGTTCAAAGAAAAAAAAAATAACAATTTCTGTTAGAAGCACCCTAAACAGCAATGTATATCACATGAGTTTATATCAATATTCAAATCAACATTTGAAAAATTTATTCAAAATAAGTAGAAAAATTCATGTTGATTACATACAAATTCTTTCCCAAGGATGCCAGTCTGAAGCAGAATCTGAATTCGTGTACCTTTAGTAATTGTTTTTGCCTGCTGTGAGATTTTTTACTGACCACAAGCACTTTTACAGCATAATCCCTGATCTTTGAAGGTTGAAACAATTAAGGATTACCTCTAGATCATGTTGAAATTACCACCTCAGTATCAAAAATAAGCTAGTCAAGAACTTTATTCTCAATCATTAGTTTACTTTCAGTTGCTCAGTACTATCCTACTTTGTGACCCTATGGATTGCAGGACACCAGGCTCCCTATCCATCACCAACACCTGGAGCTGGCTCGAACTCATATCCATCAAGTCAGTGATGCCATCCAACCATCTTATCCTCTGTCATCCCCTTCTCCTCCTGCCTTCAGTCTGGCTCAGCATCAGGGTCTTTTCCAAGGAGTCAGTTCTGCGCATAAGGTGACTAAAGTATTGGAGTTGCAGCTTCAGGATAAGTCCTTCCAATGAATATTTAGGACTGATTTCCTTTAAGTTTGACTGATTTGATCTTCTTGTTTCCCAAGGGACTATCAAGAGTTTTCTCCAACACCACAGTTCAAAAGCATTAATTCTTCAGCACTCAGCTTCCTTTATAGTCCAATTTTCACATCCATACATGACTACTGGAAAAACTATAGCTTTGACTAGATGGGTCTTTGTCGGCAAAGTAATGTCTCTGCTTTTTAATATGTTATCCAGGTTGGTCACAATTTTTCTTCCAAGGAGCAAACATCTTTTAATTTCATGGCTATCGTCGCCATCTGCAGTGATTTTGGAGCCCAAGAAAATAAAGTCTCTCACTGTTCCCGTTGTTCCCCCATCTATTTGCCATGAAGTGATGGGACCAGATGCCATTATCTTAGTTTTCTGAATGTTGAGTTTTTAGCCACCTTTTTTCACTCGCCTCTTTCTCTTTCATCAAGTGGCTCTTTAGTTCTTCTTCACTTTCTGCCATAGGGTGGTATCATCTGAGTAGCTGGGGTTATTGATATTTCACCCAGCAATCTTGATTTCAGCTTGTGCTTCATCCAGCCCGGCATTTCTCATGATGTACTCTGCATATAAGTTAAATAAGCAGGGTGACAAAATACAGCCTTGACATAGTCCTTTCCTGATTCGGACCAGTCTGTTATTTCATGTCCTGTTCTAACTGTTGCTTCTTCACTTGCATGAAGATGTCTCAGGAGGCAAGTCAGGTGGTCTGGTAGTCCCATCTCTTGAAAAATTTTCCACAGTTTGTTGTGATCTACACACTCAAAGTCTTTGGTATAATCAATAAGGCAGAAGTAGATGTTTTTATGGTATCCTCTTGCTTTTTCTAAGATCCAATGGATGTTGGCAATTTGATCTCTGGTTCCTCTGCCTTTTCTAAATCCAGCTTGCATACAAGCTATCATATTCATGTTTGAGTCTAAACCGGCCAATAAATTACAATTTTTCCTATGCAAATCAGATGGGGATTTACCCATCATATTCTAACTAGTTACATGGATTATAGATAAATTTTTATATGTTTGGTCACTTAGATCTATATGATGTGTTTCTTTTACTAAAGCAAAATGATCCAAGGCTTAGTCTACAAGAGTAGGTACTTACTTCGCAAGCTGCAAGAGGAAATCTTTGCCTCAGCGTACAGGTCCTGCCCAAGGAGACAAGAAGACCAGGTAATGCAAATGAGAGATTAAATGATGTATATAAAAGCTATAAATACAAACACAAAGATGAGGGTTACCCTAACCAATAACATGAAAAGTAGCATGATCAACAGTCAGAGACCAGAAGAAAAGGCAGGAAGGAGGTACATTTTTGTGTCAATCAAGTGTTGTGTGTGCATGCATGCTAGTCGCTTCAGGCGTGTCTGACTTCTTACAGCCCTATGACCTGTAGCCTGCCAGGCTCCTCTGTTCATGGATTCTCCAGGCAAGAATATTGGAGTGGGTTGCCAAGCCCTCCTCCAGGGGATCTTCCTGACCCACAGATCAAACCCACATCTTTTCTGTCTCCTGCATTGGCAGGCAGGTTCTTTGGTTCTTTACCACTTGCGCCACCTAGGAAGCCCAGATAACGCTTTGGAGGATTGTAAAGGATAAAGAAGACAGTCCCAAAGTTGAGTCCTCTTGATTGGACCCTAATGAATTCCCTAAAAATGGACCCCTCATGTAAAATTGTATTATTAAGAAGAATGAAGGTAAGAGGAGGATGAGAACGACAGCCTGGTAGCCCTAGATTATGTGAGGAGTAGATTGCATGCATGCTCAATCGCTCAGTTGTGTCTGACTCTTTGTCACCCCATGGACTGTATTTGCCAGGCTCCTCTGTCCATGGAATTTTCCAGGCAAGAATACTGGAGTGGGTTGCTATTTCCTGCTTCAGGAGAACTTCCCAATCCAGGGATCGAACCCACATCTCTTATGTCTCCTGCAATGACAGGCAGATTCTTTACCACTGAGCCACCTGTGAAGTCAGTGAGGCATAGACTGGGGCAAGGTTAAATGAGGGAGTTAAATTGCAAATGACGAACACAAGCTCTGTTACTCAGTGTGTATCAGGCTGGCCTTGCAAAGCACACTGCAAGAGTTGGATCATTGGAGGAAAATAGCAGCTTTGTCTCTTTTTGTTGTTCGTTTTTTAAAATAAATTTTTTGTTGGAGCATTGTTGCTTTACAAATGTTGTATAAGTTTCTGCTGTACAGCAAAGTGAATCAGTTATACATATACATGTTTCACCTCTTTTTTAGATTTCCTTCCCATTTAAGTCACCACAGAACATTGACGAGAGTCCCCTGTGCCGCACAGCAGGTTCTCATTGTTTATTTTATACATAGCAGTGTATGTATGTCAGCAATAGCAACCTCCCAGTTTGTCCCACATTCCTTACCTCACTTAGTATCCGTAAGTGTTTGTTTCCTGCTCTCAAGAAACTTATTGGTTCACCCTGTGGGATTATTTGCTTGCAACAGTGGAAACAGTGTCAGACTTTATTTTGGGGGGCTCCAAAATCACTGCAGACGGTGACTGCAGCCATGAAGTTAAAAGACGCTTACTCCTTGGAAGAAAAGTTATGACCAACCTAGATAGCATATTGAAAAGCAGAGACATTACTTTGCCAACAAAGGTCCATCTAGTCAAGGCTATATTTTTTCCAGTGGTCATGTATGGATGTCAGAGTTGGACTGTGAAGAAAGCTGAGTGCCGAAGAATTGATGCTTTTGAACTGTGGTGTTGCAGAAGACTCTTGAGAGTCCCTTGGACTGCAAGGAGATCCAACCAGTCCATTCTGAAGGAGATCAGCCCTGGGATTTCTTTGGAAGGAATGATGCTAAAACTGAAACTCCAGTACTTTGGCCACCTCATGCGAAGAGTTGATTCATTGGAAAAGACCCTGATTTGGGAGGGATTGGGGGCAGGAGGAGAAGGGGACAACAGAGGATGAGATGGCTGGATGGCATCACTGACTCTATGGACGTGAGTCTGAGTGAACTCCGGGAGTTGGTGATGGACAGGGAGGCCTGGCGTGCTGCGATTCATGGGGTCGCAAAGAGTCAGACATGACTGAATGACTGAACTGAACTGATTCATGTCTGTGGGGTATATTGCTTCCATTTATATGAAAGAAAACAATACATAAAAAGCAGGTCATCATGGTCAGCTTATTTTCAAACTCACTGTGTGGTGTATAGTATGTGATGATATGTCATGTCATTGAACTTTCATTTAATCAGTCATTTGCTTGGGATCAGAACACTGGGGCCCTCAATATAGCAGAGCTGGAAACAAAAGAGAACACTTTTATCTAGACAGTAAGAGGAAGAAAATGTAACAAAACTGTCAAGTCGGATTTTGCATGGATTAAGAAACACAATGAGGGTCCAACAAGTAGCAGAAAGCGGCAATTTCAACATGATATGGGCTCTTTGGTGTACAGCACCTGGCAACAGCTATAATGAATGTCTTACAAACAGGGAGAGTGATTCAGGTAAAAGCTGAACAACATTCAGTGACAAATCTTTCCTCAGACGAAGGGGAATGTTTAGATACGTTTAATTATCTCCATTTCTGACACTGGCCAAGATTCTGATTTACCCTCTTTTTTAATAATGCTAATTTTAGGCTATTTTCAAGAAATAATGCCCCATAAATTGTTCTTCTGCCAAATTAAAAAAAAAAAAGCGTACTTCGCTCAGTCGTGTCCAACTCTTTGCGACCCTACGGCCTGTACCCTGCCAGACTTCTCTGTCCATGGAATTCTCCAGGCAAGAATACTGGAGTGGGTTGCCATTCCCTTCTCCAGAAATAAATATAACCAAGCATCAAATTGGAAAGGAGACATTTTGTGCATAGATTCTAAAATACTCAAAATCAAAGTAAGTGCAAAAATGAGGCCCTGATGACTCTTCCAAAAAGGTGAAGTGAGTTTTTGTTGTATTTTTTAAAAGTGAACAACAGAATTACTTATAGTGAGTGAAGAGAAAGCCCACATAGGGGTCATATTTGATAGCTTTCTCTGGCAGCAAGATGTTTCCAGAAACCCCTCTGGCTTGTGCATGGAGACTCATAGGGAGCACAAGCTTTCTCTCACACAGTGAGAGAACAACAGGGTTTTCCAGCAGCTTCTCCAAAGTGAGAAATTTCAAATGATTCATCATAAAGAATCAAACTGTTTTGTTGGTAATTTCATCAGTGGTTATTTTGTGCAGGATGAAGTGGGGGTATTCTAGGTCAAGATCTTCTATTTTTCATTAGGTAACAAAAACAAAGAAGATGTGAATAGATCACTCTTGACACAGATTATTATCTAAAAAGAATTAGCAGAAATTGTGATTCAGATGTGTGCTGCAAAGGCAGCAGTTCTGGGACTGTGTGGGTGTGTGTAAAAAGCAACACTAAGATTTGCAAAACTTTAAGGCCAAAAAATCAGAACTAAACTCATAAAATCTTAGAGCAATGGATATCGTAATTCAGAGCACCCCAATCAATCTGAAATAGTCAAAAATTCCACAGGGGAAGAGACCAGACAAAGGACAATAATTTTTGAGGAAACTATTGTTATTAATATTACTTATTATGATTCCCCAAATGGCAATTGCATTGCATTTATTTCCCAATGGACACTGAGAAACCTCTGGAAAGAGACTGTATCTTACCAGTTTTTGTATCGCCAACAAAAACTATGTGTCTAAGCACATAGGGCGTGTTAAATATCCAAGAGGAAATGAAATGATAAAGCAACTCCAGAATATAAAGTTTGGGTGAGATATGATAAATTAACACTGCTCAATAGCGATTTCTGTAATGATGGTAAATTTCAGCACTGCCCAGTTTGGCAGCTGCAGCCACGCGTAACTTTAAGCACTTGACTGTGGCTAATGTAGCTGAGGAGCTGCATTCTTAATTTTATTTAATTTTAAATAATTTAAACATAAAATTATGTAACCACAGTGGGACAATGTGGTGCAAATTTTGCAAAAGAATAAAGGCTATAGAAAGTATTTGTTTTGTATCCTGCTAGTTTAATACTATTTTACTAGTATCCACACTCACTTCCCAATTTATCATCTTTCATCACGTAAGAAATCCCAAAAAGAAAATACAGTCCCATATTTCAGGTCAGTTAAAAGTGACTGTGGACATCCTTGCCTTGTTTCTGATCTTTAAATGAATGTTTTCAGCTTTTCACTGTTGAGAGTGATCTTAGCTGTGGGTTTGTCCTGTATGGCCTTGATAATATTGAGGTAAATTCTCTGTATTCCTAATTTCTGGATAGCTTTTATCATAAATGGGTGTTCAGTTTTGTCAAAAATTTTTCTGCATCTATTAAGATGATCATATGGGTTTTATTATTTGGTTTCTTAATGTATATATCACACTGAAGGATTTGTAAATATTTAAGAAACCTTGCATCCTTGGGGTAAATCCCACTCAATTGCAGTGTATGGTTCCTTTTAATGTATCAGTTCAGTTCAGTTCAGTCACAGAGTCATGTCTGAATCTTTGCAGTCCTATGGACTGCAGCATACCGGGCTTCCCTATCCATCACCAACTCCTGGAGCTTATTCAAACTCATGTCCATCGAGTCTGTGATACAATCCAACCATCTCATCCTCTGTCAACCCCTTTTCCTCCTGCCTTCAATCTTTCCCAGGATCAGGTTTTTTTCCAATGAGTCAGTACTTCACATCAAGTGGCCAAAGTTATTGGAGTTTCAACTTCAGCATCAGTCCTTCCAATGAATATTCAGGACTGATTTCCTTTAGGATTGACTGATTTGATCTCCTTTCTGTCCAAGTGACTCTCAAGAGTCTTCTCCAACACCACAGTTCAAAAGCATCAATTCTTCAGCACTCAGCTTTCTTTATAGTCCAACACACACATCCATACATCACTACTGGAAAAACCATAGCTTTGACTAGATGGATCTTTGTTGACAAAGTAATGTCTCTGCTTTTTAATATACTGTCTAGGTTGGTCATAGCTTTTCTTCCAAGGAGCAAACGTCTTTTAATTTCATGGCTATAGTCACCATCTGCAGTGATTTTAGAGCCCAAGAAAATAAAGTCTCTCACTGTTTCCATTTTTCCCCATCTGTTTGCCATGAAATAATGGGACCAGATGCCACGGTCTTAGTTTTCTGAATGTTGAGTTTTAAGCCAACTTTTTCATTCTTCTCTTTCACTTTCATCAAGAGGCTGTTTAGATCTTCTTCACTTTCTGCCATAATGGTGGTGTCATCTGCATATCTGAGGTTATTGATATTTCTCCTGACAATCTTGACTTCAGCTTGTGCTTCATCCAGCCCAGCGTTTCACGTGATGTACTCTTCATATAAGTAAATAAGCAGGGTGACAATATACAGCCTTGATGTACTCCTTTCCTGATTTGGACCAGTCTGTTGTTCCATGTCCAGTTCTAACTGTTGCTTCTTGACCTGCATACAGATTTCTCAGGAGGCAGGTCAGGTGGTCTGGTATTCCCATATCTTTAAGAATTTTCCACAGTTTGTTGTGATCCACACAGTCAAAGGCTTTGGCGTAGTGAATAAAGCAGAAGTAGATGCTTCTCTGGAACTCTTTTGCTTTTCCTAAGATCCAACAGATGTTGACAATTTGATCTCTGGTTCCTCTGCCTTTTCTAAAATCCAGCTTGGGCATCTGGAAGTTCATGGTTCACATACTGTTGAAGCCTGGCTTGGAGAATTTTCAGCATTAGTTTGTTAGTGTGTGAGATGAGTGCATTGTATGGTAGTTTGAACATTGTTTGGCATTACCTTTCTTTGGGATTGGAATGAAAACTGACCTTTTTCTAATCCTGTGGCCACTGCTGAGTTTTCCAAATTTGCTGGCATATTGAATGCAGCACTTTCACAGCATCATCCTTTAGGATTTGAAATAGCTCAACTGGAATCCCATCATCTCCACTACCTTTGTTTGTAGTGATACTTTCTAAGGCCTACTTGGTTTCACATTCCAGGATGTCTGTCTCTAGATGAGTGATCACATTATCATGGTTATCTGAGTCATGAAGATCTTTTTTGTGTAGTTCTTCTGTGTATCCTTGCCACCTCTTCTTACTATCTCTTGCTTCTGTTAGGTCCATGCCATTTCTGTCCTTTATTGAGCCCATCTTTGCATATAATGTTCCCTTAGTACCTCTAATTTTCTTGAAGAGAACTCTAGTCTTCCCCATTCTATTGTTTTCCTCTATTTCTTTGTACTGATCACTGAGGAAGGCTTTCTTATCTCTCCTTGCTATTCTTTGCAACTCTGCATTCAAATGGGTATATCTTTCCTTTTCTCTTTTGCCTTTAGCTTCCCTTCTTTTCTCAGCTATTTGTAAGGCCTCCTCAGAAAACCATTTTGCCTTTTGCATTTATTTTTCTTGGGGATGATCTTGATCACCGCTTCCTGAACAATGTCACAAACCTCTGTCCATAGCTCCTCAGGCACTCTGTCTATCAGATCTAATCCCTTGAATCTATTTGTCACTTCCACTGTATGATCTTTGCCAACAAACGTCCATCTAGTCAAGGCTATGGTTTTTCTTGTAGTCATGTATGGATGTGAGAGTTGGATTATAAGGAAAGCTGAGCACCAAAGAATTGATGCCTTTGAACTGTGGTGTTGGAGAAGACTCTTGAGAGTCCCTTGGACTGCAAGGAGATCAAACCAGTCAGCCCTAAAGAAATCAGTCCTGAATATTCATTGGATAGAGAGATGCTAAAGCTGAAGCTCCAATACTTTGGCCACCTGATGCAAAGAGCTGACTCACTGTAAAAGAGCCTAATGCTGAAAAAGATTGAAAGCAGGAGAAGAAGGGGATGACAGAGGATGACATGGTTGGATGGCATCACTGACTCAATGGACATGAGTTTGAGCAAGCTCCAGGGGTTGGTGATGGACAGGAAACCATGGGATCACAAAGACTCAGACATGACTGAGTGACTGAACTAAACTGTATAATCATAAGGGATTTGATTTATGTCATACCTGAGTGGTCTAGTAGTTTTCCCTACTTCCTTCAATTTAAGCTGTTAATTGCACCATAGAGCCACCAGAACTTACACAGCACTGGGAAAACTGACTCTTAGAGGCCACATACAAAACCTCGTGCACACCAGCACCCAGGAAAAAGGAGCAGTGACCCCACAAGAGACTGACCCAGACTTGACTGTGAGTGTCCAGGAGTCTCTGGAGAAGGTATGGGTTGGCACTGGCCTGCTGCAGGGTCAAGGGCACTGCGTGGGGAAGTGCATACACAGGGCCTTTTGAAGGAGGTCACCATTATCTTCATCACCTCCACCATACTTTGGTCTCAGGTCAAACTACAGGGAGGGAACACAGCCCTCCAACAGAATATTGGATTTAACATTTACTGAGCATGGCCCCACCCATCAGAACAAGACCCAGTTTTCCCCACAGTCAGTCTCTCCCATCAGGAAGCTTCCATAAGCCTCTTATTCTTATCTGTCAGAAGGCAGAGGGAATGAAAATCACAATCACAGAAAACTTCAGTGTATAGTGGGATTCAGTTTGCTACTATTTTGTTGAATATTTTTTGTGTCTATGTTCATCAGTGATATTGGCCTATATTTATATTTTTTTGTGGTATCCTTGTCTGGTTTTGTTATCAGGGTGAGGGTGGCCTCATAGAATGAGCTGTGTGGAGTGTTTCACCCTTTGCAATTTTTGAAAGAGCTTCAGAAGAATAATTATTAACTGTTCTCTAAATGTTTGATAAAATTCATCTATAACCTTTCTGGCCCTGGACTTTTCTTTGTTGAAAATTTTTTAATCACTGTTTCAGTTTCAGGACTTGTGATTGGTCTGTTTATATGTTTGTTTCATCCTAGTTCAATCTGATAGGGTTGTACCTTTCTAAGAATGTGTCCATTTCTTCTAGGTTGTCCATTTTATTGGCATATCCTTGTTTGTGGTAGTCTCTTATGATCCTTTATATGTCTGTGGTGTCTGTTGTAACCTCTCCTTTTTCATTAAACTTAAGAACTTATGCACAGCCAAAGAAACCATCAACAAAGTGAAAAGGCAATCAATAGAATGGGAGAAAATATTTGCAAATGAAGTGACTGACAAAGGATTAATCACCAAAATATACAAACAGCAAATGCAGCTCTGTGTCAAAACAAAAACCCAGTCAAAAAAACTGGGTAAATCTATACAGATATTTCTCACAAGAACTCATACAAATGGCCAAAAGCACACAAAAAGATGTTCAGTGTCACTGATTATCAGAAATGCAAAATAAAACTACAAGGAGGTATGACCTCACACTGGTCAGAATGGCCATCCTCAAAAGGAATCCAAAAAAAGGTACAAATGAAATTGTCTACGAAGCAGAAATAGAGCTGAAGATGTAGAAAACAAATTTATGGTTACTTAGAGGGTAAGGGGAGAGCAATAAATTGGGATTGACATACACACAGTACTATGTATGAGCTTCCCAGGTGGCTCAGTGGTGAGCCTGCCTGTGGAAGACATCGTTTCAGCCCCTGGATCAGGAAGATCTCCTGTAGAAGGAAATGACAACCCACTCAGTATTCTTGCCTGGGAAATCCTATGGACAGAGGAGCCTGGCAGGCTACATACAGTCAACAGGGTCACAAAGAGTTGGAAACGATTTAGCAACTAAACAACAACTACTGTATGTAAAATGGATAGCCAAGAAGGACCCACTGTATAAAACAGGAGACTCTACTCAATATGCTGTAACGGCCTATATGGGATAAGAATCTGAAAAAGAATAGATATATATGTATAACTGAATCACTGTGCTGTACGCCTGAAGCTAACATAATGTAAATCAGTTATACTTCAGTGTAAAATAAAAAGTTAAAAATAAATACATATAACTGAAAAATATCAATGAATTATATAACACATTGTTAAAATATTCAATAACTGGTGATTTAAAAATAACTGAGGGTTAATATACATAATATGTGATTTTATAGATTATGACTATTAGTATTACTCTTTATCTCATATGAATATTTCATTTTTCCAAGATGATTACTTGCTTTCACTTTTATTTTTACTGTCTTTTGTAAAAGAATGTTTTTATTTTTATTTACTCAAATCTATCAGATTTTTTCTTCATGTCTCTGGATTTCCCATTTTATTTAGAGGCTTTCCCTTCTTTTCAGCTTCCTTAGCATGATTATAAAATATTCTCCTCTATTTTTATCTAATAATGTGATTTAAAATTCATATACATACAATATTTGTTAGCATAGGACACTGTAGATGATCTGCTTTTATTAATTTTAAATGATTAACTGATTGTCACAACACTATTTCTTGAATAGTCTATCCCTTCCAAAACTTTAAATGCGATTTATTTCAAGCTGTTAAAATGTTTTCATAGGTAATTTTTTCTAGACCCTTATTTTTTCCCACTAATCTATTTATCTGTGCCTCAGACGTCTTCCTTATTTTAATTACTATGTCCTTGTGTTTGAATCTATTTTAGGACATTGTGCTTTATTGAAAGTTTCTATTTTTGGATTTATATATGAATTTTGAAATAAGTCATCAGGTTTTATAATTTTGAGGTTTTGATTGGATTGCTTTAAATTTATAGAACAATTTAAGAAAACTTGACATTCCAAAAAACTAAGATTTTAAATCCTAAAATCTTTGATATATTTCTCTAGTAATTATTTTTAGCATCACACACTCAATAAACTTGTTATTTTCTTCATATAATCATAATGCACTTCTTATTCTCAAATATTTTATGTTTCTTGGTTATTGTTGTTGCTATTACAAATGATACACTTTTCCCACTAAATTTTCTGATTGGATATTTATGCTTTATAGAAAATCTATTTTATTACTGCTAGATAATCTTATCATCTTCATGTATTAAATTTTTTGCATTTTCCTTCCCAATATTTATACCTTCTTTTTCTTATCTTTGTTTTTCTTTAAACAAAGTGAACCTATGCACGCATGCTCAGTCTCTCAGTCGTATCCAACTCTTTGTGACTCCATGTACTGCAAACCCCAGGCTCTTCTGTCCATGGGATTTCCCAGGCAGGAATACTAGAGTGAGTTGCCATTACCTCCTCCAGGAGATTTTCCCAGCTGGAGGATCAAACCCAGTCTCCTGGATTGGCAGGTGAATTCTTTACCACTGAGTCACCTGGAAGCCTGAAGAGGATCTAAGTATGATGTTAGATAATAGTATTTTCCTTAATATTTACTAATAGGTATGTTTCTAATATTTAACCACAAGCATTATTTTTTTTTCCAAGGCGGTAATCTCCATCAGGGTTAATCTCCCCCCTTCTCAAACTACTCCCCACCCTTGGGACCATTCAGTAGGAGAAAGGCACATTACAATTTTCGTCGCGATAGAGGCCTGAAAATTGGTGGAGCAGGATCATGTAAAACAGAGAGAAAAGCTCTGTTCAGTGTTTTTACAGAGATAAAAGGAAAAAATAAACTTAAAGGAGCACTTTATTGTTTTAATTATTTTAATCAATTGATGATATTTTGAAACAGAATTCCTTGCAGTGATTAAATCTATGTTTCTCTTTTCAAACTACACTTATACTTATTTTAATATTCTGTTTATTTTTTCGCTCTTTCTGACTTCAAATTCGTTCTCAATTTTATTCTTTCTGTAATTCACTGTCATCTAGTGTTTTTTCTTATGGTTCTTTTTTTCACAATGTTTCAGATACTTTGGGGGTATTTTAGCTATCTTTACCAATTTATATGAAGTTGAAGTGGTCATGTTATTCTGTAACTTAAAAATAAGCCTTTTTTTTCCTTTTCACATTTTTCTGTATTTAATATTTAAACAAAATATTATAAATTAAAATTTAAAGTACTATGTTATATGTTTATTTGAACTGCACACTTACGAGTTAGGTATTATACATATCCATTCATAAGAAACATTCTGATGAAATTTTTCTCCAAAATTTTATGAAGACATATTTTTATTTCATTGTTTTCACTTTGTTAGACCAGCTTCTGAAAAGATACCGTATCTTAACTACTCTGTCACACACAATTATCCTGTGGTTTCATAGATACCCAGAGACACATGAAAAAGTGCAAGTTCCCCAATGTATAGAAACAAAAATGTAATGTGAATACATAGAACTAGGAACATAGCAACATCTGCAGTGTATACTGGTTCCCGTGTTCAGAAACACCTATAGACTGCTGTGGGGAGTCTCTCTGGGAGTAAAGATTCCTGTGAGGAAAGAGAATGAATGTTCCCCACCCCACACAGAAGGAGGATGGTGTGTGGAAAGAATGGATAAAGCACCAGAAACTTAAGAATTATAAAAATTCTTTGGCCTGAAAACCCTTTCCCTGTTTCTGGTTAATATCGCATCTCTGCCTGGAGCGAGGGAAGGATGAAAAACCTGTTCTTCTATGGCATCAGTAACCTAGTTTCTTTATTCCATATGATACTGGTCGGTAGGGTATGTTTCAAAAAGGGAGGGAAGTTTACTTTCGCTAGTACCACCAGAAAGAAAATAAATGTATTTTCCTCTTAATGTCATACACTCATTAAAAGATTGGCTAGCTAGCTATCATTGAAAATTTGGAATCACAGAGGAATATGTGTGTACACAAATGTGTCTTTCTTTTTAACAACTCTATAATTTGTTGTTTTAAAATTTTTATGCAATTTGATATTTTTAATAGAAACTGCAAAGACAGTGTACATATGTGACTTCCTTAAATCATATAGTCAATTATTCAGTCATTCTGTTGATTAGCAATTTCCAAATATCCATATGTACAAGTCACTACCACATTCTGAAGCTAAAGAGGAAAATAAAAAGATATGATTTCTGCTCTCAAGGACTTAATCAGTAGAAAAATTTAAATATTGCCTATGTCAATCATTCAATTAGCCAAATCTACCCTGGCAGTCAATAAAGTGACAGATGTCATGGCCAGATTACTCTACAGTCCAGGCCAATCACTAAATTACCACAAGTTCTTTAGTAGCTTCATGTCAAAGACATTAAAATTTCATTATACACATGATGAGATATGAAAATCACTGATAGTCTCATATCTTTCAGTTTTTACTTCATTAAAAAATATTTAGCCATGAATTTAAATCATCTCTGTAGACTATTGTCTATTGTATTGTCCAAGTACTTATTGTGTGCATGCTCAGTTGCTAAGTTGTGTCTGACTCTTTCAACTCCAAAGACTGTAATTCATCATACTTCTCTGTCCATGGTATTTTCCAGGTAAGAATACTGGCGTGGGTTGCCATTTCCTTCTCCAATAAGTACTTATTACTCATAAACAAATTAAAATGTTCAGTTGTCTCAAATTTTTTGCTTCACTGCATATTTAGGAATACAGTTCATTCAAGGAAATGTGTGTTAGTTTAGCTTCAGTGTACATGGATTTTATATTTTTCATATATTCAAGTATGGCAAAATTAATATTTTATTTACCATCTCACCCTCTTTGTGACACCAGTTACAATGCAGACAGAGGGAAATCAGCTGCCAACCATGGACCTTTGCAATAATTGCAGTTGTCTGAATCTAAGAGCCCTGAGTAAGTGTCAATTGCAGTGCACTCTCAAAAGTCTCAGATTGAGGAGAAATCAAATCCCCAGGCTAAATGCTTCTGGATGACATGAGACAATAGACTTTAATTTCCTCAGAGATGTAAAAGAATGCATATGGTTGAGAAGTCTCTCTCAGGACTATGAAGGAATTCACTCACTAATTCAACAAATATTTTCCAGTGCCTTCTTGAGCATGGGGCTTTCCTGGTAGCTCAGACAGTAAAGCATTTGCCTGCAATGCGGGAGACCTGGGTTTGATCCCTGGGTCAGGAAGATCTCCTGGAGAAGGAAATGGCAACCCACTGCAGTACTGTTGCCTGGAAAATTCCATGGACAGAGGAGCCTGGTAGGCTACAGTCCATGGGATCGCAGAGTCGGACACAACTGAGCAACTTCACTTCACTTCTCTATGAGCATGATCTTTAAGTTGCCACAGTGTAGGGACTCTAAGGCAATATATTTTTTAAAAATTCTCTTCTTATTGTTAGAGCATGGAATGAAAAACACAGCACACTCTTAAGGTTTTGGAGAGAAATAAAGCAGCACAACATTGAATTTCTACGAGTTTATTTCCACTGTATTTCCTTATCAAAAATTGACTTTTCAACTAATTGCCTTTATGTCTACAGTTGGTTTTATTGAAAATTAAGCTCTTAATTCTCATTTTTAAAACATTCTGTAGTTACATAAATCTTTAATGTTGATCTGTAATCAGTTTAGATTGAATTTGTCTATGCAATAAAGTGTATGTGTGTTAGTTGCTCAGTCGTGTTCAACTCTTTGTGACCTCAGGGACTGTACCCTGCCAGGCTCTTCTGTCCATGGGATTCTCCAGTTCAAAATACTGGAGCAGGTAGCCATGCCCTCCTCCAGGGGATCTTCTCAACCCAGGGATTGAACCCAGGTCTCCTGCATTGCAGGCAGATTCTTTACTGTCTGAGTCACCAGGGAAGCCTCTAATCCCAATGATGGTGCTGCCGTTCAGTTGCCTCAGTCATGTCTGACTCTGCAACCCCATGGACTGTAGCCTCCTCTATCCATGTAATTCTGGAGTGGATAAGAATACTGGAAGTGGGTTGAATACTAGCAACTGGAGTGAGTTGCCATGGCAACCAATACTGGAGTATTGGCAAGAATACTGGAGTGGGTTGCCATGCCCTCCTCCAGGGGATCTCCCAGAACGAGGGATGGAATCTGAGTTTTCTCCATCGCAGGAAGATTCTTTACCACTGAGCCACCAGGGAAGACCAGTGATGGTGCTAGTGGTGGTGTAGGGGCTAAGTCGTTTTCGACTCTTGTGACCCCATGGACTGTAACCTGTCTGGCTCCTCTGTCTGTGGAATTCTCCAGGCAAGAATACTGGACTGGGTTGCCATCCAGCCTACAATTCAGAAAAGTCAGTATATTAATCTCAGTTCAGGTATTATGACTGAATTTGTTATGTCACAGGATCCATTACCCCTCAAACTGTATTTAGATTATCCTCTTCACACATGCCAGTTACTTTTTTTGGTACAGAATAATGATTTGACTTACATACATCATGAAATGATTACCATAGTAAGTTTAGCGAACATCCATCGTCTCATATAGATACAGAATAAAAGATATTTTTTCTTGCAGCGAGGACTTTTAGGATTTACTCTCTTAACAAGTTTAATATACAATGTACAGTAGTGCTAATTATGAGGCTTCTCAGGTGGTGCTAGTGGTAGAGAATCTGCTTACCAATGCAGAAGACTTAAGAGATGTGGTTTTGATCCCTGGGTCAGGAAGATCCCCTGGAGGAGGAGGGCATGGCTACCACTCCACTATTCTTGCCTGCAGAATCCCGTGGACAGAGGACTCTGGCATGTTATAATCATGAGGCATGTTATAATAATGTTATAATCATAATAATCTCTGTTGAGAGTCAGATATGACTGGAGTGACTTAGCATGCAGCATGCAGTGTTAATTATATCCATCATGGGGTACAATACATCCATAGTTCTTATTTATCTTATAACTGGAAGTCTGTACCTTTGATCACCTTCATCCAATTCCGTCTCCTCTCATACCCTACCTCTGAGAACCACAAATCTGATAGCCTTTTTTATGTTCATTTTTGAAGTATAACTGACCTACAACACTATGTTAGTTCCTGGTGCACAATGCAGTGATTTGATATTTCTGTATATTATTTCAACACAGTCATCATAATAAGTCTAGTCACCATCTGTCCACCATACAAAGATATTACATAATTGTTGACTGTGTTCCCCACACCGTACATCTGTACATTTCACACCTATCACTATTTCTTTTGTAACTGCAAGTTTATTCCTCTTAATCTCCCTAACCTATTTCTCTCCTCCCCAGACCCCCTCTCACCTGGCAACCACCCATTCGTTCTCTGTATATATAACTTTTTCTGCTTTGTTGTGTTCACTCATTTGTTTTGTTTTATAGACTCCACATATAAGTGAAATCATAAAGCATTTATCTTTCTTTGTCTGACTTATTTCAACCAGCATAATACCCTCTAGGTGCATCTATGTTGTCACAAGTGACAAGATTTTGTCACTTATTTTTATAGATAGAAGAAACTTTGAATTTTTAATCACAAAGAATGTATAAGTCTACTTCTTGATATTCAAAATTCCAGTTTTCTCTCATTAGCTACTCATCTTTTCTGCCAAATAGCAGCATCTCCTATTTTTCTAATTTATCTTATGAATAATATTAGTACGATAGTTACTTTATGAGACATTGAGAATGTATTTTAAAGAGTATAAAACTTAAGTCCCAAGTGTTTATATAAGGCCTTAATACAAATATGTCAAAGCTTTCAGTGGGTACTCTGTCTCTAAATATTTATTATCTTAACAAATGGCTTGTGTTTGCTTACATTTTTGCTGTCATTTTTCCCACAATTAAAATTTTGTATTTGGAAATGTAACTGAAACTGCATACCATATGGACAGTGTATTTTTATTGAAAATTGAGCTAAACCATCACATGTTAATAGAAATAAAATGTCTCCATATCCATAGCATACCACTATACCAAAAGTTTTAACAGAGTATAACTAAACTGCCTTAGAGTTCCAGGTCTGTGACAGAATCACATTCAAGTGAATTTTACTTGATCAAAAAGATTTTTTTTTAATTTAAAATGTATATTAAGATTACCACAGCAAGACTTTTAAGAAGCCTTTTTCTTTCCCCTAAGGTGACCAAGAATCTCCTTATCTACAGCTCAGTCACTGCCTTTTTATTCCAGCTCCTACCCCTACCTTTTTTGACAAACTCTGTTGTTTTTATGGATTTTCCTCTCTTCAGTGTACACTAAATAATATAATCCCTAATTCTGCAGCTCTTCTACAGACAACTAGAAAGCTGAATAACAAACCCCTTGGGATGGGATCAAGTTGTGAAGATTCTTTCACTATATATATATATATTTTTTTTGGTTATGCAATTGTATTTTTTAATCATGTAATAACTATAGAACATCTTTTTCTTCAAAAGGGGTCTTGCTGCCTGAACCTTGATTCTGCCTAAAGCAGCTTTGTCTCTATTAATAAAATTCATCTCCCACTGGCCCCCATACTCCCTTCTGTTAAGTCATTCAGTCATGTCCAACTCTTTGCAACCCTACAGACTGTAGCTGGCCAGGCTCCTCTGTCCATGGGATCTTCCAAGTGAGAATACTGGAGTGGGTAGTCATTCCCTTCCCCAGGAGATCCTCCCAGCCTGGGGATCGAACCTGGGTCTCCTGGGTTTCAGATAGATCTCTGAGCTCTTTACTGTCTGAGCCACCATCTAGTTCCTACTTCATAAAATAAGAAGACCTTGGCAACATTTGTTGAATACTTACCACAGGCCAGGTAAAGTTCTAAGTGTTCTACTTGCATTTACTCATTTAATCTTCACAACACTGCTAAGAGGCAGGACCTCTTTTCCCCCTTCTTTTATAGGTGAGATAACTAAGGCCCCAAGGGTTAAGTAAATTGCCCAAGGCATTAGACTAGTAAGTAACAGAGCCAGGCATGGAACCAAACACGTAACCACCATGCTACTTAATACTATCTGAAACTTGCCTTGGTACAATGAAATGAATCATTATGCAACTGACAGTGGAATTAGAGAAGATGAGAAGAAAAGTTTTAGAAATAAAGGAGGTGGCAAGGTTATCAATAGGGAATTACAAAAAATAATTAAAATTCCTTATACTTGGAAAATCTGTTTCATAGCAGTCCATAAAATCACAAGCTTATTAATCACAATATTATTAAAATAAATACAGATTTCTCTAATTAGTTTTTTGTGTGCTCAGATTCTCAGTCGTGTCCAACTCTGCAGCTCCATGGACTGCAGCCTGCCAGGCTCTTCTGTCCATGGGATTTCCCAGGCAAGAATGCTGGAGTGAGTTGCCATTTTCCTTAGTTTTGATAATACTTTCATTGAATGAAATCAGATTTAGTTTTACACTATTCATTTATAAGCATTATCACTTCCCATTTTTCAAATGGAGAAACAGATTTAAAGGATTAAAGACTCAAGTTTTAATTTCTCTGATCCTATAGCCCTTACTAGTAATCTGTATATTCTGCCTTTCAAAAACTCCTCAAATTATTGGGTCAAAAGATAATGATATTTACTAACACATTAAACAACATAATCTAGATACATTAACTATTTTAAAAATTTTGTAAATCTTAGCTCATTTAATGTTTACCACAGTCCCATCTGGCTCTTTGCAACCCCATGGACTGCAGCACTCCAGGCTTCATTATTGCCTGAAGTTTGCTCAAACTCATGTCCATTGAGTTGATGATGCCATCCAACCAACTCATTCTCTGTCACCCGCTTCTCCTCTTGCCCTCAATCTTTCCCAGCATTAGGGTCTTTTCCAATGTGTTGGCTCTTTGTATCAGTTGGCTCTTTGTACCAGAATATTGGAGCTTCAGCTTTAGCATCAGTCTTTCCAATGAATATGTAGGGTTGATTTCTTTTAGGATTAATTTATTTGATCTCCTTGCTGTCCAAGGGACTCTCAAGAGTCTTCTCCAACACCACAGTTGAAAAAAATCAGTTCTTGAGTGCTCAGCCTTCTTTACGGTTCAACTCTCACATCCGTTCATGACTACTGGAAAAACTATAGCTTTGACTAGACAGACCTTTGTTGGCAATGTGATGTCTCTGCTTTTTAATATGCCGTCTAAGTTTGTCATAGTTTTTCTTCCAAGAAAATTAAAGAAAATTAGAGTCCCAATAGTAGTAGTATTATCTCATTTTATAAGAAACAGAGGTACAAGGATTTTATGTAATTTTCTCAAGGTGATATGACAGGTTCACAGAGCTGGGTTTTGAACCCAAGTAGTCTAGCTCTTCAATCCACAGAATTAATTCCCATACTAAACCATGGAAAGAGAAATTCTAATTAAGTCATGTTTTTCAGTGTGTATCTCTAGTATTAATGGACCACATATAAAAAAAAAATTCTGTGGTCAAACCAGTTTATTTTTTTCAACATATCAGATCCTTTAATAAGAGTATGTATCATATATATTTTACATTTAAATTATATCATTAAATTATTTGAAATAACTAATAGTCAATGATTTTAGGGATAAAATTGGCAATAAGAGACATAACACTCATGATCTACAGTATTTCTAAGCAGTTTAGTGAAATACAAGCATTTTAGAATAGTCTAATCTTTTAATAGCAAGCTGTAAGTGATTGATGATGCTTTCTTTTAATAGAAACTAGAGACATGGGAAGACCCTTCAACTTCTACAGGTTCAGTTCAGTTTAGTCCCTCAGTTGTGTCCAACTCTTTGCAACCCCATGGACTGCAGCATGCCAGGCCTCCCTGTCCATCACCAACTCCCTGAGTTTACTCAAACTCATGTCCATTGAGGCGGTGATGTCATCCAGCCATCTCATCCTCTGTCATCCCCTTCTCCTCCTACCTTCAATCTTTCCCAGCATCAGGGTCTTTTCCAATGACTTAGTTCTTTGCATCAGGTGTCCAGAGTATTAGAGTTTCAGCTTCAGCATCAGTTGTTCCAGTGAATATTCAGGACTGATTTCCTTTAGGATGGACTGGTTGGATCTCCTTGCTGTCCAAGGGACTCTCAAGAGTCTTCTGCAACACCACAGTTTAAAATTGCCAATTCTTCAGTCTTCAGCTTTCTTTATAGTTCAACTCTCACATCCATACATGACTACTGGAAGAACCATCTACAGGTCAAATTATGGAAAATCATCATTCCCTAGTACAAATCACCTCTACAAAGATAGATAACCCATGATGTTTTATAAATTGCCTTACAATTTACAATGTGAGGAAGTTTTGAGCCCCAAACCTGTATCTGTTAATAACTCTATTATGTAGTCAGCACATCTTGGCCATAAATAATGCAGGAATTTCTCTGAAGCAGAAGTTTGCTTGCCCTTTCCCATCTTTAGACTAATAATGCTTTTCTCTAATGATGAATATCATAGAATAAAAAAGTGCAATACTATCCCAATGCTCCTTTGTTTTACGGAATAGAAATCTATGGATTATCATCAACAACCAAAACTCTGTGAGACAAAATATATGAGATGCAAAGCCAAGACTCAAAGGACAAATTCCATGCCAGCCTTCTATATTTGTTTCCTAATTACATCCCCTGATAGCTTTTGCTTTTCTGGGCATCAGAGCTTTTTATTCTTAGGACATCTATGATCAGATTTTATGACCAGTTACAACAAGGCTTTAGGGGCATACACATAAATACAAATTGAAGTATTTACTATTGCATTCCAGAAGTCTAAGCATTGAAAAACAAAATTTTAGACCTAGAATAAAACTGAAAGATCAATTCCATCCTTCACCCCATCTCCAATAAAGTATAAGACTGAAACCAAAGGAGGCACTAAAGCTTTCTTTGGCACACAGGTATTTAACTCTAACCTATCTGTGTTAAGAATAAACTAATTTAACTTCATTTAACAATAAACCAAGATAGATTGGTTTGATAACACTTGTTATTGATTTGCAGTAAGTGACGTTAGTAGTAAAGAATCCACCTGCCAATACAAGAGACTAAGAGACGTGGGTTCAATCCTTGGATCGGGAAAATCCTCTGAAGCAACCCACTCCGGTATTCTTGCCTGGAGAATCTCATGGACAGAGGAGACTGGCAGGCTACAATCCATAGGGTCACAGAGTCAGAAAGGACTGAAGCGACTTAGCACAGTACAGCACAATGACCAATATAGTTATGTTAAAGCCAAAGAAACATCCTGTCTGTCCTTCCTATTGTAAGTGGGTGATCAGTGCATGCATGTGCGCATACTAAGTCAGTACTCTCTTTCTTTAACCGTATTCGCTGCCACAAATGTAGCCTGAATATCAGCACTTGATGATATGGTACTGACCCACTTTCAGTACTGCTTCTCATGATGCTTTATATAAATTCAGGGTTGACCACTCTCACAGCTTGGAACAACTCCTATGAGCAGCCAACACAGGAGTGCTGTATATTTGATAACTGCACATAAGAATGGCAGTTAATTTCTTTAGGTGTTTAATTTAAGCCTTTCTGCAGTTTCTAAAAGTAGCAGGAGAAGGAATAGTACAGAGTGTTCTCATTTTGCAGAAATAGAATAGCAAACTATATATCAAGAAAAAATAGACTGAATATTCTTTAAAAAGGCTCACATGAGAAGTGGCAAGAGGAAACTACCCTTTAATAGCAACTATATATTTTGGTATGTTGATAGCATTTCTCATAAAAGAAATATTTGTGCTATGCATGTAACAAATAATGATGCAGAGAATAATGCAAACCAATTATTTAATATATAGAACTAAAGAAGCCTCTTTAATTTTGTGAGAAGAGCATACTTTGTATATTGAACAACCTCTTCTGTAAAACAAGGTTTTATATAAAATTTCAGATCTAGTGAAATTTAACCAGCAATTCATATTTACTCTTTTTCTTTTTCTATACATATCCCCCCAGCACACGTAGATACAGAATGTGTACTTGTGGAATTTATTTGAAATCTGTGACATATCTCACATATTTTATACATATATATCATGTATTATATATGTAATATTCTGTGTGATTTTAACCAGCTACGTGTTTAAAGGTGTATAGTCTGTTATCAAGGCAAATATATTAAGCACAAATTATTTTCAAAATCCCAGAGAAGCATGTATAGGGTATACAACCTGGAAAAAGGTTCTAGCCCCTACTCTGCTCTAGAGCACAGGAGAGAAGTCCGTAAGTTCCTAAGTGTGACGGAGCAGAGTAGCATCCTCAATTGAGAGCAGTGTCTATGTCTTCTGGTTCTTTATTAGCTAGAAGATTTTTGCCAGCAAGGACCACCTTTAGTGTCCTCCATGCCATAGATAACCCTTACATATTATCTGACTTTAGCAATGATTTTACCCAGAATTTGAAGCATAGGAAAAATCAGAAATCAAAAAATAAAATCACAGAATTGCTTCTATACAAGCTATAAAATGAAAAATTAGCAATATTTTAATGGGGGTAACTGGGTTTCCCTGGTGACTAAGTGGTGAAGAATCCACCTGCCAATGCAGGAGACACATCTATCCCTTAGTTGGGAAGATCTCCTGAAGAAGGAAATGGCAGCTCACTTCAGTATTCTTGCTTGGAGAATCCAGTAGAGAGAGGAGCCTGGCAGGCTACAGTCCATAGAGTCACAAGAGTCGGATATGAATTAGTGACTTAACTACCACCACCACCAATGAGGGTAACTAAAAAGATTGTTTAACCAGAACAACACACATTAAAAAATGTGTGAAATTAAAGACAGTATGAGATAAGTTAATTGGTGAGGATATTTGAAAGTCAGAGAAAGAGAATTTGGATCATTTCTTTTTGAAGTGACCATATATCACCAGTTGACTGGAACATTCCCAATTCATGCCTTTTGTTCCAGAATAATACCCATTTTGAATAATGCATCATACTAATGCTAGGTATTAGAGGTATCCTGCATGTTACTGAGCAAATAAATTATGTGACAGAGTGTCTGTGACAGGAAGATTATTCTGTGATTTCTTGATGCCTGGAACAAAGGGAGACAGGACAAACTGAGAGTTTTTTCCATTTGTTTATACATAAGTTGATGTTATTAGTGATTAAGACACAAATAATGAGGAGGATCCAGAAGGCCTCATAAAGGGGTAACTTACAGAATTTTAAAATGATTTAAAATGAATTATGATGGGCAAAAGATCTCAAAAGTACATATTAGTTGTGACTCTAGGGAACTTAGTAAATATAAGAGGGTTGAAATGTTGGAAAAAATATTTAAAGAGAAAATAAGGAGCTCACTATTTAAAATATCATTTTCTGGGTTCTAAAGAGGCAAGCCAAGGAAGTTGTAACATGGTATGATCATCAACAAGTACGAGTGTAAAGAAACAGGAAATACACTTTTGAAACCATTAGCACATAGGTGATTTTACACACAACTTTAAGTTTCTGGACCAAGTTAACATTTAAATTTCTAGAAGAGGCTGTAGAGATCTTGGAGTCAAGCATCTTTACTGATAGTATCTACTTGGAGTCCAATGTCTCTGTCTATATATCTCTACCTAGAAATCCCTGTCTATCTATCTATCTATCCATCCTTCTAAGGAATATGTAATGATTCAGTGTAGGACCAGCTAGCTACAAAACAGTGAATCTGAGGACTGACCATAAATCTCCCAGGATTTTGGACCCAGCACTCCATTATAATTTATTTGTTTCCATAGGACAAGTTTTGGTGAAATTCCAAAAACTAAAAGGTTCAGGAGTATTATACTTAAATTTATATATTTATGCAAACTCCTTATATCTTTTTAAAAGTGAGGTATAAAGTTGAATAACAAATAATAATAAATTAGACTGTAAAACTATTTGATTTGGAATCAGCTCTGGGAAAAGATGGGCTTAATTTCTTTGAAACATCTTTTAGGATTTGAGATTGATTTGCAATTGTCAAGAAAGTCTTTAGTTGTCAGCAAATTCTTGAGCTAAAAGAATTATTTCATCAATGATAGGGATATACATTGGCTTATCTATTAAAAGAATCCCTTTGGTGGAAGGACATAATTGCCTTCTAGTTTGTTTTCAGTTTGAGTTGTCACTGAGGAAAACATTAATAGATCAACTGTCATCTGGCATTGATTTTGTAGTGTTTTCTAGAGGGAGATTAGGGAAAGGGATTTGTTTTTTGAAAAGAATCAAGTATCCTGGACCAAAAGGCTAGCTCTGATTGTCTTTCCATTTAGGGAGAATTATAAATGATTTAATTAATTTTCCTTAAAGAACTTTTCAATATCACCCCTGGTCTTTTGTCCTGACTGCCCATAGAATATAGCTGGTTAATGAGATTTGATGTTTTCTTATTTTGTCCTCATTCTCTTAGCACTATCTTCTCAAGCTTTGCTATTTGTTTGAGATTGATCTTAATAAAGTGGAGCATGTCGTATTTATTAAGGTGGATAATTTTTTTAACTAGTAAATTTGTACTTTTCATGCTCAGTGACTGAATAGCACAGCTCTTGACATAAAATAGCTGATGAAGAGTAATTGAACGAATAAGTAAATGAATGAATGGACAGAGAGATGAGCTGAATGTTCAACAAAAGCTGACTAAGATGATAGTATCCTAAAGGACAGGAAGGTTTTCCTTTAGTCTCTGTATCCTTAACAGTGGCTAGATCTGAATATGTTAATGAGCTATTGCAGCACTGCCTGGTCTAATGTCTCCTAAGTAGCTAATCCACTCTTGCATCCTCACTTAATTAGTTTATATAGTAATGTAACTTAAAATCAGTTTGCTGTGTTAGGCAGTTTTCCACACCTTCTATAGTGCATGTGGAAGAGAATCAGAGACACTTAATAAGCTAAATCAGTTTGAGAGAATATTCTATTGATTCATCAACCCATTAACTTCTACAACCATAAATTAACATATATTCACAAATCACAAGTAATGAAATACAAAAGAATGTTTAAAACAAATGTGGCAGTTTATAATATTGGAGTTTGAAAAATAAGATTACTTTGTCTTCCCAAAAGAAAATTGGATATAGTTTTATTTATAAGTTAGTACTGAGTTTTTTAGCTTATGATTTCTTTGTATACATTTAAGCTAAAATTCTATATGTGTGTACCTGTGTGTTTGTCCTCTAAAATGCTCTTTAAGGTGCAGATTTTATAATAATTGTCCAATTAAATAATGTTATAGGGTCTACATGATAAAAGTCAATATTAGGGATGAAGGGGAGGAAAAAGTTTTCCTTGGCTCTTTGCCTCTGATTGGGTCTGGCAATTAGACAAAGACAAATTAAAAGCAGCAAAGCACACAAATGTATATAATAGAAGTTTTGCTTGAGCCTTCATAAGGAAATGAAGACTAGGAGAAATGGTTAAATCACTGTGTTTTTATGCTAGATTTTTGATGAACAGTCGAAAGATGCGGTAGGCCAAAGAACACTTTGTAGGAAACTGGAGAGAACTTGAGCTTCCCCAGTGACTCAACAGGTAAAGAATCTGCCTGCCAATGCAGGAGATAAAAGAGGTGCAGGTTCAATCCCTGGGCTGGGAAGATCCCCTGCAGCAGGAAATGGTAATCCACTGGGTATTCTTGACTGAAAAATCCCATGGACAGAAGACCCTGGCGGGCCACAGTCCATGGGGTTGCAGAGTCCAGCGTGACCGAGTGACTAAGCATGCACGCAGGAGAGAACTCAGCAAGGCTTACCACTCAGATTCCCCTCTGCATCAATTTGTGTTCAGAGATATGGATGCTTCTTTCCTCTGGAATTAGGGAAGGCACCTCTCACATGAAGCTTTTATGACCTGCTTCAGAGATTGGTCAGAAAGTCCTCCCTGTACAGGCCACTTCCCAAATTCCTTCAGCTTTTCATGCTCAGTATGCCAGTTGGGTGTTAGTTCTAAAAGGTCTTGTAGGTCTTCATAGAACCGTTCAACTTCAGCTTCTTTAGTGTTACTGGTTGGGGCATACGTTTGGATTACCGTGATACTGAATGGTTTGCCTTGGAAACAAACAGATTATTCTGTCGTTTTTGAGATTGCATCTAAGTACTGCATTTCAGAATCTTTTGTTGACCATGATGGCTACTCCATTTCTTCTAAGGGATTCCTGCCCGCAGTAGTAGATATAATGGTCATCTGAGTTAAATTCACCCATTCCAGTCCATTTTAGTTCACTGATTCCTAGAATGTCGACATTCACTCTTGCCATCTCTTGTTTGACCACTTCCAATTTGCCTTGATTCATGAACCTAACATTCCACGTTCCTATGCAATATTGCTCTTTACTGCATCGGACCTTGCTTCTATCACCAGTCACATCCACAACTGGGTATTGTTTTTGCTTTGGCTCTATCCTTTCATTCTTTCTGGAGTTATTTCTGCACTGATCTCCAGTAGCATATTGGGCACCTACCCACCTGTGGAGTTCCTCCTTCAGTATCCTATCATTTTGCCTTTTCATACTGTTCATGGGGTTCACAAGGCAAGACTACTGAAGTAGTTTGCCTACAAGAACTTTTAGAACTAACACCCAAAAAAGATGTCCTTTTCATTATAGGGGACTGGAAGGAAGCCAAGAAACACCTGGCATAACAGGCAAATTTGGCTTTGGAATACGGAATGAAGGGCAAAGGCTAATAGAGTTTTGCCAAGAGAACACACTGGTCATAGCAAGCACCCCCTTCCAACAACACAAGAGAAGATTCTACAACGGACATCACCAGATGGTCGACACCGAAATCAGATTGATTATATTCTTTGCAGCCTAATGTGGAGAGGTTCTATGCAGTCAGCAAAAACAAGACCAGGAGCTGACTGTGGCTCAGATCAGGAACTCCTTATTGCCAAATTCAGACTTAAATTGAAGAAAGTAGAGAAAACCACTAGACCATTCAGGTAGGACCGAAATCAAATCCCTTATGATTATACAGTGGAAGGGAGAAATAGATTTAAGGGATTAGATCTGATAGACAGAGTGCCTGATGAACTATGGATGGAGGTTCGTGACATTGTACAGGAGACAGGGATCAAAACCATCCCCATGGAAAAGAAATGCAAAAAAGCAAAATGGCTGTCTGGGGAGGCCTTACAAATAGCTGTGAAAAGAAGAGAAGCGAAAAGCAAAGGAAAAAAGGAAAGATACAAGCATCTTAATGCAGAGTTCCAAAGAATAGCAAGGAGAGATAAGAAAGCCTTCCTCAGTGATCAATGCAAAGAAATAGAGGGAAACAACAGAATGGGAAAGACTAGAGATCTCTCAAAGAAAATTAGAGATACCAAGGAAACATTTCATGCAAAGATGGGCTCGATAAAGGACAGAAATGGTATGGACCTAACAGAAGCAGAAGATATTAAGAGGTGGCAAGAATACACAGAGGAACTGTACAAAAAGATCTTCATGACCCAGATAATCATGATGGTGTGATCACTCACCTAGAGTCAGACATCCTGGAATGTGAAGTCAAGGGGGCCTTAGAAAGCATTACTATGAACAAAACTAGTGGGGGTGATGGAATTCCAGTTGAGCTATTTCAAATCCTGAAAGATGATGCTGTGAAAGTGCTGCACTCAACATGCCAGCAAATTTGGAAAACTCAGCAGTGGCTACAGCACTGGAAAAGGTCAGTTTTCATTCCAATCCTCAAGAAAGGCAATGCCAAAGAATGCTCAAACTACCGCACAATTGCACTCATCTCACACACTAGCAAAGTAATGCTCAAAATTCTCCAAGCCAGGCTTCAGCAATATGTGGACCATAAACTTCCAGATGTTCAAGCTGGTTTTAGAAAAGGCAGAGAAACCAGAGATCAAATTGCCAACATCCGCTGGATCATGGAAAAAGCAAGAGAGTTCCAGAAAAACATCTATTTCGGCTTTATTGACTATGCCAAAGCCTTTGACTGTGTGGATCACAATAAACTGTGGAAATTTATTCAAGAGGTAGGAATACCAGACCACCTAACCTGCCTCTTGAGAAACCTATATGCAGGTCAGGAAGCAACAGTTAGAACTGGACATGGAACAACAGAATGGTTCCAAATAGGGAGAGGAGTACATCAAGACTGTATATTGTCACCCTGCTTATTTAACTTATATTTAGAGTACAGATGACACCACCCCTATGGCAGAAAGTGAATAGGAACTAAAAATCCTCTTGATGAAAGTGAAAGAGGAGAGTGAAAAGTTGGCTTAAAGCTCAACATTCAGAAAACTAAGATCATGGCATCCAGTCCCATCACTTCGTGGGAAATAGATGGGGAAACAGTGAAAACAGTGTCAGACTTTATTTTGGGGGGCTGCAAAATCACTGCAGATCGTTATTGCAGCCATGAAATCAAAAGATGCTTACTCCTTGGAAGAAAAGTTATGACTAACCTAGACAGCATATTAAAAAGCAGAGACATTACTTTGCCAACAAAGGTCCGCCTAGTCAAGGCTATGGTTTTTCCAGTGGTCATGTATGGATGTGAGAGTTGGACTGTGAAGAAAGCTGAGTGCTGAAGAATTGATGCTTTTGAACTGTGGTGTTGGAGTAGACTCTTGAGAGTCCCTTGGACTGCAAGGAGGTCCAACCAGTCCATCCTAAAGATCAGTCCAGAGTGTTCATTGGAAGGACTGATGCTGAAGCTGAAACTCTAATACTTTGGCCACCTCGTGTGAAGAGTTGACTCATTGGAAAAAACCCTGATGCTGGGAGGGACTGGGGGCAAGAGGAAAAGGGGAAGACAGAGGATGAGATGGCTGCATGGCATCACTGACTTGATGGACATGAGTTTGAGTGAACTCTGGGAGTTGGTGATAGACAGGGAGGCCTGGCATGCTGCAATTCATGGGGTCGCAAAGAGTCGGACACAACTGAGCGACTGAACTGAACTGAATTGATGCGAAGTTGCCATATTTGGGGCCCCTCAATCCTGAGTCTCATCAAGGACTAAGACTATATCTGGTTTTATCTTTCTTAGCTCTACCACCTGCAAGAGAAACTGGATATTTCTCATCTACAAAAGAAAGTAGCCTGAACCTAAATAATGGGAGAAAGAGAAAGATGAAGTTCTTGTGGCTGCCATGATCTGTGATTAGATGACCTTTTGATTACTTTACTATTATTAGGCAGCATTTACTTATAAACATATAATCAATCTTTTTTCTTTCATTATCCTGCTTCATCAGTTCAGTTCAGTTCAGTCCCTCAGTCATGTCTTTTCAACCCCATGGACTCCAACATGCCAGCCTCCCAATCCATCACCAACTAACTCCCGGAGCTTACTCAAATTCACGTCCATTGAGTCAGTGATACCATCCAACCATCTCATCCTCTGTCATCCCCTTTTCCTCCTACCCTCAATCTTTCCCAGCATCAGGGTCTTTTCAAATGACTCAGTTCTTCTCATCAGGTGGCCAAAGTATTGTAGTTTCAGCTTCAATAACAGTACTTCCAATGAATATTCAGGATTGATTTCCTTTAGGATTGACTGCTTGGAACTCCTTGATGTCCAAGGGACTGTCAAGAGTCTTCTGTAAAACCACAGTACAAAAGCATCAATTCTTTAGTGCTCAGCTTTCTTTATAGTTCAACTCTCACATCCATACATGACTACTGGAAAAACCATAGCTTTGACTAGACGGACTTTTGTTGGCAAAGTAATGTCTCTGCTTTTTAATATGCTGTCTAGGTTTATTATAACTTTTCTTCCAAGGAGTAAGCATCTTTTAATTTCATTGCTGCAGTCACCATCTGCAGTGATTTTGGAGCCCAAGAAAATAAAGTTTCTCATTGTTTCCACTGTTCCCCCATCTATTTGCCATAAAGTGGTGGGACCAGATGCCATGATCTTAGTTTTCTGAATGTTAAGTTTTAAGCCAACTTTTTCACTCTCCTCTTTGAATTTCATCAAAAGGCTCTTTAGTTCTTCTTCACTATCTTCCATAAGAATGGTGTCATCTGCATATCTGAGTTTATTGATATTTCTCCCTGCAATCTTGATTCCAGCTTGTGCTTCATCCAGCCCAGAGTTTCTCATGATACATTCTGCATATAAGTTAAATAAACAGGGTGACTATATACACCCTTGACGTATTTCTTTTCCTATTGGGAACTAGTCTGCTGTTCCACGTCCAGTTCTAACTGCATACAGTTTTCTGTATGCATGTATACATACAGATTTCTCAAGAGGCAGGTCAGGTGGTCTGGTATTCCCATCTCTTTCAGAATTTTCCACAGTTTATTGTGATCCACACAGTCAAAGCCTTTGGCATAGTCAATAAAGCAGAAATAGATGTTTTTCGGGCACTCTTGATTTTTCGATGATCCAATGGATGTTGGCAATTTCATCTCTGGTTCCTCTGCCTTTTACTAAAAGTAGCTTGAGCATCTGGAAGTTCGTGGTTCATATACTGTTGAAGCCTGGCTTGGAGAATTTTGAGCATTACTTTGCTAATGTGTGAGATGAGTGCAATTGTGCGGTAGTTTGAGCATTCTTTGGCATTGCCTTTCTTGAGGATTGGAATGAAAACTGACCTTTTTCCAATCCTGTGGCCATGGCTGAGTTTTCCAAATATGCTGGCACAGCATCATCTTTCAGGATTTGAAATAGCTCAACTGGAATTCCATCACATCCACTAGCTTTGCTTGTAGTGATGCTTTCTAAGGCCCACTTGACTTCACATTCCAGGATGTCTGGCTTTATTTAGGTGAGTGGTCACACCATCATGATTATCTGGGTCATGAAGATCTTTTTTTGTATAATTCCTCTGTCCATTTTTGCCACCTCTTCTTAGTATCTTCTGCTTATGTTAGGTCCATACCATTTCTGTGTGTTATTGTGACCATCTTTGCATAAATGTTCTTTGATAGCTCTCATTTTCTGGAAGAGATCTCTAGTGTTTCCCATTCTGTTGTTTTCCTCTGTTTCTTTGCACTGATCACTGAGGAAGGCTTTCTTATCTCTCTTTGCTATTCTTTGGAACCTGCATTCAAATGGGTATATCTTTCCTTTTCTTTGCTTTTCACTTCTCTTCTTTTCAGAGCTATTTGTAAGGCCTCCCCAGACAGCCATTTTGCTTTTTTGCATTTCTTCTTCTTGGGGATAGTCTTGATTCCTGCCTCCTGTTCAATGTCATGGACCTCCATCCATAGTTCATGAGGCACTCTGTCTATCAGATCTAATCCCTTGAATCTATTTCTCATTTCCACTGTATAATCATAAGGGATTTCATTTAGGTCATACCTAAATGGTATTCCCTATTTTCTTCAATGGAAAGCTAAATTTGGCAATAACAAGTTTTCATGATCTGAGCCACAGTCAGCTCCCTGTCTTGTTTTTCCCGACTGTATAGAGCTTCTCCTTCTTTGGCTGCAAAGAATATAATCAATCTAATTTCGTTATTGACCATCTGGTGATGTCCACGTGTAGTGTCTTCTCTTGTATTGTTGGAAGAGGGTGTTTTCTATGACCAGTGTGTTCTCTTGGCAAAACTCTGTTAGCCTTTGCCCTGTTTCATTCTGTACTCCAAGGCAAAATTTGCCTGTTAATCCAGGTATTTCTTGACTTCCTACTTTTGCATTCCAGTCCCCTATAATGAAAAGGACATCTTTTTTGGGTGTTAGTTCTAGAAGGTCTTGTAGGTCTTCATAGAACCCTTCAACATGAGTTTCTTCAGCATTACTGGTCAGGGGATAGACTTGGATTACTGTGATATTGAATGGTTTGCCTTGGAACTGAACAGAGATCATTCTGTCGTTTTTGAGATTGCATCCAAGAGCTGCATTTCGGACTCTTTTGTTGACCATGATGGCTACTCCATTTCTTCTAAGGGATTCCTGTCCACAGTAGTAGATATAATGGTATCTGAGTTAAATTCACCCATTCCAGTCCATTGTAGTTCGCTGATTCCTAGAATGTTGACGTTCACTCTTGCCATCACCTGTTTGACCACTTCCAATTTGCCTTAATTCATGGACCTAACTAACATTCCAGGTTCCTATGCAATATTGCTTCTTACAGCATTGGACTTTGCTTCCATCACCAGTCACATCCACAACTGCGTGCTGTTTTTACTTTGGCTCTATCCTTTCATTCTTTCTGGAGTTATTCCTCCACTGATCTCCAGTAGTATATTGGGCACCTATTGACCTGGGGAGTCCATCTTTCAGTGTCCTATCTTTTTGCCTTTTTATACTGTTCATGGGGTTCTCAAGGCAAGAATAATGAAGTGATTTGCCATTACCCTTCTCCAGTGGACCACATTTTGTCAGAACTCTCCACCATGACCTGTCCGTCTTGGGTAGACCTACAAAGCATGGCTCATAGTTTCATTGAGTTAGACAAGGCTGTAGTCCATGTGATCAGATTGGTTAGTTTTCTGTGATCATGGTTTCAGTCTGTCTGATGGAGAAGGATAAGAGGCTTATGGAAGCTTCCTGATGGGAGAGACTGACTGAGGGGGAAACTGGGTCCTGTTCTGATGGGCGGGGCCATGCTCAATAAATCTTTAATTCAATTTTCTATTGATGGGTGGAGCTGTGTTTTCTCCCTGCTATTCACCTGGGGCCAAACTATAGTGGAGGTAATGAAGATAATGGCAATCTCCTTCAAAAGATCCCATGCGTGTACTGCTATACTCACTGACCCTCAATACTGCAGCAGGCCACCACTGATTCATGCCTCTGCTGGAGACTCCTGGACACTCCCGGGCAAGTCTGGGTCAGTCTCTTTTGGGGTCACCGCTTCTTTCTCCTGGGTCCTGGTGCACAAGGTTCTGTTTGTGCCCTCCAAGAGCCTATTTCCCAGTACTGTGTAAATTCTGGCAGCTCTTTGATAGGGTTAATGGCAACCTCCTCCAAGAGGGCTTATGCCATACCCAAGTCTGCTGCACTGAGAGCCCCTGCCCCAGTGGCAGTCCACTGCTGACCCATTCCTCCACAGGAGATGCTCCAACACATTTCTGTCTCAGTCTCTGTGTGGTCCCTGGGTCCTGGTGTGCACAAGATTTGTTTGAACCCTCTGAGCATCTCTAGCAGGAATGGAGTTTGATTCTAAATGTGAATTCGCCCCTCCTACCATCTTGCTGGGGCTTCTCCTTTTCCTTTGGTTGTGGGATATCTCCTCACAGCTGCTCCAGTGCCACACAGCCATGGCTCCAACACCTACCATCTTGCTGGGGGTTCTCTGACCTTGAACGTGGGCTATCTCTTCACAGCTGCTCCAGCAAAGCGCGGCCACAGCTCCTGACCTTGGCCGTGGGGGTATCTCCTCACAACTGCTCCAGCACCTCGCAGCCACTGCTCCAGGGCCTCACTTCCTCCGGTCCAGGATAGTTGAATAGGATAGATTAATATTGCTTTACTAAAAGGAGATTAAACTGGAAATATTAACATTAATATATTCTTTCATTTTTATTGTAAAAATAAACATAGATATGCATTAAAATGCTCCATAAATTTTCAGGCTTATGATTATCAGAATTAAGAAGGCTAAAATTATATGTATTTCTATGATTTAATTATCTTAAACTGGAGGATAATTGCTTTGCAATGTTTTATTTGTTTCTGCCATACAAGAGCATGAATCAGTCATAAGTATATATATTAATCTATCTCCTCTCTCTTGGTCCTCTCTTCCACTCCACCTCCTCATCCACCTCTCTAGATCATCACAGAGCATGAGCCTGGCCTCTCTGTTATATAGCAGCTTCTCACTCACTATCTAACTTATATTTTATATATAGTAACTGTCAATGTTGCTTTACATATGACAGTGTATATATGTCAACGTCACTCCGTCAATTTGTCCCACGCTCTCCTTCCCCTGATGAGTCCACATGACTGTTCTCTGTGTCTGCCTCTCTATTCCTGCCCTACAAATAGGTTCATCAGTACCATTTTTCTAGATTTCATATATATGTGTTAATATATGATATTTGTTTTTATCTTTCTGGTATACTTCACTCTGTATTACAAGCTAGAGATTCATCCACCTCAGTTCAGCTGACTCACATGTGTTCCTTTTTTATGGCTGACTAATATTCAATTACCTCAGATATGCTGATGACACCACCCTTACGGCAGAAAGTGAAGAAGAACTAAAGAGCCTCTTGATGAAAGTGAAAGAGGAGAGTGAAAAAGTTGGCTTAAAGCTCAACATTCAGCAGACTAAGATGAGGGCATCTGGTCCCATCACTTCACGGCAAATAGATGGGGAAACAGTGCTGCGGTTCATGGGGTCGCAAAGATTCCGACGCGACTGAACATCTGAACTGAATATTCCACTGTATATGTGTACTGCAGCTTCTTTATCTGTCAGTGGACATCTAGGTTACTTCCATGTTCTGGCTATTGTAAATAGTGCTGCAATGAACATTGGGGTACATGTATAAGAGCTTTAAAGAGAAAAAAGGAAATTAGAAAAAAATTCTAAGTTACATATCCCTTTAATGAATGCAAACGGTTTTTTGCCTTATTCATAAACTAATATATGGATGTATGGATGTGAGTGGTGGGCTATAAAGAATGCTCAGCACCAAAGAATTGATGCTTTTGAACTGTGGTATTGGAGAAGACTCTTGAGAGTCCCTTGGACTGCAAGGAGATCCAACCAGTCTATCCTAAAGGAAGTCCATCCTGAATATTCATTGGAAGGATGGATGTTGAAGCTGAAATTCCAATACTCAGGCCACCTGATGCAAAGAATCATTTGAAAGATCCTGATGCTGGGAAAGATTGAAGGTGGGAGGAGAAGGGGATGACAGAGGATGAGATGGTTGGATGGCATCACTGACAGGATGGACATGAGTTTGAGTAGGCTCTGGGAGTTGGTGATGGACAGGGAAGCCTGGTGTGCTGCAGTCCATGGGGTTGCAAAGAGTCGGACGCAACTGACTGAACTGAACTGATAAACTGAATTTTAACAATTACTGCATATAGAACTAATTCACATTGAATTTCAAAAGGCCATTATTGTGTTGTACATGAATAACACACTTAATCCATTAGAAAGATTACACTCATGTTGGTCATGAGGCAAGTGTTGTCCAAACACAGTTTATACATCTGATTTGAGAACAGTGTTAATACTCTGAAATCCTCACTCAGCTCAGCTTTATATTTATGACTTTGTTTTGTGTTTTTCTGTCTTGCCCTTCATTCCTCTATTATCTACGCCAGAGAAATCTCTGCTGGAGACTTGTGGCTTCAGTTTGTCTAACTTCTTAAAGCCAAGACATGGGTCTCTGCTTCTCTCTCACTCGGCTTCTTTTATTCCCCTGGTTATCAATCACAGTGTTCCCCAACCTTTAACTTCACATTTATTGGACTCTCACTTAATATAAACCTGAGAAACACACTTACAAAACCAAAAAGAACAGAACCATACAGAAACTGAAAGTCCACGCTGCAGTATAGATAGGATAATTGAATTTTCCCCTTTAGAATGAAAATCCTAGAATGACTATAATTCTTTTAAGCTGAAAAGCAAGAGGCATTTTTGGGAAAAAATAGAATACTTTTCTCATTAGAAAAGTATTTCTTTGTAATATAAATTGTACAAATATTTTCTACCATTTTATGTTTTCCTTATGCTAAAGAGAAACCCCAAGGACAAGGATCATCTTTATAGATGTTTACAGAATTTGCACTTCTTTACTGCTTGCTTTTTTTCTTTCTTTATTTATTTCTTTCATTCTGCCACACAGACCAACCTGATGTGAAGAGGGTGAAACTGCAGCCAATGACAAACCCTGTCAGGACAAACAGGCCAGCACAACTGATGGTGTAGGAAGACTGAGAGGGAATGGATACTCAAATAATCTGATCTATCCATTTTACAGATGAGGAATCCAAGACCCAGGGAGGCAAACATGGTATTTGACTGAAATTATAAAACAAGTCAGTGACACAAATGGCTCAGTTCAGTTCATTTCAGTCGCTCAGGCGTTTCCGACTCTTTGCGACCCCATGGACTGCAGCACACCAGGCTGCATCAGGGTCTTTTCAGATGAGTCAGTTCTTTGCAGCAGGTGGCCAAAGTATTTGAGTTTCAGCCTCAGCATCAGTCCTTCCTATGAATATTCAGGACTGATTTCCCTTAGGATCGACTGGTTGGATCTCCTTGCAGTCCAAGGGACTCTCAAGAGTCTTCTCCAACACCACAATTCAAAAGCATCAATTCTTCGGTACTCAGCTTTGTTTTTAGTCCAACTCTCACATCCATACATAACTACTGGAAAAACCATAGCTTTGACTAGATGGACTTTTGTTGGCAAATTAATGTCTCTGCTTTTTAATATGCTGTCTAGGTTGGTCATAGCTTTTCTTCCAAAGAGCAAGCGTCTTTTAATTTCATGGCTGCAGTCACCATCTGCAGTGATTTTGGAGCCCCCCAAAATAAAGTCTGACACTGTTTCCATTATTTCCCCATCTTTTTGCCATGAAGTGATGGGACTGGATGCCATGATCTTAGTTAGTTTTCTGAATGTTGAGTTTTAAGCCAACTTTTTCACTCTCCTCTTTCACTTTCATCAAGAGGCTCTTTAGTTCTTCACTTTCTGCCATAAGGGTGGTGTCATCAGCATATCTGAGGTTATTGATATTTTTCCCGGCACTCTTGATTCCAGCTTGTACTTCATCCAACCTAGCATTTTGCATGATGTACTCTGCATATAAGTTAAATAACTAGGGTGACAATATACAGCCTTGACGTACTCCTTTTCCAATTTGGAACCAGTTGCTTGTTCCACGTTCAGTTGTAACTGTTGCTTCTTGACCTGCATACAGATTTCTCAGGAGGCAAGTCAGGTGGTCTGGTATTCCTGTCTCTTGAAGTTTTTTCACAGTCTGTTGTGATCCACACAGTCAAAGGCTTTGGGCTCAGTGGTAAATAATTTGCCTGCCAATTATGGAGACACAGGAGATGTGTGTTTGATACCTGGGTTGGGAAGATTCCCTGGGGTAGGAAATGGCAACCCACTCCAGTATTCTTGCCTGGAAAATTCCATGGACAGAGGAGCCTGGCAAGCTGTAGTCCATGGGGTTGCCAAGAGTAGGACACAACTGAACAGGCACCCACAGGTTAGCATGTAAAGAACACAAGGTTTATTTAATATACATAAGTTAGATGGAGTTAAATTTCACTCTTTTATTCCATTGAGGTATAAACCAAACCTTAAAAATGCAAATCAGACTAATGTGGAAAAATTCAAAGTGTTAAATCATGCCTGTTATAGCCAGTATACAAATGAAATCTTTGGCTTTTTATTTTTTGAAGTATACCTGATTTCCACTCTAGGAATACTTTGGATTTGAAGACAGTTTAGAAAACCATAGTATTAGAAACTCTTCTCAGCAACTTTCCTATCTCTAATTCAGCAACTTCTAATTTAGTGTGAAATAGGAAATCATTTTGTTAATTAGTTGAAAATTAACTTACAAGCAATCTAAGAAAAAAGTTGTACTTTTTTTGCCAGTGTATTTAAAGTGTGGATCATTTGTACATTTTTGCATGTCCTTTTATAATTATAATTACGTTCCTAAACATTCTCTCAGAGCTAGGACTTTTTGCTGATCACAGTCTTTTAAAAAGAATGAGAATACTGGATAGCAATGGGAGAGTTTAATAACCTCATTGTTTTATTACCTTATCAATAAATAAAATGACTCAATTGCTCTGGATTAAGGGTCCTGCATAAATATAAGTAAATATAATTAAGAGTAACAGTTGATACATAATACTTCCTGTGTGTACAGAGATAATATGATTCTTAAGGATAAGATTGTGACTTTGCCTCATCACCTAATATTTGAGAATCTTCCTATATATTTTAAGTCTCAGGAGAATTGAACAAAGAATTCACAAGTCATCCTGATCAATGAGGCAAATCCTAACTAGTGTTAAGTTATTAACTGAGTCCCTTGAGTGATATATTTTTAATGTCTTTTATATAAACAGTCAACAGAGTAAAACATTTGCCTATTTATTTACAATTACCATGTTTGTAGGCAATGTTTATAAGTGCTGAATAAGAAAATGTAAAGTGTATATTAATTAAGCTTGAATCCCAGTGTGGGAGGCATAGCACTTTGCTTTGTTATTAGAATCTTCCTATAAAAATCTCCTCTGAGGGACTCCAGTCTTCTTGCACACTAGTACCTAGAAAAACTTGCTGTGTGTAAAGGTAGGACTCAACACAGGGTATAAGTGCCCAGAAACTGTTGGTATTACACTTATACTAGCTTGAGATATTAACTGAGTACAACTTGAGTTTCTTTTTAAATGTGAAAAATCCCTGGGTTGGGAAGATCCCTGGAGTAGGAAATGGCAACCCACTCCAATATCCTTGCCTGTAAAATTCCATGGACACAGGAGCCTGGCAGAGGGCTATGGTCCACAGGGTTGCAAAGAGTCAAACACAACTGAAGTGACTTAGCATGCAAACTGAAAACAAAACTCTTCAGGTATGTTAAAGAATGGCAGATCTGAATGATTGCTGACATTTAAGCTACATGGTGGTAATTTTTACTCTCAATTTAAGAAATATTTTTATTAATGTATCTTCTTCCATTTTAAATTATGAAATGCTTCAGACATACAAAAATATGTGAGTGGTATAATGAACACACTTGAAACTTCTGCTCAACTAAAGTACAAAAGTACAAATAGAGTTCATGAACACTCCCCAGTAGTGTTTTCTTTCTTTCCCACCATCCAGAAGTAGTAACTATCCTGAATTTGGTGCTTACCACTCCTATGCATGTCTTTATACCTCCCTAAAAATATATATTCCTCAAGAAACCATGACATCATTTTATGTTACAAAACACTATCATATAAGATGAATTCTTCAAATTGCTTTTTTTATACTCAGCATTGTGTTACCTTTAATATTTATGTACTCTGATACCTTTACTTCTAGATCATTCATTCACATCACTAAATATTATTAGATGTATGAATATTCTGCAATTTATCCATTCTTTGGGGAACATTTAGCTATATTGTTTTGTTTTGCTATTACAAGCAGTGCTACATTGATTACTGTGATATATTTCTCCCTACGGATGTGTTTAAGACTTTGTATAGAGCAATGCTCTTCAAAATATAGTGTGGGCCAGTATCAATGAATTATCTCTGGTGAGGTAGTACAAGCACTGAGAGCAAGCAAGTGAAAACTTTACAGCAATTTGACATTGCTGCCACATCATATGATTTTGCATTCTTGCAAAATTATTGTTCTGCAGTGGATTACACATTGTAAAAGTTGTTTTAAATCATAGATAGCTTAAGAGGTATTATTCTAGTCTACATACCTTGAGATAGAATTGTGCTTCCCGGAAGTGATTAATACTTAATCTTTAAAATATTGCCGGTTGTGCTTCAGAATTTTTGTGCTGATTTAGATTCACACTAGAAACATGGAAGACTTTCTGTTCCCCTGCACTCTATATATTCTGCTTTTTTTAATGCTTTTTTTGGAAAACTTTCTTTTGGTGTAGAGATTATTCAGTTCCTACTTCTCTTTCTCTCGATCATAAAATTTAAATGGTATATTTCTGTTTTTCAGTGGTGGACTTTCAAATGTTTAATATGTGTACTTATCTACAATGATTCTCTCCTCTCCTCTATGTTATTTTTATCTAGTATATTTTTCCATCTCAATTTTTTTGCCATTAAAATCAATAGTTGTTACTGTTTTATACCATCAGTGATTGTTTGGATCACCTTAAATTTTAACCATTTTCCCACCAATACCTTTTGAGCTTCATGTCTTTTCTCTGAAATAATTTTATTTTAAGTAACTGAAAAATTTTAGTGCTTTAGCACTTTTTTCATTCACTGAAAAAAATGAAAATTCGATAGCAAATTATTAGTGCTGTTTTGACCTAAGTATATTTTTCCCTTGAGTAAAATTCTACTTGACAGCATTTTCTCTTAGTACATAGAACTGGTCCAATGTCTCCTAATTCTTAATGATGCTCTTGAGATGTTTACAGTCACTCTAATTATCGTCCTTTGGAGAAAAATCTGCCTTTCTTTCAGGCTGCTTTTGAAATACTTGTTCTATTTAGTGTTCTGTAGTTTCACCATGATGTTTTATATCTAACTATGTATTCCTCTTTATTTACTTGATTAAGATTTAGTAGCTTCCCTCAATCTGAAGATCCATGCTTTTTTTATTCTACAAAACATGTTTTTTTTTCTCTTTTACCTTTTTTCATTATATAGAATTTTTTATCAGAAGCCCAGTTAGATTCTCATTCACTCTTTCAAATCCATTAAGCACTGTCATATTTTTCATCTTGTGCCTCTGTGATAAATTCTGCATACTTCTTTAAAAACATAATATTTATTTATTAGCTATCCCTTTAGCTGGTATCTGGTAAACCTGTTATTTAAGCCTTCAATTGAATTTTAAATTTTAATTTATTAATATTCTTTATTTCTTTGTTATTTTTTTCTTCCAGTTTTCATGAGATAATTTACATAAAACACTGTATAAGTTTAAGATGTTCAGCATAATAATTTGACTTACATACATCATGCAATGAGTACCATAATAAGTTTAGTATACATCCATCATGTCATTCAGATACAAAATAAAAGAAAATGAAAACAAATTTCCTTATGATGAGAACTCTTAGAATTTACTCTCTTAACAACTTTCATACACAATATAGAGCTGCATCAGTTATATTAACCTTGTTGTACATTACATCCCTAATATGTATTTATCATATAACTTCTTTTTAAATTTATGACTGTCTTTGAAAAAGACATTGTTCTGTCCCATGTTTCACCCTATTTTTCTCTAAGCATTTTAAATATATGTGTGGTAGTTTGAGCATTCTTTGCCATTGTTTTTCTTTGGGATTGGAATGAAAACTGACCTTTTCCAGTCCTGTGGCCACTGTTGCATTTTCCAAATTTGCTGTTACATTCAGTAACTAAATTATTTGTTGTATTTGCAGGTCTTATTTTAATTGAGCATGTTGCTGATTCTTCCTCATGTATTTTGTAATTGTGTACTTGGGGTTCATGTTTGGCAGGGCTTATCTCTGGGATCCTTGAGACATTCTATTTCCTTCTGCCAGTGTCCTGTTCCAATATGAATCAATGAATACCAATCGCTGAGTATAATTTTTAATTTAGGGCCTCTAAAACCATCTACAGAGTATAGATTTGAACTTTAAACCCATGTGAATATAAGCTAACAATAATGGATTTTCAGGAGGACACATTTTTCCACTCAAGCTCAGCTCAAGATAGATGAATTCACTTGTGCTTGAGTTCATCTTTCACCAGGAGTCTAGTCTTTCATGGATCCTTCTTTGCATGGTGCTTTCTGGCCTAAGCTTATAGAACCATTAATACTTAGTCATTAAGATTGTGAAACCTTTCCAAAGCATCCAGGATGTCTACATCAGCTTTCATTCTGTATTTTAGCTTAACTTTTCACTCTTGATTCCTGGTTATTCCCCTTCCTCTCTTGGAAGCTTAGTTCTGAGTCTAAAATGAAGGTTTGCTACATTTTATCCAACATTCCTAGATACTTTGTACCCAGAATTTTTTGAATTATCTAATATGCCATAATGCCAAAAATGAAAGTGAAATTCTGTCCTTTCCAGGAGTTTGCCCAAATTCATGTCCATTGAATCGGTATATGTAACTCAATGAAGCTATGAGCCATGCCATGTAGAGCTACCCAAGGAGGATGGGTCATAGTAGAAAGTTCTGAGAGAACATGATCCACTGGAAGAGGGAATGGCAAACCACTCCATATACTAGGCATGAGAACCCCATGAACTGTGTAAAAAAGGTTTAACTTACACTGTGCTTAAATGTGCAAAGACAATACGACTCTTTTTTTCTCCCATTACTAACACTATCTTTTCCCTTAACCTCAAGCATACCACAGCTTTAGAATATTAATTTGATGCCTGATCCATTCAATTCTTTTCTTTTTCAACTCTGCAGTTTCAGTTAGTCCCTTTAAATAATGTTTGTTTTTGTTGCTGTTGTTGTTTAGTTACTAAGTCATTTCCAACTCTTTTGCGACCCCATGGAATGTCGCCCTCCAAGCTCCTCTGTCCATGGGATTTCCCAGCAAGAAGACAAGAGTTGGCTGCCATTTCCTTCTCCAGGGAATCCTCCCGACCCAGGGAATCCTCCCGACCCAGGGATTAAACCCTCATCTCCTGCATTGCAGGCGGATTCTTTACCACTGAGACACCAGGGAAGCCCTTAAATAGTTTATTGTCAAGGAAAACATTCTTTAAAAAAAAAAAAAAATTCCTGAAAACTTTACTAAAATCACATGGAGGGCCGCTGTTCAAGAGCTTTTTCCCTTTAAGACCACCTTTAATCTTTAGAGTGTATTTTGGCCAAGGCAGGGGAGGGGAAATGTCTAGAGCCCAACAAATGTCTCACTAGCCCAACTTTCTCTCCAGCTTATTTACATTTTGCAGCCATAGAAAGCTTAAAGGAGTTCTACTACACATTCATCATCTCTGAGGCCTAAGGCCCAGAACACTCTATAGCAGTTATCCCAAAGAAGCACTTAAGTAATGTGTTTATCAGATTAGGAGTAAGAGTTAATCCAGTAGTTTCTCTGCCATGCATTTCTCAAGACACACTTCTGAGTAGTATTCTTCCATGCACAACAGGAACAGGATGGACAAGAATGAAACTCAAATGTGTTGAACAGGCTAGTCTGTTACATCCCACAGAAACTTCAAGGAATCACCCCCACCAACCTACCCAAGATCAAATAATAGGCCATCTTCAACTTTATATTATTTGAACAAATGGTTATTAACACACACTTCTCCAACAGATTTATTTCTTTAAAGGAATTGATTTTGAAGAGAAAAAACATGAGGCAGGGAGGTGTGGAATAGAAAATAAATACAAATGTAAGCTGTTTTGCTAATTGCTTTATAACCACAAACTAGTACAGAGAATGCCCTCTACAAAACACAAGACAGGTTCAAAGGTGGAGGTGTTCCCTTAGGCAAGGCTGAAGGCTTCAGTCCCTGGTATTTGGAATTTAGGCTGCAGTCCTTGTTTTTGGATGGATCACTGGGTGTGTGGCAGTGCTTTTAACCAGATTTGAACAGGAGAATGGCCACTTGGCCCAAGTAGATAAAGTGTTTGGTTTCACGTGTCACGTAACTACCGAAGTTCCTCCCCACGATGCAGCGCCAGGTGGGGTTGTACTTCTTGTTGAACTCCTTGATATGGGCCGCAATGTCCTTCTCTATATTATATCTCTCCAATGCCTGAGTAGCACGCTCCACCAAGTCCTGTTGCATCTCCTTAGACATATGGGCGTTCTTGATCTCAGCCTTTCGGTCACACATGGTTACCAAGGAGCAGGGGCTGGCCGATTGCAACAGTCTTCTGGGGGAGGGGCTGGCGAGGCTCACACCAGAGAGGGGGTCGCAACAGAAGCCTTGGCGCATCTTATTGTCAAGGAAAACATTCTTAATATCTCCTGTCTCTTAGCTCATTATTATTAGCTCACTTCCACCCGAGAATGGTGTCAAAGTATCAGAGAGCAGAGTATATCTTACAGAACCTCGTATCAGAGAGCAACAGTCAAAGTCTAGAGGTGTGATGCCATCTCATGTCGCAGGCTAGGTCTCTTGTTCACTTGATTACAGATTACCCTGCTGGAACTCTTAGATAATGAGTAAGGCCTGTGTAGCTCAAGATCTTATCTCTCCAGTGCCATCACAGTGAGCCTTGTGGTAGGCTCCTTGGTTCTCAAATTTGCATCCTTGCCAAGTGGGACTGAAGATGACTTGAAGAGTTAAAACCTCAGGGTCATTAATTTTACTATCTTATTCTGTACTCCTCACTGATAAAAACTAGTGTGGTTTCTTTTCATGATCCCTACAGGATCATGTAGGATATGAGTAGGCTCTGAAGTCCTCCTATGCTTCAGTTGTCTGACACACCTTCCCATTTTGGCCATTTCTATGCTTTTAGTGAACCTGGATTTCAAATCTGTTGTCTCACATAACAGTCTTATTTTTTGCATGTCTTTTAATACCTTCTATGACAAATCCTAATTCTTTTTTAAAAATTTATTTACTTTTGGCTGTGCTGGGTCTTCGTTGTTGTGTGGCTCTTCTCTAGTTGTGGCGAACTGAGGGCTACTACCTAGTTTGTGGTGCACCAGCTTCTCATTGTGCCAACTTCTTCTCTTGTGGAGCACAGGCTTTAGAATGCAGAGGATTCAGTAGTTATGACACATGGGCTCAGTAGTTATGGCTTCCAGGGTCTAGAGTACAGGCTCAATAGTTGTGGCACATGAACTTGTCTCACAGCATGTAGGATCTTCCCAGACCAAGAATCAAACCCATGTCTCCTGCATTAGCAGGTGGATTCTTTACCACTGAACCACCGGAGAAGCCCTGGCAAATCCTAATTCTTACCACATTTCTCACTCCTTACCTTTTGGCAAGCAAAGTGGAGGTCTCATACTCAGAAAAGCAAAAGAGAAAGCACATCAATAATTTTCAGAATATTAGCCCAATTATTATATCAATACCTTATCAGTGACATGATAAATGAAAATAAAAATTGCCAAATCACTGGTCTTTGTTTGCATGATATTATCAGCAAACTGGGACTAGGAAATTGAAAGATATTTTAATAAATTGTGGGTCACATGTAAGTTAATAAAATTAGGAATCTGTTGTTTCCAGAAATACACATATAAAAACAATTCTGTAACTACTTTTATTTTTGGCTCAAGGGCAATTTTAGTGACTTCAGCTGATCTCCCAGTATCCGAGGCTTTGGGAGAACAGAACTCCACAGAGGTAGTGCTTCTTGAAAACAATGTGGATAGACAGATCTAAGTGGGAAAAAGAACTCATTTAGCTGTTCCTAAAGGACCTGTATGTATTTATTGATTCATACAATAAAAACATAAATGTCCTCCTAAGCAATCAACTGAGGTTCCTTGCCTGGGCACTGTAACCACTCAAGTTATATTATTACCGTGTACTTTTCCAGTAGTTAAGAACAATGCTCCTCTATGATATAATTATATCATTATATCTAAGGATATAATGATCCTTAGACTTTTTGCAACCCCGTGGATTGTAGCCTTCCAGGCCCCTCTGTCCATGGAATTCTCCTGGCAAAGATACTGGAGTGGCTTGCCATTTCCTTCTCCAGGGGATATTCCCGAACCAAGGATCAAAACAGGCTCTCTTACATTGCAGTCAGACTCTTTACCATTTGAGCCACCAGGGAAGCCCCATGCACTCTCTTGACCCTGTTTTCAACTTTCGGATGATATGTTCCTGTTTTCCTTTCCAAGTTCATTCGGATGTTCAGTTTAACCTGTCTTTCTTCTATAAAATTCTGGTGAGAGAAAGAAACACACAGTGAGTGTAACAATCCCCAACCCTCCCCTCTTTTCCCCAGTACCCCCAATGCCCCCTGACCTGTCCATTCTCTTAAGGAGAGTGTAGAATCTCCATGCTCCTGGGGATGGTCTGCTTTGAGCCTGAACTAGACGGAATTAGGTTTGCATTCAGACTCTTCCAAACTCTAACTTTCTATCTGATTTGTCCCCAGCCCAGGGAAGCCTCCATTGTCTTATGAAGGAAGCTATATCACCTCTCTCTCAACCTCCACTCACTTGAACCCTTGATTCTTCCAGACTCATCCTTAGATTCACATCTCTTTCAGTTTTGGCTATTTCACTCCCCAATTCTCCTCTCCCTTTCCTTTCCTTTCTGCCTAATCTCCCTTCAAAAGGAGGAAGAAGCAATAAAAAGTTTGCCTTAACTTCATTTATGCACTCCTAGCACTTTCTCCCTTAACTAACGCATCTTGCCTCTGGGCCAAAATACCTAAAATACCCTCACAGCGAAATCCAAAAGAAATATCAGTGAAAAGGTTGGGCTAAGTGATCTCTAAGGACACTTCTAGAGAAGAGTTCTATGACTTCATATGAGGTCAACAACATACAGAAAAATCCAAGCTAGTTCTCAAAAAAATTCTGTAAGTTTTGAGAATCTATTATTTGTGAAGTGATGAGTGAGAGAACTCAAATAAATAAATAAAGGATACATTCCCTAGTCTCCACAACTTCAATATTCAATATAGATGACCTACATGCAAGAAAAGTTAAATACTATTTGAGGAGTCCATTCATTTAGTCATTCATTTATTCATGTTTTCTGGGGCTTTACTTAAGATAATGAAGTTCACAATTGCAAGGATCCACAATAGGGAGTGCAAAGGACACTTTGGTTCATGTAGGAAGAGTACCCAACCAACTCCCAGGTGGGAAAAAGGAATTGTCTTCTTGGAAAAAGTGTCCTTGCTGAAATTTGAAGACTCTGGGCATAACTCTGTGCGTGTGTGTGTGTGTGTGTGTGTGTGTGTGTGTGTGTACATGTATGCACTAGCATGCAGTTGAGCCATGATTAAATTGAATCAGAGCAGAACAATGATATGAGCAAGGAGAATCACACTTGTAAAGGTCCAGAAGTTAGAGTAAGAACACCTTCTTTTCAGAAAACTAATAATAGTGCAGTCTGTCTGGCTGGGGAACATTGGAACAGCAGTATAAAACCTTATAGTCACTTACAAGTCAGAAGCTAGCATGGAAAATACCAAGTGAAATGGCCAATGGTGTGAGGTAAATAAAATGTTATAACTTCAGAGGTTGGTTACCATGTGTTACTTGGAAAGAGCTGCATCGACACATGTGGGGAGGCTCCAATGGTAAGGAATTTCTAGTAGATTTAATGGTGTGATCAAAGGCAATCAGAGAATGCATGAATTTTTCAGTGAACTGTAGGCAGGCCTCTTTGACTAAAGTCAGGGTATGAATAGAAATTCACTGGTCAAAATTTGACATCTCAAAATATACCTCCCTCTTATTGCTGAATAAAAAAAGAAGAATTTCAGTAGCTCCAAAAAGTCCCCCACTTGTGTGCGGGGAAGAATGGGAAATTGCACTAACTTAGAAAATGAGAGTGAACTGAATTCGACTCAGCACAAAACTGTGGCCACCGTATGCCCAGCCGCAGCCCACACTAGTAGTACCCTGGTTATAGCCTGTAGTACAAACTTTAACACTATTAAAACAGGTTTCCTTTGGACTTGAGAGTACCAAATTCTGCCAGCTGCTTATTTCTCAACAGCTAATCACACCATCAACCCTTCACACAGAATCTCTACCTCTTCAGTGCAGAAGTGGAGTCCCCAGGGCTGGGCTATTCCTTTTTGTTCCCTGTGTGTAGATGTGGTCAATAAACAGAAGTCACATTCTGTCTTTGAAATATGGTTCTTTTTGTGAACACCCAAGTCAAGCCAACCCCCTATGCTAACTCGATTTGGGATCTAACATAGCAGAAGGAACCTAAGAAATATAAGTATGGAATATTTGTTAGGTTTAGAAACAGCTAAAGAAGTCAGATTTTATAAATTAAGAAACCTTGTAAGGCAGCACAGTCTATATTTTCAGAACTTTGTAATTATATTCATATTATCAAGCTGGCTGAATTTGTTAGACTGGAAGGAGATCAGTGTTTTTGTGTGTGTGTGTGAAGTCTAGTATTTTAAAACTTTATTTTTTTTATTCGAAGATATGTGAAATATAAAATATTAACCATTATAAGTTTGGGAAATTATTTGAATAAACTACAGTGTATTTAGAATTTTCATTCAACTTCAGTATATAATTAAGGGCGTTGAAATATTGTTAATAACGATAATATCACACACCATATATTATTTTTCATTAATGTCTATTTGACGCAAATTAAAAACTAGGTATAATTCAAGGCTTTTTCTCTTATTCCAAACTTGTTTTCACTCAAACTTTAGCAGCTATGCAGTCAACTTCCTTCCTGATAATATACAAACCATTTTTTTAAATTAATTTTTATTGGAGTATAGTTGTTTTACAATGTTACTAGTTTTACTGTATAGGAAAATGAATCAGCCATACATATACATGTGTCTCCTCCCTCTTAGACTCCCTTCCCATTCAAGTAACCACAGTACACTAACTAGAGTTCACTGTGTTAAACAGTATGCTCTTGTTAGTTATTTATTTTACACATAATATCAATAGTGTATCTGTGTCAGTCCCAATCTCCCAGTTCCTCCCACTCCTCTTCCCCACTTGGTATCTGTATATTTGTTCTCTTCATCTCCATTTCTGCTTTGCAAATAAGATCATGTATACTATTTTTCTATTAATTTTCAAAAATGTTTATTTTCCCAGTTGTAAAATAAATGTGTTATAGGCAAATAAAAACATGAAGGAAACATAATTTGTAATCTCATCACCCACAAATAATTACTGTTTATAGTCATTATTGTTTGTTAGTTTCACTTTTAGTCATATCTAATATGTATATGTTTGTATTTAAAGTTTGAGGTCATTATATATTCATGTTTTAACAACCTTTTGTATTAGTGTTTGAACATTATTTTGTATTTATTAGTGTTTGAACATTATTTGTTTGAACAAAATTGAAAACTATCAATTTTAGTAGTATCAGGCTATCAGTTTTTTCCATTAAAATTAATATTTACTAGATATATTTATTCACATCTATTGTTTAAGGTTCTGATTATTTTAATAAGATAGATATCTAGGTGAATTACTGAATCAAAATATATGAACCTTAAAGGTTATCTTAACAGAGTGAAGTAAGCCAGAAAGAAAAGCACCAATACAGTATACTAATGTATATATATGGAATTTAGAAAGATGGTAACAATAACCCTGTATACAAGACAGCAAAAGAGACACTGATGTATAGATCAGTCTTTTGGACTCTGTGGGAGAGGGAGAGGGTGGGATGATTTGGGAGAATGGCATTGAAACATGTATAATATCATGTATGAAACGAGTCACCAGTCCAGGTTCGATGCATGATACTGGATGCTTGGGGCTGGTGCACTGGGATGACCCAGAGGGATGGTACAGGGAGGGAGGAGGGAGGAGGGTTCAGGATGGGGAACACATGTATACCTGTGGCAGATTCTTTTTGATATATGGCAAAACCAATACAATATTGTAAAGTTAAATAAAATAAAAATTAAAAAAAAAAACAAACAATTTATTCTCAGGTGTATGAGCCTGCAATCCTCAATAGCACTGTGTATTTATTTTGGTTATAATGATGGTCAGAAAATGATCATCTGCTCAAACTTACATTGATATGATAATAGTGAGGTGGAACATTTTTCATACTTAAAAGTCGTTTGTATTGCTTCTATTAACTGTTCATATCATTTAGTATATCTGTCTCTTGGATGAACTGAATGGAATTTAGAATTTAAAACACTGAGCTGAAAAAATAATTTAAAAAATGATAACAGTAAATGCCACCTTTTAATTAAATGAATACTTAAAAATTAATCAAGTTTTAATTTGCTCTCAGTTAACTCAATGAGGATTTTAATTAACACAACAGTTTTTAAGTTAGTTTGGTCTTTTTTTTTTTTTTAAGCTTGGCTTTTACTTTTGAAATCCTAAACTGCATTTCTCACTGAAGATTTGTACATTGTTAGAGCTTTCTTTCACTTCACGCCCTTTGTTCCAGACTACCTCGCCCATGCCATACACTCAAGCCTATTACCTCGGAGCAGCAAAAAAAGATCTGAAAAAAAAATATTCATGAGTCAGAGGGAAAAAAAATCTTTAAAAATAGATTTTAAAGGTAGTGAGAGGGATTTATTTATACGGGAAGGGACCCTCTACTGTGTAGTCAGCCATTGCTAATAAAATCTTTCCAGAACAGAATATTAATCTTTTTAGCACAACTGAAATAAAGAAAAACTACCATGCAAGCAATTTGGTAAAAAGGTTTTTACTGTGCCCACCTAATATATTAACAGAGCAATACAAAAAGTTTTGGTAAGTTGAAGTAAATCTTGAGTCATTATCCTAAATCCTAGGTGTGTGTAAGCTATAAGTGGAACCCTAGATTTCTGTGGAATTTTTCTCACTGACTTTGTTAAGGGTCTCTTTTAGTAATGAGGAAAGCAAATTATCCAGGTAAGAGGAATGGTGCAGGCTTACAAGGGAAAAAGGTCAAAGCTTAAAACTGAGACTTGACAACCAGAATGTCTGTAGACATTTAGAATATTATCCATTAGAGAAATGATGTGGGGTTCAAATGAAAGCAGGATTTTAGTGCTCACATCTGTCACCTTCTAGGCACCTAGAAATCACAACAAGGAAATTCTTTCAAAACAGTGAGGGTTTTGCATTTTCCTAGGGATCTGAAGAATAAAAATGCATTCTGTATTCCTTTCCCATAGATTTTTAGTTGTTACTTTTTTTGGCATCTTTTTACTGCTGCTGCTGCTAAGTCACTTCAGTCGTGTCTGACTCTGTGTGACCCCAGAGATGGCAGCCCACCAGGCTCCCCCGTCCCTGGGATTCTCCAGGCAAGAACACTGGAGTGGGTTGCCATTTCCTTCTCCAATGCATGAAAGTGAAAAATGAAAGGGAAGTCGCTCAGTCGTGTCCAACTCTTAGCAACCCCATGGACTGTAGCCTTCCAGGCTCCTCGATCCGTGGGATTTTTCAGGTATGAGTACTGGAGTGGGGTGCCATTGCCTTCTCCAATTATAAGTTTGATAGCTGCTAAAACAAGAATCCTAATCAGATTTAACAAACCCTCTCTGAAATGATTTATCTTGTCATAGCTATAGAGCAGACTAAATTGAAAAGCAAAATTAATCTGCTTCTATAAAGGTGAACTCTAGCCTATCATGTAGTCCGTGACAGTAATTAATGCTGCTTTAGCTTTCTTTCTGAGCTCAGCCCAAGAAACTAGTAATAATTTAGGTATGTGAATGTGTTGAGTTTCATTCATTTCAACCACACAGGATGAGGAGAGATTGGCATGTTTACACACTTTCAACTTCTCCCAAGAAAATGAAGCTTCTGGTAGGCATTTCCTCTTTGCAATTCTCATTTCAGTTTCATGTAAAATTAGATACTTTTCTATTTCCTGATAGGAAAAAAAGAATTAATCAGGAACCTCTATGGCAGCTTATAAAAACATTGATAATAAATTGATGATATTTTAGGACTAACATGAAAAAAATACTACATATTTGAGGTTGTTTTCCCTTATGTACTACTATTTTTTAAGATAGATAGGTAAAAACAATATTTTTAGCTGTTCATCAACACTCAGTTATGTTATACTGATCCTGAAACCCAGCTCTTAGTATAAAAAAATAGGGAGAGGGACTCCTTTCCTGCTTGACAGGTCAAGTTGATGTGATTTTCCTTTTTGCTGAAGCAACAATATCTCAAGTAATAGCTTGAAAAAAAGAGAGGATGCTATGAAGAATTTAGAGAAAGTAAAATTAAAAATTCATTAAGATTTGAGGTGAGGCAAAAGTGAAGAAGAGGAATGCTCCCAGAGTAACTGCCCTGCTTCTGTTTTAGACACTGGACAGCTAAAGGCACCTTTTGTAAGAATAGGAAGTACAGTAAGAGGAAGAAATTAGACACGAGAACAAATAGTTCAGCTTTGGATATATTGTTTAGAAAGCGTGTGTGGAAGAGGTAGTCTGTTATTCATGTGGGTGTCTGAGAGAGGTCTGGGTGACGAAATAGATCTGGGAAAGCTCAACACCTAAAAGGTCGTGAATCCATAGGATTGAGTGGGAACAGTATAGTAGAAAGGCCATGGTTTATAAATCAGTGCTTATTATCTCAATGAAAAATATATTTTTTAAAAATTTTGGGGCCAATGAACAATCCATTATTGAACCCAAAAGTGGGTTTTATAGAATGTCCATATCTTCTTTTTACTATCTTTCTTGTTCATCAATCATGAACAACATAAATTTATTAAATTCTTAAAGAGAGAAGGAGGCCAACAGGCATAATGTGGGAAAATATGTGCCTTCTTCTTGAATCAAATTTGAAAAAAAATGCCTAGTGTAAAACACAACTCTCTCTGGCTAAGTGTGTAAATTCTCATGTATGAATGTGTTTGCCATTCCTCCATTTTCAAGTCAATGAAAGAAGAATCAAAAACTCATTGAAATCTTATTTTAAGGTATATATATTTAACTGTTGGTATTATCCTACTATCTATGAGAAATATAAGCAGCACTGCATGTTTGTGTTATATATATTTTTAAACAATACTAAAATTATTAAGGAATGATAAGTTAGTTTATCAACCCTGGCACTAAATTTTTAAATTCTAGCTGAAGACTAGACTAAAGGCACGGTTTAACCATAAAACACATAAAGAATAGGAAAAAAAGTAATCTGGAATAGAGATATTTTCTGAAAGCTCATAGCTTGTTTCTTAAATGGAAGTGTGTGAAAAAATATCTAGAACCTCTATAAATTCTGTTATTTTTCTTGAGGAGAATAAAAATAATATTCCTCAACCACTTCTGACACCTTTCATTAAATATTTAAAAATATATAATAAAAAAACATTCTTGGGCAGATGAATAATAAAAGTATGATATTTATATGGAAACAAAAGTCAGTCTTCCAGAAATACAACAAATCTGAGAACAAAATGAAAATTTGGGTGCATTGTCAGTGCTTCCATAGAGTATAGATTTTTTTGAAAACAATAAAGAGTAAAATAACCATGTTCTATTTTATTGTCATATTTTATCTTTTTGGAATCTATTTAAACTCTTTCTACTTGTAGGGTTTTAGCCCTCACTTGAGACACTCCTGTTGCAAGTTTCTTTCTGAGCCATATAATTTCTAATCAAATTATTGAACCTTGTTCACCCATTTGGAAGTAGAGAATAAAAGAAAGTGAAATTGCGTTTTTTTTTTTTCAGAATACTGTAATAGATTCTTCCATGGGTTTCCTGCCGCACTGTCACGTCAGTCCCCTCATCTGCAACGACCTTCACGTCCTGGTGGACACTTTCAGTTCTAGTTCCTTTCCTATTCAGATCCAGGAGCACTTAATTTTTCCATGTCTGGCTTATAATATTTGGAATATAGATTTCTTTACATTTACAACAGAAGTTTTCTCACTTCTTTTTCCTAAATTCTGCATTAATCTTGTCGGTGAACATAAATTCATAAAATACTTCAAACTGTTCATTCTTGATAAAAGTTAAAGAGATCATGTCAAGGTTATTATGGAAAATAACATGCGATCTATTGTTTAACACATGTAAGGGAGAATACATACACCCAAACGTTTGCAATATTTCATTTAACTTGATAAAATAAAGTTCAAAGCTTTACATTGACTAGCTATGACTGAGTGCATCCTTCATTGTACAGATAATTACATGAATTACTAACCTTCAAAGAAGACAAGTTAGAATAAACTTTGTCACTGATGGGCCAAATAAAAAGTTAAAAGAGATTAATTGTATGGTTTGTTAGAGAATGTGACATTTAAGTATAAATTGAAAAATGAATGGCAAGATCATTAAAGGTCACTTGTGCCCTTACTTAGATGTTTAGCCTGAAAAATGTTAAAAACACCAAAAAAAAAAAAAAAAGTATTTTTAATTGGGAAGTCAGAAAGAGGAAATGTACTCAAATGAGTGCTGATGAAATAAATTAGAGTTGAATGCCAAGAACCCAGGAGGGTGGACACACAGGCTCATCTTAAATGAAAGGCTCTCTGGTCAGCTGATATCATTTGTCCTTATATCTGTACACCACTGGCCACCAGGTCACAAATTTTCACTTGATCTTACTGAAAACACATACTCTTCTTCAACCAGCTGGTGGAGCAGAACTCCAACAAAGTAATATTCTCTCAAGCCTTTTGATATGAATAATATGAGTTACATTTTCTTTCTTTTTTTTTTCTTTTGGATATGTTCTCATTCAATCTTAGAGCAAAAAGGAACTTTAAAAACCATCTAGTTCAGACACAATAGCATCCATAGTATCATTTCCTTCTTTTTGTCCTCTCACGGGAGAGGTCACTGCTTCCTGTAACATTCTTTCCCATGAAACAGAATCCAATTCACAATTTGCAGTGGAGCACTTAAGGGCAGCCACTTTCTATCAATTGGTACTCCAGGTAAAAACCACCTGCTGTACCTAATCTAGTCCAAATTTCCATTTTACAGTGAAAGAAACAGAAATCCAAAACTCATTTGCAACTGGGTTGGAGAATCAATCTATAATTTTGAAAGCAAATTGCTCTAAATAGGAAGTAAAACTTTAATCACCTTTGCTCAAATTCCTGAGTGAAACCATATGAGTAGAATTGTTTGATACAGAGTTAGCAATTTGAAAGACTCCTTTTATCATTTTACTGTACACAATAGAGCATTTAGGAGATTGTGACTGAAACTGATTCTTCTCATGTGGGCAAAATAAAGTTTTCCTAAATACTGGGCAACATGCTGCTTGTCTTGCAAATCAAGAGAACAGTAAATTTGGCAGAGGCAAAAATTTTCCACCCTCAAATTACCTGGTTTGTCCATGAAATAATATCCAAGTAGGGTACAATGGTTTATAAAGTGCTCTGAAGGAAAATGCACCCCTCCCCCCACCAAGGGTAATCACATTCCTATATCATTTTGGTCTCATTTAACTTAGAGAGACTTGTAGTTTTCTTCCTCTGAGGCTTATGACGGAAAATAAAGCAATCATGGGAATTTAAGAATAACACAGTGTAGAACCATCGCCCCTAAGCCCTTAACAAGTGATATTCTGCAGAGAGCAGTCCTGGATGCATTTAACATCTCTACATGTGATTGATTATGAGCTGGAGAGAGTAGTCATTAAATCTGCCAAGTACATCACATCATCAGGATGGGTGAGCACCTTGAAAGACAGGATTAGAATTAAAAATGACCTTGACAGTTTGAAAAATGATTACAAGCAAATGAAATTGAGTTCCCTAAAATCAACGGTGCAGCAACATACTTACAACACCCCAGACTGCACAAATCAAGTTTGAAGTGGATAGTTGAGCAGATGGTGGTTGTTACCTAGTGAGTTGTAAACTGTACTTTGGTTGACTTTGTTCTGCTGACCAAAAAGCACATGTACAATCAAATATTCGATGAAGTCTAGTATATAGTTTTATTCATGAACTAATGCAGATTAATCATTAAGCAGAGAGTGAAGAAGAAATAAGGAACCTCTTGATGAAAGTGAAACAGGAGAGTGAAAAAGCTGACTTAAAACTCAATATTCAAAAAATGAAGATCATGGCATCTGGTCATGGCAAATAAATAGGGAAAAAGTGGAAACAGTGACAGATTTTATCTTCTTGGGCTCAAAAATCACTGTGGACAGTGACTGTAGCCATGAAATTAAAAGATGCTCCTTGGAAGGAAAGCTATGACAAACCTAGACAGCGTATTAAAAAGCAGAAATATCACTTTGTCAACAAAGGTCCGTATAGTCAAAGTCATGTGACTTTTTTCCAGTAGTCATGTATGGATGTGAGAATTGGACCATAAAGAGAGCTGAGCACTGAAGAACTGATGCTTCTGAACTGTGGTGTTGGAGAAGACTCTGGAGAGTCCCCTGGACTACAAGATCAAATCAGTCAATCCTAAAGGAAATCAGTCCTGAATATTCATTGGAAGGAATGACGCTGAAGCTGAAACTCCAATACTTTGGCCTCCTGATGCAAAGAACTGACTCACTGGAAAAGGCCCTGATGCTGGTAGAGACTGAAGAAGGAGGAGAAGGGGATGACAAAGAATGAGATGGTTGGATGGCATCACCGACTCAATGGACATGAGTTTGAGAAACATCTGGGAGTTGGTGAGGGACAGGGAAGCCTGGCGTGCTGCAGTCCATGGGGTCGCAAGAAGTCAGACATGACTAAGCAACTGAACTGAACTGAACATCAGTAGGTTTTTCCAGTAGTCATGTATGGATGTGAGGGTTGGAGCATAAAGAAGACTGAGTGCCAAAGAACTGATGTTTTCGAATTGCGGTGCTAGAGAAAACTCTTGAGAGTCCCTTGACTGCAAGGAGATAAAATCAGTCAACCCTAAAGGAAATTAGGGTTGACTGAATATTCATTCAGTCATTGAATTTTCATTGGAAGGACTGATGTTAAAGCTGAATATTCATTGGAAGGACTGATGTTAAAGCTGAATATTCATTGGAAGGACTGATGTTAAAGCTCTGACACTTTGGCTACCTAATGTAAAGAGCCACCTCATTGGAAAAGACCCTGCTGCTGGGTAAGATTGAGGACAGGAGGAGAAGCAGGTAACAGAGGATGAGATGCTTGGATGACATCAGCGACTCAATGGGCATGAGTTTGAGCAAACTCCAGAACAGTGAAAGAGAAGCCTGGGGCACTGTAGTCCATGGAGTGCAAATAGTCAAACATGACTTAGCAACTGAACAACAACATTCCCAATGTAATTTATGAGGTATATAAACCCTAGAAACCCTGGAAAAAAATCAGAGGCCTAGGACGAAAATAATTGCAAGGAACATAGAAAAAGTAAGGAAATGTTAACAAAAAGAATTTGGAAATATTGTGAGTGGAAGCTGTCCAAAGAGATGTGAGAAAATATGTTAAATAAGATTGTAAAGGATTTAGGCCATAAATAAAATGGTCTTGCATGCTATAAACTCTGACTTGATTTTGAAATGTTCTTTCCTAGAGATGATATCAATACAGACTATTAATTTACAGCTTTGCCTGAATTCAACAGTGCAAAAAAAACATAGGATTCTGTGATCTCGAAAGGGTGTAATATTTATGTGGATTTTTACTTTCTCTCTCTGAAGAAATGCTAATTTGTAAGAATAGTTTGAGTTGCATAACTTTCATAATTAGTGATTACAGAATTATTACTCCAGCTATTGAAAAATTATAAAATTCTTTCACAACTTTCATAAAGTTTTTTACTCTTATTTTTTACTCTTATTTGATGTAGAACATCACAAAGAATATGTGACATTCCTTAGCAATGCTGATACCCCATCGTATCTCTGGTATGTACTGTAAGAAAAACTGGTGTAGAATCTTCTGTATTATCTGCAAAACTTTAAACCTAAAAAAAGACTTTTAACCTAACCCCGTCAATCACTTCACTTGGCAAATATAATATAGTGACACTTTTAATAATGGTAAATACATGAAGTGATAGCCATACAATTCTCTTCTGTGTGCAGTGACATTTTTTAATTGGCCAAATAACTCAGTAGAGGAATGTTTAAGTTTGTTTAAATGTAAATAAAATATATAGCTGTATTTTTTTAATATCATGATTTTTAAATACTGTATTTCTTAAATATCTGCTCCTGCTGTTTAGTTGCTAAGTCTTGTCTGACACTTTGCAACCCCATGGACTGTAGCTTTCCAGGTCCTGTGTGCAGTTTCCCAGGCAAGAATACTGAAGTGGATTGCTGTTTCCTTTTCCAGGGGATCTTCCAAACCCAGGGATGGAACCTGAGTCTCCTGCTTGGCAGGTGGATTCTTTACTACTGAGCCACCTGGGAAGCCTTCTAAAATACCTATAGGGATTTTTATTTTTTTATTTTTTTGCCACTTATACACTGGATTCTAGCAGTTCAAAAGACTATTTATGTATTTGAATATCTGTAGATTGTATTTGCATTTAAATCCTTCAGGTGATTCTTTGTATAATTATAGGGATTTTCCTCACTGTGTCCTTAACTTGCTGTAAAATGTCACTTTTTTGTAAGATTTCATCTCTTTTGTTGCATCCTTAGCTTATAAACAAAGAAAAGCTCTATGGTAACTTCCACATTAATTTCATAGAAGGAATCACCCAAATTCCTGTTTAGCACACAGCTGGATTCTGAATAATTTAACTTGTGTATACAGTGTTGGTTTCAGTAGCTTCCTTACCATGGGAGAAATATTGATATCTGCAGCACTGGCTGTTTCCTTGACATGAGAGTAAGAAGAAAGAAGGAGTAAGAGAACAATGAATACAGGTACAGGGTGGACAAAGAGGCAGGGGATTGCTTGGAAATACTAGGATTTAGGGGTCAAAATGATCTCTGGGAAATAGTACCTGAAAAGAATTCTAACTTAGATTTCATCACAATATACATATCCAATTCAAGGAATATTTGACAGTATCCTATTTCCAATAATAAGAAAAAATAGATTTCCTAAAATGTTAATTTGGTTGGGCTACATTCTCATTCCCTTGCCCTCATCTCAGTGTTCACCCTCAGTAAGAAACCTTGCTCGGGCTGAGAAGGAATGGAATATGAGAGAGAGAGACTGACAAAGATTGAACATGTCTGAAGCAACTGCACGAAGCCAGTAGTTCCAAGAGGACTATTCACTGCTTATTAGATAACATCTCTGTGAGTTAAACTATAATCTTCTTCTGAAAGACAGTGATAGGGTTGTGCCCACTCCTTCCTCCAATTCTCAAGGCCTTCACAGATTACAAGTCCAATTTGGAATACAATAAAGTAGATGAATGCTATACAACCAGAGAAAACTGCAGCAGATTGAGAGAAAATCAGGTTCCAAAAGGTCATGGAAGACAGAAATTCCTGCTCAGTGTGACTCTACTAAGGCCATAGTCCTTTCCTCATTCTTCATACGTAGGGTTAGCCAATCAAGTGCAAGACAGGAAACTTAACACTAGACAGTTACACAATAATTGAATGAACATGCACAATATCTGAGTTTGTCCTTGGGTATTTTGAGGTATATTGAGTCAATAAACATATACATTGGTATGTATTGAAGTTAATTTGATTCAACTATCTCTCCTTAGTTATGAGATTGAATCTTTGAGAAACAAACAAACAAAAGCAGGCTTATTTTCATTTAGGAATGAGAACTCTGCAAACTGAAAAACATCAAATAGGAATATGGCCCTATTGTTGTGATTAGTTATCAGGACTGAAGATTTGCCCAGAAATCAGGAAAAAAGGTGGAAAATCATATTATCACAGATGAGAAGTGACAATTCTTATACCTGCCCAACCAACTCAAACAAAGAACAGTATTAAAGATGATATTTCAGAATTACATAGGATGCCTTTTCTGGAAACAAAAAATTGCTACCAGTGTTAAATTGGGCCACATTTTTTCTAAGTTTTCAGGTTTTACTAGGCTAGACTAAGGTTGACTACATTACTGTAGGCATTTAGAAATGTTCAATGCATTGGAGAAGGAAATGGCAACCCACTCCAGTACCTGGAGAATCCCAGGGACGGGGTAGCCTGGTGGGCTGCCGTCTGTGGGGTTGCACAGAGTCGGACACGACTGAAGCAACACAGCAGCAGCAGCAGCAACATCCCTACTCTCTCCGCCATACAGAATACCTGTCAATTCTGTCTGCCTATATTATTATCTCTATTATACTAAGACGAAAAGCAAAGTTATTTGGTTATATCAAAACAAATTTTTAAATATAATTCCCATTACTTATGCCAAGGGTCAGAAAATCAAGGTCCTTGGGCCAAATTCAGTCTGCAGCCTATTGTTTTATATGGCCCTAGAAATATGAATGATTTTTACATTTTCAAGGGATTATTTTTTTAAAACATTATGCAGTGACAGATTTTATGTCACCCACAAAAACTAAAATATTTGCTCTGCAGCCTTTTACCTGGCTATTAATAATATAGTGCCTTTAAAATCAACTTAAGTGGTTGATTATTAGTAAATTCAATGATTTGAATAAAAATGGAATGTTTAAACCTAGAAAATAGAAATGGAATACAGATACTCATTTAATGTACAAAATGCTATATAATATGCTTCTGATGTAATTATGATTTGATCATTCAATATGACATAATGAATTCATTAATGTAATGTCAAAAACACATCAGTATTTGAATATCCAGAAGAAATAAGCTTTTCTGTTTGTAAATTTGTCTGGCTCAACAAAAGAAAAAAATTTATAAGACAAACTTTTGCCAGTAAAGTCAAGAAATAGAAGCCACAAAATAAAATACATGTATGTGTGTAAATATATGTGAATATCATCATAATTACAGATATACAAATAAAGTAGTATTACATTGTCCAATAAATAAATAAAGGTCACTGCAGGGAAAGATTGTAAGCATTAGCTGCAGTCAATTTTTGCAGCTTTCATCTGTAAAAATTCATCTGTTGAGCCAGATCTTGATACTTTTTCTTGCTGTTAAATATCTAAGCTTGCCCCTTGTCCCTAGCTAAGAATCCAGTTTTTCCAAAACACATTAGATTTTTGTGGAAAGACCAGTCACAGAGAAAACCTGATAAAATGAGAATGCTCACTGTTTTTCCATTTTCCCCGACACTTGCCAGGGGACTATATTTACTAGGCTGGACTCTCCGGTACTTAATGATGTCCTCCCTGCCTCTGATGGCTTTCACCTCTTTCCTTGCCAATGTACTTACAAACGCATCAGCCTCCTTGCCTCAATATAACTCTGGTGCTGATTGCAGATTGTGGGTGAAACCTCTGTCTATCAGGAGACTAGGAATAGATCAGGACACTCAGCACAACTCTGAATTAAGTAACCTTTCAGCTGTGAGAGACTTGAATCACCCCACCAACTTCACACACTATTCTTAACTGTTTCTTTGTCAGTATTTTTGTTAAAGGGAAAAGATTAGGATGCTTCCTCCCTTTCTCTGTCTCTGTCTCTCTGTCAATGTAGTAGAAAGAAAAATTGAACATAGACTATAAAGTCCGTAGATTCTGCATGAGATGTTCCCTATTACCTCAACATTCACAAATCTTCATCCAGTTTCTCAGAAAGTGTATTAACTGTTGTATGTAACCAGCTGCCTTAGAACACTGAACCGAGGAGTGTAATCTATGAAAGGAAGAGAAAACAGTGCTAACAGGAATAACAGGTATGTTGATTCTTATTTGAGGAAAAAGAAATTGTTAACAGTGAGGGTTTAGATTTCAAAAATGAAAATAAAAATTCTCTACTTCTGATAAGAAAAAGCAAAGTCCCAACCATAATTTAAGTGTCAAAGATGGAAAAATAGTCTATAGACTTTATGTAACAAATACCTACAGTTACCCATTTTTAACATAGACAAACTATGAGACCTAAGTTCCTTGATGACATATTGAGAGTTAGTTGTCCAGCCAATTTTGAGAGCTAACCTATGACTTATTTAATTGGTTAGCTCTTCACAACTGTGAAGACTGGCTATTTCTTTTCATACCATATGTGGTTTCTATCTTGCTTTTTATATCTCCCACAAAATATCTGTAGTTGTTTAATTCTGGAGAAAAATCACTTTTGTAAAGGTGGGATTCTGAAATAAGCAGAATGACTAGAGGTTATATATGTTTTAAAATAAATAATTATCTAGCTCTTGTTGTATACTTATAATATGGCTGGACACAGATATATAGACTGCAGAGACATATGTGAAAGAGTTCCCTTGCCCTGGGGTAATTACATTCCAGTGTGAGATACAGACAATAAATAATACTAAAAGAAATACATAATTTCAGATAATGTGACATGGATAATAAATTGAATGATATACAAAGAAAATAAGCATTGGGGGAGGTGCTTTGGTTGTTCAAAAAGATTGTCCTGAGAAGGTGAAATTCTTAACAGAGCGTTGAAGGTAGAGATGGAACTAGCTATTGAAGAGCTGAGGAAATGTATTTGAAGGAGAGGGACCAGCAAATATCCATGGGTGGAAATGGAGGTTGGACATGTTCCAGGAACAGAAAATTGATTGTGCTTGAAACAGTGAGTAGGGATAACATAATTAAGATGAGGACAGATGGTAGACAAGGGCCAGATCCTGGTCCTTTGGGGCTGGGATTAGGAGTTTGAATTTTATTCTTGGTTTATTGGGAAACCATTGGAGTGCTTTAAAGACATACTTTAACTTAAATATTTTAAAAATTATTCCGGCAAAGGTTCTAGAAAAGTAGGTCAGATGAAGGAAGAGTAGAAATGAGGCTATACAGTCATCTAGGCTACATAGGTAGTCACTAGAGTGATGATAGTTGAAATGGAGATTGATAAGTGGATTTAGCATGTATTTTGGAAATATAACCTAAAGACTTGCAGCTGATAGATTGAACAGAGACCTTTGTGCTGGTAATTTGGATGACAGGAAAAGAATGGACTCCAGTGTTTGCCATGAGCGTGAGGAAGGCTAGAGAACATAGCCTTGCACTTCTGTCCCTTTGCTATTTTCCTGGACCTAAGTCCCCTTCTTTGTCATCTTCCAATCCACTTCCAATTAGGCATTGATTCGTTTAGATCCACATAACCCTAGTCTCTTTCCTATGTTAGAGCTAACGTAAATCTCAAAGTCTTCTTCTGATTTTGTTTCCCATTGCGGTTTTTACAATATTTGCACTCTTTCCTCACCCCAGCTGTTGCATTTACCAGAATTTCAGGAGGTGCAGCTCTCCTCCCGCACAGATGCATCAGAATAAACGCCTAGCACAGGATGTCTTCTTTCCTGCCAGGCTGTGGTTGGGAACTTTCAAAGTTGCTTTGATTTTCCTGGGACAGACTACCTTCAGGTGTACTTCTACACCTATAAAATACTCTAAAAGTCCATTTTCTCCAATTGCATTGGTGTTCTATACTTGAATGTCTCCTTTCCCTCCTATGCTCTCCTATTCCATCCAGACTACATATTTAGTGCCCATCTTGGATTTTATCATTTAACTAACATCTTTTGCATTGAATAGCTAGTCTAGCTTTTCATATTACATGTGTGTTTTTCTTTTTTATTTTGCATTTTCCTTTATTCATTCCTCAATGCATCAGTTCTTATCTGCACATACAAATACTTTAACAACAACATACTGCATGTTTAATGGATTATGAGTGTCCATGAATATACCACAGTAAATAATAGAGTTAATAGCAGTAATGGCAATTTATAAATCATCTTTGTAGTTATCTTTTCTATCAAAATCCATTCAAGTATGAAATCTGAAAGTTTCTTCTCATGTTAAATCCATGTTTGTTTGATTTTTTGCAATTGAAGGATAATTGCTTTAGTGGTCAGAATGGCCATCATTTAAAAAAACCTACAAACAATAAATGCTGGAGAGGATGTGGAGAAAAGGTAACTTTCTTGCACTGTTGGTGGGAATGTAAATTGGTACAGCCACTGTGGAGAAAATATATGAAGATTCCTTTAAAAAACTAGGAATAGAACTAGTTTCAAAACCATCAAATCCATGGTTTTGAAACTTACTTTATCATTGGAATTGTTTCTCAGACAGAATCCTGTGTGGGGCCCCAACTCCCAATATGAGAAGGAAACAAGAGGAGAGCTGCTCTGAGGGAAGAGGAAGATGAGCCATGCTCTCAGTCTCCTCTGTGTGCCCTGTGATTATGCTTGAGACATTTATACACAGGAAAATTCACACGCAACAAAATGCAGTTTGATACCTCAGTGCTAAAAGAAAATTACTCTAGATCTATTTCTTTAAAATGTCAAATTTGGAAACTTCCCTACGTGTTATATTTGTGTGAGTAAAATTCAGTAATCCTGATGATGCATATCACACAAGCACACACACACATACACACACACGCTCCCCTCTGAATCCTAAGATCATGCTGTTAATACTAAGAAGAAGATTACATTCTCTCAGTAAACATCTAAAAGACCCACCTTCTTCAGAAGTGGAGTTTTGTTCTATAAATAATGAGGCCATCCTTCTGAACTATCCCCAGGTTCTCCTGATTCATGTAGTGTAGGGTCTCCATTGAAGGTTGTTTAGCCTAGAAAGTTCTAGGGCACTATGGCAACTTTGCCACTCTCCACCTAGAATGCTGCTAGTTGTTATGTCTACATCAGCCTGGTGAGGTAAACAGGAATGAAATCTTTAGTACAGGGTCAAATGTGAAGAACTTTGCTCATGTTTATGGAGAAAGATCAACTCTCCATATTATCTACTCATGAAAATGTGACTGGGGTGAGGCAGGGTGTCAAAAAAACCACATGACGTATCATCTGGTTAGGCAAGCTTTACTTCTTGACTTTATCAGTGCAGGTTTGGGATTACACCTGCCACTGATCACATGGAGGGAGAGGCAAGAGGACAAACAGGTTAACTGACAATTCATCATCATTCTTGGCCAACTGAATCTAGAATGTTCCAAATAAATCATGATATAGACAATCAACTTTGACTTCAACAAGAAGTTCATAATTTTATTACACAATCTCAATTTGACAGACACCTAACTTTTGTATTTGGAGAGGTGTATGGAAAAGACCATAGAGATAGTAACATACTAATCATAGTAGCATATTAATTATTCAGTTAATGTAACAAATTCATAAATATTTAGATCTCCTTTACATTATAGATGATAATGAAACCACCAGGATCTATATCGAACAAATAACTTACTGGGTAAAGTTATCAAGAAAATAGATTATCTTTGGTTTCAGGAAGATGACTATGTTTAGATTTGTGCTGGTTCTCAATTATTTCCTAACTTTTCCTCCAAGTATCATAATTGGGTAATATTCAGAAGTGAGAAGGTGAGGAACTGAGTTGCATTAACCAGTGCTTCTTTTCATGTGATACCTTTGGGACAGTGCTTTCCTTGTCTACACTCCATGGTCTTTTACCAGCTCATTCCAAGCAAGAACAGTAGGAGGAAGAATGGATGGTCGGCCAATGGCATCTGTGTTGCTGTTCGATATTATGACTGGCTCCCTTGTCCTGGCAGCAAGTACAGATGTAAAGATGCTTCCTGGAAAATGTTCTTTCGGTTTAGTCAGCAGAACTTCTGTGTATCTCTGCTGTGCTGCCCTGTATTGTTATGTACACTGACCTATCATGTGTTCTTAGGGTATAAAAAAAACAAAGACATAGCTAAATAAATTTGGCATCTTATGGATACAAAGGCAAGGCAAATGAAAGGTAATATATACTGTGGAAAGAAGCAAGTATTTGAACAGTCCAAAGTTATTACCAGTCTGCTGCTACTGCTAAGTCACTTCAGTCGTGTCCAACTCTGTGCAACCCCATAGACGGCAGCCCACCAGGCTCCCCCGTCCCTGGGATTCTCCAGGCAAGAACACTGGAGTGGGTTGCCATTTCCTTCTCCAATGCATGAAAGTGAAAAGTGAAAGTGAAGTCACTCAGTCGTGTCCGACTCTTAGCGACCCCATGGACTGCAGCCTACCAGGCCCCTCTGTCCATGGGATTTTCCAGGCAAGAGTACTGGAGTGGGGTGCCATTGCCTTCTCCTATTACTAGTCACTACAGTGCAAAAAGAGAGATACTTTTTGCTATTTATCAGCACACATGCTAATGTCTTCTCTGAACAAAGTTAGAAAAAGGAAACTGTATAAACCAAAATAGAATCATAAGAACACAGACAGTATATAGATGACACAGCAAATATGTGATAACTAAAAATAAAAGTTTCTGCTGCTTCTGCTACTTTAATTTTTTTTAAATATCTAAATGCTATAAAGACAAAGGCTCCACAATAAAGTTGATTCTGTATTTATTCTGGCACCACAAGCTTGTGATAGATGAGAGAAGTTATTGTGAGTGCATGTCATACAGAATGCAGGAGGTGAACACACATTTTAAACAAAAATGTATTACAATGTATTCTAAAAGTTCTTCTTGGGTCTAAAATCTCAATGACAGTTTCCCAGAAAAGAGTCTGTACTTTAAGATATCTTCCAACTGAAAAACAAATGTAGTCGAAATGTTTGATGAAGCTTATACAAGTTTTCCTAATGGTACTGGAAGATCACTCATAAATATGAAGTAAATAGCATAATAAAGAAGCAGAAAATTAAATACATAAATTACAAGCGAAAAAAACTACAACCACACAATGACAGGATTCATGTACATGAATTCATTTAACACCAACCAAAAGCTTTGCTTACAAGTAACATTTAAGCAGTAAAATTTGAGATGAAAGGACATAAAGTTATTCTTTTCATGGGGAAGAAAAATGTCTGTTTAATGTATAAATCAAGTTTTAAACTGGACATGCAGTCTTGACTAAATTTCCTCATCATAATGAAGGGAATAGGTTCAAATAGGTATAGTATAGACGACTTGGCTAATAAAGTTGATACAAATGTTTATTATTTTCATCTTAAAATTTTAATGCGATTTTATGACATGGTGAAAATTATTTGTACTAAGAAATATATATCATTCTATTTCTAATTTCAAATTAACTTGCAACTCATATTGATTGCAAAGCCCAACTTTCTGTCTTTAGGAGGGAAATGAAAACAGAAGATATCATTATCAATATATCTGTTATTTGCTTCATCAATTATTTAAGCATTTCAAACCATATCTAATGTAACTTAAAGGAAAAATCATTTATTTGCTCATAATTCTTCAATTTGAGCTCAGCTCACATGGGCAGTTTTTTAGTTGGACTTGTCTGGCATTCTTCACAGGGCTGCAGTCATCAGGTAGATTGACTGGTGGTGGCATGCCTAACGTGGCTTTAGGTCTGAGGCCTCTGCTGAGATGGCTAGAATGGCTGAGGGGGCAGGGTCTCTCTTTCCATCTGGTTCCTCTTCCACACTTCTGCAGAGCATGGTACTCTCAGAGTTCCAAAAGCATAAAACAGAAGATATAAGGCCTTTTGACATCTCATCTCAAATTGCACAGAGTCACCTGCAACGCACTCTTGGTGATCAAAGCAAGTTGCAGGGCCAGCCCAGATTCAAGGGTTAGGGAGGGGGTGAGATAGGAAAGAGACTCCACCCTTTGGTGAGCAGAACATCACTTTGAAATAAGGACAGGAGGAATTTAGGGTCATATTTTATACTCTATCACAATCATCAAATTTAAAAAAGGAATAGTACTTGGGTATATTAATAGTAACCCAAACATGAATACATAGGAAGAAAATCCTGCAAGTTTGAATTTTTGCTTAAATAAAATAATTTTATTGTGTAAAAGTTTATTTCATGTTCTGATAAACTGTTATAAATATTCTGATTTCTGGAAAAACCTTTCTATGGCGTTATGAACTCCAACACCTGTTACATTATGCAATACATACAATTCCTTCTGTTTAAAGACATCTAGATAAGATTTGCCAACATGATCAATTCCAACACAATTCTAACCTGCTTAATATTAATCTAACAGTGTTCCTGAAAATCCTTGCTCTAAGTTTGGATCAATAACATTTGGCACCGAAAATTGTACATTATTTAGTCTTTTATCCAGTTCTTTTTTTGTAAAGGTTTATCCAGTTGTGTCCATTTATACTTGATAAAGACTATTATTCAGTCATCTAGTAGAGGACATTTTAGAAGTTATTTAGAAATTATTCATCCTCAAAAATTAATTAAAATTTGATTATCTCCCCAAATCTGAATTATTAGAATAAAAATCTCATTATGATTAGATTTTTCCAAAGTTGGGGAAAGTGGATTTTCAGATGTTTTTAAAGGTTTTATATGCTTCATTTTGTTATATTTTATTAAACAGAGATAATTACTCAACTGTTGCTGTATGAGAAGAAATTTGCTATTCATGGGTCTGGAGTGAGACTGTAAGAAATGTAGTAAATATTAAACAAATCTTGATCAAAAGAGTTTTCAATCTACTGATGAGAAGATATGAGCACAAAAATAGTACAAAGATGTTCAAAAAGTATAAATCAAGAAATATAAAGTCTTTAAAATTATGCAGGCTTTAAAGTTAGATGGGGAAACAATGGAAACAATGACAGACTTTATTTTTTTGAACTCCAAAATTACTGCAGATGGTGACTGCAGCCATGAAATTAAAAGATGCTTGTTCTTTGGAAAAAAAGCTATGACCAACCTAGGCAGCATATCAAAAAGCAGAGACATTACTTTGCCAACAAAAGTCCATCTAGTCAAAGCTAAGGTTTTTCCAGTAGTCATGTATGGATGTGAAAGTTGGACTATAAAGAAAGCTGAGCACCAAAGAATTGATGCTTTTGAACTGTGGTGTTGGAGAAGACTCTTGAGAGTCCCTTGGACTGCAAGGAGATCCAACCAGTCAATCCTAAAGAAATCAGTCCTGAATATTCATTGGAAAAATTGATGCTGAAGCTGAAGCTCCAATATTTTGGCCACCTGATGCAAAGAACTGACTCATTGGAAAAGACCCTGATGCTAGGAAAGATTGAAGGCAGGAGGAGGAGAGAACTATAGAGGATGAGATGGTTGGATGGCATCACCAACTTGATGGACATGAGTTTGAGCAATCTCCAGGAGTTGGTGATGGACAGGGAAGCCTGGCATGCTACAGTCCATGGGATCACAAAGAGTCAGACATGACTGAGCAACTGAACTGAACTGAACTGAAAGTTATTTATTTATGTTTCCAAACTGGTCACTTTTAAATCCCCCAGTTGAGAAGAATGAATTTAAAGGACAAGGAAAAAGCCCACTCCCAGCAGTGAAATCAGTGTCTGGAGCACTACAGCACGGGCTAGCCTAGTCTTTGCTGGTGCCTAGAAGTGTGGTGGTTGATAAATATTCTCTCAGATTCTCACATGTCTTTTTACACAAAGGACTTTTGTTGGCATCCATAATCTCAGTAAATCCTACAGCATTCAGTGATACAGGTAGAACCCTTGTTTAACAGATGAAGCAACTGGAGATGAATTAGGGAAAGTAACTTGCCCAGAGCTAAATGAAAAATTAAAACAAGACAGAATTACGGCAAAACGTAGGCCATGTACTCATTCCATTGCTTTCATTTTTCTATATGGAGCAAATTAGCAGCATGATCAGTGGGTACAAGCTTAATTTTTCAAAAACATCTATTAGTTCACAAGCACTGCAAAATGCAATGGCTCTGAAATAACACACTATGTGACCATAAAATCTGGATTCCTCAGCTGTAATAGTTTCCCCATGAGGTCATGTGTGTAAAGACAAAAGGATAAGTTCTAGTGTAAATGGACACAACTGGATAAACCTTTACATTAAAAAAAACTGGATAAAATATTAAATAATGCACAATTTTCAGTGCCAAATGTTATTGATCCAAACTTAGAGCAAGGATTTTCAGGAACACTGTTAGATTAATATTAAGCAGGTTAGAATTGTGTTGGAATTGATTATGTTGGCAAATCTTATCTAGATGTCTTTAAACAGAAGGAATTGTAGTTTCTCAGACATCTCTATCCCTTCCGATTGTCTTTCAGTCACTCAGTTGTGTCTGACTCTCTGCGACCCCATGGACTGCAGCACACCAGGCTTCCCTGTCCATCACCAACTCCTGGAGCTTGCTCAAACTCATGTCCATTGAGTTGGTGATGCCATCCAACCATCTTATCCTCTGTTGCCCCCTTCTCCTCCTGCTCTCCATCTTTCCCAGCATCAGACTCTTTTCAAATGAGTTAGCTTTTTGCATCAGGTGGCCATAGTATTGGAGCTTCAGCTTTAGCATCAGTCCTTCCAATGTATATTCAGGGTTAATTTCTTTTAGGATTCATTTCCTTTAGGATTAACAGGTTTTATCTGCTTTCAGTCCAAGGGACTCTCAAGAGTCTCCTCTAGCACCAGTTGGAAAACATCAATTCCTTGGCACTTGGCCTTCTTTATGATCCAACTCTCACATTTATACATGACTAGTGGAAAATCCATAGCTTTGACCAAAGTGATGTCTCTGCTTTGTAATATGCTGTCTAGGTTTGTCATTGCTTTTCTTCCAAGGAGAAAGTGTCTTTTAATTTTGTGGCTGCAGTCACCATCCACAGTGATTTTGGATCCCAGGAAAACAGTCACTTTTTCCATTGTCTCTCCATCTATGTGCATGAACTAATAGGAGTGGATGCCCTGATCTTAATTTTTTGAATGTTGAGTTTTAAGCCTACCATAGCTTTAGAATTAGGCCACAAGACCAACTATCACCATTTTATAACAAGATCCTTTTGGTTATTTCAAGAGCTGAATCACTTTTGGTGTCTCTGAGATTCTCTTGTCTCTGAATTTAATTAGACATTGGTTCATTTCTCACTCTAGGATCTAAGTCTCTTGGAAGCTCAAGGACATATTCTTGAGGGTAAGCAGATACTCTACAAAGATTATTTTGACCATATTGACATTGCTAATATAAAAACAATGGAAATTGACTTGATACATATATGATGGTTCCATCCTATGAAAACCAAACAATTTCGCATTGTGCTGTGTGAAGGAAGGTTTTACAAAATATAAAGTAGATTATCACATAGCTTAGTAGAGGACAATAGACATGTTTCCACAATTCTAGATGCAATAAGTTCTAAAAGGCAAAGAAGGTAATATAAATTCTTTTGATTGATTTGTTACCAAACTTGACCTGTACAAACAAGGCCACTTGTAATTTTCATTCGTTTCTATATTTTACTGTGAATATATATGTAGTCATGTATTATTATTATGCAGAGATTAATATGCCTCATTATCGAGTACTGTCTCTTTCTAAAATCTGAAAGACTGATCTAAAATAGATCTTGCCAAGTGCTCTCAAAGGATGGGTTATGCACTCATATGGGTGTGATACTGCAAAGGAATCTGCATCAGCTTGACAGTGTGCTATTCTCTATTTTCAGTGACAGCTTTATTGAGACATTAGTGTCCTATTCTCAGTGCTGGTGTTTTTCAGCAAAGCAATACCAATGGTCGTATTTAATTACTGGTGCTCCTTTTCATTGTGTGTGTTTTTTTTTAATATTTATTTACTTGACTGCATCGGGTCTTAGTTGTGGCATGAGGGCCCTTTGCTGTGGGTGCAGGCTTCTCTGTAGTTGAGGTGCTCAGGTTCAGCAGTTATTGAGGGTTTCGTTGCCACACAGCATGTGAGATCTTAGTTCTTGGACCAGAGAGCAGACTTGTGTCCCCTGCATTGCAAGGCAGATTCTTAACCACCGGGAAGTCCCTTTGATGTTTCTTTGACTTGTTTGTGTTAAACTCAAAAATGCATTTTGGTTGCAAATGCGGTAAGAATTGTGGACATTTGAAATTTATCCTGAATTTTATATCTTTATATATTTCTGTAATGTTTTAATAAAAGTGTTTTAGGTCAATACTGAAAGGTTCACTAGATTTTTTTCTTTGCTTGTTTAAAAATAAGCATATTAATCATAGTTGAGAAACTTTGTTTGACAATATACTTATTAACTAGAACAAGGATAACAAGGTAGTAGTTTGGAGTTATTTTCAACATTTTAAACCTTTATATACTGACAGAATTACTCTGGGGGAAGTGTAGCTATGGCCTAAAGTATAACTGTGATATTTTGCTATGTATCAGGGAAAACAATTTTTACTGCTTGTAACATGACCATGAAAGTATATCTACACTTTATATACAATCTGATTTACTGTTGAAAAATCTCAGTCTCTGTACTATAGGATATCTATATCTTCTCTTTGCAGCAAACAAATATCCAGCCTACCTGTGCTGCTAAACATCTGGTCACCTATCTGAAGCATCTTTAGATTCTGGGAAATGAAAAGTTCTCTAAATATATAGTAACTAATTACAAACAATGTACAGCTATTAGTCAATCAGTCTTGTTTAAATAGTTGGGATGCTTTAAAACTTCAAAGATAAAGCAAGTTGTTCTGTGATTACCCAGAGAGGTGGGATAGGGTGGGAGGGCGATTCAAGAGAAAGGGGACGTATGTATGCCTATGACTGATTCATGTTGATGTATGGCAGAAAAAGAAGAACATTGTAAAGCAATTATCCCCCAATTAAAAATAAATAAATTTTAAAAATACAACCAGGGATGTAATTTTGAAATTTAGTACTTACTGCAGAATTTATCTTCATTGTCTATGCCAAAAATAGATGATAAATATCTCACTCTTACTAAGCAGCTAAAATGTAACATTTAAAATGCTCCTCCCTGTGGGAAGATTTATAAGCAAGCAATTATAGCAACCTCATGTTGAGTTGTTGCCAGTTTTATTTTCTAGATACAGGTGTCATCTAATATCCAAGGCAATGATGGTATAGCAATTTCTTTGGTCCCTTTGATCTGAGAAAGAAAATGAGATTTTGAAAGGCTTCTTAGATTGTTCATGATCACACAGCTAATTAGTGTCAGAGTCAAGTTCCCTCACTTTTGAGTCCAAATGTTTGAAGTTTTGTTATCATTTGAAATGCTGTGCTCTAAATCTAAGAAAGAAGTGAACTTATCTGCCCCAAAGCTTAAGATCAGTTGTCCTCAAATGACAAAGCAGTAGTTGAGGCCAGGAATAAAGAGCCTGACTCAGCCAGACCCCCTTTCAGCAGGGCTGGCTTCGAAGCTGAGTCACTGAAAATTAGATTGCAGGGAAAAGGGACTGTGCGTGCCTTCCTGGCCTTATGCTACAAGTGAAAAGACAGGAAACCTCAACCAAACCATTAAATAGAAGAGTTTTTCTAAGCAGGATTTCACCAATCTTAACATTTTATCCTTACTAATTGTCACTAAAGGGTAAGTAAGGATTGTGCTAAAGTATCATCACACCATGTAAGAGAGTTTAGGGTAACGGTTCTCAGGTTTATCATTTTAAATTTTTATAAAGGTTTCCAGAAGACCTTCTGCAGTCCAAAGAAAGAATGGCAAATTGTTTAGGGCAGCAAATCTCAGCCTAGCATCCTCCCAAACCAGTCATTTAGGCAGCCAGCCATGTGCGAGGCCAAATGGTGTCTCATGTCCTATCCTGGCTGAGATCTTCCTAACCTTTTAGAACCACCTTTCTCATAAATCTCAAATTGCATTGCAAAGGGCAGTATTGTGCAGTCATGCTCATCCAGCCTTATATGAAAGGTCCTTCAGTTTATCCAGCCGTTTTGCTTTGCAAGCTGGCTTGGATATCTCTCTGGTCCTTTAATCAGATGCTGCACTTATCATCTTCAAATGAGAAGCCTGTGGGAAATGAATACGATTCCAATACTGCAGTCTATTCTTAAACAATGAGTATCTCACCTCATCATTGCTTTTTTATTTTTCAAGTCAGGTGGATTCCTTTGCCGTAAAAATGGTTTGAGCATCTTTCTGGGTTATTGCAGTTTTCTTAATTATAAATTAAACCAAATTCCAATCGGTTAAAATATATGACATTACATTGTGGTTTTACTCCTGGCATTCAGTGTCATATTTTTTCCCAATAATTGTAAATGTTACTCAATAAAATCAATATTAATTTTCCATCAGTCTACTGATCCAATAATACCATTATGTAGAACAAAGTTTGCATCTTGGGAAAAAAATCTGAATTTAAATATACTTAAAAAAAAAAAAAACTAAAATAATCACAGCAAAACAAATGGTTATTTTCCATGTCCTGAAGGACAAGCAGGGGATATGACCTGCAATGACTCTTCTTATAACAAAGTAGAGAGACTGTCACCTCTGAAAGAATGTGAACCAAATACCTTGGTAATGGATATAAAAAAACAGTGATTCTTTTTTTGTTAAGCTGTTATAGAAGTGATTGTTGTGTTAGTCATTTATATATTCCATGCAGTTCTGAAAATAGCTATCCATTGTTCTTTAATATATTAAAGTCTCTTCTATTGCTTATGGATACAAAAGTGCAACTAGAAAAGTAAGCTCTGAGCCTACCGTACTTGATTGAAATTTGAAAAAAGAACAGGCTTTATAGTTTGAGTTTATTTGGTCTATTGACTTGAATCTATCATACATAAGGACACAACTTTATTATCTAAAATCAAACCAGAAGTTCTGCTTTTAAAATTCAGGGATTTACCAAATTCACTTAACTGAAGCCTCCTATCATTACGCATCCTAATCACTCCACATTCTTCAAAACTTGGGAAAACCAGGTTGCTGTCTATCTTTTTTTCTCTCTGAGCTTTAGTTATAGTAAACAATAACAATGACCACTTCGTGATTCTCATTGTGTGTAGCTAATATAAGAAATTACATGCTTTTGAAAAATCTCTGTTAGTTTTACTCTGTCCATTCTCTGTAAGAATATCACACAGGCCTCTTGGCACTCTGAGACCATTTCTATACAGGAATCTTGAAGTCTTCTCCTACATCCTTCTCAATATCCACAGGATACTCTGCTTCAGGCTATAGTCTTTGCTTTCTGCCCCAAATCAAGGTCTCTTCTCCTTCTCCCTGGTGCTTTTGTGCTAAAAGAGATTCATCTCTGATGGTGGGATGGTTGGATCATTTTTCCTAGCGTGTACTCGTTTTCTCACCAAGGTCATGCACTGATCTTCCAAATACCGGGTATTCTGGGCACCTCCTTTATACAGCAACACTTGAAAGCTCTTAGAATTAAAGATAAATAAAACTGAAGTGAGTTAAATTGACATGAGTGCAATGGAATGGATTGGATTACAATGGAAGGGACTGGAATGGGATAACTTGGTGCTAAACTCTGCCTCTTTGTAGCCTCCCATATTTGTACTCTTATGATGCTAAGATTCACTTCTTGGGTTCATAGTTCCTTATTTTAACTTTTGAAAAATCACTGTTATGAAATATTATATCTTCCTGAAGGATGTAAACCAGGTCTTATTCATTCCTTATAGCCATTTGGTAACTGTTTGTTTGAAAACACAACTTACACCGTTTCTAAGTGATGGATATGGGCACTATACCATAAATAATGTAAACACATTAGCACTGCCAGAGAACAGGAGTTCAATTGCAGCCTAGAAAGACCTTCCTGGCTTTGAGCTGTGGTGTCTATAACAAGCCAGGAAAGTTCACAGAGTTGCATTATCTGAATACTTTCTAGAGAACAGTCTAGAGTTCATGTAATTGAGGTCAAGTCCACTTTGAATGAAGGAGAACTACCACATGAAGTGGCAGCAGCTACTCATGAGGGTATGATCTTTTTTTCTTCATCCAGAAAAGGCAAAGTTTACTTTTCCATAAATACTCATTTAAAAATCATTTCCAATGAGGTGGATGAAACTGGAGCCTATTATACAGAGTGAAGTAAGCCAGAAGGAAAAACATAAATACAGTATACTAACGCATATATATGGAATTTAGAAAGATGGTAACAATAACCCGGTGTACGAGACAGCAAAAGAGACACTGATGTATAGAACAGTCTTATGGACTCTGTGGGAGAGGGAGAGGGTGGGAAGATTTGGGAGAATGACATTGAAACATGTAAAATATCATGTAAGAAACGAGTTGCCAGTCCAGGTTCGATGCACGATACTGGATGCTTGGGGCTAGTGCACTGGGACGACCCAGAGGGATGGTATGGGGAGGGAGGAGGGAGGAGGGTTCAGGATGGGGAACACATGTATACCTGTGGCAGATTCATTTCGATATTTGGCAAAACTAATACAATTATGTAAAGTTTAAAAATAAAATAAAATTTAAAAAAAAAAGAAAAAAAAATCATTTCCAGAATATTTCACATGTAAGAAATCGTTGTCTTTTTGTACACTTTTTCCCAGTTCCATTTGCTAACCTTTCTGGAGAAAAAGTGTTTTCTATCAATGATTAAATGTTCTATCCCGTATGCATCTGCTGTGAGTAAGGTTCCTCATGAAACGACCACCTCTAGTGTCATATAGACATTCAGGAAGGCTGTGCACTGTTCAGATACACACATCATGTGAGGAGTGAGCTCAGCAGGAGCAGTTTATCTGTTAACATCCCCAAACTTGCTCCCCAGCTGTTTCATTTCACCAGGGTTGAGAAACCTGGCAGACTGCCTGCAGGTATTGATAAGTCAAATGTGAGGGAGCTCAAAGTGTCTCAAGATGCTCGCTGAAACCACGTCTTCACATTGACATAGCAGAGGAACAGGAGAATATTCTCTCCTTGGAAATGTGATTGCACTTGTTTTTCCATAAACTTCCATCAGCCAAAAAATATTGCATCTCCCTCTACAGGAAGTTAAGTTGAATAAAGCCACCCTTGAGCTGATGCTGCCCAGGAAGGGGTAAAGAGGAGCTCAAACCCACAGAGGCCCACATGACCAGTTGTATACAATCCTGGTTCTTGGTGGGTAATGAGCTTCCTACTCAGGAGCAGTGACATCCTCCTTTTGTCCCATTCCCCCTCAGTCAGTACAGATGAGAAGTGCTTTTGCTCTCTGCTCAAATAGTTTATGTCACTCTTAGGGATTCACACAGCCCCCATAAGCCTCATAAATGACCCAGAAAAAAGTAAGTCTGACATATGTTTTTCTCAGTGCTGTGGCTGGAATTTCACCAAACATAGAATTATTTTATTATCTAATCAACCCAAGTGTAGGTATTTCAGTAGACAGGCATATATAATGTAAAATTGATACCTTGCTAGGTAAAAAGAATCTCATAAACCTGAATGCAAACTTAATTTTTGTTCTTAATAAAACCTAAAATATAATTTGGTAGGACTGTCTTCATAGGAACTCTATTTGTTTTCTCAAATGATAGCAAAGAATGCTTATTAAAAGAAGTAGGTCTCACCTCCATATCCAGGAATTACTTTTCTTTTTTCCATACGTAAGTAGATATATTCCAATCCTCAGTTCCTATATCATAAGTGAGATGGCATGATCTCTCTGGGTGCAACCTTCAGAGACAGTCCACAGAAAATCCCTGATGTGAGGAAATTACTACAGTTTCTTCCTTCAGAGTCATCTAAGCTTCAGCCTTTTCTTCCGGAGGTCCCAGGTGCAGTGCCCTACCTTGTCAGGCATACGTGGACACTGAATGGACCTTCAGACACTAGCAAGACTCCAAATGTGGGGATCAGAAGTCCTGGTTGAGTCCCTAACTGGTTTGTCATTTATTAGGCATGTCATTAACCTCTGTGAATTGGGAATGATAATACCTAATTTACAGGGCTATAATGAGGAATGACGATACATGTGTGGAACACACTTGAAAGCATAAAGAACAAAATAAATATGAATAATTAAACACCTTGTAATAATTTATATTGAATGCCTGACTCAATAGATACTGGTTTGCCAAATAAAGTTATTGTTCATAAAATGTTACTTTCATCCCTCCCCCTTTGCTGTTGTCTAAGTATGGTTTTTCCAGTGGTCATGTATGGATGTGAGAGTTGGACTGTGAAGAAAGCTGAGCGCTGAAGAATTGATGCTTTTGAACTGTGGTGTTGGAGAAGACTCTTGAGAGTCCCTTAGACTGCAAGGAGATCCAACCACTCCATTCTGAAGGAGATCAGTCCTGGGTGTTCTTTGGAAGGAATGATGCTAAAGCTGAAACTCCAGTACTTTGGCCACCTCATGCGAAGAGTTGACCCATTGGAAAAGACTTTGATGCTGGGAGGGGTTGGGGGCAGGAGGAAAAGCGGACGACAGAGGATGAGATGGCTGGATGGCATCACCGACTCGATGGACGTTGAGTTTGAGTGAACTCCGGGAGTTGGTGATGGACAGGGAGGCCTGGCGCGCTGCAATTCATGGGGTCGCAAAGAGTCGGACACGACTGAGTGACTGACCTGAACTGAACTGAACTGAAGATAGTGTTGAAAGACCTGCTGTTTTCTAGAAATCACACAGACACAAGTGTATAAAAACACGCACACACACTCACACACACCAGATTTGCAAGGTCAGTATTTTCTCATGACATTCCATCATGACATTCATTACCTTTTATTTGTAATTGCTTATTTATTGCCTTCTTGGCTTCCCAGGTGGCTCAGTGGGTAAAGAATCTGCCTGCATTACATGAGATGCAAGACTCAAGATGCAAGGTTTAATCCCTCGGTTGGGGAGATCCCTTGGAGGAAGAAATAGCAACCCACCCCAGTAATTTTACCTGGAGAATTCCATGGAAAGAGGGGCCTGGTGAGCCTGTCTTGGGGTTGCAAAGAGTTGGACACAACTGACTATCCATGCCTAACCACTTACTTGCCTTGAAGCTCGATGGGGACCAGGAGTATACTTATTTTTCTCATCTTTGTCAAGACCTGGCATTTTGAAGGCACTCACTGAATAAGAAAATCAATAAATGAATGAACACACACATACACACACACACACATACATATCACCCCAAAGCCCTCTCCCACTTCTTTGATTCATGATATTCTTCTATCCAGAAACAAATTATTTCACTCCAAATTACAGACAATGAATATTCCCAGGGCAAGGTTGCTTAATAACCAAATTTCCTCCTACTAAAATATAAACAATTAAAAACAGATGCCCATGAGAATTAGTTCTGATAGGGAAATATCATAAGGAAAAAAGGACTAAAAGAGAGAAAAAATGCAGACTGATTCCTGGGCAAGAGTAAACACATGCTCACCTTCTTGACAATTTTGCTCAGATATACCCCATCTTTTTAAAAATGTCTCTGCCTTTTGTTCTGGTCAGTTCCCAATCTTGATTTCACTCAGTGCTTATAGAGGATCTGACTCAGCACCAAATAAATCAGTGAAAATGACTGGGAAAGAGAATATCCAATGAGTGTCATGCTTTAGAGATGCTACAGAAACACTTCTGTGGAAAATGTCCCAAGTCACTAGGGCACATTTGACCTGTGTCTGTATTGCAGCATCAGGACTTATCTCAATATTCCCTGGAATCAAAAGGTACAATCCTAGTGGAAGAATCATAGATTTTGGAATTAGGCATATTGGAATCATATCTTAGCTCAGCCACTTAGGAGCTCTGAATGTGGATCACCTTGGGCAGGTGACTTAACCTTGTTATACTCTATTTCTACAATTATAAAATGAAAATAGCAATGCCTCCTTGGAAAGAATCTGATGCTGCTAATATAAATATGTGAAGTGTTTTTTTTTTTTTTTAATTCATTTAGTCAGGAGCTTGCAGGAAATTTTAGAAAAGACAGTCTTTTAAATAAAATCATACTACCATAGTAAGGATTAAGCAAGTCTACTCTACTCCAGGAAGAATAATTAAATTAAGGTCCTTTATGTAAGAAGGGACTTCCCTGGTGGCTCAGATGCAAAACATCTGCCTACAATGCGGGAGACCTGGGTTCGATCCCTGGGTCAGGAAGATCCCCTGGAGAAGGAAATGGCAACCCACTCCAGTATTCTTGCCTGGAGAATCCCATGGACGGAGGAGCCTGGTGGGCTATAGTCCATGGGGTCAAAGAGTCGGACATGACTGAGCGACTTCATTTTCACTTTCTATGCAAGAAGAGTTGACTCATTGGAAAAGACCCTGATGCTGGGAGGGACTGGGGGCAGGAGGAAAAGGGGACGACAGAGGATGAGATGGCTGGATGGCATCACCGACTCGATGGACATGAGTTTGAGTGAACTCTGGGAGTTGGTGATGGACAGGGAGGCCTGGCGTGCTGTGATTCATGGGGTCCCAAAGAGTCAGACACGACTGAGCGACTGAACTGAACTAAACTGATGTAAGAATATTCTGCAGTTTATAAAATTCTCTCCCTAGAAATCTTCCTCACCTAAGTTCATTGAAATCTGTGACGAAAAGAACAGGTTATATTCCCTCTATTTTACAGAAATGACTGATATTAGGTTAAGTGCCTTGGCTAAAGTTTCAGGAAAAGTCATACAAATGGCCAAGCTAGGTCAAGAGTCCAAGGTCAAAGTTCAAGGCTTTTGACCTAAAGCCCACCAGTTTTGTTTTTTCCCCATAATAAGCCACCTTCCAGAGAAGTTTCCAGAATAGCAAACTTTGAAATCTCTCGGTTTCTCAGTATACGACCGATCCTGCTTTCCTCCTTGTCTGTGATTTTAAAGATATTAATATAATTTGATGTGGCATTAAGTGAGGGAGAGGGAGGGCAGAAATTGCAGGAAGAGATTACAGTATACTGTTCGGGTAGAAAGAGACTGTTCTTTCCAGTTCTAATTTTTTCACCTCTCATCTATAGTTTACAATACTTCTTTGGTCATTCTCATAGTCTCTGCTAGCTCTAAAAATCTATGATACACTGCTTTTTTTCTTTATACCCTTTTGCCAAAAGGGAAAGTGAAGTCTTAGTCACTCAGTTATGTCAGACTCTTTGCAATGCCACAGACTGTAGTCAACCAGATTCCTCTGTCGGTGGGATTTTCCAGGCAAGAATACTGGAGTGGGTTGCCATTTCCTCCTCCAGCAAATCTTCCTGACCCAAGGATCGAACTGGGATCTCCTGCAATGCAGGCAGATTATTTATTACTGAGCCACCTGGGATTCCCTCTTGCCAAAATGGGAGAAAAATACAAATATTTTTTGGCTATGATGGACTTTTGAGGGGAAGTGAAATGAGGTACATTGTTGAGGAAAAAAAAACAAAAAAGAGATGGGGAAAAGTTAAGACCATATACAAAAGAGTGGCTGATTTTAATAATTGTCCCAGGTTTTCTTGTTTTCTGCTTTTATGGAAGAGTTCAATAAGGAATAGGTTCCATTTCAAGTTCCCTAGCTTCCAAAATCTTCATATGTTAGAGTTGAAAGACATTTCATCTTCTTCCCTCTATCCTCAAGCTCCTAATTTTAAAGAATGAAAAAAAGAAAGCCAGAGAGGTTACCTAACTGAAGCAAAGATGCAGAGAAGTTAAAGGAGTGGCAATTTTTCTTGTGTTTTGCCTCAAGAACTCATTCTTACCCTCAAATAGTGTTAGAGTAGAAAAGTTAACAAACCAATGGTTAGTAAAATCACAGGGAAAATTCCATGAGAAAAATTTGAATTCTTCACATCACTTACGAAGAAGAAGAAGAAGGAAAAAAAAAAAAAAACAGTTACTTGGTGTGCAGCCATGATCTCTCTTTATGCACAGAATGAATGTTGCTATTAGAAAAATGCACTTTTGCCAAATTCACAGCTCTTTCAAAACTGATGGGTTCAATTTTAAATCCAACCCAAATTATGTGGTTCTCAAAATTGTTTATGCATAGCAAAACCCCATTTCCTGCAAGTGAGTCAGCTGTCTGTACATCATTCATAATGCTTCAAGCACTGCAGAAATAATTGTTTGATTTAAATTAATTTTACAGTTCTATGGCTAACTGAGAAAGTAAAATATCTTCATGAGCTAGTTTTGGATTTTTTTTAACTAAAGTAGTGATTTGGTGAAAGATTGCTTTTTTTTAAGTTATTTCTCCCATTTCAAATCACCTAAACATAATCTTCTTAGTTTCAAAGTAAATATTATACTCCTAGTGCAGTGCTCAGTTGCTCCGTTATATCTGAGTCTTTGCAACCCCATAGACTGTAGCCCACCAGGCTCCTCTGTCCATGAGATTTCCCAGGCAAGAATTCAGAAGTGGGTTGCTATTTCCTCCTGCAGGGGATCTTCCCAACCCAAGGCTCAAACCCACATCTCTTGCGTCTCCTGCATTGGCACACAGATTCTTTACCACTGCACCTACTCCTGGTAAATTCACAAATAAATGCTGCTGCTGCTGCTGCTGCTAAGTTGCTTCAATCGTGTCTGACTCTGCGCGACCCCATAGACTGCATCCTACCAGGCTCCTCTGCCCATGAGATTTTCCGGGCAAGAGTACTGGAGTGGGCCCCCATTGCCTTCTCCCAAAATGCTATTGTTTAAAGAAAAGACATAAAAAATATTTGGAGAGGCCATTGGGATGTAGCCAGGCAGTGTAGTCACATATAAAAGAATGGGGCAGACAATAGTGGCCAGACCTGAAGCTCTATATATTCCCTGGGAGTGTCACCCTCTACTGTATCAGATGCCGGGTCTGGTTCTGGGAGAAGCACCATAATAGATGTAAACATGCAGGAAATATGGCTGGAAGGAGGCTGGTTATCTTGGATGTCATTTGGCATGAGGGGATCTAACCAAAGTTAAGACAGTGACTGGACAGGCAGTAAAGCACAGTGTCAAGAACTCCAGGTAGGCAGGTGAGTAGTTAGTCTTGGGCAAATCTGTCTACAAGCAGCAGAGCCCCAGAAAGTAGATAGAAGCAGAAGTCCCCAGTGGGGGACTATCCTAGAAGAGTAGAGACCAAAGCAAGTTACAAAGGCTGGGATTCAGACATGAAAGCATGAGTAGGCTAAGTGTGGAAAGGGACACAGGGTTGGAGAATACGGCAGAAGGCCAGGTACTCTACTTGATCTCCAAGGTCAGGAACAAACCAGCAGCAGATGTGATTTGATCCTGTGTCCCTGAATAGAAGGCTTTACAGCTCTAAACCTCCCATGCCCGGGTCAGATTCCCAGCTCTGGATCCTGGGCTAAACCTGCCTGCCTCCTGACTTAGCTAGAGATGAAGGCACTGAGGCTGTCCTGAGGCCACACCTGGAAGGAGCACTACAACTTTATCACAATAAGTATAAAATCGGGGGAGTGGAATTCTCACATGCCCAGTGCTTCACTGGCATCTGATATTCTACACCAAGTTTTGCTCATGTGACATTTACTCTTGCCATCTACCCAAGCCTTTAGTATTCTAGCTAAAAACTATTCCATCATGACAAGAAACAACCGTTAAAGGTCTACTTTTCTAAAACCAGCCTAATAATACTATACAGAGGAAAAAACATGGAACTGAGTCTGTAAGGAGTAGGTTTTCTGGAGCTGCTGGAGCTGTCTGTGGTGTCATGGCCACCAGCCAGCTTTGATTTTGTCAGAGTGACAAAAACAGGGTGAGCTCACAGGTTCCTTTCAGCTCCAGCTTTCTATATTTTCATTCCAAAACTCAAAAGGTTAAACACTACTAAAGGATCTGGGGCTTTCTCTTCTAGACAGTTCATATGGCATTCATAACACTGAATGCTCAAATGAAAAACACAAAGAGGACTTTGTCCTCAGTTGCTTCAGAAAGTCATTACAATTTATTAAGTAAATAGCCTAGATTTCAAGTGCATTTATATAACTGTATTAAGAGACCATAATAAAGGAATATTACATTTCTATTGAGCCAACTCTCTAACAGGTATATGATTGAGTTTTTGTTCCTTTTTCTTTAAAGAGAAGAAATTAAGGCTAAAAAAAAACTGTGCTAAAGTTAAAAAGAGACCATTAAAACCCTGCAATAATGAGCTGAGACAAGCTCTTCTGTCAAATTGAACAATGGCTAATGAAAACTCAGAACATACTGCCCAAGCTCTCTCAATCAGTAATATTTGCACTGTATAAAACATTCAAAGTTATCCTATAGTGTATATAGTTTGTAGTACCCAATAAAAGATTTAAGTATCCATGCCAAAGTGATGCAAGATACACCTGTGCTTTGTAGACTCCTTCAGTCGATAGTCAGTGAATTATGTGATTGAAGACAGTTAAATACCAAAATTTAAGACAAATTTCAAATTCATAAAAAGTTACCCAATTTAGAATAAGAGGTTTGATGATAATTTAAACAAATGACAAATTGTTATTCACAAATATGCTTATTCTGCCCTTCTTATAACATATTCATACTTTATATAGCAACTCATTCTCCCAGTCATATTTTTCCTGGTGAACATATGCAGGAATGTACTTGCATACATATTAAACTATGATACAAATCTGTGTGTGTGTGTGTGTGTGTGTATGTGTGTGTGTACGTGCTCAATCACTCAGTTGTGTCCAGCTCTTTGTGACCCCTTGGACTGTAGTCCATAAGGCTCCTCTGTCCATGAAACTTTCTAGGCAAGGCTACTGGAGTGAATAGCCATTCCCTTCTCCAGCAGATCTTCCCGATCCTGGGATTGAACCTGGGTGTCTGCATCTCTTGCATTGGTGGGCAGATCCTTCACCACTGCACTATCTGGGAAACCAAATCTCTCTTTAACTTTTCCTTAAAAGTTGAAACAAAAACTTCTTGGTAATTAACTATATAGTAAAATATCTGTAAAATAGTTAAGTGACCTTTATTAAACATGATAACATGTTGAGTAATTCTTCCAAACCAAAGTCTGAAATAATTTTTCTTTTTTAACTTAGATTTATACAATGTTGACACAAAATGAAAGGTAATAAACATACTTGTACCTATCCAGTTGGGTGAACAAAATAATATTCTCTAGAGATATGTTAAATTAATAAACATTTTATAACAATTCTGTGAACATGTAATTAATACATAAAATTTGTCTAAATTCCCAAGCAAAGTAACTTATTAGCTTTCTGTTTACTAAGGTTTTTCACCTTGAATCTCTACATCTGATTTTTACTTATATTTTAATTGTTATTTATAGTACCCTTGTTAAATGGAAACTTTAATTCATTTTTAATTTATTTCTTCAGGAAATATTTATCTCTTTTTCAGACATTGGAAGCTAGATAAGGCCACAATGACAGGAATGAGCTAGTAACTTTACCCTTAAGGTCTCTCACCCAATCATGGCTTGATTTCAGAATTCCTCCTTCTCATATTAAAAAATGTCCCTTTTGACTTTTCTATACCATTTAAGATATTTAATTTATATAGTTTTTACAATATTTATAATATTTTTGAAGATATTAGTTTCAGAAATCATCTGCAAGCATTTAGGCTATGTTTGTGTATCATGACAATTATTTTCAGAACCTAAAGTTATGGTTTCTTTTAAAACTGCAGTTGTATTTATGCCATATGTGCAATATCTGTGAAAAGCTGTAAAGATACTATAAGAAGCCAAAATGTTTTTTTTAAGGTAAGTATGACATATGATGTTTGAGGTCTGTTTACATTTGATTTTGTTTAATTTTCATAAAATGCCTAAAAATCTTACATTCTTCTCATTGCCTCTGGCTAGACTTCTTTCCTTTACCTATTTCTTATATACCTTTAGATTTTTTTTTCTTTTTATACTATCTAATAGCTTTCAGTTCATTCTTCAAAATATAGATACCTAAGACTCTGAGTCTGCTCACCAATGCAGCTCAACGATAAATTCTGAACAAAGAAAAAAATTCTTATTGAGATGTCACTAAACTTTGTTTCATTATAATGCTGCAATTATTTAATCAACCAGAAATAGAAAATTATACAAAGTATTTAACTTAATACCTTAAAGACCTTAAAAGAAATGACAATGTTTCATATGCATCTGTATTGTACAAATCATTCTTTTCACTCTTAAAATTTGAAAATTATTTATGAAGATCTTACTGCCTGTCAGGTTCTGTTCTAGCCAGTGAAAGGAACAGTAAAAATTCTTACACTATAAAGCTTACATTCTAGAGAAAAGAGGTTAACAATAAACAAAAATAAAATTTGAGTGTGTAACTTACAGCATTTTTTACCATAATCATTCAGATGCTTCCTGTGAACCACGTTTGTTTTCAGCTAGAGGTGAGGAGGTGGGCAGATGAGGGAAGAAGTCTGAAAAAAAATTTGCTGTCATGGAGGGTACAGACAGTTAACATGTATGATAGTGACAACACCTATTATTCTCCAATTTACTCAATTACAGCTTCCAATATTATATGTAGTAAGTGGTGCCTACCTTGAGCTTCCCTGGTGGCTCAGATGGTAAAGAATCTGTCTACTATGCAGGAGACCCAGGTTCAATCCCTGAGTCGGGAGGATCTCCTGGAGAAGGGAATGGCTACTCACTCCAGTTTTCTTGCAGGGAGAATTTTGTGAACAGAGGAGCCTGGTGGTCTACAGTCCACGGGGTCGCAAAGAGTCAGACACAATTGCGCAACTAACACTTTCACTTCACTTTTACTTTGCACTTAACCTCACTTAATGGCTTTTGGTCTGCATTACTCAGAAAGAAAGAAAGGAAGGAGGGTTAAAAGGAGTTGTCTTATCTGTCCAGAACCCATTGTAAACTCCAATTTTATTAGAAAAGGATTTGACTTCAGAGTGTAAAGAGTTATTTTGGAGTATTGAACATAGCTAAACTGATAATTTTATAATTATCATCTTCTTCCTAAAGAATGGTCATATTTTTCAGTTATCTTGTTTTCTTGTGGTATGTGTTGAGTTCATACAATAAACAGATAGAGTAATAGTTCTGTCTTTGTTCAGTGAAAAATTACACTACTGACATGTCCTAGGTAGACTGTATCTTTTGAATGCCTGGATTACCCTATCTCCCTTCAACTGAGAAAATTCTGCTCATCTTTTAAGTCTAGGCTCCCCAAAAGTTATTTGAACAATAAAGGCACTTCCCAACACTTAACCACCCAGGTAGAATTGTTCCACTTTTCCTTTGGGTATGGCTCTAATTCACTCAGAGCTGCTGAAATGAAAATGTTACTCTTTGGTGCTTACAGTTTGATCTCTTCCTGACCCTCAACTTTGCTCACCAGAATGAAAATCCTTCAATGGCAATTGCTGTCTTGTCTTTGCAGCTTCAAGCAAAAAGTGCCTGGTCTTTATTAAGTACTTAATACATGTTTCCTGCTTAAATGTATAATAAGCTAATGAATAAATGTTTACATAAGGTGGCAAAATGACAGTCTCTTATTTTTCCTTCCTGTACTTAACAATTATATTTTCCAAGACAGCCCGTTCAATTTAGGCAGGTCGTTTTTGCCCACAGGCTAGGCCATAGGGGACTGTCTGAGGAAGCCTCATTCTCATCTTATTATAAATAAATGAGCTGACAATACCTACGAAGCTTTTATAAAGCACCTGAAAAGTTTCAAAATATTATACTATCCCTAAATAAAATTGGATTAGGACAAAGTGACCATGTTTTATACAAAAATAGATTTAGAAAATATAATAAATCCAGATAGGTGTTCTGACTGTGAGGCTGGTGAACAACTTGAAATATGGTGGAAAGGGAAAATGCAGAGTTACAGACAACAGATGCCTCTTTTCGGGAGGAAAAGGCTGATACTGGTGGACTCCACAGAAGGCAGTGACCTCTTAGGTTAATGTCTTTCAAAGACATTCTGTTCTCCACTGTGAGCATTAATAGGGCAGGGCATGGTTCCCAGATAGATGAAAGTGACTTGTAATATCTTAAAGCAATAAATAATAAGCTAATATTTATTAATTATTTAGTGTACTAAGCACTTTATAGCCATTATTGTTTTTAATCCCTACAAAACCCTTTATTTTCCTTGTATTTTATAGATGAGGAAACAGAAAAGATCCAGTAATTTATGCAAGGTCAAACACCTCAGAATAAAGAAAGGAGTTAAATCTAAGGTGTCAGCACATTCTTACCCACTCTTCTGCTTCCAAACTCAAAAATATCAAGAAAACTCTTCAGATGATGAAATTTTTTAAATATAATTTCACATTCCTTGTAGTGGTCTTGGAAGACCAAGGACTGACTTTAGATTTGCAGTGTCATAGTATGGCTTAGAATCACGGGAAGAAGTCTCCACTCTACCACGTCAGGGTAACTGAACCACCATTCAGCAGGTGACTGCTTAAAGGGACATGTTAAGATCCTTCATACGGCAGCATAATTCTGCCATTTCTCCTTCCCATCTTACTTTACCATTCAGTAAATATTGTCATCCTTTGGTATTTCTTATCAAGATATTTTGTATGCTACTAATATATGTAAAACAAATTCTATCCCGGTGGAGGAATATACTAAACAATTAAAATCTATTTAAATTGCTTATGTTGTCCAGCTCATGTAATGGAGGTGTTCCTAGGGCTAGTTATTTATTTTTTCCCTAGTGATTTGTTTGTACATGTTACTTTAATGAGTGATGATCAGGAAAGACATATATCCTATGTTACTCTGGTCTGAGCATCATGTAAAAAAGACCAAATGCAAAAAAAAAAAAAATTCCAGACCAAAAACAACTGAAGGATGCTGAAAATTATTGCTCATTCCTACAGGCAGTATTCTGTTACGGGTGGCAGGCGTTATGCCAGTCTAACAGAAGGACATATTGAGGCCCCTACTTTTTGGTATGAAATATTAATAGTGAGGGCATGGTTCCAAGCTGAGTACATAAAAACAAATTACTTTGTAGGTTCAGGGGATATGCTATAGTTAATCTGTCGCTGAGCTGAATTAGCCTTCAGAAATAAAAATTGCTCCCAGTAACATGTTTAACCTAAGGCTCAACTTATTTTAACCAGGTGGGGCTTTGGGGAGACTGTTGAAAGCTATTATAAATTTTCTGAACTCATCAAATATGGAATAAGAAATTCAGTACAGAAGACAATGTACTGATCCAAGGATGCTAAAAATAGAGTGGGGACCTAGCTCTTAATGACCCTCAGAAGTAAAATCATGTAGTAATTTTACAGATGCTAAAATATTATGTTGTACTTCCTTAATCCTAAACCAATAATCCTTCTCATCCTTAATGTTACAAAGAATTAGTGATCAAGGTCACTTATAAAATATTCTGTTATATCTAATAAGGGAAAATAACCTGTATAAATATTTCTTTAAATTTACCACAAAGGGTCTTCCCAAGGTTTTTCAAGAAAGAAAAGCAGAACAGATCAATTGTATAAGCAATTTTAAGGATTGGTGAATTCTCTTTCACCTCTCTGGACCTCAGTTTAAGATTTCAAGTGTGCATGGCCTGTTTCACATTGGCAGAGCTAAAAAAAATTCACTGAGAATTTACAAATATAACAATTCTCTTTCAAGATCTGCACTAATGCTTTTAACTGGGACTCAGCCTCTGTGAAATTTTTGCCCTGTTCCTTAACCTGGGTCATGCCATTTAAACTCTCTGGGTCATATCTATAAATCAGGTAGAAAAAAATGCAAGTTCTAGCCATGGTACATAGAGATTATGGAAAAGAAGTTTAAAAAAAAAGAAAAGATAAAAATGGAGGTATAAAAACAGGATCAAAGAAGTATCATATGTTAGTAATAATTGTTTTAAAATAGATTGTACATGGAGAGGAGGATGTAAAAGAAAATGCAATTTATAAATTTTAAGCTATGAAAGAAAGTAATTTTGAACTTTAATTGTTTATTGCTATTAACAAATGAAAACTCTATTGTAGATAAATTGTTAAACCTCTGATAATAATAGCTGTTAGTTTTTTTTGGAAAATATATTTATTAAATAATTCCACAATAAATCATTGTTGTAAATACTAGGCACAAGAGAATGTTAAGGGGAGAAGAAAGAACTAGGAATTAATTCTTTCTTAACTTGAGAGATTTTAGATACGGACACTGATGTCTATAACCATAAGGAGACAATGCCATGAAGTCTTAATATCTAAAAGAATCTCATTTGTTGAACTCTAATTATATGTTTTCATCTAACAGCATGCAGGTTAGTTTTTCTATTTTGCACTTCATGAACTTTTAACTGAGTTTTTAACTTCTTTTTTTACAGAATAGTAGGTAAGCAGCCATATCTGGGAAATTCAAGGACACAGCACAGGAAGTTGTTGAATCTTTGTGAAGACATTTTTTTATCTAATAGATTTATGCCATTTCATCCTAGCTTTACTACTAGCTAGAAAAAGCATAATCACCTTATGTGCTAAGCCATGCAAATAAAACCATCACTGAAAAGTGTGTGTATAAATATCCATATTGTGTTAATCAATAAATAATATAATATGAGATGGTGTAATTAAAATGTAAATGCCTGCATGCCTTAGAACTTTTATCGGTGGTTTCTTACTAAATAATACTTATGTGTTTAGCACTTTCCTATAAGTCATGATATGATTTCATGCTGAAAACCACCCACCAGGGAGTATTAACTGAGTTCTTAGATGAAGTAAGCATGTTTCCTCAGATAGTATGTGGCAGAGACCAAACTCAAATCCTTGTCAGTTGTCCTTGCCTGGGAGGTGCTTATCACTGCACATTTAAGCTCAGTGAATATGCCATCTTTCATTTAGTGGCAGTCACTTAAATTACAAGCGTTGAAAATAGTTACTCTATGAAAAGTGACCTTGTGTTTCTGAGTCAGATAAGTGACAGTTTGAAGAAAGACCAAAGCTCTACCCTTATCCTCAAATGTTAGCAATAGCAGTAGGATCTCCACAAGGACAAGCATGCCTCTCTATCTCCATGGTCCCACTGGGCTATGTGTCACAGGTGTGGACACCCAACTGAAACATGGATTCTAAAAGGGCTGAGTTTGTGCAGAATATTTATTTTTTTTTAATTTAATTTAATTTTATTTTTAAACTTTACATAATTGTATTAGTTTTGCCAAATATCAAAATGAATCCGCCACAGGTATACATGTGTTCCCCATCCTGAACCCTCCTCCCTCCTCCCTCCCCTACCATCCCTCTGGGTCGTCCGTGCACTAGCCCCAAGCATCCAGCATCGTGCATCGAACCTGGACTGGCATCTCATTTCTTACATGATATTTTACACGTTTCAATGTCATTCTCCCAAATCTTCCCACCCTCTCCCTCTCCCACAGAGTCCATAAGACTGTTCTATACATCAGTGTCTCTTTTGCTGTCTCGTACACCGGGTTATTGTTACCATCTTTCTAAATTCCATATATATGCGTTAGTATACTGTATTTATGTTTTTCCTTCTGGCTTACTTCACTCTGTATAATAGGCTCCAGTTTCATCCACCTCATTAGAACTGATTCAAATGTATTCTTTTTAATGGCTGAGTAATACTCCATTGTGTATATGTACCACAGCTTTCTTATCCATTCATCTGCTGATGGACGTCTAGGTTGCTTCCATGTCCTGGCTATTATTAACAGTGCTGCGATGAACATTGGGGTACATGTGTCTCTTTCCCTTCTGGTTTCCTCAGTGTGTATGCCCAGCAGTGGGATTGCTGGATCGTAAGGCAGTTCTATTTCCAGTTTTTTAAGGAATCTCCACACTGTTCTCCATGTGCAGAATATTTATTTATTTATATTTAATATATTTTTATATTTATAAAATATTTTATATTTATATATGTTTTATATTTATATATTTTGACTGCACTGGGTCTTCATTGCAATGCGAGGGCTTCTATCTAGCTGTGGCACATGGGCTTCTCTAGCTGTAGCCCTTGGGCTCAGTAGTTGTAGCACGTGAGCTTGGTTGCCTGATAGCGTGTGAGATCTTACTTCCCCAACCAGGGATCAAACCCACGTCCTCTACTTTGAAAGGCAGATTCTTAACCACTGGACCATCAGAAAAGTCCTGAATACTAAGAATACTTAAGTTAGACTTTACTGAGGACCCAGGAACAGCAACATGGGCAAGACAAAGAAAATGACATAGACATTGAAGATCTTGCCAGTTTGCAAGATCCCCTTCCATTTGAAATTTGCCAGGAAGCTGCTTCTTCTTGGTAGAGGCCACTCTTCTCTGACCACTTGGCAATATTTTAAGCTTTCTCAAAGCCCGGGGCCAAGCCCACAAAGAGACTAGTCTGCCTCCCACATTTGACATCTGAGCTAAGAATGGACGTTTTTTCTCTTGGTAGTTAACACCAAAAATATTCACTCCTTTATATTTTGCCTTTGCACAGCAGCTCAGAATTACCCTCAAGCCACTGCTAAGCTAGTTCAGAATAGTACCCAGGACAACCAAGCTCCATGTAAGAGACAGGTTCAATGTTCATACAGCAACATATATTGAAGGAGCTGTCTGTACACTATGAAACCCATATCCTTACAACTAAAGCCTGCCTCAGTTACCTAACTCTTTAATTGTGATTTAATATGAGCAATATTTTTAAATAAAATTACCCACATTATGAATCAATAATACATTTTAATTAATGGCAATGCAAGGGCAAATTCTTATTTTTCACATAAAAATTTTAGAATTGTTTTAAAGCAAATGAGATTCTGTTTTTTCAGCAACAATGACAACTACTACTTCATAGCAAAAGCAACAGCTACAGAAAAAATATAAATAAATAAAAGGAAAGAGAGTGTTTAAAGGGAAAAGAGAAGGGAGGGCATGCTGCTGCTGCTGCTGCTGCTGCGTCGCTTCAGTCGTGTCTGACTCTGTGCGACCCCATAGACAGCAGCCCACCAGGCTCCCCCATCCCTGGAATTCTCCAGGCAAGAACACTGGAGTGGGTTGCCATTTCCTTCTCCAGTGCATGAAAGTGAAAAGTGAAAGTGAAGTCGCTCAGTCATGTCCGACTCTAGCGACCCCATAAACTGCAGCCTACCAGGCTCCTCCGTCCATGGGATTTTCTAGGCAAAAGTACTGGAGTGGGATGCCATTGCCTTCTCCGAAGGGAGAGCATAGCTATTATATAATCCATCATGGGTTTTAATATAAATTAGATGCATAAGGTAATCTTGTGTGTGTGTTAGCCACTCAGTCGTGTCCGACTCTTTGAGACCCTATGGATTATAGCCTACCAGGCTCCTCTGTCCATGGAATTCTCCAGGCAAGAATACTGGAGTAGGTACCCAGTCCCTTCTCCAGGGGATCTTCCTGACCCAGGGATCAAACTTGGGTCTCATGAATGGCAGACAGATTCTTTACTGTCTGAGCCACCAAGGAAGCCCAAGGATGGTCTTGCTAGAATGTAAATAAAAATTACAGAATCTGAGAGAAATCACTTACTGAGCAAAACATTTGATGCTATAAAAATTAATAGTCAGTGGAAAAATCATTTTCAAGTTATAAAAAATATTATTCCAATTCTATATTTTAAGTATGAAGTTGCCTGATTACCTTGGTTTTTCTATAAGAATCATTCCATTTTAAGAGCAGACAACCTTACAGAAACACATACTGGAAAAAATGGCCTCATAGTTATTCAAGAACGGTGAATCAGAGAATGAGCCATTGCCTTAAGAGTCACCTTCTAAGAAGTCTGATTACAACCCCTTTAATTTTCTGTAACTCTGCAATATCTAAGTCACAATTACTTGTAAAATAGAATTTCTATTTAGAACAAACAGCTCAGGAAATCAAGTTAGTTTTATCTGTTTTATCCTTCAGTTTCAGTATTGAAAGTATGATATAGACATTAAAACTATGTGTTCAAAAAACTACTTCTTTTTCACACTTGACTGGCCTCAGTAATTCAAAGGCATGGTATTCCTAACCTTGAATATTGATGGTATCTTTTTATACACAAAGGTGAAACAGAGCTGGAGCATCTTGTAATGTCTTTTGTCCCTCTCTCCTCTTTGTAATCTTGGTTGCTAGTCACCCAGCTATGTGCTGATTCCCAAATGGTCCCAGCCTTCCCTTTCGACCTATAGCTTCTACTCTCTCATGAATTCTCCTTGAGGCTAGAGTGGTGTGCTACTTTTGTTCCTGCTCTGATGTTGTAGTTACAAGTTACCTGCTTGCAGGGAGATGAAAAATCTTTTCAGCTCAAACATCTCTAAGACCAGAGCCTTTCATTCACAAGAAATATTGAAATAGCAGAGACATGCTTCAGGAATGTTAACTTTTCCAAACACAGAGGAAAACTTGGTTCCTTGATTCATAAATTTTGTGGATGAAAGTTGGCATTGACTTTATTGAATTTGGGAAACATGATGTTCTGGCTAGTTGCCACACAAGGATTATGCTTATATTAGGCATCTTCACCATTTTTTGGAGTTTACCCCCAAAGAGAATCATCACAGACAAAGTTTATATGCCAGAAATTATTTTAGAAAGCTATAACTAATGCCCACAGTGGGTGTCATTTTTAAAGATCAGGACAAGTTCTACCCTGTTTTGGTAACCAATACATTTCTGTGAAACAATTCTGCATTGTAAGTTATGTTCACACAATTCAAAATTCCATATATTAAATATCATTGAGACAAATGTATTTCAGTTATACACACACACCATTTACCTACCATTGTCCAAACGGACACAACTGTAACTCAGCTATACAGCTATACAGTCTATGCTGTCACATTTTGGATGGCTTCCTTACCCCATCAATATAAATATCATCATCATTTCATTGGTCCCATATGTTTTCTTTTCTTTTTTTTTTAACACAGGTAGATTTTTTTTTTTTTTGGAAGTGAATTTATTTTTTTTAATTTTATTTTATTTTTAAACTTTACAATATTGTATTAGTTTTGCCAAATATCGAAATGAATCCACCACAGGTATACCTGTGTTCCCCATCCTGAACCCTCCTCCCTCCCCATACCATCCCTCTGGGTCGTCCCAGTGCACCAGCCCCAAGCATCCAGTATTGTGCATCAAACCTGGACTGGCGACTCATTTCATACATGATATTATACATGCTTCAATGCCGTTCTCCCAAATCTTCCCACGCTCTCCCTTTCCCACAGAGTCCATAAGACTGTTCTATATATCAGTGTCCCATATGTTTTCATGTTGCATTCAATGAAGCTTCAATTTTAAAGCAGTTACAACAAAGACTGACAATGGTGATGACACAAAGGAAACAGCTGGGCAATTTGGAAATGTTATAAAATGGTTATGAGTATCTTTGTAGTGAAGTGTGAAGTCATAGAAGTGATAAACTAATAAAGAGGGTAGCTTTTGTTTTCTAAGTCCTTGCTTTTAAACATTCTAAAATGTTGGCAAAAAACAATATTGGTTCTTGGAGTAATGGTAAATATTAGAAGTATTTTAGGCAGCTTCTGGCATATTCAGCAACTTTATTACTAATTCTGCCATTGCTAATCACAGCTGACTCACATTGATTTTTTTCTGCAGTTTGTTAGAATTCTTCAATATGGAATTCTTTAAATTTGGTCTTATAATTGAGTTCTTTAAAAATTGTTCATTACTCTGGAGTTTACTTCCTTAAATTCAGTGGTTCAGATTCTTCATCTGTGAGTTAAAGAGCCTAAATTTGATGAGTTCTAAAATGCTCTGGTTCCATGACATCTGAGCTATTTGACTTCAAAAGGCTTTTGTACCTTTCCTACCTGTAGACCATCTATTTATTCTTTTAGACTGCTACAGCTCTTTTACAAAAACACTTTGTTTTGTATTTTAGGTTTGTATCAGAACTTCATGCACTTTATTCTTATTCCCTTGCACCTGCCTTTAGTGGATCAAAGCAAAAAAGAAAAAGTTTAGGGTTGGGTATGAACTCCCCAAAATGCATCTCTGTATAGCTATTTTTTAATTCTTATTTGTGAATTTCCTACCCCAACACTACTGACTTCTTTTGCTTATATATTTTAGCCTGTATACAGACTAAACTTTATCTAAAATAACTCAAAGACCTCACGATATCTATAAAATGGTTTGTTTACCAGAGCTTTGGTTATAAGAATTTCAAAGCAAACTTTATTTTTTATAAACTCCAAATTTGAGTAAGACACATAAAAAGTGGGGTACATAAAACGATACTCAAGTTTGAGTAAAATTTTAAAAGGCATATATTATTTGTAATCATAAGGGCTTCCCAGTTGGAGCTAGTGGTAAAGAACCCACCGGCCAATGAAGGAAGCATAAGAGACGGAGGCTCAATCTCTGGGTCAGAAAGATCCCCTGGAGGATGGCATGGCAACCAACTCCAGTATTCTTGCCTAGAGAATCCCATGGACGGATTCTCTGTAGCCTGGTGAGCTACAGTCCAGTTCACTTCAGTCACTCAGTTGTGTCTGACTCTTTGAGACCCCATGGACTGCAGCACACCAGGCCTCCCCTGTCCATCACAAACTCCTGGAGCCTACTCAGACTCATGTCCATTGCATTGGTGATGCCATCCAACCATCTCATCCTCTGTCGTCCCCTTAACCTCCCACCTTCAATCTTTCCCAGCATCAGGGTCTTTTCCAATGAGTCAATTCTTTGCATCAGGTAGCCAAAGTATTCGAGTTTCAACTTCAGGGTCAGTCCTTGCAATGAATATTCAGGACGGATTGCCTTAGATGGACTGGTTGGACCTGCTTACAGTCCAAGGGACTCTCAAGAGTCTTCTCCAACACCACAGTTTAAAAGCATCAATTCTTCAGCACTCAACTTTATAGTCCAACTCTCACATCCATACATGACTACTGGAAAACCATAGCTTTGACTAGACGGACCTTTTGTTGGTAAAGTGATGTCTCTGCTTTTTAATATGCCATCTAGGTTAGTCACACCTTTTCTTCCAAGGAGCAAGTGGCTTTTAATTTCATGGCTGGAGTCACCATCTGCAGTGATTTCAGAGCCCAAGAAAATAGAGTCTGTCACAGTTTAAACCGTTTCCCCATATTTTGCCATGAAGTGATGGGACCGGATGCCATGATCTCAGTTTTCTGAATGTTGAGTTTTAAGCAACTTTTTCACTCTCCTCTTTAACCTTCATCAAGGGGCTCTTAAGTTATTTGCTTTCTGCCATAAGGGTAGTGTCATCTGCGTGTCTGAGGTTATTGATATTTCTCCCGACAATCTTGATTCCAGCTTGTGCTTCTTCCAGCCCAGCGTTTCTCATGATGTACTCTGCATATAAGTTAAATAAGCAGAGTAACAATATACAGCATTGATGTACTCCTTTTCCTATTTGGAACCAGTCTGTTGTTCCATGTCCAGTTTTAACTGTTGCTTCCTGACCTGCATATAGGTTTCTCAAGAGGCAGGTCAGGTGGTCTGGTATTCCCATCTCTTGAAGAATTTTCCACAGTTTATTGTGATCCACACAGTCAAAGGCTTTGGCATAGTCAATAAAGCAGAAATAGATCTTTTTCTGGAATTTTCTTGCTTTTTCAATGATCCAGAGGATGTTGGTAATTTGATCTCTGGTTCCTCTGCCTTTTCTAAAACCAGCTTGAACATCAGGAAGTTCATGGTTCACATATTGCTGAAGCCTGGCTTGGAGAATTTTGAGCATTACTTTACTAGCGTGTGAGATGAGTGCAATTGTGCGGTAGTTTGAGCATTCTTTGGCATTGCCTTTCTTTGGGATTGGAATGAAAACTGACCTTTTCCAGTCCTGTGGCCACTGCTGAGTTTTCCAAATTTGCTGACATATTGAGTGCAGCACTTTCATAGCAGAATCATTTAGGATTTGAAATAGCTCCACTGGAATTCCATCACCTCCACTAGCTTTGTTCGTAGTGATGCTTTCTAAGGCCCACTTGACTTCACATTCCAGGATGTCTGGCTCTAGGTGAGTGATCACACCATCACAGTTATCTTGGTCATGAATATATTTTTGTATAGTTCTTCTGTGTATTCTTGCCACCTCTTCTTAATATCTTCTGCTTCTGTTAGGTCCATACCATTTCTGTCCTTTATTGTGCTCATCTTTGCATGAAATGTTTCCTTGGTATCTCTAATTTTTTTTGAAGAGATCTCTAGTCTTTCCCATTCTATTGTTTTCCTCTATTTCTTTACATTGATCAGTGAGGAAAGGCTTTCTTATCTCTCCATGCTATTCTTTGGAACTCTGCATTCAAATGGGTATATCTTTCCTTTTCTCCTTTGCCTTTAGTGTCCCTTCTTTTTTTGGCTTTTTTTAAGGCCTTGTCAGACAACCATTTTGCCTTTTTGCATTTCTTTTTCTTGGGAATGGTCTTGATCACTTCCTCCTGTACAATGTCATGAACCTCTGTCCATAGTTCTTCAGGTACTCTGTCAATCAGATCTAATCCCTTGAATGTATTTGTCATTTCCACTGTATAATCATAAGGGATATGATTTAGGTCATACCTGAATGGTCTAGTGGTTTTCCCTACTTTCTCCAATTTAAGGCTGAATTTGGCAATAAGGGAATTGCCATAAGGGTGGTCTCATCTGCATATCTGAGGTTATTGTCATTTCTTCCAGCAATCTTGATTCCAGTCCTGTAGCCACTGCTGAGTTTTCCAAATTTGCTGGCATATTGAGTGCAGCACTTTCATAGCATCATCTTTTAGGATGTGAAATAGCCACAGTCAGCTCCCAGTCTTATTTTTGCTGACTGTACAGAGGTTCTCCATCTTTGGCTACAAAGAATATAATCAGTCTGATTTCAGTGTTGACCGTCTGGTGATGTCCATGTGTAGAGTCTTCTCTTGTGTTGTTGGAAGAATTTGTTTGCTATGACCAGTGTGTTCTGTTGGCAAAACTCTGTTAGCCTTATCCCTGCTTCATTCTGTACTCCAAAGCCAAATTTGCCTGTTACTCCAGGTAGCTCTTGACTTCCTACTTTTGCATTCCAGTCCCCTGTAATGAAGAGGACATATTTTTTGGATGTTAGTTCTAGAAAGTCTTGTAGGTCTTCATAGAACCATTCAACTTCAGCTTCTTCAGCATTACTGGTTAGGGCATAGACCTGGATTACTGTGATACTGAACGGTTTGCCTTTGAAATGAACAGAGATCATTCTGTTGTTTTTGAGATTGTGTCCAAGTCCTGCATTTTGGACTCTTATTGACTGTGATGGTGACTCCATTTTTTCTAAGGGGTTCTTGCCCACAGTAGTGGATATAGAGTTCATTTGATTTAAATTCACCCTTTCCATCCCATGGAGTCACAAGGCTTCGGGCATGATTGAAGTGACTTAGCTCACAGGCATTTGTAATCATATCTTCCACAGTTTACTCACTAATTAATATAGCTTGATATAGGTTTTCTTTTCAGATTTCAATTTTGTACTCAAAGCATACATTCATACCATATAACCCATGGTATGTGGAATACCCAATACATTATGTTCTGCAAGGGATCATTGCAGCTTGAGGGAGAGAGTGGGATTCTTCTGATTCTCACCTAAACTGGGTTTCGCTCCAGTTCTGGCAGAGGTGACAGAGAGATAGAAGGAAGGAGAGAGTTAAAGCCTTTGCAGAAATGACCCAGAATATAGACAGGTGACTCAGACCAAGAGCACTGTCATCTTATGGTAGACAGATGGGAGAACCAACTGGAAAGAGTAAAACCCAGCTCAAGCCCTTGTGAGTAGGAAAAACAGCCCCAGCACAGCTGCTGGGGTGCAGGGTCCCTGCGTGGCACACACACTCCAAGTGTCCCTGTGATCACCAGCCCCAGTGCAGTCCTCACTTGGTTGTGGGCATGCAAGATGAATAACCTAATTTTGGACATTCTTTATGTCCAAAATTATTCTGTAGTATATGAGGGGGAAACACATTTATTTTAAAGGCACTGCTTATAAACTTCCCTAAATGGTATCTATATCTAAGTAAATAACCTCAAGTTACAGTAATTTTAAAAGCATTGCATGTGTTATTTTTTATCAGTAAAAATCAAATATCATGTCAATTAACCACAGAAACAGATCCCACAATTAATGCAATAAGCCACATTTAAGAATACTTTTTAAATGTAAAACTGTTTGGTCAGGGAATTAATATGTCTTTTGTAATTTTTAATAGCTTGTTAAACAATTTGAATATCAAAAAACCCACCTGTTTTCTGTAACAGGTTGTTAATTAGGAAGAGATTTTGGAAACTCTAGTTTTATTCATCAACTTATATTCAATTCACAGCTAACTCTTCACTTTGATTTTTTTCAAATGATTCATTAAGGTTATTTAATACAGAGCTCTTTAAATGTGGTCTTATAATTGAGTTCTTTTAAAAATGTCTATTATTCTGGAATCTAGTTCCTTAAATTCTCTGGTTCTTAATGCTTAAGTTAGGTTTGGAAACATTCCTTTTGTTTCCACCAGTATTCAGTCTACACCCTCATTAGTCTCTAGATATCCCTTGGGTATATAGCTGAGATATATCTTGTTATGTTAAGAAAAGAAAAGGAAATGGAAAATTCTTGAATATGATCTCTTTGCAGAAGAAAGTGCCAATTAAAGCACTCCATGTTATTCTTTCTGAACATACATATGTCTTATCAAAATAGTTTAAAATTCTCTTCACAAAATAATGCAGATTTTTAAGGTTGAAATCTCTTTGTTTACAACACATATGCTTATAAATAGTTGCTTCCTGTAATATAAAGATAATTTTGCTCATGATTTAAGAGGCATCCTTGAGATATCTTTCTATACAATGTTACCTCCTATTTTTAAGGACATTAGAAAAAATAAACATTTTCTTTAGGTTAGGTGCACCTAACCTAAAATAAATAGATTTATTAAAATAAATATCAAATAAAACATCAAATAAAGGAGATTAATTAAAATAATTATATACCCCTACACAAACATACCTCCCTCACTCTAGATTGAAAATTCAAAATCAAATCAACAAATTAATCTGCAAAACTTTTCACTGTCAATCTTGCTATGAACCTGCTAAAGTGTCACTAAACTCATAAAGGGCACGGGCTGTATCTGAGCCTTATTCATCTTTAAATATCATTTTTTGTCAACGCCTGGCAGGTAGAAAGCTCTAATAACCTGTTTGTTGAATGAATGACCCTGATGCTAGAAAAGATTGAAGGCGGGAGGAGAAGGGGACAACAGAGGATGAGATGGTTGGATGGTATCACTGACTCAATGGACATGAGTTTGAGTAATCTCTGGGAGCTGGTGATGGACAGGGAAGCCTGGCATGCTGCAGTCCATGGGGTCACAAAGAGTTGGACACAACTGAGCAACTGAACTGAACTGAACTGAATAAATGAACTAACTACTCTAATTTCACTTAATTGCATGTAATAACTTGCTCACCATTATAATTGCACTCATATAAAGGGTGTCTTATCCATTTTCTGAGTATATTTTAATACATATCTAGGTTAACAACACAAATTTAAATTTTAATCATTTCTTCTTCAATTTGGATCTTGGAGAGATAAAGGGTCACAGTGCAAGGTTTTGCTGCATGTTAATCTTTGCAAGTGTCATGAATTCACCTATTAATATTTAATGAAGACCTACAGAGTATGAAGCTGTGTGCTAGGCAGTGAGAAACTAATACTTAAAAATATTTCAGACTTTTTGCCTCCAGACATTTTCAGTTTAGCACTCACAAGATTCCTGTCTTGCATTATAATATACTGTTTGATTGTTTCTAATTATTTAATCATCTTCCTGCAGAAGAATTAAGCATGCTTGTCACTTTGATGTTGAACTTAACTGTACAATATGTCTTAGGCTAATGAAATATGAGTATAATTGATACATATCACATTTGGACAAAAGTTTTAAAAGCTATTATGTGGTTTACTTGTTGAATTTTCCCATACCATGAAAACAATGTGCCTCAAATAGTGAAAGTCCCTTTTAGCCTGGATCCTGGAATAAGGAAGGACATAGAAGTAGAGCAAATGAAAACCCACAGCTGCTTTCAGATCAGATCAGTCGATCAGTCATGTCCGACTCTTTGTGACCCCATGAATCGCAGCACGCCAGGCCTCCCTGTCCATCACCAACTCCCGGAGTTCACTCAGACTCACGTCCATCGAGTCAGTGATGCCATCCAGCCATCTCATCCTCTGTCGTCCCCTTCTCCTCCTGCCCCCAATCCCTCCCAGCATCAGAGTCTTTTCCAATGAGTCAACTCTTCACATGAGGTGGCCAAAGTTAGTCTACATTTAATAGGAGTGAAAAGTGAGCCATTTTTTTGAGTAGGCTGCTGAGACTTGGGAAGTTGCTTTATCCTTAGTGTAGTCTTCTGAGGTTGAAGAAACTGTTTTTTGTGTTTGTGTATTTAATCACTCATCATGTCCGACTCTTTGGGATCCTGTGGTCTATAGCCTGACAGGCTCCTCCGTCCATGGTATTTTCCCAGCAAGAATACCGGAGGGGATTGCCATTTTCTTCTCCAGGGGATCTTCCAGACCCATGGATTGAACCAACATCTCTTGCATCTCCTGCATTGCAGGTGGATTCTTTACCTTTGAGCCACCTGCTGCTGCTGCTAAGTCGCTTCAGTCATGTCTGACTCTGTGTGACCCCATAGACGGCAGCCCACCAGGCTCCCCGTCCCTGAGATTCTCCAGGAAAGAACACTGGAGTGGGTTGCCATTTCCTTCTCCAATGCATGAAAGTGAAAAGTGAAAGTGAAGTCGCTCAGTCGTGTCCAACTCTTCACGACCCCATAGACTGCAGCCCACCAGGCTCCTCCATCCGTGGGATTTTCCAGGCAAGAATACTGGAGTAGGGTGCCATCGCCTTCTCCTTTGAGCCACCAGGGAAGGCCAAATATGACCAATATATGGTCAGAGCTCAGCAATAGTTTCCCAGATAATATTAATAGGAGACTATTCTCATGCAGTGGCTTTCTGACTTAAACAATGTAGAAATTTGTACTGATTCCACTGAAAAACAGACACTAGATCTGTCTGACACTGTGCTTTGTCTACTGTACCAAATTGTCACTTTAAGTAATCATAATGGTAATTGTTGTAATAGGAGTAGGAAATAACATCTGTTTTTGATTTTATTACACTTTATATTTAATCTACCCAACAATTACACTTGGAAGGCATTTTTGTCTTCTAGGTTAAAAAGATCAAGTTATTTACCCCAAATCACGTGTCTGTCTTCACCCTTGCCCACTCTTCATTTTGCTTCTTACCTGCTCTTCACAGTTTTGGCAGTAAAAGCCCATAAATGTACTGTGACGCAAAGGGGAGGGACTTAAAGACAGAGGACCTGTGTTTCACTCTCCATTACTAGCTAAGTGACTTTAAGGGCATCAGTTAACTTACTCTACCTCTCAGGTTCAATTCAGTTCAGTTCAGATCAGTCACTCAGTTGTGTATGACTCTTTGCGACCCCATGGACTGCAGCACACCAGGCTTCCCTGTCCATCACCAACTCTGGGAGCTTGCTCAAACTCATATCCATCAGGTTGGTGATGCCATCCAACCATCTCATCCTCTGTCATCTCCTTTTCCTCCTGCCTGCAATCTTTCCCAGTATCAGGGTCTTTTCCAAGGTGTCAGTTCTTTGCATCAGGTGGCCAAAGTATTGGAGTTTCAGCTTCTGCATCAGTCCTTCCAATGAATATTCAGGACTGATTTCCTTTAGGATGGACTGATTGGATCTCCTTGCAGTCCAAGGGATTCTCAAGAGTCTTCTCCAACACCACAGTTCAAAAGCATCGATTCTTTGGTGCTCAGCTTTCTCTATAGTCCAATTCTCACATCCATATATGACTACTGTAAAAAACCATAGTTTTGACTAGATGGAGCTTTGTTGGCAAAATAATATCTCCACTTTTTTATATGCTATCTAGGTTGGTCATAGCTTTCCTTCCAAGGAGTAAGCATCTTTTAATTTCATGGCTGCAATCACCTTCTGCAGTGATTTCGGAGCCCAAGAAATTGAAGTCTGTCACTGTTTCCATTGTTTCCCCATCTATTTCCCATGAAGTGATGGGACCAGATGCCATGATCTTTGTTTTCTGAATGTTGAGTTTTAAGTCAACTTTTTCACTCTCTTCTTTCACTTTCATCAAAAGGCTCTTTAGTTCCTCACTTTCTGCCCTAAGGGTGGTGTCATCCACATATCTGTGGTTATTGACATTTCTCCCAGCAATCTTGATTCCAGCTTGTGATTCATCCAGTCCAGCATTTAGCATAATGTACTCTGCATATAACTTAAATAAGCAGGGTGACAATATCCAGCCTTGACGTACTCCTTTCCAGATTTGGAACCAGATCATTTTTCCATGTCCGGTTCTAACTGTTGCTTCTTGACCTGCATACAGATTTCTCAGGAGGCAGTTCAGGTGGTCTGGTATTCCCATCTCTTGAAGAGATTTCCACAGTTTGTTGTGATCTTCACAGTCAAAGGTTTTGGAATAGTCAATAAAGCAGAAGTAGATGTTTTTCTGGAACTCTCTAGCTTTTTCGATGATCCAGCTTGTTGGCAATCTGATCACTGGTTCCTCTGCCTTTCCTAAACCTCTCAGGTTTCTGACCCATAAAATAAGTGTGATTCAGGTTCAAAACAAGAAATATACATGAAAGGTCTTTAGAAAGTATAAGGTACAATGATGTAATCTATTGACACAGTTATATACAAAAAATGATCTTTCCTCTTGATTATTAACTTTGTAGGTCAACAGCAAGTATCTGTTAACTTCTCATGGTTTGACCAGAAATTTCTGTCTGTGGATTCATTCTTTATTGCCAACTCTTTTTTTCCCAATCTGCATACTCCATTTCCCAATCACCGGCAATCAAAACAAAGGAAAAGAAAAAAACAAAAACAAAAAAAACTAGGGCAGAAACACAGACAGTCAGGAATGGAAAGAGGCATAGTCAGCTTTATTTTTTAATAAGCACTATCAGTTGGAAAGAGATAACCTGTGGTAACCAAGATCATATATCCCGGAGTTTATTAACTTTTCCTTGTCAATAACAGAATAACTTTTTTGCATCAAATATATTTTGCAAATACTAGGTGAAATTTGCTTTTTAAGCAACTGCAGCTGGTTGCTTTTTCCAGAAATAGCTGCCCCAATATCTCTATCCTATCTTCCATCTCTTGCCACTACCCTATCAAAGAGGGAGCCTATTTCTCTACTCTCTTGAATATAGGTGAACTCTGTGACCTCTTTGAAAGAAATACTGCTATCCTAGTTCGAGACTTAGCCTGTCATTAGCCTGGCAGCTTCCACTTTTTGCCTCTTGTAAAGCTCACACCCCAACACTCATTCTTGGGATGCTTCTTCTAGAAACTAAGGCACCATTCTCTGAGAAGCCCAAGCCACTTGAATATCCATGTAAGCATTCCAGTCAATAGCTCCACTTAAGCTCCCAACCATCAGCCAGCTTCAACTTCCAGCCATGTAAAGTGCACCATTTTGGATAGTTAATCTAGTTCAGCATTTAGGTGGCTGCAATCATAACTGAAATCCAACTGAAACATGAAGGAACATAAGCTTGAACAAGTCATGTTAGAATTTAACCTACAGAACCATGCAGAATAATAATCAATGATTCATTTTTGGGGGGTGGTTTGCTACATAGCAATAGATACCCAGAACGCTATCCACTGCATAGTTTCCCAAACGTGATTGTCCTTTGTTTCATATGAATCCATTAACACAAATTAATTAAAACAACATGATCTTTGTAATTGTCTAGTGATTTCATCATTTTGATGCTGTGTGTTTTAAAAATTGTATAACAAATTTTAAAATGAAGACATTACTTCACATACTTCGAAGCTCATTGTAAAAGTTTTTAGGTAAAGATAGAACTAGCACGTGAAGACTTAAAATATATTGAGTTTTCATTCAATTATTTGTGTGGAGATTTGGTGATCTAAACTGAATTTATTTAAAAAACAATGGATTTTCAAAGACTCAGTAAGATAGGTTTTCAAGTATCTTTTCTTACATTCTAAATAATGTTTCATAGCTGGTAAACTGAAACCAGGTATTTCTCACTGATATCCTCTTTGGTGGGAATCTTTTTTCCCCAAATGAAAAATATGTTTCTTACTTTTTATAATTGTAAAAGTAATACACACTCATCATTGAGAATTCCAGCATAGACTATAAACCAAGTAGAGGTAAGAGTCATTTGAATATTCACATCCCAAAGATAGTGTTAAATAACGAAGTGTTTTTGGAAAGTTACGTCATCTCTCTGATTCAGTTTCATCTACAAAATCAAGATAATAATAATTCATAGGCTTGCTGTGGGACTATTTTAAATGATACATACAAAACATTTATAACAGAGCCTAGAATAAAATGTCTTCAATATGTTAGTTTTAATTAGTAACAGTTTGATGTATAAGTGTGTTTCCTTCTAGATTTTTATTTTAAGCATGCATAATTACATGTGTACATTTTTAGCAAAAATTTATGAAATCATAAGTGCTCAGCTTTCAAGCTAGTTTTTTAACTCTTCACTCTATCACTTGAATATGGTTTTATAACAGTATATAGAAAAGTCTCATTCCTTCTCACAACCACATCGTATTCTAATTTATAAAAACATAATATATGTAAAATATAACCCTAGTCTATTTGAATTTTTTTTTACAGTTTGAACTAGTATATAAAACAATGATTTTATGAACAAGAAAACCAGAAAAAAAAATAATTATCTTAAAATGTATGGAACATTTCACACAGATAAACCAGAATAGTTTCTGATCATATGGTATGTGCTTTATTAGCTCTAAATTCTTAGAGAAACCATGAATCTGCTCATCTACATGCAGATAAAATTCTAATAAAATCAATATATTTTAAGGACCACAAAAACTAGAAAAATCAAAACCATACAATCCCCATAATTTTACCAGGACCCCTAAATAATCAAATTTAGTTAAAGACTCTGGGCACCTCCATTATATTCAGCACATCATGAAGAGAACCTTTATTTCATTATATCATGTAAAATTTTAATTAAAGACTAAGTAAGTTCCGAATATCTGAAGACAGAATTTGGGTTAAGAATATTAAATCATAGATACTGAGAAATTGAGTGAAACTGAGATATTAGCATGCTAACATTGATTTGACAAGAAGATTAAAATAAAATGTCAAACAGAGCAACTTATTTAATAGGTGTTAAGTTCAAGTAAATTTCACACAGCAGGACCAACCTGCCTGTCTTATCTCTTCTCTGCTCCTTTAAGCAGGATATTCAAACATTCACAGTGGTAGAGCCAAGAGGTTTGGCTTGATGGAGGAGAGGTAGAGAAGAATTTGACTACTGGAATTTGACTCCAGTAGTTTCTTTAGTCTCTGATTTCCAGCTTCGTCAAATGCCCATAAGATCCCTGTAAAATATCAAGCTTGCTAATGAAAACACAGCTCCAAAGTAAGTTTCCTAGCCCTCATCTTCTAACCAAGTTGCATCCTCTAAGCTCCTCAGTTCAGTTCAGTTCAGTTCAGTTGCACAGTCATGTCTGACTCTTTGCAACCCCATGGACTGCAGCACGCCAGGCTTCCCTGTCCATCACCAACTCACAGAGCTTGCTCAAACTCATGTCCATTGGGTCGGTGATGCCATCCAACCATCTTATCATCTGTCTTCCCCTTCTCCTCCTGCCTTCAATCTTTCCCAGCATCAGGGTCTTTTCAAATGAGTCACTTCTTTGCATCAGGTGGCCAAAGTATTGGAGTTTCAGCTTCAGCATCAGTCCTTCTGATGAATAGTCAGAACTGATTTCCTTTAGGATTGACTGGTTGGATCTGCTTTCAGTCCAAGGGACTCTCAAGAGTCTTCTCCAGCACCACAGTTCAAAAGCATCAATTCGTCAGCACTCAGCTTTCTTCCTAGTCCAACTCTCACACCCATACATGACTACTGGAAAAAAACCGTAGCTTTGACTAGATGGAGCTTTGTCAGCAAAGTCATATCTCCGCTTTTTAATATGCTGTCTAGGTTAGTCATAGCTTTCCTTCCAAGGAGTAAGCGTCTTTTAATTTCATGGCTGCAGTCACCATCTGCAGTGATTTTGGAGCCCAAGAAAATGAAGTCTGTCATTGTTTCCATTGTTTCCCCATCTATTTGCCATGAAGTGATGGGACCGGATGCCATGATCTTAGTTTTCTGAATGTTGAGTTTTAAGCCAACTTTTTCACTCTCCTCTTTCACTTTCATCAAGAGGCTCTTTAGTTCTTCTTTGCTTTCTGCCATAAGAGTGGTGTCATCTGCATATCTGAGGTTATTGATATTTTTCCCAGCAATCTTGATTCCAGCTTGTGCTTCATCAGTTAAATAAGCAGGGTGACAATATATAACCTTGATGTACTCCTTCCCCAATTTGGAACCAGTCTGTTGTTCCATGTCCAGTTCTAACAGTTGCTTCTTGGCCTGCATACAGATTTCTCAGGAGGCAGGTCAGCTGGTCTGGTATTCCCATCACTTTCAGAATCTTCCACATTTTGTTGTGATCCACACAATCAAAGGCCTTGGCATAGTTAATAAAGCAGAAATAGATGTTTTTTCTGGAATTCTCTTGCCTTTTCAATGATCCAGTGGATGTTGGCAATTTGATCTGTGGTTTCTCTGCCTTTTCTAAATCCAGCTTAAACATCTGGAAGTTCACAGTTCATGTACTGTTGAACCCTTGCTTGGAGAATTTGGAGAATTACTTTGCTAGTGTGTGAGATGAGTGCAATTTTGCAGTTTGAACATCTTTGGCATTGCTTTTCTTTGGGATTGGAATGAAAACTGACCTTTTCCAGTCCTGTGGCCACTGCTGAGTTTTCCAAATTTGCTGGCATATTAAGTGCAGCACTTTCATAGCATCATCTTTTAGGATTTGAAATAGCTCAAGTGGGATTCCATCACCTCCACTAGCTTTGTTCATAGTGATACTTCCTTAGGCCCACTTGACTTCACATTCCAGGATGTCTGGCTCTAGGTGAGTGATCACATCATCATGGTTATGTGGGTCATGAAGATCTTTTTTGTATAATTCTTCCATTTAATCTTGCCACCTCTTATTAATATCTTCTGCTTCTGTTAAGTCCATACCATTTCTGTGTGTTAATGTGCCCACCTTTGCATGAAATGATCCCTTGGTATCTCTAATTTTCTTGAAGAGATCTCTAGTCTTTCCCATTCTAATGCTTTCCTCTATTTATTTGCATTGATCACTGAGGAAGCTTTTCTTATCTCTTTTTTTTCCTCAGCTATTTGTAAGGCCTCCTCAGACAACCATTTTGCCTTTTGCATTTCTTTTCCTTGTTGGTGTTCTTCATCACCTAAGCTCCTCTCATTTGGCAATTCTGGTTTCCCCCTGACTGCTAGCTGTTTGACATCTTTCACACAATAAGTCTTTTACATAGAATCATGTTGACACATGCATGAAATATTTTACCAGAAGCTTTTGGATTTTCAGTGTCATATGAAGTCTTGGCTTTCTAGGAGTCTTATAAACAAAGACACATAAATAAAGTGCATCCCCTATAGTCGGCTAAATAATGGCCCTGCTAAGAGGTCTATGCCGTAAACCCCAGAACCTGTGAGTATGTTACTTTGCATTGCAAAAGGGACTCTGCAGATATGATTAGGTTAAGGATCTTGCGGAGATTCTTCTGGAATTTCCATTTGGGCCCAGTGTAATCACAAATGTCCTTATAAAATTGGGGCAGGAATGTCACAGTCAGTGAAGTTTATGTGACCCCAGAAGCAGAGGGAAGGAAGCAGAAATGAAGATGATTAGAAGATATTGCATTGCTTGCTTGAAAATGGAGGAAGGGGCCAGGAGGTAACCTCTAGAAGCTGTAACAGACAAAGAAGCAGATTCATCCTGGAGCCTCCAGAATGCATCCTTGCCAATCCATTTTAGAGTTCTGACCTCCAGATCTATTCAATAATTATTCTTTTTGTTTTGTCTTACTACTGCTGCTGCTTAGTCGCTCAATCATGTCTGACTCCTTGAGATACTGTGGACTGTAGCCTGCCAGACTCCTGTGTTCATGGGATTTTCCGGGCAAGAATACTGGAGTGGGTTGCCATTTTCTTCTCCAGGGAATCTTCCCAACCCAAGGACTGAACCTGGGTCTTCTGCCTTGTAAGTGGATTCTTTACCCTCTGAGCCACCAGGGAAGCCCTTTATCTGACTAAGCTTGTGGTAATTTGTTGTAGCAGCAATAAGAAACCAATACACTTCGGTGAGTATGTTATGATGAGTTCTATTGCTGATTTCTTCAGAGTAAAGTAAGCAAATATGTAACATTTAAGAAGAGTGTGACTAGCTAGAGATACTTGTCATACAAGTATTCACAATATGCTAAATTCTAATGAGGACACAAATATTTTATCCCTCTTGTAATCCTCACTTATTTTCCTCTGTATTCATGTGTAAGTTTCATTCCAGTTATATCCTTCCAAAATGTCACAAAGGGTACAGAGTAAACATCGTACTTTTATTGCTTTTTGTAATAATGGTTTGAAGCTATCTCTGTAGCTATGCCAAGGATGAAATGACTTGTTTCTTGGAGCTAGAACCCCCAAGTCACTGATAATCCAATATTCCCTACGCCTTATAAAGAAAGAAGTACACCTGTGGCGTGAAAACAAACACAAGCACAGTTATTTCAGATCAGATCCGACCCAGTGTGAGTCATAGCCATGTGGCTTCTGGTATTTCTACGATTGGAAGTTTGTTTATTCATTAAACTTGAATCCAAAACTTTGTGTGAAAGGGTTATGTGGCTTTAATAAACATAAAGAAGCCAAGAGTGGCTTCATTTCATCTTATACTCAAGAAGGGAAATTAACGTATGCAGGAATAATGCAAGAGAATCCTGTAAAATAGACTATCCATAAAAAATGGAATAATATAAAGTGCAGAATCTTTTTAAAAGTGCTGAGGAGATTCAGATAAAAAAGGTAATTAGAGCCCTTTGGGATTGTCTGATATATTGCCCTTGGCTCCTTAGATTTCTGCAAGGAGAAAAGAAAAGAAACAATTCTTAAATTGTGTTCTCTAGGTGAAAGCAATATGTATCTTTCTCATTGCTGGATCCAGGAAACGATGAGAATGAGATGTCTAACATGGCCAATTAGACAGGATCTTCCTTTTAGACCTCCTTTTGCCACTGTCTTGCTAGGGAGATTTGTGTTTAGAAGGTTAATTGCTCTTTGTAATACTTCTCCATTGGTTCCATAGTGCACACAACTTCTAGAAGAATTATGAAATGTAAAATTCACCTTCTGTGTCAAATATTTAATAATTTAAAAATCAAAGTTGTAAAATGGTAGAGAATAAGGAAAAATACAGAAGAGAACTAGGATTGCAAATCTTCCATGTTGAGGCTTAAGGGTGACTTTTTATATATTAATATAAAAAATCTTTCTAATGCTGGAAATTTTTTCAAATGTTGAAAAATGCCCACTTGGGTTTAGGCTGCTGCCTGAATAATGAGCAAATGAATTAAAATATACCAGAGATACTACATAATTATATAATAACCCAGCTATATGACCTCAGAAATGTGGGAATCAATCCTTTTTAAATGTATAATAATTAAATTCATTAAACACTTCTTGATGTCCTTTGTAATTTCATCCTACACATCTTGAAGTAACAAATTTCTTAAATATGCTAATACTTATGAATAAAATTATGCCTTATTTTAGTTTCAATTTTAAGAATTCTTTTTTGTAACATTAAGAGGAACGATTTTGTTCTAATTGTTCAGACCTTTGGAGAGACCCAATAAATAGCACCTCTTTCACTACCACATAACAAACTTCAATCTAGCAGAAAAATAAAATAAAAGAATATGATTTGTGGAACAAAACTTCACCTTTACTACTCAAAAAGTTCTAGAATGGCATTTACTGGTTATATTTTTGAGAGGTTCAAATCCCAGAATAAAACAGCCTTATCTATCTGGTTGGGCTTCTCAGGTGGCACTGGTGGTAAAGAACCTTCCTGCCAAGGCAGGAGACAATAGATGCAGGTTTGATCCCTGGGCCAGGAAGAGCCCCTGGATGAGGGCATGGCAACACACTCCAATATTCATACCTGGAGAATCCCAAGGACAGAGGAGCCTAGTGGGCTATGATCCATAAGCGTCGCAGAGTCGGACACAACTGAGTGACTTAGCATGCACGCACGCATCCATCTACCTAGTTAGAGACATGCAGAGAAGAAAATGTGCTTTTCTTAAAATCAGGTTTATTCTTGAAAGGTAAAATGAAGAGGTGAGTCAAGCACACCCAACCTATTATCCCAATTCTGCCAAGGAACTAAATCACACTACCTTCCCAAGGGCAAGATGACCAAAGGGATGAAGAGGACTCAGAAGTGTTATGTGACTCTCACTTCCTGGATATGAAACATCTGGAAAGGAAAGAAGCAGTGTTTCCCCACTAACTGGACTCTCAGATTCCTGCCAGTACACTTAATATGCAGTCCTTTTATTTGTTCTTATAAACCTTAAGAATACTTCCTCAATCTTTAATTCTCCAGAAAAGTGCTATATCTGTAAGATGTACTTCCTAAGAAATTTTGACCTGTTGCTTATTTTGGTTGTACATCCGGGAACATTGTCTATCACTTACGCACTTCCTGCTGTCTCGTCAAGAAGGGTAACTGTTTACAGTATCCTGGGAAAGGATTAACTCTGTAATTTTTACAGCCCTTTTGTTTCCAGTCAGTTTCCAATACCTTTTCCAAGGATGCTCAGAAATGTTGCTGGTCTTCTCAATAGGAGCATGCTAAGCCTATGCCTATGGGGAGCAATGAAAATGCTCACTGTAGCTTTTTAATGAATCATAATTGCTGGTTGAGACTAATCTGTCATGCTGCACATATCATCTAGATTCATTCTTCCTAAAATGCCTTGCCCTCCAACACTTATTGAAACTTTTTCTACCATTTCACACAGTCAATATAACTAAATCTCTATTTAGTATACTCCCCACAGGTCAAAATTGTTCTGTATACGGAAGTTTCTTCTAATTTTACTGAAGTTTTGTAAAGAACGTCAGATAAGACAAATTCCAGAAGTAGTTTTTGCTCTGTTATTAGTTTCCTACAGCTGCCTGATAAAATACTACAAATTAGCAGCTAAAAACAATGACCCACATATTAGCCTCTGGTTCTGGAGGTCAGGAGTCTGGGCACATGGTGGCTGGGTTCTCTGCTCAGGGTCTTACCAGGCTGAATTTAAGCTATTAATATCATCCCAGGCTGTGGTTCTCACCTGGGCTCAGGTTTTCTTCAAATGTACTGGTTTATGGCAGAATTCACTTCCTGCGGTTGTAGGACGGTGTCCCTCAATGCCTGTTAATTATCAGTTGGTGCCACATTCAGTTTCTAGGGGCTTCTGGACTCAGTGGTTCAAATATGGGTGTTTGCTTTCTTCCAGGCCAGCAAAGACTTCCCTTCCTATCACCAGCCAGAGAAAATTTTCTGCCTTTAAATGTCCCAAATGATTACATTATACTCACCTAAATTATATCCCTTTCTTAAAGTCTTCTATGCCATGTGATAGAAACATGATATTCACTGTAGCTAGAATTATGAAGGGTGTGTACACCAGAGGCAGAAAATCTTGGGGACCATCCTAGAATTCTACCCACCAAACACTGTTAAGAAGTCCTAGGCATTGAAATGCCTGATTGTTTCTCTCCTTTTTTTCTTTCTTATTTTCCAGTCAACTCCTTATCTTTGTCAAATACTGTCCAAATTAGACTGTCGTTCAATTTTTAAAACTTTATAAAATCTCTGGTAAGTATATGTTAAAATTTTAAAGAAAGTCTAAATGAATTTCTTAAATAAACAGTCTACTTAGAACCAGCCAAACTTGGACAAAACTCTAGATTCTCCTTCTGCATGGTGATTCAACTCTAGCCAGTTAGTGATATAATTATGTAAACTTTTCAGCCTGTTTTCCTTTGTAGAATGGAGACCGTGATTTCCACCCCTGAAACACTGTCAGTATTTAATAAGTGTGTTAAAATTCTTACCACAATGCTAGGTCCAGAGTAGCCAGCTAACGATTTCTCTCCTTTTCCTTTGTTTTATTTATCTTTTCATTTTGGTTTGCTTGGTTTTCATTTAAACACAAAAGTCTCCGATAGCTCAAATGGATCAGATTTTGCCTTACAGAAAAATGTTACTTTTCCACCAACACATTATTCTCAACAAGATTATAGTATCCTACAGTTTATTACCATTGCCAATACCTTGCCTGGTAGGGAAGAGCTCTAATCTATTGACCTCTCTTCAAATTCTTATCATGGGAGTCACACTGACCAAAGCATTGATCATCTGAACAATAAATTGCATACTTCACGTACCAGCAGCACACCTTGAGCACTTTAAACATTGATCCTGGAAGGCGATTTATTTATATTGTTTTTATAATTAACACATTTAATGCACTCTACTTATATAATGTGGTTCCAGACTCCTCCATATCTAGTAGAATTTTTAGCTGAGTTTCCTTTTCTACAGTGAGTAGAACATCAGGGATAAAATGTGTTCCCCAGTTCATCTTCTTTGTTTTTTTTTTAATTGTCCAGTAACTTATTTAACCCAGTTGCTTAGGAATTCTTTGCAAGTGTCCCTTGAATTACTTTTAGGTTTTTTGTTTGTTTGTTTGTTTCTGTTGGGTCTTCGTTGCTACACATAAGCTTTCTCTAGTTGCAGCGAGCAGGGACTACTCTCCAGTTGCTGTGCATGGGCTTCTCTTGTGCTGGCTTCTCTTGTGGAGCGTGGGCTCTAGGGCTTGCCAGCTTCAATAGTTGTGGTGAGAGGGCTCCAGGGCACGTGGGCTCAGTAGTTAGTTCCCAGACCAGAGTTCGAACCTGTGTCTCCTGCATTGGCAGGCAGATTCTTAACCACTGGACAACCAGGGAAGTGTCCTTTAGCTTAATTTTTTGTACTTGACATTTAACTCTTACTCAGTTCCCTGGTTCTTTTTCACAATTTCTTCACTGTGGAAATGTCTTAATTTGTGGTTTTCTTCTTTCAAGGGTGTGGTTTTACCACATAGTCATGCAGGACTTGTGATCAAGTTACTTTCTTTGAAATACATTATGATGCTTTTAAATAACTTAAAAAGTTTACCTTGGGATATTAACAAGTAGTTTTTTTAAAAAAATGTTTTAAATGTTCTGTCAGTTTTGGTGTTTGTTTTCCCACCCATCATTAGATATCCTCCTTCTGATAGATATTTTCAATTCCCCTCACTTTTTTAAAATGTTGAATTTAATCATACTATTACAACCTAGTAATTGCCATTTTTCTGACCACTGCTCAGAACTAAATCTATCATATTTCATTCCCCTTTGAAGTTCTAAAGGAATTTAATCTTGAAAAATCATTTATCATATCCAGATACCTGACACCCATATTTTGTCAAGATTACGATTTCTGCCAACCTGTGTGGGGACAAATAATGGTGCCTTATTTCTATTATCTGGCCTAATTTTTTAGGTTCCCTTTGTCTTATTTAACATCTCTTACTTATTCTCATTATCCCAGTGTTCTGCTACATTTTTGTTCCTTAAATATGGAATGTCTGCTTATCAAGTTTCCACTTACTTCACTTGTCCAGTAGTATTTTTATCTTGTATGAATCAGTATTAAAGTGTTTCTGAACACTCAAATTGAGTAATTTGAAGAGAGTTAAATAGGGGCTTCCCAGGTAGCTGAGTGATAAAGAATCTGCCTGTCAATCCAGGAAATGCAAGAGACATGGGTTCAATCCCTGGGTTGTGAAGATCCCCTGCAGGAGACCATGGCAACTCACTCCAGTATTCTTGCCTGGAGAATCCCATGGACAGAGGAGCCTAGCGGGCTCACAAACAGTTGGACATGACTGAGCAGAAGACAATGAAAAGATAACTTTATAAATGTGCAGTCAGGAACAATGCAGTGTCCCAGGCTTAGTCACAGTGGAGAGCCACTGGAAGGGACAGGCTGAGGGACTGATAATTACTGGAACCCTGAGACAGAGCTGAGGGCTGCCAGAAAGTCAAGTTCAGTGAGGGATGCATCCAACCATCTGCAGACCAGGAGGATTGGAGTCTAGGGAATAAATACTCTATCACACCTCCTTTCCTCTGATTACCTGCCAGAAATCTCCACCAGCTAAACTTCAGCTGGAATCCAGAGGATAAGGGAGTCCTTTCAGCATATTCTCCTCACTTGAACAGGAGGAGAAGGATGAAGAGTGAGCCTGGAAGAGAAAACTGAAGAAATCCAGCAGAAACACCACCGCTATTTGCACCTTCATCTCAGTGCCTTATTAGAGACCTTGTGTCTAAGGAGCAGCATGTGTCAGTTTTCAATTACTCTCCTTCCAGCTGGGCTGGAAAATACCATTCACTGTCTGAATACTTGCCAAGCATTCCCTATCACCATGGCGTCTGAGATGAGTTTGGAAATACGTATGCATTCTCCATTAAGATGTGATTGGATGTCATCTCCCTGGGAAGCTTTCCATAACATCCACAAGAAGACACTTTGAAATGCACGATTGCTTCTCAGGGGCAGTTCTTAGAAAGAAAAGCATTTTAAAGAATTTGTCAGTGGCAACAATCCAATATCTTCTTGTCAATCAAAATTTTGGAATTTCTTACTGTGCTTTTCAGTGATGTTACTCGACGACTCAGTGCTGATTCCCTCCTTGTTCTTGTTAGCATTAATGGTATATAATATTGTCCTTTTTCTTTGTCCTTAGAAATTTACAATGACAGTAAAAGAAAGGAATTTAGAAAAACTTTTTTTTAAATTTTATTTTATTTTTAAACTTTACAAATTGTATTAGTTTTGCCAAATATCAAAATGAATCCGCCACAGGTATACATGTGTTCCCCATCCTGAACCCTCCTCCCTCCTCCCTCCCCATACCATCCCTCTGGGTCGTCCCAGTGCACCAGCCCCAAGCATCCAGTATCGTGCATCGAACCTGGACTGGCAACTCGTTTCATACATGATACTATACATGTTTCAATGCCATTCTCCCAAATCTTCCCACCCTCTCCCTCTGCAACAGAGTCCATAAGACTGTTCTATACATCAGTGTCTCTTTTGCTGTCTTGTACACAGGGTTATTGTCAGCATCTTTCTAAATGCCATATATATGCGTTAGTATACTGTATTGGTGTTTTTCTTTCTGGCTTACTTCACTCTGTATAATAGGCTCCAGTTTCATCCACCTCATTAGAACTGATTCAAATGTATTCTTTTTAATGGCTGAGTAATACTCCATTGTGTATATGTACCACAGCTTGCTTATCCATTCATCTGCTGATGGACATCTCGGTTGCTTCCATGTCCTGCCTATTATAAACAGTGCTGCGATGAACACTGGGGTACACGTGTCTCTTTTCCTTCTGGTTTCCTCAGTGTGTATGCCCAGCAGTGGGATTGCTGGATCATAAGGCAGTTCTATTTCCAGTTTTTTAAGGAATCTCCACACTGTTCTCCATAGTGGCTGTACTAGTTTGCATTCCCATCAACAGTGTAAGGGAGTTCCCTTTTCTCCACACCCTCTCCAGCTTTTATTGCTTGTAGACTTTTGGATGGCAGCCATTCTGACTGGCGTGAAATGGTACCTCATAGTGGTTTTGATTTGCATTTCTCTGATAATGAGTGATGTTGAGCATCTTTTCATGTGTTTGTTAGCCATCTGTATGTCTTCTTTGGAGAAATGTCTATTTAGTTCTTTGGCCCATTTTTTGATTGGGTCATTTATTTTTCTGGAATTGAACTGTAGGAGTTGCTTGTATATTTTTGAGATTAGTTGTTTGTCAGTTGCTTCATTTGCTATTATTTTCTCCCATTCTGAAGGCTGTCTTTTCACCTTGCTTAGAGTTTCCTTTGTTGTGCAGAAGCTTTTAAGTTTAATTAGGTCCCATTTGTTTATTTTTGCTTTAATTTCCAATATTCTGGGAGGTGGGTCATAGAGGATCCTGCTGTGATGTATGTCAGAGAGTGTTTTGCCTATGTTCTACCCTAGGAGTTTTATAGTTTCTGGTCTTACATTTAGATCTTTAATCCATTTTGAGTTTATTTTTGTGTATGGTGTTAGAAAGTGTTCTGGTTTCATTCTTTTACAAGTGGTTGATCAATTTTCCCAGCACCACTTGTTAAAGAGATTGTCTTTTCTCCATTGTATATTCTTGCCTCCTTTTGTCAAAGATAAGGTTTCTATAGGTGTGTGGATTTATCTCTGGGCTTTCTATTTTGTTCCATTGATCTATATTTCTGTCTTTGTGCCAGTACCATACTGTCTTGATAACTGTGGCTTTGTAGCAGATCCTGAAGTCAGGTAGGTTGATTCCTCCCGTTCCATTCTTCTTTCTCAAGATAGCTTTGGCTATTTGAGGTTTTTTGTATTTCCATACAAATTGTGAAATTATTTGTTCTAGCTCTGTGAAGAATACCATTGGTAGCTTGATAGGGAAAAGTTTTAGTCTTTCTTCTCAAATGTAATACATGATAGATCAACCTTGCTAATGGTTTTATAATGTCTGTTGAAATCTCACCAGTGTGTTCAATCTAATATTTTATTTCAGTTCTTCTTTACCATTTGAGGAGAGATAAAAGTCTCCATTGCCATCCAAAGGTCTCTACCTTTGGCTCACCATAGTGCCTGAAATGTCCATCTTTAGAGAAGTTTCTCCAATATAAGACTTATCTCCTGGAAATTCCCATTAAGTGGGTTTAGATTAACTAAGAGAGGTAATATATTGACATACAGAATCACTGATCAGCTTCAAAGTCATCAGGCAAAAAGAAAGAGGCATTGACATTTAGATGGAAGTTCCTATTTAGAGAAGCTAAAGACTTAACCTTAGGCTAATGGAATTAACCCCAGCTTTTATGTCCAACATATTTCTATTCATGGGTAAAACTAAAGAACAGAGGGTTTATCTGCCAAAAAATTTCAAACACCAGGGATGAGATTTATCTGAAAATTAAGTCCCATCTTTCTCTGTCAGCAAGTGCTTAGGCAAGACCTTTGGTTATATATCAGGTTGACCAAAAAGTTCATTTAGGTTTTCCCAGCACATCTTATGGAAAAACCTAAATGAATTTTTTGATCAATCCATTATTAGTACCTGGACTAGTAAATTTTCATAAAAGATAAGACAGGAGAAGTTCAGGGATAAAGGCAAGTTAGAGGCAAGTTCTGGGAAAAGAATTGTAAAATTAGAGGAGAATAGAACTGGAAATGCCGAGTGTGGGTAGGCAGATATTCACAAGGGAAATGGATATGTTAGAAGCACATTTTGTCCCCTCTCCCCAACTTAAAACTTTGATTGTTCTGTCTTTCGTTCTATCTTATTGGCTACAGAACTCAAAAGTGTGCTTTGATCATTTCTTTATGATAACAACAGATGACACTTTTTTCAATATGCAAGGCAAGATTTTAAAATTTTGCAGATGTTGGTTTATTTCATCCTCCCAATAACTGTGAAATGGATAATATCATCATCTTGATTTTACAGATAGGAAAAAAAAAAGGAGTCTCAGAGCAATTGAGTAACTTATTCTAATATCAAACCCTGCCAAAGTCAGATCCAGGAATTAACCCCTGACAATCTGATGAGCTTTATGCTTAACCATTATACTATACACTCGCTGATGAGTACAGAAAATATATCTTGACCCTCAGATTAGCATTTTGCTGTCTGTATCAATCAGATCATTCAACCCTGCATCTTTCTCTATGGTCTCAGTCTGTAGCTGGACCAAGGCAGTCACCACTCTGTTACCTTGAAAGGGCACTACTTTTGGTCATGAATCCTGGTATGCATAAAACACACAAGCAACAAGAAGTGTGGTCTGGGTGAATTTTAAATAGAACCTCTCTCTCTGTTGCTGGGCAAGATGAACCATTGCAAAGCAGTCCCTCCATAAGGGACTGCTGCAGGTCCATGCCTCCAGCAGCCTTCAGGAATAGAGAACATCTGTAGTAGCCACATGCCCCAAAGCCTGGTGTCAAAGCCCAGGAGAGGGTGTTCCCCACTAACACTGCCAATGGGAAGGAAAAGCCCAGTTTTCACTGGTTGCCAGGACAGGACATCCTTTCTTCTCCCTCTGCTATTCTGTAAAAAATATCCCATGCTTTTTACAGATAAAAATGAAAATCCCAAGTTATAATGGTCAAATAGGATAGGAACTTTTATGAAAAGAGAGGAGGATTAAATTATCTAGAGCAATACCTGCAATTTCATCTTCTCTGCTTCTATCACCTTTTGTCCAAGGCAGGCCTACAAAGCCGAATTTTAACCCCTCTCAAGATCTGTGCAAACACAGTGAGAGCAAATAATATTTTCTTTCAACAACCACGAATACACCATGAACAGAGCACTCTAGGCATATGGCTGTGTACAGGCTTCATTAGCAACGACATCCTCAAGGTGGTAACTGGCCTCAGGGTTCTAATTGTGTTTGACCTTGACAGCAGTGTATACATACCAAGGGTGATGTACAGATTTTCTCAAATTCTGAGTCAAATTGCTTCAGCGTTCATGCAGTTTTATTGAATAAAAGGCAGTTTGGTGGGTGGATTTGCTTTAGAGGTTCAGTAACATGAGTACGTCTTATTAAAAAAAAAAAAAAAAACTGAACCGCATAAACATTTACCTGGGTGTAAAAGCCACAAAGTACTAAAAAGTTATCACAAACATGGCTCAAAATTCCTGATTACAAATGTAGACTTGGTTAGCCTGCAAATCAGCCTCAGCTGTTCTAATACTCATCTGTCCCAATACAGTAATTCAATTCAAAATGCTCAAAAATTAAATGAGAGCCAGGGCTGGGGAGTGGGTAATCTTAATAGTACATCTAAAGTGAAAGTCGTTCAGTCGTGTCTGACTCTTTGCAACCCCAAAGACTACATACAGTCCATGGAATTCTCCAGGCCAGAATACTGGAATGGGTAGCGTTTCCTTCTCCAGGTGATCTTTCCAACCCAGGGATCGAACCCAGGTCTTCCGCATTGCAGGCAGATTCTTTACCAGCTGAGCCACAAGGGAAGCCTGTTGGTACATCTAAAGAGACTATGTAATTTATGAGTCAGACATGGTGTAAAAGTTTTTCTTCCTTATTTCAATTCCAAAATGATTTCTTAGTGGTTTATCAAGTCTAGAAAGACAGTTGAACTTGCTTTTTTTCCCCAATGGTCAAGTTTACAAGTATGATGAGAACCTAATGCTTGAGCATTAATGTTAAAGGAGGATATGTCAGTGGCAACGAGCAAGAGTCAACAAATTATTATACGTTCACATATGTTCACATTTTGAAAATGAAGAAGAAAGACTGTGAGGAAACAGTGTGAAAATATTTCCTTGTACATGTCAGTCATGCAATATCTGGTGCAGAAAAGTAATGGATTATCAAATGAGGGCTTTTGTGCTTTAAAACGTGATCTCTCTCATATAGTATGGACTGGACCTTGTATGTGAAATACTATATCATATTTTAGTTTGTGGGAAGAATAATTGCTACAATATGTATTATAAAATATGTTGATGCTATTTTAGTTGGATTTCTGAGAACTCAAATAAGGACCAACACCAAGCAGAGTATACTGAGTAGGTGATGTCATCTTTGCCACTGTCTTTCCCCTCCTGCTTCAGCCCCATGTTGCCTATAGTTCCTTCCTCTCCAATAAGTGTTTAGGCGACCTATGATATTTACTGATATTTACTTTCCTCCGTCTCAGAAGGATGTCTTTAAAACAGGGAGGGAGATAACCCAATTTAGTGTTTTCCAATGGATTTCTAAGGAGCTGGATGTTATTGCAAATTTTTTTAAAATAGCATTTCAGAATCAAATTAATTTGGGAAGTGCTGTGTTAAACAAAGTAAATATGTACTTGCTTTTACAGAACTTCTCAAAACTTCTAATACAATAATGTGCATTGAGCATCTTTTTTACAGGAGAACATTTCCCAAATGACCATTCCAGAAAGTCCTTTCCAGGAAAGTCAGTTCTCATCTCACTGTTTGGGAAACACTGATGTAGGAGGAAGATCTGAGAAATGTCTGAGTTCAAAGCCTGGTCCTATTACATATTTGAGAAAATTCTTTGAGATCAAGTTTTCTTATGAGAAACATGGCACATAGAAGACATTCAGAAAATAATAGCCATGATTTAATTATATAGTTGCTAATCAGTTCATTTCAGTACATGTCCCTCAGTCATGTCCCACTCTTTGAGACCCCACGGACTGCAGCACACCAGGCTTCCTTGTCTTTCACTATCTCCCAGAGTGTGCTTAAACTCATGTCTATCAAGTCGGTGATGCCATACAAACTTCTCATCCTCTGTCGTCCCCTTCTCCTCCCGCATTCAATCTTTCCCAGCATCAGGGTCTTTTCCAATGAGTCAATTCTTTGCATCAAAGTATTGGAGTTTCAATTTCAGCATCAGTCCTTCCAATGAATACTCAGGACTGATTTCCTTTAGGATTTACTGGTTGGATCTCCTTGCATTCAAGGGAGACTCTCAAGAGTTTTCTCCAGAACCATAGTTTGAAAGCATCAATTCTTCAATTCTCAACCTTGTTTATGGTCCAACTCTCACATCTATACATGACAACTGGAAAAACCATAGCTTTGACTGTAGTAGCAGATATACTATACAGGGATTGAGGGAACAGAGTAGGGTTCCTTTACTCTTAGAAAGCCCAGAGCTGATCAAAAGAAGACCTAGAAGATGCTCATGAGGCAGTAATGATTGGATGGACACAAATGGAATGTGGGGCTGGGCATGGCTGGACAAGTAGATGATGCCTTCCTGCCTCCCAGGTGGCAGAAGGGGACTCTGCCTAATCCAGAAGGGCTGCAGAAAAGTGCAAGACTGAGTGAAGGAAGTGGGAAGAGTTTTAGTTCTCAGGCCATTGCTTATAAATATAAAAATCTCTTAGAACTTAACTGATTTAAAAATCATCGAATTCAGGGTCTTGGCATAAAGAAAGACTTGGAATCTTCTTTATGTATTCCACCAGTCATGGAAAGGAATTCAGATCATTTCAGTTGCTCAGTCGTGTCTGACTCTTTGTGACCCCATGAACCGCAGCATGCCAGGCCTCTCTGTCCATCACCAACTCATAAACTCTCATGAATTTACCCAAACTCATGTCCATTGAGTCAGTGATGCCATCCAACCATCTCATCCTCTGTCATCCCCTTCTCCTTCTGCTTTCACTCTTTTCCAGCATCAGGGACTTTTCAAATGACTCAGGTCTTTCCATCAGGTGGCCAAAGTATTGGAGTTTCAGCTTTAGTATCAGTCCTTCCAATGAACACTCAGGACTAAGCTCCTTCAGAATGGACTAGTTGGATCTCCTTGCAGTCCAAGGGACTCTCAAGAGTCTTCTCCAACACCACAGTTCAAAAGCATCAATTATCTGGTGCTCAGCTTTCTTTATAGTCCAACTCTCACATCCATACATGACCACTGGAAAAACCATAGCCTTGACTAGACGGACCTTTATTGGCAAAGTAATATCTCTGCTTCTTAATATGCTTTCTAGATTGGTCATAACTTTCCTTCCATGGAGTAAGCATCTTTAAATTTCATGGCTGCAGTCACCATCTGCAGTGATTTTAGAGCCCCAAAAAAAACAGTCTTTCACTGTTTCCCCATCTATTTGCCATGAAGTGATGGGACCAGATGCCATGATCTTAGTTTTCTGAACGTTGAGCTTTAAGCCAACATTTTCACTCTCCTCATTCACTTTCATCAAGAGGCTCTTTAGTTCTTCTTCACTTTCTGCCATAAGGGTGGTGTTATCTGCATATCTGGGGTTATTGATAGTTCTCCTGGCAATCTTGATTCCAGCTCATGCTTCATTCAACCCAGCAGAAAGGAGAAGAAATGCCAAAATCAAGGGCGAGATGAGACTGTGTATGGTTTAGTTTTCATCTTCACAATAATAATAATGGTGCCATCGTCACTTTTTTTTTTAAGATGCCAATGTATTAAGGCATGGAAAACCATTAGAACAGTGACTGGGATGCAAATATCAATAGATGTTAGCTATTATTATTACCTTTCTTTCTAAAATGTGCTTTCAAATACTGATCATAGTACTTCTCGAGCAAATCCAGAAATAAAGATTACTTCACAAATTTCTACTGTATACCAGATTCCACTCACTATGGGGCTTGCCAAAAAAGGCAGAGTTCTGTTATAATCACAAAAGTTACCTAGTATATAGTAACTTTTTAAAGGCAATAGGACAGCCCACCAGGGACAGGAACTATATGAGAAACAAACTAGGAGCCTCATCACTACAAAGTTAGGAGACATATTTTAAGACACTAGAAGATAAAAGAATCTTCCATCTACTAAGCTCTCATTCTGTTCAAATTGCTGTTTGATGTAATTTCTCCTCTGAAGTCAAGGGGATTAAGTTGATGGATTTATCTCTGAAGTTCTTTAAGAGGTGAATGACGATTTCATCATCAAACCTTTGAAGGAAATTTAACCACCAGTTCATGTTGAGAAAGTGCTTTTCCTCCCCCATTTAATAACAATAAAACTTGTTTATCGCTCACTTTCTACATGCTAGGCTGCTAAATACTTTACAGGCATTGTCTAAATTCAGCTTCCCAACAATGCTGTGAAGTGTGGTACTCTCTCTTCCTTTCATTACTTTACAGATGAGGAATCTGAATCTTGGAGAGATTAATCTGTCCAAGGTCACTCAGCAAAGAGTACCAGACTCAAGTCTGTCTAATTTCAGGGACTACACAGAACTACATGTCCAAGGAATTTACTACTCACTGGGATTGCTTCAACATTTTCTGAATGTTTAAAATTGTTTTAAATAAGAGGTAATTTAAAACAAATCATTCATGCTGTTGACATCTCAGACAGAGCTAATACTGCCACAGAGAGCATGAGTGTGGCAACCAGGCTTGTGTAAGTTAGGTTAGTTCTTCATTTTGCAAATAAAAGGCATATAGGTAATCTCTCCTAGAAATTTGGAAAGGATACTTCTAGTCCCATGTTATTCCATCAAGTACTTCGACTGTTTAAATATGTTCACAATTGTCACAATTTAATCATGTTGTCTGTGTTTGTTGGTGACTACTATGTTAAGGTCATTTCTTTAGGCTAATGCATTAGCAGAGGCACAGCTCAGTCCTTTTGTTAATAATGCTTCTGTATAAAGTGTTTCTGTTAGCTCACATAGCCAGACTATATGAGTTCATGGGACCTACCTATTCTTGTTAATATGATATTGTATAAGAGTTATTAAGTAGTCTTTCTAAATGTGCCTTTTGTCTCTTCAAAGAACTCCTCTGTGGCTGCTACTGTTTAGTCACTAAGTCGTGTCCAACTATTTGTGACCCCATAGACAGTAGCCTGGCAAACAGAGGCTCATCTGTCCATGGGATTTCCCAGGCAAGAATACTGGTGTGGGTTGCCATTTCCTTTTCCAGAGGATCTGTCCAACCCAGGGATCAAACCCTCATCTCCTGAATCAGCAGGTGGATTCTTCATCACTGAGCCACTTGGGAAGCTGTAAGAGTTATTAAATAGTCTTTCTAAATGTGCCTTCTGTCTCTTCAAATAGCTCCTTTTGAAATTACTTCTCTAACACATCACTAGGACCTATAATAGCCATGTCTTTATCTGTACACTAAAATATTTCTCTGAAGATACTCTCATGCTTAACACAATCACTGCATCCTCAACACCAAAAACTACATTTCAAGAACATAGAAGGCCATCAGGCCATGACCTCCTACTGCTCAAGCCTTGTCCATCATGAAACAGAGTTGACACGCTATGCTCTGGTATACTATTACTCTATTTAGACCAAGTTACTTGACAAACAAACATAAAATATTTCATGTGTCCATGTCTTCACAGCAGCCAGAGCCTGCTACTTCCCTGTCTCAATCCATCCAGTGGCTTCACCTCATCAGCCCAAGTCCTTGCAGTCCCCACAAGGTGATGCTTCCTTAGCCACCCACCCTCCACTCACCCGCTCCCCGGCTCTGGTAACTGTCTGACCTGGATCTTACCACTTTCCTCTCAGCTTAATCTGTCTTAGCAACACTGGCTTCCTGCCCTGACATGTTCCACCTCAGGGCACCCTAGTCAGCTCAGGCTACCATAACAAAGTATTGCAGACTGAGTGGGTTAAATAACAGGAAATTATTTTCTCAAAGTTCTGGAAAATCAAAGTCCAAAATCAAGGTTCTGGCAGCATTGGTTTCTGGTAAGAGCTCTCTTCTTAACTTGCAGATGGCTGCCTTCTCATTGGGTCCTCACATGACCTTTCTTCTGGGTATGCAGACTCCTGATATCTTTCCTTCTTCTTATAGAAGTGATTCACAATGTTGTATTCAGAAACCAACATAATATTGTAAAGCAATTATCCTCCAATTAAAAAAAAAAAAAGGTTAGTCCTATTGGATTAGGACCCCACCCTTATGTCCTCCTTTAAAGCGAAAGCGAAGTCATTCAGATGTGTCCGACTCTGTGCGACCCCATAGACGGCAGCCCACCAGGCTCCACCGTCCCTAGGATTCTCTAGGCAAGAACACTGGAGTGGGTTGCCATTTCATTCTCCTGTCCTCCTTTAATTACCTCCTTATAAGATTACCTCCTTATAAGTCCCTATGTCCAAATATAGACACATTGGTGATGAGTCTAATTTTAAGACTCCATAATAGTTTTCTCTCATTCTTTAGGTCATAAATTGTTCAAAAGCAACATTGATATCAGCAAACAATGACTTGTAAGATGTGAATTGAGGGATATATGAAAGGTCTTATCCATACAACCAAAATATTTCTTCTATATAGAGGCAGCATTAGAACTCATCTTGGGATAATTGTTGTTTTTCACTATTCCCCTTAAAAAAATTATCCTGAAGGTGGTTATCCATAATGTTATCAGTAGTTCTATAAGAGATTAATATTTCTAATGATGCCCCTCACTGATAGAAAGAGGTTCATAATTTTCATCTTGGAGGCTTGGAGAGAGCAGAGGAAAATAGAAGAGGTTCTTAAAAAGCAGAAATAAAAGGAAATGTTTACTTGCTCCTTTGTGTCCAACTCTTTGCAACCCCATGGACTGTAGCCTGTCAGGCTCCTCTGTCCACGGGATTTTCCAGGCAAGAATACTGGAGTATGTAGCCATTCCCTTCTCCAAGAGATCTTCCCAACCCAAGGATCGAAGCTGGGTCTCCATGTCTCCTGCATTGCAGGCGGATTCTTTACTGCTGACCCACTGGGAAAGCCCCCATAGGAAGCATTACATACTGAAAAGTCAAGTACAAATTTTGCTTGTTTCTCACTTGTGCCTCCACTCAATATCTTAAATCATTCATGACTGGGGCTTTCTCCATCTAAGAAGTGTAACAGTCCTTTTTGCTTTTCTAATAGGCTTTTCAATTAAAAAACAAGCCTGCCCATTTGATAAGGCTTTTGTTTCCCAAGATCGCTATGTTTAGTTTTTCTTCTAGGACAGGTCTCAAATGGTATTTTTTTTAAATCTTCAAAGACCACCCTTCCCCACCAGTCTACTGAAAAGACAGGAATTTAAAACTTTGTGACATTCACCAAACCTATCAACTCAGAGAAGAAAAATCTCCCCTTGGTGCTGAGAAATGCAAACAATGTAGCTTGTGGTTCCTAGAAAAGTAAAAGACTAGAGGAAATTACATGGAGAGGCTTGAGAGTTAGCTTGCCCCTCTGGAGACCCTCCATCAAGGAGCAAAAGAAATAGCTCTCATTAGTCAGTTTCGCTCTATGACAGGTACTGTTCTAAGAGCTCTACTGAGAAGTGTGTGAGGCTTGAAACGTGAGTAAAATGCAGCTTACTTTTATTTTTCATCTTCTGGTTCAACTTTATTCACCGAGTAATTCAACAGTGACTTTGGATGGTGTTTGGCAGAGCCTTCCTTCATGAGGTCACTCTCAGATAATATGTCGATAAAAGGTCAACTTTTGTTATGAAAACGGTCTCAATTGTAAAATTACAATTCCCAACCAACTTCAGGTCGGAAGGCAATGGGAAAACTGCTTGAACTCCGTAACCTTTATCCTTCCCCATGATCTACAAGGCGTGGCTCCCTACTTTGTTCTCTGTCCAAGCCTGTTCTATGCCCCAAACACCACACTGCCTAAGCCACACTGGCTTCCACACTGTTCCTTGAGCTTACAATCATGCTTCCACCTAAAGGACTTTGCACTGGCAAAGTCATACAGCCCATTTTACCATTTGCTAAATGTCTTTGCTTACATGTCATTCTGAACGAGAAACATTCCCTTAACACTATTATTATTTACCATCTTATTCTCCAGTCTTTTTCTTCATTGTACTTTTTTACTTGATAGACTGAATACTGACATGTTTATTAACATGTCTCCCTTAGTTGGATATGTTACACAGGTTCAGGACCTTGATCTGTTTTCTCACAGCTGTTCTTCTCATTACCATCTGAGAACTCTGAACAGTACCTGACCCAATATTAGGTGCTCAGTGTACATTTTGGGGAGATTCACAGGTGACTCAGTAGGTAAAAATCTGCCTGCAATGCAGGAGATGTGGGTTCCATCTCTGGCTCAGGAAGATCCCTTGGAGAAGGGCATGGCAACCCACTCCAATTTTCTTGCCTGGGAAATCTCATGGATAGAGGAGCCTGGCAAGCTACATAGTCCATCAGGTTGCAAAGAGTGAGACACAACTGAAGTGACAGCATATACATACACACCCACACATTTTTTTAATTTCAGGGTAAGACTACACCATGAGTATAAACTGTAGAATAAAGCATCTCTAAAGCAGCTCAAAGGGAGGAGTCTTGATATTTTATTTTAAAATGTGGCTGCTGCTAAGTTGCTTCACTCATGTCTGACTCTGTGCGACCCCATAGATGGCAGCCCACCAGGCTCCCCCATCCCTGGGATTCTCCAGGCAAGGACACTGGAGTGGGTTGCCATTTCCTTCTCCAATGCATGAAGTGAAGAGTGAAAGTGAAGTCGCTCAGTTGTGTCCGACTCTCAGCGACCCCATGGACTGCAGCCTTCCAGGCTCGTCCATCCATGGGATTTTCCAGGCAAGAGTACTGGAGTGGGGTGCCATTGCCATCTACAAAATGTAGCTAGGAGTTTATTAATAAAAGAGTAATTATTCAGATTACTCCAAGTTTGCTTACTCTATGGCTACCATTAAAAATTAATATTCTAAACATTTTATTAAAATGAGCAGTGTTCCTTCTAAGCAGCCTTTCCTGCTTTGACAATGTTTTCACTCGGGAGACAAAACATGGAAATGAACCCGAGTCTTACTAAATTAGTATAATTGCATGTATAATTTTATAATTATTTGATAATGTTATAAATAAGCTTTTTCTTAGAAAAATTATTAATTTCATTTTAATATAACCAATATAACTTTCTTTCAACAAGGTCTGAACTCTTTAATTCTAGATTTTTTTTAATTCTCTTATTTAAACATTATAGAAAGTGTCTATTTTTGTCTTCATGGCTAGATTAGTGTTTGCTGGGTTATGCTTCTGTTTCTCTGCTTCCACTGTTGCATTTAACAAAAATATTTAGGATCACACAGTAATGACTTCTTAGGGTAATGTTGCTTTACAAATGTGGTGTCTTAATAGAACTTGGAGTTTGTAACATTATGCAAGCTAAATTGTTCTTGCACTGTAAAATGCATTTGATTCTTCTCCTCTTATAAATTCCATGTATCTCCTTTCAATATCTGCTTTCCAGGAGTCTATGCAAGATTGATGGAGACATTAAATTCAAAAACTAAAAGAGAAAAAAATGTAATGTGAGTCTTCAGTTGACTTTAAAGGAGATATATTGCTTAATAGAAACATTCAGGGAACAATGATAGTGGGCAGTAAATCCTAGATTAATTACATTTACTCAATGTGCTATAGAGCTAATTCATATAGCCAAACTTTTTTACAAAGCACTATCATTTCATGATTTTTTGCACTGGACAGTAAATGTACAAGCATTACTGTTAAAAGACAGGATTTTGCCCCCTTATTACTGAAAGCAAAATTACTCTTCTCTATTGCAAACCTAGTAGATGTCTATCCCTGCTGCTGCTGCTAAGTCGCTTCAGTCGTGTCCTACTCTGTGAGACCCCATAGACGGCAGCCCACCAGGCTCCCCCATCCCTGGGATTCTCCAGGCAAGAACACTGGAGTGGGTTGCCATTTCCTTCTCCAGTGCATGAAAGTGAAAAGTGAAAGTGAAGTCGCTCAGTCGTGTCCGACTCTCAGCGACCCCATGGACTGCAGCCCACCAGGCTCCTCTGTCCATGGGATTTTCCAGGCAAGAGTACCCCTACGTCTTTTATTAATTGATTTCTCAAAAATCTGTCCTTCATATTTTATTGTACAGTCAACAGTAAACCTCATATTTTGAAAGATTTGAAACTGCTAAGTAACAAATCTGTGAATTCACAATGATATTCTAAATGATTCAGGAAATGTCATTTTAAGTGGTAAAATCAATATGTATTTTGGTTCATTATCAGAATACATAATGACTATTTCTAGCGTCTCCTCAGATTTTCTGTTTAACCATTTTGTATTGTGATGCCTGGCCTGAAGCAATTCTATTTTTAGTTCTAATGGAACAGTCTTAAATTGCTTATTTTCTGTTTACTAAAGTCATCCTGTTTGTTACCATGGAAACTATGACAGCTGCTCCAACTAACTATTTTATTAAATGAATTGAAGATGTAGCTGAAGACTGTGAAGGTGCAGCATCTCATTCTTAAAACGTATTTTCCAACAACTGCAAAACTATGGCCAATCTGTAGAAAAAATGAAATTAATTATGAATAAGATCTTCTACATTTCAAATTAGGGAGGCTTATCCACATTTGAAAATCTGAATATAACTAGCACATAGTCTTCCCCAACCTACAGAGGGTATGTCTTTTAAAAGTGTCTCTGTAAATCTATTCCTTGGAAATTGGAGCACATGAACCCATTTATGAAATAATTTCATAAATAATAATTAGGTCTCCAGGACCACCCTCAAAAGCCCTTTGACCTGTAATGTCTCAGTCGATAGTAATATTAGCAATAGCCTTTGTTCTCAGTTCTGGCAGCAGGAGACAAGTTTCAGAAATGTGAAGAAAGGGAAGAGTTTTCTTATACCCCGGTGCCCCTGTCTCTAGCCTCTTGGGGTCCTCTTATTACCAACTCTCCTGGGTTGATCCTCAACAGGGTCCTCCTGCCCAGTGTCATTCAAGCCAATAAAAGAAGACTGAGGTTCAGTTCAGAAGCAAAGGAAAACTTATTATTTGATCTAAGAATGGAGAGGTGCAATCATCTGCTCTAGAGTCCAAGCTCTATCACTTCAAACATTGTGGCTGGGACCCCTTTATAGGGTTCTGTCTGCAGGGGAGAGGGGTGGAGTTCTGGTGAGTGGGGCAGGGCTATGCTACTCCCCCCTCCAGATTGTAGTGCTAGGGATACAGTGACTCTGCACAGGCCTAGGGAGTTGCGGTCTTAGGCGCAGCCATTTTGCTCTAGCAACTCTGGTCTGAAGTGTTGAGTTGCAAGGCCTCTGCCTGAGGCATCCTACTAGCAAGGGAATCTAAATTAAGCACGAAAGAGCTTAGACTTTATCTAAATGCCTAGATTCCATCTTATTTTTCCTGTGGACCCTGTGGGCTTTGCAGAGACACTCTCACTTTAGCACATCTTTCTTCAGAGTTTAACTTCCCTTCAAGTTTCACTTGGTGAAAAGGACTTCTCTGGTGGCTCAGACGGTAAAGCGTCTGCCTACAATGTGGGAGATCAGGGTTCAATCCCTGAGTCAGGAAGATCTGGAGAAGGAAATGGCAACCTACACCAGTATACTTGCCTGGAAAATCCCATGAATGGAGGAGCCTGGTAGGCTACAGTCCATGGGGTTGCAAAGAGTTGGACACGACTGAGTAAGTTCACTTCAAGTTTCACACTTCGATCCTGCTTCTACAATGAACCGTCATTCTCCTCAAGAGTCAAGATGTTCCCAAATAATTGTTTTAAAAAGAGGGAAAGCAATCAAAAGACTCTATTGTCTGAATGATTGAACTCTTCCTGAAGTTTTTGCATTTTAAAACATTGAATATTTTTTTACCCAAAACAAATCCCTAACACATAAGATTTCCATAACCACAACTAAAGAAAATATTCAGAGGGTAAATGTGTGAGGAAACTGCTCTGAGGATATACTCAGATTTAGAAATCAGGCCAAGGAATCAGGCAGAAGTCAGTTGATACGAAAAGTCAGCTTCTTTATTGTCTTCCCTAAATCTTGGATCTTGGGTTAGCTGTTCAAGGATGGATAGCAGTGGTTAGTTGTAAATTGAGTCATCTTTTTGTTCATTTAATTTCCAGGAGATTTTAATAAAATGTATCTTTTAGCCCTACAATTGTGCTTTTAAAAGAATGTCATCTTCTTGGTTAAAGAGATCAAATTAACACAATAATATAGACAAACATTTTGTTCTTATTTTCTAACAGAATACAAACCAAACAAAATCATTGTGATTTGATCATTGTGAATTTTACACAAAAAAGGAAAGAATTATTCAGTTCAGTTCACTTCAGTCACTCAGTCGTGTCCGACTCTTTGCAACCCAATGAATTGCAGCATACCAGTCCTCCCTGTCCATCACCAACTCCCGGAGTTCACTCAAACTCCATTGAGTCAGTGATGCCATCCAGCCATCTCATCCTCTGTTGGCCCCTTCTCCTTCTGCCCCTAATCCCTCCCAGCATCAGAATCTTTTCCAATGAGTCAATACTTCACATGAGGTGGCCAAAGTATTGGAGTTTCAACTTTAGCATCAGTCCTTCCAAAGAACACCCAGGACTGATCTCCTTTAGGATGGACTGGTTGGATGTCCTTGCAGTCCAAGGGACTCCCAAGAGTCTTCTGCAACACCACAGTTCAAAAGCATCAATTCTTTGGTTCTCAGCTTTCTTCACAGTCCAACTCTCATATCCATACATGACCACTAGAAAAACCATAGCCTTGACTAGACGGATCTTTGTTGGCAAAGTGATGTCTCTGCTTTTGAATGTCTCTGCTATCTAGGTTGGTCATAACTTTCCTTCCAAGGAGTAAGCGGCTCTTAATTTCATGGCTGCAATCACCATCTGCAGTGATTTTGGAGCCCCCAAAATAAAGTCTGACACTGTTTCCACTATTTCCCCATCTATTTGCCATGAAGTGATGGGACCAGATGCCATGATCTTAGTTTTCTGAATGTTGAGCTTTAAGCCAACTTTTTCACTCTCCTCTTTCACTTTCATCAAGAGGCTTTTTAGTTCCTCTTTACTTTCTGCCATAAGGGTGGTGTCATCTGCATATCTGAGGTTATTGATATTCCTCCCGGCAATCTTGATCCCAGCTTGTGCTTCTTCCAGCCCAGCATTTCTCATGATGTACTCTGCATACAAGTTAAATAAGCAGGGTGACAATATACAGCCTTGACGTACTCCTTTTCCTGTTTGGAACCAGTCTGTTGTTCCATGTCCAGTTCTAACTGTTGCTTCCTGACCTGTATATAGGTTTCTCAAGAGGCAGGTCAGGTGGTCTGGTATTCCCATCTCTTGCAGAAGTTTCCACAGCTTATTGTGATCCACACAGTCAAAGGCTTTGGCATAGTCAATAAAGCAGAAATAGGTGTTTTTCTGGAACTTTCTTGCTTTTTCGATGATCCAACGGATGTTCGCAATTTGATCTCTGGTTCCTCTGCCTTTTCTAAAACCAGCTTGAACATCTGGAAGTTCATGGTTCATGTATTTCAGTTTTTCTCATCTTGAAAAAAAAACTCTGAAATTATTTGCTTTTTCTTCTTTAATTTCTTGAACATCAAACAGTAAATTATTGATTCTGTCTTAAATATGTCCTAAAAAAAAAAAAAAGAATTATTAGGACATCTTTAAGACAGAATCAATAATTTACTGTTTGATGTTCAAGAAATTAAAGAAGAAAAAGGAAATAATTTCTGATTTTTTTCAAGATGAGAAAAACTGAGTTATCTTTATTGTTTATACAACTATACTTTATATAGATTCAGAATTAATCAAAATATATAAAGGCTAAGAGTTATTTCTAGAAATGTAAAGAAATTGTCTTTTTTTTTAAATTAAAGTGATGAGTATAAGAACAAATGAGATTTGATATTCTGTCTTTCCATAATGTAGTAGCTGAATTTTCCTGTAAAATATTTCTGGCAAATCTGTGTATTTTATGTAAATATATATGCAATAAAATATGAAATGAGAAATTAAATTTTTAATTGAATTTCACTGATCTTTTAGGATGGAAAATTCTACAGGGCTTTATTAGAAATTTAATATTACTGACACTTCAAATGAAGACATAATTTTGACCTTATACTCATTTTTTATCTTCTTAGGGTCCACTTTCATTTGTAATACTCACATAATTCCAGTGAAAAACCAAGAGGGCGTAGCTATGATGTTCATCATTAATTTTGAATATGTGAGAAATGAAGAAAATGCTGCTTCGCCAGAGAGGGTAAATCCAATATTACCAGTCAAAACTGTAAACCGTAAGTAAATGACAACAGTACATGTTTCTTTATTTTTATGGTAAACCTTATTAATAGAGTTGCTAACATGGAACTATTTTTACATTTCATCTTGTGATACTGAATTCTTTTCATCTGAAATTAATTTAGGATTTTGCATCAATACTCATCAGGAAAATCGCTCTGTAATTTTTGAGGGTGTATATGCAATTTCCCTAGGTATTATTATCAACGTTATAATTACTTTGGAAAATAGTTTAGAATTTATTCTCTATTTTCTATGCTATATAAATAACCATTTCAGTTTTTAAACTGTTTAATAAAATAGAGACTGCATTTTATTTTCCAATTTTTATACATCTAATAGTTTTCTCTTGTGTAATTGATCTTGCTATTACCTTCCAACATATTATTAAAAAGAAATTGATAGTGAACATCACTTATTCCTGATTTTTGTGTGAATGCCACCAGTGATCCGCATTAATTCAAATGGTTGAGTGGAACGTGTTTTGTAATTTTATGGAAGTTTCCATTTGCTTCTATTTATTAATGGGTGTTGAAATTTGTAAATTACCTTTTCAGCATCTTTGGAAACAAATTTACTATTCTGTTTCCTTATTTTTATGGTAAATCTTATTCATAAAGTTACTAACATGGAACTGTTCTTTTGTCTGTGAAAGAAGCCACATTTGGGCATGATGTATTTTATCCTGTAATACTGAATTCATTTCATCTAAAATTAATTTAGGATTTTGCATCCATACTCATCAGGAAAATTGCTCTGTAATTTTTGACTGCATATGTGCAATTTCATTAGGTATTATTATCAACATTATAATTACTTTGGAAAATTATTTGTAATGTCTTCTCTGTTTTCTATGATATGCAATAATAATAAATAGTTTGGGGATTATCAGTCAGTTCAATTTAGTCACTCAGTCCTGTCTAACTGTGATCCCGTGGACTGCAGCACACCAGGCATCTCTGTCCATCGCCAACTCCCAGAATTTACTCAAACTCATGTCCATTGAGTCTGTGATGCCAGGATTATATGGGCTTTAAAACTTAAGTATAGATCCCCTGTGAAATCATCGAAACCTGGTACTTGTTCGTGGAGTAGCTTTTTGACATTTCTTTTCCTCCAGAGGGGCTTCCCTGATAGCTCAGTTGGTAAAGAATCCGCCTGCAATGTGGAGACTTGGGGTCAATCCATGGGTTGGGAAGATCCCCTGGAGAAGGGAAAGGCTATTGATTCCAGTATTCTGGCCTGGAGAATCCCATGCACTGTATAGTCCATGGGGTCCCAAAGAGTCAGACACAACTGGGCAACTTTCACTGTCACTGTTCCTCCAGAGATTAGACTATTCAAATTATCCTGCTCAACTATTATCAGTACCCTTATACTCCTCTGCATACTTAGTCTTTTACCATTCAGTTTGTCAGTTTAAATTATATTATTTCATTCCCCATTTTTACCAACAAGGCATTTGATGAGCTTACATTATATTTCCTTCTCTTTGCATTCCCTTGGTTGCAGTACTTCTGGCTTCTCAGGATGTAATTTACATACTTCTCACTTTTGTTTTGCCTTAAATTTCTAGTGAAATGTATTCGATGCTCACCACTTGTCTTTTTGTCAAAGTTTCACCAAACAAACTTCTTGGATAAAGTTCATCCTCTTTAGGAGATGTTCATAAGTAAATCAACACGGCCTTTCTGCAGCCTCCACAGTTTTAGGACAGACTGGGTAGATATAAGCTATTTGGTCCACACTTTGTTGCCCTGTGAACCTAGAAGATGGTGTTCCACGTTTCTTGCATCAAATTTTCCTAATGAAAAATCTGATGCCAACCCTTGTCTGCACTTTGTAAGTGATTTTGTTATTTTTCTGATTCCCAGAAAATTTCAAAAATAAACTAATAATGGTAGATTTTAATACTTTTCTTTCAAATGAAAACAGACTTTTAAAGTCTAAAACTATTGCTTTTATATGTCTAGGTTTGACATTCTATGTCAATTTTTCCAGATGTATGGTGGGCCCTTTCAATATGTACATTCAATTCATGTTATATTTCAGGAAATTTTGTTGAATTATAATGTTAATAGCTATTTTCTTTTGGTCTATTTGTCTTTTTCAGAGACTCAAATAATAAACTCAAGTAACCTTGCACCTTCTTTGCCTGTCTTTCATATCCACCACTTCCTTTCTAGTCCTTTTTTCTGTCTTTGTTCTATTTTATTTTCTTAACTTCTCTCATTTCTGATCTATATTCTTATGGTTTGCTTGTAATATGATCTTAATTTTTTAGATAATTGTGTCTTTTTTCTATCTTGAATGTATTGCCTGTATTCTTTCAGTCTTGCTTTGCATTTTCTTCTTTGTCCAGATATTATTCTATGTTCTTGAATTCCTAATTTATAATCTTATTTCATATCTCTAATTACTGGCATAAAATTTGAAATTTATTTTGGGGTGCTATATACCTATTCTGTCTTATGGCCAGGTACATAACACACTTTCTTCTGCACGTTTTTATTCCTGTTTCCTGTTTTTCTCTTATGATATCTTTGTACATATATTAGAGTTTTCTTTGTACAGATATTAGAGATATCTTTGTACAGATAATCCATTCATTAAGGACTTTCCTGGACAATCCCTAATGAGAAATATCTGGTGGGGGGAGAAAGAGAATAGGTCTTGTTTGAGTGGCTTCTTAAATTTTTCAGTTCAAAGTTTGATTCATGTATAGCAAGGAGTTTGTAAATGTGCAGGTTTTGTGGAGGAAGTTTCTTGTTCTTTAAAATATATGACACTAATTGATTTTGTTGTTTGCTTGTTTTTGTCTTCTGATTATTCTATTCCTTCGTATGTGAATATGGAGAACTTATATTTATCTGCTTCCATATTTCCTAGCTTCCAAGGGACAATTCCACCTTTGAAGATACTTCCCCCTCTCCAAGAAGTAGTGCTTTTCCAAAGCTTACATGTGGGTCTTGTACACTTTTCTAGCCACTTTTATTATCCCCCTTTTAACCAAAGCTTTCTCCATTAAGGTCACAGAATTTCTCTCAATATTTCTTACTCAGTGTGAAACTGTCTTCTTCTGAGAGTAAACTCTATTTGATATGTGTTCCATTACTCTAAGGAGACTTTTGTGCTCCCATTTTTTCCACTTATTTTCTGCTTAATATTGTATTGTGTTCTTGAGCAATTCTTTTGGTCTTGGGCAGTTATTTCCCTGGCTACATGTAAATTAACGTTTGTAATGTCTTGCTCTAATTACTCTTTAGGCATAGTTTATAGGTATTTTTATTTGCCTCCCTTATTGATCTTTGTAGTTTTTAGGAGGATCTATGAGCAAATGAAAATTTAAGTTACTGTCGTTGTCTGTGGGAAACTGGAAGACTTATCCCAAAACTTTAATATTGAAAAAATAAATTGTTATACTATATGTAAATCAGAAGGCTAAATATATGTCAAATAAAAAACCCGGTCCCAAAGCCTATGTTGCAAAATGAACTAATACTAAATCAAATGTACACCAGCTAAAAAATTTTCATAGTGTCAGTTGCTTTCTTAGCTGCATCGAAATGACATTATAGTATCCTATTAAGGCAATACTGGGACATAATATATTAGTGTAATACAATTCCAATATTCTGAATATTTTACCCTGAACAATATCACACTTGGGAAAAACTATCAAAATGACCGATTTGTCAGTCTCCCAGCTGACATGTTTATAACAAAACTGAAGTACTATAAAAAATTAGTATAATACCAAGATTTGTTCCTTTAAGTTGATTACTATTTTTGCTTTCTTTATATTTTCTGCTAACAAACTTCATCACTATTGAATGGTTCTCAAGAATATACTTTAGGCAATCTCAGGTTGTATTTTGATTATGAATGTCAATAAGATAATCTGTTTTGGGGAAAGCCTAGTTTTGTTTCTTTTTTGTCTTCAGAAAGTCTTCATTTCTCCCCCAGAATAGTTGTCTTTCATGGTCCATCAAATTGGATGAGAGTGAAAAAAGGGAGTAGTGTATTAGTTGTATGGCAAAAAAAAAAAAGATTAAAAAAAAAAAGGATTCATTTCACACTGAAATACAAACGGATAATTGAAGCTTTGATTTCTTGAATGGAAGATAATCTCTACAGTAGCCTCCCAGAATGTCATACATAATATATGCAACTTTATACTATGATTAAAATAGCATCTCTTGTGCAAGTCACGACAAATTCAGTAGAGATTGTTCCTTATTATGTGAACATGAGTGGTTTCCCTACACTGCAGCTGTCACTCAAACAGGGAATCATTAGAGAGAGTACAAATACACAGATAAAATTGTTTCCAGAGCATTACAAAGGCCTATTATTTGTAACTATTATATTGGTTTTGATTATACCTTCTGTCATTATATGCTCTAAATTTCTTTTTACTTGGTGTCAATTTTTGAAGAGTTGATTATTAAATCAAGCAGAAAAGTTAAAGACAGACAAATTATATTTGGTAGCTTCTGCTATCCAAGTTCTGCTTTGCATCATTTCTGATCTTTGGAAAATTCCCCTGTTTTTCCTTAAAGTATAATTTTGCTACCTTTGTAAAATAATATATTGACTATATCAAACATTGTTGCTCAGTTGCTGCTGCTGCTGCTGCTAAGTCGCTTCAGTCATGTCTGACTCTGTGCAACCCCATAGATGGCAGCCCATCAGGCTTCCCTGTCCCTTAGATTCTCCAGGCAAGAACACTGGAGTGGATTGCCATTTCCTTCTCCAATGCATGAAAGTGAAAAGTGAAAGGGAAGTCACTCAGTCGTGTCCGACTCTTCATGACCCCATGGACTGCAGCCTACCAGGCTCCTCCGTCCATGGGATTTTCCAGGCAAGAGTACTGGAGTGGGGTGCCATTGCCTTCTCCCTGTTGCTCAGTTGGTGGCCACAAAACAAATAAACCAATGAAAAATAAAATAAAACCAAATTTTGATAAACCCCATTCTGCAGAAAAACTTCAACTTTAAAAAAGCTTAATTTCTTATCTAAATAAGGAATATAAAAGTTTGTGTGTTAAGTGGGTGTCTGGGGGTGTATGCATGCCCTTAGTATTGGTATTTAAATGAAAATAATAGGAAAAGGCTACTGTTTGTTTGAGAAGATGTAGGTGTCTATAAATTTAACTGCCTCTCCTGAAATGTAGACAAAATTTTTAAAAAAATGTGAAGTGACAAGAAATACAGATGAAAAGGAAATGAAGTATTAAATTGAGAATATTAAGTAATAGAAAAGAAGCTATTAGTAAATACACAATTGAAAAGATACGTCATGAAAAGACACTGTGATAAATTGGGTGGAGTAAATTGTGGGAACTTAGAGACTTGTATTGAATAAAAAGGTGAATCAGTTCTCAGCACAAATATCTAGTTTCTAAGTCAAGAATACAACACAACAAAAGTAAGCAGCTTTCTCTGGGAAGAATTAATTTTTCACAAACTTAATCTCTGTTGAAGATATAGAACCAGCCATAAATAGATGACTTATTTTTCCTGAAGAAAGTACAGGAGAGAGTATTATTCTAGTAGGTCTAACTATCAAATTAATAAATACTGCACAATTGTGTTGATTAATTACTCCATAATGAATATAAATACCAATTATAATACATAATTAAACCTTTTCTCACTGATGGTTTAAACTCTGTAATCTGAATAGTGGAAATGATACTGAGTGGAGGATAAAAATCTACTCTTCCTCCCAAATAAAAGGGGATCACATCTAAAGGATATAACAGCAATGCAGCAATGGGATAATGTGGTCTCTTCTTTTTCTGCTCTTATATCTGTTGCTATCAAATATTTGTACAACATGGAAGATACCAAACTATGTGTTCATGCTTACACTATTTATTTCAAAGTTAATTGTCATCAAGTTTAAGAGGTTTCTGTTTTTATTATTTTAAATAAAATATTTTAAAATGTTATTTTACATGTATATTTAAATCTAGTGTTTCTTCTATTTGACAACAAAAATCTAGGGTCACCAGTCTGGTTCACACAGACACACATACACATTCTCATTTGTTAAAAATCTCTTTAAGGTGTTGGGGAAACCTAAATTAAACAAAAACAATATACAACCCAACAAAAAATAAATACATTCCATCTTCTTTTTATGTCTTAAAACCAAAAAGTCAGTTTGAGCCACTATAAATGCTGACCTTAAGTTCATATCCCCAAATAAATTTTAACTAATAACATTCACTCCTCTTATCAATTTAAAATAGCTTTTTGTTTGTCTATTTAATCTACTGCTTCCATCACAGTCAAAAATCCATGAAGTTTTCTCATTTTACTAAACTTTAAACATATCTCAACAAGAAAACAGGCCCATGTTTAAGTCTTTTTAGTCAGAGAAAAATAATGAATTTTATCATTTAGTGACTACACTACATGTAAAAATTGCACATAAAATACTAATTTTTTTAGATAATTTTCATCTCTTTCCATTAATAAGTATTTCAAAACTTCATCAAGGTTTTCATGACTCTCTTGTCAAATCCACCTCCTTTGTCAGACAGATCACCTCACCTTCCACATCTCAGAGGGCTTGGGGAGGGCTGAAGGAAGTCCTTTCATCAGCCCAGCGTCAACAAATGTATCTCATTCCTGGTGACAAAGAGCAAGAGAGGTGAGGGCTGTGGAAAACTAAAGAAGCTCACTTTATTTTAAGTATCCAGGAGCACTTAAGCTCCACTTCATAGGAGGAATGTTGTATTTTCTTCCATATCCCCCATTTTGCAAAGAGTGAGTACCTATTGGCTCAGTTATAAAGAATTCACCAGCCAATGCAAGAGACATGGATTGATCCCTGAGTTGGGAAGATCCCCTGGAGAAGGAAATGGCAATACATTCCACTATTCTTGCCTGGGAAATCCCATTGACAGAGGAGCCTGGAGGGCTACGGTCCATGGGGTCGCAAAAGAGTCAGACATGACTTAGCAACTGACAACAATAACAATGCATATTTGTAGAATTTCTAAATATTAAATATAAGTTATTATTTGCATTGAGTAATTAAGTCATTTTTCCTACTGAATGAGCATTAGTCAGTGATATCCTGATACTGAGACCAGCAACATCATCTTATCACATGTTTGAAATGTAATTTGCTGGGCCTTACACTAGAACACCTGATTCATTAACACAGAGATACAGCAATCTGTATTTTGAAAAACTCTTCAGGTCATTCTGACACATTGAAGTTTGAGAACAACTGTTCTAGGTTATTAATGGTTAGATAAAAATACATTTTAGAGGAAGCTACACATAAAAATAAAGTTAAAATTTTACAGTATCTTATTTTCACAGTTATTTTCAAAAGTGAACTTTTTCATTTAATTTCATTAAGGTATTATAAAAGGGACTCCATTATCTTTGAAATGATTAAAAATATCCTCTCCAAATCAAAAGAGAATTTTTACTTTTATGCTTACTAAAGTAAAAATTTGAATTACTCTGAAAGCTTTGCCTGAAGCAAAGTCTATACACACAAAATACAGTTGGTAATTTAGGCAATTATCTAGCTAATTTAAGCCAGTAAAATGTATTCGTATGCTTTGGACTCAATATTCTTAATAATTGACACATAAAACATATATCTTCCTGAATAGCTACGTTACTCCCTCATATTTGTATTTCAGGGTTCAGACCCCAAGCTAAGGAACAAAGACATTTTCTGTATAGCTGGTTTATAAAGGGCACTCACAATGTTTTTACTATTCTCCATTGGAGCTGAAAGTCATTCTTTAATTCAAAGATGAAGAGCTGTGGTAGTAACAGTTTCCCACTCAGCAAGCATTACTATAGAAACAATCCATTATTCAGATGAATTTAATTAAAGGTTTTACAACATAACTAATGTTTACTATTATCATGTGTGTGGAAGTTTCCTCTCTTTAAAGATTAAATTTGACATAGAAAAAGGAACCATGACATTGTTGCTAAAAGAAATCTGGGAAAAGTTCAGTCATAAGCTGCAATCAACTTTATATCATGCCACCACACCCCCCAGGATTTGGGCAAAATACATGTTTCTAGTATCAAGAAAATTACTAATCATTAAAAATTATGCATTATCCTTTTGTTAGCAATGAATGTTAATGACAGCCTAAATGAGCATGTCCACATCAGAGTCCCTGTGTGCGTACCGTTTGGAAGAATTTGTTACTTAGCAACACCCAAATTAGGGACAGTCCCTATTTACACAGCATAAGGGTAACAGGTGTCTGTACCATTTGTGTTCGGAACACTCCATCAAAGAGTTCCTGTCGATTGTAACAACTATTAATACATGGTCATCTTGGGTCAATCTAGGTACAAATGTTATTACTTTTGCATAACATGAATGGACTCTTTAACTTGGCATTTTGAAAAGAAAGAATTCTATAAAAGAAAAACAAAATAGCAGTATTGTAAATCATACATTGATTTATTAAGCAGTTAATACTGGAAACCCAGTTAGGTATTTATAATTCTAATGTGTTTGATTTCATTTCCAATGCCTCCTTGTGGAGGGATTTTTGACTTTGGGTGGCTAAGAGCAGTCCACCAGCCTGTCCCGTTTTCTGCCTTATCTCCCTTATTCTAAACCTGTGTTTTCTGCTTCTTTGCCCTCAAGATGAGCTAGCTAGGTTGGAAGCAGTGCTTCTCAGACATCATCAGCATTTGTGAACTTGATCCAGAAGTTCTCTGCTGCTGCTATGGCTCCTGTGGTTATTCTCACTCCTACTATATCAATAACTTCCCCTGATGATCTTTACACATTCCTTCAAGATTCCTATCTTGTCCTATACTTAATGCCTTATTGTGAAATGTTTCTTTTTCTCCAGTATCTCTCACCCCAGGAAATGTCCCAGAAGTCTAAGTCTTTCAAGGCATTACAGATCACATCTGCTCCTTTAAAGGGTCCCAAATTTAGCTGCAGGTTTACCAGGTTGATGGACACCCTGGTGACCTTTTGTTTTCACAAACACCAGGACTGCACTGGCTTTACTGCCCCATTTGTCACCCACTAATCAGGTTAGTCAGGTCAGTACTGTGTTCACTCAGAATGTTTTTTTCTTTTTTTTCCCGCAGTCAAACTGCTAGCTACTGCCTTCTTTGACAATACTATGGGTTGTTCCAGCAGCCCATGGGCATCATCATAGACTCCTAACACATTAGTAAGGTAGACATCTCCTCTCAGGGTGCCTCTGTGGAAATTTCTTCCTGAAAAGGAAAAGTCAAATATGTCAATTATTTTCCCTGTTTCTCCCATAAAATTTGATATGTTTCTCTCTCTGACTCAGAGATTAAAATTATATTTCTCTGCACATCCAGAGCTAGTTGGTTGGAGAAAAGTCCCACAGTGATTTTAAGGCTTCCGATTTAAATGCCAGATGTGTGAATACCCTGGTCATAGAAAGGTACATTGATATTAATTCATGAATTCTTTTGTGTGATACTGACAGTGAAAGTGAAGTCGCTCAGTCGTGTCCGACTCTTTGCGACCCCATGGACTGTAGCCTATCAGGGTCCTCTGTCCATGGGCTTCTCCAGGCAAGAATACTGGAGTGGGTTGCCATTTCCTTCTCCAGGGGATCTTTCCAAACCAGGGATCGAACCCGGGTCTCCTGCATTGCAGGTGGATGCTTTACCATCTGAGCCACCAGGGAAGCTTACTCAGATCATTTTTTTCAGACCCTAGACTGACTGTCCTTCCCCATCTGTATCATAGGCACTGTGCCTGACACCTTCCTCAAGGCAGGGACAGATGCAGAAAATATTGGCCCCTGCAGGTACACAGCTCCATCCCTCACTGGGAGTTGTAGTCAAAGACAGGCACCTGCCTTACCCAAGGTCATGGCCCTTCCCATGGGATACCTGTAACCGGTGACTAGCTACAACAGGGAGATACCTGACTTCATTTTGGCATAACTCTGAAGGGCAAGTCCAGCTCCACAGCTCCCAAGAGGACAGGCTGAAGTTTTAGCTGCATTTTTGTATCAGTTTAAATAACTTCCTCTGACCAATCCTGTCTTCTTCTTTTTTTTTTTTTTCTTATAGGCGTATCCCCTGAGGACGCATCCCCAAAACTCTTTTGCACGGTCTGTTTTCAGAGATCCAATCAAGATACTTCCCAGCACTCCAAATGCTTTGTGAGGGGAAATATCTCTGGTTGTGACCTTCACAACACCCTGCCCCCCAGCCCCATATGCACACACACATGTCCTCTACTTACCCCACTGTAGTCTCCAGTTTGTGTGACTTCTTGAACGTACAATTTTCCCCACTTTTCAGTTTATAATCCAGCTAAGCAGAACCAAGCAAGGGTAATATCTTTTAATTTATATTTAACTTGAATTTAGTAGTAAAATGATTAAGTAGTCAAAAGTTCTAAGAGTTTGTGGAAATGATGAGAAATGAAACCAAGGGAATGGGGAATTTGTAATTGTGAGGAAATTCAGTGATTTAGCAATATATTGATAACTTTTTAGGAATATTTGGGTTTTCTGCAAGAAATGTACTGTTTCTAATATTCCTAGGTATAGTCTTAAATTAGTGTCTTGTTTCATGTCAAAATTAGCACAATAGTTTTCTTCCAAATTTTAGATTAGAATCAGCTCTGGTTGAGTGAGGGAAGTGAGGAGAGAGAGACAGAGAAATAATTCAGATTGGTGAAAATTTCTCAATTTGGAAAATTTGATAAAACCATTTCCTAAAGTCCCATTACTGAAGGAGATAGGGATAGAAATGTAGTTGCGATCATTGTAATTCTGTGAGAACTGTGATTAGCTAAAAGTATATGTAAAGAAACTCAAAACTGGAAGGAATATTAAGAGTCAGCTAGTCCTAGAGGATTCTAAGGAAGGTTAGTGGAGGGATTTCAGATGAAGGAGATTTTGTTATTCAACCTTGAGATTATAAAAAATGTGTGCATGCATTTATCTACATTCATTTAGAGGAGAGATTTATGATTCTCAATAGATGGTTGTGTGAATATTTATGGAACAAAAAAACATGAAATCTGGGGTAAAACTGAAATTAAATCAAGGAAGCTGCTGTTTTATTTTGATTTTACCACCCTGATTCCCTATTTGACCCTGGGCCAAGTATTTAACATTTTTTCATGTGTGGTTTGCAGTCATAATTATAGGTTTCAAAACAGAAGGACACTGGGAATATCTGTATCTTCTTGGGTGAGATGTAAACAGCTCTTATTTAAGTGTTAGCGCAAGGTGTATGAAGATGAAGCTTACAAATTTATATTCAGCAGTTTCATAGAAGGTACATGTCCTGAGAAAGACATTGTCATGATAGTTAATTATAAGTTCATGTATAGTAGAAATATCTCTCTCAAGTGAAAAATGATGCCTCTAAACAAAATTATGTTCATGTCAGTAGTTTATCAATACATATAATTGTTTTAGGGAATGTGTTAAAAGATGTATAACTCCCCCGCCCCGATTCTATTGTTATTATTTCAGACTTATTGAACGTTTTAGTAGATAGTAAGCTAAATAGTATCTCTTTTAGTTATTCAAATTAGAAAGCAAATATATTAAAATATGGAAGCAACTTACAAGGCTGTTTTTTAGTGTTAAGAATCATAAGGTTATACTTATCTATGTTTTATATTTGATGCCTGAGAGTGCTAGCACTGACCAAAATTCTCAATGTTTATTCTTTCCGGATGAACTGAGGTTAGACAACTAAATCTGTAATGCAATATAACATGGTCATATTAACCTAGTGATGCAGAAAAGACCATCTGTACCACCTTGGATATGACTAAACTGTAGGAGCAATCTAAATGCCTTGTGCAGTCATTAATTTAAGAAAGGCAGGGAATTGTTTTTAAATGTGGAGGGTAATGTAATGGATTAAAAATGAATAAAAGTAGGCACTGACCTCAGTGCATTGTAATAAGCTTGCAGAATTGATTTGTAAACTGCTTTATAAGTCAATTCCAAGTGCATTAAAAACTAATCAAATGACTTTGATGCAGTTCACTGATTTTTAACTTGGCAATTTACTTGAGCATATAAAAGTTGTTAGTAGAATTATATAAGAATGCTTGCAAAATAGATACTGTGATGTACTGTTATTTAATCATATGCACACAGTGATTACTGTCACCTACTAATTAATCCAGAGCTTAATGTTGAATGTACCTGGAATTTGTGCACTGTGTCCTTTGATCAGAAAGATAAATTCTATTTCAATTATATTTGCCACTGTTAACTACTAGCACACAAAACCTAACAGTAAGAATTTAGCCTGCCTAATTCTAAAATTTTCTGTAATTGGTATTTTACATAAAATACACTAGATTTGAGGAGTTTGAAAACACTTCTGCGTATGCTCTAGAATCAGAAAGATAGCAATTAATAACCTCTGGGGAAAAGGTGACAATTAAGAGCATGTGTTGTATTAGGCATATAGGGCATGATATAAACTTCACCATTTTCATCAGCTGTTGGATTCTACTCAGTTAAATTGGTGAATATGAGTAAATACAGTTCCAGGAGGCTGTGTGTATATGCTAAGTTGCTTGAGTTGTGCCCGATTCTTTTCAATGCTATGGACCATAGCCCACCAGGCTCTTCTGTCCATGGGATTCCCCAGCCAAGAATACTGGGGTTGGTTGCCATGGCCTCCTCCAGGGGATCTTCCCAACTCAGAGACTGAACCTGCTTCTCATGTCTCCTGCATTGGCAGGCAGGTTCTTCACCACTAGCACCACCTGGGTGCTACTAGGAGGCAAATATGGTCTAAATAAGTTGGTCAGAGCAACTGAATATCTTAGTTTTTCCACAGTCAAAACTGAAGCACATTATCAGTTTAGGATCTGCTAGTGAACATTCATTTATCATGCTCAAGCATTCTGTTAGAACTGGGATTTTGTGAGCAAAGTAGACAGAGGCCCTGCCTACAGTCCACTAGGGAAGAGAAATGTTAATCAGAAAATCAGTAAGTGTACAACTACGAGCTGTTGTGAAAATTACAAAGGTGATACTAATAGTTCTGAAGGAAGGAAGAGCTTCCCATAGGAAACGACTTTGGAGCTAAAATCTGAAGGCTGTTATTATAGATTATGTATAACTGAATCACTCAGCTGGACACCTGAAACGGCTGCTGTTGCTGCTAAGTCGCGTCAGTTGTGTCCGACTCTGTGTGACCCCATAGATGGCAGCCCACCAGGCTCCCCTGTCCCTGGGATTCTCCAGGCAAGAACACTGGAGTGGGTTGCCATTTCCTTCTCCAATGCACGAAAGTGAAAAGTGAAAGTGAAGTCGCTCAGTTGTGTCCGACTTTAGCGACCCCATGGACTGTAGCCTACCAGGCTCCTCCGTCCATGGGATTTTCCAGGCAAGAGCACTGGAGTGGGGTGCCATTCCCTTTTCCACACCTGAGACTAACACAACATTATTAATCAAAGACTTCCCTGGTGGCTCAAATGGTAAAGCGTCTGTCTACAATGCGGAAGACCTGGGTTTGAGCCCTGGGTTGGGAAGATCACCTGGAGAAGGAAATGGCACCCCACTCTAGTACTCTTGCCTGGAAAATCCCATGGACAGAGGAGCCTGGTAGGCTACAGTCTATGGGGTCACAGAGTCGGACACGACTGAGCGACTTCACTTTCATTAATCAAAGAACATGCCTGCCAATAAAGGAGAGGTAAGAGACAAGTATTTGATCCCTGGGTTGGGAAGATCCCCCAGAGGAGGGCATGGCAACCACTCCAGTATTCTTGCCTGGAGAATCCCATGGACAGAGGAGCCTGGCAGGCTACAGTCCACAGGGTTACACAGAGTCCAGACACAACTGAAGTGACTTAGCACACACACATACATGCTCCAGTATAAAATATTTTTTAAGAAGAAAGAAGTGCAACAGATTTCTATAAAAAGAAAATCCTAAAGGATGTACTGAGTAGGAAGAGTGAAAATTATCAAGCACAAGGAAGCCCTGAATCTAAAAGAAGCATAGACCTCTGGAAATTAAAGTTCATATGGCTGGGTCCTAGAAAGGAAAGAGGAAAAATTAAGCTTCAGATAGTAGAGTTAGTGTTATCCTCATGCCCAAAGCAAGAACTTACTGGGAGCAGTAAAAGGTTAAGCAATAGTCTATGTGGTCAAAAGTTGTGCTTTTTTTTTAATATATAATTTTTAAAGGATAGACAATATGATGCAAATATGGAAAATGATATGTATCTTATTGCAAGAAATCCAGTGAACCGTGATTATCTCCACAGAGTGAGAGCAATGGAGATAAAGAGAAGTAAAAACATTAAAAAGATATTCAAGAGGTAAAATGAACACAGCAGATTAATTGGATATGAAGGGTGGAGTAAGACAGAACAGTAACTACTAGAGTAGCACTCATCTCAGGCCTATACAACTAGATGGACTGTGATGCCATTCACTGAAAAAATAAGAGTTGGACTTGGAGGATAGATCATGAGATCAGATTTGTTACAGGATTTTGAGGTGTCTAGAAGACTTCTAAGTGAAGATGCTGATGAGGCTATTAAAAACACAGCTTTGGAGGTAAGACAATAAGTCTAGGCTTGAGTTATAGATTTATGAGTATTTGAACTAAAGATGGAATTGAAAATATATGGATAGATAAGACCATCCACTGGAAAAGTATACTTAAATATAATGCAGAAAAGTTCATAAGTTTTGAGTGTTCTTTCATGTTTTAAAATGATTCTCAATACATTGAAGAAAAGTTCATGGTAAATATATTAAAGATAATGGTGCCTATGACACTTAAAGAACTTAAGGAGGGATTTCCGTGGTATCGAGTGTTTAAGACTCTGAGCTTCCACTGCAGTGGGCATGAGTTTGATTCCTAGCTGGGGAACTAAGAATCCACATGCCACGTGGCATGGCCAAAATATAGAAAGAAAGAAAAAAAAAAAGAATATAAGGAGGTAGAAAATACCATAGCCCAGATAATCCAATTGACTGACTCGAAACCCAGCATGTGATTGTAAAGCCATGGAATGGTGTGGACTTAGGCCACTGGACTGACAACATAAAACAGAATCTGCATTTTCTTGTAGACAGTACTTAGAAAATCTTTGAATTACACAGTATTGTTTGGATGCTTTCTCTTATCCTTCTAGTTTTTCTAGGAGTATAAGCTTTACCTTTTTACTATTTTAACTTATAAAAGAATGCATGCTCGATGAAACAAACATCAGCAATATATAAAGAAGAATGCAATACATTTCCCACACTTCCAAACCCAATGACCCAATCAACATGAAAACTGTGGATTGTGTTTTCCCACACCTTTTTCTACTGCCATATGACTTCTATGGGCAAATACAAGGTTTTATTATTCTTAATGAAATAATACCACCGTAAACACATTAAACTGAAACTTCCCTTTTCATGTAAAACCATATTTGAGTGACCGTCTAACCAAAGCATATACATATTCTTGTTTTTCAAGAACATTAAAAGATTCCAAAGTATAAAAATGCCATAATTTATTCCACTATTCTCCTTCTAATGGATAATATCATTGTATCCTGTTTTGGTGCATTATCCTATAATGGGGATTTCTGAGTCAAAATAAGTGTATATGAAAACTGTATTTTTTTCACTTTCATAGACATTGTAAGATGATTTTCCAAAGAATTTGTACCAGTTTGCTGTTCCACTAGCAAAGCATCAGAATGCTTGTCAGCATTCTTTGGCAGCACTAGATGCTACGTTTCTTGTTTTCATTTACTACAAGTTGAAGCATGGAAAATACTATCTTGTTTTAATGTGCATATTTTACTACCAGTAAGTTTATGTGTTTATTAGCTAATATTTTAATTTTTAATATTTTAATGTTTATATTTAGTTGCCCTTCTAAGCATCAACCATTCTGAGATACATATAACATTCCATGCCATATTCTTAGATATTGGAACAAAAACTAATCAAGGCAAAGAAATTCTTATGTTTACAACCCACTCTGAAGCCAAATGTTTTTCAGGAATTCCAAGCAGAATGAGGACTGTTTCATACACAGTTGACCCCACTTTTTCACATCAACACTAGACTAACAATATCATCCAATACAGATCTTTTAGAATATGTCAGGCCAACTCCTTACTCCAACCTCATTCCCTCTCCTCCACTTCCAATACTATAGCATCCTCCCCTCCGTAGACCTCCCACACATATGCACTTTCCTGTGTCTGGCCCTTTTACACATAGTATCCCATCCCTTCGTTTTCTTTCTAAACTGTACTCCAATTCTCGGTTTCCCTTTAAGAAAATGCATGTGTAGTGAATATATCTTGTAATTTATTAAAACAAAAAAAATTATCCAAATAATGCTTTTGTATCAATGGAGTATATCTAACCATCAGGAACATGGTAAAATCATTTCACTATTTTCTTACAGCTTATATGATAATTCATATCAGTCCCAGAGACGTTTTCTACCATAAACCACATTCCAACTGTAAATGACTTAAGTATTTGTTAATAACTTTTTACATGGTAGTTAAATATGTGTCAGCAATGTTTATTTGTTTGTTTGAAGGGATGTGTATCCTTTGTCGTGTAATAATGCTCTTTTCCTATCTCCATTTGTAGGGAAACTTTTTGGGTTCAAATTCCCTGGTCTGAGAGTTCTCACTTACAGAAAGCAGTCTTTACCACAAGAAGATCCTGATGTGGTAGTGATTGAGTCATCTAAACACAGTGATGACTCCGTAGCCATGAAGCACTTAAAGTCTCCAACAAAAGAAAGCTGCAGCCCCTCGGAAGCAGATGACACAAAAGCCTTGATACAGCCCAGCAAATGTTCCCCCTTGGTGAATATCTCTGGACCTCTTGACCATTCCTCTCCCAAAAGGCAATGGGACCGACTCTACCCTGACATGCTGCAGTCAAGTTCCCAGCTGACTCATTCCAGATCAAAGGAAAGCATTTGTAGTATACGGAGGGCTTCCTCGGTTCATGATATAGAAGGATTCAGTGTCCATCCCAAGAACATATTTAGAGATCGACACGCCAGTGAAGGTATGTTAGTAATTTTTTTAATATGGAAACTTATATTAAGGGGTAAGGAAAGATAATTTCTGTATTGTGTTTAATTTCAACATTAATTCTTATACTTGTGAAAAAGAAATGTGAGTAGAATGTATTAAAAATATCAGTTCTACAGAATTGTTACTGATTTCCTCCTTGAATCCTAGTGACTTTTTTTTTTTCTGGCGTCTTTATCTGAGGTAGAATGATAGCTATTATCTGCTTATTTTATGGAGTGTTAAATAACTAATGCTTAACATAAGATCTGTTTAGGTGATAACACTATTATCTCAAACATAATGCATTGTGCTGCATTTAGTAAATAGTCAAGAACTGGTCAAAAAGAGTGGTGTGCGATCATAGGACTATTTTACTGACCATTTCTTTCCAAAAGGAAAAGGTGTATAAAATATGATATACTGAGTGATAAGAAAGCTATACACTAATTGGGGGCAGGGAGGAGATAGGAAGGGGGAAGGGGCTCAACCAGAAGCAACATGAAATGCAAAGTCAAAATTCATTATTTCTCTCTGCCCTCTTCAGGACAACCAAAACAACTCATCATTAACATGATAACGATAATATTTGTTGAGTATTTACATGTGTGAGGCGCACACATTAACATTAACTCATTTAATTCTTATAATAACCTTATGAATTAAAATCTGTTATTAAGTCCAGGATTTAATAGATGAGGAAACTAAGACCTAGAGGCATTCCTGGTGGCTCAAGAATCTGCCAGCCAATGCGGGAGACAAAACAGACTAGGGTTCAATCCCTGCATCAGGATGTCAGGAAGCTTCCCTGGAGGAGGGCATGGCAATTCACTCCAGTATTCTTACTTGGAGAATCTCATGGACAGAGGAGCCTGGTGGGCTACAGTCCAAGGGGTTGCAAAGGGTTGAACACAACTGAAGTGACTTAGCACACAAGGCTTAGATATGTTACATAAATATCTGGTCCTAGGTTATGAAGTGCCAGAAAGTGTTAGTCGCTCAGTCATGCCTGACTCTTTGCAGCCCCATGGACTGTAGCTTCTCAGGCTCTTCTGTCCATGTAATTCTTCAAGCAAGCATACTGGAGCGGGTAGCCATTCCCTTTTCTAGGAGATCTTCCCGACCCAAGGATTGAACCCAGTTCTCCTGCATTGCAGGTGCATTCTTCACCATCTTAGCCACCAGGGAAGCCCTTTCAAACCCAGGACTGGTCGCCAGAATCCACAAGCCATTCATTCAATGTTGTTCTTCTTTGATGCATGCTTCACAAAACCTTACTGCAAGGAAATGTTGAATCACTGAAACTTCTCCAGGGAGGTCCAAGGTGCAGGGTACCTGTCATGGTCTGTGCATGTGTTGGAAAAAATTTCCAGACATAAGGCAGAATGAGAGGAGAATAAAGTTTATTAGAGTGGAAGACACTATTAGAACAGTGGCTGGCTCAAGGGAAAGCCAAACCCTTTCACAGCTGGGCAGTCAATTTTTGTAGTCTCAAGACAGAGAAAGTTTCTACTGGAATGGTGGCATTAGGTGATCGGCCAGGATGACACAAGGCGGATACTAGGAGGGTACTTTACCTAATCTGGAGTCATGGAACTGGCTGGTTTTGATCCAGAGACTCATGGCAACAGATGCTTGGTCAGTTCCAGAGATTTTTAACCTCTGACTTTGGTACAGGGCTCCAGACCCATGACCTTGGTATAGGGCTCCACAGTACCCATTGCACGGATGCATTAGTCTCACTTTCTACAGATTTGGGTTCTGGAGAGGCCCACTGTCCTCTCTGTGATATTTATTCCTGTGAGCACCCGTCATCATCCATGCTGCCGCTGGTTTTCTCTTTTAAACATAAAAGACCATGGGGCTCCTTAGTGTAGGGTACTGGACACTTACCCAGCTGTCCATCGTTTTTTCCAGCTTCATTTCTAGCCCCTGCAAGATTTCCTCCCCTTCTATATACTCAATTCTAAACCTGAACAAAAATAATCACCTTTTCCCAAAAATATCTCATGCATTTTCTTCCTTCATTGCTTTGTTATGCTGGGAATACTCATGCGCACTTTGTCCCTCCTCACACTACTACTCATAGCCATAAGGATCCATTTCTCCTTTCCAAACCAGAATTAAATGGTTTCATACCTAAGTGTGTAAAACAGTGTTTACATATATGATAGCATTTCTTCTTATTATTTCTTATTGTTCTACATTTATTCCACATTTTATATCTTTCAATGCTATTAGATATACACACAAATAATGATATTGTTGAGAGGTTCTCTAGTGCTGGAATTCTAGCATGCTTGGCTCCATGGCTTTGGTTTCAAGCACAGTCACCTATTTCGTGGCAAGAACTCAATAAGCATTGAGGTGACTTTAAGAGCATCATGCTCATGAATTTTGTTACAGAACCATACACACCAGGCAATAATGAGTTATCTGTTCATTAGTACTCTGCAATTTAAACAAAAATCATAGGATTGAATCATGTGAGGGATCTCTATTTAAAGAGTGCAGTGAAGTAGAGAAGACAGAAGAGATGAAAGAAAATGAATTAACAAGAAAAAATTCAAAGAGAGATAAATCAGTATCACAGAAATAAAAAGAACAGTTTTCTATAAGATGGATTTGATATGGTACAAGAGCAATTAGCGCATCTCTTTTATTCTCTGGTCCAAAGAAAGTCAAAAGGAAAAAGGAAAATAAAGTCAAGAACAATTTTCAAACCAGATCATCTAAAACTTTGTATCATCTAGTCACATCATGCTCATTATCTCCTGACTAAAAGAAACTTCTGAAATTTAGTCTTTAAGCAATGGATCCTATAGCTGAACAACAGTAAATCCAATATAATAATTCAAATGTCCAGCATATATTTTAGTTAGTCAGTCCACTGAGTGTAGTCTTCTTTAGCAAACATACTGACTTTTCGGAGACTGGCCTTATTGCCTAGAACCTGAGTTACAGTGCAATAACATTCAGAAACACTATTAAATGATGCATATTCGGTGCATGGTACAGACTTAACCTGTGTTTTGACAGCGGTACTAAGTTAGATCAGATTTCATGATTTAACTCTATTGTTTTCAATTTTATGTAGTCTCCATTTAGCACACAGTTACTGATGCAATTATGGGAAAAGGATGTGTTAGTATTTTGGGTTTCTCAGTTCAGGTTCTATTTATGGACAGGATGGACAATTGAGATCATCCTCAATTTTTCTTCTCCCACCCAAGCTATGTTATTTTCAAAAACGGTATCATTTTTTTATAGTTGCTAAAGTCAGCTTCTGACTACCAATTGATAATTCAGAAGGTATTTTGTACTACACCATTAGAGCAATTTTAGATACAAAATCTCTAATTAGTATAGAAGAAACTACAGTTCCTAAAGCTTTATAATTTAATATGCTTTAGAAACTGAGGCACTGATGGGAGATGGAAAGCTTTTAAAACTGATTTTAATTTTATGACTCTATATAATTATTTAATGGTTTCAATTGTTGTCTCTTCACTTAAGAAGAAAAGTCCCTCCTATATAGGTTATTTTATAGAACTTGAAATAATTTGCAAATATATCAGTGCATATTATTTAACATTATCTTTTCACCTAATCTAAATTACCAAATACCTTAGAACCAACTCAAACCATTTGTGGTGAAGGACCAAAATTTTTTGGTTTTGTTTTTCTATCTACCACATACCAACCAATATATTTGTAAATACAGTAATAATGCATTATATGGAAAAATGAAAATTTAAAAAATAGGCATAAAAATATAAGCTCCAATTCTTGTATTATTAAATTTAACAGATGTAAAATTATTTTCTGTCAAACTGCCACAAGACTCTAAATGCTTACTCTAATCTCTGCACTTACACTGTCATGGAGGAGTAACAAGCACCGGCTCCAAGACCACATGCTTTGTTTCAGAATGTCAGTGCAGCATTAACTGCATAATATCACTTTGGGGCAGTTGTCTTTGGAACTTACAGTTCTTTACATGTAATTTCCAGGTTGATGAATAGAGTTATACTGTTTAACTACTTGCTCGCAAGCAGTTATTACTTTCCTAATGATTGTTGAGCCCAACTTCTGATGGAGATAATTAATGCCTTGTAATCAAAGTCTCTTCCATTAGCCCTATTTGCTTCTTATAGTCCCTCAAAGAGGGCAGAGCATTGACATATAAGGTCATTATTTTATTTGTGCATCTCTGTGTGAGATAATGTCTATGACAATTCAGTATACCACACTATTGAAATTGCTTCAGTTGGTGAATTTGAAACAATTATGATATATCCCAAGATTTTAAATATGAATAGCATTAGCATATGTGTTGACAATATATTTTTCAAATCTTGGTTATATTTGAAAGTTCCTAACATGATGTCATTAATATTAAGCTTCTTTGTTTCAAAACTAGTAACGAATATTTTGTTAGTAGCAATATATAACACTGTCAGATTGCTATTCTCAAAATAAATCTGAAAACACTCCATTTTGAAATTTGAAAACAAACCCATTATAATATAAGCAAATTTCCTAAAATTTCTAGGTATTACATTGAGTGTATTGTGGACAGCATAAATTTTTAAATCTCACATTACCTTTAAACAGTCGAATCTTTCACTGATTTCTTATAATTATTTTTGCCTAAGAATGGCTCTTAGAGTGCTGTTTCATATTTTCAAAATATACACTGAAGAGCATTTGTGAGATGGATTGTTCATAAAATTGTGATTAATAATTCAAGTTGGTTTATTAAACCATTGTCTAAGAACCATTTTTTATTAACACACTAATTTATAATGAAAAACATTACTTAACATACAAAATGCTGTGTAGTTCTTTGTAAGTGGTGGCTGAAGCTACACTAAAATTGACTTCTGACAATGTTGAAAGTTTTTATCCCAACTCTAGGCATATAGATACAGCTTTCTCCAAATAGTGAGATTAATGTTTCACATATTTGAACACAGATGCTTATGATGGCAGATATTATTTTTAGCATATGCATCTCCCTTGGTTGAAGAATACAGAATGTTAATTTCAAAGATACATTTTCAATCATTGCATCCTATTTTCTCTGATTGTTGTTACAGAGGTTATTCAGTGCATATAACATAATTTTAGTCTTCATATTTCTCTCTTTTTTTCCTTACGTGCTCAAAACAGACAATGGTCGCAATGTTAAAGGTAATGTATGAACTCAAGTTTCATCATCTGATGCTTAAATTGCCCCCTTACTCGGCATGTTAACTTGCCTGCTGTATGCCCTGTTCAATGCAACATCATGCTGCCCTTAGTGAGTCCAGGTGCCTGGTGGAGACATCATGGCTTGATTTTGGTGGAGATGTTGTTACTTTCTCAACTGTGTCACCAAAATGATTAAGACCTCCTTTTCCCTTCAAGGAGTATAAGCCTAGGTTGACAATGAAGACTTCCTAAATATTTGAATAATTCGGAAAGAAGCAAATATTAAGCTAAATATATTTCAGCCAAAAAAAAATCTTTTTTGAGTACCAGATTAAATAAAATAAAGTGCTACATGACAGCATCACTTCACTTGTTCCTCTTTTGTTTCCTTAAAACTAGTGTCACGTTCCTGGATGGCAGGGGGTATGGTTTTAAGCTTACTGTAGTAGTAAACTGTATATGCATGATAGTCGTTTCCTATTTTCCTATATAACATTTCAATCATTTTTAATTGTGTCCTATATAAGTCTGAAATCACTAGCATGACCTAAAGCTAATGTAGGTTTAACTGGGCAATACCTGTGAATAAACCTGGATCTGACTAAAAATAGAAAATTCACTTCAGTTTTTCTACTCTATTGTACTAGATGCAAAAACCACAAAATATAAAACTCATATTATTCTCATCCAATTGGAAACTTTTGGAACTTAGTCCTGTAACATACGCTGTGCATGCTGCCGTGGGTGTCCATATGGTGACAACTACTCATCTATGCATGTGTGTTGCATGGACACGTCTCCGTCAGTGACCGTCGTTACTTAGAGTTCGCTGTTCTGGCCTCTTCCATATGTCACTTTACTCTGATCACTGTGAAGATTTGTATATTGATTTCTCAAATGCTTCCCTAACTAATTCAGAGCTGGTGATGATTATGAATTGAGAGCACTAGAAACTAAAGATGTTTTCTCATCAGCATCCCAGGTAATTTGAAAATAAGAGAAATCATGGCAGCTTCTCTCCATCCTAACTTCATTTTCTAAGTATTTCAAAAAGGGTCTGTGCAGGTGACCTCCAATCACAGGATGGAATTTCATATACATGATTGTTTTATCCTTGGCCTTTCCACTGAGATTTCTAAAAGGGAACAAATTAGTGTCAGCTGTGGGTAGTGATTTGAGTTGATATAATTCAGAACATAACCTCAAAAAACAGAGTACAGACAGCTCATGACAACTGGCCTGTGTGAAACATGACTGGCTTTAGCATTTAGCAATTAGCAATAAATTATTAGACATTAATTTTCCAGTGATCTTTAAATGCATGAGAAACAAATATAATTTTCCTCAGTAAACAGGAAATTGAGCTTACTAATCTTCAGACTAGTAGTTCACATAGTTTTCATGTCATTCAAACTACATTAATTCATTTTTTCCTTATAGATTAAGCCATTTAATCTCCAACCCATTCCTTCAGTCCTCCATTTTTTAATAGCAATACTCTGAATAAAGACGAATCATAAAAGTCAGAATTTGGGATTAGGAAACTCTAACCCACTCTAGAAAGTTTTCACATATTAATATTTATAAAGTTAAAAGATAAAACATGAGCAATTTAATAAAAATTTAATGTAAATGTGCCCTCCAGTGTCTTTATTATTTGTTCAGACTCTGATTTTGAAAACTATTTAAAAATATTTAAGTACCTGGCTCTTTGAGATTTTCACAGAGTAATTAGCATGCTAATTAGCCACAGGACAATGCATTAAAAGTGTGCTTTTTAAAATTTTGGGGGCCTTGTTACTAAGGAAAATTTTTAAAAATAAAAAAGTTTCTATACATCTTTGTTTGCAAATACATAATTACAGTTTTTTTTTCAATGTTGACTTAACCAAAAATAGTTTCTTTAACAAACTAAAATAAATGATTTAGAAATGTGCTTGGAAGGCCTTCAAGATCATCTAGTTTATTCCCCTTAGGCAAGAATATTGGTGAAATCTCTTGCACAGGTGGTAGAAGCATCTTTAGAGGATCCCATTCTTTAACTTTCTTGGAAAATCTATTTTTCCTGCCTATACAAAAGCTAATTTAAATCCTTCTTGCTGAAATGTAATTGTTTTCCCTTCATCTGTCCTGAGTGGACTAAGATACTAGCTGGTTACTTCTATTCCTTATGTAACATCACAGTGTAAAAACAGCAAATTGGTACTCAAATCTTTTCTGCTAAAATGGAATAATTTCCATCTTACCTTTTTTCTTAGGATCAATTTTGTTTTCCTTTAATAAATTCCCTTAACACTCTGACTCTGAAATAAGATTTCAGAGTGTACAAAGTATATATAACCCATTATCAAAGAGTGAAAAAGTTAATTCAAATAATTGCACGTGCTGCTTATATGTATGTGTGAATGTGTACATCATATATTTAAACAATTTTTCTAATATATGAAATATGAACTCAATTCTAGTGGTTATTCTGTTTATTCTACTTCCCAAGTCACCATAAAAATTTACCCCACTTATACCACTTAGTAAGTCATTCAAAAAGTTTACCTCTCTATAGCTTCTACTCTTCATTATCCCAAAGTGAAAGTGAAAAGTGAAAGTGAAGTCACTCAGTCATGTCCGACTCTTTGCGACCCCATGGACTGTAGCCTATGAGGCTCCCCCGTCCACGGATTTTCCAGGCAAGAGTACTGGAGTGGATTGCCATTTCCTTCTCCAGGGGATCTTCCAGGCCCAGAAATCGAACCCAGGTCTCCTGCATTGCAAGCAGACACTTTACCGTCTGAGCCACCAGGGAAGCCTCTTCATTATCCCAAGTAACTCTGTACTCCACTGACAATGGTATGTTCAATTTCCAAGTCATCTGTGAATCTGGCATATGAGTCCTTTCACCTCCCCTCATAAAAGCTATCACATACACAAAGGAAATCAACTGATCTAATATAACTTTTATCTTATATGCTACATTGGCTGTTACCAAGTGTTTTTACTTGGTAAAAACACTTTTACAAGTGTTTTTTACAAGAATTTGCAAATTGATTTTCAATCATGACAGTTTTCTTCTGTAAAGTATATGTCATGCACAGAAACAAACAACATGGATATTGATTACAAATAATTTGGTGAATAATTCTGATATATTTTTAGTTTCAAAGTGGTTATCTTATGCTTATTGACAGTGGTCTTTTACAAAATCCAATTACTAAACACTACATCTGCATTTTCTTTAATGTTAAGCCACTTCAGCAATTTAGGTTTTATTAAATTTAGCCAAATAAACTCACGCTGTAAGAAATACTATATAAAGATGATTTGAAAACACTGTCTTTTTGGTTTCCTTTTCTGTTCCCTTTGGCTCTCAAGAGCAATAATCTTTTTTTTTTTTAATAACATTTTTAAAAAAGTTTATCGGAAACCCAGCAGCATCTTGAAGACAATATATTCTCCTTTAGCATCTTGTGTGCATATGTATGCTAGTTGCTTAATGGGGTTGTTTAATCCAGTCAACCCCATGGACTGGAGCCCACCAGGCTCCTCTGTCTTTGGAATTCTCCAGGCAAGAACACTGGAGTGAGTTGTCATTTCCTTCTCCATTAGCATCTTGTAACTCATGATAAATTCAAATAACCTCATCATAAAAATTTTAAATACCTTTAATCTAAAATTCTTCCCAGATGTTGCTTTAGCCTGTACTTGATCTTTAAAAGCAGGATACTTCTTTGTAGCTGGAATCTGGCTTATTTTATATGTAATCAGCCACTTGTCATATATTTGAGCTTGATCCAACTGTTAGTCTTTTTCTATGATCCAAGGGATGTTGGCAATTTTATCTCAGGGTCCTCTGCCTTTTCTAAGTCCAGCTTGTACATTTGGAGTTCTTGGTTCACGTACTCTTGAAGCCTGGCTTGAAGGATTTTGAGCATTACCTTGCTAGCTTGTGAGATGAGGGCAATTGTGCAGTAGTTTGAGCATTCTTTAGCATTGCCCTTCTTTGGGATTGAAATGAAAACTGACATTTTCCAGTCCTGTGGCCACTGCTGATTTTTCCAAATTTTCTGGCCTATTGAGTGAAGCATTTTCACAGCATCATATTTTAGGATTTGAAATAGCTGAGCTGGAATTCCATCACCTCCGCTAGCTTTGTTTGTAGTGATGCTTCCTAAGGCCCACTTGACTTCAAACTCCAGGATGTCTGACTCTAGGTGAGTTTAGTCTTCATGGTCTCCTGTTTTCCATATCCTACTAGAATATTAGAAAATTGTCTGTTCATCCATTTTGCAAATGTTTCTCTAAAATTGTCAAGTCCTCCTAAATACTTTTGAGCTTTATTATTTTCTATTGAATCTAGTGTGTACATATTCAGTCACTCAGTGGTGTCTGACTCTTTGTAGCCCCATGGACTATACCCCTCCAGGCTCCTCTGTCCATGAGATTTCCCAGGCAAGAATACTGGAATGGGTTGCCATTTCCTTCTCCAGGGAATCTTCCTGACCCAGGGATCCAGCCGGTATCTCCTGGGTCTCCCTCATTGGCAGGCAGATTCTTTACCATGAGCCAGCCACCCTGGAATCCCCACTGCATCTACTATTTCCCTTTATTTCTGCCCATCTATTTTCTTTAAATTCATTTACTTTGTTTTACAGGTTATTCTCCTTTCTTTCATTAGCATTTTAAATGCCATCTGTTTATGATCACTCTCAGGGAGGCTTCATTTCACCTTTAAATCCTCAACCATGGCCTCTCTTAAAATAGACCTAGGAGGTAGGAAGCCCTGCATTCTAATTTCTGGTGCTTGATTCTTATTCCCTTTTGGCCTCCTATTGTGTATGCTTAGGCTTACAATTGGTAAAAACGAGGATATTACTAATACCTTCCTTAATTAAAATGTAGGAAGTTATTTTCATTAGAATTTAGACAGATTTCAGAGAAACCTAAACTGACACTGATAATCATTGCAGATACTAACAGACTGCTGCATATAAACACCTGCTTCAAAAGCAGTGGAGAAGAGCATAATGATCTTTGTTATACAAGATGAAATAGATTTTGAATCTAAATATGCGTGAATTATTTTAAGTAGTATATTTTAAGATCTGCCAAAATTTTTAAATGTATAAATGTAAAAGGAAACCTAGCATTAAAAACAGAATAGATTAACAGTTTAGAAATGTTTTATGTTAGAAAGTAAGAGAAGATGAAATACAGATTGCAATGAACTTGTAATATTCTGAGGCCAAATCTTAGTGTGATGTGTATTGGCCAGTGGTTTCTTAGCCCTATCAGACTAAGGCCCTCTTGTTTAAACTTCCTGTTGTGCTCACTTGACTATCCTAAAATGATATTCAGAGGTGACTAACCTATTTCTAAAAGGCCAACTTAATTTCTTAATTATACAGCAGGAATAAAAGGAAAGCAGCTTATAATAAAATATTTCTATCAATATGTTAATGTTTAAATATAGCTACCCTAGAAGATATAATATGAAATATGAAAAAATATTTGGTTTTAATAACATTAAAGGCATGATAAAACATTCCATAAAAGTACTGCCTAAAATGATAGAGCAGGAGTGTGAAGGAATAACAAAGTTAAAACCACTATTGGAATAAATAGTGACAGATTGGACTTATTTATATATAAATTTTTAAATAGTGAATAATCAAAATTAAATTATAAATAATGCCAAAATCAACTGGGGAGAAATTGAGAAAGTGCAATATCCTCACAAATGAATTGGCCCTTGCTTTTCAGCATAGTGTCAAAATGATTCCCTATGGGATAATGTGCAGTAATAATGCATTGCACAGGAGAAAGACATCCTACTCCTCGTAAGGACATATATATATCCTCCAATACTGAAGAAAGACCTTGCAGACTATTCACCTTCATAAGCAATAAGAGCCAGAAGATGGATTGAAGAAGAAATGACAATCAAAACATTTGTAGAACACAGACATTAAAAACAAACTAGTGGTTACCAGGAGGGAGAAGGAAGGTTGGGGGCTGACATAGGAGTATGAAACCAAGAGATACAAACTACTCTGTATGAAATAAATGAGCAAGAATATATTGTACAGCAAAGGGGAATAAAGTGATTATTTTGCAGTATGGAATATAATTTATAAAAATATTGAATCACTGTGTTGTATACCTGAAGCTAATCTAATATTGTGAATCAACAATACTACCATAAAGAAAAGACATTATGGAGGCTTTGTGGCAAATCTCTAGGGAGTTATTAAGTCATTCCAAGGGTTTATTTTTTACCTAAAAACTAATATATAATTATTTTTGTTATACATCATTTTACATATATAGGAGATCAATAATATAAAATATTTTAGAAGAAATTTAATCAATAATTTTAAGTGTGATTCCTATAATTATCTGTAAATTTAATAATATTGGATTCCAACAGTGTTTCAAAAAAATACTCAGATATCTTTATTTACATGTCTGCATGTCATAGCTACAAACACAGACTATAACCTGAAGTCTGAAATTTTGTATTGGTGTTAAATAACATAAGTAGTGTAGCTCGCAGTGATTAGATTTTCCGAAATGGTGAACAACTTTTGGTAAAGTTCTGAATAAAAGGAAAAAAAAACTGTAAAAATATTCATTCTACATGGCAGTTGTAGCTCTGAAAGGTTCATTGTATTAATATGTTAAAATACATAAAACAGGTTCAAGGCCCAGGTCATTATAAATAGACTTTTCACCTACATGAATGCCCACTGAGTCATCCGGGTCAATTTTTCAAGGTGAGAGAATAGACACCTCCCATCTCTGTAACAAAAACACCCCCACAGATGCTTGGATGGTGAAGTACTGTCACAGTTGATAATATTCGCTTATCTGTGCAGCAAATTCACTGGCGTTCATTTGAAGTGGCCTCAAACACAAGCAAAGTACATGTAACAGTACCTTTCTGTGTTAACAACATTACAGATGATTCATATTTCTAAGCCATTTGCTACAAAATCCAACATATAGAAGGATAATAGAGAAAAAGGATTGAAAGGCAGGGTTAAGGTTTTGAAATACAGTTTAACTATTTGCTTGAGCTCAATGTTCTCCAATCTCATGTGTGCAGTAAAGTTACCTGAAAGTGAAAGTGAAGTCACTCAGTCGTGTCCGACTCTTTGCGACCCCATGGACTGTAGCCCACCAGGCTCCTCCGTCCATGGGATTCTCCAGGCAAGAATACTGGAGTGGGTTGCCATTTCCTTCTCCACAAAGTTACCTAAACAGTGAAAATATGACATCAGAGTTGGGAAAAAGGCAATATCTAAGAAATCTGAAGCCCTAGAATATTTTTCAGAATTTAAATACGAAGCTATAGGTCTGGAATGTAGCCATAGAATGATGCAAAAAAAGGAAACGCTATGTAGCATATGTTACAATAACAAATTAGTGGTGTGTATAGAGGGGTTTACAAACAATGGGGTTTCCCAGAGACCTATCTGAAGGAAAGATTAATCTAACTTTGGGCTCTTATATCTCTTCTGTCACAGAAATAGAAAAGAGAATGAGAATCTATATTCAAATGAGAAATACTTGGAAATATATGCCCAGAGAGCACAGTGACATTTTTAATTTGGATAGACTTGGTCATCATCATGGGTAAAACTCATGGAATGAATAGACATGCACCTCAAAGAATACATACTTTCTTTCCTACATAAATAAAAAAAACTCTTAAAATCATTTCAATATTCTGTAATAACCAAATATAAATTTTTATAAATGAATGCAGTGTGATTTTTTTCTCTAAGATGAATATGAACTAAATGATGGTTTTTTTTTTTTTTTCTTGGATTATTTTTGACCTGAGTTGATTAATTGTTGTGGTCCAAAATACACGATCCATAAATTTAATTTTCAAGGCTTTATACCTCACTTGGTGCATAAAGCACATTTTGATCTCCAAACTGTACTAGTTTCATACTGAACGGGGGAAACAACAGCATAAGGCAAAATGTGTTAACAAGTTTATTTATGCAGTTTGTATGTTTCAAGCACTCTCGAGGCAGAAAGCTAATGTCTGTATAGCATTCTTCCTAATGCTAATCTTCAAGAGCTACATAATTTTATAAGTAATATCATCAACTGTATAAGAAACTTTTTGGAGTTTTTTGTTTGTTTGTTTTGGCTCTCCGTAACCAACAGACGATAGTAGCAGTGTGTTTGTAGCTCAGTCGCGTCCAGCTCTGCGATTCCGTGGACTGTAGCCCACCAGGTTCCTCTGTCCGTGGAATTTTCCAGGCAAGAATACTGGAGTGGGTTGCTGTTCCCTTCTCCAGATCTTCCCAACCCAGGAATCAAACCCAGGTCTCCTGTATTGCAGGCAGATTCTTTACTGTCTGAGCCACTAGGGAAGCTAATAGACAATAGGTTCATCTCAAAGGAAGATGTAGCTGGTCAGTATACTTATCCTCAGTGAAGGGGTCCAGGATCTTGACACTGTGCCAAATTGTCTTTGTAAGAAAGAAATGTGAGAAGTGACCAGAGTTGGTCAAAGAGTCCAAACGTTCAAGAAGAAGTTCTGGGTATCTAATGCACAGCATGTTTTTTTTAAAAAAAGTAACTAAGTACTACCAACCCCAAACCAACCCACTGACAGTCATTTCAGTTGTAAGTTACGTTTGCCAAAGCACTCTTCTACTGTGCCTTTTTTCCTCAAAAAGTGGCCAACATGAATTCTAAATAAAAGAGAAAAAATGAGAAGAAAGGAAAGATTTAAAAATCCCCCATAGGATCCAAATTATTCAATTCAATCCATGCAACACATCATGCTTATGCTCCGTTGCTAAGTCATGTCCAACTCTTTGTGACCCCATGGACTGGGGCTCACCAGGTTCCTCTGTCCATGGAATTTTCCAGGCAAGAATACTGGAGTGGGTCGCCATTTCCTTCTCTTGTGACCCCTTACATGCACACAGATGACATTTGTCCTTCTCAATGTTACCTGAAATTCCTCTGTCTGGACTTAACACTTCTAGAATCTCTGTGAAGTATCTTATACAGGTAATAGAAGCATCTGAAGAATGCAACTGGCTTGTCACTCGTTATGGCAGAGTGGGGAGTAATACAAATAAAAGCAGGTTAGACACTATTCAGCAATTTCATGGCCAATATGATTTTAACCTTCCTTGATTAATTCATAAATTATAAAAGTCCTTCCTTGAATAATTGTTAGGTTATAAAAAAGTTTTTGAGAAACTGAATATAGAGTTTAGACAAAAATAGGGAGTAGAGTTCTTTCTTCTATTCCAGTCTCTAATAAAAGAAGCCAGTTAACAGCTAAAGCTGCCATCTGCTCCCTGAGTGCACACCTAGGGCACGATCTTATCCTTGGATATTCACATGCCATTCCATATGGTGGATGGTGAGCAGGTATCAACCAGCTGCATTTAGTCCCATCTGAATCAGGGTCACAATGGTCATGAATTACTAACAGGTCATTCGAGACCATCTCTTTCTTAATTTTTCCTGATATTGCTTTTACAAATACTTTCCAATTTTTTAGGGCCATTTAATCATATCAAGTCAAGCCTCCTGGGATCCACGTCGGATTCAAACCTCAACAAATACAGCACCATTAACAAGATTCCACAGCTCACTCTGAATTTTTCAGATGTCAAAGCTGAAAAAAAGAATGCATCCCCTCCTTCTTCAGATAAAACCATTATTGCGCCCAAAGTTAAAGATCGAACACACAATGTGACAGAGAAAGTTACCCAGGTAGGACATTATTTTGCTATCAATTTTCACTGTTTTTAAGGTTATTTTCTGAGGTAAGCCATTTATTTGCACTCCAATTTATCTTCGGATGTTGGGTGACCCTCTAATGTAACAAATAAATAAAACTGTAGACTCTAATTTTGTCTATTCCAGGACTAAGCAAAAATGGGCTGGCTTGGTTTATTTGTTCCCGTTGTTGCAGAGGTGATTAAGCAGCTATTCATCACATTTAGGCATTTATTGTTTTGCTACGAATCCTTGCATTAGTAAAGCATGGTATTTTACTATAATGGATGTCTATTGAAGGTTTAGGTGACTAATTGGGATTTACTCTTAACTGTGGCCCTCTTTTTTGCACTTATGCTACTAAGTAGAGTGAGGTATAAGTCACTGGACTTGGGGGAAGAACTGTCTGAGTCGAAGAAAAGTCAGAGTAAAACAGTATGTTTCTCAGGAAAAATATTTTGTTTTTAAATAAATATTGCACATCTAAGTAGGGTAAAAAAAAGTACTGTCTAGCAAGATTCATGTGGTAAAGAATAGAGAAAAATGATTTGTATTTATTATATCAAAATACCAACCTAAGCAGTACCCAGCTTTTGCTTACAACGCACTTACATTGTTGGGAATTCATGACTCTAAAATTTGTGTCAAGTAAACAATTTTTTTTAAATAAACAATTTAACCTAGTATATTTGCTTAGCAAGTCATTTTATAAACTGTCACAATATAAAGATAAACTTGACCCTAATATCTATCTCCATCATTGAAGATCCTTTATTAAGAAAGGTTTTGTAATCGTAATTACTAAAACAACACTATAGTAGTTTGTTCATACCGTCTTATGTGTGAGCTGAAACAGCCATGTAAAGGCCATGAGTTGGTTGTAAATAGGCCTGAGAGTCTCTGTTTATTTGAGATGAGAGCTTATACATGCCATACTCAGATACATATTTTGATATTTATGTAGTAATGAGGCTTTCTACACTTGGTATTTTGTTTTTAACTTATTCATGGTAAATTGGACTTAACAGTGGTAGATAAATGTATGTGTGTGTGCTTAGTTGCTCAGTCGTGTCCGACTCAGCAACCCCATGGACTGTAGCCCGCCAGGCTCCTCTGTCCATGGGATTATCTAGGCAAGAATACCAGAGTGGGTAGCCATTTCCTTCTCCAGGGTATCTTCCTGGCCCAGGGATTGAACCCAGTTCTCCTACATTGCAGGTGGACTCTTTACCATCTGAGCCACCAGGGAAGGCCAGTAGGTGAATAGCCTACTGGTATTCATGTTGCATGGGCACCATTTTAATAGCTTTGAATTTTACTTGCAATTGTTCCTACCTTAAAAATTATCCTATTTGTAGACTATAGTCATTATATGGATATATAGGAAGTAAGAGATTTCAGAGATTGCACAGCAGTCTGGTTGCAATTCTTAAGACCGTAAATGAGTGAAGTAGTCGTGATACCAGAGCAGGCATGGGGGGCGGGGGGCGGCTACAGCAACATCAGAGCAGATGGCTGCCACTCAGCTCCAGCCAACTGTGGTCATGAAGGAAGGATTAACCCATGTTTTCAAATCTTTCAGTTTTAAAAAGAATCTGGAAATCCAGATTTGAAAATAAACTCTTTATTACTAAAAGTTGGCAAGCTAGTTCAAAATGCTTCTGCAGACCAAACAAAACACACCTTAAGGCCTGTGGGCAGACAAGCTTGGTCTTTGCAAAGTGTTCATGAGCTTGGTTCACTACAGGCCCCACCCTGTCCTGCCATGTTCAGTAGGTCCACTGTGCCAGGAGGAGATGATATACCCACGACTCAGAGGTGGCACCCATACTGGGCGCTTTCTGAGCCTGGTGAGAGTGGAAACATACAAATGGCCCCAGTGAAATCATGGTGGTAAAGAACATAAGAGCAGGGCCGGGGGGAAATCATTATACTTTAATGGGAGATCTTTCAGAGAAGAAAAATAGATGAGATACTTAAGATGAGTCTAGAAGATTACTTATCAAACTGGGTGGTAAATGATGTTTAAAAGCATAACAGAGTCCCATGCACTTGTGCTTTAATTCTGAGTCATTTATTGTGTGACAAGAGCCATTTGTTCTGTGACATTGAGGAAAGTTTTAGTTATGACACAACTTATTTCTCAGTGTTGATATAAGAATTAAGTAGAATGATATGTCAAAAGTATTCATCAAGGTGCTATGTACATGACAAGCAACATCAGCCATTCTTCTGTTTATCTGTGTTCTTGTATGACTTCCCCCTGCCCTCATCACCATCATTGTAGGATAATCTACACCTTGCCAGGACCTAGTCAAACAGCTGGCAGAGTAGAGTTTATGAAATGTTGAAGGAGGGAAGGAAGGCAAGAGAAGCTGGCCAAGCAAATGAGGCAAGAGGTGAGATACCCAGGTGGAGAAAAAACAAGAACAAAGTTGCAGAGGTAGAAAAGTCTGAGTGTCTTCTCAGAAAGAATAGGTTAGGCCAGAAGATGCATGTCTGAGCAGGGGCTTATTACAGGTCAGGAGCTGCTGGAACTTTCCCCTCTAGTTGGTTCTTCATTACCTTTCTCACAAAAATTGCATCTGGGATTGAGTAAAATGCAATAGCTGCTATCAAAAGGTTGGCATTCTTTTAAGGTCTCATGTTTCTCTTTAAAATTCCCAAGCCTCTTATATTTATGTCCGTAACATTATACTATTTGTTTTAACATTTTAAAAAAATGTTTTAAACTACTTACCAGTGAAGGACTCAGGCTCACAAGGCCCCATAGTTTTCCAACAGCTTCTCATACTTCTCATCCAAATCATCATGGCGTGCCCATCCCCACAGTTTCCAAAATATCCCAGTTGGAGAAGCAAGCAAAAATCCTTTTAAGATGCTGGGAGGTTAGAATTGGATATTGTTTTATAAAGGATCACTTTGTTTTTACCAATGTAAATACAGTGATAGGAAGGACATTCTGGAGAGAGAAGACTTAGATAGCTGTGAATCTAGCCAGAAATGATGAGAAACTGGACAACAGTTGAGACTGGAAACTAGTACCCCCATTTGCTCTCAGCAGCAAACCTTCCTGTTGTGCACATGTCAGACCAGACAAATGTGTGTGCATGCTCAGCCGCTTCCAATTCTTTGCGACCCTGTTGACCATAGCCCACCAGGCTCCTCTGTCCTTGGGATTTTCCAGGCAAGAATACTAACAAGGTGGACATCAAATATTGAGATATTCCTTCTGTAAACATAGCCCCTGAGGGGGGAAAAAAAAAACACTTGAAGCAGAGACACCCTATAATTGTTTCCTCACTGGGTGTTTGTGAAGTTTCCTGATCGTAGTTATCACTGGAATGCCCACATTCACAAATGTAGTATCACTTGTCCCCACGTATCTGGAAATGACTTGATAGCAACTCAAAGACTTTGCTATTCTCTTTGTTCTGACTGTGTAGAAGTCCTCTTTGTCAACATGCCTGCCTGCGTGACAAGTCTCTCAGCCATGTCTGACTCTTTGCGACACTTTGGAATGTACAATGTCAAGATATTCTCAACCTATTTGCTGTAGGCAGCCAGCAGTGTTTCCTTTATCAAAAGTTCTTATTTGTTTTATTCTTTTAATAAATTTGTATGGCAATCCTTTTTTCAAAAGATATCAGAGTTTTGCTCATCAGTCATTCAGTAGTGAGTTTTAAACACTCCCCTGAGTATAAACAATAGGGTAGATATTTTAAAAAGGCGTAAGTGAAAGGAACAATTCATCTCTGCTCATGTTATGCTCTCTCACCATTCGCATCTTATCTCTATCATACATTGGCTGATTACTAGTTAGCCAATTAATTACTTGCCTCCCCAGATAGAGTGAGCTCACTGAGAGGGACCATGCTGCTATCCATTCATCTATTCATTCATTCATACATCTATGTATTTTTTATTCACTCAGAAAACATTTATTGAGAGCTAGTAATAACATGTGGAGAAATAAATGGCAACCCACTCCAGTATTCTAGCCTAGAGAATCCGTTGACAGAGGAGCCTGGTAGGCTGCTGTCCATAGGGTTGCACGGAGTCGGACATGACTGAAGTGACTTAGCATGCATGCATGCATTGGAGAAGGAAATGGCAACACACTCCAGCGTTCTTGCCTGGAGAATCCCAGGGACAGAAGAGCCTGGTGAGCTGCCATCTATGGGGTTGCACAGAGTCGGACAGGACTGAAGCGACTTAGCAGCAGTAGCAGCAGTATTAACATGTACAGTATTGATGGTGGTGGTTTAGTTGCTAAGTCATGTTCAACACTTGCAACCCCAAAAACTATAGCCCACCAGCCTCCTCTGTATATGGATTACCCAAGCAAGAATACTGGAATGAGTTGCCATTTCCTTCTCCAGGGGATCTTCCTGATCCAGGATCAAACCTGTGTCTCCTGCTTGGCAGGCAGCCCCCTTCATTTCAGGCAAATTCCTTACCACTGAGTCACATGGGAAGCCTCTTAGTTGGCTAATTCCTACCAAATTCCAATGCAATGATGAAGAGAAAACAATGAATTGGAAGAAAAGTTGGGTGGGTAAAGAGCAAAGGTCTGCCTTCACTATGTGGTTCTCAGTTCAGTTCAGTCTCTCAGTCATGTCTGCTTCTGAGACCCCATGAACTGCAGCACGCCATGCCACCCTGTCCATCACCAACTCCCAGAGTTTACCCAAACTCGTGTCATTGAGTCCATGATGCCATCCAACAGTCTCATCCTCTGTCATCCCCTTCTCCTCCTGCCCTCGATCTTTCCCAGCATCAGGGTCTTTTCAAATGAGTCAGCTCTTCGCATCAGCTGGCCAAAGTATTAAAGTTTCAGCTTCAACAGCAGTCCTTCCAACAAACACTCAGGTCTCTTTTAGGACTGATCTCCTTTAGGATGGACTGGTTGCATCTCCTTGCAGTCCAAGGGACTCTGAAGAGTCTTCTCTAACACCACAGTTCAAAAGCATCAATTCTTCGGCTCTCAGCTTTCTTTGTAGTCCAACTCTTACATCCATACATGACTACTGGAAAAACCATAGCCTTAACTAGACGGACCATTGTTGACAAAGTAACCTCTCTGCTTTTTAGTATGTTGTCTAGGTTGGTCATAACTTTCCTTCCAAGGAGTAAGCGACTTTTAATTTCATGGCTGCAGTCACCATATGCAGTGATTTTGGAGCCCCCCAAAATAAAGTCTGACACTGTTTCCACTGTTTTCCCATCTATTTCCCATGAAGTGATGGGACCACATGCCATGATCTTAGTTTTCTAAATGTTGAACTTTAAGCCAACCTTTTCACCCTCCTCTTTCACTTTCATCAAGGGGCTCTTTAGTTCTTCTTCACTTTCTGCCATAAGGGTGGTGTCATCTGCATATTTGAGGTTATTGATATTTCTCCCAGCAATCTTGATTCCAGCTTGTGCTTCCTCCAGCACAGCGTTTCTCATGATGTACTCTGCACATAAGTTAAACAAGCAGAGTGACAATATACAGCCTTGATGTACTCCTTTTTCTATTTGGAACCAGTCTGTTGTCCCATGTCCAGTTCTAACTGTTGATTCCTGACCTGCATATAGGTTTCTCAAGAGGCAGGTCAGGTGTTTTGGTATTCCCATTTCTCTCAGAATTTTCCATAGTTTATTGTGTTCTATACAGTCAATGGCTTTGGCATAGTCAATAAAGCAGAAATAGATGTTTTTCTGGAACTCTCTTGCTTTTTCAATGATCCAGCGAATGTTGGCTATTTGATCTCTGGTTCCTCTGCCTTTTCTAAAACCAGGTTGAACATCTGGAAGTTCATGGTTCACATATTGCTGAAGCCTGGCTTGGAGAAGTTTGAGCATTACTTTAAGCGTGTGAGATGAGTGCAATTGTGCGTTAGTTTGAGCATTCTTTGGCATTGCCTTTCTTTGAGATTGGAAAGAAAACTGACCTTTTCCAGTCCCATGGCCACTGCTGAGTTTTCCAATTTGCTGACATTGAGTGCAACACTTTCACAGCATCATCTTTCAGGATTTGAAATAGCTCAACTGGAATTCCATCACCCCCACTAGCTTTGTTCATAGTGGTGCTTCCTTAGGCCCACTTGACTTCACATTCCAGGATGTCTGGCTCCAGGTGAGTGATCACACCATTGTGATTATCTTGGTTGTGAAGCTCCTTTTTGTACAGTTCTTCTGTGTATTCTTGCCACCTCTTCTTAATATCTTCTGCTTCTGCTAGGTCCATACCATTTCTGTCCTTTATTGAGCCCATCTTTGCATGAAATGTTCCCTTGGTATCTCTAATTTTCTTGAAGAGATCTCTAGTCTTTCCCATTCTGTTGTTTTCCTCTATTTCTTGGCACTGATCACTGAGGAAAGCTTTCTTATCTCTTCTTGCTATTCTTTGGAACTCTGCATTCAGATGCTTATATCTTTCCTTTTCTCCTTTGCTTTTCACTTCTCTTCTTTTCACAGCTCTTTGTAAGGCCTCCCCGGACAGCAATTTTGCTTTTTTGCATTTCTTTTCCATGGGGATGGTCTTGATCCCTGTCTCCTGTACAATGTCATGAACATCCATCCATAGTTCATCAGGCACTCTGTCTATCAGATCTAGTCCCTTAAATCTATTTCTCACTTCCACTGTGGTTCTCAGTAAAAGATCAAATTCTTGACTATATCTGCCCCCTTTTCCATAAAAGTAAACTGAACTTTTGTAACCTTGTATGATTCTCTTATTACTGAGGCTAGTTACAGTTCAGCTGTTAGGCTAAATTTTAGATAAAATGTACTATTTTGTTGTCAGATTTAGCTGTTACAAATTTTGTAATATCAGGTTTAAGAAAATGGCACTGTGGATTCCAATACTTTATTGACCAATCTCATACGGCCTATCAGTCAATGCTGTAACAATGCAAGTTATAGAAGCCTGATTGAAACCATTTTAAGCAAAAAATGAAAGGAGGAGGGTCAGCTTACAGGGTCACATAACCAAAAAGTGCAGGGGTAGATGCTTTGGGCCGTGGCTACCTTCATTTTTTGAATAGCTGATGAATTCTCTCTTCTCTGCCTTGCTTTCCTCATTAATAACTTCACTCTCCATCTGATGGAAGCATGTCTTTAGACTCTCTTGTCTTACATAATGCTCACAGTTCGTGATCTGATACGAAGGGCTTTCTCTCCACCAATGTCCACATCAGATTCTGAGAAAGTGAACTCTGATTGGCCAGCTTGAGTCTTGTGCTCATCCTTGTGGTGGAAGAAGTGTAGCTCCTTGACTGAGGACAACAGCAGAAAAATACAGTAGGGAATGAAGGGCTCCATGGAAGGAAAACAAAACAACAATGGCCCATTACATTGTTGAAGATAAGAATTCAGACGAACAGTATCTCATATACACAAACACACACATATACTGGATAAATAAATATGTTGGATAAGCTCTAGAGACACAGAAGAATAAAACCTAGTGTGTGCATGTTAAGTTGCTTCAGTTGTGTCCAGCTTTTTGCAACCCAATGGACTGTAGCCCACCAGGCTCCTCTGTCCATGGGATTCTCCAGGCAAAAATACTTGAGTGGGTTGCCATGCCCTTCTCCATGGGATCTTTCCAACCCAGGGATCAAACCTGCATCTCTTACATCTCCTGTATTGGTAGTAGAGTTCTTTCCTACAAGTGTCACCTGGGAAGCCCATAAAACCTAGTACCAGTAGTCAAGTACTACCTGGAGAAAAATGATACAAGAATATATAATAATAGTATTTGCAACTAATTGCAGAAGGCAATGACAACCCACTCCAGTACTCTTGCCTGGGAAATCCCATGGACGGAGGAGTCTCGTAGGCTGCAGTCCATGTGGTCACGAAGAGTCGGACACGACTGAGCAACTTCACTTTCACTTTTCACTTTCATGCACTGGAGAAGGAAATGGCAACCCAGTCCAGTGTTCTTGCTTGGAGAATCCCAGGGACGGGAGCCTAGCGGGCTGCTGTCTATGGAGTCACACAGAGTCAGACACGACGGACGTGACTTAGCAGCAACAGTATAATAAATGCTACAAGACCATATTATGAAACTAAAGGTAGATTGAGTTGCCTTTGTATACAGTACTGGCCAAATTATGAGCAAGTTATTCTGTAACTTATTACTTTATTACTTAAAAAGAATATCTGGTGAACTTAATAGAAACTCATATTGTGATCATCAGAAAGAAAAAACATTTAATGAGGAAGAGAATACTAGTTCACAAGTATAGTTTTCCTAGAGCTTTATTAAGGAGAATACTCAAAATAATTAGTTTTGAGAATAATCACACAGAAACTTAGACCACAAGAAAGAAATTTCTGAATGTTTAGAAGATCATATAATTTTGAAATATACATACAACTTTAAACCTAAAATAAATTCTCATTATTTGGGATTTATTAAAGTATATTGTTGGCATGAAAATAGAATTAAGATAGATTTAATAATAGGTGACATTGGTTGAGCATTTACTGTGTCAGACTCTATGCCAAGTGGTTTAACAGATTATCAATTTTAATCCACATGAAAGTCCTATAAGTTGATACTATTATTATCATCTCTATTTCATAGAAGAGGAATCAAGCTTAGAGAGAAGGAAGCACCTTGCCTAGGTCACACAGTAAATGGCAAAAGTAGCTTTCAGACTGAGATCATCTGACTCCAAAATGAAGTTCTTAATCTCTAAAGTATATCCTCTTTAATTCTGTTTTGTTTTCCTGTCCCCTAAATCTACTGTAAAAAATACCTGTAACATTTGGCAGTATGGACAAATATCATAATCTAAAAGTCTGCTAGTAACTAATTAGAGAAGTGAGTCTATAGAAATAAGAGAATGTAGTATATTTTCTCTAAAATTCCTCAAACTCTTCAAAAAGCCAAATAAAGTGATCCTTAATAGATTCATTATCTCTTGTTTAAGTTCACATCCCATTTTTTAAGCTAATTTTTTGTTAGGATAAAGGTTTTGTGTTTTGTTGGTGGCATGCCACTTAGTGGCAGGAGAAGCAAAATTACACTGATAAAACTGATAAAAAGAGCTCAAAGTATGTAACATTTCACTTCCACTGAACTTTATCCATTGTAAATATGCTCATTATCTCTTTATGTCATTCAGTGCTCTCAATTTATACTTACTTTTGACAGAACTCTAAAACAGTATTTGTAACTCAGTACTTATTTATCAGTGGAGATTGATTTATAATGGAGAGACAGCATTAATTTCATATTATTATCTAATGTTTAAAAATATAAATCTGTGTAATTTGCATATATCAATTATACCTCCATAAATCTAAAAAATTATATATTGTCTCAAGCTTAATAGTACAAAATTTGTTAATGCTTTGTTTAGTTTCGCTCAAATTGATAAACTTAGCCCTAAACTTTCTTCTATGACAGTAATAAAAATATCTTCCAGACGCAACTGTAAGTTAAAAATACTTTTCAATAATAATGTCATTTTAATTCTGACTGCAGTTCAGATTCTGACACCAACTGGGTGCTCTACAATTCAACTCAGTTCTGCCACTGTCTACCCAGAAATCATGTCAGATGCCATGGATTAAGGGCTCAGTTTCTCCCCCACTGCCCCCCACTTCAGATGCCAATTACAATTCCAGGTGTTACCTGTGATTCTGACCAACTGGATGTAAATTGGATTACAGCCCCTCCTTTACTTACATTAACTTGCTAGAGACACAGAATTTAGGAACCTTTTTATTCACTTGATTACCAATTATTACAAAATATGTTACCAATCAACAACCAACTGAAGAGATTCATAGAGTGAGACCTTGAATGAAGGCACTTATGTCCATGCAGTGTTTGGACTCAGCCTGATGGCATAAGGAAGAGTTCTGTTCCACCAGCTTGGAAGCTCTCTGAACCCCCTCCTTTTTAGGGTTCTTTTTAAAGCTTCATTACATAGGCATGAATGATTATTTCATTGACTATTGTCTATGGATTCAACTTCCAGCCCTTTCCTCCCTGGAGGTGAGGAGCACAGGAGGGGGCCTGAAAGTTCCAACCCTTTGATCAGTGATTGCTTCCTCCCTTGACCCCCACTTTGTCCTCAGGTGATTAGAGTCTTTTCAAAATCATTTCACTGACATAAGAAATTCCAAAGGTTTAAGAGTTTTGTTCCAGGAATGGGGCCTATGACTAAATGTATATCTTATAAATTGCAGTTATCACAGTCATGAATTAAAAATAATGCTTAATTGAAAAATCGATGTTCCAAAAGTATTTTTATAAATCCTCATTGATGCTGTAGTCTTGAAATTACAAAAAAACAACATACAACTTCTACAGCATGATTTAAATGTTTTCATAAACCTCATTTTTTGCCTAAACTCATGGAGCATGCAAACCTCTATAAAAACCATACCAATCATCTTGAGCTACCATGAAAAGAAAGTGAAAGTGAAATTGCTTAGTCATGTCCGACTCTTTGCGACCCCAGGGACTGTAACCTATCAGGCTCCTCTGACCATGGGATTTTCCAGGAAAGAATACTGGAGTGGTTTGCCATTTCCTTCTCCATAAATAGTTAATAATCACAAAAGAGCAAGTAAAATTTGAAATGTAATGCGGGAGTCCCAAATTGCCTCTGAACACTTCCAGTTTAATATGACATTACTTTTTGCATCTATTGTCTTATTGTTGTTTATAGAATACCATCAGACTTGGTTCAGCAAAACAGAAATCACCATCTAGTATTTTCCCCGTATTCTGGATTTGCTCTATGTCTAAACTGAAATGGAAAACAATATATGTGAATACTGTAAGTAGGAGTAAAGCACACTCATCAGGATAATTATTGACTCAATATTCGTGAGTGCTTACTAAATATAAGTCAAAGTGTATGTACAACGCTGCTACAGAAATGTATACGTCAATGTCTTTGCCTTTAGGGGCCTTTGATTGAATACAAAGCCTGGATCTTTGAGATCCTCAATTATGTTTTCTAGTTCTCCCTGGGCAAATAAATATATTATATAACCTAGTCAATGATGAGGAGAAGACATAATGTAGCCAGCCATTTAGGTAGCAACTGACTCGTGCAAACATGTTGTATGTTATATACATATTAAATATTAAAATGATGTTCATTACTTTGAAAAAAGTGTATAATTTAAAAAAGTAATATTAATTTTTTTTTTTTTTTTTTGGCTCCGCTGGGTCTGCAGTGCTGTGTGTGTGTGAGCTTTCTCTGGCTGCAGAGAGCAGGGGCTGCTCTCTAGCTGTAGTGCACAAGCTTCTCATTGTGGTGGCTTCTCTTGTTGCAAAACACAGGTTGTAAGGTCCACAGGCTTCAGTATTTGCAGCACATGGGCTCAATAGTTGCAACTTGCAGGCCTGTTTGCTCCAAGGCATATAGAATCTTCCAGGATCAATGGATGAAACCCATGTTTCCTGCATTGGCAAGCATATTTCTACCCACACCACCACCAGGGAAGTCCTAATTTTCTATTTTAACTAATTGCTATATGCACATCAAAACTGATCACTTGCTGACATATTCAAAATTGAAATAAAATTTCAGTTCAGTTTTAAACCTCTAAATTACCTCAAAGGTTATACTTCTCTATATTCTAAATGATGAAGGAATAACATCTCTGATCGGCACTTCACCCTACCTTGTAAAGCAAGCATTTATGTATAATTGCTTTTTAAAAGCACCTGTTTGGTTTTCTACATTCATTAGACATTTTTTAATGGAAGGAGGAAAAATACCCACTTAAAAAGTTCTGTTAATGGCACCCCACTCTAGTACTCTTGCCTGGAAAATCCCATGCACGGAGAAGCCTGATGGGCTGCAGTCCATGGGGTCGCGAAGAGTCGGGCACGACTGAGCGACTTCACTTTCATTTTCACTTTCATGCATTGGAGAAGGAAATGGCAACCCACTCCAGTATTCTTGCCTGGAGAATCCCAGGGACAGAGGAGCCTAGTGGGCTGCTGTCTATGGGGTCGCACAGAGTCGGACACGACTGAAGCGACTTAGCAGCAGCAGCAGCAGCCAAAGAAATCAGATTGAAAATAGATGATCGAAATAAAGAAGTAAAATACCAATGGTCAGAAGAGACAGGTAAAAATAATTTAGTTTAGCATACAGAGCAATAGCCTGGTTCCTATGGCAACCAAGACAGAGATTGCAGTTATCTGTTGCCAAGATGGTTCAGCTTTTATCCCCCCCAGTAGTATAAACCTTGGGTTAAAGTTGAACTCTGGGACAGAAAGGAAGCGCTGAACTGGGAGTTCGTATGTACTTTTGCCTGATGGCCTAGAGTTCGGGACAAACACAGTTCAAGGTGAGTTGCCAAATGAGAGTGGGCAGAGCAGTACATTTTTCATGTTTCATAGGATAAGAATTAACTAAAGGATTTTTATCAGGTATGGAAATTCAGAGCAGACGTGGAATTTTCACAGACCCAAGCAACCCAAGGTCTTGTACTATCAAGTGGCTGTGGACTGTTTCTTGAGTAAGGGAGTAAATTCAACCATGGCATCTAATTTGAAGAAAATCCCAAATAAGAAAGTAAGATAAAAAATAATAATAATAATAAAAGATCCCATTGGTTATATTGGTGGTAAATTGTGGTAAAAATAATATATTTTCCCCTTCTTAGTTCTACTTCTGTGTATTATGCTAATCACATTTACAATGGAAAATATGTAGTTAGATAATAAACCCTCTAAAACTCAACTGCTCCAAAAGAGTTCTTTAAAAAGCAGTTAATCTTCATAGAATTGTAAAATTTAAAGGAAACTTAAATATCACCTTCCCTAGGTTTTTGGTTTATTTTTTGAAACTTCTTGATCAATGGAATCATCTGGTTCTCTCTCCCTTCCTCTCTCCCTGTCCTGCCACCCTCTGGAAATTCAGTTTCAGTGGAGCCTAAGGACTGTGAATTTTTAACAATTCCTATTCCACATTATTAAGATCAGGCAAATTTGGGAAACAGGGATATGGCCAAATGTTTTTATTCTGCCTATAAAGTTAGAGCTGAAAAGAGAACCCAGTAGAGACCTAGTTTTTGTATTTCCTCATTATTATTGTGCATTATTACTCTTTCCGTATATTTCTCAATGAGGTAACTGGCTCAGTTATATATCCTTGTGACGTTTAAATTACAATATACTTGTCTTTTAAATAAAACATACTAATTCATATTTACACAATTCATGTTGGAGAAGTAGGCTTACTTCCATGGGGGAGCTACTGAGTCCAGGAAATGGTACTGCCATATTGATTTCTCAGGTTAGACCCTCTAAGAAACAATGTCCATTTAAGAGAATTTGCCTAAGCCAAACTAGGAAAATTAACACAATAAAAGTTCTGTGAAGTCCTAAATTAAAGAAGTCTGAAAAAATTACCCAACACTTCTTGAACATTTTTGATAACAGAATTCATTTTGTCTTTTTCTGTATATAACATCTATCAATATCCTGAACTCATATTTGAGGGAAGATTTTTTTAGGAAATACTAGCCTAGACAAAATGTTTTCTTCACAGGTAACTGTGAGGACTATATTCAACACAAGCATGTATAATATTAGAAACTTTAAAACTTTCAAAAGAAAGAAGGTTAGGAAAAGCATGAGGTAATGGTGACGTGAAGGAGACAGTGTGTAAGAGGAAGTACATTTTTCGTCCTTGTTTTAACGAAGTCCACTCAGGCTTTTTCCTAACCATGTACCAAATATACAACTCAGTTTAAAATAACTAGAAGAAAGCACCATACATAGTTCCGTCTCTGTTTTAAACACCATGTTTAATGTCTTTTTCTGTTTTAAATGTATTGGTTACAAAAGCACCTGTATTTTGAAGCCTACTCAATGTAGAAATGGAAAAATATGGGATGCAAAGTCACACATACAAAGTGTCTAAGTCTTTATTCTGAGATTAACCTAGCTAAAGCTGGCCATAGAGCTGAGAATGGAGAACCCTCTTTTTCTGCCCCTTGGCCCAGTGTCCTAAGGTCAGTGGCAGTAAGGATGCTACCATAATGGTGGGAATAGAGACAAGGTAAGAGAACCAGAGTGAGAGACCCTGCAGTGTGAGAACCAGAGGACACAACCATGCTATTTTCCACATTTCCTTGGCTCCTCAGTTTCCTGTGGGTGTCTCAGTTCTCCATTTCAGATGTTGCAGAAAATACTAAAAAATAGTCTGCAGCCAGATTTCATTTCTGGCGCCTGTTGATCCTTCTTTCATTTGAAGTGAAGGGTCAAACTGAGAAATCCCTATACCATCATGAGGAGCACAGGCTTAATTTTCAGGTCATGGGAACAACACTAGGTGAGATTGAGAATATAAGTCAAAGGGGAAAAGAATGTAGGAGTGAGAAATAATCTAGTTTCGTGGTTAACTGGCAGCTGTCATTTGAGCTGTACAATCCTGTTTCTGGTGATAAGCTGTCATTTGTAAATTATGCCCATAGCTATATCCATTATTCATGGGTTAGTACTGGGAAAGAGTGATTTCAGGCGCCTACATTTTCCGACCTGCAGGCACCTGAATTACCTCCAAAACTGACTACTCTATTACCTCTCATGCCCTCTCATTTTTTTTTTCTACCATTGTCAGATCCTACCAGCCTACTCCTTGTTTCCCGTGAAGAAAGACTTCTTCTTTCTCTTTCCTAGGTCTTCTTTCTTAGAAATGAATGAATAAACTCTGATGAATACGTCACTTTAAGTCTAATAAACGGACAACTGCGAGCATGGAATTTCAGTGTAAAGCTAACTTAAAAAAAAATATTTTCCAAAGAATAAGTATTCCTTTCCACTCTACGCAATCTATTACTTAAAAGTGAGTAAAAGCTAAGGCATGAATAAACCTGCTAGATATTTAAATAGAGAGTCTTCATTACCATATTTTTGCATTTTAGAATTGTTTAATATTATTTATATAATAAATTAGAATAACCATGTGGCTTCTTCTTCTGATTAGCCATTTTAAGATTTTGAATATGTTTCTTACACACATTATCTCAAATTTGTCTTCCTTTTGCATCCAAAGTGCTCCTTTAGAATCACTGAAGAAGAGAGGTAAACAATCACTGTGCAGGGAGGTTGAAAGACTGTCACTTTGGAGACAGTTTTGTTCCATCCTGAATCGGCAAACTCCCTTTTTTTAAGGTCCAGGAAAACAACAGAGACACAGATGCCATAGTCCCTATTTCATTTCCATGCAGTGTTTTTGTCTGGCATATCAAACTGCCAAGGAAAGGGTTCTCCCACATTAGATCAATTAGGTCAATCCTGACAGTGGTCTCTCTGGTTTCTTTGCCATGTTTTTGACTTAGCAATAAAGAAAAAAATAGAATGTAATTGAAATATCCTAATGCTATTTTTAAGGAAAACTCCTTTACATAATATAAAACTTGCCTTAATGCAATTGTTTCAGTAGTTTTGAAACTAGTGCTCTTTAGAGTGCTAAGTGCCAATAAGCAGGATGGGGCATTGGGACTTCCACACCACCCCCAAATTCAGTCAAACCAGCTTCATTCTCAGTAGCTTTTTATGTATTAGCCTTCTTTTAAGGGCATGTGTGTGGATTTTAAAGAACTTGAAAGGGCCAGGCACTCTAAACAAACTTCGGTCTAGCTCTGCTGTTTAGAGAAGGCAATGGCAACCCTCTCTAGTATTCTTGTGTGGAAAATCCCATGGATGGAGGAGCCTGGTGGGCTGCAGTCCATGGGGTCACTAAGAGTCGGACAAGACTGAGCAACTTCACTTTCACTTTTCACTTTCCTGCTTTGGAGAAGGAAATGGCAACCCACTCCAGTGTTCTTGCCTGGAGAATCCCAGGGATGGGAGAGCCTGGTGGGCTGCCGTCTATGGGGTCGCACAGAGACGGACACCGACAGAAGTGACGTAGCAGCTCTGCTATTTATTTTTTGCTTTCCTTTACCAAAACTGCTTAGAGTTTTTCATTGATTCTGGTCATCAAGTTCCCATTTTTATAGAAAACTTGCAGTTAAGTGAATTATTCAGAGCCTCACAAATTGTTAACTACACACTCCAGACTAGAACCTTTATTTCTGCTTGGATTCCAGGGTTTTTCTCACTTGACACTCCCACTCAGGAGCAGGACCATTTTAATTCCTGCATCTTCTCCTTTCCATTAAAACTGTCAGAGTCCCAGAATTCCCAGTCTTCTGATACAACTCCTTCAAACCTCAACCCTCTTCTCCATAAGATCAATGTCTCAAGAAGTATAAACAGAGATACTACCAGAAGAAATCAGAGTTTTCATAACTACTTAAAACCAAGCAATCAAACAGCAGGCTACTCTTATGAACATGAACAGTCTATTATTTGCCTCTAGAACCAGTCCATCCTAAAGGAGACCAGTCCTGGGTGTTCTTTGGAAGGAACGATGCTGAGGCTGAAACTCCAATACTTTGGCCATCTCATGTGAAGAGTTGACTCATTGGAAAAGACCCTGATGCTGGGAGGGATTGAGGGCAGGAGGAAAAAAGGGTACGACAGAGGATGAGATGGCTGGATGGCATCACCGACTCAATGTACATGAGTTTGAGTGAACTCCGGGAGTTGGTGATGGACAGGGGGGCCTGGCGTACTGCAGTTCATGGGGTTACAAAGAGTTGGACATGACTGAGTGACTGAACTGAACTAAACTGAACTGATAGGACATAAAATTAACTTTGTGGGGAAGCAAACAACTTTTTTTTCAACACAGTCACTAAAATTCAGACTGTTATTACTCATTTGTTCCAAAAATATTCTCAGAAAAAAAGAATCTAACACTACTTTTATGCCAGCAGGTTCAAATGTAAACTTGATATTAAATGTCAAGGAGAGACACAATATAAAAGAATATAAAAAAGCAACAGAAAAAGCAATGAGTTTCTGTTTCTTAAGATATTATTTTTATCATTGAAAAAAGAATTACTAAATATTGTCAAGAACAGTAATTCATGTTGCAGAATCTCTCTTTACTTGTATCAGTTCAGTTAAGTCACTCGGTTGTGTCCTACTCTTTGGGACCCCGTGGACGGCAGCACACCAGGCTTCATCTCCATCACCAACTTCTAGAGCTTGCTCAGACTCATGTCCATCAAGTTGGTGATGCCCTCCAACCTTCTCATCCTCTGTCATCCCCTTCTCCTCATGCCTTCAATCTTTCTCAACATCAGGGTCTTTTCTAAAGAGTCACGTCTTTGCATCAGATGGCCAAAGTATTAGAGATTCAGCTTCAGCATCAGTCCTTCCAATGAATATTCAGCATTTCCTTTAGGATTGACTGGTTGGATCTCTTTGTTGTCCAAGGGACTCTCAAAAGTCTTCTCCAATACCACAGTACAAAAACATCAGTTTCTCGGCACTCAGCTTTCTTTATGGTCCAACTCTCACATCCATACATGACTACTGGAAAAACCGTAGCTTTGACTAGATGGACCTTTGTCGACCAAGTAATATCTCTGTTTTTTAATATGCTGTCAAGGTTTGCTATAACTTTTCTTCCAAGGGTCAATCATCTTTTAATTTCATGGCTGCAGTCACCTTCTGCAGTGATTATGGAGCCCCCCAAAATAAGTCTCTCATTGTTTCCATTGTTTCCCCATCTATTTGCCATGAAGCGATGGGACCGGATGCCATGATCTTCTTTTTTTGAACATTGAATTTAAGCCAGCTTTTTCACTCTCCACTTTCACTTTCATCAAGGGGCTCTTTAGTTCTTTGCTTTCTGCCATAAGCGTGGTGTCATCTGCGTATCTGAGGTTATTGATATTTCTTCTGGCAATCTTGATTCCAGCTTGCCTCATACAGCCCAGCATTTCGCATGATGTACTCTGCATATAAGTTAAATTAGCAGGGTAACAATATACAGCCTTGACGTACTCCTTTTCCAATTTGGAACTAGTCTTTTGTTCCATGTCTGGTTCTAACTGTTGCTTCTTGACCTACATACAGATTATTCAGGAGGCAAGTAAGGTGGTCTGCTGTTCCCATCTCTTGAAGAATTTTCCACAGTTCGTTGTGATCCACACAGTCAAAGGCTTTGGCATACTCAATAAAGCAAAAGTAGATGTCTTTCTGGAATTCTCTTGCCTTTTCTATGATCCAGTGGACATTGGCAATTTGATCTCTGGTTCCTCTGCCTTTTCTAAATCCAGCTTAAAAATCTGGAAATTCTCAGTTCACGTACATTGAAGCCTAGCTTGTAGAATTTTGAGCATTACTTTGCTAGCATGTGTGGTGAGTGCAATTGTGTGGTGATTTGAATATTCTTTGGCATTGCTTTTCTTTGGGATTGGGATAAAAACTGAACTTTCCAGTTGAGTTTTCCAAATTTGCTGGCATACTGAGTACAGCACTTTTACAGCATCATCTTTTAAGGTTTGTAATAACTCAGCAGGAATTCCATCACTTCCACTAGCTTTATTCATAGTGATGCTTCCTAAGGCTCACTTGACTTTGCATTCCAGGATGTCTGGCTCTAGGTAAGTGATCACACCATCATGGTTATCTGCGTCATGAAGATATTTCTTGTATAGCTTTTCTGTGTATTCTTGCCACCTCTTCTTAATATTTTCTGCTTCTTTTATGTCCATGCCATTTCTGTCCTTTATTGTGTCCATCTTCATATGAAATTTTCCTTGGTATCTCTCATTTTCTTGAAAAGATCTCTAGTCTTTCCCATTCGATTGTTTTCCTCTATTTCTTTGCATTGATCACTTTCATTGTATGTAAAATTACAATTCATATCAAAAGAGTACATAGCATTTGTTGTCCACCTGAAACTTTCACAACATTATCAATCAGCTCTGCACTAATACAAAATAAAAAGTTTACTAAAAATGAAAAAGAAGACCAAATAACAAAATACAGAAATACATGCCTCATGCATAGAAGAAATAACCTGAAACTTGATTTAGCCAGCATGGCCCCTTGTCCACAGTATTTGAAGACGTTACAGTGTAACATTTTGAAATTATTGGTTTTAATGTAAGACTTTTATTAAAATATGTTTGACATGGTTAACACACATATCTCTGCTTCTCACCCATATGGAATATAAATTAACTGTTTTAAAATTTATGAAATTCACAAATTAAATTTGAGAACATTTTAAGATCAGAAATATGCTTCATTATTTGTTCTGCCTTCTATTTTTATTTCCATAGCTTATGGAGAGTTAATTCCTTTTTATCCCTTCCTCATCATCAACTCTTGAGAATAAACTCAGAGCACAACCACTAGTGCATAACAGTTTTAGGAATTTTAAGTTACAACATGTAAAAATTAACCTGATAATAGTTGAAATATGTTGCAATACTTATGTTCAGTTGGCACTTGATATTCAGTTTGTGTTCCAGAAAGCATTGAGAATAGACTTTGATATTTTCAAGGAAATATTTAGTTTAGTGTAGGTACCCAGTAGAGGAAAGGAAAGTTTCCTGATTAATCTATAAGGCCTAGGAGAAACTGCTTCTGCAACATTTTCAATTTCCCAAGGTTCTGTAACTGTAGAAAGCAGCAGACATCAATAATACCATTCTCTTCTCTTACTTTGGCTTAATGCTTAACCTGAGTGACCTGCTACACACATTGATTCTGGTTCAATCTGTTAGCTTAATGTATCTATTTAAAAGTACTGGAATTGTCTGAAACAGTTATTTCCAACACTGTCTTAGAAAACTTTATTTTAATGGTTAATTCCTTTTTTGTACTAGAACCCACATGAAGTAACTTTAACATATATCCTTTGGAACCAACTCTTCTGATCTGTCTGGAAAGCAAAGACACACACACACACAGCAGAAGACATTTGAATACTTCCTCTCCTCAAAGCCCTCTTAACCCTATGCGTGCTTTTCCCCCTTCCCTGCCTCTTGTAGGCTCACTGCTCACAGACGCATACTAGGCAACTATCCCCTTTCAGTTCCACTTGCTCCACTTATGACAAGGACCGGAGGTTTGTTCCAGGTGATTCCTAGACTTACAGGATTATCATCCTTTTCTTTATATATCAAATCCTACCCATTTCTGAAACTTGTATTATCTCCAGGTAAATTTTTCAGGCTTCACAGCTTTCATTGACCTCTCCCATCATTTTTCTTCTTATTTTTTGGCCACACCAAACAGTCTGTGGGATCTTAGTTCCCTGACCAGGGATCGAACCCATGTCCCCTGTAGGTGAAAGTTCAGAGTCTTAACCACCAGGTTACCACACTAAGGAAGTACCAATCTCTCCCATCTTTAAACTCATAGAATACTTAGTTTATTTTCACACAACTAAATAATTTATTTCCACAATGCTTTGTATCTCTTAGTGGATGGATAACTGATAGGTAGGTAGATAGATGGGCTTCCCACATGGATCAGTGCTTAAAAAAAAAAAAAAAAAAAGTCTGTCTGCCAATGCAGGAGATGTGAGTTCAATCCCTGGGTCAGGAAAATACCTTAGAGGAGGATATGGCAATCCACTCCAGTATTCTTGCCTGGAAAATCCCATGGACAGAAGCACCTGGCAGGCTACACCTTTGAGGTTGGAAAGAGGTGATAGATAATTTGTGTGTATGTGTAAGGGCATGAGTTTCTTTCATCTCCCTATACCTTAAGAAATAGAACGTATCACATCTTTTAAAAACATGCCCCCAAAGAACATGGCATACCAATCAATTGGTAATTAGGCTAAATACAATGTCATTTTACATGGTACATTCTTGGCACTCACATGAGAAAATTCTAACTTCTGATGATGTTTTTATGGTAAGAAGGAATAAGGACCTCATTTGGCTATTCATTTAATATTTCTGAATTTCTAATAAGTGCTAAGCAGCTCAAATAAGACACTTGAAAATTAACTGTATTTCTCCTTTTATATATTTTCTTATTTTTAACGAATAAGGAAAAAGGCAAGAAACAAAAGGGAGATACTATGCCAGACAACAAACCTTGAGTTGGAAAGTCTGGACTGAGCTGTGAGAGACTGAGACTCTGATACCATTAGCTTCTGAGTGAAGATAAGAGAATGTTACCTGGACTTGAGTTCTAGCCCTGATTACTCAATACTGCCAATGTTATTGGCTACATTATTTGATCCTTCTTTGTCTTGGATCCCTAACTAGCCTCTAAGTCAGAATAATATTTTTCTTCATGTAGGCACTCTTTAACATTTCAGGTCAGGTCTAAGGCATTCTCCAGATACATGTGGACTGTCTGCTCTAACAGGCCATGGTGTTAGGAAGTCTGGTTACAATGCTGATGTATCTTTGCCATCAGATCAACTGGGCAAAGATAGAACGATTAGCAGAATCCCTAATGACTTGTGCTAAAGACTCCACTGTGGAGAAAGGAGTTAACAGTGAGCAGAGAAGGGACATCATATCTAGTCTGGAGGAGACAGAGGAGGGAATGCCCACACTGCAACACGAAAGAAGGTATAGGATGGGAACCAGCTCGGGACACGGGCAGCAAGGTCACGAGGTGTACACAGATAACAGTGCAGAGACTTTTAAACCTAATACTTCTGGCTCTCTAAGGTAGACCCTTCTACCTGGTCTATATTCCACTCCATTCCCCTCCTTCCCTATCATGGATAGACTACCCACATGTTCTAAACTTATGCATAAATAAATAAATGTATTATTAACAGAGTTTGTTTATAAATAAATTCCCTCAGTTCGTCTTATGGTGATTAAAAAAAACACATTTCTGGATGTCGCTAATTTGATTAGAGTATTTCATATAAAAAGGTGCATGAGGGAATTTCCTTATGGTCCAGTGGTTAGAACTCAGCACTTTCACTGGGGTGGGGGTGGGGTAAGTTTGACCCCTGGTCAGGGAACTATGATCCCACAACCACCAAATAAATAAATAAATAAATAAAAGATGCCTGGAAAATGGAATTTTATTTTATTCTCACTGGGATATATTTGCACCCTAAAAGCAACTCATTAACTCAAATGAATATTTAATTGATGGAAACATGGGGGATGGAGCTAAAGGGATGAGTGGTGAAAGAAAAGATACTTTTAAAAAGCAAGCCTTCTGGTTCTATCTGTATCCTCCCCAACCTCCTACCACTCCACCACCCAATCCCCTTTGGCATAATTATTCCCCTTTCTGTACTCTCAGAAGGAGTTAGGGGTTCAGTAACACAGGCTTCTCCTGAAGAATGGGCATTAGTGACTCAAATTAGAAATGTGATGGACTTCCTGCGTTCACCATAGACTGGACCATTTGCAAAATAGTGACTCATCAGGAAAACTAAGAAAAGTACATACACCACAGGTGGCTATTTAAAATAGTGGCATTTCAATAAACCTAGATTTAAAAAAAATTTATATTAATGAATCAGAACTCCATTTTTGTAGCTTAATCTAAAACCTGCCTTCAACTAGAGATTTTCTTTCTTCTCCTAAAGTCTTGAAATAGCTTCATTAAACTCTTGAGAAATCATGGTCTCCTTGGCAAAATCATTCTTCACAGAATATCAAGTTTCATTTGCAATACCTTCAAATAAAATCTAAAATGACATTGTCATGAAGTAGAAATTAAAATGAATTCTGTCCCTCTATCTTGAGGATCAGCCTGCACTTATTTCCATTCTAAAAATGACAAAAAGTCAGGAATTAATAGAACTTTAAAAAGGCATTAGTAGGGATTATATCAAGATCTCTCCAAAAGCATCCCCAGGTAGTTAAAATATTTAATACAGCTCTGAAGTTCTGATTTCAGTCTATACTCCAGGCATCATACAAGCCGGAACAATCTTTACAAGATGCACATGCAAACACATGATTCCTAACATTATATTCTGAGTTTAATTCCACTGCCTCTGTCCTTAGGAGACATCAATTATTGTGTACATGACACAAGACACTGCCTACCTGCTATGCATAAGCAGTCTCCCACAGGGGCTTCCTCGGATAAGTCTAGGTAGGGAGACTATAACACATGACATAATTAGAAAAGACATTACAGAGTTATTTATAATTAAAGAGTAACATGTATGGGCCAGACCATATTTGAAATTAGCATTCAGATAAAGGTTTTATCCACATGGTCAGGAGAAACTTCACGGAAAAGAGAGAACTTGTTCTGGACCGTGAATGATAAGCAGTGTTTGGAATAGTGGAGAGGGTGCTATGGACGTGAGGATGAGGCTGGGCCAAGTCCAAGCAGTGGAACTGAGAAGGGAGCATCCAGAACAAAGCTCTTTTCTCATAATAATTGTCATTTTGACCTCCTACTTTTTATTTTCTGTGCCAAATTATCTTAGGTCCTTCAGAGTTTCCTCAGAGGAATGTCCCTGGAGTGCTTATTTGTCCTATGACTGTACATACAAATTTTACTTAATCTATAAAAATTGAAGAAGGGTCAAAATATGTATTATTACTTGATTTATGCTTAAATTTTGAAAGCGAATTGCTCATTCAAACTGAATTTTGAGTTGTTCTTTGGGTACAAATCATTTGTTCTTATTAATAATAAATATGCCTCCTTGGAATCCACAAGACTATATGAAGTGCATAGAGTGTTAGTCACTCAGTCGTGTCCATCTCTTTATGATCCCATGGACAGTAGCCTGCCAGCTCCTCTGTCCATGGAACTTTCCAGGCAAGAATACTGTAGTGGGTTGCCATGCCCTCCTCCAGGGGATCTTCCCAACACAGGGATCGAACCCAGCTCTCCCACATTGCAGGTGGACTCCTTCCCAACTAACTGAGCCACCAGGGAAGCCCATATAAATGCATAAAGCCTTCCATTTCATGAAAAATTCAAGTTCTGATTGTTACTATAATATAAAATCTTGATTGATATGTAAGGGTATCCTTTAGCTAACACATAGCACTCGTTTTAAAAGATAAATAATTTCTATTCAATTTAGCAAATATTAGATGTAAATCCAAGATACCGAATGACTTTTTATATAATTTAAAAGAACACTTTTGCATCCTCGTTTCCATTACTGTTAGAGGAAGTTAATGTTTCCAGTAATTGAGTCATCTCCACTCACCTAAATTTGGAGTACGCTACCTCTCTGCCCTCCCTAGTGCTTTCTGTGAATAGATCTGAAGCTTTCAAAATAAAAATTCCCCACCTGTAATATTTGTATCACTTCTGCTTCCTTCTTAAAAACACCAGGGAAGCCCAGGGAGCTACAATGATTAATGACCTGTTCTGGAATTTACCTGCTCTATAAAATGTGCTGAATTTCAAAGCATAAAAGAAACTCTGAAGTAGGTCAGGAGCTTAACCTGCCCGAGGGCCTACCTTAGACCAAAGGTAAGCAGGTTTGAAATTAAATTAGCACCATAAATTGCAGTGACTCATGATTCAGTGGCTTCATCCTAGACTGGAAGATGGGAAATTATGTGTAATAAAGCCTTAAAAACCAAATTCACTCAGACTTATGCATATGCAATTTAGAATTTGAATTCATTCCGATGATCAACCTGGTTCAAAATAGTTTTCTGCATTCTCTAAAGTGGATTGAGGTGAGGTGCAGCGGAGAATTTGCAAAAGGAGTTAAGGAAATGTTTAGCTTATTAGAGTGGAGGCCAAAATAGACATTCAAGAATTACTTTAGAAAAGCCACAGAATGAGTGTGCTAATTACAAATAATTCATATTAAATTTAAAAATTTTATGCCAAGCAAGTAGATTAAATCTACAGGATGCTCCCCACAAAGGCAAAACATGATGTTCACAGGACCAACTGTTGGCCCACTTCCATCTCTAAAAATCTATAATACTATAACCCACATGGGAAAACCACTGAAGTTCCCAAAGCTGTCAAGAGCAACTAAGTGGGAAGAGGTGAAGTATTAATGGGACATGGAGGTAGCTTCTTTCAGAAGAAGTGTAGATCTTTGGTCCGGGAAATGATTGGGAGCCTCAAGGCAGTTATTCCAGGTGTGTGATTCTGACCTGTCTCTAGGCTCACTCTGTGTGCCGCCATATACCTAACCCATTTCAGCTTAAATACCATTTCTTCAACTGCCACCAGATTAAGCTAAATTCATCCAGTTTTACACTCTCTTCCTTTTATCCCTTATTACATGTATCACAATTTGTAATCAAATCTTTGTATAGTTATTTCTGTTATGCCTTCCCCCACTAATATGTAAACTCGGTGAAGACGGAGATGAGGTCTTTTCTGTTTTCCATGATTTTCTCAGTATCTGATACATTGTGGGTGCTCAATAAATGCCAGGTGCACGGATGGATGGTGGATGGGTGGCTGGCTAGATGGTTAATAGGAAGAGTTATTAGATGGTATATGAGAAGGCAAGGTAGAACCAGATTTCAACCAAGCTCCCTCTTAAATCTCTTATGGCATTTGTCTTCTAATTGCTGAACAATATTCTATCCAGTAATATAAAGAGACTGAAAATAAGGAAGCATTAGAGCAATATATCATTGTAGAGTTTATTTTTACTTCATATATGTACATTATTCCTTGTGAAGACAGAAACAGCAGGCTGATTTTTTTAGGGCTTGCCAACTGCAAAAAAATAAGAAAATATAAAAAGCAAAACTCCCATTTAAAACCTTTCCTTCTCTACCCTATCTCTGAAGCCTACAGGGAAGACCCTGTTGAGTTTTTTTTTTTTTTTTTTTCTCAAGTCTGCTTGTTGGGAAAGATAGAACTGGAACTGGAAAAAGAGCCAAAAGAATAAGAATGTGACTGGTGCCACGGCCAGGCACATTTGTACTCCACAAACCCTAGGTCTTGGCTTTGCCTCTTGAGCCCTCTGCTCCTCTACTCCCCAAAGATTCATTAAGCTCTGAAAGCTTGTGATGCATATTGGGCCCTAGTCTCCTGCTGAGTGAGTCCAAGAGAGGAAGTGAACTCCCAGCCCTAAGAGATATCATGGCAGAAATGAACATAAACTCCTAAGCTTTCAAGATACTGCCTTTAACAGAGAGACCTGAAGTACTGCACTCCATGGGGTTGCGAAGAGTCAGACACAACTGAGTGACTGAACAACAACCCGGGCAGGAATTTTATACCTTTCTTCCACTCATTTTTCTTCTCCTTGAAGTTAGAAAAATCTACCTTTACATATAGTTTTAATAGATGCTAGTGAGTGACAGGGTTTCTGTGGCTAGCCTAAGCCTTTCTTGTCCTGTTCCCTAACTCCTGAGGTAAAGGAAACTTAAATGAGATTCAGGGGTGCCTCTCCTGCTCCTGACCAATGCACATTTTTATTCCTCTAATAAAAGCTTGTATGTGAGATGCAGTCATATGCATAACCACTTTTAAAATCTGAGAAGCTATGTTGCTACTAGAGGTAACAACTAGATCTTATTTTTTGAAGCTTCAAGTTTGCAAATATTCTCTAGAAAAGTATTTTTTCTTCAACTCATAGGAAATGATACATAATGTTTTCTGCAAAGAGTATAGCATTAACTGCTGTTTCACTGATTATCTTGAGATTAGTTGTATTTAAAGATGTTTTTAAATGTGCTAATAAGAGGCATTGTACTTTTAAAGATACAGAGCAAGTGATATATAGCTTAGAAAAATAGAAACAATTTAAAATGAACTGGTAAGAAATCCTTTACTACTTGAAGAGTTATAACTTTTATTTTAAATATATATTACATTAAAGATATAAAATCTGCTATAAAAATCGCCTAATTTCAGCATCTGTCTTCATAACAAAGTAAATGATAGTTTCAAGATAATGAGTTTTTCTGAATTACTGAATGCATTAAAGGTGCTCTGAGGTATTCTTATCTGACAGTAATCCAGGCAAATATTAATATTGTGATACAGCCTTTGGTATAATGAATATGTCTTGGAAAATTAGCACTAGAAGTTTGCTCCATGTATAAAATTCCAGTGCAATTTTGACCAGAAAGTTTAAGGACGTTTTTTCAGCAGGTTACAATGAGAAAGCTGAGGATTGATAGATTGAATTTCATTAATGGGCGCCAGACTTCTTTAATGAGATGCCAAGTTTCAGAGGTTTCATCCAGGTTCTAAATGTTCAGGACAAGCCCTGGCAATTTGCTTTGCTGAAAGCAGAGTTCCCCCCTCCCCACAAAAGGGTCTTCTCCAGTTGCAGTTTTCTGGGTTAATGTATTCTAGGCTGAATTATCTCACCCATCGATTGCTGCCTTAGGAATTTCAGTGTTCATACAAACTAACAAACGTCCACCAGACAGCACCAGCAATGCCCAGCTGGCTGTTTGTCCCCCATGGGAAATTTTCTCAGTCAGAGCCTGGTAATTGTTCAGCGCAGCTGCTACAGTTTCAAGGGTGCCAGCTCATCTAAGCCAACTGTATGCACACAGTCCATGACTCATGAGACTGAGACAGTACACATCGAGGGTGGGTGGGGCCTTCAAGGACTCCATTTTAAATTTGCCCTCTTCTTTGTCAACTGTTTGGGGGAAAATGCATAACGAAAGGCAATTATTTAAGAGTTATAAATGTCCTATATAGTCATGAAATTCAGCTATAGGAGTACATAATAATATCATCTTTATCATAAAGAATGTGCAGTATGTCTCAACAGTCCCTGGGCTGTACTGTATGTGTTACAATAACAGCTATCCTGTAACACCTGTTACATAAATAAAGAACTGGCTTGATATCCAGGGAGAGGGACAATCTAGGCGGAGTCTGGGAATGCAGGCCCCATACTCTGGCCTCTTGCCATGCTAGCTAGCATAAGTTCATTAAAAGGTCTTCCAGAATTGTACTGGAAATTACAAAAATATATTTTGTTAGAATAATAGACAAAACTAGATTATTATAAGGCAATTTGAAAGAGCTTTACTGTCAATTACAGGCAGTAATATCCTCCTGGAAAACTCCTCCTACAGAGTATGCTGTACACAAACGGCGTCATTAAACAGCGTCAACCCCACACATATATACCAAGTGTCTCCAGGGGCCGTGGGATATGTGATGACTAGGATGCAAATTCTCAATGTGTCAGTTATCTTTTGCTGAGAAAAAAAAAGTATTACAAGATTTTAGTAACTGAAAACAACAAGCATGTATTATTCACTGCTTCTGTGGGCCAGAAATCAAGGAAAAGCTTAATTAGGAGATGGTTTTGCTCAAAGTCTTTCACGAGGCTTTAGTGAAGTGACAGTCTCAGCTGCAGTCATCTCAAAACTAGACTAGAGAGGGCTCTGCTTCAGACTCACAAGACTGATGCCTGACCTCAGGAGATTCTCTGCTGAGGTCACCATGTGTCCCTCCCACACTGCTACCTCACACGTGGTAGCTGACTTCCTCCAGAGCAGCAGTCCAAGAGATAATGAGAGAGCACACACAAGACTGAAGCCACAGGCTTTTAGTAACCCAATAGTGAAAGAGGCAGCCCTTCACATCTGCCATATTCTATCCATTAGAAGCAAACTGATTTGTCCAGCCTATACTCGGAGGGAAGTGAAAGTGTTAATCGCTCAGCGGTGTCCGACTCTTTGCAACTCCATGGACTGTAGCGCACCAGGCACCTCTGCCCATGGAATTCTCAAGGCAAGAATACTTGAATGGGTAACATCCCCTTCTCAGGCAGATAGAGGGGAAGGGATCACATGAAGACCTTAATTCCCAGGAGACAGAAATCATTGGGGGCCATCACAGAGGCTATCTACCACACTGAGGGACTTAATTCAGGGCTTTAGCATTTCTCTGGAATTATAACTACTACCTCTAATTTTAGACCCTGATGCTGGGAGGGATTGGGGGCAGGAGGAGAAGGGGACAACAGAGGATGAGATGGCTGGATGGCATCACTGACTCGATAGACATGAGTTGGGGTAAACTCCGGGAGTTGGTGATGGACAGGGAGGCCTGGTGTGCTGCAGTTCATGGGGTCACAAAGAGTTGAACATGACTGAGCGACTGAACTGAACTGAACTGAACTGAACCTCTAATTAGTCTTAGATCCTAATTTTGATCCCTTCCAACCAAACTGTCCTTGCTATAGCAAAGTGGTCTTTAAAAACAGCAAATCTTATATCATCTAAAAGGTGATAATTGTCCTCAGGAGCAAACCTAAGCATTTTAATGGGACACACAAGATTCTTTATACACAGAGCATAGTCTCTTGTTGTTGTTGAGTGGCTCAGTCCTGTCTGACTCTTTGCGACCCCACAGACCGTAACACACAGGCTTCCCTGTCTTTCACTATCTCCTAGATTTTGCCCAAACTCATGTCCATTGAGTCAGTGATGCCATCCAACCATCTCATCCTCTGTCACCTCCTTCTCCTCCTGTCCTCAATCTTTTCCAGCATCAGTCTTTTCCAATGAGTTGGCTCTTCATATCAGGTGGCCAAAGAACTGATGCTTCAGCTTCAGCATCTGTCCTTCCAATAAATATTCAGGGTTGATTTCCTTTAGGATTGACCAATTTGATCTCCTTGCTATCCAAGGGACTCTCAAGAGTCTTATCGAGCATCATAGTTCAAAAGCATCAATTCTTTGGCACTCAGCATTCTTTGTAGTTCTAGTCTCACATACATAATGACTACTGGAAAAACCATAGCTTTGACTATATGGACTTTTGTTGGCAAAGTGATGTCTCTGCTTTTTAATAAACTGTATAGGTTTGTCATATTTCCCCCCCCCCAAGAAGCAAACGTTTTTTAATTGCATGGCTGCAGTTACTGTCTGCAGTGATTTTGGAGCCCAAGAAAATAAAGTCTGTCATTGTTTCCATTGTTTCCCCCATTCTATTTGCCATGAAATCATGGGACCGGATGCCATGATCTTAGTTTTCTTAATGTTGAGTTTCAAGTCAGCCTTTTCATTCTCTTCTTTCACCTTCATCAAGTGGCTCTCGAGTTTTTCTTCATTTTCTGCCATTAGAATAGTATCATCTCCATATCTGAGGTTGTTGATATTTCTCTTGAAATCTTGATTCCAGCTTATTATTCATCAAACCTGGCATTTTGCATGATGTACCCCCACAGATCTCTTCATCCATACCATCTCCACATCCCCTTGCCCATTCTCAAATACATATACACACAGACTACACACACATACAACATAGATACACACACAAATACACATATCTTCAAACACATAACTATATCCCAGGAGACACTGCTTTGGATTCACTCTTGATGCTCGTTAAAGTTCATATTCCTGAGTCTCACCTAGATTCAGAGGGAAAAGGAGAGGAAAACAGCCTTTGACAAGCTTTCTAGGTAGTTCCTATTCACAGAAAGCTTCAAAGACCACAGCCCTCGTCCTGCTGAATGATCTTGACAAGCATGTCTCCAAACTTTACTACTGTCATGACCTCTTCCTGAAAATCATGTCATTTCCAACTTAAAAAAAAAGAAAGTCCCATTTACCCGTCAAAATTTACTCAAATAGCACCCTTGTCAAGCATCCCTAGATGGCCCCACAGCAATTGATGGGTCTTGCTTGGCTGGCCCTTGGCACATTTTATGAAAATTATTAGTTTGTACAATCATTCCCCAGCTCAGTTCAAGGACAACTTGAGTGCAGGGACACCTCTGACAGCATTTCTAGTGCAAGGTCAAAAGTAGTCATTGCTCAGTTTATGTTTCCTGAAATTTTAGCTATTAAAATATACTTTTGCCCTCAAAAAAGTCTTAAAAATACTTTCTAAGAAAAAAGTCTTAAAAAGTTTGTCTTAACATTTTCTATACAAGATAAAAATCTCATAACAGTATTTAGCCACTACATGCCACCTTAACTTTTCAATACATTATAAAAAAGAATAGCTTTTTTAAAGCTTTTAAATTAAATTCTTCTGCCATGACATTTTGTCAATAATCTTGCATAATTTGGAATAATTAACTCAAAATTACAGCTTTCAGTTGTGTTTTCTTAATACAAAGGCATAAGGTCAGAATGTGTTGGTATTTTTTTTTGAACTTTAATTCCTCAGATTTATTTGGATTTTTAAACTGAATTAAAATTTATGAAACTATTGTACTTAGCTGATCCTTGAAATACTTGAAACCACTTACAGTAAACTTCATAGGTAGCAATTTTTCTTTTGTTTATTTTATTTATTTATTTATTTAAATTTTATTTTATTTAACTTTACAATATTGTATTGGTTTTGCCATATATCAAAATGAATCTGCCACAGGTATACATGTGTTCCCCATCCTGAACCCTCCTCCCTCCTCCTTCCCATACCATCCCTCTGGGTCGTCCCAGTGCACTAGCCCCAAGCATCCAGTATCGTGCATCGAACCTGGACTGGCGAATCGTTTTGTATATGATATTATACATATTTCAATGCCATTCTCCCAAATCATCCCACCCTCTCCCTCTCCCTCTCCCACAGAGTCCAAAAGACTGTTCTATACATCAGTGTCTCTTTTGCTGTCTCGTATACAGGGTTATTGTTACCATCTTTCTAAATTCCTTATATATGCATTAGTATACTGTATTGGTGTTTTTCTTTCTGGCTTACTTCACTCTGTATAATAGGCTCCAGTTTCATCCACCTCATTAGTGTGTTGGTATTTTTATTTATATTTTGGTGTCCCAAATATTTTAATGCTTTAAGATTGCTGCTCAAGTTTTCTTCTCTAACTAGAACTTGGAGTATATTAAGTAATCAGTAATCAGATTTCTCAGACTTAAGGTAAACAAATGTCAAGATGCATAGCCAAACACATTTTAAATGGAGTCACTGCTGAGCCCACCACTGTCAAGGTGGCTATTCTTAAGGTGCAAAAGAGCAAGAAATGTAGCATCAAAACGCTTGAGCAGCTGAAATGTGCAAGGCCACCAGCTGATCGAGCTTGTTTCATTACACGTAGAATTCAGTTGACATTGATTTCACAGCTTTAGTGAAAGAATCACTTCTGGCTTCTCTGTGACATGATGACTTCTTCTGACTAAACTCTCCCTGACAGACAGACAATTTACGTAGCCTTCCAAGCCCTCAGTCAGTGTGGGATCCTTTAGGCTTTATGGTTTCTCTTTTAATATCTTGTGAATTCCCAGAACAAAACTTTTCACTGTCATAGGAAGGAATTAAAATCCACCCTGAAGTCAAAAAGAATTATTTGGAAATGACATGCTGGTTATGGGGTAATCCACTTCTTTCCCTAAAGAGCAGATTGATAAAACAACATCTCTCTTCATTTGTGAGTGATTCTTCCCTTTATTATTATTCATTATTACTCTATTTGATATTTAATAGTTTAGGATTACTTGTCCTTGTTCACAGCTTATTTATAATCTTAGTGTCCAGTTAAATTATTCTAAAATTGACTTGCAATTAGATAATTTTGGGTCTTTTTGCTGAGTGGCAATCAAGTAAAGTCCATTTGCATGTGTGTGTGCTAAGTTGCTTCGGTAGTATCCAGCTATTTGCAATCCCATGGACTGTAGCCCAGCAGGCTCCTCTGTCCATGGGATTCTCCAGGCAAGAATACTGGAGTGGGCTGCCATGCTTTCGTCCAGGGGATCTTCCTGACCCAGGGATCAAACCCACCTCTCTTATATCTCTTGCATTGGCAGCCAGGCTCTTTACTACTAGCTCCACCTGGGAAGCCCATTATCAGTCCTCAAATTGAGTAAGAAACCAAAACTAGTTACCAGAGAAGTATACTAGTCAAGATGGCAGCCTGAGCTGCCACTTTACACAAGAATTAATCATTCCAAATATACAACATGTACAGTGAACTACAGAAATGTGTTTTTGATATCTTCTAAGTTTTCTTTCATGATACACCATTGCCAAGCAAGAGTTCCCTAACACATTTAACATGTACTGTCTCTCTTGCTATTTTCAGATAATAGCCAACATATTAACATTAGTACACACAATGCACATTATATTTATATATTCATTCAAATCCACTTTTATAAGTTTAACCCCTATCCTCTGTGCTTATAGTGCCAAAGTAGATGAATCCAGTTAAGCAAAGAGAAATAAGACATCACACTAGTGAGATGTTTGACTTTGTGCAGTGCTGAGTAAATTCTGATTGACTTCAGAGATTGAGTTTAACTCAAAGGAACACTCTATAAAGAAAAGTATTGGAGATAGATTTGTGAAATAATTGAATTGCAACCAGTCTATTATCTAGGAAAATAAATGCCTCTTCCTGGATCCATTGCTACTTAAAAATTCATAAAGGAAAAGATGAAAATGGAATGAAGAGATGCATGACTATGTGGCAGTATGTACATCTATGTGATAGTAAGTGGATTGGGAGTAAATGCGTAAGATTAATATACAGTTAACTATAGTCATGTCCTGCTTATACCCTCAACAGAAATATAAGCACAACATTACTCAGCATACCTCACTGAATTGACCCTATGCAGAATAACCTTTGTGACCAAAATTATTGATCTGAAGCACGTTTTACTTTAGGACAGCAGGATTAAACAGGAAATATATTTGGGCAGAAATCTTTGTACTTAATGACTTGCTGCTACCAAGTCCTTCTCTACCAAGCAAATGCCTAGGCAATAAGTGTAGAGACATATCCTTAAGCTTTAAAAAAACTTACATTTATATTTTGGAAATCTTTACTCTCTCAATAGAGCTTGAAATTGAATATCAGCAACACAATAACGACTCTTGACTAGTAGAGTACATTTCGGTACCAAAATGCAGTAATAATCAGAAACTTAGAGTATGTTAGGGCTGGAAGAGATTTTAGAGATCACTTAAGTGAACCCATGTATTTTATAATTGAGATAATTTATATGACAATTTTTCAAAACCCTGGTCTGCAGAGCAGTTCTTGATGATGACACTATTTGCACTGTCCATAAAAAAACAAGCAAGATGAAGCAGTATAGTGAGTTTTCCATAAAATTAAATTTACCTATGTAATATTATTACCTTTTATTCTAAGACTTTGTCCTTCCTTAATTTATATACTAATATTTCTTATGAAGTGATGATGAAAGTAAGAAAAAGACACTTGCTTTCCCTAACTTTGTAATTGATTAAATAAAATCCTGGCAACCCCATAATACACCCCATTTTTTAAACAACATTTACAAACTGAAATACATGGCTTGGGGAACCACTGATTTAGATGCCAGTGTAGAATTTCTTCCCTTGTCTCCTCCCTGGTGGCTCAGAGAGTAAAGAATCTGCCCACAATGCAGGAGACCCAGATTCAAGCCCTGGGTTGGGAAGATCCCCTGCAGAAGGACATGGCAACCCACTCCAGTATTCTTGCCTGGAGAGTTCCATGGATAGAGGAGCCTGGCAGGCTACTGTCCATGGGGCCACAAAAAATATCAGACATGACTGAGCAACTTTCACTTTATATATGAGACACACAAATTTATCAAAAGGCAAGTTTAGTAAGAAGGGTTATATATGAAATGAGCCATACATAGGACATTGCTTCTTTTTACCATATAAAATGTGACAAAAAGTCTCAAATGAAATAGTCTTTTGCTATTCATATGTGTCTCTGACAAAAGAGAAAATGTAAGTTTTAAAAAGCCGGCATATTTTATCTATCAATAAGACATAAAAGTTGTAAGAACAAAGAAATAAGGGAGATTAAAGCATGAGTATAATCATATTATTACATATTTATTAGGATAAAGCTTATGGAGAAAGTCATACTTGCCATGAGAAGGCATAAACTGGCTTAGTTTTCATTTGTTCTGTGTCACCTGCATAATCCTTTTTGTTTCAGATTGACATTCTCAAATGCACGCCTCACCCCAGGAGACATAAATAGGAGTCAAATATCTTCGTAGGTTTTTTCAAAGAATGTCAAGGTGAAAAATTCCTAACGAGATATAAAGTATAGTGTTTCAAAATGGAATTCAAAACCATTTAAAATCAAGATAAATTACCTCCTAGGAAGTTATCCCTGTCAGGTGATACACAAAAATAAGAAACTAATGAATTTCTGCTACAAAATTATGCTTCCACATCAAGTCACCTAAGTAATCAACAGTGGCGTATGTATTTCTTTTTACTTATTTCAGATAATTCATATGCCCATTGCCTTAAAGTGATGTACTTAAAAAATCAAATGTGATTTTCTTGAATGAACTACCCAAGATGCCTCTGCATGACTTTGAAAGAGAGACTTTGATTAATACTTAGCTCTCAAAAAAAGATATTTCATTGCCACTTCTAGCCAGCATTTAAATATAATTATTTTTAGCTATGATAGAATCAGTCTCAGATTAAATTTCAAGACCCGTCATGGTTTTTGGTGAAACATTTGGCCTGTTTTCTCTCTTAGAAGAAGAGAGAATATATCATAATTAAAATTTCGTATCATTTTCAAATTTCCTCTTATTGTGCAGGTTTACTCAGTAATTTTTAGTATACAGAATGCTTTTTTCAACCTTTTTTGTTGTTGTTGTTTGTGAGGAGTTTTTCATTTTTGTTTGCTTGTTTTGTCATTGTTTAAACATGGAGAAAACACTCCCAATTTTAGTAATTGGGCTGACCGTAGCATATTTAGGACCTATTTCTGAGTCCTAGAAAGACATTTTTCTTAAACCCTTTGAATTTAATACAACAGGAAAATAATTTGTCATATAACTAACTTTCCTCTTATGTGTTTTTGACCACTTATGTCACAGGATAATCATCCAAGGAAAAATACATATTGGGTATTTACTATATAAGCAGCAATGGATATGGTGTGGTTTGAAGTGCAAAAAAAAAAAAAAGATATATATATAGAAAACACAGTTAAACCCATCAGGAAGTTTCAGTTCAATTCAGTTCAGTTGCTCAGTCGTGTCCAACTCTTTGAGACCCCATGAATCACAGCACGCCAGGCCTCCCTGTCCATCACCAACTCCTGGAGTTCACTCAAACTCACGTCCATCGAGTCAGTGATGCCATCCAGCCATCTCATCCTCTGTCGTCCCCTTCTCCTCCTGCCCCCAATCCCTCCCAGCATCAGAGTCTTTTCCAATGAGTCAACTCTTTGCATGAGGTGGCCAAAATACTGGAGTTTCAGCTTTGGCATCATTCCTTCCAAAGAAATCCCAGGGCTGATCTCCTTTAGAATGGACTGGTTGGATCTCTTTGCAGTCCAAGGACTCTCAAGAGTCTTCTCCAACACCGCAGTTCAAAAGCATCAATTCTTCGGTGCTCAGCCTTCTTCACAGTCCAACTCTCACATCCATACATGACCACTGGAAAAACCATAGCCTTGACTGGAAGTTTAGAATATAGTAAAGAATTTATGAAGTAATTTTTAAGTCCTCTTTGCAAAAATTTGACTTCTGTTAAACCTTGTCATTTTGGAAGGAAGGAAGAGAGGGAGATATAAAAAGGAGAAAAAATATGGGGGAAGGAGGAAAAACGTAAAAGAAAAATTGATAATTTAACACCTGTTTTTGTAGAAGCTATCTTGTTTTACTTCTTATGGTCATGTTGAGTTGATCTATAGATATTCTGTCTTTTTCTATTCATTGCCCTTCTGGGTCCCTAATGAAGCTTGTCAGACCTCCAAAAAGAGCAAATCCAGGAGGCAAATCATGGCCTTCCAAGAACTTGTTACTAAAGTAAACAACTGGACTGGATTCCTGCCATTAGAGTCGAGTTTTACTGACTTGTAGTCATCAGACATGCCCCAACCAAAGAAAACCTGTCAACTACAAATTTGGTAGGAAGGTCACAGTTGCTAAGGCTACTTGAAAACTGGATGTTCTCAACCTCAACAGAACAGCATTTCTCACTTGGAAAATTTGCAGGAATGAGAAACCATCTTTGAAGCCACGTTATTTAAAGGCAAAGCACAAGACTTAGATTTTCAGTAGGCTATTCATTCTGTAAATACATGTGGACCTTTAAACAATTCAGACTTGAAATGTCTAGGTCCACTTATTCACAGAATTTTTTTTTTTTAGTAGTAAATACCTCACAGAAATTTTTTCAATAGAAATACTACAGTCCAAAAAAAAATAAAATAAAAAAAAAGAAATACTACAGTCCTGCACAAGCTGCCATTGGATGGGACCTTGGATACAGAGGAACAATGAATATAGAGAATCAAAGTTCTACATGGACATTCAACTGGGAGTAGGGTTGGTGCCTCTAACCTCTGTGTTGTTAGGGGTCAACTGTACTCAGAAAATCTCTGTCAATAATGAAGAAACAGCTCACTTGTGCTTTGGTCAAGATGCCTTCTTTGACTTTAACTTTAAGCACATTTCCTGCTACTGCCACCCCCATTAATTTATACTTCCTTTCCTGTCCAAATAATTCTTATTATCTTTTGTCTTTCTGTCTTATTTCCACTCACTTGATATTATAAATGTGTTTGTGGTTCTTGGAATTCAGAGACACATAGAAGTTTATGTCCAAGGTCAGGATTTTTAACTATTATAAGTCCTAGATGACTTTAAGAATCCCAAAAAAGAACATAAATACATAGTCCCTGAAAAGTAAACAACACCATACACCTTAATTTTTTAAAAATAATTTCAAACCCACTCATATATCCCAAGCTAATACTTTGTATCAGATAATCATGTGCTTGCTACTGCTGCTACTGCTAAGTCGTGTCCGACTCTGTGTGACCCCAGAGATGGCAGCCCACCAGGCTCCCCCGTCCCTGGGATTCTCCAAGCAAGAACACTGGAGTGGGTTGCCATTTCCTTCTCCAAAGCATGGAAGTGAAAAGTGAAAGTGAAGTCGCTCAGTCGTGTCCGACTCTTCGCGACCCCATGGACTGCAGCCTACCAGGCTCCTCCGTCCATGGGATTTTCCAGGCAAGTGTACTGGAGTGGGGTGCCATTGCCTTCTCCGAATTATGTGCTTGCTCATAAAATTCCAGGATAAAATTCTCATCACAAGGATATTTCTTTTTATTGTATCTATATGAGATGATGGATGTTGGCTGAACCTTTTGTGATAATCATTTCACAATATATGTAAATTAAACATCATGCTGTATGTCTTAAACTTGTATGTCAATTATTTTTCAATAAAATGAAAAAAAAATTCCAAGATGATGGAAAAATGCAAATATGTGGATTTGTATATGAGCAATCATGTGCATGATGTATATGAGCAATCATGTGCAAGATGATGGATAAATGCAAATGTGTGTATTTGTTTATGAGCAATTATGTGCTTGCTCATGTATCACAAGTTTAAGACATACAGCATGATGTTTAATTTACATATATTGCGAAATGATTATCACAAAAGGTTCAGCCAACATCCATCATCTCATATAGATACAATAAAAAGAAATCTCCTTGTGATGAGAATTTTATCCTGGAATTTTATGAAGATTCTTCCTGATTTTTTTCCTTAAAATACATTAAGCCTGTCCTGTAGATGATATAAATACAACAAAACCATACTAATGTTTATCTAACTGAGTGTAACTGAATAAACAACCAGTGTGAGATAAGCAAAATAGAATTACAGAATCTCAGAGATTAGCTGCACCAATTTTGTTGCATGTATAATTTCTACAGGATCCTTAGAAAGTATACTCAAAATTTAAAACAAATAGGGACTCCATAGATACTTACTGATTCATTTTTAGAAAGGACCATTTCATTACCTATAGCAAAATAGAGAAGAGTAAAATAGAACAAAATAGAGTATCGCTGAAGATCTTGAATAATTTTCTCCAACAACCCATCAGATGTTCAGTTTCCTTTATGACAGGCATTCCAGCAAGGCCAACTAAATGTTCCCTGGTTCCACGGCATGTACTACTTGATGAGGAAATATCCTATTGCTTGCTTAAACTGGGTCTTTTCAAAGTGTTGAGGACTTTTAAAAAATCGTTGATTCTCTAAATTACCACTCAGTGTATTGACCCACAGGCCAACATATCATAACAGATATTCATAAAGAAAAAAATATTATCTAACCGGCAAACACACACAATCAAGAGGCCTAACAATCTGCCTTCTGCTGTCTCTGACTACATAGTTGACTTGCTCTAAGAGTCACATCAGAGAACTGGGTTCAGTCAATAATTAAATTGACATTGAATGTTATTTATAATTAAATTGAGAGCTGTTCAAGTTAAATATGCCTAAAACATAATAGTAATACTCACTTACTGGATGTTCATAGTGAAACAGGAGTTATATATAGAACTTTATGTTTTTTGCCTTACTTAGTTTACAGATGCCTGTGAGGTGGAGATTGCTGTCCTCATTTTGCTGTTAAGAAATCTGATACTCAGGAGATTTTTGAAATGGCCATGGTAGAGCTGGGGTATGTAACTGGGTTGTCTTAGTCTGGAGTCTTGTTTATTCTGCAATATTTGACAGATTGTGGATTTCTAAATTAAAATGGTCTTTATATTAATTTTTTGTGCCATCATGGCCATCAGGGGTTTCTCTGGTGCCTCAGTGGTAAAGAGTCTGCCTGCCAATGCAGGAGATGTGAGTTTGATCCCTGGGTTGGGAAGATTTCCCAAAGGAGGAATTGGCAACCCACTCCAGTATCCTTGCCTGGAATTCCATAAACAGAGGAGCCTGGCAGGCTACAGTCCATGGGGTTGCAGAGTCGGACATGACCGAGCAACTAACACCACATGGCAGGTGGCACTGGTGATACGGAATCTGCCTGTAATGCAAGAGATACAGGAGGGGTGGGTCCCATCCCTGGAGCAAGAAGGTCCCGGGGAATAGGAAGTGGCAACCCACTCCAGTATTGCTGCTAGAAGAATCCCGTGGACGGAGAAGCCTGACAGCCGATAGTTGAGGGGGGTCACAAAGAGTGGGACACAACTGGGAATAGAGGCACACAGGCTGCTGCAGATGAGAACACAGGCCTTACAGAACCAGACAACCTTAGCAAGTTAGCTAACCTTGTTTTTTTTTTTTTAATCTGTAGAGTGGAATAAACAATAGCATTGTCTTAATTTCCTTTGTCGTCATACAAAGTACCACAAACTAAGTGGTTTAAAACAATCTATGTTTACTCTTTTACAGTCCTGAAAGCTGAAAGTCTCAAATCTAGGTGTTCACTGGGGCATTTCTCTATTTGGAGGCCCCGGGGAACATTTATTCCATGCCTTTCTCTCAGCACCTGTGTTTCTGGCAGTCTTGGTGTTCCTTGGCTTACAGACGCACAGCTCCAACCTCTGCCTCCATCATCACATGGCATTTCCCGTGTGTCTGTCTCTGTGTTCTCTTCCCCTCTTCTTCTGAGGACACCAGTCCTTAGATAGAGCTCCCCTCAATCCCGTATGACCTCATCTTACCTTGGTTACATCTGCAAAGACCTTATTTCCAAATAAGCTCATACTCACAGATACTGGGCATTAGGACAACAGCATATTTTTTTGCTGAGGACATAACTGAACTTGTAACAAGCACCTCCAATGTAAAAATTGTCATATTTAAAAGTGACTGTGCCTACTAAGCCTTTAGTAAATAATAGGCATTCAGTAAAGTTAAGAGTTATTATGATTGATAATCCTATAGTTGACTCTGAGGCCTCAAATAAATTATTCAGCCTCTCTAAGTCAGTTTCCATGTCTATAAAAATGGAGATAACAGTGTTTATTTCAGAGAGCTGTTGAGAGAGTTGAATGTCATAATTCAATACGCGCCCTGGTAACTAATTCAATGTTAACGCTCCTCTTTCTCCAAGAGACAGCATTGATGAGCTGCACAGGTACTCTCTCTGAATCCAGTGTCATCAGGTGCATCGTATTTCAAGGGAAAAAAAGCAGAGGCCAAAATAGGCTGATGAGGACATCCAGGAGGGCAGCTTGCTCCTTCCCAGTTGCAGTGGCGGCAGCTGCGGCTGGGAGCGTGGTCTTCCCCTGCACCAGGAGGGCGGTGTTAGAAAAAGCACCTCACTCCCCTTGTCTTCTTGTCAGTGATAATCATTCTGGGAATTCCTGGCCAGAAAGAGTCTGACTGAGCAAAGTGAGCTTCAGCCTGTCTATTCCTTTGTGGTTTCTGTACTCCTTACTCACTCCAGCCTTGAAAAAGTCCCCAAACTAATGAGTGTGCTGGTTCATGTGATTTAGCTAGATTTAGATGTGGCTCTGTTAATCTTTTGCAAGTTTGCACACTATCATTGTTAACACCAGTGATGTGACTTTATTAAACTAAACCTCAAGGGAAAGCAGAGGGAAGAGATGAGATACACTGTGGACTTGGTATTTTTCTCTTGCCTGTTTGAGATCTTTGTCTTATTAAAGATCTAAGTATTAGAGTAATACTAGCACCTGGAACTAATAAACCCTCATATTATTGTGGTGCGTGTATGCTCAGTCGTGGCCTGCTCTTTGTGACCTTATGGACTGTAGCCCTCCAGACTCTTCTGTCCATGGAATTTTCCAGACGGGAATCCTGGATTGGGTTGCTATTTCCTACTCCAGGGGATCTTCCTGACCCAGGGATTGAACCTGTGTCTCCTGCATTGGCAGGTGGATTTTTTACCACTGCACCGCTTGGGAAGCCCATGTCACTGAGGCTTACCACAGTATTATATTTCATCCTCAAGCAATAGCAGCAGCTGGTGTTTCTGTGCAATGAATAATTTCCTCCGCTTGATGATTGGGTGACCCAGGTTTCCTACCCTTGATGACTCCCCTATCCCATAGGATTTAAGGACCTGAAGACTTGGAAGCATCTGGCTTTATGCCATGGAAGGAAAAAAAGAATGAATAAGGAAGGACACACCTGCTTGGGTTTGGCCAAGAAATGCTATTCATGACAGATGGCTATAGTTAGATGCAGATGGAGCTGAGTAACATACTGTTGGCTGGACAGACACGTTCTAGCAACAACTCTGTGGAGGGTAGAACAGCAAATTTTGGCAACAGCAGCTGTTTCTATCAAAATCCTTTCTCTCATGAACTTTCTGTCTTGCCACTTTCATTGTCTCTTTTTCTTAAGCTACAAACATGCCCGCTCAACTATTTTGAGTGTTTACTATGTATATTCAGGTAAATTGCTAAGCCCCAGGAATATTCCCTTGCCTTTATTCTCCATCCCACATTTTAGTTATTTCTAGTGGATTCTCTCTGTCTTTACACCTTCCTGGAAAATGAGTCCACTTTCCAGAACTTCAGCCTCTGTCTCTACAGGAATAAGTGTCAGACTCCAACCTCCTCTGGAGCCCAGTCCTAGACCATCTACCAGGCACCTCCTTGAACTGGTATCTGGCACATTTATCTCAAACTGTCCTATCTAAACCCTGTATCTCTCGCCTATCTTTAAGGCTATTCTTCATTCTTCTGTGATTTTGAACTGGTGTGCCTAATGCTTCTTTTCCAGATTTCCATTTTTTCTTAAATTATGTCCATTTAAAAACAAAGATAAAATAAATGGAGAGAAGAGCGCATGTGTACAGTTTCCAAGAGAAAAAAAAAAAAGAGAGAGAGAGAGAGAAGAGGCTGATAAGGAAGCAAACATTAGGCCAGAAAGCATCTGGTATCAGCAGCAAGGTGATACCCCAAGCTCCTCAGATGAGCTGCAACAGGGGAGGGGCTGATTCAAAATTAATTGAATATGGAGCCAGAACCAACGGCCACTGCCCAGCTAGCTGTGGTGTGGAAGTTAAAAGGAGTTTATGGTTCTGGAAGGACCTGTCATTTTTTAATATGCATATATTGAAGTAACATCAGAGTACTGTAAGTGTTTAAGATATTATCTAACCTATTTCTTTCATATTCTGAGAGTCACATGTATTTTGAGAAGAAGATATTTTTCATATTAACATACACAGAACATACAAAAACAAAGCACTTACCTGAAATTTAGTTAGATGACTCTTATTTTCACAAATTCATACAATCTTCAGAATCCAATCCATACACACAGATACACATGTGTGCACACACATACACACACACATGATTAAATGTCTAAGCTGTAGAAAATTATTTGAATACAGAATGCTGCAGTGATCCTACTACCTAATTTTAGAATTTTATTTATTTTTAAAAATGTCCTATGCTACAGATTTGATTTATTGTGTTACTGTTTTTCATCTTTTTACTTAAATATCCTGATAATCATCCGTGGAACTACTCGACTCAGTGAAAATACTTAGGTTTTGCTTTATTTCTCAAATCAAATGCTTCAAAGCCATGGGAGTTTCTTTTCTGATGCTATATAATCTATCTGATTCATTTTGTTACTGACTATTCTTGATGGATAAAAATATAGCTAGCCTATTAGTTAACTGCGAGTCCCGAGTAAAGGATAAATAACAGATGAGCAGTCTCTACCAACACCTCAGCATGGTGTTTAACAGCTGCCAGAAGTACTGTGTAATCTTTTGGAAGGCTTAATCGTTCCCTATTGCACTTTTCAAAAAGGAAGAGTGGTTATTAATCCTGGTGTTTGCACAAAAGTTTCACAGTAGATCTTCATTGAATAAATAGTGCTATTTCCTATAAAGATTTTGGTTTTATATAACACTTTAACCATTCGAGGTTAAACAAATAGTAATGTGCTAGTGAAGAGAAAAACTGTACTTAGTAAAGAAAACCATATTTTAGGCTGTATTATACTGTGCAATTAATTGGTGGTTTGAGGAAAGAAAATGTGTCTTTTTGGAGACCATGGAGTTCCCCTTTTTTATACAGTGAGGTTTCTTCCCTCCTTTGCTTTCTCTCTTAAAAGAAAATCCTTACAATAGTTCAATTAATCATGTTTTATTTTTCTAAAATGTGCTATTTCTCAAATGTGTGGGAGAAGTTGGCTCTTAAAGAAATGTAATAGACTAATAGACTGTGTAGCAGACATTTTCTCTTCAATCATTGACCCCTTAGAATCCTACTTACCTTTTTTTTAGAACAACTACTTTTTAAATAGTATCTTAAATACTATCTAATATTTTATTTCCAACAGAATGACTCCCAGGCACTGTCATATTTAATTTTATTTTCTTGGGAACTTAAAATTCACACATTTATCCAATTCCAAAGTAAGTATGAGGTGTCATTATCAAAGATACATGTCTTTAAATCATTAGGGCAATTAAAATAATATAAAGGGAAATAGAAATAATGGTGGTGGTTTGCTCACTAAGGGTTGTCCGTCTCTTGCAACCCCATGGACTGTAGCCTGTCAGGTTCCTCTGTCCGTGGAATTTTCCAGGCAAGAACACTGGAGTGGGTTGCCATTTCCTTTTCAAGGGGCTCTTCCTAGCCCAGAAACCTGCATCTCCTGCATTTTCAGGTAGATTCTTTACCGTTGAGCCACCAGGGAAGCCTTTGAAATAATAGTACTGAAATTCTAAACTCATATAGGTTTTCTCAAGATAAAAAAAAAAAAATAACTATAAGTAATGAAATAGCTCATTGTCATTTTTAAAATAAAAAGATATGAAACCTTTTGATATATCAAGAGAGATCAGTTTTTTACTAGAAATGAATTATAAATATACATAATGCATAGATTTACAAAAATGACATTAAACAACATAAACATTTCATTTTGTTTTAAGAGGAAAGAATGCAGAAACATGCTTCTTATATCAATCCAGAAAAAAGTTTGAATACGAAATACCGATAAAGTATTTTAACAAGAGGCCTACCCTGGTGAGTCTTGAAAAGTGGCTGTATTTTAATCTAAGTTGGTGGGCAGTGTAGCTAAGTATACTCAGAGAAATGGGCATCTGCAGACTTAGCATGTCCAACTATCTTCTTAAAACATAATTTGTCCCAGCCACCAATTTGACAAAATTTAAGGAGAAACAGTTCAAGCTGGGCATCACTGAGATTATGTGTAGGATCCGTGGACTCAATAGAAATAAACATAACATGAATTAGATGTATGGAGAACAAAGTAAACATTCTGTTGTATGTTTACATACAAAAAGGAATTCCAAATTGCCTAACAAGGAACCAACTGAATTCTGATAGGAGTGAGACCCTGTGATATGTGTAGGCCCATCCTCAATATGAGTTTGAGCAGGTTCAAGGAGTTGGTGATGGAGAGGGAGGCCTGGCATTCTGCAGTCCAAGGGGTCGCAAAGAGTCAGACACGACTGAGCAACTGAACTGATTGATCCTCAATATCGTGGCCTTTTCTGAGTGAGATTTTGTATTTCTTTTCATTATTATTATTATTATTACTGTAAACAGTTTAAGCATATTGTAAAAATAGAGAGAATTGTATATACCTTCACCCAGTTTCAATAAAAGTCAATATACATCTATTGTCGTTGCATATAACCAGACTTTTCCATTCACCTTTCCCTTCCCTCATTCTGGATTTATTGGAACCCACCTCATATAGTATTTCATCCACAAATATATTATGTATCCCTAAAATTTCAGACCATTATTTAAAACAGCACAATATCATTATCACATCTAAAAACAATACTTGTCAACAGTTTCTGTGACAGTTAATCTCCAAGATGGCTCCAGTCGATCCCTTCTTTCCACACTCCTACCATTCCCCTATCAAAAGGTAAAGCCTAACTCACCACTGTTTTAGAATCTACGCTAGGCTGTGATTGCTTTAACCAGTAGTATATAACAGGAGTAATGCTCTACCACTTCTAGTCCTTGACTTTAAGAGGACAAGATAGTTCTACTTCTCTCTTGGGAGTGCTAAACATCCATATAAGACATCTTGAAAGTGAAAAAAAAAAGTGAAAGTGTTAGTCACTCAGTCGTGTCTGAATCTTGATGACCCCGTGGACTGTAGCCCGCCAGACTCCTCTGTCTATGGGGTTTCCCAGGCAAGAATACTGGAGTGGGTTGCATTTCCTACTCCAGGCTATCTTCCCAGATCAGGAATTGAACCCATGTCTCCTGTGAGTTTCCTGCATCACAGGCAGATTCTTTACCACTGAGCCACCAGGGAAGCCCCTTGTACATATTTACCTAACATTATAAATAAGAATAATATAATAATCACTGGAGTTCTGTATTAAGTATTTCCTTTTGAAAGGAGTCTGTTTTATTCAAAGGTGAGTAACCCTAACTTAAAGAAGAAAGCCTGAGGTTCCAATCATGTCACATTAGGTCTTCTGCTGCCAGCCTTCACCACTACTCCCTTGCATTTTATCCGTCAGTAAGATAAGGCAGCTTATAGTTCCTGAACACACAACATAGCATTTTAGGCATCCCTTCCTTTGCTCATTCTGTTTCCTCTGCCTGTAAGTGCCTTCCCATTCCAACTTCATCATCCCCAACCACTTCCTACTGGAAGGCTCAGTTCAAGTGCTATCTTTTCCTGAAATTCCTCTATGAAGGCTGCTCCCCCACCCCATCAGCACTGCCATCAATCTCAGGAGCTGGGTGGACCTCAGTAGAGCTCCCATTTTCTTGTTCATATTTCTCCCAATAAACAATTGATTCTATGATGTCAGGAACAATGTCTTCCTAATTTTTCAGACTCCCCTCTTAGCACAGTAGTCATCCAACTGTTATATGAAAGTTTGCATACTTAGCATGCAAAGAGTTCTACCCACAGTTTTTACATCACAAGGGCAACTCTAAGATGCTGGATGTACTCTAACATACACTTCTGCTAAAACAAGTATGCAAATTGTCCAATGTGGAAAATTGGTATCAAGAGCATGAAACAATCAGGAAGCAAGCTCAGGATATATCCATATATTTAAAAATAACTTTCTTTTCCCTTTGGATGATTATCTACCTCTTTTTTTAATGAGAGAAATTCGTGACTTCAGGGAGTTGGGAAGATCTCAGAAATTTTAGTTATGGCTTGCCAGAGTACACTGAGTGCACCGAGGAATCTAACGGGAAAAGGAGCTGAGAAGGTAGAACAGGTCTATATTTTAGATGACTTTGAGAGTCAAAATAAGGTTTTGGATTTTACTTTCTAAATACTGAGTAGCTCATAGTTTTTGAAAAAGGAACGTAACATAATGATGCCTTACAAGATGATCCATTCCTTCCAGACCAAAATATCAAACACTGGTTTTTATACAAAGCATAACAGGATAGAGTTGTCTGCACTTATGAATTGACAGATTCTCTAAACATTATTCTTATTTTGATATTGGGAATTACATATAGATATTGATAAAAATCTTGGTTTCTGAAGATATTTAGTATTTCATAAACAGTGAAATCACATTTTTCAGAGTTCTTTTCTACTAATAATTAATTCCTATCATTTGTCATAATAAAAATTCCTTTTCCACCATATAGTTCAGATTTACTCTGGGCTTTGCTCTCATTTCTTTATTATTTTTTCCAAAGGGAATTGAATCAGTATAGCTGTTAATCTAAAAACAGTTTTGTCCATTTTAACTGAACTATAGTTATATTTAAAAGTCTTGTTGTATCTCAGTTGGGGTTATTTAACTTCTCAAATTCTTTAAATGGTTCATTATGTGTGAAAAAAAGGTATAGTATATGACAATTTCATATGGTATATGAAAATGAGATTTAAAATTGAAATTATTATAATGAAGTTAAAATCTACATGAAAATTTTCTACTGAGTAGAGTCACAATTCAAGTTTGTCTCTCATTTTTTCGTATAAACTGAGACTCTAAAGGTGAACGATATTAGTCTTTGCAATGCTTTATTAAATAAAATAAATCTTAGAGTTTAAGTAGCCTTGGTGGCTGAGAATCTTGCAGCCTTTCCAGATCAATATTCTGAATGTCTCCTTGCACAATTCTTTCTACACAACTCCCTAAATGTGATGAAGGAGTTCAAGTGAAAGTATAATTGTCTCAGAATATAAAATACTCCTTCAGCCTTTTAGGGAAAAGACTCATTTTGTTTATTTTAATCTCATGTCACTTTTTCTAATATTAAAAAAGATTTGCAGGTGAGAAAATTTTATTTGAAGATTTGAATGAATTAGGTTTAATTTATCAAGGCTTAATTACAAATTAAATATATTAAAATTAAATAAGACCATGGATCCAAATAGGTTGTTTCTAATCATTGCAGTCAATCCTTTCTTAAGTTTGAAAACTGAAATGTCCATGTATCAAACTGATTTTATGATTTTCTAAAAATAGCAATGTGTTTTATTTCCCAAGGAACTAATAACCATTTCTTAGTACCTCAGGGACAATATTCATTATTTTTTTTAGTGAAAATTATATTTATCAAGGAATGCCAATGAAGTTTTCTGGGGTCAAATATATTAAATTGTGGGGTTCCTTTAAATGTACATACTTCATAATTATATGAGTTTTTTCTAAAAGATTTTGAATTAGCTTAATATTTTTTATAGGTTTGTAGATTAAGTAATCACATTTTTATGTAGTGTATGGTTCTCTTTTCTTTATTCAGGTTCTCTCTTTAGGAGCAGATGTTCTACCAGAATATAAACTGCAGACACCACGCATCAACAAGTTTACAATATTGCACTACAGCCCTTTCAAGGCCGTCTGGGATTGGCTTATCCTTCTGTTGGTCATATACACTGCTATATTCACTCCCTATTCTGCAGCCTTTCTCCTCAATGACAGAGAAGAACAGAAAAGACGAGAATGTGGCTATTCCTGCAGCCCTTTGAATGTGGTAGACTTGATTGTGGATATTATGTTTATCATAGATATTCTAATCAACTTCAGAACAACATATGTAAATCAGAATGAAGAAGTGGTAAGTGATCCAGCCAAAATAGCAATACACTACTTCAAAGGCTGGTTCCTGATTGACATGGTTGCAGCAATTCCTTTTGACTTGCTGATTTTTGGATCGGGTTCTGATGAGGTAAGAGCTGCTTAAGAATCTTATTTTCTAAAAGGTTGAAAATATAAAGTGAAGCTATTTTAACTACAAAATAAGCTATTGCTTTACAAATTTCTATATCTCACAGATAAAATTCATTTTCAACTGAAAATGCTATAAAATGAAATGAAACCTGTTTGCCACTGCAAATGATTAGCAATTTTTTCCTATTTTTGCTAAGAAACAGTAAAGACTATCCTTTAAAAAACAAATTAAACTTTGAGACAAGTGTTTCATTGTGCTTAGTCACTTATTCGTGTCCAACTCTTTGAAACCCCATGGACTATAGCCCACCAGACTACTCTGTCCATGGGGATTCTCCAGGCAAGAATACTGAAGTGGGTTGCCATTTCCTCCTTCAGGGTATCTCCCCAACCCAGGAATTGAACCCAGGTCTCCCGAATTGCAGGCAGGTTCTTTACCATCTGAGCCATCAGGGAAGACCATGGCATATTCCCAGGATGTATAATTTCTACATATTAACTTTATAGATATAAAACTATCTAAGATGAAGATGCATCTTTCTTTCTTAACTCATAATTGTGGTTTGTGAGAGGAGGGACTTGTTTTATGTTCAAGTTATGTGTAAGAGAAATCTTCTGAGATGTTTTATCCAAAACCCTTTCTCTTAAATAATATCTAGGTTTGAAAATACTTTTTGTGCCACCAATATCTTATAAAGTTGGAAATTTTAAGGAAATTTGACAGTGGATGTGCATTTTCTGGATAGAAAGGCCATAATTTTAATCAGATTCTTCTCAAATGGTTCTTTGAACCAAAACAAATCATGTTCTCCTAAAATCTCTATTTTATTGCCACTGTGTGTGTTGTGCTGTGCTTAGTTGCTGAGTGAGTGAGTGAAAGTCACTCAGTCGTGTCCGACTCTTTGTGATTCTGTGGACTATACAATCCATGGAATTCTCCAGGCCAGAATACTGGAGTGGGTTGCCATTTCCTTCTCAAGGGGATCTTCCCAACCCAAGGATCGAACCCAGGTCTCCCACATTGCAGGCAGATTCTTTACTGTGCTTAGTTGCTAAGTTTTTGTAAATAAATTTCCTGGATTCTCTAATGGAAAGTTTTACAGAAGGTGTGAAAGTAGGACTAAGGGATTAGATTGAGAAAGATAAGCTTGGTGTTTGGAATTTTTAAGATTCAGTTTTGGGAATGCCCTGGTGGTCCAGTGGTTAGGACCGCATGCTTTCACTGCAGGCTGATGTCTAACCACTGTGGTCCCATGATCAATCCTTGGTCATGGTCAACTTAAAAAACATGCACAAGCTAGAAGCTGAGAGTTATGTTTTATGCAGTGGGAATTTTTAGGACTTCACATCATGCCCAAGAGACAGCATGTCAAGTAACCCTGAGAGAACTGCTCTGAGGAGGTGAGTGGAGAAGCCAGGTTATATAGTTTTACAGAAAGGGCAGGTAGCCTGAACATCAAAAGATTATTGTTAATTAAAGAAAACTAGATATTCCAAATTAAGGAGTTTGTTGTTGTTGTCACTCAGTCATGTTCTACTCTTTGCATCCTCATGAACTGCAGCACTCCAGGCTTCCTTGAGGTTCACTATTTCCTGGAGTTTGCACAAATTCATGTCTGTTGAGTCAGTGATACTATCCAACCATTGCATCCTTTTCCTGTCCTGTTGCCTTCTTCTCTTCCTGCCCTCAATCTTTCCCAGGATCAGGGTCTTTTCAAATGAGTCAGCTCTTCCCATCAAGTGGCTAAAGTATTGGAGCTTCAGTTAAAGAATTTAGCACTTTTCTATGTATGGGAAGATGTAAGAGTCTGGGCTCACTGAAATCATTCCTTTCATATTCATCAAAGCTGTCTGGGGCCAGTATTCTGTGTGTTTCATATCCTGAGTCCCTCAGGGCTTTCCATAGGGATGGGCTGCAGCCTCATGGCTACTGATTACCGTGGCAGTCTTGTTTATTGATATGGGAGGAAATATTCCAATTCTTAGTCAGGGAACTAAGATTCCACAAACCGCATAACATGGCCAAAAAGAAAAGATACAAAAGAAACTAAAATTCAGGGTCCTTTTCCACTTAAGAGGGTTTTCCCAATTGCTCAGCAGGTATAGAATCTGCCTGCAATGCAGAAACATAGGAGATAAGGGTTTGACTCCTGAAATCCCATGGACAGAGGAGCTTAGTGGGTTACAATTCAAAGGGTCACCAAGAGTCAAATATGACTCAGCAACTGAGCATGTTCCAAGTCCATCAGGACCTCACTATCTTTTTTTTCCCAAGAGGAGATCGGATATCATAAACAAACACCCTCTGTAGATGGTTGCTCCTGACCAATTAGGGCTTGATGGCAAGAGAATCCTCCTTAGCTAGGAGGACAATAGGTTTAGAGGTAAATTGTCTCCCATAGAACATGCCCATCAAACTGGATGAATAAAGAGCAGGTTCAGTTCAGTTCAGTTGCTCAGTCGAGTCCGACTCTTTGCGACCCCATGAATCGCAGCACGCCAAGGCCTTCCTGTCCATCACCATCTCCCGGAGTTCACTCAAACTCATGTCCATCGAGTCAGTGATGCCATCCAGCCATCTTATCCCTGTCGTCCCCTTTTCCTCCTGCCCCCAATCCCTCCCAGCATCAGAGTCTTTTCCAATAAGTAAACTCTTCGCATGAGGTGGCCAAAGTACTGGAGTTTCAGCTTTAGCATCATTCCTTCCAAAGGACACCCAGGACTGATCTCCTTTAGGATGGACTGGTTGGATCTCCTTGCAGTCCAAGGGACTCTCAAGAGTTCTCCAACACCACAGTTCAAAACCATCAATTTTTCAGTGCTCAGCTTTCTTCAAAGTCCAACTCTCACATCCATACATGACCACAGGAAAAACCATAGCCTTGACTAGATGGACCTTTGTTGGCAAAGTAATGTCTCTGCTTTTCAATATGCTATCTAGGTTGGTCATAACTTTTCTTCCAGGGAGTAAGCGTCTTTTAATTTCATGGCTGCAGTCACCATCTGCAGTGATTTTGGAGCCCCAAAAGATAAAGTCTGACACTGTTTCCACTGTTTCCCCATCTATTTTCCATGAAGTGATGGGACCAGATGCCATGATCTTCGTTTTCTGAATGTTGAGCTTTAAGCCAACTTTTTCACTCTCCTCTTTCACTTCCATCAAGAGGCTTTTTAGTTCCTCTTCACTTTCTGCCATAAGGGTGGTGTCATCTGCATATCTGAGGTTATTGATATTTCTCCCGGCAATCTTGATTCCAGCTTGTGCTTCTTCCAGCCCAGCGTTTCTCATGATGTACTCTGCATATAAGTTAAATAAGCAGGGTGACAATATACAGCCTTGACGTACTCGTTTTCCTATTTGGAACTAGTCTGTTGTTCCATGTCCAGTTCTAACTGTTGCTTCCTGACCTGCATACAGGTTTCTCAAGAGGCAGGTCAGGTGGTCTGGTATTCCCATCTCTTTCAGAATTTTCCACAGTTTCTTGTGATCCACACAGTCAAAGGCTTTGGCATAGTCAATAAAGCAGAAATAGATGTTTTTCTGGAACTCTCTTGCTTTTTCAATGATCCAGCGGATTTTGCCAATTTGATCTCTGGTTCCTCTGCCTTTTCTAAATCCAGCTTGAACATCTGGAAGTTCACGGTTCATGTATTGCTGAAGCCTGGCTTGGAGAATTTTGAGCATTTCTTTCCTAGTGTGTGAGATGAGTGCAAGTGTGCGGTAGTTTGAGCATTCTTTGGCATTGCCTTTCTTTGGGAATACACAGAAGAACTGTACAAAAAAGATCTTCACAACCAAGATAATCATGATGGTATGATCATTCACCTAGAGCCAGACATCCTGGAATGTGAAGTCAAGTGGGCCTTAGAAAGCGTCACTACGAACAAAGCTAGTGGAGGTGATGGAATTCCAGTTGAGCTATTTCAAATCCTGAAAGATGATGCTGTGAAAGTGCTGCACTCAATATGCCAGCAAATTTGGAAAACTCAGCAGTGGCCACAGGACTGGAAAAGGTCAGTTTTCATTCCAATCCCAAAGAAAGGCAATGCCAAAGAATGCTCAAAGAGCAGGTTAGTTAAACAATATATTCTTCCTGGATTCTACAAAACTTAGACAAAGTCTCAAACTTGACTCTCCTCATCTATAAGGATGATAATATTACTTCCCTTCTTAAGTTTTTTTTTTTTAATTTGAGACGCTAATGAAATAATATATGTAAAACTCAGCAAACTACTCAAAATCAGCTGTTGTTAAACTAGTTGAAATTTTAATGTTAGATACTCCTAACTTTGTTTTTAAGTAAAGGGCAAGAAAGCAAAATACTTCTTTATGAGTATTTATCTTTATGAACCTCTTATTATGGGTAAGTCCATGTAATTACACCAAATAAGTTCCTATTATAAAGAGTAAAATCTCACTCTTTCAAATTTTAAAATATGTACACCAACAGTAAATAAATTTCAGCTTAGTGAAATGAAAGAATGGGTAACAAATAAATAGACAAACAAGACTGTTATGGGAAGTTAATTTACTAATGATATTTCATCAGTAGCAATCAAACAAGTGAATATTAGAATATGCTGATTATTCTAGGATAATTTCTAGATTGCAACATGATCAGTTTAGCTTCAGTTACTATATTACTTGAAAATAAAGATTTCCTAAAATAAGTAATTCAGGTTATCACTGTTTCAGATAGAACTTCAAGTGAGCTGAAACAAGAGTAAATTTATGTGGTTCACGTTAGTATAGGATGAAATAATCTTGGGGGAAAAATGGTGTTTGAATAACCTTTCTCATATAGTATCAGAGAGAAAGTGAAGTTTGCATCAAGAAAAGCAATGCCAGTTTCTTACTCTGTTAGATATTATTTCCTGGGTTCCCCCATGTCTCCAAACCTGCTCCTCACTCTTAAAATGTGATGTGATATGGCAAGGATTCTGGCTTTGGAGTCATACAGACCTGAGTTTGATTCACCTCTGTGCCACTTACTTGCTATATTTGAGCAAGATATTTACCTCATTTAAGACTTCATTTCTCTTCTGTTATATGATGAGAAATAGATTCTTGTGATATCTAAACGTAAAGCAGTGTATGTGAAAAGACTAGACCAGCACCAGGTACATAGTAATCGCTTGCCAAAGATTACTTTTTTATCCTTCCCATCCCTTTGGATTAAATCCCTGTTATTTTAATAAGTATTCCTTTTAAAACTTAAGTGTTACCACATTAATCCATAAATACCTTAATTATCCACTTATTTGACAAAGATTTATCAAGTGTCTACTATCGTATAGGAGTTATTAGATTAGCTAGTTGCAGTTAGGATTCCTGGAAAAATAGAAGACAAAAAGGAAATCTTTTGAGGACAGTTTTCCAGCAGGCTGAAGTCCATAAGATTGCAAAGAGTCCAACACAACTGCACACCCACACAAGCAACTCAAATTGTCTTGCAAAGCCCAGGAGCTCGGGGTATGTGGTAGGGAGAAGTATGTGGGCATCAAAACTAGCAAGTGGGAGGGGTGGTCTGAAAAGAGCATAAAGAATCAACTATGAAGGATAACAAGACCAGTGATGGATTGGACTGCATGATACATTTCTCAAGAGTAACAATGAAGATATTCCTTTCTATGCAGACTATATTTTATAACTATAATCAGGCCTTTCAAGATGTAGTGATATTTCAGAATGAAATTTTTCCCGAAGGGTATAATATACCATGTTGTTGTTGTTCAGTCATGTCCAACTCTTTGAGATCCCATGGACTGTAGCCCTCCAGGCTCCTCTGTCCATGGGTCTTAGATAAGAATACTAGAGTGGGTTGCCATTCCCTTCTCTAGGCAACCTTCCTGACCCAGGGATCAAACCCACATCACCAGCATTATTGGCAGATTCTTTACCATCTGAGCCACCAGGGAAAAAGAAATACTTTCAAAGTAAAAGATCTTACATTCACATGGGTTAATTGGGAAGTTTCATCATATGAAGGAAAAAACTTCTTTGGATTTTGGTCCCCAAATTGAATGACAAGATCTAAAATCACTAAGCTTGAGGTCATTCTGATGAGGGGTAATCTAGTTCAGTGTTTTTCAAACTGAGGATTCATGGAGGTGCCTGAGAGTCCGAGAGACCCTCAAGGATTGACAGCAAGACAGGCTGATAAGACTCAGAACCATCCACCTCCACCATACAAAGAGTAACCCAATTTTATCTGCTTTTGCTTTACTAATTACAGTTTCAAGTACATTTTAATAAGAATTAACTTCATTAATTTTTTCATTTCCAGGAGAGGGTACAGTAACTCCCTTCTCAAGTAGATTCATTCATTCTATCAGCATTTACTGGGAACCCTGCTTTCTGTTGTAGTTGTTTAGTCGATAAGTTGTGTGTAACTCTGTGACCCCATGAACTATAGCCCACGCAGCTCCTCTGTCCATGGGATTTCCCAGGCAAGAATACTGGAGTGGGTTGCCATTTCTGAGTTTATAGGAAAGAGTGAGAAAAGACCCCTAGAGTGTTATCTGATGGCAGCTTTAATATTACTATGTATAGGAGGACATGTGACCATGAAGGGGAAGTTTTTGATTACCAGAGAGAGTTTTCCGGGTAGAAGGGTCAGGCTAGTTAGAAGGGAAGCCCATTAGAGGCATAGAGGTACAAGGTGTTGGTTCCCAGCCCTATCAGAACCAACATAACAGATATTTTAATGACCCTTTCTACTATTGTTAAATAAAAGTCATAGATAATATAGCCTTCTTACACACACATAATTTCCTAAATATATAATACCCATTTTTAATATAAAGGAAAAACAAAAGAAATGTTCATTACAAAATACCTAGTTGATTATGTAAATGCTTCAGGCATGTCTGCATAAAAAGATACAGCGAAGTTATCAGAGGCTTGTTGTTCAGTTGCCAGGCCATGTCCAACTCTTCATGACCCCATGGACTGCAGCATGCCAGGCTTCTCTGTCCCTCTCCATCTCCCAGAGTTTGCCCACGTTCATGTCCATTGAATCCGTGACGCCTTCCACCCATCTCATTCTCTTTCCGCATCTTCACCTTCTGCCTTCAATCTTTCCCAGCATCAGTGTCTTTTCCAATGAGTCAGTTGTTTGCATCAGGTGCCCAAACTATTGGAGCTTCAGCAACAGTCCTTCCAAAGAGTATTCAGGGTTGATTTCCTTTAAGATTGATTGGTTTAATCTCCTTGCTTTCCAAGGGACTCTCGACAGTCTTCTCCAGCACCACAGTTAGAAAGCATCAGGTCTTAGGTGTTCTGCCTTCTGTATTGTCCAGCTCTCACATGTCTGTACATGACTACGAGAAAGACCATAGCCTTGACAATATGAACCTTTGTAAGCAAAGTAATGTCTTTACTTTGTAACACATGTCCAGATTTGTCATAGCTTTCCTACCAGGAAGCAGTGGTCTTCTAATTCATGTTTGTACCTAGTGATAATGAGGAAGCCCATAATGAAACAATAAATTAAATATTAAACAAGATAATGTTAGTTTTCTTTAAATTTGCATTTTAATAAAGGTTTTCATAGCTATGTATGTATATTGCATACACATATATACATGCATTTATATAGATAATAGAAAATTTTATCTGCATATATTAATATTTATATACCTAAGAACACTGATAACTACAAATGTTGACTGATATAGCTGTGCTGTATGCTATGTATGTTGTATATAAATAACACAAGATCTATTGTCATGAAAATGAATAGTGGCAGTAACGGGGTTTGCCAGTGTCATTAATATCTTCCTAATGCTAACGCCATCCAGATACCGAGGAAAATATTCTCTATTTCTTAATTTTTGTATTATCAAACATCATGCCATCCATAGCAAATTACCTCAATATCATTGATGCAAAGGAACAATATTACTCAGTCCAGTTCAGTCACACAGTCGTGTACGACTCTTTGCAACCCCATGGACTGCAGCATGCCAGGCTTCCCTGTCCCTCACCAATTCCTGGAGATTGTTCAAACACATGTCCACCCAGTTGGTGATGCCATCCAACCATCTCATCTTCTGTTGTTCCCTTCTCCTCTTGCCTTCAGTCTTTCCCAGCATCAGGGTCTTTTCAAATGAGTCAGTTCTTCAAATCAGGTAGCCAAAGTACTGGAGTTTCAGCTTCAGCATCAGTCCTTCCAATGAATATTCAGGACTGATTTCCTTTAGGATTGACTGGTTGGATCTCCTTGAAGTCCAAGGGACTCTCAAGAGTCTTCTCCAACACCACAGTTCTAAAGCATCAATTCTTTGGCGCTCAGCTTTCTTTATAGTCCAACTCACACCCATACATGACAACTGGAAAAAGCAACGCTTTGACTAGATGGACCTTTTTGGAAGTAATGTCTCTGATTTTTAATATGCTGTCTAGGTTGGCCATAGCTTTTCTTCCAAGAAGCAAGTGGCTTTTAATTTCATGGCTGTAGTCACCATCTGCAGTGATTTTGGAGCCCAAGAAAATAAAGTCTCTCACTGTTTCCATTGCTTTCTATGTATTTGCCATGAAGTGATGGGACCAGATGCATGGTCTTAGTTTTTTGAATGTTGAGTTTTAAGCTAGCTTTTTCACTGTCCTCCTTCACTTTCATCAAGAGGCTCTTTAGTTTCTCTTTGCTTTCTGCCATAAAGGTTGTGTCATTTGCATATCTGAGGTTATTGATATTTCTCCCTGCTATCTTAATTTCAACTAGTGCTTCATCCAGCCCAGCATTTCACATGATGTACTCTGTATATAAGTTAAATAAGCAGGGTGACGATATACAGCCTTGATGTACTCCTTTCCCAATTTGGAACCAGTCCATTGTTCCATGCCTAGTTCTAACTCTTCCTTCTTGACCTGAATACAGATTTCTCAGGTAGCAGGTAAGGTGGTATGATATTCCCATCTCTTGAAGAATTTTTCAGTTTGTTGTGATCCACACAGTCAATAAAGCCAAAGTATATGTTTTTCTTGAACTCTTTTGAATTTTTGTTGATCCAACAGATGTTGGCAATTTGATCTCTTGTTCTCTGCCTTTTCTAAATCCAGCTTGAATATCTGGACATTCTCAGTTCACGTAATGTTGACACCTTCCTTGGAGAGCTTTGAGCATTACTTTGCTACCATGTGAGATGAGTGCAATTGTGTGCTAGTTTCCACATTTTTTTGGCATTGCCTTTCTTTGGAATTGGGATAAAAACTGACCTTTTCCAGTCCTGTGGCCACTGCTGAGTTTTCCAAATTTGCTGGTATATTGAATGCAGCACTTTCATAGCATCGTCTTTTAGGATTTGAAATAGTTCAACTGAAGTTCCATCACCTCCACTATCTTTGTTCGTAGTGATGCTTCCTAAGGCCCACTTGACTTCACATTCCAGGATGTCTGGCTCTAGAGGAGTGAGTACACCATCCTGGTTATCTGGGTCGTGAAGATCTTTTTTGTACAGTTCTTCTGTGTATTCCTGCCACCTCTTCTTAATATCTTCTGCTTCTATTAGGTCCATACAGTTTCTGTCCTTTATTGTACTTATCTTTGCATGAAATGTTGCCTTGGTATCTCTAATTTTCTTGAAGAGATCTCTAGTCTTTCCCATTCTATTGTTTCCCTCTGTTTCTCTGCATTGATCACTTAGGAAGGTTTTCTTATCTCTCTTTGCTCTTCTTTGGAACTCTGCATTCAGATGAGTATATCTTTCCTTTTCTCCTTTGCCTTTAGCTTCTCTTCTTTTTCAGCTGTTTGTAAGGCCTCCTCAGACAACCATTTTGCCTTTTTGCATTTCTTTTTTGAGGGGATGGTCTTGATTACTGCCTCCTGTACAATGTCACAAACCTCTGCCCATAGTTCTTCAGGCACTCTATTAGATTTAATCCCTTGAATCTATTTGTCACTTCCACTGTATAATCATAAGGGATTTTATTTATGTCATACCCAAATGGTCCAGTGGTTTCCCTACTTTCTTCAATTTAAGTCTGAATTTTGCAATAAGCAGTTTATGATCTGAGCCACAGTCAACTCCCACTCTTGTTTTTGCTGACTCTATAGAGCATCTCCATTTTTGGCTGCAAAGAATATAATCAATCTGATTTCGGTATTGACCATCTGGTGATGTCCATATGTAGTCTTCTCTTGTGTTGTTGGAAGAGGGTGTTTGCTGTGACCATTATGTTCTCTTGATAAAACTCTGTTAGCCTTTGACCTGCTTTGTTTTGTACTCCAAGGCCAAATTTCCCTGCTATTCCGGGTATCTCTTGACTTCCTACTTTTGCATTCCAGTCCTCTGTGATGAAAAGGACATCTTTTTTGGGTGTTAGTTCTAGAAGGTCTTGTAGGTCTTCATAGAACCATTCAACTTCAGCTTCTTCAGCATTACTTCTTGGGGCATAGACTTGGATTACTGTGATATGAAAGGTTTGCCTTGGAAAGGAACAGAGATCATTCTGTCGTTTTTGAGATTGCACCCAGGTACTGCATTCTGGACTCTTTTGTTGACTGTGATGGCTACTCCATTTCTTCTAAGGGATTCTTTCCCACAGTAGTAGATATAATGGTCATCTGAATTAAATTCACCCATTCAAATCCATTTTTGATCACTGATTCCTAAAATGTCGGTGTTCACTCTTGTCATCTCCTATTTGACCACTTCCAATTTACCTTGATTCATGGACCTAACATTCCATGTTTCTATGCAGTATTATTTTTATAGCATTGGACTTTATTTCCATCACCAGTCACATCCTCAACTGAGCATTGTTTTTGCTCTGTCTCTGTCTCTTCAATTTTCTGGAGTTATTTCAACAACAATATTATTGGTTGTCTCCAAAAAGTCAACTTTTCATTATCTGCTTCAAATGTTTCCATAGTTTGCTTCTCTTTGTTAAATGTTACTTTAGAGATATTAATAGTTAGACTCTAGAGCTCTCTGTTTAGTTACATGCTTCATTAAACTCTTACTCCCCTGAAAATTTGTAGTAGTATTGTGATTAATTAATTGACCTTTCACACTTCACTGTTATTTTTCATGAATTCTGAATGTAGGCAAGGCCTTTTGACAGGAAGTTTTAGCAGAGAGGAGGAGTTTCTGCTCACATTGATATGTTTGCTTCATTAGTGTGATAGATAAATCGTGGAATGGTTACAAGGGAGTGCAAAGCAGGCCTCTGGTATAGAAACTTTGATCATTTTGTCAGTATTCCTTCTGAAGCTGATCTCTACAGTAGTTGTCATTAGTTTGTTTGAAATAAATTTCTAAAACATTAGACGTACTCGTGTTCAAATTGAAATAACAATGAACATTTTGCAGCCCTGCATGTTTATATGTGTCTACACATAAAGTAACTATGTCTCTCATTAGGTAGTTTTTAGGAATTATAGCAGAAGTTTCAACTAATTGTATTTGAGGTTACAGGTCATGTTTCTAAAAGTCTATGGCATGACAATTAAGAGACAAAGAATCTACAATGGAATAAGTCTTGAACTAAGGAATAATAAGAGTATTCCATCAGTAAATGTTGCATAAGTTCTTCACTTACCCATTACTTATATGTGATCCACTGACTAAAATTTGCTAAAGACAAAATAAGTTTTGGTTAAATGTTTCCAGAACAAGCCAAATTCCAAATATAAAAAGATAACATATTATTCATAATTGTTTATTTACTGCAGCATTTGCCTACTACTATTTAGAATCATTTGATGATCAGTTTTCTGTGTTACTATAACTAAAGAGAAACTAAGATCAAAATGCAGCAAAATAGAATGTTAATTTTAAAACAAAATAAAAATAAACATATCTCGAGAGTAAAGGATGTTAAATATTGGAGATTGTAAAATCTTCTTTTTAAAAGCCTGTTTCTTGAGAAATTTATGAGGTTTGGTACAAATAAGGAAAGGCTAAGCTAGGTGCCCCCTCGCTATGGTTTTTTGCACACTCAAAATACAGCTCTTTGATTGTATTAGTGAGTGTGTTTTAGAGATATTAAAATGATATGACTCAAGCTGAACAAAAAAATAAAAATTAGTTTCAGTATTATTGTGTTTTATTGGGCAATTTATTGAATGATGTTTGCAAGTACTAGAACTTAATGGGAATAGAAATGAAATCTAAAAAAAAACGTGAGTGTGGAATTATGAAATTTATACTCATTAAGTGTTCCCTTTTCCACCTTGTGTGTGTTGGTCACTTTGTCATGTCCAACTCTTTGGGATCCCATGGACTGTAGCCCACCAGGCTTCTCTGTCCATGGAATTCTACAGGCAAGAGTCCTGGAGTGAGTTGCCAGTTCCTTGTCAGGGGATTTTCCCAACCCAGGTATCGTACACAGGTCTCCTGCATTGCAGGCAGATTCTTTACCATCTGAGCCACCCAGGAACCCCCTTTTCCCATTTGAACCCAAATATTATGCTTCCCAGATTATGTAGGTAAAGGATCCGCCTATAATGCATGAGACACAGATTCAGCCCCTGGGTCAGGAAGATCCCCTGGAGGAGGAAATGGCAACCCAGTCCAGTGTTCTTGCCTGTAGAATCCCATGGACAAAGGAGCCTGGTGGGCTACAGTCCAGAGGTTGTAAAGAACTGGACACAACTGAGTGACTAAAAATATACATCACTTGATAAACAGGACAGAATGATGGATTAAGTAGCAAGTTTCAGTGACAATCATGTAACAACCATCAGCCAGAACCAAAGATCGCATATTTACATTTCCTCATTCATAAAAGAATGATTCTATCTACTTACAATAGGCAAGGATTATAGAGATTAAACCCTGAAATAAAGTATTTTAAAAGTAAGATTTTTTAAAATGCTTACTAAAGAGAATTATTTTTCAAAATTGTTTTGAAAAATGCTCAAACATGAGATTTCCTCCTATTGATGATGCTTTCTCAGTTTAACTGTAGCCAGACTTATTCATAAGCAGAGTTGTTAAATACTTCACCTATTTTAATTTTAAAATAACATTGTTTTTCTTCAAAAATAATTCTATTTACATTAAGAGAGAATGTCTGAACTACTGTAAAATATCTAGTAGAAAAAAATCTCATAGTTTTTTTTTAGTCTGGGCCTGTTATCTAACATATTGACAAAATTGCAGTTATTTAAAGTATATATTCTTAATATAAAATTCAGTTAACAAAGTTGTACTTAATAAGGGAAAGTAGCTTTTATCTCAATATATATAAAATAAAAAAAAAGTATCTGGGGCTTTAATAAACTATGGATGTGGGTACATTTTTTAAAAAACTGAAATTGGATGATATTCATCAGCTACTCAGAAATTTGAAAAATTAAATTTCCAGGGGGAGAATCATTTTACATTTTTTTTAAATTGTGGCAAAATGAAAGTCTTAAGATCGTCTTTCTTTACTGTGGTATTCAGACAAAAATAGTTTGAGATGTTGTTCAATCAGGGTAAAGGAGTTGAATTCTGAACTGGCATAGGTACTGTTGAGGTGGAAAATTGACTTGTTAAAGTTTATTATATCTCTTTTGTTATATATTAATAGACAGTACTGGAAAACAGTGGACCTTGCTTTGACCTACTGCAAAACAGTTCACCTCTTTCTAGATCTTATTTCTTGTCTTTCTGTCTTTATATTACATCATAATGATTTCTCTTACCTCTAGTGAACTTTTATATGCTTTTCACTCTCTACCAAAGGTAATAATAAACAAAGAATAGTTTTCTAAAACCAGTGAAAAATTCAAGATATACCACCTAAGAGAAACTTCTTTACCTCTACTATTTTAAAAGTTCTTGTCATTAGTTTCAAGATAGTTTTATTTCTATTTTCAAAAATTGAAAAAACACCCACTAAGGTAGATTTTCATAGTGTGTCTCGGTATTACATGAACTTAGATATACTGTGAGATAACTATGCATTCTGAAAATATTCTAATCAGCCAAAAACTACCAATTATAAGGTAGTTGTTGGTCCCATTTTTGACTTGCCGATAATACAAAGATAGTTCATTGAACTAAACAATGGAAACTAATAGCCTGACAAATCAGAAAGAAGAGATTGATTTTTTTTTTTTTTTTTTGGCCCATTTTTTCTGAGATTGTGGTGCAGTCACTTCTCTTTATTGTATTATCTGGGGCAAAACACCTTAAATCCTTAAAGAGATATTTAAAGAAAGAAAACAGAGTTATTGCTAGCCTAAATGTCATCTACAAGCTGTGCTGTACACAGCTGTAACTAAGGAAGAATGCCCAGGCGTATTAGCAGCCTCTTGATAACCATAGAAAAGGCATTTGTTACTTGGTACAAGTTATAGAATCAAAAGAGAGTGGCTTTGACTGCTGAAGTCAGTACTCACTCATCCTCAAGATGCACCTGAAGGTTCTGTCTACCCCCAACACTTTCACTCTTCCCCTCCCTCTTCTTCTCTGTCCTCCTCTCCTTCTGCAGTTCCTTTGTGCCAGCTCCTTTGGAACTTTATCATGTACCTTACTTTTTCAGCTTTTTTGGTACAGAAAATATGTCACTTGTGTGTTATTCTATTTATTTACCTTCTCAGGAAACTTACTGTCATCTAGATTTCACCTCATTTTGACATAATTGTAGAAGAAACACCAGAGGTTTCTTTTGAGAGGAGGGCAAAAAGGAAGCGGCATATACAGCAGATTTGATTCCTTTCCTTTTCATAGCATCATTTTGCTCCACCATCTTTGTAGCTAGTACTTTTTATCACAATATGTTATTAAAACAGCTCATTTATTCTGAAGCATTTCGCTTCATTAACAAAATACCTATACAAATTTCATTATATTTCATTTATCTTGAGTTTCAGAAATTGCTCCCAAAAAAAGGCAGTTTTGAACAATAACCCTCAAATATTTCTGATTTCTCCACATAAGTAAATAGGAATCAAAACTGGAGGAAAAATAAATGTGCAAACTTAAGCTCTGAAGTGTAGAAATGGAGTTACGCTGAAACAGGTTGATTTCTGTTAAAGAGTCTGAGCAGCCAGTGCAACTGGCTGATAGTCTTGTCTTTTAAAAAATCCCTGCAGTTTCCCAGGGGAGCTGAAAGACCAGTGTTCAAAAGCTTCCACTCAAAATTCCCGATATCAGAGTAACAAGTTTGGGAAATATGTACCTCTAAAACTCATTTTACAATATAAAGTTACTGCTTAGTGATGGGAACAAAAGCAAATGAGATATCAAAATAAAAACACAGTTACAATGTACTGGATATTACCTACAATGCTAGAAGGAGGCATTATTATGCCCATTTACAAAAGAAGAAATTGACGCTTAAAGATTAAATAAGTAAATTGTCTGTGATGACACTGTTACAGAAGCAGAATTTCAAACCTAAGTTTCTTCCGAAGTTCTAACTCATAACTGCTACACTGAAACTTTGATAATATAAATAGTAGCAAGTTGTCTTTTCGGGAGACAAAAGAAGGAACCCACCTCATGCTAATTTATTCTCCATTCATTCATTGAAGAGACATAATTTTAAAATTGTGATGAAAAAACACTGTTTCCCTTCAGATCAGATCAGATCAGTCGCTCAGTCATGTCCGATTCTTTGTGACCCCATGAATCGCAGCACGCCAGGCCTCCCTGTCCACCACCAACTCCCGGAGTTCACTCAGACTCACGTCCATCGAGTCAGTGATGCCATCCAGCCATCTCATCCTCTGTCGTCCCCTTCTCCTCCTGCCCCCAATCCCTCCCAGCATCAGATCTTTTCCAATGAGTCAACTCTTCGCATGAGGTGGCCAAAGTACTGGAGTTTCAGCTTTAGCATCATTCCTTCCAAAGAAATCCCAGGGCTGATCTCCTTCAGAATGGACTGATTGGATCTCCTTGCAGTCCAAGGGACTCTCAAGAGTCTTCTCCAACACCACAGTTCAAAAGCATCAATTCTTCAGTGCTCAGCCTTCTTCACAGTCTAACTCTCACATCCATACATGACCACTGGAAAAACCATAGCCTTAACTAGACAAACCTTTGTTGGCAAAGTAATGTCTCTGCTTTTGAATATGCTATCTAGGTTGGTCATAACTTTCCTTCCAAGGAGTAAGCGTCTTTTAATTTCATGGCTATTTCCCTTACTACACCCTAAAAAATAATAGCTCAGTTTTGGGAACAGAGAAGACTCACCTCTCCTCCCATTCCTAAGTGAGCAATGACCAGAATCCAAATTGTAATAAGATGACCATCACAACTACACAAACTCCTTTTTAGAAGATTCGAATACTAACTGAAAAGAATTCAGGGGAGACAGAAATCTTTCCTTCCCTTGTGACCACTCTGGCATAAGGAAAAAAAAATTGTAACCCTGATTTTAGAATGGTAATGAAAGTATTTTCTTGATATTTAGAGCTCTTTTCTCACCAAATCAATATGAAGATATAGGGTGATAGTTCTGCCACATGCTATTTCTTTAATTAAAATATGTGTTCTTAACAAAGATGGATGTACTTTGAGAAATAAACACCAACAATGAACACATAAAATAACTCAATAATTGATTGGTAAATACCATGTAACATGGAATAATTATATACCCTGTGAATTACATACTACTTATAGTTGACATTATTTAGGAAACCTAACAAATGAACTTGCAATTTGTTTACAAATTTCAAATCCAAATTTGTTTACAGATTTCAAATCCAAACAACCAGTTAAATATCCTGATATTATTTAGAAGTGTCCTATCTTTAGATACCTGGTCAATAATAGTCATGCAATTAGTTACACATATCACATCCCAAAGCAAAATACATACTACCATTGGGATATCAAGAAACAATTTATCGATTCAACACATTTAAAAAGGAAAAACTGAATCTGAATATAGTACTTAATGCATGCATGCAATCATCCAGTAAGTTTCCCAGTTATCTGCTTGACTGGCTCCTCATTAAAACACGTCTAAACTCTAATGTCAGCTTGTCAGCAAGATTCTCTTTGGCCTTCCTTTCTAAAATGGTTCTTATCCCAACCCAAGCTCCTGAATACCCTCTATCATATCGCTCTGTTTTTATTATCATTGCACACTTTTCACTCTCTGAAATGATCTTATTATTTGTTTCAAAAATATTTATTTCCCCCCAATAGACAGTGGGCCTTGTTTCTCTTTATAAAAAGTGACACTTTGTCTAATAAATAAATATCTTTTTCTACTATAAAAATGACCACGTCCATTTGCTCTACACTATAATCCCACTTGCTAGGCCCACCAGTAACACACTGGGTTGTTTGTCAGTGAATGAATGATTTACTGAGTACCAGTTATGTTCCAGGCAAATGGTTAAAGTGCAAAACAAAGCATGGTCCCTGTTCCAAAAGTATTACATGCCAAGATACTGAATTAATGTACCATACACTTTCAAAGTACTTTCCAAACAAATGTTAAAAAAATAAAAAAACTAACCTTGATGTTTAATTCAAATATGCAGTTATCTTCAGTGCTGCCATATTTTTGTAACCTATTTCTACTTACTTTGCTACACAGGAACACACACTGAATTGTTTACCAACTGTTTCTGATCATGCACATTTATTTCCACAGACAACAACATTAATTGGTCTTTTGAAGACAGCTCGACTCCTGCGTCTTGTGAGAGTGGCCCGAAAACTTGATCGATACTCAGAATATGGGGCTGCAGTTCTAATGCTCTTAATGTGCATATTCGCCCTGATTGCTCACTGGCTGGCTTGCATTTGGTATGCCATTGGGAATGTAGAAAGGCCCTACCTGACTGACAAAATCGGCTGGTTGGATTCCTTAGGACAACAAATTGGGAAGCGTTACAATGACAGTGACTCAAGTTCTGGACCATCCATTAAAGATAAATACGTCACAGCACTTTATTTTACCTTCAGCAGTTTAACAAGTGTGGGATTTGGGAATGTGTCTCCTAACACCAATTCGGAGAAAATCTTTTCGATTTGTGTTATGTTGATTGGCTGTAAGTAGATTTCTCTTTTGTTATCTATTAGGATAAAATAATAGTACAAAATCAATGTCTCAAAAACATTTAAAAGAAAGCAAAGAAAAAATTATAGAAAGTTGTAGAGATAATGGGATTAAATATATGTGTATTTTATCAAATCTGATTCTCTCTGAGAGGGGACACACCAAAGATGTTGCATGACTTCAGGAAACTATGAGCATAAAACTAGAGTGACATGATCTTGGGATTCAGGAATTGAGACTTGAAGTCCACTTTTACTGATGCAAAAATGTGTCTGTAATTTATTACTAATGGTTATGTTCTGTAATATTTCAAGCTGAGACCAGATTAGAATAGGAAAGACTCTTTTACATTACATAACTAGATATACAGACATTGGTAGATTGATATAGATGTGTAAATATCACCCTACTAATTATAATGTAAGCCAATCTTTCATAGATACACATATGCACATATATACATATATATATATGTATGTATTTTTCCTTGTCATTTGACTAAAAATTCCTTTTTGACATTATGCCAAGGACCTAAGTGATTGCCTTTTACCCTACAATGGGTAATGCTATGAGCATCATTTATAAGTTATATTCTTTAGAATAAGAAAAAAAAAACTGTGTAAAACTAAAGATATTTTAATATTAATTATAAAAAACCACACTTTGGAACCACTAAAAATAACCTTGTTTATACCAGGCAGCAACTGACAAAAGCATGATGGATTTTTAAAGTCTGAAAAAGAGCATCATCCTTAGATTGCATACAAATTTGAAAATAGATCCAGAGACTTAATTTTTGAATGTTAATATATTGAGTAATAAAATGTTCTTGGTAAGCTTTATTTATGAAACGTAAATAGATTCATATTAGTATATTATTTATTGATTCAAATAGTTTAGTGTTCACTGTGCTTAAAATTTACTTTTCATATGTATGTCTTGTGCTTTTATTTTAGTAAGATTGTATAGGCAAATAATACATTTAAATAATGCTTAAAAATATTCTGAAAATTCAGGCTCAGTCTTGTTACAAACCAAAAAACAGAATTACACTCAAAAGGAAATGAAAGTGGAGCCTGCTGGAAAAAATAGAAAATTCATTCCAGAGAGACTGAATCTTACAGAACAAACACAGCCCCAACCATTCTGTGATTGCAACTGCTAGTAAATATTTTATAGTGGCTATCAGTTTTAGTGGCATTAGTAACAAAGAAAAGAAAAAAAGTATGCTTTTAATTATAGAAATATATATAGGCACTTTTCAAAAGAAAACAGTACTTGACTCTTGAAACAGAATTTGCAAGGAAGAATTTTTTAAGAGCTATGCCATGCTAAGTTGCTTCAGTCCATGTCCGGCTCTGTGTGACACTATGAACTGTAGCCCGCCAGGCTCCTCCGTCCATGGGATTCTCCAGGCAAGAATACTGGAGTGGATTGCTATTCCCTTCTCCAGGGGATCTTCCCCACCCAGAGATGGAGCTGTCTTATATGTCTAGCCTGCACTGGCCTGCGGGTTCTATGCCACTAGCCCCACCTGGGAAGCCCTTTTTAAGAGCACTGAAGTTTATCCTGTTCACCCCATAGGAATCCTTACCTCTTGTAAGGATTAAGTGAAATGCATGGTACTATTTATCGTATAAATTATTTTTTTTGTCTTACAATTGTTTTAATTTTTATTTTAATGAGTTCTTTGATTTTGCTTGTCTTGTTTGCTCATGACTTTTGTAAATTCTTTAATTAGTTAATATGATACTCGAATAATTTTTTTTTATTTTCTTTTCTTTTTTAACTTTACAATATTGTATTGGTTTTGCCATAACGTGTAAATTATTTTAAATTAGAGAACTCAGTTCTTTACTTGCTCTGTGGGTGGTGGTGGTTTAGTCGCTTGTGACAACGTGGACTGTAGCCAACCAGGCTCATCTGTCCCAACATCTAATCCTTAAATCAGGGAATTACTGCCAGTTTTTCTTCTTCCTTTCTTTGTGTCTTTTTCTTTCCTTTTTTCTTTCTTTTCTTCCTCCCTTGCTCTCTACTTCCCTTCCTTCCTTCCTGTATTTTTGCCTTTTTGAATGTGACATTATGCTATTTCTATTGATTGTTTAGGAAGAATATTTGTTTCCTGCAGAGGAATTCTATCTTTTAATAAAAAACACTCTAGTTAATTGGGTTGACTAAGATATATCCATATCCCACATAATATCTTTTATTTGAATAACAGACTTGCTTCTACAAAACTTAATCAAAATGGGATTATGTAAAGCTTAGCATCACACAGGAAAAAAAATTTATACATATTCCTAGAGAATTGGATCATGAGCTATTATGCCATAAAAGGTAAAATAAGATTGGAAACTTAGCAATAATAAGCATGCCTTGAAATTTTCATAGCCATTTAATGTATTTGTGTATACCTACACATGATATTTTCATTTAGACCAAAATGTATTTAGAAATGATTTAATTTTCTGTATTTAGTTCTATTTTTATACTAAGTACATACCCCTCAATTGTATGAGTAGTTTGATTTAAACCTGAAAATAAAATATAATATCCAAAATATAAATGTAAAGTATTGTATATATACTACTGCAAGTTAAAGTTGTTACAGTCAGTTATCAAGTTGAACTCTTTTTCCCAAAGCTTCTTTAAAACTAATATTCATTCTAAAATAAAATTTTAAGCCAAAGTAATCTGCAATCCCTTTTGCAGCAGTACAATTCAAGGAAACTAAAAATTAAACATTAAAGGCTATCATCTAATTAAATTCAAATAACTCAGATACCTATAGATACATTTTTAAAAACTATTTGCAAAGATAGTCACCAACTTTGCTTCTGAATATGTACAGAGAACAGTAACCATAGAATTCTTTTTAAAAATATACACACTTCAAGATGAAAAATAAAAGCATATATATGGAATTTAGAAAGATGATAACAATAACCCTGTGTACGAGACAGCAAAAGAGACACTGATGTATGGAACAGTCTTATGGACTCTGTGGGAGAGGGAAAGGGTGGGAAGATTTGGGAGAATAGCATTGAAACATGTAAAATATCATGTATGAAATGAGATGCCAGTCCAGGTTCAATGCACGATACTGGATGCTTGGGGCTAGTGCACTGGGATGACCCAGAGGGATGGTATGGGAAGGGAGGAGGGAGGAGGGTTCAGGATGGGGAGCACATGTATACCTGTGATGGATTCATTTTGATATTTGGCAAAACTAATACAATTATGTAAAGTTTAAAAATAAAATAAAATTTTAAAAAAATTAAAAAAATAAATAAATAAATAAACTCTCAATCCTGTTTTGGAAAACAGGATTGCATTTACAGAAACCTGGCTAAGTTTCTCCCAGAGGAGGAAATAGAGATAAAAGTTAAAAAAGAAGTCTACCTGTGAGCTCATAAACTGTTAAAATATTTGGATAAATACCTGCCCTTTGTAAGCAATGTATGATAATAGCCAAGGCTGCCTTTTAACTAAAATCCTTTTTTTTTAGACTATATTATTTTCTAGGCAGGAATAAAAAGTAAAATACTAAAAAAAAAAAAAAAGTATAAGTGAGAATATAAGTTAAGATCACATATTTATATCTATTTTTCTGATATTAATATATAACATAAGTATAATCTTTATTCAAATATTATAAATATACACATTTGATTTTTAAAAACCTATAAACCAGTATATAAAGGCAAATGTATTTCATCTCTGACCTGCTTGACAAACATCTTAGGAGCATTTCTTTTTTTTATAATGTGTAAAACAAAGTAACCAGATTTCTGTTTCTAACCATGATGGCGAAACTGAAACCTTACACTACTCCTATAACTTCTTTTTTTAAATATCAGAAAACTAAACAAAGTATATAAACATTTAGATTTCATCACAATTAGTAACTTCAGCTTTCCAAAGGATACTGTTAAGAGGAACAAGCAAATGATAGACTAGAAAAAAATACTCTCAATACTTAGATCTAGAAAAAAAGACTTTCATTTAGAATATATCAAGCATTCTTACAACTCCATAATAAGAAGACAAGTCAATTTTTAAAAAATGAGAAAAAGTTTTAAATGGACATTTCACAAAAGAAGATATGTCAGTGGCCAGTAAATACATGGAGAGATATTATTAGTTGTCACGGAAATGCAATTAATGCTCTAAGATGGTTAAAATAAGACAACACCAAATGTTCGGAAGGTTGTAGAACAGCTGGTATTCTCAAATATTGCTGGTGAGAATGTAAAGTCACCCCAAATTTGGGAAATAGCTTGGCAAGTTCCTTAAACATAACCAGCGGCATGTGTGCTCAGTGGCTAAGCCATGTCCAGCTCCTTGCAACCCAGTGACTGTATCTCCCCAGGCTTCTCTGTCCATGGGATTTCCGAGGACAAGAATACTGGAGTGGGTTGCCATTACCTTCTCCTGGGGATCTTCCCCACCCAGGGATCAAACCCTAGTCTATTGCATTGGCAGGCAGATTTTTTACCACTAAGCCACCAGGGAGGTCCGAACATACCACACAGATCCGCAATTCTATTTCTAATTCTTGCAAAGGGAAATGAAAATGTATACCCATACAAAGACTTGCACACAAATGTTCCTCACAGTTTTATTCATAATAGCCAAAAACTAGAAACGGTGAGATTTTATCAACAGAAGAGATAAATGAACTTGGTAGAACCATGTGATGAGAATCTACTCATGATAAAAAAAAAAAAAGAACAAATTGCTGACACATACAAAACAGAATTTCAAAATTCATATGACTGAAAAAGGAGTCAGACATAGATGAATATGTTCATTATGATTCTATTTATATGAAACTCTAGGAAATGCAAACTAATCTGTAATGACATAAAGGAGCTCAGTGATTGTCTAGAGTTAGCCTAGAAAACAGTGGGCAAGCAGCCAAGGGACACAGTGGAATCTTCTGGGATGATGAAAATGGTCTATAATCTTGATTGTGTTAACACGGGTGTGTATGCTTGTCAACTAACTGAGCTGTGCATTTAAAATAGATTCATTTTATTGTACCTAAATTATACATCATCAAAATTTATCTTTTTAAATTTGCGTACTAGGTAGAAAAGCATTTTTATTTCTTTTATCAGTATGTTTCAGCTATTACCCAATGACCCTACATTCATTGGGATTCCCTGGTAGGCTCAGATGGTGAAGAGTCTGCCTGCAATGTGGGAGGCCCAGGTTTGATCCCTGGGTTGGCAAGATCCTCTGGAGAAGGAAATGGCAACCCACTCCTGTATTCTTGCCTGGAAAATCCCATGGACGGAGGAGCCTGGCAGGTTACAGTTCATGGGAGCCGAAAGAGTCAGACATGACTGAGCAACATCACTTTCACTTTCTAAAATCATTAGTTTGGTGAGCTTCTTAGATTTTGAGTGTGGCATGCTGAAGTTTTAAATTATACCTGTTTTATTTGTATAGTACCTCGAGGTGAAGCAAATCATTTTGGTGAAAGAAGAATTTTCTGTTAAGGAAGGGTAAACAAAATAGTGAGTTGAGAGAAATGATTGTATGGTCTGCCAGCTTGCTTTTGATTCATATTTTATGCCAGTTGATGGGCATTAGCTAAATAATTGGAGAAGAAAATGGCAATCCACTCCAGTGTTCTTGCCTGGAGAATCCCAGGGACGGGGAGCCTGGTGGGCTGCCGTCTATGGGGTCACACAGAGTCGGACACGACTGAAGCGACCTAGCAGCAGCAGCAGCAGCTAAATAATGTATACAAAATAGAATCATTTTATGATTTTCTCTTGCTTACCACCTTTAGCTCCATTTGCTTCCTAAAAATATAGGAAAAAAATGTATGCCTTTATTATAATTTAAAAAGTCATTAGCATAGAATTTCCTTAGAGAAATATATGCTATTCATGTATTCAACTGTGTACTTATGATCTAGATTTTGCTGTCCTATCAATGAGTAGAAATACCTGTTTATGATCAAACTAATGTTTGGTTCATTTTTATGGCAGTATGGAGATAAAAACACAGTATTTATTAAAAACAAAATAAGAATGTTTTCCCTGACTCTTCTTTGCATAATTATGTGGTTTAAGTAAAATAACTAGCATTGATTATGGGCCCTCTAATTAAATCAAGTGAAAATCTGTACCAAACCATTTCCTGAGAACATGATAGATACTTTGGACACTTATCAACAAGCATAAATATTTCCAACACTAAAGTTAGGCAGAGTAAAATATATTTTTCACATAAATCTCTTTGAATCGTGGTAATCCATTTTAGGCACGTATTGCTAGCTCCCTTCTTAACTGTTCATTTACTCAAATTATGCCCAAGTTTTTGTTTTGTTTTTTTTCTTTTTCACGCCTGTGGAAGATACAACCTAAACAGGTTTTCTATATTAATGAGACTTACTGTCTTTCACAAACCCCAATTCAGCCTTCCTATAGATTTCCCCAATATTTTTCCCTTTACATAGATAAAGCACCACCCATTTGTCTGGGACATTCTCTTACTTGGGACATCTATGATAAACAAGGACCATGCTAACCAAGAGACAGAAATAAGATGGAAAAGAAAGCAAATGACCAAGAAGATAAATCATTTTAAAACACAGACTGAATCTGGCCAAAATTTACCTTAAAAATGATCAAGCGGTTTATATAGGCAATGGTTTGTAAAATGTGTTGTGGAAAAAAAATACATTGGGTGAATATTGTTGAACAAATACTTTGAGGAATTGTTGATTGTTGTTTTTGCTTTTTTTTCCCTTTCCCCCCACCTGCTTGATACATTACAGTTCCATTACCTCCGCTCTAAGTGTCTGACATATGTCCAAAGCAAGATGTAGGCCATTGTCATCATGTGACTTTCTGTATAGAATATAGAATTTTTTTTAGGATTATTAGAAACTAAACAAATATAAAAAGAAAGACAAGATATTTAAAGAGCTTCTGTTAAATTATAAATATTTTGCCCAGGAAGCTTTAGAAATGGCATTCTAAATAATGAATGTTAGGTTTTTTTCTTCCCATAGGTGAAAGAACAAAGACGTCATTCTATTTTTCTCTGCAAAAATAAAGCTATTTTCTCATAGTCTAAGCCAAAGATATATTTCTCATATAGAAAGTAGAAAAATAAATTTTAATAAATTAAAAATTACACATGAAGAAGCACTCTAAGGAAACGGTGATTTCCTTGAAACAATTTATGGGGATTCCCCTGATGGTCCAGTGGCTGAAACTCCGGGTTCCCAATGCAGGGACCTCGGTTTGATCACTGGTCAGAGAACTAGATCCCACAGGCCACAAAGATCTCACATACCACAACGAAGCCCTGGCACAGCCAAATAAATGAGTAAATAATTCAAAAAATATTATTCCTTAGCAAATCCTTAAATTTTATAGTAAATTTTTAATATTACAAGGTAGAGTTGTCACAATTTAAAAACCTTTACTCCACTTCCAGAATACAGATCTGTGGTAACCCCATGATGTACCTTCTTATTACATTACAAATAAAATGTTGATTCTAAACATATTTTATCTCTAGTCAATAGTCTAGATTGGTTACAGGTTGATATTGTAAATGGTCTGAGTTTTTACTTTAATAGTGAATCCATGATGAATTCGGGTATTTTTCCTCTCCAGATTTACCATGAAAATTATAAACTTTACAACAGTATTGACTTAACTACTTTATTCCCCACGGGCCAGTGATAAACCCCCACAAATGGATTGAGATTAAAAAAAAAAAATCTGCATTTTGAGATTCTGACAAGATATAATATCCCCAAGTGCAGTCTTTCCCCCATAACTTTGTTTTTTATCCAATCCAGCATTAATGTATGCAAGCATTTTTGGGAATGTATCTGCAATTATCCAAAGACTATACTCGGGAACTGCCAGGTACCACATGCAGATGCTGCGAGTAAAAGAGTTCATTCGCTTTCACCAAATCCCCAACCCTCTGAGGCAACGGCTTGAAGAATATTTCCAGCACGCATGGACTTACACCAATGGCATTGACATGAACATGGTATGTATTACTGTTTTCCAAAACTGGAGCCCCTCAGGCATTATAGCTACAGCCAAAATGAAAAAAAACAGTCTCACCAGCTTTGAACCCCTTGCTTTTGTTTTCCTTTCTCGGATGTTTATTTTCTCCCCTGGAGATAGTCTTTCATCCTCAACTCATGGCATTGCATGGTGCTATATCTAGTTATACTGTGTGGCAAAGGCATAACATGATGCAAACTGATATAACTGTGTGTCGTAGAGCGCCCACTTCTGGTCAGAGAGAGCATTGCTAAGTTAGGACTTGGGCTTTCCCACATGGCCTAGCTGCCAGAGCCTGCAAAATAGATGGATCCATATGCATTAAGATATTACCAGTAAACAATAAGATATTACCAGTAAACAGTAATAACTATAATGCCTCCAAACAGAAATTTTTTTTAAAAATATGACATTTTAAGGATTTGTGGGAGAGGTTAAGGAACTTAAGTATACCATAAACATTTTATAATAGGAAGTTTCATGTTTCTGTTAAGGACAATTTTTCTATATTTTAATCAGTTAAATATGTGCCCTTTTACTGTATCTGGTTTAATGCATCTTTCCTTTCAAGGGGGAAATATGTATTCCTTCATAACTCTTAAACAAATTCAACATCAACTTTTCATAACCTTCCCTCCTCTATTAATGCTTAAAAATCAATACAACTAATAAAATTAATTGACCTAAAGAGCTACTTTAATTATTAGGAAAATTACATATATCTTTTGGACCTAGCTATTTGGCTATAGAGATTGATTACTAAAGATAAATTATATGATAAATACAAATTCAGTAGCGTGTCATAGACCTATTAAAAAATGATTAGAATTATGATACCCTCCCATCTAGTTATTCCTCCACTGGGCAAGGATCTTTTTTCTAAGAGTTCTTTAGAAAATGAAATCTTTCAAAGTTAGTGACAGCAACAGTATGATACAACTTTTTCATACAACTTATTCAATTGAGATTGACATTTTTTTATTTCATTATCAATAACCTAACAAAAAAAATAAAGGTTCAAAATTAGCAGTTAAGGTACAGAAAGCATTGCAAATACTGCCCAGTTTGAAATATATATTTACATATGATAAGTTTACCATAGCTGTGCATGATTTATTTGATTGAGAAGTAATGGCATGCCATTATAAAATTTTTAATTTGAGGAACTAATCAATCAGCACATTTCATACAAAACCATAACTGAATTCCATGAGTTATTTCTAATTATCCCATATTTACTTGTAAAAATTCATTTGCAAAGTTGATCTTACCAGGATAACACTTTAATCTCTTAAGAAAGTACCTACAAATTGGTCACTTTTGTTTATTTCCATTCATATTATTATTTAATGAAGATATCAACATTCAGAAACTACAGGGGATTCTCTAATGCTGGGTTGGCTGAAGCAGTGTCAAGAATCTTTAATCAAAACACATGTCACTCAATTTTGTTGTTCCATTCTGCCAGATTATTTCAATAACAATAGTTAAACATTTATTTATTTTACTTCCCCTCTCCATATTACTCTAGTTTTGTGACCATTTTTTTTGTGATAAAGTCTATTTTGTAAAAACTATTTACCTTTCATTGTTTGACTCTATTACCTATGAATTTGGTTTATATACCACTTGCCTATTTACAATGTACTTATGAAAGATTTATCTCTTTCCTGTCTGCTTCACACCTTAATACATGGAATCACAACACCCACCGGTAAGAACAGGAGGTATTTATATCCAATTTAATTCTCGTGTAAATTGTGGAGAACACCCTTGTGATCTGTCAGGTTTAGAGCTTGTTAAATGATTTCTAATGTTAGTTCTGATCTTTTTTGCATGGTGTAGCAGAGGAAATACAAAGCAAGAAACTGGGGAAGATAACCTGGAAGAGGCCAAGTACAGAATAGAAATTCTTAAGTTGAACAACAACTTGACCTCTAATAATATTTATATAGAGTTTCCCCCCGAACCCACCCACAAAAAGTCATTTATCTGCCCCTTCCTCCACTCTGGTAAAGGTTATGGGTATACGGTTTGCATTAGATAATTGTCATAAAGAAAACGTCATTCTCTTTCATCATCCTCTATTTTCATGATGTAGGTGCTTTTCTTTCCTCTCATCTGCATGCCTGTATTGCATGATCCAGGAGTTGTGTGAGCTCTAAACCATGTGCCACTGAGTCTTGCGTGTGGTTTTGAGAGCTTGACTTTGCACGAACTTCTTGTTTGTACACAGTGTCTACATTTCTCATCTTGTGACTGCAATGTGAGTAAAAGATCCAAGTGCAATATAACTCTGAAAACTCAGCAAATGGAAGATGCTTGCTAATTAAGCACAATGTGCTAAAGAAAGTTGATTAGAAAAAAGCAACCCTACTCTTAGACTACTGAGAGGTTAAAAAAAAATTCTTTTTTTTTTAACCTCTAACACCACATTGTTAAATCCCCGTGTCTTATTAGTTTTATTGTTAACTAAATTGTGATTTAATAACAATTTAATGCGACTTAACTTTATGTACTGTGATACATAAAAATACATCAAACTGTTGTATTTTACATCAGCATTCCATGTTATTTCATTTAAGTATAACCTTAAATATAATTTATCATGAAACATTTCAGGCCATTTTTGCTGTTTAACCATGTCCAGATGAAGTACAAGATGTTTATTCATACTCTATTAATTGACTGAAAATTCTTTTTCATAGCCCCAAACATTTGATTGTTTGATAGATCACAAAACATCACAAAGAATTTACCTAAAACATGGAGCCATATTCCTTATTCCCTGTATTTTTGCTTTTAGTGGAACATCTATTGCCAGAATGTTCCAGAACCCAAAGCATTCTGGGAATATTTATGGGCTTCCTCTCAGTTGAGCCAAATGATTCAGATTGCAAAAGGAAAGCAGTCAGAATAATGAAGCGAGTGAAAGGAAGATGTCCTTTTGCAAATTATGTCAGGTTTAGAATTAGTAAAAATTAGCTCAGAAATGTCCATAGGTCAAGCTTGGAAAATACTTTTCTTTCTGCAATACTTTTTCAGATTAGGACTGAAGGTTCCTCAATGGATTTCCCAAAAAAAATCAAAGCTGTCTTATAACCCAATCTGAAACTTTCAGACATTATCTAACATTGATTTTAGTTACAACACTGCCAGAAACTGAAAATCACCTTCCATGTCATTGTAGAATCAAGCCATGCACATGAAGGAACATGGCTTGAATGACCAAGGACACCAATAACTATGATCTGTCCATCATTCTGGATGGAGAGAAATAAATCACTAATGACAGAAACCACTCCATAATTTAAAATTATATTTGCATGGAAGAAAAGCCTTTTTAAAAATGGCCCTCTAATAATGCCTGAATAATAGAAAAAATATATATAGAATAAAAATTCAGAAGACCCAAGTACTAGCTATCAATATGCCACTAATCTTGGACAAGTCACTTAACCTGTCTGTAGTTTCATTAAACATGCCATTTTCAAATAGTTCTAAAGCGCCAGAACTGCCCTTGCTAAATCTGTGAAGCAATTATTATAGGAGTTTTTCTGCTTGAGGATGTAGAGTCTAACCTATCTGCTGCACAGTCTTTTGTTCCCTCTGAGTCTCCTTTGTAGAACAATTGTTTCTGTGTTGAGTATTATTCAAAAACCACTGAAGTAAGTGAATGGTAGAATTGTGGATGGCAGAGAAATCAAGGAGACCATTTCAGGTAAAGACAAGGACAGGAATAGAGGCCCTGTTTTGAGACTTCCAAGGCAGAATTAAGGCAGATAATCTAAAAACAACTTCATTTAATTTATTTTAAGAAGAAGGGAGAACAGTTGAGTATTTTAGTCTGGGGTGTTGATGCAGAAAAATTTGAGAAACAGATATAAAAAGGAGTTGAAATAAGAACCTAAAAAAGAAGAATAAATTCTTTAGCAGCCAGATAGACAAAGTTCCCTTAAAGAGAGGTAGGAGAAGAAAGAAAAATGATGGAGGCTTTGGTTTTGAGGAATAAAGAAGGCGACTCAGTGGCACTCGTTCATACCACACGGTCCAGCCCCTGTGGTCAAGCAGAGACCAATTCCTCAGAAAGAAGAAGGTATAGGGCCAGAGAAGAGTTGAATAAGGGAGAATATTTAGAGATTTCAATCAAGAATCAACCTAGTGGGCTAAAATTGCTTAGAATCACAGTGGGACTCTTGCCAGGCAGATTCTTTACCGCTAAGCCACCTGGGAAGCCCCAGAGTGGGACTCTCGAGTGACAAAACATACACTTCTAATGGACCAAATGAGTGAAGCCGATGAAAATAGAAAAGAAAATAATGAAGAATGACATACTGTTTAATAGAAATTCCTACTTCTTGGGGCTGATGTGATTTCTAAGGACATTTTAATGAAAATCTGATTTCATTTCTTTCCATGACTCTTTTCCTGCTCCTCTGTTATCTGATAACTCTGACTATAGACTACTACTACTAACTGCTTGCTGCTACTACTAACTACCATCTATTTAACTAGCAATTACTAGCACTAACCTGCATCTACAATCTAACTGCATTCCATCAAAACTATTGTTGCACCCATCCCGATGTTTATTTAAGTAACTTCATCTGTGCCAGACTGTCACTTTCAAATATACTCCTGCTGCTGCTAAGTCGCTTCAGTCGTGTCCGACTCTGTGCGCCATACACGGCAGCCCACCAGGCTCCCCCATCCCTGGGATTCTCCAGGCAAGAACACTGGAGTGGGTTGCCATTTCCTTCTCCAATGCATGAAAGTGAGAAGTGAAAGAGAAGTCGCTCATTCGTGTCCGACTCTTAGCGACACCTTGGACTGCAGCCCACCAGGCTCCTCTGTCCATGGGATTTTCCAGGCAAGAGTACTGGAGTGGGGTGCCATTGCCTTCTCCGCAAATATACTCCACTAATGTTCTATTTTAATATGTTGTAGTGAAATGTAATTTTGAGCTCTTTCAATGTCTAATTCAGCAACTCAGATAAAATAATCCTTGTGACATTAAGCCACATAGGATATAAAGCAAAATTTATAAAATAGCATATCTTGTCTCTACCATAATATTTTTATTACCCTTTACTTTTTCTAATGATACTTTATATACCAAAGTTGATATAGTCAGTGAAAAACCTTGGACTAGTTCATTATAAGGCTACAGTAAAATAACTACAAATATGATGCCTTTCGAGTGTGACTAACCATCCAGTGGGCAGGGACCCAGTTACCAAGAAGTCTTCAGAAAATAAAAACACTCGTGTTTAAAGATATAAGCAGCATAATACAATTCTTGCACAGGTGAACCTACAATTTAGATTGATATTTTTATTTGATCAGTAATAGTTTAACAAAAAAGCACCAGTTCAAAATTAGCAATCAAGGTACAGAGAACATTACCAATGTCTCCTAATATGAAAGACATATGCTACTTCTCTACACTTAGGTAGAAAAGTGTAAATCCACATATTTAAAAAGGGAGCATGGGGATTGGCAAAACAAAACAAAAAAAAAAAAACACCTGCATTTAAATGATAATGACCCTGAGGATTGGTGACATCTTTTAGTTTTCTGTAAAGAAATTGTTGCTGTTTAAGAGTAGAATTAAAGTAATGGCTGTCTACAATGAACCTTAAAAGATATTTTCATCATCATGCTGATTAGTTGACAGGAATTGCCTGGATCATCAGAAACTGGATATGTGAAATTTTCCACTTGCAAGAAATCTACTATTAACACACATACTTGGCAATTGTATTTAACACCTGAACCTCAGGCGTTTAAGAGAGGGCAAGTCACATGTCCTTCCTATTTTTCCTCCAGGCTCTTTATCCTAAAGTCTCAAAATGCCACAGAGCACAATAATTATACCATCTGGAGCCCCCTGACATGAACAATATCAAGCTTAAGACAAGCATCTGGTATTTTCAGATTACAAATGGTATATGTTAAATTATGGTTCACAAATGATGACGGTCATTTCAGGCTGGTCTCCAACCATTAAAGACTTGTTTACATCGAGCACCAAACCTGCTTTAAGCAAATCAAGTTCAACAGTGGGATCTGATCCTGAGCCATTCCTGAGTCAAGAGAAATAATGACAGCTTGGTCTGTGGCATTACACATGAAAAATAATCATTGCAGAAATACCACACCGAGGCAATGAACACACTTCTATGCTTCAGTTTCTCCATTTGTTAACGTTCTTCCTATGGTAGTAGGAAGGTGAAAATGATGTTTCAAGTTGTTTTTCAACTTCCAAAATTTATGGTACTATTCAAACAGGATTCAAGTGCAGTCTCTTATGCTGAAGAGTGATCTATGTGTCTAGATGCTTTCTTTGGAACACAGGAATAATTCAAGCTCAATACAGTTTAGGATCAATTAATAATCAGTACAGGCGAGCCAATAATGGAAAATAAAGACATCAATGTTCACTTTTGAAATATTCTTTGGAAACATGAATTTAGGTCCATTAAATTCAAATATTAGAGAACTTAGCACTTATCAAACTTAATAGAATCAAACCATTCACAATTTATCCCAAAATAAAAGTCCAGTATTTAGTTAAAGAATTTCCCGAGACATCACCAATAGCTTGAGAATTTATATTAAAAATGGATATGTAAATTTCTACCCACTAGACCAGATATCATTTTTTAAAGGCAAAAATAAGCACAAGTAGTTCATCTTAGCCAATTGACCATATAGCCTTATGGCAGCAGACTCAGGAAAATTACATTTAATTATTTTTTCATGGTTTAGACATATTACTATCCATGGAGATGAGTGTGAATGGAAAAAAAACATATATAAGCATGCCTCTTTCATTCCAGATATTCTAAAAGAATCTTTTAGTTTGCATCTTGGGCTGCTGTTAGTCCAGTGTGCTACCCCAAGAACTCTACACTCAGCTTAGTGACCATCTGGTAAGAATCTTCCTCACTTTGGGTCCAGTACCTTGTATAGTGCATTTTAACACTTCTGGAGCCATGCTAAATCATTTTCCTCACTCTCCTGGCCATCTTCTTAACTCAGAATGCTCTACAATTCAGACAGAACTGAAACATGTCAGTAGTTAGAAACACCCACTGTAGTGGGAGGGAAAACCAAAGACTCAGTCCACACAAGTGTAATTATTGTACTTGAATCATAGAGGTTCACATCTAGCCATTACCTAGTTTTATCTGTGAGTCAGTGTGTGGACACTAGGAAAACAGGGCGTTAGTCGTGTTTTCTAAGATGGGAACATTGGCTCAGATTCTAATTCTAATTTTACATGCCTTATGTATGAGCTGTGCTGGAGTAGGCAACACCAGAACCGAGTTCAGAATGCTTTTTTATAATAAAGCAGGAATGGTTAATTGAGATGTCACTCCTATGAATTACTTATTCATAACATTTTTGTATAGATTTTGGTTACACTTTCCTTGTCATTTTTAAAGAAATCTTTGCAATTTATAGACATTGATGCTCTATCTCTCATCTAGATTTCAATTTATTCCTAGTCTCTTTCTAATATGCTGAGTTTGTTTAGGATATTGTCTGGATTTTAATTTTTTTGTTTTTTGTATCATCCAATTAGTCAACTTTTCCTGTATACTTCAGAGATCCTGTCCTGTTTCACAAAGTTCCCACTAAACCTGTGGATTACACAAGTAGTTTCCTAGGCTTTGAGCTTTGTTATATGATTAAGGAAGAAAATTCTGAATCTGTTTGAAATGTAGTTTTATAAATTTTCTTCACATGGATGGAAGATAGGACTTTTTCTTTTGGTCTTAAATACCCCTGATTTATACATTAAATTATTAGGTATAATTGGAATATATATTCCCTGATGGCTCTGATGGTAAAGAATCCTCCTGCAATGCAGGCAACCCAGGTTCATTCCCAGGGTGGAGAAGATTCCCTGGAGAAGGAAATAGCTACCCACTCCAGCTTTCTTGCATAGAGAATCCCATGGACAGAGGAGCCTGGCAGGCTATAGTTCATGGGGTCTCAAAGAGTCAGATGCAACTCAGCACAAATACCTTTACTCCCATATTGGCTCTATTCCCTGGAGGCTTAGAGGGTAAACCGTCTGCCTGCAATGCAGGAGACAGGAAGATCCCCTGCAGAAGGAAATGGCACCCCACTCCAGTACTTTTGCCTGGAAAATCCCATGGACAGAGTAGCCTCATAGGCTACAGTCGATGGGGTCACAAAGAGTTGGAAACAACTGAGCAATGACACACATGGCAATATAAATTCTGATTTATTGTTAATAGCTTTATATCATACTTTGGTATCTGACAAGGCAAGTCAACTCTTACTAATCTTGCTTTTCTTATTTGGTGGGGACATATGAGAATATTTATTATTCCATACAAAATATATGACTATCTTAATTCAATTATGACAGATTCCATTTGGGCTTTTGAGATAACCCAGAGATCAGATTGTTATTTCTGGCACACAAAAATCAGAACTTGTAACCAATATCAAAGTTTACTCAAGAATATATGTAATCATAAGGCAAATCAAGGCATGGCGATCCTTCTTCTAGTATGTGTTCTAAGTTTTAACATTGTTGTTCAGTCACTAAGTCATGTCTGATTCTTTGCAACCCCATGGACTATAGCACGCTAGGTTCCTCTGCCTTCCACTATCTCACAGGGTTTGCTCAAATTCATGTCCATTGAGTCAGTGATGTTAGTTAACCATCTCATCCTCTGCTATCCGCTTCTCGTTTTGCCCTCTACCTTTCCCAGCATCAGGGTCTCTTCCAGTGAGTCAGCTCATAGCATCAGGTGGCCAAACTATTGGAGCTTCAGCTTCAGCAACAGTCCTTCCAATGAATATTCAGGGTTGATTTCCTTCAGGGTTGATTGGTTTGATCTCCTTGCTATCCAAGGGACACTCAAGAGTCTTCTCCAGCACCACAATTTGAAAGCATCAATTCTTTGGTGCTCAGCTTCACTCATCCAACTCTCACATCCATTCATGACTACTAGAAAAATCATAGCTTTGACTCTACTGATCTTTGTCAGCAAAGTGGTGTCTCTGCTTTTTAGTCTAGGTTTGTCATAGCTTTTCTTCCAAGAAGCAGGCATCCTAAGTTCATGGCTGAAGTCACAGCTCTCAGTGATTTTGGAATCCAGGAAAATAAAATCTGTCATTGTTTCTACTTTTTCCCCTTCTATTTGCCACGAAGTGATGGGACCAGATGCCATGATCTTAGTTTTTTGAATGTTGAGTTTCAAGCCAGCTTTTTCACTCTTTTCTTTCATCCTCATGAAGAGACTCTTTAGTTCCTTTTCACTTTCTGCCATTAGAGTGGTATCATCTGCATACCTGAGGTTGTTGATGTTTCTCCCAGCCATCTTGATTCCAGCTTGTGATTCATCCAGCCAAGCATTTCGCTTCAAGTATCCTGCATAAAAGTTAAATCATATTTAACATAGGAGGCCCCTAAACCATGTGTGTGATAACATAACACTTAAGCAGAACGAAGCTCTTTTGGTCATCAGACATACACATTTTAGAGTCTGGAAGTTACATAGCTTACAAGACATTTTCTAAAAAGTAATGTCCTATAAATCAATGAAATATTTGTTTACTGTAAGCAATTTAAACTAGACACACCCTGCCACAGATAAATGCCACTCCATAGATAAGAGCTGCCCCACACCTTTAGTGTGCTTGTGAAGAGCAGGTCATTAATCTTTGTCATTATCTAGTCACTTTTCTTTCCAGGTATTACTCAGAAAGGAGAGAGAATGAATCAAATACCTGTTGCTAACCCTTTCCATTCTATGAATTTTATATTAATTTTTACATGACTTTGAAATTTCAATATTAAGTTCCTTGCTGCACATTAAAATCATCTGAATATATAAATGTTAGTGCTTCAGACCTACCCTGCAACAGTTAAACCAGAATTGCCTATAGCTATGTCAGAGCATCAGTATTTTTATGTCTATTCTAACATGTATCCAGGATTGCAAGCCACTGATGTAGAGCCTAAAAAAATTATGTCTCCTTCAGTAAGATTTTTCTAATGCTCTTAGAAATTCTTACCTTTGTTATTAAATTCATTCTTAAATTTATATATCTTAGTCAACCAAATGAAATACATTATACATTTCCGTTTTTACCTGCTATTTATCTTCCTTATAGCCACGTTAACATATTTTCTGTCTCATTGTTTTTTCATTTGTTCTTTTTGCCTTACCACACGATTTGCAGGATCTTAGTTCCCTGACCAGAGATTGAACCCTCACCCCCGGGGAAGTGAAGGTACGGAGTCCCAACCACTGGACTCTCAGGGAATTCCCTATCTGCCTCACTCTTATCGGACTTTTCCTTTAGTTTGTTTTAGTCTGATTTGGGTTGCTTTGTTTGGGCAGGAGGAGAGGTCGTTGAGGATTTACTCTTGGATGTTCTAAGTATCATATCAGCAACAAAAAGAGATACATCCATTCTCTTTTTTAAAACTACTATTTATTTTCCATGTGAATTCACTAGATTCTTCAAAACAGTTTTGAATAGTAGTAGCTGACTTTTTGAAAATAACTTTACCATTAAAACTAATAGTTTTAAAAAATTATTGCATTTCTGAAATAAATCCTACTTGGTCACAGATATTTTTGATATTTTGTTGATTGTATTAACCAGTAAATTATTCATAACTGTGCATCTATTTTATAGTGGTATTGTTCTATAGTTACAAGCTTTTTAAATGTTAGAAAGAAATCATCTCTTAAACTATGTGGTCGTGGTGGTTTTAATAGTAGTTCTTTAACCACCATTCAATCTATACTATGGTAATTATTTATTCTGCTTCTTTCTTGGTCAATATTGATAATTCATATTTTGGGAAAAATTCATCCATTACATCTAGGCTTTCAAAGTGGTTACAAAATTGCTTCAAAGATTCTCTTTTAACTCATTTATTTAGTCTTTTCCATATCTGTAGCTACCTCTGCCTTATCATTGGTAAATTTGCATATTTTTGTTCTTTTTTTCTTCCTTTAGCAGGCCTTTGAAAGATTCACTTATTTCACTGTATTTTTTTCAAGGAACTAGCCTTTGGATTAATTTATTATTGCTACTATTTTTTCATCTTCAGCATTTGCCTTCATTACCTTCTTTTTTATTTCTTTGTTTTGTTCTATTATTTTTACCATTTGTTTTAAGTTTTTTTGAGTCTTTCTTTCTGAAATAACTAAGACATTAAGACTAATATTTTCCTTTCAATGTAAATTTTTCTGTGGTTCCATGGATTTTGATATGAATTTTTCTACTGCATTCTAAATTATGTATTTTTTGATCCAAAGGTTATCATAGAGTGTGGTTCTTAATTTTCATGTGCTTCTGATTTTTAGTCACTTTTTAATTATTTTTTCTAGAGTTAATGGACCATATAAGATTTCCACTTTTATAAATGTTTAAGTACCCACACCTAATACAAAACCAATCTATGACTGCATTTGTTTGCAATGACTCACTTTTATAAAGTTTTTCCGAAACATGTCGTTTTATTTTCATGGAGATGGGGGAACCCTGCTCTCTTTCTTTAGTCATACTTACTTCATTCTTTTATGTGCAATACAATTGAATTATGTGATTTCATTAACAAGTACAGCTGATGTACACGTGTTTCGGAACTTACACAGCTGGTTTGAAACTCAATTTGTAGAAGTAGGAATGTACGAGAACACAACAATATGGAACATTTGGAGTGCTGGGTAACAAGACTAAACACATTTTACAGAAGGGGAATCTACTAGATAGAGGAAGAGAACTTCTGCTATTTTGAGAACTTCTGCTATTTTGAAAAAAGTTATAAAATTGCCAATAGAGCCATCACTTTCCCTAGAAAACAACTGAATTGTTGTCTAGTTTTAATCTTTCTGGGAAACAAAGACCCTAACCAGTACGAAAAGAAAATAGCATTTATGCTACGTTGCTATTCTTTGTTGCTTATCGATAAAACTGATGAATGAATGGAAAACATTTTGTACTTCACCATACTAGTAGCAACTTTAGAAATCCACTCTGATGAACAGCTATGGCAAGTCACAAGGGTTGAAGGAATCCTGGACTAAGTTTAGAGTCTTAATTCTTCCACAAATAAAATCCCTTAATGCACTTTTTTTGTTGTTGTTTACGCACTTAGTCATGTTTGACTCTTTTTGACCCCATGGACTGTAGCCGGCCAGGCTCCTCGGTCACTGGGATTTCCTAGACAAGAATACTGGGTTGGGTTGCCATTTCCTCTCCAGGGGATCTTCCCAATTCAGGGATTAAACCTGCATCTCCTGCATTGGCAGGTGAATTCTTTACCACGAAACCACCAGGGAAACCCTTAATACACTTATTCTTTAGTTTTCGTGTGAAAAAATGGGGAAATCACCCTTCTACATTCCTTATATAAAGCTGATAAATCAAAACATGATTGTAACATATTACACATGAGAAAATTTTCTGAAACATAAAACTAGATTCAAGTTCAATATGGTATATCAAATGTGAAGTGGTACTTAAATCACTTTTTCATTATATGGCAGACTGCACCTCCCTTTTCCTTAATTTGTAGGCAAACTCAGCTCATCTAAAATCAGTCCATTTATAAAAAAGTATTTATGAGGTATTCCTTCATCCCTTCCTTCACTCCCTCTCTCAAATAATTGGGAGGTTGAGGGGAAGGTCCTGAAATTGCTTTTCAGGATGCAGATCCCTTCTGTTGCCTTTAGAAACTTTAGTGAGTTCCAGGGTTTCCCCCGAGACCTTATTTCAAAAATCCTAGTGTACCCTCTTAAGTCAGGCCTTTGCTGATTTAGCAGAAGGGCTCCAGAGTTGGAGTAGCAAGAATAAGTATGTAAAAGCGGTAAATCCCCTCTGCCTACACATCATCGCTCACGCTGCAGCTCATCCTAGGCCCTGACTTAACTGGGATCAGGTTAAAGTTTTAGTGTCCTTCTAAAAGCAAAGGAACATATCATAATTAAGCTGTTAACTGGGGACGGGAACTCAGGACAAGGAAGGGACAAGGGAAAGATGCAGGAGGGAGGACTCTGTTTTCATTTTTCAGAGAAAATTTTCTTGTAGCACAACTGGTTCAGGATTTATGACACTGTTTTCCATGTCTATGTGCAGCAGCATTTTGATCTGCTCATGTTTTTTGCCTAAATGATGTAACCATATGATGTATGTTGAAAAGTTGCATGCAGAAAATTAGTTAATTTTCGCAAGACTTATAAAAGCCTTTAGTCATGGATTCTACAATACCCTGCTTTGCCAGCAATCTTGCCACGTGTGATAGTGCTATGCATTAAAACAATTCTTTCTTCTCATTAGCCACATGAAAGTAAAATAAGCAAGTAGATGAAAAAGCAGTTTGAGATCTCAGACTAAGACTATATATATTTGTATGTTTAAAACTACTAAAAGAATGTACCTGACTTGATCAGTGGATAAACATGTAATCACCAAGGAAAGATGAAAGATGTATTCTCCCTATTCCTTAATGATAAACCATAATCATAGAAATAATATAATCTGGGATGACCTCAAAATTATGAAATCCATTAAGGAACAACATTATCTTCTAGAAAGAGTGAAAAGTGAGGTTTAGTATCTTTTAAAGACGTTATCAAATCTAGACTGTCCACATAGTATGTAATAATCATATTAGAATTTTTAAAAAGCTATAAAATATTAAGGCTGTGATTTAGGGCAGAGATTTAAGATTTGTTTTATTTCTTGCATAATTCATTTGATAATCATACTTGAGTTTTAATGTTTCGTTAGTCAGTGTTAATTTATGTTTTGATTAATACTAGTTTGTCAAGATTTAAGTATATTTAAGGACCCAAGGAAATTTCCTACTGTTAGTTATCACAGTTACCAAAGTTGTTTCTGTGATTAATTTGCTGTTTAGGAGAACCATTTGCCACATTCAGACTGTCTTTCTCCATGTGCCCTCTGCAGGCTGCCTTTAGGAATGGCCCTCTCTGAAGCCCTGCTGAGTGAAACAAACCAAAAGCCATTTATTACAGCATAGGTCAGCTTTCCAATGCTATCTAAATAGGGGACCTCTATTAGATAATATTTTTCTTTTTTTCAAAATAAAATACAAGAGTTCAAAACACTATGAAAGGAGAGTTTTGTTTTTGTTTATTTTTTTGGTAAAAATTCAATTGTTGACATTCTTCCAACAGAACTTAGATAGTATACACACCGCAAAAAGAGTGTTTTGCATTGCAAGCTAAGAAACAGCAAACACTGAATCTTGTATCTTAAATCTGAGGAAGGAATAATAGAGTTTGATAGATGGTTAATATGGAATAGTTATTTCCATTTTTGCTGTCTCCATTTGTCATTTCTTCAGTCTGACTTTGATTTAATACTTCTATCTTGTTTTGTGGTTGTCGGGTGGTTTTGTTTGAATGTCCCTAAAATTTTATTTCTCTAGTACTAAGTTATGGGATTGATTTAACAGTCACAGAAAGCACTTCTTACTCACTTAAAAGAACAAATGTCTCATTTGTCTTATATAATCTGAGAGTTTCATAGAGTTTTATCTACCTACATTCAAGTAAAAGGAAGTTAATTTTGCATTTATAAAATATTCAAATGACTTTATATCATAATTAAGATATGAAATTTTTATCAGCCTTGAAAAAAATGTTCTGGAACTTTCAGGAACTTTTTACTCACCTTAAATTAGCTATTACCTTGATAGTTCCTTTGAACAGCCATTAGTATTGTAAACTTGCATTATAAAAGTCTAATTTGGCATGAAAATGTGGGAAATTCTGAGTAACCTTATATATATATTATTTTTCCTAAGCAGGGCATTTAGAGGCTTAAGGACCAGGGATATTTTAAGAATATTATTATGCTCTCATGCCTAGTATAGTGCCTGGTATACAGTAGATACTTAATAAATATTTGTTAAAAGAATGAAGACTTCTTTTCCAAGCTGCAGGCCATGAAACTGAGCAATGGCCTTAGTCTGACATCAGGCCAACTCAGTAAAACAATAGCTCCATCTGCACAGCAAAAGATGCTGTGTACCCTCATAGCAGCTCCAGAGCCTGACAAACAAGAAGCTCATGTAGAGTGTAGCAGCATGACTGCAATAATCATTAAACCAACCTGTGTCCCGGTTTGTACTTATGTATTTGAAACAGATTCTCTTTTAGCCAGGCTAAAGACTAAATAAAATGCTAAGGCTTTTATCTGCTCAGGCTCAATAAAATGCCACTATTCGAATGCTAAATGAGGAAGTTCCAAGTCAGGTAGTTTAGCAGAGGAACCACCTGACCAGAAAAGGAAATCAGTTGGAAGCAAGAAAGGCAACATGGCTGGGACAATGGAAGGGGTGCCTTGGATAACTATCCACTTAAACCCTACCCTTTCTTCCCACCCTTTCACTGTGCCTCTACCTCTGTTTCAATACAGCTCCCTCTCTTGTAACTCCCATTGTAAAATCCCTTTACTTAGGCATAACCCAGATTCCAATGCTGCTAACTTACTTAGGACTTCCAAATCTCTGGGCTAGGAAGAGATTCAATGAATAAATCTTAGTCTACTGAGTTCTATGTAATTGACTTAAGAAAATTAAGGAAGTCAGTTAAGGGCTAACATCATAGGAGGATTCCTTAATCTAGACAAGTCCTTCATGCCAAGATCTGCGAATCTTACCCCCACTACATACAAACAAAGGCCTCTCCACAGAATTCTATAGTACTTCCTTTGTTATTGTTTAGTCACTAAGTCATGTCCAATTTTTTTGTGATGGACTGTAGCCATGAACTGTAGCCCACCAGGCTCCTGTGGCCCTAGGATTTTCCAGGCAACAATACTGGAGTGGGTTGCCATTTCCTCCTTCAGGCAACTTTCCCAATCCAGGTATCAAACAAACCTCTGTCTCCTGCATCTCCTGCATTGGCAGGTGGATTCTTTAGGCCACTGAGCTGCCAGGGAAGCCCCATGGTACCTCCTACTAGAGTTATTTTCTCCAGTGATTGTCACTGCTATTAAGATTAGTGTTAGGAGCTGACAACACATGAGAAAGACACTTGATAAGAGAGAGATATTGAAAAACTTTCCCAAGTGCCCTTAAGGCTTCATGGGTGACTCCAAGAACACTGGAATTCCAAAAACATCTTTCTAAATTGATTTAGTAACTGACTACTTTCAAAAAGGATTTAAGACAACTCACAGTGAAAACCTGAGTGCAAAATTACAAGCCAAAATATTTAACACAAGTCATAAAGAGGAAACAAAAGTCAGAGAGATGAAAGGAAAAATAATCAAAACTCTCCTGAGGCAATGGAACACAAAATTTAGTGGTGAATTTCTTAGTCACCAAATGAGACCAACAAAAATACATTGGGCACTGTATCTCTCAATTTCTAGCAAAGAGAATGTAACAATTTCTCTTTAGAAGAAATTGTTAGTTCTTTACGAACAATAAATATGTGTGAAAAAAAAACCCACAGGAAAAGCCAGAAGTAAACTTTCTATTGAATGTCTACAATGCACGGGATGATTTATACTCATTATCACATTTAATTGTGGGCACAACCCTGTGAGGTAGATATTATTTTTACAGTAAAGGAAAATGAATCTCAAGAAAAGTTAATTGACTTGATAAGTCACAGCTAGTAAGGGATGGAACTAAAACTTCAACTCATGCCTATCTGACTCCATAGCTCATATCACACCCAGTAAGTGTATAACCCCTACCTCGATCTCATCTGCATCTCCAGCTCAAAGCACGCATACACACACACACACACACACACACACACACACATGAACACACAAATACACACACATGCGTGCATGCACAATTTCTTATTCTGTAGCCAAGTTATACTCAGAAAATATACTTTAGAAACCTCAGGAAAAATACAAAGCTAGCAGCTGTAAGTTCAACATCCTCGTTCTGACTACTATAATGTTAGCAGTATCTCCACTGGTGGCGGTCAGTGGCTTCAGTTGTGTCCAACTCTGCAACCCATGGACTGTAGCCTACCAGACACCTCTGTCTATGGGATTCCCCAGGCAAGAATACTGGAGTGGGTTGCCATTTCCTTCTCCAGGGAGTCTCCCTGACCCAGGGATTAAACCCACATCTCCAGAGTCTCCTGCATTGCAGGCAGATTCTTCACCACTAAGCCACAGGGGAAGCCCAGTATCTCCACAATTTGTGTGAAATATAAAATGCCTTTTTGTACCATATTATAGATAAATCCTAAGAGAAAAATAGGCATATCCAATTTGTTTCTTGGAATAATGTTCCTTATGTTTTTATTTGTATAAGGATACCTGAGAGTTATGCTGAGATCACAACAGTGGGCTTCAGCCAGGAAAAGTAAATCATATGCAAAGACACCAGTGAACTGGAGTCTGTTTCTACCAGAGCAGAAGACAGTATCCAAACCTGCTTATCTTTAGTCTAACATCACTTGCCAAAGCCAATGTGATTAGTTTAGACTGGCAGAAGGATCAGCAAACTAGAGGACTACTTCCATGAGAGGAGCTGTGTTGCTTGTAATCCCGATAAAGAGTAGAAAAAGATCTCCAACCCCAAAGGCAGAAATGGACAGAGCTGTCATTCTGGAGAGATCTCTGGTCTAAGTAGGAAATGAGACAGGAGTCCAGTCATGGAGGTGAAGCCTGAAGGTTACAGTTAAGGGGGGAGAGAGAGCTCATTCTTTGGGTCTGAGCTAGGTCCTATAGAAACTTCGGGATAAAAGTCTGAGTTTATGCAGCTGTGTGGAGCTGGGTAAGCAGTGTCTTACAATTGGCACACAATATATTGGTAACTTATGACAAATTCGAGTATTGCAAAGGCTCTTATTCTCTGTCAAAGAAACACAGATGGATAAAGTGACTTGCACAAGCATCAACCTGTGGCAGATTCATGACCAGAACACATAGTATGTGGCTTTTCTTCTAAAACACTCCTGAGCTATTTCTGTGAGTGACTCTACGATGAAGGAAGCAAGATGGGAAACAGTGGCTGTAGTGTGTCGGGTCTTTCAATGATTCCTTTGTATCATGTCACAGCCAGTCTGACCAAGTGCATCACACAGGAGTCCTGCAGATGCAGGATCCTTGTGGCTGCTTTCATATATATATGTTCACTAAAATATGATTTAATTTGAAGGTCTTCTATGAGCACATGTATTAGAATTACATACACAAATAATTTATTATTACATTTAGCTATAGTGGACAGCAATAACAAGATTGACCCAAAAAGGTCAGAAATCCTAAAATTACATTATCAAGCACTTATAATGCCTCCTCCCTCCACTCCAAAGAATATTTAAATGAAATTTATTTTTACTGACTGACAGAGGAAAGTCAACCTGAGAATTAAAATCTCTATATGCCACCCAAAATAGCTAAGAAACATACAGAGACACAAGAGTTGAGTACCTTTGACTCATTGTATATGGTACATTTTTTTTTTTAATAACATAACATTTTATTCAGTTTAAAGTGAGTAGCACCTGTCAGACGTTATTGTTTAATCTTTTTTACAAATTTTTATTTAGTCACTGAATAGGTCGTCAAGACAGTAGAGCTGTTAGAAGCTTTATATATGCATCATAAATTCTGGCACAATTTCCATTTCTGAAAACTGAACTACACTTTTAAAGTACTTCTGCTGTTCTCCTTTCCTTTCTCTATTTTCAGTACTTATCAAAATATTTAGTGTAAAATAATGTGCTTATGAAATGTAAATACTCAAAGTATTGTTAGCTAAGAGCCCTCTCTGGTACATGACATTTACAAATACCATGGCTATTTCAGTATCATTATTTATATTAATTATAACTGAGATGTATACCAGAGATAGCAGTCCAAATTGACTTGAGATTCCTTCAGAAGATTGTCTTTCTAGTTGTACCACCTTTCATTAATTATGTCCTATTAATTGTCACATTGCATTATCTCTGTGCACAGTATGGTGCTACATAACATAATGCAGGCAATGAGAAGCAGCGTGGAATGTTGTAGGCATGGTATTTTAATGAGACAGCATTTGTGTTGAGTCTGTATGCCTGCAGTTAATTCAGAGAACACGTATTTGAGTTCAAATTCTGACATGTTTAGCAAACCAAATATGCATCAAGTTAGGTGAAGTAGAAGCATTGTAAGAACTCCTGTGTGACAATTACTACACCTGAAGTGCTGTGAACAAGAAGTGTACTTTATTTCAGGTGGAGATCCTCTGTGTGCTGGTAGTATGAAACTCTTTCTCTTTTTTTCTTCAGGTCCTAAAGGGTTTCCCAGAATGTTTACAAGCTGACATTTGTCTACATCTCAACCAGACTTTGCTGCAAAACTGCAAAGCCTTTCGGGGGGCAAGTAAAGGTTGCCTTAGAGCTTTGGCAATGAAGTTCAAGACCACCCATGCACCTCCAGGAGACACCCTGGTTCACTGTGGGGATGTCCTCACTGCGCTTTATTTCTTATCCAGAGGCTCCATTGAAATCCTCAAAGATGACATTGTGGTAGCTATTCTGGGTAAGTGTTTTAAAACTGGATAGTCACAAATTCAGCTTTTAGCCAGTGTCGTGCATGGTTTAAAATGACAGAAAACAGGACTTTCCATTTATTTATGAGTACTATTTAAGATTGATGAATAATTTTAAAGCTTTACTTAAAATTCAATTCAAATCAAATTAACCTTGCAGAAAATACATTTTCTTGACTCTCTCACTTGTTCTCTGGTGTGTAAATGCTTCCATTCTTGGCAGCCACTTAAGCCTTTGAGGCCAAATATATGAAAATGGCATTTTCCTTTTCATGTTACAGGATCGTGGATTCATGCTGAGTCCTTATCACCTTTAAATAAGATGTATATGTAGTAAGCATACTTGCTAGCATGTGCCAATGCCTGTCATGAACTGGATTTGTATGTTGATGAATCCATCTATTTGCTGTACACTTTACTACTGTGTCCCATCAGACAGAATTATATGAGTCCTTACCTAGGTTATCAGTAATATAGCGCTATAAACAACACACAGGGATCAAGGTGTTGAGGAGATAAAAATTCATAAGTTAAACTCGTTTGGGTGCAAAAGAAAGTCCATCTCTCCAATCTGCCTCTTCAAAAATAAATTTAGCCAGTGTGAACTGGTAGGATTTCTTTGGAATATTAGAACAATGGGCAAGCACAAGGGAGCAGAGAGAAATGAGATCAGTTTTTGTTCTCTCCTATCCCTTAGCCAGTAAGTTTAAGGCTCTGTCTCCCTGGGAGCACCCACTCCCAATGTTTGGGAACATGTGCACTCATTTTTTTCCCCATGGATTAAATCTGGTTCTATTTAAATAAAAAGTACATAATTCAATGATTTCCTTTTACTTGACTCTTGATATTAACATCCAAAGGATGAGGATATGGGCTGTTTTCTTCACTATTGTATAGAACCAGTGGGCATAACACAGACCCAATACATGAATGAAGATGTTTGAGAGATTTATATATCTTGATAATTATACTATGATGAGAAATTTTAAAAACATTTTTTCAAACTTGATCAGAGGTACAATTTGGTTTATAATCCAATAAGCAGACCAAGAATAAAAATATATTTTAAATCACTTAGCAGCTACAGAGTAAAGTGAGATTTTCACTTGATTTGGCCTTGACAGTTCTAGTCTGTTGCCAGGGAAGAAGCATGCATCACTGCATTCCTGATCTTCAAATCAGCCAGCCTTAACTTCTACAGGAAGGTAACAAGCTGTCTTGCTTTATAAAATAGTAATTTTAGAATGTAGTTAAGCTGTACATGGTGACTGGCTTACTCTTTGCTCACTTACAATCATGTAAAATACAAATACAAAGCTCATGCTGAATTTAGTTCAGAGCTTTTCTCTGATAATATCTGTACTAACATATCAAAACTATAAAGAATTTCAAGAGATTCCCCTTTCCTGTCTCCATTTCCATGTAAATCTTCACTTAAAAATCTCAGAAATTATGATTCCTCATTCAGTTTTTTTAAAAGCTAAGTATTTATTTAAATGAAAGTTAAAATATTCTCTCCAACATCAATTTTTCTTATAAAGATATGGCATCTGATTTCTCCCCATTACATTCACGTTTAAAATAAGAACATCACAGAGTTTTTCTTTTACCTTGAATTTTTTTGTTTAAAAGTCTTTGGTAGTTTCCATAGTTGGGTATATATGAACTTGTTTGCCAAAAAGATAAGTAACAGATCCTCTAAGGTTTTTCTAAATCTGAAAAGTAGCTTTAGGATATATGTATATATGTAAGAAGGTACATTTTACAGTGCCATCTACTACCTTTAAAAGTTACATAATCAATACTCCATCAGTAGTTAATGCACATGTATTTCAAAAGTACAATTTTTAAGTATCTTGGCTTTCTGAAGAAAGATCTAAGTGGCCGTGACATTCAGGGAAAAGAATGGGAAGAGATGAGATATATCAAGTGTGCAAAGATTTTAACTGGAGTCAGAATTAATGGGATGTAGTTATGGCTGCTCTCTCTCTACCTTTATTTCACCCAACTAAGAAGGTGACCTTGACTTAATCCGTTTACACTCTTTAATCCTCTTTCATTTTCATAACATTTGGATAATAATTAGTAATTTTTTCATTAGGTTATTTTGGGGATCAAGTGAGATAATGCGCCTAAGCATTCGATGCAGAGCCTGACACCTACTTAGTCTTCAATAAGCATTTGTTGTTACTGTCATTATCATCCTCATAGTTGAAGGAGACCTAGGAAAGAAGTGACATGTGGCTAGGCAGAGGGGATGGGAAGGGCCCATCAGAAACCAGACACTGAAATAACCCCAGGTTTGGCAAAAAAGCAGGAAGGACACACCTTTGGAATAAAGGCCATACAGTTTAAAAACATGACTGTATTTGTTGAGAAAATATAACTAGATGTATTATTAAGGGGAGTTCCAAAAGTAGTTACCAAAGGAAACCGGGTATATTCAAATTGTACCCCTAGTCCTCTAGGTTAAAAAAGATCTACCATAAACCCATGCTTGGCATCACCTCCCGAGACCATTCTGAGATAGAAACTTTGAGGCAGAATTAGACCACACTAGACTTGCCAAAAACATAGCAGACCAAAGCCATGTTTGCTGCATTCCAGATGCTTAGCCAAAGAATCAAAACTAGGAAATAATGGGGATTATACCAGGACCAGGGCTCTAAAAGGTGAAATTCTGCTCAGCAAACAAATACGACTGGGGCAGTCAGTACGTGGCTCTAGGGTTGTGCTGCCCAAGTGTCTGTTGGCCGTCAGGTCTCACATGTGAAATGTTTGGTTCAGGGATAGGTCAGTGGTCCCCTTCAAATTTTAGAAGTAAAACGTTAAGTTCAGATTTCTTTCATTTCTTTTTTTTTTTTTTCTTTTCTCCTTTTTGATCTTTTAGGAAAAAATGATATATTTGGAGAAATGGTCCACCTTTATGCCAAACCTGGAAAGTCTAACGCAGATGTAAGAGCACTCACATACTGTGACTTGCATAAGATTCAGAGAGAAGATTTGCTAGAGGTTTTGGACATGTATCCTGAGTTTTCCGATCACTTTCTTACAAATCTAGAGTTGACTTTCAACCTGAGGCACGAGAGTACGAAGGTATATGTTACCTGCTCATTTTTGGACTCTGACGTTTTATTTTATCCTTTGATTGCCCAAGGACCTCTGAAAGATCAAGTGAAATAGTGTAAACAGTTAAACAATTGTGAATATTTGAAAGGAAAAGCCAACTTAATATTAGAATTTCTCAATTATAAAGAAGGAATTAGGTCTAATTGCCCTCAAGTATGTTGAATAACTTTAGTAGTTCAATTTGACCTTTTAGGAACTTTTAGGAGTTATGCTTGATCTATAATACCCTTTTTTTATATTGAATGTGACAGTTATTTGTTATAAATGGGTGATTCTAGGCTATTGAAAATCACCTAAAAAGAGTTTATCTTATACAGAGGTTAAAATATTCTCTCAGATACTATTTACACTGTATATTGGTTAGCAGTATCTTTTCAATAATCATGAAGAAGTTAAATTCTTAAAGTTTAGATACATATTTAACACAATTTCTAAATTGTAGAAGTATAAATTAATCAGGCCTATACCTAAGTCAAAATTATTGATGCAGAATGAATAACATATACTCTAGTAGAGATAGTATCTTAAATAATGTTACAAGTGATTTAACATAGGATCAATTTCCAGGGCTTGGCCTCTAAGGCCCTCACTCACCCTCCTCCACCAGGAAAGTGTGTCCTTATCACCCATGAGTATTCTAAGAATAGATTTTATGTTGCAGCCCACAATTTATTACTAGGTTATTCTCTATCTCTTCCCCCTCCCCACCAAATTCATAATCCTAACTCCAACTCTAAATACATTTTTTGCCAGAAACCAAATGTTTTGACACTTGCAAGTGTATTTTAATGTTAACTAATAAAGTCTCTGGAAAGTAAGATTCTCAAGTCAATAGGTAAAACATGGTAGATTTCATTTTCCCTGGAGTTATAGTCATTCCCAGGATTCTGTGAGAGAAGAGACTTAAAGAATTTAAGGTCACCAGAGTACTATTTGATAACCCGAAGCACCAGCTCAGATAATTACTTTACAAAATGCTGAAAGTTGAAAAATCAGGTGGTAAGAGGTTCAAGTTACCAAGAGCGTATGCTTTTTATAATGATTTTAATTCAGAATTTTATCAAGTTGCAGTTTAATATCACTGACCTCATTTTTATTTTGCTTCAAAAAACAAGCATCTACCTCAGATAACTTCTTTGTAAAAATTTTAGGCAGCAACCAAATAAACAAAACAGAAGTTTCCATTTGTTTTATTTATTTGGAAACCTCCAGTTTTGTTTACAAGAGAGGAAGGAAGAATGGGGAACAAAACAGGGTTCAGAGCATAGTGTTTATTGAATTCGACCTTGTATTTATTATGAAATTTAACCTTGTAATCTTTACCATGTAATTTAAACATCATAGCTAATTATAATTAGTCTACACATTTTTTTCTGCAATGATACAGATTTTTCAATTTTTAAAATTATTGCTATTTTTATTTTAACTTTTCCAAGTTACATAAAATATATTACACAGGAAGGAATATATGTTGTCTGTAAGTATTGACATCATCCCGAAACATTTCTGATAAATAACTTCTACAACTATGATTTCCCTGGTTAAACTACTAGAATTATTCTGTCTATTTCATAATTTAGAGAAAATCATTAAGCAAATTGTTGTAGTTATTTGCCTGCAATCTATTAATTAAGTCTTAGTGGTTGCAATGATATGAAATAGTAGAGTTTACTGATGATACACTGTGTTCAAACTGAATAATCTTCCACTTTATCTTCACGTTCCATTAACAAAGGCTGATCTCTTACTACGATCACAGTCCGTGAATGATTCTGAAGCAGACCACTGTAAACTGCGAAGGAGATTGTCATTTGATAGTGAAGAAGACAAAGGTAATTCATTCTTTTCTAAAGTTCAAATATGGAGCATGTGAATATTAGTCCTGCTTATTTAAATGCTCATTGTACTTCTTATGTCAAGGGTAATTAATTAATTCAGATTTTAAGAAGGCAAATCCTTTGCTTTTTTCAGTAGTTAATGATGTGGTTTCTGATTGATAACTCTCAACAGTGTTTCTCAAGACCCGATCCTAGGCCCTTTTCTTCTCTTCTTATTCTATATCATACTCTTCCCCTAAGTAATTTCGTTTATACCCATAGTTTAATTATATTTTTTGCATGCATGTGTGTGCTAGGTCGATCCAGTTGTGTCTACCTCTTTGCGATCCTATGGACTGTAGGTTGCTCTGTCCATGGGATTCTCCAGACAAAAATACTGGAATGGACTGCCATGCCCTCCTCCAGGGATCGAACCCTCCTCCTTCCCAACCCAGGGATCGAACCTGCGTCTCCTGCATTGTCTCCTGCATTGGCAGGCAGGTTCTTTACCAATAGTGCCACCTAGGAAGCCCTATCCTATTTTCACGTAGGAGATGTGCATGAAAGTGAAAGTGCAAAAGTGTTAGGTCATTCAGTTATGTGTGACTCTTTGTGACTTCATGGACTGTAACCCACCAGGCTCCTCTGTCCATGGGATTCTCCAGACAAGAATACTGGAGTGGGAAGCTATTCCCTTCTTCAGGGGATCTTCCTGACCCAGGGATCAAACCCAGGTCTCCTGCATTGCAGGCAGATTCTTTACTGTCTGAGCTACCACAGACGCTCTGGAGAAGTACATATTTACATCTCAATACCAGAATATCTAGGGACTTCCCTGGTGGCACTAGTGGTAAAGAATCCACCTGCCAATGCAGGTAGACGTAAAAGATAAGTGTTCAATCCGTGGGTCGGGAAGATGCCCTGGAAGAGGACATGACAACCCATTCCAGTATTCTTGTCTGGAGAATCCAATGGACAGAGGAGCCTGGCAGGCTGCAGTACATAGGGTTACATAGAGTCAGACACAACTGAAGCAACTTAGCATGCACATACCAGGACATCTGAACTTCAGCCTCCTATATCCAAATGCCTATTAAACCATCTATATGAAATTGCAACAGCAACTCAAACTCAGTACTTCTTAAATTGAAATCATTAGTTTCCCTGGAAACCTCTCTCTCCATCAGTTGCTATGTCTCTAAATGGCACCACCATTCAACACATTGCACAGACTGGATATTCTCTCTAGGAACCAATTTTCTCTCAACCTCTCCATCAGCCTTGGCAACAAGTCTTGTTATTAGTACCTCCAATACAGCCATTTACTCTTCAGACCAGGTCTTTTTTTGGTTCACTCTTCTCCATCTTCATAACCACAACTCTGGGTCAGTGAAACATATTTCAACTCACCTTGCCAACTTGCCCCTGTTTCATCTATTGTTCACACTGGACCACTGGTAATTTCTTTTTCTAAATCCAGTTTGTTTTATGCCAGCTATATATTTAAAGTCCTCTAAGGACTTCCCATTCCCTAAATTCTTCATAGGGTGAATCTATGCCAACCTTTTGAGTCTTATCTCATACCATCCTTCCTTTACCAACTCCTCTCTTTTGCAACATTTATTCCAGTTGCACTTCCATATTATTTGCATCATTATTTAATCAGTGATGTCTGCCTGTAGAGCATAAACATGATGGGAAATATTTGGTCACCTAAAGCTTCAGTGCTTGCCTCAGCAGGTGTTCAACAAACATTTGTTGAAAGAATGAATGAATTCATGAACTAGCATTTCAGCATCTTCCATGTGATTCTTTTCCTCATTTTGCCTTTTTAATCAAAGTTCTTTTCTTTGTCCTCTTTCCTCTGAATTCTCTCCCAAGGGGAGCTCATCTCTGAGCTGTAACTTGCTCTGTATTCCAAGTGAACTCAGCTGCCCTTTCTTCCATGTACATCACTTTTGTGTTTTTGATTATATCCTTTCCTTAGTCAGAATCTGCCTCCCTGTCCTCAAACACACATATGTGCACACATACAAGCAAAACTATACCACACCACTTTTTAATCAATTAAATTACTTTTTTTCAAGGTTAAACTTCAGTAATAATCAACATGAACTCTTTCTTGATTTTCTCAAAAATAACAGGTTTTCTTTTTTTATGAATTCCTAAGACACTTTCCTCTTGTTATCTTGTTATACAGATGGTTCTTGACTTATGATGGTTTAACTTGTGATTCTGTGACTTTACCGTAGTGCAAAACAATACACATTTAGTAGAAACTATATTTCAAATTTTGAATTTTGATCTTTCCCAGCTAGTGATATCCCATAATGTAATTTCTTGTGATGCTGGACAGTGGCAGCTCTCAGTCAGCCACATGATCACAAGGGAAACAGCCCATATACTTACAACCATTTGTTTTTTACTTTCAATGCAGTATTCAATAAATTACATGAGATACTCAACAATTTATTGTAAAATAGGCTTTTGTTAAATGAGTTTGCCCAACATAGCATAATGTAAATGTTCTGAGCATGTTTAGACTAGGCTAAGCTATCGTGTTCAGTAGATTAAATGTATTTTCAACTTATGATTTTCAATTTACAGTGGGTTTATTGTACTGTAACCCCATAGTAACTCAAGGAAGATCTTTATTTTTAAAATATGCCCTGTGCAGTGGTTATTGGTATATTTGTGTTTTTTTTTTTCTCTATCAAATAGTAGACTCCTTTAGCAAAGCTTGGTGAATAAATATCTGTTGAATTGGGCTAATTGTTGAATCTTCTGGCTGATTGCAGAACAATAAACCACTCACAGCTAGGTGATAATTTATTTCTGCAATGTCCTTAATTATTCTCCTGGTGACTTTTTCTAAAACCAGAACCACAACAGCCAAGCTGTTCTATCGACTTAACCTAAATCCCTTATCCTGAAGTTAATCTCATGTTTTGATCTCACTAAAAATAAAATACTGCTTAACAATACTGTCTATATAATAATGTCACCCATACTGTTGAAGATTTATTAAATCTCCTTTCAATCTTGTTTAGTTTCCTCATTCTCAAGCTAAATAATCTAACATTTTTATCTCCAGATAAGGCCCTAAAAGCATGTCACAATTTATATTGTGCTAATGCTACTAGACATTTCTATTGATTCTGAAGACTTTTCCTTTAATCTCAGGCTTAGTCTCTAAGACCCGTTTTATATAAAATGTTGATGATAAGGCATTTGCCTGCCTATAACTTTTTGAAGTTTACTGGTATAACAGTAAGTCAATATAAAAAAACAATTAACTCCAGTCTAAACTGCAGCTCAGTTAGTAAAGAATCTGCCTGCAATGCAGAAGACCCAGGTTCAATTCCTGGGTCAGGAAGATCGCCTGGAGAAGGAAATGGCAACCCACTCCAGTATTCTTGCCTGGAAAATCCGATGAACAGAGGAGCCTTGCAGGCTACATGGGGTAGCCTTGCAGTACACGGCGTAGCAAGAGTCATACAGGACTTAGTGACCCAACCACCATCCAGAGCCTGAGAGCCTATTCTAGTCTTCAGGACTTCATGGTGCTATAGGGAAGTTTAAAATTTGCTGAAACCAATTTAGTCCCAATCACCCCAATCTAAAGATCTAAAGGGGCCATCCATTCTGTACTTCTTGATATAGAATCAATATCTGGGAGAGGGAAAAATGCATATAAGCAAATATAAAGAATAATGAACATTCAGAAGATAATTGATCCCAAATGATATGAAGGTTACATAAATTAAAAGCTGCCCATGAAATGTACTGATTACTTTAGAGTTAGTTTACTGCTCAGTTGAAACCATACCTTGAGGGGATATATCCAAGAGTGCTGATGACTATGCATTAATCAGCAGAGGCATCAAGAACAGAGGGAAGAACAGGTGGTTGCCCATTGGTGACAGACACATTGAATCTTACAGTTACTGCTCACAACCTACCCAGAAAAACACTGGGACTCTTCAGGTTTCAGTTCCCACTTATACCTCCCTCCCACCGTGTCTACCATGTGGTGCTAAGGAGTTTACATTCAAAAAGAAATATTAAAAATGAAAAGATGTATATAGAAACTTTGAAGGTTGATTTGAACTAAATAGAAGCTTAACATATTGGACCTCTTCTCTCCTAAAATACATTTGTGGGTGAAAGTGGTTTGTCCTCATAGGCTGTGCATTTCTGAGGAAATAAACTCTGTTCTTGAATAGAAAGAATTGCCAGTTCAAGTCCAAATTTGAAGACACTTTGTTTTTGTTTTTTTGAGGATATTTTCAAGAAATTCTCTTTCCTTCGTAAAGTTCTGACATAGAGGTACCCAGGACCTTCCCAACTTGACTGTGGTTATTGTAGGGGGAGGTGTTACAGTTTCTGAGATGAAAGCAGAATGTTACTGTTACAGACTGTGAAGAATAAAAGTGTATCTTCAATGACTTCCTTAGTGATCACAAGCGTTGAAAAGATAGTTGGACAGAACAGAAATAAATGAGCTATAACCATTTAGAACATGTTGAAAATAGTCCAAGTACTCTTCAGAGTTGAATTGTACTTACTTCAGAGTGTGCCAATATAGTCTATTGAATATGAGAATATTTCCTTTAAAATTTTATGTTGTGAAATTTTCAGGAATTTTATGTTGCCGCATGGTGTAGCCAAAAAATAATAATAAAATAAAATGTTATATTGTGTATATTTTATAATACTCATAAGTTTTACAACAATAGCATGTATAATGGCCCATGAGATACATACATACAAACATATATATTTTTTTACTGATAGCTCTTTTGTGACTGCATATTTGGAATATTCTGCTTAGCTTTTTCTATGAACAGAAAATGCAATATCAAAGTAGCTATTAAACACTAATTTAAGGAATCAGTTACCCTTTGAGAGACACTAATTCAATGAGAGCATCAATTAATAGCCCACCCCCCAAAAAGAAAATTGGACTGTGTTAAATGTTCAACATCCTCTTTGCATGAAATTTAGATGGTTGTCACACATCATTAAAAAAGAACCCATTTTAAGAGATACATATATTCTAAGAGCAATTTTCTTACTTTCCCACTCATGTGTTTTTTATTAAATTCTATATATATTCAACTGAAAAAATCTAATGTTCCAGAAAATAAGAATGGAAAGAGGTATTTAACTCATATACATATGTTTCAAAGAACAGCAATAAACATTATCTTTTTCTAATATTTGTTTTGTGATTTCACATTGTCATACAAAACTCAGTAAAGTCTAGCAAGTGTTTCTCCAAAATAACTTCTATGAAAGTTATTGAAGTTAAGAATAAATATATACATTGTTAAACTTATTTTTACAAAATAGGAATGGGTCAAATTCTAATTTTATGAAGTTAATCCTTTAACAATATTGCTGTTATAATCTGGCACCTCTTAGGAACATCTTCTTCAATAATAAAGAAAGATTAGTTTTTGTTATCCATTTCAGTAATATATAAATATATCTTTATTTATATTTTTAAAATAGATTTTTATCTGTATTTATGTATAAAAGTGATGCTAATTTGTTTTCAACTTTCTTTGATGCTAGAGAGGAACTAAAGTACTTGAAATCAAATGAAGACATTTATTTTAGATTCCAGTGTTCCAATGCAATAAAATTCTTAATGCACTTGACTGGAAAATGCTCAACTTATCTCAAAATTGTTACCAGTGGGAAATCTTAAATGATGAGAGAGCACATTAAATGCCTCTCTTTTACCTAAACTTGGGCCCAGCTGTTAGGTCTGACAAATAAAAATGATAAATAGGTTGAGAGAAAAACTCCATAAATAATGGAGAGAACACAGACATTTGTTCCCAGATTGTTTGAAATGTAAAATTTTCTATAATCATTCTTATGATGGATGGGTCAACCTCTCCATCAAGACATTCACTCTATGCTCTTCAACCCATCCAGACTTAGAGAGACACCCACAAGACAATTCATAAATGTTTTAGAATTGTATCCTGTGAGAAAGAGGGGAGGGGGGGAGACAGACTGTCAACATACAGAAACAAGGTTTTTGGGGGGTTTTTTTAGAGTTTTCAGTCATCTAAGTCAGAAAAATTCCAAGCTTAATTAAACAGGCCAGCTTTTTCCTTTGTACAATGATTGGAACAGGAATGATTATACAGTCTCATTTCTAGCAAAGGGGAAAATGTAAAAAAACTTCTTCTGATTGCTATTCAGAATACTATTTCTACATAGCATTCAAGAAAGCAACTTTAAGAAATAATAATAATAAAATAGCACTAAGAATAATATTAAGAAAAAATAGTATCTAATGCTATTTAATGTCTATTAAGTAATCCAGTTTAGGGACTTCTCTGGATATCCAGTGGTTAACACGCCATGCTTCCACTGCTGGAGGGCATATCCCTAGTTGGGGAACTGAGATTCCCACATGCTACCAGGAGTGCCCTGCCCCCATGCCAAAAAAAAAAAAAAAAGCCAGTTTAACTAGAAAAAGGCAGAAATGGAATATGCCATAAAAATCTAGAGGTAACTGGAGGCTAATTATAACGCATTTCAGTCCAGTTTCATGTATTCCATTAACCAACCTCCAGCCTAAGACTGAGAGGTTTCCATTGTTAATCCACAAATAGATTGTCATTTCAGCTGTCATTTTAAATGATCAAATTTGAAGCTTTGTTTTATCTAGTATGGAATAGAAAAATGTTGTTGCAGTTGGTCTGTGTCAGAGAAATTGTTCATGTGGCCTGAGTTCCAAAAAGCATCTGGCTAATCATTCAGTCGCAAAGAACACAGAAATAAATATGGAGTAATTTCCCCTAAGTATATAGGGGAATAAAATTGAAAAAAGTCAAGAATATAAAACTTTTTCTTCTTATTTCATGATCCTGCTTTCACTGGAGATTTTTGGTAAAGGATTTAGATATCATGTATATAGAACAATTTGCTCCATTTCACGAGAATTAAATAATAATTCCCCATTCACCACATTGTAAACACATCCCAAGTTGAAATCAGCAGTATATGTTAACTGATGAATTTTTACCTAAACATCCAAAATCAAGCCATAATTTAGTAAACTAAGACCAAGGCCCATGTGGTAGGCGGGACAGAACATTTTACTATGTATGAGTATTTACAAATCAACAGAGGACTCCTAAGACTGCCCAAGCTGAAAAAAGCATGTGATTTAATAACTTGTGATGTGCATTCATTACAAGTGTCCACCTTGTAATGCTATTATCCTTACTTAGATTAGAATTATGAATTAAATGATAATTTAGTTTGCATTCGATTCTGCTGGAAAAGATTCCATGAAAGTGTTTAAAAGAAGAGCATTTCAGGGAAAATGAGAAGCCTTTGCTGATTCAATCCTCCAGGTGCCCAAACTGCACAAAAGTTACTTAGAAGCAACAAATTGACCCAATCCACTAAGCAGGTATGAGGATAATTTAGAGAAATGAAGCATTTTCTATTTTTAACATTTACTTGCATAAAGTTGGAAACTATTGTGTTTTGAAGAATGAAATGGTATGTTCATAAAGTGGGAGAAATGATCACATTTTCAGGTGGGAAGAAGTTAAAATCAAAGAAAACAGGAGGAGATGACAAGAATGAAGGAGGGCTGTGTCAGTGACCCTGGAGATAGACGGCTTGTGTAAGAAGATGAATTTACAACCAGCTAGATTAGTGGTTGAGCACCGAAGACAAATATAAGGGACACTGAGTTATCAAGATGTCTACAGAGCTTGAGACTAGAAAAGTCTGTAGTCTTCTCAGTAATGATGAAATCACTGTGCAAGTGAGAAATCTTAAAGAAAATAAATTAAGCAATCTGCTTTCATCACATTTAACTTTAATTGGCAGGATGTAAACAACTACCTCCTTAATAACCATGTCACATGAAGCTGGTTTTTGCACTTTATCCATTTGTACCTTGGGCTGCTTTCTGGCTTCTCAAGTTTTAAATTATGATTTTTTAAAAAGAAAAGAAAAAGATCTCTGTTTAATTTTGTGCCATATGGGAATTTTAAAAAACAGTTGGAAGTTTCTCTGGAGTGGCCTTAAATCATTTCATTTGGCCTTCTATAAATAACAAAGTAAGTATAATCAGGCAGAGAGTAGATGGAGACACTGTCTTAAACATTTCTCTAGAAAATGATATACCTTCTGGAGTATGTTGGTTAGTTATTAGTGGTAACCAGATGGAGAATTATACTGTCTCCCCAGGACACTAATGGAAACAAGTTCCGAGATTTGTCTTAGAGTTTTTCCTGCTGAAATATGTTCTAACACAATGCTCAGGGCTGAAATTATCCTGACATTTTAGTATAAAACAGCCAATGTGCACTACTGGCTTTAATGTAATTAGGTAAACCTACCTTAATTAATGAGTGAAGTCGCTCAGTCGTGTCTGACTCTAGTTTTATATTATTTGCAATATGCTGCACAACCAAACTGCATGGTATGTCAAGGCCATTATACGGATTGAACTAAGGCTGAAAGTCAGCCTGCCAGCCTTTACCATAGAGGGCTTCTGGATTTGACCTTCACAATGAGTAGATGACCACCACATGAGAGGGCATGAAGGTTAAAATAAACGAGCAATAAGCTGCAGAGTGGTGATATTTTAGAATTGGGACATGTTTTTCTTCACTGTTTCATTTCCTTAAGAGATAGTACACCAGATTTTAAGAATACAAATGACTGTTGAGTGTATATAAATAAGGTTTAAATTACCCTATAGTTTTTTTTATGAGATATAAATGTGATTACTGTCACAGGTATTCTTTTATTTTGAAATGAATAATGTATTTCATGACATTAATGTCCTGTGAGTTAAGATTTAAAAAATCTTCTTAAATAGCTACATTTTCAGTAGGATAAAAAAATAAAGAACAACATTTCTGGAAATTAAAAAAAATTCTATGTTAAAGTTATTCAAAAACACACTATGAAAAAGCTAGTTTATGTAGTTAGTTTAGAATGCGTAGAGTCTCATATTTGACTATCTTCTATAAAATAACTTTTCTTTGATAGATTTTGGCAAAGGAAGTACTACAAATGACCCTGAAGACTCTGTAGATACAATAAGACACTACCAGAGTTCCAAAAAGCACTTTGAAGAGAAAAAAAGCAGATCTTCATCTTTCATCTCCTCCATTGATGATGAACAAAAGCCTCTCTTCTCAGGACTTGCTGATTCTCCTCCAGGAATAGGGAAAGCAACTGGACTTGATCTTGAAGAAACAGTGCCCACCTCAGGAAGAATTCACATAGATAAAAGAAGTCACTCTTGCAAAGGTAACCAAGTTTCTCAGGAATCAGTTTGTCTTATGTCAGTGCTAATCACAAAATGCTGACTTTGTACAAATGAAAAGCATTCCACATGTTAGTCGAATCTGCAATTTCATGATGTATTTGCAAAGATCAAATCTTAGATCATCTACAAAGTGTCTGCAAGATTCTGGGATAGTGGTCATTATTCCCAATTATAGCATAATAGGTTCTGTGTGGTCAGTCAGGCCTAACACAGTGCCACATAGAACATTCTAGGAATGTCTTTTGTAGTGATTCCATGGGAGAGGGACCAATGAGTATTTGAAGAATTCTAACCCATTGATTCTTATATGTATCTTCTGTGTCCATGAAAATGAAAGCGTTAGTCGCCCAGTCATGTCCAACTCTGTGACCCTGTGGATTGTAGCCTGTCAGGTTCCCCTGTCCATGGAATTCTCCAGGCAAGAATACTGGAGTGGGTGGCCATTCCCTTCTCCAAGGCATCTTCCTGACCCAGAGATTGAACCTGGGTCTCCTGCATTGTAGGCAGATTCTTTACCATCTGAGCCACTGGGGAAGCCTTCTGTATCCATTCCCACCCCCAAACCTGTTTTTATAGCATGAAAGGCCAATTCAATCAAAATACAATAAATACTAAAAAAGAACTTCAGTTTACTGTGAATTATGAGAAAATGGGGATAAATGACCCTAAATAAAATATGCTTTTGATTCAACTCATTGGAACACATTTGTTTATTAGGGATACCCAAATATATGGGCTATGTTTTAGACAATATGCATGAACTGTGTAACTGCATTTAATAAATATATCCAGATTTGATGCTAAAGGATGGAAAACTCAGGAAAACTTGAGGACTACTACATGAAAGAACAATTAGCTAAGCATAACAGGATCTAGATCTACAGATCTTATTATCTCACGAAGAATATGTAAGAACAGGCATGGGCAGACTGCCTGGGTTCCAGGTCCAAGTCTGTGATATGCTCTCTACATGTCTTGACAGACCCTACTAAGACTCAGTTTGAACACCTTCAAAATAGGAATAATATGTTCTAACCAACTAGTCTGTTGTCATTATCAAACAAGATAATCGCATAAATTCAGTTCAGTTCAGTTCAGTTCATTTCAGTCGTGTCTGACTCTTTGTGACCCCATGAATCGCAGCACGCCAGGCCTCCCTGTTCATCACCAACTCCCGGAGTTCACTCAGACTCACGTCCATCAAGTCAGTGATGCCATCCAGCCATCTCATCCTCTGTTGTCCCCTTCTCCTCCTGCCCCCAATCCCTCCCAGCATCAGAGTCTTTTCCAATGAGTCAACTCTTCGCGTGAGGTGGCCAAAGTACTGGAGTTTCAGTTTTAGCACCATTCCTTCCCCTGAAATAAAATCCCCAACTCTGTTTAGTATTTTCTCACAGTTTTTACTTTCTAACACTTTAATCTTTGAATATATTCCTAGACAGATAAAAACGTAGAGATGAAGAGAGTATAACAACAAAAAAAAAGAAACTATAACAAAAATGAGGGCAAAATAGGGTGTTCTTGAACTGGCAGGATACAAAATTATGGTACAGGGTAAGTAAATATTACTTATCATTGTCACCATTTTTCAAAGTGACTGTATCTGATAACAAAAGCTTTATTGAACCTAGGATGTTTAGGTTTTACATTTGTCCAGAGTTACTTTCCCTATTTTACCAAATCAGCTTTTGCCATGACCCCAAGTTGAAGTAAGCTCAGAATATATGCAAATGTTCTCTGGACAATCTAAAATCTTGATGAAGTGAATGAAAATAGTACCTCATTTATCACAATGGAAGAATGGAATATTAGATGTGATTACTAAATGTCCCATTTTAGTTATTTATGAAAACGGATTCTGGGAAGTGCTAAAAATAATAAAAGGTTGCATCATGGAAGTCAGGAGTTCTGAAGAACTTGCTGAACCATCCTACTGTCTTCAAAAGAGTGTAACTGAGTGGGCCTGATTTTTTTCAAAATATTTTTTGTTGTTTTCCTCTTGAGTTTTAAACTCTCAAGTGACAAGTTATTAAAGATATATTTGGGGGATTTTATTCAACTTGATGATGACTCTCACTGACAATGAATTCTCATGCCCTTCATCTTATGTTTTTCCTTGCCACTTCTTCCAATTATTTTTAATTAGTTATTTTACATGCACAATAAAAGATAGTATTCTATAAAATCTAAGTTAACATCTACAAATTTTAATTTTCAAAAATGTATAGTGACATCTCTGTTCAAACAAACAGTTGCCTTTAAAACTCATAGTTAAATATTCATGTCAATTGAATAGGCATAATTGATGCTACATAGAGTCAATCCGGAGAAGGCAATGGCACCCCACTCCAGTACTCTTGCCTGGAGAATCCCATGGGTAGAGGAGTCTGGTAGGCTGCAGTCCATGGGGTCGAGAAGAGTCGGACACGACTGAGCGACTTCGCTTTCACTTTTCACTTTCCACTTTCATGCATTGGAGAAGGAAATGGCAACCCATTCCAGTGCTCTTGCCTGGAGAATCCAGGGACAGGGAGCCTAGCGGGCTGCTGTCTATGGGGTCACACAGAGTCGGACAGGACTGAATCAACTTAGCAGCAGCATCAGCAGCAGCAGAGTCAGTCAGTGTGACACATGGTTAACCTAGATAATTAACATAACTAATCAGTGGAGAATTCTAAAACTTGATTCAATGCAAATTTCTTTCCCTAATAATTTTTTAAGGTGAAATACTGTGTGATTTTCAAGAATTTGAATAATGTGTAGGGTGTAACTGTAACTGTTGTGATTCAAACTACTAAACCCCCAGAGACTTTAGTTTTATGTTTTATCGTCAATAGGAAATGCCACTTACATTTCTAGCATTTGTCATGCTGAATCCAACAGAGAAGCACCTTTGGACAGAACCGAAAAGAGAAAAATCAAACTAAATGCACTCTGATCCTGCTTAGATTGAGGTCAAAAGTTGACTCTAGGAAAATTGTGTACCCAGAACCAAATGAAAGTTTACTTTCTGTTCATCCATTTCCAGAAATGTGTCTTGCAACTATAGCAACATTTTCCAAGGCAACCGAGTGCAGATTCTTTCTGAGCTATATTTAGAAAGTATCTAAAAGGATGTTCATTTTGATTAAGACCACTAAGCAGGATCTCCCCTTTGCACTCTTTTTTTTTTCCCATATTGCTGTTAAAACAAGCTAATCACACATATCCAGATTTTAATAAAAGAGTAAATTATAATCAAGGAAGACTTTACCCAATAGTTTACGAGTATTCTTTTTTGCTAAGAGATTATCAGTTTTTTTCTTGAGCACTGAAGAAAAAATAAAATCTTATATAATTTATTGCACGTAATTCACCACTGTTATTTAAAAATCAATATCTTATATATGATTTGAGAATGAGAGAGCTATTAGGCATAAGTGGAAATACTGTAAGCTTTCTCAGCACAAAACTTCTGAGTATAATATGTAACTTCCATCCTGTCAGTTTTATTGTTTTTGTTTTATTGTCTAGCAAAAGGCTAGACAGGGGGAAACATTGGCATCATCCAGCCATTTATATGAGTGTTCTATTTGTTTGGCATTACTTCTCCAAAAGTGAAAACCTAGTATACTAAAACATTATATTATTGTTTTGCATTTTAAAGTCACATGTGTGTGAATAAGAAATCATACTTTTCAGTGAAAATCGCTGAAATATTACTTAAAAGTTCAGCCATAACATTTTTGATGTTCAGTTTCATAGGAAATTACATATTGTCACTTTAGAAAACAAAACAGTAGTTGTATCCGACTCTGGGATCCCATGGACTGTAGCCCACCAGGCTCCTCTTTCCATGGAATTCTCCAGGCAAGAGTAATGGAGTGGGTTGCCATTTCCTCCTCCAGGAGATCTTCCTGACCCAGGGATCAAGCCCAGGTCTCCTGCATTGCAGGCAGATTCTTTACCAACTGAGCTACTAAGGAAGCCCCTTCCATAGAATAAAGAAGGCTTTAATTTCCTCTGAGGTCTGTTAACCATTTCAATAGTATAGGGAACCCTGACCTTATATTTTCCTATTACCATCTTTGGGTGTGCTAATCCCTTTGTTAGAGCTTCACCCAAGTGAAGCAGAAATTGTTGGCACCTCATTAGAGATTTCTATGCATTCAAAGATAAAAGTATAGTGATAGAAAAACCATGAAGAAAAGGTACAGAAATTGTGTCTGCTACCTGTGGATAGGGGGTACTTCTGAAGAAACTGTAGGAAAGGAAGGGATTTCAAGAAACCCTACAAATCCTGTTCCTTGTTTCTAGAATCATAGTTAATTCTCCCTAAATGGGTTACTTTCTATCCAATTTTTAAAATAGCCAAAGATATAAATTCCATAACTTTACATAACTTTTGTCAGTGTTTAATCATAAATACTTGTCCAAAAGAAAAAACAAAAGTCATTCTATCAAAGCAAAATCACTTTTTGTTATTTAAGTCTATTTCCATGTGAAAATGAAGTCAGTCTTTTTTTCTACCAGTCCTCTGAGTGAGGAAAACATACTCCTTCTTTCTCTCTGAAATAAACTCCCAACTCCACCAGTACTGGATTGGTGTGCCATGTGCTCAGTCATGTCCAACTCTTTGAGACCCTATGGACTGTAGGCTTCCAGCCTCCTCTGTCCATGAGATTTTCTAGGCAAGAATACTGGAGTGGGTTGCCATTTCCTTCTCCTAATGCTCTTCCTGACCCAGAGATCGGATCAGCTTCTCATGTGTCTCCTGCACTGCATGTGTATTTTTTACCCGCTGAGCCACCAGGGAAGCCCCAACTAGTATTTTTTCATGGGTTCTATTTCCCAAACTTTCAATTGTTTTAAGCACTTCTTAGATACATGAAATGCAGAGGGTAAGAAAGCATAGCAGAAGTCATCAAAAGTATATTACAGAAATGAGAGGGAAAATAAGATATTATATTTGCCCTCAGATATTGACAACTTGCAAATACAGATTGTTAGAGAAACAGTAAATTAAATGAGGTTCAGAAAATGAACCTCTGTAAGAAAAATGATTAAAACCTTTTTAGACTGAATTCCTCAAGGGCAAGGCCTATGTCTTCTTCATCTCTAACTCCTCTACAATTAGCAAAGTGTCTGGCACATAACAGACATGCAGACCATCTGAAAAGTGGGCTTGAACAGATAAGTGATATGTTTTAAAGTATAGTAACATAAAAATATTTTAAATAAAAGAGCCCCAAGGGAAAATATTGAAATTTAATGTGCATAAATTAAAGGACAGTACAGAAGGAGCTACAGGAAAACATAAAAACATGAAAGAATGTCACGGGACATTAGGACAAAGAGACTTTAGGCCTCTTCCCATCTTTAATGGCTCATTGTTCTTTGGGTCTACTTTGAGTTTAGTTGGTCTAAGGGAATCCTGAAGATCATCACTTCCCCATGGCTCTCTCTTCTCGAACCCACTCTGAATCATTAAGTATGCAAATTATTCTGTGGGAAAGAGCCCTAAAATCTTCAATCTGAGGTGAACCAGTACATACATATGGTGCTGTTTCTCCCCAAATGTAAAAGCTCAAAGTCTGTTCTCTTACTAGAGTTTAGGGTTGGCCATCCATGTTTCCCCTTAGCACAAAATAGAAGGGGAAATTGTACTGAAGACTCATAACCAGCTATGTGGAAATAGGTGGGGGAGGCGGCAGTCAGGATCAGGGTGGATGGGAGTCAGCTACCTATTGGTTGTAGTTGCTCGACGGGTCCCTGAGCCACTATGGTTCTGTCTTCCAGTTAAATTTCAAGGTCCCTTCCTGCTTGTATTGTGGATGTCTCTGTAGCTATAAATGGGCACCCAAAGAAGCTGACATCCATCTTGCTGTTTCTCACAGATATCACTGACACAAGAAGCTGGGAAAGAGAAAATGCTGGAACTCAGGCTGATGAGTCTAGTCCCTCAGCACTTCAGCGAGCTGCCTGGGGAGTCTCTGAAACCGAAAGCGACCTCACCTATGGAGAAGTGGAGCAAAGATTAGATTTGCTTCAGGAACAGCTTAACAGGTATAAGCAATCGCCAGGCAAAGGAATAACATAATCCAAGCCCTTAGTGGGGTCTGGCTTTACAGTTTGTAAATAGCAAATTCATCCTGCCATAGATCTCATATACACTTTCCTTATACACTTTCTCATTTAAAATAAGACTAGAAGTTGACAGAATTATTAATGTCTTGCAAGGAGCATTTATTTAGAACACTTCACACTTTTGGCAGCATGAATCCTATTTTTTTCTTTATTTGTCATAAAATCAGTATCTCATCAGCATTGCTTGCTTAAGAAACTTCCTTTTTTTAATCCCCTCAAATAATTCATATTTAGTTTGAATTAAACTAAATATGAATTATTTAGTTTAATGATAATAATAATAATAACACCCTTCTTCTTTCAATCCTCCTTTTATACTTTGTGGTGGTTCCTGGTAACTTAGTTATGTGTTATGGCATTTGTTTTAATATTGACAAAATCATTTAAACATTTATTTTTTCAGCCAACTTGTCAAAATGTGATTGAGTTGAAGTCCAGATCCTCTCCATTTTCTCTCCATCTTTGATCTATGACCTTTTAAGATAAGGAATAAATTTTGGTTTTAGAAAGGAGAGAACCCCTTAACCCAAATCTACATGAGTTCCTTAAAATTAAACTGATCAATCATATTTAAGAAAAATAGATGCATGATACTGTCTTAGTTGTGTTACATGTGGAAAATGACCTTGATTCAAGGTATTTTCCAGGACACCACTGGGCAAGGTATTCCAATAGTCACACACGAAAAACTGCATGGATTAAACTAAGATGCTCAAATCACAGGATTTACTAAATCAACTTAAAACACGCAGTGAGTGATGAGGAGAGCCAGATGGGGTAATTAACACATTTCCAATACGTACAA